>NC_064214.1:750000-2037142 GCF_023101765.2 Spodoptera frugiperda | reverse complement strand
TAAGGTCTTTATTTTTATAAGAACTATCGTGAGACATACTAAGTTAACTAAAAATACATTACACATTAACTGAGAAAAGCTCGACTACTTTCGAGTCAGAGGGACTCTTCATCATACAGCGTGTGCAGAGTCGGAGATGTCGCCGCGTCTCGATTAATGGACATAAGTAAACCGTGATTTTTAATTAATTTTTAGGACTTTATTAGGTAGTAAGTTATATCATCATCACATTTAATTTTGAACCTACCTATAAAAGTAATAAATAAAAAACTCATAAACAACACTTCAAAAGTGAAAAAGCCGTTAAATTCCACGAAAAATAATTACATTTTTTCGGTCAAATCTATCAAAATAAAGGTGTAATATTAAGGGGCATGTAAACTCAAATAAACCCTTTTAAAATGATCCACGCCCAAACGGCCTCACTGACCATTTTATCAATTCAAATGATATTCAACCGCGAAGGCCATACGACGTAATTCAATTACCATTTTTTCTCCTACCCACAAAATAAATACATTTACAGCCCCCATGATTCGCAGCTTTTTCATTTTTATGGTATTTTTTTTTTGCTTATTCATTAAGACCACCATTAATTTTAACGTATTTGCTTCAAAGAGGAGGAATTTCGCAATTTGACTTTTTGCATCTAACTTTTTTAGGGAGAGCGTTGTTTATAATTGTTTGTTGGCTTAATATTTAAGATTTATATGTTGTACAGGTACAAAAATGGTTTGTCATTAGGCACTTGCAATTTTACAACTTACTTACTTACTTAAACGTCCAATATAGTCATCTATATTAAAAACTTTGTCTACCTCTAAATAAACAAGATGCAAGAAAACGTCGATTTACCAAGAAATCTTCATTAAGTCTCAAATGCAATAGTTTTAATTAACAACATAATATCTAAAGGTATCGAGAACTTCACAGAATGTAGATAAAACAGATCCGTATCATGGTCATCGAGCTGCGATAGTTGTCAATAAAGGAAACTCCTGCCGCTTCCTATCCGATGCCAAGCTTGAGATAGAAATGGAACTATTTATACGTACATATATTTTTATGTTTATTTATCTATTAGTGGCATTGTGGGTTTCTAGTGGTCTGTGTAGTGAAGATTTTAGTTAACTACAGTTGTGGTGGTTGAGAATAGGTGGAGTTGTATTGAATACAAAATATTTGTGATAATATGTTTATATTATAACTTTCATGAGACGTTTTTCGGCTTTCTCACGTAACTCGAATCGCTAGTAGCAGCGCGACAGTTGCCACGTCGTGTGTCGCAAAATGCTAAACATGAATATGAGCCCCTAGCATGGCTTGAAACTAGTCAAGTTCTTCCTCAAATAATTACGTGAGCAATCCGAAAAACATAATAATTAATCTGTAATAATGTTAAAATATGTATTATAAAGTTACGTGATTAACTTTGTGCTTACGATTTATGATCATACATTCCATCTTAAAAAACCTACAGTATTTTTAACAAACTAGGAACAATTTACTCAGTTATTTAAACCGTGCCTTTCAACGACGCCACAAAAATGCGATATTCTTAAATTTTTCGACCATAAAAATTCCCTACACTTCGACGAATATTTTTTAAACAATTGAACAACAGAAATTGATCGCAGTTATCAGATTTTTCAATTAACAACATACCAACTTTACTATGCGTTGTTGTAAAAATATATATGAAGATAAAAAACATACTCTATTTTTTGCAGTTTATTAAAAAGTTAACGTTCACTTGTGTAATAATAATTCAACGACACACAAACACTGATAATGGCTATCAATCATCCTCGGTACACGAAGACAGTTACTATCATCAGCCAGTTTAATAAAACCATTATGCAAGTCTTGACGGAACTTCTAAACAATATTCTAACTATGATTAGTTTGTGGTAAGTCTATCGTAAAGTTAGATTGCGATGATCATCGTTAATACCAAGTGTCTACTGTTTTAAGTTGACTTAAGGACTAGTTCAAAACTTATGGATTCTGAATTTAGGATTGAGGGATTGGATACAAGTAATTTTGTTAAACTTTCCGTTTGTTTCATTGGTGTTTAAGGCTGGTAAGTGGTTTGTGGATTTGTATTGGAATGGTAGTGAATGTTTAAATGTTGAGTGTAGTATTGGAACGTAGTTCCCTATCGTGCGGCACGCTGGGTAAAGGGGCTAGGCAAGCGTTCGAAAAATTCGCACGACACTTTTCACGTTCTAAAAATTTAAATTTGAAAATTCCAAAAGTGACAGCAAGCGGCCTTATATTTATTTGCTTTTTTGGAGAGGCTGTAAGGTGATAATGTGATCCGGTTCTACCTAGATTATTATCAAATCCATTTGACAAAAACGATTATAAATATATTGAAAATAAACAGGTATTGTTTAACAGAAAAAAATAATAATAAAAAATTGTCCTACACGTGACACCTCACTTTTTTATATGATAGTATCGCATCAACAGCGCGTGACAGTTTAGTACTGGGTTATGGGCTTCCTTTAAATAATGGGAATGCGAATTTCCGTTTATTTTACGCTTCGCAGATGACTTGGAGATCGTTGCCCAGTCTCTGTTAAATGTGCAATAGCTCCCATGTCTCTCACAAAAATAGTAGGAGTTGTAAGCAAATATATGCGATTTTGCCGTCACACACACCACATAAGAACCTACTCCAATTCCTTATAAACTTTGCTAGCTCCTTGGCTATTCAATCACCTGTGCTACACCACAACACAGAATTACAAAACACAAGTATCAAAATCCTAATTTCGAACAGATTTTGATCTCAAACTGCTCTTTAAAGTACAAACAGGAATCATTTTAAGCCCTCGAAGCCGATTAAGATGCCAAGAAGTGGACAGACAGTCTTCAGTGACGACCCTCAAGCCCACTTCCTATTAGGACACCCTTCTGCATTGCGTCGAGGGTCCTTGATTCTTCACAAACCCGGATTTTTACGGGCTAGTGAATTTCAACCGAGTGCCCACTTGAGTATCAGCGTTTCGCTTGTTATCCTGTGACTTTTTATCATTTTTATGTTGCTGTTGTCGTATCGGATTAAAAATTGGTGTATAGAGGTGTTTCTGTATTTCCTTTTCTGTTATTCGAGGAATAATGACGTCTGATAATATGTTGTACGTATAGCGGTTGTGTATTATGTAAGTTTATTATAACCGACTTTAAAATAAAGGAGGTTCACAGTTTGACCAGGGGCCTTAGTCTGCTATTACAATTGTGTCAAAATGGTCGATCATTGAGCAGTGCAAGAGGAGATTTTCAGAATCAGGAAAAAGGTTTGGAGTTTGAAGTAGTATGGACAATTGAAGGCGGAACAGTCACAGTCACAATTGGTACAGTCTACGTTTATACACATAACAACTATTTGTGCTTTGAAACAGTAAACTTATGTATACGAATTACAGATTCGAGGAACAAACGTGATGATTAATGATTTTAATGTTTCACTTTTTGTGTCAATAACGTGTAAACATTAAATGTAAAGTGACATTTTGCCAACATTGTTTTTCATTAGTAAAATTATATTAATTGAATAATTTAAAAATAAAATGTTTACGTTTCCACTAATTAACCACAAATTAATAGGCTTTTACTGAATTATAAAATAGATTTATTTAAATTAATATATTAAATTGGTGTACTTAGCAGCTTAATGCAGTTACTTTATTTAGCATTAAATGTATGTTTAGTTTAGATGGAAAAGTTAAGCAGAATGAGTGTAACAAATATTAGATTTAGATTTCAACCGTGATCGTCCCATTACAAGGTAAAGGCCTCCCTACTCTCCTTCCACTCCTCTCTGTTTAAGGCTTTTTGCGGTCGCTCCTCGTCATACATGTCGAGTTGGTCCCGTCATCTCCTTCAATAATGAAGAATTAAAAAACCTATAATACTTAGCAATATTCGGTGATCGAAATTAAAGTACAGTAATAGCGGTTACAAGCAACGAGACCATTAACATCCATGTAATGTACACACAGTCACGTAGACTCATTTTGAACGACAGCTTAACCACAAACTCCCAACATTATTAAAACCAGAATAGAAACCACAAAAAAGTATCAAAGGCAAACCACACAGAGTTAACTTTGGCTCGACTTAGACACAATAATTAACATACACGCATACTTTCGTAAAACAATGACTCCGGTATATCACCAAGCAACTTTTGATTAAAGAGGTAAAACACTCGAAAATGTAGGGAAAAACAAGAGGGGTCGGAAAAAAGGTAAGGTACAAACCAACAAACTCTTTGGTAAAAACACAAATGATTTATTTGAGGCACCGTTCCAGTGTTCCCAAGTACAGTCGTACGTAAAAGTATTGTACTTTAACGGTCGGTTTTATTCTTTAGGGTTTAGGAACCGATTTTTATTGCGTCATTAGATATTTAAATGTCATCCTTTGTGTGACTGCCAGGATTGTTCCTTCTCTATGCGAGATTCGTAGTATGACGGCGATAATTGAGACTACATTTAAAATGGACTTTCTTGTCTATTTCAACGGTTATTTAATCTTACTTAGCGCCTGTTTCACAGCCTTCATAATTATAAATACCCGATAAACTTATATGACAAACAGTTCAGACAAAATGCGTTCTTAATTCAATTTGACACATAGCGGCTATAATAAATGCGAAAGTATGTGAGTTTATGTGTATGTTTGTTACTCAATCAAGTCAAATCAAAACAGCTGAAGGGATCGGGATTAAATTTGGGACAGGGGTAGATTATGGTCTAGAATAACACATAGGATATTTTTTATCCCACGGGCGAAGTCGCTGGCAGAGTTTAGTAGGCTGGTAATGGTAAAACATTTTTTTTTAAGTTTATTTTAGTTAAAGGGTTATCACTAAATCATTCATCAAATATTTTTAAATCAGTATTAACATATTTTAATCAGCCTTATGAACCGAACTGTACCTACAGGTGGGTTCGAAAAAGATTTTCCCGGGTTATAAAATAATTTTCATATTTTTTTAATACTTTTATGATCAATCCAGTGGCTGTGTTTGCCGATTATGGTCATCAATTATGTGGATTACTGTGAGCTGTATAATCGCAAACGGACAGCACAAAGAATGGGATTAAAGTAGGTACGTTTTAATTTGTATATATTTTTTCGACGGCACTTTCTATGTGTGTGCACACCTGGGATTTGCCGATGAGTTTCTATTATTATTCTGCGGAAAAAATTGTATGTTTAAAGATTATTTAGTTTCGAAAAATTCTATCGTGTGTTAAAAAAGCAAAACAACACGATTTGTAGATAAAAAATATATATAAATAAAGGAAATATATTTTTTAATCCGCTAGCTGGCTTATCGGTGCTCTGCCTCTAAAAGCAAGAGTAAGAACGGGGTGGTTTTTAGTCAGTAAAAGTCTGACACTCCCTTTCGTCTCAACCAAGGCGCAAGATGACATTGGATGAAAATTTAATTTTCCCCCCTTAAAAAAAGTCCAATACCACTATATTAGAAAATACCCCATAGAACCAATAGTATGATATAGTATACCAATGAGTCGATGAAAAAATAAAACAATATAGGCAAATGTTTACCTCTACAATTTTATGGATTCAGTTCCAGGAATGCTTAAGAATAGATCGGAATTTTTCGCTGGTAAATAAATCTTTTAATGTATTATATAGCTAGTTATTTTAAGAAACAATATCAATTAAGAGTTATTCTGAGAAAACCACGATTAGTAAACAATGCTTGAAAGTGATTCGGTTTATTTTTCTTGTAGATTGGACAAGTAAAGTGAATATAGGTACCTATATTCACTTTTAATTACTGTTTTTTAATTGTTGAAAATCATACAATGACTTCTCTCGCCTTAGGTGAGGCGAGAGGGAGTATCAGACTCTTACTGACTAAAAACCACCACGTTCCTACATCTGCTTTTCAAGCCGGAGCCCCGCTAAACCCATTAGGTAGCCCGCAGCTCCGGATCGGCATCAGCACTACTGGGCCCCATCTGTGGTGGTCTGATGGCTCTTTGAGGCGCACGCGGAACGGGTCTCGTTCTGGTCGGGTGGTAAGCTACCCTTGCTCCCCGTCCGCATACGCACATGTTTAAACGCCTATCACGGATGCCATAAATAGCATAGATTTCGTCATATTTTATTTTTATATCCATTTATATTGTATTTAGTGTATTTTCCATAAAATTTCTTCTCCACCAGAGATGTGCTATGTAGCTTTGCGAAGATGTCATAGCTAAGCTATATGCTGGTATATGAAGACACAATAGAAAATTCATTGTGTCTCGCGTAAATCTGCGCTCCCGGCATACTACGGTTTAAAAATTGCATTATTTGGTTCAACAATCTGAGCAGTATAAACATCGTATTGTAAAACAAAAATAATTAAGTATTATTAAGAAAAAGAACCATCTATAACAGCCATTTAAAAAAGTACGAGTACAAAAACTAGTTCCAAGACGTTCCTTCAGGAGGTAATACAAAGATCATTAGACGGGTCGGGCTATAAATACCAGCTTGTGCACCGTATCCGCAAAGTAAACCGCTTAAGAGCGTTTTCGCGGTATGGGTTTTCATACAAACTATTGGGCATTTTTAGAGAGGCAGGAAGACAATTTTAAGTTTCTATACAAACTTAAAATCTAGCATAACTACTAATAGTACTTAATAGTATTCCAAAAATGTCAGTTTACTTAAAATGAACAGTTTTATTTAGCTTGACCAGTTTAGGTCAAATCTAGTATGTAATTGAAATTTCTCCCTCTTCCTATCTGAGAATGGGTAAACGCACTCATTCTTGAAGACCATACACATTAATACCGTTTTATATAAATAAAATATTTTAATGTATTATTTATGGAATTAAAAATTGCCATAACAAACTATAGCTTTTCCACTCAAGGAAATTTTTCAACCTCAATTTATTGCGTATAAATACAAAGTTTCAGTAAAATCAGTTTAATACCTTCATAATTATTGACTAGAGAGTTTGTACGAAAATCCGTGCCACGTAAACTCTCACAAGACTATAAGACTAACGTGAAATTAACCCGAAACTGCTGTTGCAACACGAATACCTTCGAGAAACTTCGGTTCTAGAAGAAATAAATATCGCATTTGTGAATAATAAGGTATTTTCTTCAGAGTAATCAAGCTGGATCGTGCCGCGAAATTGGAAGTGTAGTTCGATTAGAATATAAATCGTGGCTTCGTAAATATATTCCTGATTGGTTTGTTTCTGAATAATAAGATCAATATTTCGTTTGTATTGGATAGTGCTAGTGAACATTTGCTACTGATTGGGACGTAAAAAAAACTGTTGCGATTCATGTATATACATAGCATAGAATTTATTTTAATTTATGAAATGTATAATGCTTTGGTTTGATGACTATAATGTTATACTATCTACATTCATGTCACCCATGGAGATAGGCAGAGACAATGGAACGCCAATTGCTACGAATCTTACATAATTGTATCTCTTTCGCTTCATCACCAGTCATCAGTTTTCCATGCATCCCTGAAAAGACTGATGACAACAGTAAGAGTATGCACTGTTGCGATCTTCTTGCAAATGTATTAAGTATAATCAACAGATAAAGTCAAATTATTTCAAGTGATATTATTTCGTTTTGAAATTAAACTTGTCAAATTACATTCGACATTAATTTAAATATTTTCAATTAGATACGTTATTACTCGTAATATTATAATGTTATCATTTAAATTAATTCCGAAAATATCTTAGTCTATTTCGGTATCCTCGTCGGTTTATATTAAATTCTCGTGAAAAATCGTCGTGTAAGCTCTCTGCTGGTATGATTGTAGCAACATATTAAATCGCGTCCCAAATTAAAATGTAAAACTCGGCCGAGTCACGCCCTTGTGTAAAGTGAATAAGATAAATGAACGCGGGCCCAGTGAAACGTTCATTTCACGTATCACACAAATAAATTTACCACATGAAACTGGGGTTTTTCATTTAAAATGTAATCGATAAAGCTGAGATCTTTTTCGAATGACGAAACGGTTGCGGATAAAAATCGATTAAACTTGAGTTGAAAACAATTCAAAGTCAAAATTATTTATTTCAAATAGACCAGGAAGGCGCTTTTGAACATCAAAGCAAATATTAAAAATGTATGTCTGTCTGTCCTCTAGTAAAGACATTTGCTCGTTCCAAAGTGTAGATTCCTATCAAATTATTTTCCTATCAAATCATATCACTTTAATTTGTCCAGAGTATACAGTGTGGTCTACAATAATTTTAATATAGTAATGTGTTCCAACAATCTTACCAAAATACTTTTAGCAATACAATCTCTCTACTAAAACGCTATGAATATATTAAAACTAAAATGAATAATACGAACAAATTCCACGTACCCAAATCCATTTAGTTGCGTCCATCATGAGCTCACCTTAGCCCGCGTGGGTTTGCGACAAATTTTGTGTTGCAGGGAAAAACGCTGTGATTTGTTAGCATTTCCATACTAACTCACGACCCTAGAGCCTTTACCTGACCTGCGGTGAGCGGCAGTGTCGTAACCGTAAAACATCCATATAAATTTACATTCCTCGACTCTCCTACATGTTTGTTACAATTTCAACTGCGCAGTTCTATATAAATCTTGTCAAATTGAGCTTCTGTTTCGAACATAATTATTAACATTTACTTTTTGACTCAGATTCCCCGAAGGGATAGGTTTGTGTAATTGCAAATTGTGATCATGTTTTGCAGCTGTTTCTGAATATCTAAACAGAAATTTTGGCCATTCTTAGCCTGGGTATGGAATGAGGCTGTTATAATTGAACGCAATTTTGATATAAATAGCCTGCTCTTTGGTCAGTTTATTTTCCACTAGTTTATAATATTTGTATGTGTTACCGAACTTACTGTCGTACTGAAAGTCATTTATTGGTTGCGTAATCCAGTCCTTAGCAATTGTTTTCAAAATCCTTATTAAGGAATAGTTTAAGTAATCATCATTTGTTTTCATTACTTCTTTAATCGATTCGTTACAAATGTGTTCTGTGCTTAAAGTACAGGGTTCAATTTAACTTCATGAATCAATTACATTTTGCTATTTTCAAAATCTTCAGTTTTATCATCATCTAGGTCAAGTTTATATAATTGAAGTATATAAGTTGTGTACCCGTTTGCCTATTTATAAATCAATTAACATAGTATTCTATATTATTAGATTAGTTATTTTAAGAACAAAGTGTAGCTATCACATCGTAAGACAATACTGTAATATCCTCTTACATTATATCTGAAACATTCGCACTTGTGTAATCAATTTATTGACACCTACACATTGTCGACTGAGCATCTGTAAAATATTATGTACAAAGCAAGTCCCAATTTCCACAAACTAATTATAATTAAACAGTAAGTGTAGATACCTACTTACTGAATTTAACTTTGATGAAAGATATCTCTATTCAGAGTCGAACACAATTGTGAACATTCGACGAATCTTGTTAATATTGTCAAAGATATTTCTATTTAGTTAATAATTTTGAGTTATATAGTCCCATTTTCATTTAATTAATAAAGATTTTTTTCAATTTTTTCCTCCATTACAAACACAATTACATCTTTTCCTATTTATAGTAGCTTCCATTTTCCTGTTTCTTGATAAATAAAATGTATTTTTAGGGTACGTAATAAATGATAATGGTAGTCATGGATTATTAAGAGGTGATGTTTTAAGATAATCATAAAAAATATAAAAAATTTAATGAAGAGAAAAGGAATTAAATTGGCATAAATTAATTGTAAAAAAATACACATAGCAATAATAATAACGATCATCCTCTTTACCGATAAAATTATGTTGTTACGACAAATGACATAATTTTAATTTGGTAAATTTGGTAAAAGCTATGATAATCGTTTCATGGAACTTTATTTTGTTAAAATAATTATTTAATATTTTATGTTTCATATATCATGCATTTGACAACGCAATAAATATACAAAGATAATTCAAAAACTTACATTTCATCATTAAATACTTAGTACGTAAAGGCAGCCAAAAGCGAAACTAGCGCCACGCAAAAAACAATTTATTTCCCTACAAAAACCATTTGAACGGTATCTAAAAAGGGAATCTAACACTCGTGAATATCATAAGCGGAGTCACAGTATAATAATGGAAGTAGGTAAGCGTATTGAAGTGACACCCAAGAAAATGTTGAGAGGTCGCTCGTTTATCACATGCATCTGTGACAGGGTAAAAACTTTCCTACACTGTGGCGACTAAATGATATTGCGATTTTTCTCACATTCGTGTCACATCACTTTTTGCTTTTTTCTCTCTTTTTGGGGTCTATCATTCCTTTCGTTATTGCGACTTGAGTCTCAGATGTCGCGTTTAGTTAAAGTTAGTTTTTGCGTAGTTATTTAGTGATTTACGATTAGTATTAAATTATTTCTGTGATTTGTAGTTAAGATTTCTTAAAACGTCTCTTAAAAGGTACATAAAATTTATAGCAGTAAATATACCATGGTTATTTATTCCATAGCACCTAGTCTTTTTATTATTGCCCATAACAGTGCTGTTATATATGCAATCTGTAAGAGTAAAAGATAAGAAACTAAGTACTAAGTTATCGGGCGAAGCTAATATCTTACTATCAGGTGACCCGTCTACCGGTTGCCCCCTATTCTATTATTATATATTATTCCATACTGCCGACTTATTATTAGCAAAGACTATTTTCATATATATCCGAAATAGCCATGAGGATAAGGTAGACAAAAAATAATAATCCATGTACACAGTGATTTTCCAAAAATACACATAAATGACTACACCTACAGATTTCTCTCAACCGAACACAAAAAGCTACTTAACCAGCGATCAGATTGTTTTTGACACTCCCCATAATTTGAATATCCATTTCATTTTTCGTTCGTTCAATCTCTCCTCGGTAAATGTATCAATGAATTATCGTTTTTCGTATTTCCATTAGAGGTTATATATCAGAGGCTTCCTAGAAAATTGATAGCATCCCTTAATGAAAAAGAAACACGAAGATTCACGTTTCCAAACATTATTAATTCCCATAAGTATTTTCAATGTTTTTGTGTAGACAAGAAATCTTTTTAATTAAATTTTTCATCGTAACTTATTCAAGCTCGAAAACGATGCTCCCTGCGATTTTATTAACGTTTTATTTTAGTTGTAAGCATTAAAACTGCAAACATTATTAACAATTTCCAGATATACCTTTCTCGGCACTTCGTTGTGATTCAATTAATTTCTTTATTTATTCTCAGACACAAACTCTTGATTATCTTTACTTTTGTTTAAATTAAATTTTCGTCTAGAGTTCCACTCCTTTCATTAGAGCTCCTACAGTTTGCCTTTTGTAAATTGTGGTATAAAAGTGGACGGTTGTACTGCAACTGTACCTAGACTTTAATAAAATTTAAATGAAGCAAAAAAATGTTAAGAATATCGCTTTGAATTTTGTTTTAAAATAGTATTGTTGTAATTTAAACTTGGCTCGCGTTGTGAAGGCTTTAAATCCACTTAAGTTAGTGTAGACAGGTTGTAGTCTAGACCACAGGGATATTATAAAATATATTCTAGAGAAACGTTTTACTTTACTGGGCTTTTTTCAGTTTTTCGTAAATTTCTCAGTGGTTACCACACCAATCGAGCGATGGTCGATCGATACCATCGATCGATGGTAGAATGGAATAGTCGACGTCGATCGACAGTTTTTACCACACCAATCGATCGATAGCTGATAGATACCATCAATCGATCGATTAGCCGGAATATAATAAATCTACCGACCGCTGCCATCGACTGGCAGTCGATCGATTGGTAAGTCGACCGGTATCCGTCGATCAATTAAAGCTACCACACCAATCGATCAATGTCGACCGATGTCGATCGATGGCATCGATCGACTATCGATCGATAGGTGTGGTAACACCCTCAGTAGTAGCACGGAGCCTGGAACTGCGCTCATTAATTATGGCAATTGACTCACCCTCTATTACATGGGACTTGTAACACAAATGGTAAAAAGTAGGTGTTACGCAATGTGCACCTCTGCTTACCCCTTCGAGGATAAAAGGCGTGACGATACGTTTTATTAAAGAGAGTATGAACTTAGGTTGAAATTAATATCGCAATTATTTCGTCTTTGTACTAAACATATTGTTTCCGTCATAGTAGTTAAATTAACACTTTAAGAGCTACGCTAACACTCTTGTCTTATTTGGTAAATATTAATTTCAGTTTAAATCAAATACAACAAATAATTAAGAGAGAGTTAAAGGCAATTTACTTTATTACACATTGTTTCTTTTGTACTAAAATAAAATTTAACAAAATTGATCGTTATTTAACTTAAGAGAATACCTATTTACATATTTATAATTATATGCATCCTGCCAAAAAATCGTGTTGGGCGTATTCGCTGCCAAAAAGACAATGTTTTGGGAGTGACGTAAACTTTCTGAATTTTAATTTTGATGGCGTAAACAACGTCACGGAAGCAAAGTTTGATTAGATGTTGTGAACAGAAAATAGGAGATTCAGAGGAAAGTAGGAAATGCATAAATCATAGCTGATGTTTTACTCGTAAATAATATTACTTTTCGGATAAATATAATACTTTTTTTTGGCAAGGCGAGAGAGATGATCTGACACTTTCTTATTAACTAAAACGAGGCGAGAGACCACCACTAACTGCCACTTTTCTATATCTACACTGGTATTCGTATAAAATAACACTTAGATTTCGAAAATGAATCACAACACAATTTCTGTTAGTGGTGTTTTTTTTCAATGTCTCATATTAAATCAACATAAAACCTAACAACAAAACATTAATTAACTAACTAAAACACAAACTATTTTCACAACTGCAAAAACGTACCTCGTCTTAAATCAGTCAGCTTGAGAATTTGCACTGTCAAGAACAGACACGTCTCTTAGCTCTCAGCAAACTTTAGAGCAGGGTTGCCGAGTGATTTATAAAAACTATTAAGTCGCTTTAAAAGGAATGCCTTTTGTAATAAAGTTGTAGGTAAATCTCTCAAAGCTTGGCTGCCAACGCGGTGCATTACTGCTAAAAGGCGTGGTACACTGTAACGACACGGTCACGGCACGGTTGCGGTACGGCTGCGGCACGACTGCGGCACGGCGTTTTGGGTTTTTCAAATCTGCGCACTGACAATCCTGGTTTTTTGTATTGACGTTATGAAATATGTCATATGACATACGATTTAAAGTTCCAACTTAAATAACAAGTTGTTAACTTGGTTTAAACAGTGCTGTTTCGCCTGCATAATGTAGCATGACCTTAAGAATTATGAGCATTCTGTGCACTCCAGAAATAATATGTAAATATGTACGTAATGTTCACAGTCAACTTGGCTTACATTAAACGCTTATCTAGTTTTATTATGTCTCGTAATATTTAACGAGTTGAGTTGAAATAAGTTTTATTTAAATTAATCCTTGTGCTTTTAAGTGAGTTTTGTAGTTGTTTTGTTAAGAAATGTTCTTTATAATATCTGTTGAGGGTGTTTTTTACGATTAAAGGTAAGTGTCCACTTGTCCCTATCGTACGCATCGTACGCATTCCGTATGACGTCATCAGCAATACCTAAATGCGATGCGTACTGATGACGTCAAATACGCTTACCTTTAAAAGGTTGGTTCGACTATTTTCAAGTCTTAACTGACATTTCAATTAAAGAGGTTAGACTCAGCCATTCAAGCGTGAAAGAGAAGCAAGTATCGTATATAGTGCACAACAAACCTTAAGACCTAATTCTGTTTCCTCAAACTTATAATCCCAAGAGACGGGAATCCAATATAACAGATTTGACATATACGTAAGAAATTCTAATAGATTTCAATCAACTATAGTTAAGTTCGATTTTAGAGTACTTTTCCACCAGAGATGTGCTATGTAGCTATGCTGCGAAGATGTAATAGCTAAGCTGTGAAACTATGTGACTGAATCTTTGAAACTAAGCTATGTAGCTGTGTGAGGAAGATGAACAGCTCGAGTATGCGACGTATCGATGGTAGGGAAGCTATCCATAGTATACATCAATAGCATGCATCCGTAGCACGCATCAGTGATGTCTAATAATCTTAGAGGCTTTGAAACCTTTTTTTTGAGGGGGAAAATCATCCAATGACTTCTTTCGAGGCAAGTACCTTACTGACTAAAAACCAACCCATTCCTACTCCTGTTTTTGAACTGGATCCCTGGTAAACCCGTTAAGTAATCTGCAACTCCGAGTAGTCCGCAGCCTATCAATGATAAGTACCAATGTGACTTTTTCCGAGTAATAAGGAATACATACATAATTATAATGTTTCGCTACATGTAATTGTGTTTTTATTGTGTGATAATAGTGATTACATCAGAATTCGTGTCCACTCATCGTTATGTCGTATACAATAACACTTCAACTTTAGTTTCGACCTCGTTAGCAAAATTTCACCTTTTTTTTCGGTTATCCTTTCCTCTTCAACAATTTTCGTGTAAGGAAGGGAAACTCTTTTGTAAACTGTACAGTTGTGTTATTTTCTTTTATTTACTATTCTTATAGACGGATATTTTGTCAGTGGAAATGATAAGACTACTAGTTTTTTTTGTAATTCATAACTTTATTTTTTTATTTAGAGTGTATGCTCATCATGAGTAGCGGGGAGACAGTGGATGGAGGTAGTGGCTTGTCGTTCTACGTGGAAGACTAAGGGGGAGGCCTTTGTTCAGCAGTGGACGTCTCACGGATGAAGATAATGGTGATGTATGTCTCGTTAATTGAACAAGTACGACTGCGGAGAATTTGACTTCTCGAGCCAATTTCAAAGACAGGCATGTATTATTCAGGGCTGCGGGCTGCCTAGCGGGTTACCGGGGCTCCGGCTTGAAGAGCAGGAGTAGGAACGGGGTGGTTTTTAGTCAGTAAGAGTCTGACACTCCTCCTCGCTTCGACCAAGGTGGGAGAATTCATTGGACGATTTCCCCTCTTAAAAAGGCAGGTATTATTGTTTTCTTGCAAAGGCATGACATTATGTTATGTATACTTCAATACCATTTTCTTGTAATCCAAAAGAGTAAAAGGTTAGTAACACCAAGTTTAACATACAAAATATTTGCTAACTTCACGTTGTGTCTACGCGTGTTAGTATTTTCGATAACACACATATACCAATGTTATCTGCGCAGCTGTCACCCGATCCTTGCCAAACAAAGCCACTGCGCCTAATATTGGTTTACACTATAAATGTAGGCTTTGGTGTATTAACGAATGAAAAATAATGTTATCGTTTTATATGGGTAGGAAAACTAGAGCTTGAAAATGATTTAGCTGGTGAGATCGTTACTTCTTAAAAATATTTGTTGAATTGAACTTCTTAAAGAGTTTCTGCCAGCGGCTTCGCCCACTTTTCCGTGGTATAAAAAGTATTGTATCATCTAAGTCAACTCATACCCTGTCTGTATACCAAGTTTCATCAAAATCTGTTCAGTAGTTTCAGCGTGATTGACGGACAAACATCCAAACAAACAAACTTTCACTTTTATAATATTAGTGTGAATGTGTGAATAGTGTGATACTTGAAAGTAATTAAAATATTTCTAAAATATCCAGCTAATTATGGGATTTTATGTTTACACCTTGCGAAGTAACACTTAATATACCTTTTTTTATTTTTGTAAACTATAATTTTGGTTTTGATCAAAAGTTAGTGTTATTTAAGGCCCCTTAAAAATACATACCTATGGGTAGCAATAAAAACTAAATAAAACAAAATCATAAAATCGCAACAATTAGTCCATACACCGGCGCAAACAATTTAACCAATTATCTATAGGACAAAAACGTCAACCCTCGAACAATCAATGTCACTGGACATCACACACCAACCCTTTCATGACAGCCATGACCTGTAATATTAATTCTAGAACCATTAGACACCGTGACAGTTCATCACAGAGTGGCCAGTAAATAAATTACGATACTCGGCTAACCCTCTTCAAGCCGGGGTCCAAACAAATATAACAAGTAACAAACCCCACTGTGGCAGATAGGGGGTTATTATTGACAATTAATCCGTGTCAAGGTGACTTTATTGTATGACGTTATATTGTTGTACAGTTGAATAATGTGTTGGGGTAAATAGTATGTGTTTTAAAACTTTTATTATGTTGGTAATGATATGTAATTAGGTATATTTATCCAACCTACTTATCTACCTTTGCTTACCGACAGTTATTTAAGCTATGCTATCAGATCCAACAGCGTGGCAGGCCGTAGTCACCTTCTGTGATACTGTTATGCTTCAAAAGGAAACTACAGAGAGAGACCGAGAAACGATGGACCTCAAAGATAAAGGCGTGGTATGAGTCGCCATTGGATTTCACATGGAAGATAGAACGTGGCAACATAAAATGAGTGTCACTGGTGAGTTTGTTCACTCAACTCAGTGAAGTTTTAGTAGGCAAGAGTCTGACATAACATGCTGTCTGACAAACATCGTAAGATAAAAGGTTTCATGAGGATTTCCATACGTTAAAAAAACGTATACACCTAAATTTTAATGTACAAAATATTGCAGCAGACACGCAAAGTACGGCAATGGAATACGTACATAGCTAGTCCCTAAAGTAAACGAAATTCTCTTGTCAAATACTATTAATGAAACGTAATATTCTATATTTCTTTACTGAACGAATATGTGTATCTAAAGTAATGCTCTACTTAATATCTAGTAAGTAAATTGCTAATATTTTTCTTTTGTTTTGACTATCATAATAATGTCAACATCAGCTATTGACATTAAGAAAAATATCAATTACGTAGGTAACTTTTTCTGATGTTTTTTAATAAACTCTGCGGACTACGTAGCGGGTTACCGGCGTTCTGGCTTAGAACATGAGTAGAAAGTGGGTGTTTTTAGTTAGTAAGAGTCTGACACTCGCTCTCGCCTCTGACACCTAAGGCGGGACTTCGTCCGCCAATGACTTCTCATTGGATGATTTTCCCCACTTAAAAAAAGGATGGGAGGGAATAAATATTATTCTCGTAATCTTTTTAATTAGTTTATAGCTACATACACATATATTTTTTTGCAAAATATCACTATTATAAGTGTTAATTTCATCATCAAAATAAGGCTTGACTTCGTCACTCGTCTATATTTTACTATAAACCCCAGCTGTAAACCCCTGTGTCCGTCAAGGCTGTCATTCAATCCCCTACCAAAACCCGGTGAATTACGTATAACCTCCGTTGAAACCAGCGAAAACATTTCAAAGTTAATTCTGCGTGGGTATCTAATTACAGTATCTAATTTTTGAAAGCTTCGATAACCAGTGTACTATTCGAAAAAAAAGAGCATTGTGGAACATTAAGCGTCTGTTTCACCACCTCCGTATTATAAGTACCCGATAAACTTATATGTCTGATAGTTAGACATAGCGGCTATACATTATGTAAGTCAAAGTCAAAGTCAACATTATTTTAACTTTAAAATATACTGGGAAGGCACTTTTGAACGTTAAAGCAAGCGGACATTGCGAAACAAGCCTTAAATATTATGACTACTTGTTTTAAAAATGTGAACGGTTAATTTAAAATATTTTTTTTTAATCTATTTAATGTTATTAATAGATAGAAACGGTGTAGCATCTTTTCTGTAATAACAATTAAACTCGTATAGGGATCCTTTTGACTGAAAATATCGTGTTTAACAGTCACACAACCAACTTACTGTTAAAACAGTCTGGGAAGTTTTAAATCAAAAGAGCCACTAATACCCGACCTAAAAATTTAGAAATTCGTGCTCCCGGGACCAAAAAGTCGGTCCCGTAAGCGTTTAAAACCACAAAAAAATGTCTAGCTGCGTTAATTTATGACTTAGGACTGTAAGGTAAAATTCTAAAGGCTTTAAAATATAATGCTGGCCAGTGAAAATCCGGTCTTGTTTCGTTATAAGTCCTAAGATTAATTTTTGGCGTGACTTTTCAAAACTCCTTTTTGTTCAGTTTTTTACTCACAAATTAATTTTTTTTTGGGAAATTTTGAAAGTTTTCTATTAAGAACTTGACAGTTTACATTTAGCAATTGATATCGTATCTATTATATTTCTTTTTTATAATATAAATATTACACGTGTTTGTCCTATTAAGATAGACAGTGATATAACCTTGGGTTTTGATGTGACCTTTTGTCTAACTTTTCTGTGTGGGCGACCCTATGCCGTGAATATAAGTCATGGTCAAGCCAAATTAATGCTATCGTTAAGAGGTATTCAGATTTATCTACCCTGTAGGGCAAGTAGTAATATGTAATCATATATACCTGTTCATACAAACATGCATAACTTCACGCCTGTCTCCCATGGGGGAGAGGCAAGACAATGGACTTGTTTATACCTGTTCATCTTCGGAAAATTAGATAGAAGTCATATTTATTGAGAATCTTTTCTACGAAGGATGAAGCTCTGATTTATTATTGGAGATTTCGAATGTATGATACTATGGCCATCGTTATCACCAATCTTAGAGAGATCAAAATGATAAATAATCTTGCCACAATTTTTCTTTAAAAACCAATGTTCTTACACTGGTTTTGAGTTTTATTTACATGAAGTTGGACACGATTTGTGTACGATAAAACGCAGGTTTATTCTTGTGGCAAAAGCTGATTTTTTTGGTCTCTAGAAAAATATTATTTCAATAGAGATTGAATTTTAAAATATTTGCTGATTGTAGGTAAGTTTTAGTTTTTGGAAAGCGCTTAGTACAATGAAAACAGAAAAGTTTTAGAAAAATACTGTTGATTTGTTTCCAAATCTGGAAAGCTGGAGTGAAATGTGTTCGTCATTTATAAAATTTAATAGTGAGCTGTTTGTATCATGTACTCGTAAAAAAATATGTTTAAGATATACATCTAAAATATACACACAAAAGACACTGAACAATTGCATAGAACTTAGTTCACAAGGTCCGTGCAAGAAGGTCGTAACTCCAACGAACAATATTTTACACTTACTTCTCCACTCTTGTAGTAAATCTTCCTCTAAGTCTAAGTTTAAATAGACGGTGTTTAACTTAACAACGTAAACTGATGTGCTAAAGAATGATAAAAGTTTAAGCAGATCTTCTAAGCTACGATCAATCAATAGAAACCTTACTTAGGATTGTGAAAAGCTAATCTAAGTTTGTTTTCAAGTAGATTTGGGGGTATTCGCACTTGAGAAGTTTGAGATTAGATAGATTTGATGAAAATTCTTAGTATATTTCGTTTGTTTGTTTATATGAGCATCGGTTGTTATGGCACGTAGTTTTCTGGTACACGTGTTCACTGAATATTTTCTTATGTATTGAATTACAATATGTCCTCCTTAGGATTTCATGCAGAAAGCTATCTAGTCTAGTCTAAATAAAAATTGTCCGTCAGAAATATTGAATCGCTTTTTACCACATGCATATAAATGCATGATACATACAATTTTGTCTGTCTGCCTGTTTGTTCTAGCTAATATCTGAAATGGCTCGACCAATTTTGACGAGAATTTTATTAGCATGTAGCTGATGTACTAAGGAATAACATAGGCTACTTTTATTAGTCATAAAGTCCGTAATCCACACGAACGAAGCCGCGGGCATCAGCTAGTAGGGCAATAAACATAACTAGTGAAAACAGAACATAACTGGTACACATGTACAATTACCACATCACACATTTGCTATACGAGAACATATATACATACAATATGTTCATCATTCCTCAAGCATTGTACAAACTGTTGACACAATTAGACTGTTACGGCGCGTGTTAGATTACTCAGTTAATCATATTACCTAGGCAATAATGCTCGCCAGTAATTTGCATACTTGGAATGTTATGTGAATACAGTAATATTATGTTTATATATTTCCCTACTGTTGCCCTTTAATAGGATTTTCTTCTGTGTCGTGGGTGTGTTGACATACTTACAATTTCATATACAAATGACACACAGACCCGAAGCAACAATTTGTGCATCACACAAGGAATTGCTCCGTGCGGGAATCCAACCCGCTTTTATGGGCAGGTAGCTCATATAGCAAGGAGTAACTTAATCTACTTTTACTTAAGAACAAAATATTATATTTAAGAAAAAAAAAACTTAAATTTTGTCAGAAGTCATTGTTCTAGGCGAATAAAGTCGCGGGCAATAGTAGTATAAGATACACACTACACAGTCTAGTATACTATAAAATTATATTTAAGGAACAATGTAGAAACTTCAACATTACTTTTTATTTGCTATAAGGTTTCTTGAGACAAGTTAAACATCCAAGTGCCCCTCTACGATACCCTTAGAAACCCTTAGGCCTTGTCTATTTATAATGACAAAGCCTCTTGAGTTTGATTTGAGGTACTTTACACAAGAATCTCCATACTTGTTCAAGTGCCGTTATGATGTGAAAAATTACAATAAATCTTTTTATTTCGCTATTTTCAAGGTACAAAACAATCCTTATAAAGTTAAGAAGATACACGTGTCTCGAAAAATATGAAGATTTATTTTTTTCTTTTTGTTAAAAGGTCAGTCTTTGTTTATTCAGATATAGATGAAAATCAATTATCTTTACAGAATTTGATATTGTTTCCTAGAATCAAAATCTTTAATATCATTAACATTTTACGGGACTAAAGAAACATATTTAATTTTATAGCTCATTGTAATAATTGTAGGTGTCTATTCCACTTGGGGTTACGGACAAATTTGTGGGTTACTGGTATCCCGGCTCAAAGCAGGAGTAAGAACGGGGTGGTTTTGGTCAGTAAGAGTTTGACACTCCTTCTTGCCTCATCTGAAGCAGGAGAAGTCATTTTATGATTTTTGCTCCTCAAAAAACGTACCTCCTTCGCCAAAATTTTCTTTTTCTAACAACTAAGTATTTACAGCGTCTTACACCAATTCTCTGTAATTATTCTTAATTTTCCACAACGCTAAATAAATTAACATTTAAATTGTTTTAGATCTATCATTTGCATTACAAAGATTGTGACTGCTACAGCATTAACGTCATTATAAATAATGGGATAAAGGCTATCTTCCCATGCTTATATTTTATACGCAAAGTTATGTTAATGGTACGCATTGTTTACACGAATTTTGTGGTTGGAGTGTGTGTCAGAAGGATACAGTTCATAAAAGATGAGGGTAAATAAGAAATGTAAAATTTTAAATCATTGAATTTTAGACTCTGCGGCGTTTGTATTTAAAGTCAAAATGATTCGTACGTTTTTATTTTATTTTTATTCTTTCTATCATATGATTTTGTGATCCTAAGTGCCATAAAAATCTTTAGTGTTTAGTCGAAAATTTCTTAAGAATAAAGAAAATTAAACTTAGCATTTCACATGTATTTTATTCATTGTACCCATGCCAACACCATTCCTATCCAGCAGGCTTTGTAAAAGCTTACAATGTAAAGATTTACAACGAGCTGACTCTTAGTATTATTTCACAGTTTTTTGGCAGAGCACACCAGAAAAATATATATGCGTTTAAACGTTGCATGGTCGAACGCTTCTCTATTCATATTTCAAACATTAAAACATGCTGTCGACAGTTTTATCTTTTTTAAGATTTTCATGGCACTTGAATATAAAAGTAGTTCAACAGTTTTTCAAGGGAAAGAAATGATATAAATTTAAACATTGTATTCAACATAGTATTAAATAAACAAATATTGGATTAACTATAATCCCAATGGCGTAGTTTTCGTAGCAATATTTCTCGTAGCAGCTGGCTACGAATGGCTACGGCGTAGCACCTTTTGAATATTTTCGTTGCCTTTAATTTTCCGCTATCGAGTGTCAGAGTTTATTATTTATTTAATGTCATTGAAAGTCAAGAATTATATTTAGTTCAGTGTCAAATCACACTGTTATATGAAAAATATATTTACTGGTTTTACAAAGTACCTATATACCTATTATAGATTTAAGATTTTATTACACTAGAAAACAATTTAGCTCATGAAATACTTGTACGAATTAACTTACCAGTTGCAGATTGCAGATAGATTTAGAACTCTTTTGGGAGGCCTATGTTCATCAGTGAACGTCTTGTAGCTGACAGGATGTTGATGATGAGTTAGCTAAAGGTATTGTTAAAAATAAAACAAGATATTTTAATTATAAATTGTTCGTTTAATGATATTCCTTATTTATTTACATTATTCAGTGGCAGTTGCCTATCTTTAAAACAATACCTACCTAAATACATATTAGCGATTATATTTAATTACCAGCAATATGTACATAACATTCTTCCTAAAACTAAATAACGCTTACATTAAACATAATTTAGCACTGTAAAGTCATAAGTCAAAAAACTAAAGTACATAAAGTAACCTTAATACTTAAATCATAAGATACAATTTACATCAAACTGGTATGCGATTCAAAGTAGCAATAAAAGCATTTTTTAATAAATTTGTTCTCAACTTAGCCTCTGTTTTATCATAAAAATGAGCCTCGAAGCGTTTATTAATATTTGCAGGTTTACAAAAAGGCTGTGTACGAAAAAGTCGCCTTTTTACTGGAACTATTGACCCAAATTTTATTTTATGGAGCCTACTCTACTTCATCATCTAGTCTCTTTTATTTTAATTACGTTACCTTTGATATTACAAACTGTATTTTCAATAGCGAAAGGTTAAACCTTTTTACTTTCCTAATGAAAACAATTTAAAAATAAAATTAAGCAATATTGAATTAGTCTGAAAATTAAAAAGAATTTATCTATAAGTCTATTTTTGAGTGTAAACAGAATAAAATTATCATAGGAGCTACATGTATAATCAAGTATTCTAAAAATAAAACCATTAATTTGCAAAGCAAATAAATTACAAATATAAAAATACTTGACTAGAAACAAAATCAGAGTCTAAACAATAGTATTATGTACAATATTTTCACGACTACTAATGTTAATTTTTATTATAACTTTCGTGAGACATAACTAAATTAATTATTATGTTATTGGCTTACTCATATAACTGTTTGAAGAGGAACTCGACTAGCTTCAAGGCATGCTAGAGGCTCATGACTCGGCGACGACGTTAACGCCGTCATCACGTGTGTCGTGTGTCGCAGAATGCTGCTCATTAATATAAGCCTCTAGTATGGCTTGAAACTAGTAAAGTTCCTCATCAAACAGTTACGTAAGTAAGCCGATAACGTAATAATTAACTACTAATGTTTCAGTATTAAAACAGTATACAGTAGTGGTTTGCGAAGCGAAATACATTTTCACTTCTAAAATTGTAATTTTTTTAAGTATAAATCAAATGTTCAGTTTGGTATGCATGCCTTCTTCGCTTTTATATAGAACACAATAAAAAAAAACGTTATTTTTACTTAGATTTGCACAGATTATGAATTAAGTGATTTTATACAAAAATTCAAACTCTGGACTGAGAATTCTAAAATAAATTCATACTTCGAGAACCTTCTAAAAACTTCTTTCGTTTTTTTTTATTTAGTCTAGAACTACGAATATTTACATTTTTATACAATTACTTGATATGCTTTATAATGATTATATTTCATTAGTACGTGGAAGATGTCGGTAAAACATTACGATTACTTTAGGCCCACTAGTTAATTACACGCTCACCATTAATACAAATACATACAAAATTCATCAGTCTGCCACGTTTAAACAAAGAAAATACAATTTTATTACAAACATACTAAAGTATAATTTTACAAGACAATTAAAAATGTATTCAAGTTATGACCACAATAATAACTATGAACTCTTTATAATTAATATGAAAATTCAATTTGCAAGCACTCAGATTTTATGTTTCTGAAGAATAGCAATGAAAGTATTATTGTACAAACATTTTAAATTAAAATAGAGCTTAAGTTTCAGTTTATAAAGTCAATTATTGTATGTAATGAAAGAACATATATTATAATTTCAAACTAAAAAAAAAGTACTTATAAAAATCCATTCTCCATCAGTTCTTGTGTTCAAAACACAATTGTATTCTTACTAATTTATTGTATTTGTACATTATATTTAACTACAAAGCCTACCCAAAAATATAAACTTATGAAAACAGTAACAAGCCATCACAATGTAGGACTTAACTAAGTTACTAGTAAGTTAAAAAACTTTATGAGGTCGACGAATACAGGTTTTTATGAAAAAAAGTTAAAGGTCAGAATTTAGTCACAGTCACTCTGAGTAATTATAGTCCAGGATAGGACAAAACACTTTTATTTTAGAAGAACATTTTAAATAACTTTGTGGCATTGTTTCGTTCTATTTGAATATTCGTAGTTGATGAAGCGAAAGAGGTATGTAAGATTCGTAGCAATTGGCGTCCTATTGACTTTGTCTACCTCCATGGGAGGCAGGCGTGACGTTTTGTATATGTCTAAGAATATTCTAGTAGCTGTGTCTATCTTTTAAAGTCTTTTCTTGCAGAAACCAATCACGAGAAATCCATAGGGATATCTTCGTTAAATTGGTAGATAAACTAATTATAATAGGTGACGTTAAGCGATAACTTAATTAAAATATATCAATTATATAATTTGATTAAAGTTTGATTGATATTCTGAAAATATTTAATGAAACTTTGAGTTCATGACTGGATCAAGTAAAATGTCCCTGCGTTTGAAATTGAATTGATTTTTTTACAGTAAATTATATTACATTCTAGCCATTTTACTGCGAACGTTGTATTTAATTTTGTCGTTTTATATTCTGAATCTGAATGAATAGCAAAAGATCTAAGAAAGTAAAAATGGTGTATATTTTTGAGTAGGCTTTTCTTACATAATCACTATTTTAACTTACCTACATATTTATAATGCCATCACAATTATCCCGAAACACCAACATCTTGGTAACTATTTACAGATTTAACGTTTTTACATACCCTTACAAATAACTTAAGGAAATTAACGTTGGAATATTTAGTTTTCAACTAATTTAGTTTTATGTATGTTACATAGTCATTAGTCATTATTAATACGTGCCCAATTTACTTGTTTTTTTTTCTCAAAAATCTTTTAGCCTTGTTGAATTGATTTACACTCTACTGAATATGCTATGGTACCGAAAAAAAATATTTTCTACTTTGGAAATGGAAGCCATAAAGTAAATATTAGTTTTAAAATTGTTTGAACACGGAATCCACGTAAAATATTGGTGCAAAACAAATGGCTAACTTGAAATAAAAGAAAAAGAAATCCTATCATACTAAATTGACACTGATTTTCCGTGTAAACAAGACAACTTATCATCTTGCACCCTGTGTTACAAATTGAAAATTCCTGCTAATTACAATAATCGCATAAAAACTACTACTAATAATATATTTTAGATATGGCAGCACTGAGAGTAGTGCGAGAGTGGGGATAGTAAAGGCTTGATGGTGACTCGTCGCCGCAGAATCGGCAGTCGGCAACCAGTTGTTGTCGAGAACGGACTGCTCGATCACATTCTGCATTGTGTCTACAAAACAAATATAACATTGACTTTCTTCTGTTCAAAAGAAACATTTTACGTTTCAAAAATATTAAAGGTTATTTTAAGAATCCGTTAAACATAAAATGTCCCTAATAAGGTAAAATTATAACAGATCAATACAGACTCCTCTTTGAAAAACCGTATTTACGTAAAGGAAAATTGTTTACAACAAATAATATTTAAATCAACGTTTGTCCTCAATTTATAAACGAGCAAGAAACATAAGCGATACGAGAATTCCTTTGATTCGTTACTTTGTCTGTTGATGTGGAAATTATTAAGCCGATCGTGTATTTCGAGTTATTTCTACTTACCATACGTCGTGACATCTGGCGTGTAGAACTTTTGTTCTGCTGGTTGAAGAGGTACCACGAATCCTACGGACAATAATTAGGTCATGTGAATAAATTGCAGTATTAATTGTGTTTGAATTTATTCGTATCTCGATGTTTGTTGTTAATGTAGTTTACTGTAAGTAAGGGAGAACCATACTTCGACACAAACGGGCCAGCTCGACCTCAGTGATAACACGGCCTCACAGAAAACCGACAAGAAATAACGGTTGCGTTGTGTTGGATGTATGAGTGAGGTTACCGGATGCGCCTTACCAATGCCTGATACCCCAACAACCCTTAAATTCTTACTCTCAAAAGGCCTGCAACGTACTTGTAATACCTCTATCTAGTATTTCGGTGGTCCATGGTTGGGGGCGATTGCTTATCATCAGGTGTTTAGTATGTCTGTTTGCTGGCGTATGGTTATACTGTTTATACCATAAACAATACGTTCTACTTGATTATCGAGAGGTTAATTTTGTTGCGTTGGAAACTACTGCTGGGTTTGGTACATTTCTTAATTAAATCGATATCTTAATTATATCATTAGTACACTAAAGTTCTTATCCCCCAAGAACTTCTAAGTATACAGCTGTAGATTTGTTCACTAGTAGATGAAGAAGATTATTCTTTTAAAACTTTAGTTAAGTGATACTTAGGATTAAAATGAATTACGGAAGACTGACAGAATCACGACATTGAAGATCACATATATATATCAGAACAAAGTAAAGACAGATAGATTATGTTCAGTTTTCGAGCATCGAATCATAGCAGCTAGGAAAAAATCAATGATACGAAATACGAACTCAAATCACTCTAAAAAAATTGAATCGATTTTAGGTAAGTACTTTCGTGAGGCATTCGTTTTTACTTATCGCACTCATAAATTACTGAATGGATTATGACAAATGAAACTTTTTCCGCGATTCATCTTGATGACGTGGACGAAAATTATGAAAAATCGTCAATTTGAATGCGGTGACAGAAATAAATGCATACTCCGAGCGGATTATCATAATTTATTCTTTCTTAATGATGTTTCTACGAATGGAAGACTTTTGAAATATTACTTTTGTTTGTGTTTTTGAAAAGAGAAGACGTCACATTGTTTGTTAACTACAGTTGAGAACTGAGTTTCGTTAATTGGTCTAGTGTTCACTGATTAAATTAATTAAAACTATTGTGTTTAGTAGTTAAAGTAATATAGAAATGTGGCTATATTTCACTGGTATGTCGCGGGGTACTTGTACTAATATATTCTAACAAGTATACCGCATGAGAAGCCAGACCCTGAATACAATGGGATCAGTTTGTTGGGATAGTTAGTCGAATAAGCCTAGGAAAGGTCAGATCGATGGTAAATAATTGTATTGTGTGCCTCCTGTTTTTAATATGCAAATTATTTTTATCATTGTCTTAGCTGTTAACTATTTAGTTACCATTCGTGTAAACATGTGGCTCAATTATCATCAACAGCCTATACATGGCCACTATTGACGAAAGGCCTCTTCTCGCACGAGAAGGGTTTTTTACGTTGATAAGGATGCTAAGACGGCGAAGCGAAGATGTGGCCAAAGATGGAGCACCACGCTTGCTCAAAGTGACTCAATATTACTATCTTTTCTGTTATTTTTTTAAATGTTCCTAACTATTGATTCACTCACTCACCATTAAATAAATAAATAAATGATTACAACTTACGTGGCGGTGGCTCCGTGGTTGTCGGCGCCGGAGTTGTTGTGGTCGTCGTTGTCGTTGTTGTTGTAGTTGTCGTTGTAGTTGTTGTTGTCGTTATTTTTATTTCTGTACAAAAGAGAAATTCGTTTTGATTTTTAACCGACTTCAAAAATTAAACCGACTTGTGTGTGTGTTTGTGTGTGTGTGTGTTTGTGCGCAATATCTTGTGTTTGGCTGAATCAATTTTTATGTGGTTTTCAGACTTGGAAAATACTACCTGACTGAAAAAGATGGAGGTGACAAAGAAAATTGAAAGTGGTTCCCATTTTAAAAAAATAGTTTTTATTTTACAATTAATGTTTTATGACCTTGTTTAATGGTCGATTACAAGAGCGATGACTTAGTATAGGCATTTGGTTCTGATTTGTTAATCGAGTAAAGTATTACTGAGATCTTACGAATTTCTAGAATTCTCAGTAGCAGAATTGATTTCGTCGAATTACACACATAAGAAACATTAAAAGCAGATTTCGTACGTGAAAAGGTCCCTAATGTTATTTTATGTAATTTGCTTTCACATATTTTATTCACTTAGATCTTCACGTAGATAAGTGAATAAAGTAATTTTAAAATGTTGGCCTATAAATACATACTTTCCTATATCTAGAGACAGTAAAAACTTTTCCTTTAAAAAGTTTGTATGAAAACTTTTCAGAACTCAGTCCGTTTTAAAAAAAGTAAACCGCACCGGTAAACTTCTGTGGCAGGCGGTTTAACGTTCCGCTGATTACAGTTAAATAGACTGAGCTACGGATTTACGACAAAGAATAAAGTATTAAAAAGACACTAAGATTTAAGCATTATGTATGTAAAAAATGGTAGTAAACTATTAATTAATGTATTGTTTGCTAGTTTTCCTAATAAGTAAGCAATAAAGACCAATTTAATATTCTAATTATTATACAAATAACATAATTAGTCAAACATTGCTAACGACTCATGACTATGAGTATTGACCTAGAGTCAAGTTAATAAAAAATTTGGTACGCAATATATAAAATAATGATGTACAGTACGATGTATGCAATGTAAAAACAAGATGGCTTTGATAACAATACCCACAGAATTTCCTTTAAGAATAACTAGAATAATCTCTGAACTGAGTCAATCTTTCCTTTTTTATTTACATACCAAACAATTTTTTAATTGCTAAAGCATTGTATATCTTACCATATAACCGCAGAGTTCCTTCTGCTTTGCCCATGGTGTTGGTAGCGACACAGGTGTAAGTACCAACATCCTCTGGATCAAACTGCGATATAACGAGTATCGTTCGCAGCTGATATGATGAGATACGTTCTTCAGATATTTCATGTTTGCCTCTGTAACAAAAGAAATAGATAAATATTCGCTGATATAATTATTAAATTAAAAGATTAAACCAATGCGGTTGAGAACCCAATAACGTTGATTCAATGCTTAAGTCAATGCTGCAAGCACGCTGTCAGCGCGTGGACTGCGTGCTTGCAGCCTTTTTGTATAAACGTTATGAAATATATCATACGACATAAGATTTAATGTTCAAATTTAAATGACAAGTTTATTGCTGGATTGAAGCGGTGCCGTTAAACGGTGACATGATCTTTAAGGATCCAATAAGAAAAGTGTGGCTCTTAGCAATAATTTATTAAAAAATATATTTTTTGTATTACAATTTTATTAACAAGATGCAGTTAACTTCTATTAATATGAAATCGGAAACATAATTCCAAACGTGCTATTGTAAATAGTCACCAAATTAAAATTAATTATAGTTTTTATTTATAAATAATTCATTAAAACCGAAGCAAAATTAGTTCACAGCAAAATTATAGTTTCCTAACAATATCTAAAACGAATAAAGTTTTAATCAATTTAGTTTTAGTTACCTGTGTTATTTAGACAAATTACTGAAAACTGAGTTCTGAACTTGTATTAGAACGCCTATGAGCTAAATTCTAGGTAATTTAGTACATCGAACGGAGCCATTTTGCTAACAAATATTACATTTTAAATTTAATAACAATAACATTACATTTAGATTAAGATTAAAATTGTTTAACGGGCCTCTGTGAGTTGGCTTCGGCCCCTCATACGCCTTTCAAAGGTCCGGGACCCTGTAGACCCGTGATTTTTTTTAAATAATAATATAATAACAATTATTACACATATTAGACACAAATAAATACCTTTAAAAAACATTAGTGTGTAAATTATTGTAAACCGAAACGGTATCTTGTATTATTATCCGACTTTCAAGCACTATGTATTAATCAATACACATTGTATTCCTGGAATCATTAGCTCGATAGAAACGGAATATAATTCTTAGAAGGGACTTATGAGCAAGAAATATTAATCGGAATTGATGTTGATATGTATTGTAGGTATGTGTGTACTACATATTATGTATATTACTATATGTAACTAGCATAACTAATAGACGGATTAAGCTGAAGCTATATTTGTTTTGTAGCTAACGGCCTAAGTAGAAATTGAAACAAATTAAAATCTGCCTAAAGTCTATATTCTACAGGTATAAAGTTGAAAAACTTCAACACATTTGAAAATACCTAATAAAAATATGATTTTATAAATAACATATTATTTAATACGTAATTGTTTTCATCACAGCTATAACTCATAATCTTAGAGTATCCAATGCAGTTTGATCCCATAAAATCGACAAACCTTTACTAACACAAATAGAAAAGAGATAAAACAAAGATCACTTACGAACAATAAGAAGTACTATAAAGGTCGAAAAGATCGTCGCAGACTTAGGAAATTTATGACGTCATAAACGTGAAAACGACTCAGTGATTATTATACAAAATAATGAACTAATTTGTCTAATTACTTTCTTTGGGTGTTTCAACTAATTTAATAAGGCTCTCTTGAATAACGAAAAAGATAATAAGTAATTATTTTGATTTCATTACAACAAGGCTTATTAGAGTGTTTTCATAGTAGATGTCCTATAAAAACTATTGTTTGAAAAGAAAATTCGATGAGTAAAATCATTTCTTCATGGAAAATTACAGAATACTTAATTTTGTGGTAAGTGATATTTTTTGACGTTTCTCATTAAATAATTTTGATTTATGTTTTGATATCAAAAAATTTACTTTACCTAAATTAGGTTCTGAACATTTTCAACTCAATAGCGATAGTTGGCATTAGTTTGTATAGAAATTCTCTACCTAAAAATGATCGATTCTTACATAACCAAAAGCCAAAAAAGGGCTAGCAACCAGACAATAAACGGCAATAACGTCCCTAATATACAATAATGAGTAATAAAACACCTAAATATTGGCAATTTTATTGCGTTTCGTAGTAAAACCAGGAACAGATGCGAAGGGAAATGATAATGACAAAGGAATGTTCGAGAACTTAGTCGGTATTCGTTTGTACTTTTATTGCCTGAGCAAACGGGGGACTTTTGTCCACTGAAAATAAATCAGAATTACAAAAAAACTCCATATACGACTATAAAATATAAAACATAGGATTATAAAATGACTGCATGGTTGGCGCGGTGACAAGGCAACCGGCTGTCGCGCAACGTGTAGGGTTCGATTCCCGCACGAGGAACTCGTTTTGTGTCATTTGTATGTAAACTTGTATGTTTGTAAACGCACCTACGATTCAGGAAAAACGCTAGTGTGGGGCAACATAAAAAAAAACACAAAGAAATTAACAGTATTATCATATTGCTGGATAAGGTTTGCCAAAATCGCCATACTTAATAGCCGGACTGGAGATTACAGCTTCACAGGTTCACGTTTATCAGAGAGTTTTGCTGTTCAGTCCCTATCAAATGTCCTCCAAATCCTTTGATCCGATCTTATGACGTGGGAAGAGTAGGAGTGGAAATATACGGGTCCTACTCTAATTTCTTGCAAACTATTTTAAACAACGCTCAGGTTGAGGACGATGAGGACTTAAGGTCAGCGTATACAGGCCCGCATCGTACGCATCGCCCGCAACGGATTTTAGTTTGTCTAGTATAGAAACTCATATAACTGCGTCCACTGATCCGCATCATATGGACCGCATCATCAGCAATGCCTACATGCGATGCGTACTGACGACGTCATACGAAATGCGTACGGTGCGGGCATGTGGACGCTTACCTTTAGATTACCCCGCGATACTTTTGATACAAGTCTTTTGACCAAAAATCACTCGTCTGTACAGACTTTTAACGGGAGTTTCACAGTTACGATTGATATCGGTGGCTGCTGCCCATTTTAGGTTATAATTACAGCTTTTGTATTTGTTTGTTAGAATTTTGGACCTGGTTTGTTTTAACGTTATGGTCATGAGACTGGAACGGCAAACGAGGGTTGTTTATTTGGAAATATTTAACGCGGCCATTTTGAATTGTCGAGATGACATAACAAAGGGCTTCTGCCTTGAAAAGTAGAATTAAGTATTGTGACATCTAGATTTTGGTTAATTGTTTTTTGTAACTGCGAATACGAAAATATCAGTAAGACATTATATTTGTGATTAGTAATTATCAAAAGGAAGTCTGTGCTATTGCACATAATAATTACTAACAAAGGGTCGCTAATTATCTGACGAAACATGCGTCGCGTGTTGTGGGTCACATAACGCCAGAACAGACAAACGTGTAGAGAAACAGTTGACTGTTCACACTCAACCACTCAATGTGCTTGACGCATTTTACATCAGATGAACCGACTCCAAGTCTATATAAAATCAATAAAAAGCTCTTACAAATAATATCATTAATTATCCGTCATATAAAAACATCTTCATTGCTGGTATTTCCTGCAATACATTTCTTCAAGTATATTAAGTTTCACTTACCCTGATAATATCATTTCTTCCCCGCTCTTCAGCCAGTAATGTATGGCTTGAGGGAACGCTTCCACGAAGCATTCTAGTCTGGCTTGAGATCCTGTTGGCACACCAATCACCTTGGTCGCCACCAGAGTAGATGGTGGAACTGTAGAAAAGCAATTAATTAGAATTATACTTATATACATGTTATTAAGGTTCAAGTTTCTTAGTAGAAACGAAAGCTTTTCTAATATATTGTAGTTATGTACCTATCAACTTCTTCGTTGAACTAGTATAATGTGTTAGTGTTTAAAAAATGAATCATAAGTATGTACATTATCAAAGGTAGCAAAAATATTATAAAGGGTTAAGATTTTTTTGTAATTCAGTGACAATAGGAATTTAGTAGTTACATTTATAAGGTTGCCTTCAACCTTCCAAGTGTCTTATAATCGTTGTAGATATGTAGGTAACGGAAGATTTGCCTTCAACGCTTTTCTACTGACAGTCAAAGAGATAAAAGCAGTAGTTGAAATACGAGCTGGAACTGTAACATTGACGCTACAATTATTCTATTACCTACAAAGTCGAATACTTGAGTAACATGAACAGCTATCGAAAGGTGCCAACGTAAAACGATTAGCAAAAAGGTAATAATAGAGTCAGGTTCGAATTTGTTTTACTTTAAAAAAAGGTTTAAATAAAACCGGTCACGTATAGAGAATTTAATTGGCCAATGCAGTGCTAGTAGTTAAAAACTTTTTGCATCGTTAAAACTGCGAAATAGCACACTTAACGTCCATTTTATAGAAGTTTAGTAAAATATTGAGTATTGATAAAGAATCGACTTTTAGGATGGTACTCACTTAATTATAGTAACTTTAAAATATGAATGATCTAGCTAAACTTTTTTAAACAGGTTCTTGACAAATATGCGGTAGCAGAAACAATATGTTGTTTCTATAACAATACGTCATGTGTCACGAAATGCTGCTCATGAATTTGAGCCTCTAGCACAGCTTGAAACTAGCCGAGTTGCTCGTCAAACAGTGACGTGAGTAAGCTGATAACATAATAACATTGAAGGTTATTCTACAACCACGAAGAAGTGTGAGATTGAAGCGAGGCTTGTGAGATACTGCAGTTGACTAGGTATTTTAAGAATATTGTGTAGTGGGAAATTATAAGTACCTATAGACCTATTCTGGCTACTATCAATCGTGCTAAGAAATATTGTGAAGAAGATTATGTCTAATAATGTAAAAAAAATGATACTTACAAGTAACACTAAGCATTATCCTCTTGCTGACAGAAGGCGGTACGTCATTGGACGCAATGCAGAGGTACGCGCCCATCTGCCGGCGTTCCACCTTCGACAAGTTCAGGCTTGGACCCATAAACATGTCCACTGAGAACAAAGGTAAAAGGAAATATGAATTCAATTAGCATTTTATGAATAACAAACGTAATTAATTTACTTTCTCAGATTCAAATTCTTTCTATAAGGAAGGAAAATGAAGAAATAAAAGCATTGCTAAGTATTCGTAGGGCTTTATTATAATATCTTATTCTACGGTGATTTCCTTTCTATACAGGTTAGTACCAAGGACTCAGAGAAAACCGACATAAAAAAACACTTCCGTCGTGTTTCGTTGTGTAAGTGAGGTAGAAAGGCGAGCAACGCACTTGTAACGCCTTTGGTGTTATGGGTGTCCATGGGTGGCGGCGATTGCTTACCGTTACGTGATCCGTATGCTCGTTTACCGGCTTGTACTATAAAACAATCCTATATTTATTTTTCATTTGGTCACTTGTAATCAATCTAGTATCTTGTACTAACCATTTACCTATATATGTCTTATCCTTATAAAAAACATACATAGTGTCCTTACAAATATAGGAATATACACACAGACGCCTAAAACATTTTAGTTTGACGTAAATAAATGACAATAATGGAGAAGAGCAGCAAAACATACGCGGAAATGAGACACCGACTGCGCTGACACAGAGAAATTAAAGTAATAGCAGCGAACACAAAGGGCGACGGTTCGTTGCCGCCGCAAATCGAAACGGGGCTTGTCATTCACGGTGCAAAGGAATGGGGATTATAACTTCTAAATATAAGTTATAATCTAATCTGTGGTTGAATAATTCGTTTATCACTGGTAGAATATCGACTCAAGTGTTCTTTTAAAAATATATTTTATTATATGTATAGATCACCTTTTTCAATACATATTTCAGTTACATTTCTAAGTTATATATATGTATATTTTTTCATAATATATATGGAGACTCATTTTTTTACTAGTTACGTTAACATCCAGTAAAACTTTTCAGAATAATCCGCCGATTAGTTTATCGGAGCGGAATATTAGTTCGAACGCTGGTAGTTACTAACTCCTAGAATAAAATATAGGTACTTTCGTTTAAAAAGTAAAATAGCTATAGGTATATACTATCATAGAAAAAGATTTTTGTTTAACGTTGCCTCACACTAGGATTTGCTCCTGTGTCGTGGGTGCGCTTACAAACATACAAGTTCACATACACATTACACCCAGACCCGAAACAACAATTTGTGGATCACACAAAGAGTTTCTTCGTGCGGGAATCAAACCCGCTACACGTTGCGCGACAGCCGGGCAACCGTGCAGTGACGTTACAAGTACACAAAGTATGTAATAGAAACGGGAGGATATAACCTATGATATTTTCTTGAACAAACTAAGTTGATCCACTTATACATATATATGAAGATGAAAATATATTTCTGAACATATTTGCCTAATTTCCTGAAAGTGCTTACATATTTCATGGTATTTGTTTATACCTGTTGACATACTTAGATATAAAATATTTCTCAAATGAAAGAACAAAGAGGATCCTAAATTTAGAGTTAGTAAATATAATTTCTTTTTTCTGAAGAACCGGCTTTTAATAAAAATAACTTAATCGTATCCCCTAGAAGTACCTTGTAGGAAGATTTGTTTGACTTTGGTATAAAAAGAATTCAGAAAATATAAAATCTTTTTGTTAATAACCTCTTGACACGAATACCATTTCACTTATGTTTAATTTTACAAGAAACTTAAAACCACAATAGTTCTCATTTTACCTTGAGTTTGGTTTGCATAGGATATCAAGGACTATTCATTTGACTAATAGAGCTTCTATTTTGAGGTTCTAGTAAACGGATAAGACAGAATAGATCGGTGCTAAATTTAATTACAGTGAAAACTTGGTCTGATTACAACCTTATATAATTTTTAAAAATGGGTAACAATTTTCAATAGTTGTGTGTCATGTACTTAAGTTGAGCTTCGTAAGTCAGTTGCTTTGCTAATGCAAATTATGGAGTTTTTAAAAAGGAAGGCAATGGTTATACACGAACTCTAGCTAGATTCATAGACTAAAAATCCCGATTTTTAGAACAGCTTAGAATTTAGTAACTAACGCGTTTAGTTACTAACACGTTAACATAACCACTAACTTCCACACTAAATTTTAAGATACCTTTTTCTCTTTTGCAGACTGCAAATCGAAACTATAAACCAAAAATGGCGCTCGTTTGCAAAATTACCAAACTACAGTCTTCACGTATAAAATACGGTATGAAATATTCTGAGTTCCACAAACCACACGCGGTGTGCTGTGGTGCACCGAAGTTCTTTTGTTTGCATTTTACGATACCGATTTCGCTACCGACCACGATTTTGTATCTATCTGTATGTAAAGCAGCACTGGCACTGCGGACCAAAAACGACACTAGCGACATGAAACAATGTTAGTTTCAAGTTTTGAATTGATTGTACTAAAAATATCTTTGTGTGTATTTCCAATTTAGACAAATAGGAACTTTTATGGAATGTTTTGTGAAATGTTCCATTGCTTATAATAATTTCATTATTGTGTTGTTTAATTAAACTTAGTTACAAATAAATATTGGACAGCGGAAAGATTTTGATTTGGTCTTTACATCTTTCAGAAGTTTAGTTCCAGAAGAGTGATTAAGGTGTTTGGAATTTTTGTAAATTAATAAATTATATAAATGTCGACGCATTGAAGAGAAAAGACAAATAAAAGCCCTTACAATGTATAAAAATACTAGCTTCTAGATACATGAGGTTCAAAAAACAGACGACGAAAGCTAGTAGTACCCATAAATAACCGGAGCTAAGGGCAGCCTTGGAGGTTTACCAAGTGGTTTTTTAGTCAATAAGAGTCTGAGACTCCCATTTGCCTCACCCAAAGTGAGAAAAATCATAGGCTAATTTACCCCTTAAAAAAAGGAACCGATAAGTAAGCAAATGTCACGTAACACGTCAAGTTTACAAAAAAAGTCCTTATATTAACCTATCTAAATTCCTATAACAACCGCTTAGAGGGTCTCGGATTTGCTGCCAAAGCTAAAATTGTTAACCTTTTTTCACTCAACGTTGAGAAAGTAATTTTATTAGAATTCTTTCCGTAATGCCTAACTTAAGTTCGAAGTTGGATCTTGTGTTAAAAAGTTACAAAGTTTTTTAAGGAACAAGTTTAATTGCCTCAATCGCCTAACTTGTTTTGAAGTGTCTGCAGTTTACTGTACCTTCTAGTCTTCTTTTGTCTTACGTAGTTTTTTTTTTTATGTAAACTTTAAACTGGCTAGTTAGTATTGTTAAAAACATCTACTGATGTGGAAGAATATTTTATTTATTTACGTACTAGCTTTTGCCAGCGGCTTTAGCCGCGTTTCCGCGGCCTATGTGATATTCTAGACCATAATAATACTGTTCCAAATTTCATTTTGATCCCTTCAGCCGTTTTGACGTGAATGAGTAACAAACAAACAAACATACAAACTTTCGCATTTGTAATATTAGTAGGGTGTAATGTTTTCATTATTAATTTTATCGTGTCAGAAGATTTAACAAAACGTGTCGAAGTGTGCACATATAATATTTCCTGCTAGACAGGTTCATGTTATGTTTTATAAGGAATTATCAAAATCTTCCTTTATTGGATGATTAACAAAATTACTTCCAAGAATTGTAATTACGTACAGTAAGGCTGAGAGTAAGCTGGGTTTAATTCACAGAAAATGTTAATAATTTAGAAAAAAAAAACATGATTTGTTTCTTTGAGTTGGACTGAGCTTGTTACAACTTTTTAATAGCGAACATTTCGTTTACTGATTGTTTTATCTATAAAAATATGTATAAGGAAAATGTGAAACGAAAAAATCATCGATTCAAAATTGAAGTATAATCTTTTGGGCTTAGAATTTAAAATGCCTTGAATTTTCGTATCGGAAAAAAAACAGTGCAAAGAAAATTAAACTTTCTACAATAGATATAAAATATATTTTACCTTTTCGAAGCTCACCAGCTTCGTTTCTCAGCTGAATGTTGGCTCCATCTTCTCTTCGCCAGAGAATTCTTGGCAAAGGTCTACCTTCAGCTCTGCAAGAGAGACTCACGTCTTGACCTTCTCTGGAGACCAGGTCGCCACTCGTACCTTCGTCCACTATATTTGGAGGCACTGTGAAAGAAAAGGGACGATCAGAGAAAGTAATAAAATTGTACTTTTCTGGTTTTGTATACAGATATGATAGTTTAGATATTCACTGTCATAGTATTATTAGTTTGTTTGTAAATAATAATAAACTATTATCAAATCCTTATCTATGATAAAACCCACGTTATAATTGTTAAAAAATTAAGTGGCAGGTAAAAGGGTAAACTATTATCAAATCCTTATCTATGATAAAACCCACGTTATAATATTTAAAAAATTAATTGGCAGGTAAAATGGAAACTACTATCTATTTAAGAAGATAAATATAAGAAGACACTTGTAAAGTATATTCCTAAACTCAATTGTAATTAAATGGACCTGCACACTATTAAGTAACACTGAATACAGACACCTAAAACGCTAATAAAGACGTTTAATAATCTTCCAAAAAATTTGAACAATAAAATGGAAATACAGCGTCAAATTCATTCATTCTTGGATCAGTAACAGCAGTAAGTATAAACCAAACCTAATTTCAAAGAAATTAAAAATTAAGCCTAATTAAATAAAAACTTTGTTACATTTTTCTTGAACCATAATGTTCTTTGTAATTAGCAAGCAAGCCTCGTTTGTAGAACCGCAAAAATTACAAGATATATCTTAAGTTTGAACAATTAATGAACGCGCCTTAGCAAATTTTAATTAAATGTAAGTACGTAGATAAAGCAAAAAGGAGATTTGAACAGGCAATCTTTTCAGATAGGCTATCTTATATTTTTTACTATTTTCGTAAAGAGAATTAATTATGTTATCATTCTGTGGCCTTTTCTTGTCGTCTTTGAATTCAATGTTCGTTTTTTAAAACAAGTTAAACTGTTTCTATTGCCGTATTGCTGTTTGGCTCTGAAGTAAAATTTATTAAAAATAGTTAAATGGTTCGTTATATTATGTATATACACATATAACCTCACGCCTGTCTTTCATAGGAGTAGGTAGAGACAATGAAACGCCAATTGCTTGCTTGCTTACGAATCTTACATACCACTTTCGCTTCATCAACAGTCATCAGTCTTTTTATGATTGACAATATCTTAAATACTGTATGTAATTCGGAAAATGTCACATTTTACTTTGCTGTTGGTAGGTTTCGACCCCTCATGAACGAAAAGTGGGCGTGTTAAACCTCCGAGCCACCACGACTTAATCGTAGTCCATTAGTAATTAATTTCTTATTCCTTCAAAGCAAAAATGAAATCATGATTATAACTTCCGAAAAAAATAACTGTCATATTCCAAGAAAATCAATCTCTTTCTTGTTTAAATAATGGTGCCTATCTATATAAAAAGTTGAATCGAGCGGAAAAAGGTCCCAACATTCAATTCTCAGGGGATGGAAAGAAAAAAGATTCGTTCACAGAGAAAATTATAAGTAAATCGAAGAAAATAATTGGACTTTGGTTTCGATGATTATTTTCAAAACATTTTTAAACAGACTGTTTATATTTTAATAGCTAAATATTTTTAATAGTGATTTCAAAAACTAAAATTAATTTAAAATAACGGTTAACTCACATAAATATATTGAGAAAAGTTCTAATAGTTTCAAATCACAGAAGGCCTCTTGCTCAAGGGCAGCGTGTGTGGATGCGGCGACGTCGTGGAGCTTACTTAATAGTACAGCTCTTGACTCAAAACTGTATATTATTATCTTTACTCCGTATACTTACATGAGTAAACCGTTACTTTTAAGTTAATTTAGTATGTCTCACGATAATATTTAACCCGTGGTATGCGGAACGCAGATCTACGCGAGACAAAATGTGTTTTCTATTGTGTCTCATATACCAGAGTTTAAATAAGTTATCCAAAGCTGTATTACAGACAATTAAGTTCTTAAAAACAAGATCTAAATAAAATAAACTCATAAATATTCACCGACAATTGTGAAAAAACCTTCCACCCAATCAGACAGAAGTACCTAGATGAACCATTTAATTTGAATAACATTTAGAAACTGCTATCAATAAATTTAACCAAATTGCTCTTGAACCTAAAGCACAATACGATAAAACGGGGGTAAATACCTACCTCTATATAAGATACGGAACTTATTTACTTATTCGCGAATTCGGAGGGAATATCGTAAATTGAGAAATATAGTATAGGCTTAGAACTCTTCGCGGCTTATATCCTATATGTTACGGACTTACGATGTAGGAAAGGTTTGCGCCTTATCATATTTTTGGATTCGGTTTTACATGTAAATATTGTGATTTGTTATGATTGGGATAATTTAATTTTGTTTGTGATTTTCTATTTATTGTATGAGTTATAAGTGAATACTAATGCAAATGTCATATCATGAATGTAGTATAATAAAATTGTGTATTTTAGAAAAGGTTTTTCAATATGCATATAAGTTACCCTTCCCAATCTTTCCAATCCCCGGTTCCCAAACAACCCCTAAATTACTAACTTTCAAAAAGCCGGCTTGGAGTTTCCATGGGCGGCAGCGATTGCTTACCATCAAGTGATCCGTCTGCTCGTTTATAAGGTTATACCATAAAAAAGTAAACAAAGACAAATGACGTGCTACAAAAGGCTTTGCTAAAAGTACTTATAGCCAACAATCACTTGATGAGATATAATAAGATCAAATGATAGAAGTGCTGCATAAAGAATTCTAGAATCAAGATCTTTAGCAGGAATTTTTTGCTGTTTAGTGGCATGTGTGTTATTACACAAGATCTTATGATAAATACGAAATAATATGGACAAGTTCTACTAACAAAACAAAAAGAATACATTCCACTACAACACGCAGACTTAACGCATATAAAACGTATTACAATACAGTCACGTCTCACCCAACTTCTCGAAACCACGTACGCCACTATCATCTTTATGAACTTAACATTTATAGTACAGCACTTACATAGTAAGTATGTGACTTTGATAGAGGATTATTGAGCATAATTTTGCGTGTTAAGTCACTGTGCAAACGGGCAAAGTTTTGTGTGACGTTCGTGTATTAAAGCGACCGTTATAAACAAGTTTTGATGATAACCCGCTTTATTCAGGGTCTGGAGCACGGAAAATATTTTGAGAACATCGTTCAATAACAAAGATGAAGAAAAACATGTTTTTCTGAGCTTGAAAGTGGTGCCCTGGTATAACTTGAAACGGTACCGTTTTGGGACATAGTAGCCTTTAATAAAACATCTATAAGACTGATCTAGATGTACGAGAAATTGAACAAACTGCTCTGCCATAGGAACATTTATATTTTGAACTAGTTTTCTCGAAAATAGATTTGAAATGTATATGGTAAGTCCGATTTGAACATGACAAAAATGTCTTGTCGTAATGTTGTTGATAGCAAAAAAGGCTTCTAAAATATTAGCAACATTTTTCTATTATCAAAAACAGTTTTTATAATCTCTGTTTTATTTTAGAAAATAGAAACAAGGCTACGTTATCACACAACCTTTTGTTCCACGAATGAAATGTATAGATTGTAGCCAAACCGCAAAAATAGAAAAAGGGGAACCTCAAATTGAAACTGTTTCAGGAATATTCCATACAACCGATGTAGGCTCGGTGGTAATAGCTTACGCAGTGGACTACCCGACTGACTATTCTAGTGTTTGTAAAGAGCGTTAGTCGATACTAACGGTTTCCTGTGTCTGTGGTGGAATAGAGAAACTAACACATATTATATTTAACCGACTTTATAAAAAGGAGATTCTTTATTTTACTGTATTTTATAATAGGTATCAATTTTTTTCTGAGAGTGTGTAGGTATGCAGTATACATACACCAGTTATGTTAATTAGTTACTAGTTATTCTCCAAGGCACTTCTCATCTAGTTATTTAAGAGATTGACACTTAAAAGTGTTAACTTGTAAATCTTGTAAATGCCAAAATTAATATCATTTATCGTCATGCCGTCAGCCCTTTGTGTAATCCACAAATTGTTATTCCAGGTCTTGGTATCATGTGTATGATTGATGATTGTAAACGCACCTACGACCTAGTCATTATAGTCTGGGGCCAATGTTCAAAAAAAGAGAAACAAAACCTTATTAGAGACCTCTCTATTATAACTATATTCTACAACAAAGTTCTCTACACACCCTCCTTAAGATACACACATAGAAAACCAAATCACTAGTAACCAAACAGCCTCCGGTCTATACCAGTGACGCGAGCCTCGACGCTACGTGCTATTGGCCTACGTGCTGGACCGCCGACAACCCTTACCGACCACTCGACCGTTCGTAACTTCTATCTACACACGGTTTGATTTTGGTATTCCATTGTGTTACTTTTCCGAAATAATAAAAGGCTTAGAATTGATGTTTGTTGTGAAGAAATGGGTGAAGGTTTTTATTTTATTTCATCTATGATCATGGTACTTGCAACAGTGGCGAAATATTGGAAAATCATAGAAATTAATAAACATGGTAAATATCCCGTTTCTAGTTTTAATGATATAGGTGAAATTAACTATCTGATCTACTACATCACAATATTAGTTTACTAGTTACTTATGTTAGTCTCAAAAACATTGATTGGAAATTCCATTTCGAAATAGCAATTTCCACCACTAGTAAATTATCAAAAAGTAAATTTTATTTTATTTTTCACACTCACATAAACCGCTAAAGAAACATTCACAATCCCCGCCAAATAAAAGCCAATAGCTAAGCTTGACATTCCAAAAACAACAGAACTGAAGCAATTTGTTATCACGTATGGAAACTACGTCAAAGTACGAACAACTCGTGCGGTGTCTACAAACTTCCAACAATTTCCACTTGTCTTCCATTTAGACGTCTACACGGCCACAAATCTAGGAATTGCAGTTTTCCAATCTCGTTGCCTTTTTTGCAACGTAAAATGAACATTGAGTTCAGGGACGTAGGAATTATTTTTCATTCTTCTATTGTGTCTTCTTTTAGGAATGTTTGTGATTGGATTTTTGAGATAGTAAACGTATCGGTGACAGTTGTAAACAATTCTGCTATAGAAAAAATAAGAGACTAACGGCAAGTTTTAAGTCTATGATAGAATTTAAGCCTAATTTGTATCGAATAAGTAAATCCACAAATAGATGGTACTATGGCTAGACTACCTATAGCTTAGCCATAGAAAAGTATAGTATTCAATTATTTATGTTTTATATTTTGTTCTATTTCGAAAACGAGGCAAATAAATTAATCATTACACGTATTTTGTAGCATATAACAGATTGTACATATTTACTTATTTTTTCTTTGATCGACATGTACCGATGTCTCATTTATTATTCTTCGCATGTCACTTGCCTCAGTAAGTGAACAATGAAGTTATAAAGATTTTCGCTTAAATCATTTTCGTTATACTTTTTCCCGACGAGCAAGAAGTATCCGGAAACGAATCGAAATGGTAAACAAAATAAATTAAATCTGTTATATCTCATAGAGTATTTGCAAGATATTTTCTGGATGAGCAATGTTGGAGATATTGAATTTTGTAATACGTAGATAGTAGGTATAGGTAAATTTTAATTTTCTACAGACCCACCAGTTTTGTGTTTAAAACGAATAAATTATACGTGATTTACAATCAGTTACTAAGCTTGCAAAATGCAAATAAAACACTTACAAAAGTAAAATCAGAAAATAACAAGATTCTAAACGACGAAGGAAATACAAAGTCTAAACAAAATCCGAAAAGTTCGTTCTCTCAAAACATCTTAAACACTTACTTCATTCGTATAACGATGTCTCGAATTGAGGACTTCGAAACTTTTCGGACAAAAGACGGGAAACAAAAATAAAAAGACAGCTTTCAAAACGCCTGAGGTGTCAAAACAAACCAATGATAGATCAACAAAAGTTGGTATAATACAAGGGATGGCGTAATGATCATTGCTTCCAGAAAATTCTTATCATGAAGTCCTTTTTTGCTCAGTTTTTAGGTGAAGGCCACACAATGAGTAAAGTGTTGAAATAAAAGGATAGGGAACTCAAACGAGCCGTGGAAGAATGGAGAAAACAAAGAGAAACAATTTAAGAAAACGTAGCTACGACGAATAATTTGTTCTGCACATTGTGCAATAGATGCAGATGCTTTAATTTTGTAGTCGTCTCGTAATGTCCTTTGTTTTGCTGTGATGTTTAAAGTTAAACCCATAATAATACGGATTTTCTTGAATTATTTTAAGAAACTGTATCGCAACAAAACTTGGTAGAAAACAGTAAAATGGCCAACATTAGTTTATTATTTTATTTTAGCCAACTTTTATTTGAGTATCTAAATCCCAAATCATCTATCAGACTTATCGTAGTTTGATTCATTTTGGAGAAACATTCATCAACTACAAGAGACACGTATTGGTAATGTTATAACGGACGGCCCGTAATGGCTGACCAGATGCCATTCCGAGCTCCCATTCTGTCCCAATGTTGTTTTCCTTCGGGAAAATACTCCACATTTTCTAGTACACTCCCGAAAACATATAAAAAACAAGTTGTTGAACGGACAGTATGTCATATAATTTTGTGACACCGCTTTATTCGGAAACTTTCGGTTTTAGTGCAGTTTAAGAAATTGGGTTGGTTTAGTGCTAGTTCTAATTTTTCAAGTTGTTTGCTAAAATAACATGTTTTTATATGGTGCAAGTTTTAGCTCAATTACTTGTTTAAGTTTCTCTCGGTAATGAGTTAAAGTTTGAGGAAGTTTTAGATGGTTGCACAACTTCTTTTAGTGATACCATTTAAGACCAGAAAATACGGCAAACCACTGCACGTCAATGACATCCTAAAATAACTTTTATGTTATTGACAATAAAAGTTATCTAGTGTTACGATTTCATTCGATTCGTTTTCTCACCAGTACCATTGAAGAAAATAGGAGTATGAAAATTCCGTTCGGCAAAATGGCACATGGAAACCTTACATCTAGATCGAGATAAAGGGGCCGTTTTGGAGGCTTTATTTATTCTGAGTATTGTATTTCCGAAAGACATACAAACAGATAAACTTGCTAATCATATTTTTATCACAGGACCGTTAGATGCCAATTAAATATACGAGGTGGACAGACGACTGATTAAAGTCGCAGGGAGCTACTAGACGCAGGTCACTTTCAACCAGCTCAGCTGGAAGTTATTAGGAGATGTTCAGCAGTGGACGTCCTGTGGCTGATATGATGATGATGATTGAATATACAAAATTAAGGTCATAATAATATCATGACTTACCTAAAACATCAACACATCCAATCTGTTTCTTCATGGTGCTGGTGTTAATCTGACACATATAGCACCCTCGATCCTCAACCTTCAGAGGTCTGATGTGAAGCTGCCATGACCTTGGAGAGTCATTGGTGACTGCATACCGGGAACTGTGAGTTACCAGTCTTGTGTGCAGTGTTAATATTGTTTGATCATCAGCTCGGATCCACGCCACCTGGGGAGAAAGAAAATGTGGTATTAATTGATTTTGTAGTCTTTGTTTTAAGATTGGTAATTGGCGGTCCATTGTCTCTGCTTACCCTCATGGAAGACATTGATGTTGATATATATGCTTTAAGATTAACGTTTGAGTGATTGATTTTAAAATGAAACGAAGAGTGAGTTTTTATTTAAGTGAACATGGTTGAGATCATATCTCATAGAATTTCCTATATTGTAACTTAGAATTGATGTCGGACTTTTGTTCCCTGAAAAATTTTATATAATAGTACACGTTACTGATGTTTTGCCAATTTCACTTTGTTATTTGGTCTGTTTTTTGTTCTTTGTTTGTTTCTTCTCTATTGTATTAACAAGTCTTATCAAGGAGTCAATAAATTAATTGAAAAAATAGCGATGAAATATGAAGATTCATAAAAATATAAATTCATTATAATAAAACATTAATAATATCTAACAAATATTGATAGTTAAAATCAATCTTCCGTCCCAATCGTCGTAACAACTGATTTATAATATTTGCACGAATCATTGATTTACTGACGCGGATCGGGTTCTGTTCACCCATAACAAGGGAAATCAAGGGTTCAGCCACGGGTCGGATATGTAAGAAAAGAGAAATATAACTATGATATATGTATAGGACATATTTCTTCCGTATTTACATTGACATAACATTCTATGTCATGTGACGTCATGCTGCAGATCTCTGAAAGGAAAAGCGTTGTCTCCATACTAACTATTATATTGTTCTGTATAAGATTCGTAGCATATTGGTGCATACCACTTTATGAATTATGTATTACTTCATCATCAACAGCACGCAATGGTCAACTTTTTCTATTCATAATCTTTGTACATAGGACAGGTTACGTCATTAATGTTGATTTAAAAAAGTCGATGTATATCTCAATATAATTTCGAAGATCAAACAATAATTATATTTACAAACATCAAAATAAAGACGAAAATAGCTAAACAATTTATACATAATCTGCTAACAACATATTTTAATTACATCTCAAAGAGATGGGAAGTACCACATCCTGTATAATGTTGTATAAATAGACCAAAGGCCACTGTGTATTCTGTAAGACAAGAGGCTTACATAAATATGAAGCAAATGGGAGTGTAATTAAACACACAATGTTACCGTAGAACAATGGCCATAGCTGGAGGCCTCAAACCTAATGTTCAAAAGAAAACGTGTTTTTATAAAGCGTTACAAGATTTAAATAAAAGGTATTATGCTATTGATAAAATTGGGTGGAGGTGTATTTGTATATGACCTTTGATGAGACAATTATTATATGTTTTAGGTTTTTTATGGATTAGGGGGCAAACGAGCAGACGCGTCATCTGAAGGTAAGCAGCGCCGACTATGAACACCTGCATCAGGGTTCTTGAGAAATTTTAACCAACAAATATTATTGGTAGATAATTTTGTTTAGACAATTTTGATTTTTAAAAGAAATCTTAGAGAAACTCTTGTTTAGTATTTAGGTTTCAAGTTAAAGGTCTTACCACAGATGAGTTGACGTCAAAATAATATGCTACAAACTTATAACAATACATACATCAACAGCCTATATAAGTGGCCAAAGGCCTCATCTCGTACGGGCAGGTTTGAAAAAATAATCATCACGTTTGCTCAATGCGGGTTGTCGATTTCCAACTTATAATTATAAAATTTAAGCTCAGCCTTCCTCACTTTGTTTTCCTTCACGGGTCAGTAAAATTACACATCTCATCGAAATTGAAAAACTAATTACAATACTCCACCAAATCTATAAATAGAAATCCTTTCGATTAGTAATCCTCCCAACCATTACTTCTAAACCCGTCAATAATAATGAAACGGATTTCTTTAAAAAGGTCAGAAATCAAATGAAATTACATTACCGAAGTTAAGTACAAATTCTAGAATATAAAAAGAAGACGAAAAAGGGAAATGGTTTTACAGCCACATTCTGTATTTGTTCGGCACATTTTAATCCAATATTATCTGATTTGAGGGAGCGAGGTAATGTCGGTCAGAAGCAGGAAAAGATTATTGTAATAAAAATATGCTCTGAAATTAAGTTCCCATTTCGAGTGTAATATTGTAAGTACATTTCTGTTTAGTGTTCGGTAGACAGGTTCCAAGATTAACTTGACAAATGGTATTTAAATGCTAGTCAAATGAATGTATAGCCCTTGTTTCGGATCGACACTGTCATTCGACAAATCATGTCAATCTTATACATTGTCTTTTCTATTCACTGGTTTGACTATAATATTTTTATTTTAAATACCACTTGGGACTAATTAGTAAAGTATTCATTTAAAGTCCTAATTACAAATTTTTTTTGCTTCCAACTGTTTCCACTTAGAGACATCTTCGTAGAAAATAATAAATCTAAAAATAAAATTCAAATAGAGTTAGTTTATTTTATTTATTACTTGAATAAATAATGGTACCTTTTGACTCAACTAAATGGCTAATTAACTAGGTTACTTTACTGGAAAATCAACAAACTTGAGGAGTATTTTATTTACGTTTATTTTTATGATTAGCTAGTTTTCAAATGTTTCCAAGAACTTGTTCCTTTTTATTACTTCTGTAAAGGTTGACACCCCTACAAAGGGAGGTTTATTTCAATAAATCTGAATCCGGCATCATCTTAATATCTAATCTTTATGGAACACAATTCTCTTGGAATTTAGGAAGCCATAAATAAACGTTGAATTACTTATTATGATTGAACTTTGGAAAATGTGGAGTATTAAGGAGATTTTCTATTAAAGACTTACAAACATAATATTGATGTTCGTACTCTTAGGAAAAACGAACTTTGTATTTTTAGGGAACATCGGATTTTTTAAATGTTTGGAAAGTATTTTGACTTCAATATTAGTGATAACTGATAAGTCATTATTGGTAAAGGGCTGTTTCTGCCCACTTTTTTATGATTGGGGTTGTATAGTTTTGATATTGAATAATTATTGATTATATGTGTGGATTGAAGTTGCATTCACATTGAAATTAGTTTCAAGAGTAAGCACTATGGACATAAAAATATATAATAAATGTTCATACTATTACTATTACTGAATATGCAATATCAGTGGTAATAAAATTCTATAATATTTATTAGTCTGAACTGGGTAACATTAGCGTATTTTATCTTAAAGATTGCCAAAGATAAACACGGCCCAACATATAAGATATATTATTATGTCTATCAAAATCTAGTATTTTACTATCTAAAATAGTGCATAGAAACACGGTCCAACCTCAAAGGAAAATTAATTTCTATGCCTGCAGAGGTTGTCCGGTCGATATCAATATCCAAAGATATTTGAATATTCTACGATACTCGCATGAAATCCTTGTCATACATAAGCTTATAGTGGTTTAATACAGAATGAACTATGCATTTAATAATATATATATTATAGCAATACACATACATGATTGTAATGTTGACTGTTGGGTAAATTAGACTTGTAACTAAACTTGTAGACCCCTAATCTTTCCGCGGGCCTTTTATTAACCGACAGCGGATTATACATGTACACATTTGACCGGGAAGCAGTACTTACTTACGAAACTAAACTGCGGTCACAGCAGAACTTACTAAACTGCGATCTTTAAACCACGAGCTAAATTTGGAGATTATGATAAATCTTCTTATCGTTTCTGAAATACTGTTGTATGAAAAGACTCGTTAATATTATTTCACAATTGTATTTGCAAGTGCAAATGTAGGGCAAGGGATCTGCCGTTCGGTTCCCGAGTCAGCAAAAGCATTACTGTTTCGGTATTTCGACAATTTCTCAGTAGTAGCACTGAGTCTGTAATTGTGCGCAGTATATGGGTCTTATAGCATTAACTGTGAAAAGTGGGTGTACATTGTACAGTAGACAGAGATACTGCATTTTAAAGACCTATCGAAGACCTTATCAACGTATTTATGTTTACAATCAATCAGGCAAACTTGCATTTTACAATACTGAATACACAGGCTTTTAAAAACCCGTGTAAATATAATTACGAACACATCCTGTGATGGCACATAATAAAAAAATACACTGTATTTTCACAATCCCGCCATGATTGCGAAAGTGCCTTTGGCTGAATATTCAATACGCAATTCATATAATCTCGCGAACCCTTTTTCGCCATGTGATTTATTATTTCCCTATAAATATGCATTTAATTTTCTTCTTATTTTTATTGGATAAGTGTGTATTGGGATTTTATATTGAATTTGGTTTTGGTGTTGTATTGATTTAAAGATATTTTAATTGAGTAGACCCTTTCAATTAATGTTTTGCGTTGATCTCCTTTTTATAATAATCTCGTGTCAGATTGTTATACAACTAGTTATAGCAACTAGCTCCTAGCTTCACTGACGGACAGACTGACAAACTATTGTTCTTTCTTTGTTGATGTTTCAAAAGTACCTAAGTATGTGGTTTAATTGGAATAAATGATTGGACTTCGACTTTTTCGAATTTGGATAACGAACGACAAAAGATAAGAAATTAATTAAATTAAATGTATGTCCTTTTTATATATAAAAAAAACAGGAATTTTCAATTACAGACCAAAGTTTTTGGTTTCAAAGAAATGTTATTACTACGAAAACGAAACCACAGCTATTAGTAGTGTTTACCATCGAAAGTAAAGAACTTCAAAATTAAGTTCGGAACTATTTTCTTCGCGAAACAAGTTCCGAATACAGCTATTTACAATATTAGCGACTAACAAATATAAATTCTTCGAAATTCCTTAAAATAAAGTCGTGATCCTCTGCAACGATGGGTGTTATCCGTTTTTCAATAAATAAAATTGAAAATTATATTTTTTTATTGAAACACTATTCTTCTATTACACCAGCATCTACCCGCGACTTAGTCTGCGTGAAATATAATAATGACTTCTGGCAGAATAAATTTTCTTGAATTAGTCTTTTCTAAGATATATTCTACGGCTGTAGCAAACGCTATCAAAATCGATTCAGTTAATAATTATGTATATATATTTATCTGCGGGGTTTTTAAAATAAACATATTACATTAAGAATGTACTTATTGCCCTAATTTGGTTGTATGTTCTCTCCCACTATTTATTTAAAATATTTCGGTTGCGCTCAAGAAGAAAGTAGACACAGTTGTCTATTTGAATGTGAACACTCTAAAATTATCATACATAACACACGCCTTAGCAAGGGCTTTTAATAAAATAAATTGGCGAAAATTGGCACTTGCATAATAATGTGCATTGTTCCTATCACTTAGGGGACCAAATACACATCTGTCCACATGAGACAAGTAATCCTCATTGTCCCCAATAACTCTATTAGCATCATTATCACCAACATTGTATCCATAGCAACCATATGTTATAGAGATATCGTTAGCATTACAATAGTATCTTGGCAGTCGACTAATTAATAGTTTAACCATACATTGTTCCACTAATTATAATTAATTACAAAGCGTCAGCATTCAAGGGTATTGTTGGGATAAGATAATAGCATTATAAATATTGGACTGTGTCTATGGGTGTCAATTCGGAGGGCGGATAGACGGCAACGCTAGTTGAGTTACAAGTATGCAAGTTGCCTTTTTGAGGGTGACTTAGTGTGGGTTAAGGGTCTTCTTTAGAACTAAGTTTTATAATCACATTTGATATTGAGTCTTATACAATCTTCCCATTTCACGATTCCCAAACAACCCTTAAATTCCTTACGTCCAAAAGGCCAACAACGCACTTGTAATGCTTCTGGTATTTCGGGTGTCCATGGGCGGTGGTGATTGCTTATTATCAGGTGATCCGTCTGCTGTTTTACCGGCATATAACATAAAAAAATTGCTTTAAAAAATTGAATTGGGTCAATCTTAATTATAATATCACAGCATCTATTTGTATAAATTCGTATCGCTTTTGAAGTATCTATAACTTACTAGTCGCCAAAACCTAATTATGGGTCACAATACGAATGTGGACTATCTGTTCGGCATTTATATTATTTTTTATGAAAAATTATGATAATAATAATACTGGAAGTATTAAATATCAAAACCTCATAAAATATTATCCAAATCGAAATTTAACACAATCTAAACAATTTTAGGGCGAAAAAACGTTACAAACAGCGTAAGGTCATATTCATTTATTATTTATGTGATGTAACTTATTTACTTCAAGCAAGCGTGAAATGGATACGTAAACACATAAATCATATTCCTATATTGCTTCAGCTCTTTTTGATATACCTCCATTTACATAAGTAAGTAAACAACTTTAATATATTTTGGGGTCTTTGAAAACTTAGAAATGCTATAAATATTTCCATTATTAATATATTATATATGTTTAGTTTATTGACCTTCGCAGTCTGGTGGTTTCACTCTATTGATGGACTTTTTTTGAGAGAGAGAGACGAAAATCATCAGACGGGCGGTGAAATGATATTCTAGAACGCCTCACCATTAAATATTTATTCTTCTTTGGCTTAAATCAACCTTTCTTGGAAGGGGTAAAACTCACCTACGAGAAGGGAAAGGTGAAATGATTTTCTAGAACTCTTCACCATTAAATATGGACCTTTTTTTTTGAGACGAGAGAGTGTCATACTCTTGCTGACTAAAAACCACCTCTTTTCTACTCCTGCTTTTCGGCTCAAATCAACCGTAAATTTAAATAAAAGCAGGGAAACTGCAATATAACCCAGTAGCTTACACAATGTAAAAATCAGCTTAGTTTATAGCTAGCAGGTTCTATGTAGACGTGGATTTAAATCGTGATGAGTCGGCTGTTAGCTAGCTTGTGGGAGAAATTGCAAACGCTGCCAATCTCTTTGTGAAGAAAAAGGCTGACTCCACTACCTCAGAATATGCGGATTTATTGATTCCTCGTTGACTTATGAACTTTCAAGAGGATTAGGTTGAACATGGAAAGTCGATTAACGTTTTCAAAGTACTTAGATCTTAGGGAATTATCTCATGAAAATTTAACTTGGAGCCTTAAGTCCGTTTCGTGTTTAGTAATAAACAATAGAAATGATTTTTTACTGCTACGGTGGTATTTGGTAAATACATTTGTATATATTTTTTAAATTGTTGTAAGTCTTTTAGTAAATTTTCATTTTTGTATTGTGTAAATATTTAAAAAGAAACGAAACGGATTGCTGTACTTAGAACTCAAACAGATTAAATTATTTTGTTTATGAGGAGACAATTTTATCGTGCTGTGTAAACATTTATCACTAAAGTAATCATCATTTTTACCATTTTTTCTATACCTAACTCTTTCACACAAATCACTATCAATAAAACAACCAGAAGATCAACAACAACACAGAAATCCTACACTCCACGACTTAGAAACACAACAGTACAAAGCAATGCTAGTAATGAATTCTAAACATGTACCGCTCACAGTTAGCTGGCTTCGGCAAGCAACAGATAGTGTATGACACTTGAACCATGAATATGCGACTTACTGCACTTACTGCACCTAGTTTTCATCTGAATGCTTTAGTAAACAACGGTGATATTTGTTTGGAGAGTTTGACTTTTGTTTTATGCTTTCCGTGTGCTGCATTCGTGTACGGTATATGGACATATTGTCAACTAGCTTCTGCTAGCGGTTTGGTTCGTTCCGTGGGATAAAAAGTATCCTATCACCTAAGTCAGTTCATAGCCTGTTTGGGTACTAAATTTGATCGATTTCCGTTCAGTAGTTTCATCACACAAACAAACTTTCACATTTATAATTTGAAGTGTGATATACTCAACTCTATACAGGTACCGTATGTACCGTACACATTTTGTAAAAGAAAATCAACCAAACAAAACCTCGAAATGGAAGCTGTCACTTCAATGTTTCGAATAAAAACAAAAGTACGAAAAAGTGTGTCGAAAATACTCCAGACATCTAAGCCGCCAGCCTACTAGACTTAATAAAGGATTCAAATAAAAATCTCTCTAGACTTTTTTATTTAAAAAAAGCTACTTAAGTTAATTCACCAACAGATCTGATTTCACAAACAATTCAACGAATTCGTCGCTTTAAATGTCGCATCGAATAATGGTACGAAACAGAAATTACGTTTCGCTGCGATCTTCCCTGAATTATGGATTGAGCAACGTAAATGACAGGACAAAATGGCTCATTTAATAACAAAGCTTTAAAACCTCAACAGCCTTGAAGGACCGGTAATGAATTCCATAAATATGTATTGATGCTGTCACATCAATTTTATAAATACACAATGTTTTACGGAACGCGTGAATTATTACACAGTCCACGAGTTGAAGGAATGTACAAATCGTAATGAGATAACGCTTCGGTGAAATGCAAATGAATTTGACGGTTGGCTGGGCACGGGACCAGCGAGATCCCGGGCACGGGATTGGGAACAAATTGGAGCAGACGACAAAATTTGCACTCTCATTTACGAGTATACATCCCTGCCTGATTTACAATTACCGTTTTACTTACAGTTATTACTAGGGCCTTGTAAAGTTGCAAGGTCCCTCGGAAATTAAACGGCCGTCATTCAGTTCTATTGCGTCTGTAAATTGTAATGATAACAAGGAAGGAATGGAGGTGGGAAGAAGATTGTTAGGGGAAGTGATGAGTAATGAAAGCTTTGTCACAATGTCAGTGCACCTGTGCATAAAATCAATATTTATTGTCAGATTGTACCATTATACTAGGGGTTATTCACCTTTTGTTGATCAAGGATAATTTTTAACATTTTTGTTAGGCTATTACTATCACTTTTTATACTTACTTACTTATGTTACATTTACTTGTCATTCATTGTTTTTGTAACACGAAACAAGGAAACAATATGCCTACCGTATCTTTCTTGTTAGCGAGGCTACATCAATATAAGGAGCTTAATTCAATTTATTCACAACATATAGTAAATACAAAATATATATACGCAGATACTTTTATATGTATATTTACTTAAACATTTCCTTCCTCATTTCAGATTCATACAAACCAATGATCTGGATGAATGGTTCAGAAACATCGTACATGACATCAGGGGGAAACGTGACGTCATACGGATAGTACACGATCACTAAGTAAGATTAAAAAATAGCAGCAACATTGACGCTCAGACGATGGAACGTATTATAAGAATTTTCCAATATAAGTTGACTTTACATTTTGAAGACTTTCGTCACAACGAGAGGTCAGGTGTTCTGGTTTATAGTGTGATGGTTCCGTCACCATATAAGAGGTGGCGTTTCCTTCATGCTCAACGCGTTGAATGTGTTTCGTTACCTTAAACAAAATACGTAAAAAAATATTGCATCTTGGTACAATATTTACATTTTAAGCTTGATAAACAAAAATATGTTTATCGAGGGAATTATCGAAATAAATTACATAAACATTTTTTATCATCAAAGTAAAAAAAATATTGGGCGAAGTAGACTTGAAATGTACAGCGAAGCTATTAGACGTCGTAATAAAAAAAATATTGTGGCTCGAACCAACCAGTCAGGATCAAACGTGGGTACGCTTCTGTTTAAATGACATTGCAATTGATCGATTGCTTCTAAAAGGAAAAGAGCTCGTTTTTCATGAGCGAGGACACTAAATGGATCTTCGATAAACGAGGGTTATTTACGAACCACTACTGCGCCGCAAAAACACATCATGAATGGTGATTCAGACAGATAAATGTTTCTAAGTGTTTCGGATTGAAACATCATTAATTTCCTTTTCAACAAACCGAGATTGGCCATTCATATTCCCGGAGTTTGACTTACACATCATAACTTATTTATAAAATGAAAAGAAATAATATATTTTTACTCAGACCCGTGCAACGGAGAGTTTTCCAGATATTTTCGAAACAGTAATATTTTGCATAGTCGAGTTTAATTTTGAAAGTTGTGGAACTACCGCCATCGTTTAAATTTCAAGTGAACATATTTCATTAAAGTTTTAAGAGAGTAAGTTCGGTATAAACCTCTTAAGCATAATCGGAGTGACCTTAAAGTTGACTGTGTTAAGCTCTGATTACTAAGTGGGACCTGATAATATGGATGAAGCACGCTCTTGAGAAAGACAAACTTTAGTAAGCCCCTCAAAGGTATCTGAGAGCCTTTTTCATCATCTTCTAGCAATTTCGTGTTGAATTACTTAGCGGTTTATTTGATACCAGTTTTCATACTAATTGGTGAGTAGGGATTACTTAGAAAATTAGGCCCAGAAACGTAGTCTGAACGAGTTGTAAGTTGCTAACCAAACGTCGGGTCCTTTTTCTAGTCATCGTAATAGTAGTTCAAGATTACTTTCTTCAACGAAATAATGATATGTACCGATGTTTGATCTATCCTTTTGGGATTTAAAAACATGTTTCATTCTAACCAATATCAGGAATTATACGAAACCAATATTGTTGATTTTGAGATTAGTTTCATCCCTCTTATAACAAAATCGAGAGATTTATAACGCAAAGAAATATATTAGAGTAATAATAGCTTAAACGGAAAGTGGAAAATAAAGATATCGTCAACATATAAAATATGTTTTTTGTGCGAAATCTCTTATTTTTCAACGAGGGAATATAAGACGAGGAAGATCAAATTTTATTGTCCGTTTTCGAGAAGGAATTCTGTTGATGTTTATTTTATGACTGCGAAGTGGCTTACATTATAATCTAGACTTCAGATTGTTGGATTTAGGAGCGAAGATGTTTATTTGAAGTAGGTCTTACGCTGAGATTAACTGCCCCGAGTTTTGTCGGCGTGATTGTCGGAGAAAAACAAATATGAATTTGGTTAAGTTGATTAAAATTCAGGTAAAATTTTTTGTTTTTGCAGTTTTTACCGTTTTTACTGTGCGTTGGTGAGATGATCAAGATCTTTTTTTTTATAATAATCATCCAATGACTTCTCTCGCCAGGGCAAAGCGAGAGGGAGTGTCAGACTCTTACTGACTAAAAACCACCCCGTTCCTACTCCTGCTTGTCGAGGGAGCCCTGGTAACCCCGCTAGGTAGTCCGCAGCACCGGATTAAGCATCAGCCCTACTGGGCCCCATCTGTGGTGGTCTGATGGCTCTTTGAGGCGCCGCACACACGGGTCTGGTCGGGCGGCGAGCTACCCTTGCTCGCCGTCCGCAGACCCGCACTTACGGTGGCCGGAGATCGTCGCGATCCCCGACGCCCGGAGTGTCTTTCGCGTCGGCTGGGGCGTGAGGAAGTTCGTTCCGCGTCCCGCCTCCTCCTTAACTAGCATAACTGCTTCGCAGAAGGAGGAGACGGCATCCCAGTCCCCCTCGCTCCGCACCATGGCCTGAACCAAAGCCGGACGCGAGAGGTCGCCGTCGCCGATCACTTCCCTGAGGACACGGCGGTGTTCAGCCCACGCAGGGCAGACCGCAACCGTACTGCGGGGGCGCAGTAGACGGATCTATGGTGGTTTGATGGCTCTTTGAGATGATCAAGACTAAGCTAGACTAGGTCTAGAAAATGACTAATTTCATATTTCAAGCACTTTTCATATTTTACATAGTGAAATCTCCTTAGTGTATTGACTTTAAAATCAATATAAACACTTAATCTCTATTTAACCTAATTTAGTTTGATGGCAGTATTTTCTCCTTTATTTTTCCATAGATTATGAAATTATTTTTTACTTATTAAGTAAATAGGGCAATCTTTCCTTTATTGTTGCAAATCCTTCTTCGATGTAGGTCAGAGCCATTAGCGTTATCTTGAAATAACATTGCTTCAGTGGTTATAAAAGAGTATTACCGTTCATTGAGTCTTGACGGCTAATTGACATAATTTTCATATACTTTCATATAATATTGCTTGTAATGATGAGGGTTATTACTTTATCATAATATTGTCAGTTTAATAGAGCAAAACATGTTTTTATTTGAGAGTCAGCTTTGCGTTAATGGTAGAATATTTTTCTTATTCTGTTTAAGCGTACCTGTGGATTGGCTTGTGATGGCCTTCCATTTCTCAAAACTGGCAACGATATAACGTCCTTGTAATTTTAACAAAGAATTTTAAAATACGTTTAAGTTATATGTAGGACTCCGTGCTCCTACTGAGAAATTTTCAAAAAATTGGAAATGGGCCCGGTATATGGCAATAGGCTCACCACCTATTACATGGGACTTACAACATAAATTGTAAAAAGTGGGTGTACATTGTACAGCGGCATTACGTGCCATAATGTGCACTTCTGTCTACCCCTTCGGGGATAAAAGGCGTGACAATACGATTATATGTAGGATGCTTTATACGAGGGAGAATGCCGACTCTAGTAAAGAATATAGATGGTTTTTGTATTCATTAAATAATAAGTGCTACCTTACCTTATAGTCTCCAAGGTCTGACACAGAACAGGTGAGCACAGCTTCTCTCCCAAGCGCGACGGTGACGTTCTCTATGGGTCCTATGAAGTCTGGCTCAGCATCCCTCAGTGATGCTGTGGGACCCACTTTGGTGATCGGCAGTGTTGTCTGATGCCGCATGTTGCTCTTTATAACTGTTGACAAAAATAAATATTTGCATCACAATAGTGTTGAGCAATTTTAATCTAAATATAACAATATCTAAATAATTAGCTAGGAATTGAATTCAATAGGGTCTACTAACAAGGAATTTATGTTGAAAATAGGATTAACAGTTACAATAGAACTCCAATTATCCGAATTAATGGGGACCGGGACCCATTCGGATAATCAAATATTCGGATAATTGGACTTTTTAAAAAAAAAATTGCCATTGGAGAGAATTAAAGCTACGTTTTGATATTGCACTATTTTTTATTGAATTAAATGAAAGAAACATGATATTTTCTCATGTTTTCAATGTAAATAAAATGTAGGTACTTATGTACAAGTTTAGAAATAAAAATCACACACGCGGGGGGTAGTCAGTGTAGGCACAACGGCAAGTTAAGACAAGGCAAGTCAAGACTTGACGCGCAAACACTGGCTTCGCGGGGGGGAGAATAATAGCGCACTTAGACTGTTTTTGGACAATTTTGTGATTCGGATAATCGGCGATTCGGATAGTCGGAGTTCGGATAATTGGAGTTCTACTGTATTACATTACTGTTTAGTTTTGAATTGTAATCACATTTTTTTCTGTAAACAAGCCATAAAATATTACTTAAAGACTTCAACTTCCAATCACAGAATCAAATCCATCATGGTCAGTAAGAGACATATCACGAAATGCAGAACAGTGAAATTTCGAAAGCAAGCTGTGCAGGCTTATACACATTTACCGATAACTGCGTGGCTCCTAAATCAATTGGAAAACGATGTAGCACTAAGCGATTATAGCAGGATCGTTCCTCGTCTAAATTTGGCAGCCACGTTTGAAATTTCAAGTGAAATTCTACAGAGTACGGATACCGATTTACGTAAGGATTATTAGATTTGTATCTAGACAGATATATATTTGAAATTGAATTAGTGAAATAATTTGTATTTTGTGTGTGGTAAGTACGTAAATGTATTAATGTTGGAAGTATTTAAAATAATAGCTTCTGTCAACGGCTTTTTGATAAAAGACATATTGACAGACTATTCTTTGTTTCTTTTTTTGACGTTTTAAAAGTATCTATGTTTATTTGGAATAAATGAAATTTGACTTTGACTAACAAGTTGATATGATCTACCCTACGTTAGTTGACGCAATAAACATAAAGGCAAAATACTTAAACAGCGTACATACAATATATGTACAAGCACAAAATAACTATAACATACTGAGCTCGTGGAAAATTCCAGATCTGGACCGGTTAAAATCTGGAACACAGCTCAGATTTTCATTATGTTCATGTATTAAATTACTAAAGAATCACACTTAATACATTTTATTTTAACGTTACAAAAATAAACAAACCGCGTAATGAACAACCCACACAATTAGTCTTCACCTCAAAAACTCTCAAATGTAGGATCATCAAAACAACGAAATTATGCTATTGCTATCCCTTTCCCCAGAATTTTCCTTACCTAGATATTTTTAAAGCTTTTTGGCATCGCTGAACGTAGATACAGAGTGGCCGGACATATAAAGTAGTAATTTATGTGTCATTGTCGACCCTCAGTCAAGTGAGAGAGGTCCCGACCCTCCCTATTCAAATTAGACTAGCGATATATATTTCCACTCGGATTCCCATCCTTACGCTATTTCATAACTTCAATGTGATTTCGGACACACGATTAAGCAGAAAAATATGTAAGAAAAGGATATGTACGGTCAACCGCGCGTTGGTTACACTTGAACTGCAAAAAACGGTCTTATTGTTAATGCGGTAGAGTTGGTATCAGTAACAGATTTTATTGTAGGTGCCGTATAGATAAGTTTATAAAGATTGTATAAGATTTTTAATGTAGAAGATTTTTTAGGTTTCTGCGTAATAAGTTATGTAAGTAAAGATTGGCCTAAAAAATATAAACAATATCACACTTAATTTATCCCCGCAGGGGCTGGCAGAGGTACACATTACGGCACGTAATGCTACTGTACAATGTACACCCAGTTTGCATGTTACAAGTATTTACAAGATGCAATAAACACTTGAAATACTTAAAAGTCCGACACCGAGGCAGGCGATAAAAAGAAATAACCACCCTTTAAGCTAATGTATATTAGAAAATGTAAAAGAGAACTATCATCTTTCTGTACTTGTTTTTGGTTAAAAAGAAAGAAAAGCATATCAGAAGATACAAAGAATTCTAAAAAAAACAACTGTCAGTTTACCGATCCACCACACATTTGATAGCTCAGATGCGGCTCACGTTACAAGTGCTGGAGAATGCTCTCAACTTATTTCATTTCTTCCCTTCCACCATTATTCTGGCTTTGAGCCAAAACTACCAGTTCTCGAAGGATTTAATACTTTTTTAATATAATGACACTATGCTTAGCCAAAAGGTTTTTTATTCACTGATTTGTGTAATAATTTTTATGCTTCAATTAAGAAATGTTAGTGTAATTTATGTGTTTCTTTATTTAATGAATATTCATTTTTATCGTCACGCCTTTTATCCCTGAAATAGTAAGTGGAGGTGCTCATTACGGCACGTAATGCCACTGTACAATTTACACCCATTTTTCACCATTAGTGTTATCAGTCCAATCCACCATGTAATAGATGGTGAGCCTTTTGCCATATACCGGACACAATTTCAGACTCCGCGCTATTACCGAATTACGAATGGGTTATTTTTCGTAATTTGCCCGACCCGGGAATCGAACCCGAAACCCACATCAGTCTGACAGTCGTACTTGCGAGACAGAGTTTGTAATAACAATAATTAAGTTCAATATTGGGAAACCCAACAACTATGAAGATGAAACTGCGAAACTGGTTTCATGAAATGTTTGTAAATACGCAAATTAATGGATACTATTTTGCTAGGATGGATTCGTGGAATTGAATAGTAACCCTGAAGTAAATACGATACTCTATTCTCCGTTCGTATAAAAAACCTGTGTTCAGATAAACTACGAAAAGACTAGAAAGCTTCTCATTCTTTTAAAATACAACATTATATAAACAACACCAGATCACAATCTCAAATCTTGTGCATTTTCTCTAAACCGATATCGTATTCCACTCGTATCGAAGTCAGAAGATCGCAGATTTTTCAAGGATCAAAACAGCAAATAAATCGAGGTCCCTTTATCCCAGCATACATAACCTACATAGAAGTTTAAAATAATATAGCCAAGCAAAACCTATCAAACTGACAAAGCTTTGGGTCTTTTTAATCGCAAAACGAATCATCGTGGTCGGTTGATAAATAACGTTGGACCCAAATCGTCCAACTTAGTAATGCGGGAAATCGGGTAGAAACGGCAAAGGATATACGCCGCAGACTAACGTTGCCTGGCTACTGACGGGACGTGTTTCAGTGACAAATGCTCGTCTTTTGTTGCTTCACCATTAACATTAGTCAAGAATAATACCATTGGACCGAATAAGGCATGGAATAAAGCGAGTGAAATGGTATTGTTTACACTGTATTTGTTTTCATGTTTCTTCGTCGTTCGTTGTCGTTTAATTCTTGCTTATTTTTAACTTTATTAGCAGTCTCAAGCTTGTCTCTAGTGCGTAATAGACGCACTTATAAATCTCTATAATTAGTGATAGAAAAAAGGCATTAAAATTATAAAAAAGGCGATAGTCATCGTTGGTAATATCAATTTAACTTTATTAATAAATCATGAATAAAATTTAAGCGAAATAGAAAAAAATAAGCTTTCATTATTAATTATGTTCCTAACTTGTATAGACGGTAAAGTTCCAAGGTGAAAGTCATGTTTTTCATACATAATTTTAATACTGAAACACATAGAATCCAAAAGTTAATGATTGAGTACTTTAGCTGCACAAAATAAAGCGAAAATACTATGTTATTTTAGCAACTAAAATATGAAAATGGGTTGCCTCAGCAAAACGTAGTAGTGATCGTAAAAATGCAGATATGAAAATGAAACCATTAAGCTGACGGTACCAATTATGAACATTCTAGAATATTCACATTATTTTTATTGTAGCTCCAAGTTTGGTTTTAGAATTATTTTATTTATAGTACAGTAATTCACTATTTTTATGACCTATTTTGCAAAATGATTAGAATAGGTTATTAAGATGCAAAAACTACCCGGAGCTGCGGACAACCTAACGGCTCCAGCTCTGGGCAGGAGTAGAAACGAGGTGGTTTTTAGTCAATAAGAGTCTGACAGTGACAGTGTCTGTCACGTCACCTAAGGCGGGAGAAGACATTGGATGGGTTTTTTCCCACAAAAAACGATAAAAGCACTGGTTAAAGATCTATTTAGTTGGTGCTAAAAACAAATCCTAATTCTAAAAGAAAAAGTGGCAAAACTACCTCACAAAATTACAAGTATAAATTTTTGCACTAGCGAGTGATTCCCACTCGAATTTACTAAGTCAGTAGATATCTCTTAACTTTGCTGACATAAAATGACATGACATATCCACTAAGTGACGATGCGTCAGAGTAATGATTGATGGGACCTTTCCAAAAATGTGGAGCAAAAAATGGAGTTACGAAGTGTATCTAAAAAAAGATGTTCTTGACACACGATTGGCATACGAAATATTTATAGTCGTTCCTAGTAAATATTGATATTCTATTTTCTGGGTACAAAAATATCTAGGGACTATTTGTGATAGGTGACTGTCTCATTGCAAGTTTGAGTATAAGTTGGACTGAGGTATTGATATGTTAGCAATATACCGAAACCGATGTCCATGGAAGAGTTTTTCTCTTGTTAAGCATTTTAGATTTTTTTGTCTACCTATAGGATCAAATACAATTACATGATTGAGATTTTCTACTGTCTTTTTTCTAGATTCACTTTGAGAGTAAAATCAGAGGACGCTGGCTCCCTAGTAACAGTTGCTGTTACTACCATAATATGACCAACAAAGCAAGGTCCTCACTGTTAAAATCAAATCAATATATTAAAGCGTATACGTATTATTATAAGATCCAATATTCACAAACTCAGCACACAATATTATACCGAGCAAAACTCAGAACAAACTCGCCGTAGGAAGTAATTTCCAAGTTATTGCTGGTATGAGCACTTATCAATTGTGAATTTATCTTTAATAGCTTATGTCGATCTCTTAAACTTGTTCATATACGATTAACTTACGAAATATCTCCTTAACTTTATTATGTGGGCTTGTTATTCAAACATAATTCATCATCATAACTTCACGCCTGTTATTTTATTATAACTTTCGTGAGATATTATATTATAACACGACGCGGCGATTGTCGCGTTGCTACTCTCGCGTGTATCGCGGAATGCTACTCATGAATATGAGCCTCTGGAACTGCGGACTACCTAGCGGATTTACCGGGGCTCCGGTTCAAAAAACAGGAGTAAGAACGGGGTGGTTTTTAGTCAGTAAGAGTCTGACACTCCCTCCCGCCTCGCCCAAGGCGAGAGAAGAAATTAAATGATATTCCCCCTCAAAAACAAAAAAAAGTTACGTGAGTAAGCCGATAACATAATAATTAATTCACGCCTGTTTTTCCGTGAATGAGTAGGTACACGAATAATATATTTGGAGTACGTACGTATCAGATTCCGTCTATCAGATAGGAATGCTATTGTCAAGCCTACGACCAAAGACTGGCTATTGTTTCAAACTCCAATTTTCGAAAGTGATTTTGCTTTGAATTGTATACCGAGAAATCTAGTCATAATCTGACCTATGGATTGAAACTAATACCAAAATACACGAAAACGTCTTACAAATACTAAAATACACGAAATTATAATACGCATAAAATACCTAATTGACTGCCTCGTTGGTCGAGTGGTCGCAAGTGCGACTGCCGGACGAAGGGGTCTCGGATTCGATTCCCAGGTGGGGTAGTATTACTGGACATTTTTCGGTTTTTTGAAAATTTCTTAGTGAAAAAGTGCTAGCACGGAGTCTGGAATTCTGCTCAGTATAAACTCACCTCATATTACATGGGACTTATAACACAAATGGAGTAAAGCGAGTGTACCTACATTGAATAACGGTATTAAGTGCCGTAATGTGCACCTCTGCCTACCCCTTCGGAGATAAAAGGCGTCACGTTATGACGTCAAAATACGTACAGACGAAAAAAAAAACGCAATTATAAATTCAATTCAAAAGCTTCAAAAACTTCTACAACAAAAATGAATTCTAATACCCTTATTGAAATCTTATAAGACGAATAACCGAATACGAATAAAATAACCGTAAATAAGATATTTATTTATCTGATTGAAAATAAACCAGATGGCAATGTCGCCCACGACATTAATAGGTCACAGGGCACGGCGGAAGTAATTCGTTTAGACAGTCAAAACAATAAAGTCAACTTTCTCGCAAACAATTCAAAGAAATTATAGAATTCAGACATATAGATATATATCTATATTTGTGTAATATACTGATTGTTTGTTTTATAGGTCTTACTTGTGATGCAATAATGAACTAATGATATTTTTATGATTTCTGCGAATGGTCACAAGTATGATTGTATGATATTTAGTTCAAACAGAAAAAAATCAATACATTAACTAACACATTATTTACAACTTAAAAATGCCAAAAAAAAGGAATGAAAACTAACTTAAAACTAAAATAAAGGCGTTAGGCGTGGTTAGACGTCGAAGTACTCGTCCGCATCGCTGTCACTGGGAATTATATACTATATTTAGTTACTAATCTATTTATAATCTATACATATAATAAAATCGTAGAAAAGTGCTGTCTGTACATCTATACATATAATAAAATCGTAGAAAAGTGCTGTCTGTACATTGAAAATAAAAATAAAAAAAATAGCAGGGGTTATTGTTATGTCGATGTCGAACCCAAAAATGTAATTAACTTTTTTTTTGTCTGTTTGTCTGTTTGTCTGTTTGTCTGTTTGTCTGTTTGTCTGTTCGTCTGTGCGCGCTAATCTCAGAAACGGCTGATCCGAGTTGGATGCGGTTTTCACGAATATATTGTGGGATGCTTAAATTTACATTTAGTGTTTGTTTCATGTCAATCGGTTCATAAATAAAAAAGTTATGTCAAATTAAAGAATCACGTCGAACATTCTATGCTTATACTATTAATCTCCGCAACTATTTGACGGATTTGGTTGAAATTTGGTACAGATATAGTTTAAAAATCAAAAAATAAAAATAAGAAATAAATTATTTATAAATAATTCTATGTCGATCGTTACACGACTTCGGTTCATGTTATTGTTTTAATTTATCGAAAAAAAGTAAATAAATAGTAAAAAGGTATGAAAAAAATAATATCAATATAATAAAACATTTAGTAAAAAGAAAATGCTCTAACGGAGTATAGATAATTCTATGTCGATCGTTACACGACTTCGGTTCATGTTATTGTTTTAATTCATCGAAAAAAGTAAATAAATAGTAAAAAGGTATGAAAAAAATAATATCAATATAATTAAACTTTTAGTACAAAGAAAATGCCCGAACGGAGTATAAATAAATAATCCAAGTTGTCTTTATCCTCGATAGATGGCGTTGGGATCGAAATAGATCGCGCTATGGTTTCGTTACATTCATTTGGTTGGGTATCGGCCGAGCGCTTCGGTACTATCGTAGAAAAAGTGTATTATCAGTCGTATGATTATTTGTCTGTAATGGTCCTGCTGTTTCGTATATTCTAAATTGGTTTCGTTGTATTTGTCAATTAATAAGTTTATTTGTTGGGTTTTCCTGGTTTTTTGGTTAAACTATTTAACGTAGGTTTAGTTTGATATCGATTATTAGTAGTTACTGTAGTTAGTTTTTTTAATAAAATTGTAAGTCTAATTTTTTTTTTAATTAGATTAGATTTAAGTCGTTTCTTTTAAATTATTTAGTTTAAGCTTGGTTATTATAGCATAGAGGATAGGTTGTAATATAGTTTCTTTTTTAATTGTTATAAATTCGTAATTCGTAGCTTTCTTTAGTTTTAAGTTAGTTTAAGTCCGTTTTTAAACTATTTTTTCAATGCCCTAAGTGAGTATACATCTATTAAATTCAAACGCAGAGCTCATTATGTTGATTTTTGAAGAGTTCCCTGGAATATCTTCCACATCTCATTTTTGAAGAGATCCCGCGAGATCGGGAACTATGTGGTTAAAACCAAAAATTTGCCGGAAGTCACTATTCCACGCGAACGAAGTCGCGGGCAAAAGCTAGTTGAAAATAAAAATAAAAAAAATAGCAGGGGTTATTGTTATGTCGATGTCGAACCCAAAAATGTAATTAACTTTTTTTTGTCTGTTTGTCTGTTTGTCTGTTTGTCTGTTTGTCTGTTTGTCTGTTCGTCTGTGCGCGCTAATCTCAGAAACGGCTGATCCGAGTTGGATGCGGTTTTCACGAATATATTGTGGGATGCTTAAATTTACATTTAGTGTTTGTTTCATGTCAATCGGTTCATAAATAAAAAAGTTATGTCAAATTAAAGAATCACGTCGAACATTCTATGCTTATACTATTAATCTCCGCAACTATTTGACGGATTTGGTTGAAATTTGGTACAGATATAGTTTAGAACTAGATATATTTTTATTTCAAAAATCAAAAAATAAAAATAAGAAATAAATTATTTATAAATAATTCTATGTCGATCGTTACACGACTTCGGTTCATGTTATTGTTTTAATTTATCGAAAAAAAGTAAATAAATAGTAAAAAGGTATGAAAAAAATAATATCAATATAATAAAACATTTAGTAAAAAGAAAATGCTCTAACGGAGTATAGATAATTCTATGTCGATCGTTACACGACTTCGGTTCATGTTATTGTTTTAATTCATCGAAAAAAAGTAAATAAATAGTAAAAAGGTATGAAAAAAATAATATCAATATAATTAAACTTTTAGTACAAAGAAAATGCCCGAACGGAGTATAAATAAATAATCCAAGTTGTCTTTATCCTCGATAGATGGCGTTGGGATCGAAATAGATCGCGCTATGGTTTCGTTACATTCATTTGGTTGGGTATCGGCCGAGCGCTTCGGTACTATCGTAGAAAAAGTGTATTATCAGTCGTATGATTATTTGTCTGTAATGGTCCTGCTGTTTCGTATATTCTAAATTGGTTTCGTTGTATTTGTCAATTAATAAGTTTATTTGTTGGGTTTTCCTGGTTTTTTGGTTAAACTATTTAACGTAGGTTTAGTTTGATATCGATTATTAGTAGTTACTGTAGTTAGTTTTTTTAATAAAATTGTAAGTCTAATTTTTTTTTAATTAGATTAGATTTAAGTCGTTTCTTTTAAATTATTTAGTTTAAGCTTGGTTATTATAGCATAGAGGATAGGTTGTAATATAGTTTCTTTTTTAATTGTTATAAATTCGTAATTCGTAGCTTTCTTTAGTTTTAAGTTAGTTTAAGTCCGTTTTTAAACTATTTTTTCAATGCCCTAAGTGAGTATACATCTATTAAATTCAAACGCAGAGCTCATTATGTTGATTTTTGAAGAGTTCCCTGGAATATCTTCCACATCTCATTTTTGAAGAGATCCCGCGAGATCGGGAACTATGTGGTTAAAACCAAAAATTTGCCGGAAGTCACTATTCCACGCGAACGAAGTCGCGGGCAAAAGCTAGTCTATAATATTAAAATAAGTCGTGTTTTCCTTCCTGACGCTATACTCCAGAATTTGCATTCTCCATTTGATTTCCACGGATTTGCATTCGTTTGGAAGGTCTCCGTGAGGTTTATAGCAGGAAACAAAATTCAAGAAAAAATAAAGAGAATAGCAGGAAAACAGGGAAAATCATTGGTGGCGAAACGAAGTTCGCCGGGTTTGCTAGTATATGATATAATATTATGGACGTTTTATTTTATAACAGGTATATGATATTGATACTTTTTTAACAATAATAAAACTAATTAGATAACTGATAGCATAATATTCTGTATACAATAATTAGAATGTTGTAACGTTCCATTCGAAACTACACTTTGGAACGAGCACCCAGCTTCACTGACGGACAGACTGACGGACAATTCAGTGTGACATTTCAAAAGTGCCTAATTAAGGATTACAATAAATACTTTGACTATGTAACATTGTGAAATTACTATTTCTGGTAATGGTTTCAATGATATCCTTCCAATCGCCGCGGTTTTCAAATTGGCTATAGAAGCTCGGAGGGCCAATTTCATTCGTCATCATATCCAAGTTATCCAATTCAGAAATAAATCTAGTTTTATTCTACAAAAGAATTTATCAGCAAATATTTCTGTGTCCGAAAATAAACTTTTAGCTTTGAAATAAAATTAGAAATCCACACACTACGGGCTCTCCAATATCCCTTTGCATCGTTAGCAGCGCTTTGAATCGCTGGAGGCGCCGAAAATATCTGGGCCGATGTTTCTGAAGCACCATCTAATCTCACCTCTGATTGCTGTCCGTTTCTCACTATTTTTACGACTCAATTCCACCATCGGAGCGTGTTAAATTGTGGACTCGCACTAAACCCTTGCTATTATTCGCTAACCTACTTGAATTAAAGGGTTTTATTAAATTTATAAGGGTACAGCTACCTGCGATTTTCAACGTATCGCCGTAGGACAGGATTGGTTAATTTGGTTTATCGGTGGATGGCTTTGGTCTTTCCGACTTTTGTACTTAGGGATTTTTGTTGGGAGATGTTAATGACTTCGGGGCCTAAAAGTACGGTAGCATTGGCTCGTGTGTATAAAGGTTTACGAGGAATCGTAAAGCTTTGTACACTGATTTGATCGTTTTGACACAACAGGATAAATTATTTAAACGTTTCTGGTAACGCAATTAAAAAGGGATTTATTTTGTTCTTTTAATTTCCAACATAAGTTGGTTCAAATGTTCGTCAATCAAATAGAAATGTTGTGACAGTTCGCGTGTAGAATGTGTTAGCACATCATTTGTTATCTAGGTGGAGACACTTTCGAAAACATTGGTGAAATATTTAACAGCTCAGGAATGAATGGGCAACCTCAATAGCTCTCGCCGTCGTACACGTCATCAATCAGCCACCACACTTTTCACTTCCATTCAGCTCTCTGTTGTTAGTAATGAAAGTATAGATTAATCATATTATGAGCTCTCACGAAAATACTTTTTTACCGTATTTTTTGCGCCAAGATGGTTGTTTTTCTGGATTTGTGTCTTGGTAAACACCATTACCTTACTGAGATATTAATGAAACTGTTTGTGAATTTTACAATTTGGAGTGAAAAATATATTCTATGCTTTAAAATATTAATTATTACGTTTAGCCGGATAAACTAAAATTTTCGTATTAAAGTACTAAATCTTTTCATACCAAATAATATTTTAACCCAATTTAAAAATTCAATCACTTTGAAGCACCAACTATTTAAATATCGATTTTCCATCAATAATTTTTTAATTTAAATCTAGTCAAAGCAATTTTCTCGATTTTATGAAGTCTCAGCCCAATAAAAAAGCAATTTGCTGCCATAAAACTACAAAACGTAAATCTTAACTTCGGTTCGCAGGTCCAAAAAACTGGCCCTCATTTTTCAACCTCTGCCACCATTTGACGTAGGTAAATCCACAGGTGACTAAGCTTTAGAAAAAGATGATTAAGATGAGGCCATAAATATTATTTTTATAGCTAAATAATGTTTTTATTTCCATCTCTTTCATTCAGGGTTTACATAAATATTGTATGGCGGATTATTGATAATGTATGTACTATGTGATTTTGTATAAGAGCTCATTAATGGACACTTTGGATAGACCGAGCTGCAGTGATCTCTGATAAATCAAAACTTTTTAAGTTGTAATCTCCAATCCACTTTTTTTTGATAACCGGGGATACCTTCAAAATGCGCCTGGCTTTTTGGGGAGAAAGACTAGGGAGTGCGGGATTTTTACCTCACTTAAACCACCCCGGTGGCTACCTTCACCACAGATAAAGGACACCGAGTCCTCTAATTAGTCCTGCTATGCTGATTATGGTGCAACGCCTGTTACGGCACATTCCTTCATATCGTGTGGAAATTATGATAAATCATCTTAAGCAGAGAAGGTTTATAGTCCAATTCTGGATGCTTATAATAACTCAAATTCCATAATCAATACAACTATTGAAATATTCAACAATATTCTAGCACTAGCAATAGCAATCCCGAGCACCAAAATAACCTGCTCAACAACCTACAACCTACAAGATCAATCAGACTAGGTAACCTTTATATACTCAATTCTATAGAAACAAACCTGGGCTTCTTACCTAATTATTACCTAAATCAACGAAACCTAACAAGACGTTTTAATTAAGAGGTAACTACGTAAGCATGTAAGTACCTTCGTTGTTGGTGTAAGGTAATTAATATTAACGTGCCTGCGTATAATTAGTCTTTCTTTGGTTGCCTAACCTAAGTCTGCAGACGTGGAGTCAGCAATATTTCTAGCTTTTGTTGTACTGTTTTATTTATCTATTGACTTCAAGGACGTCTGGTGTATTGTTATTTTGGATATTTGGTTCAGGCCAGGTATGTCCAGGATTTGAATATTTTAACGTATGACCACTACGAGTGTGAAAAGTCCAGATTTCCTGCTATAACTAAGAAATTGGACGAAATTTGAACATCGAAATTTTCCAAAGTTTAAAGCAACTTTCTTTTGGAAACTTTATTTGTTGAAATGTTATAAATGATATCGCGGTCTAAAGAGTAATATAGAGGTTTTTTTATTATAACCCTATTTTTTATTATTTCTGTTATTAGTATAGGTATTGTAACAAAACAAAAAATCTATCCTCACTACACAAGGCACTATGAAACGTAGTTCTAAGCAAATTAAAAAATACCAGACCGTATTCCGAATGACCCAGGAAACAAACTCACCCCACCAACTTAAGGTAAAATACCAAAAAAACATCCTTAATAACTTCAAAGGTCCGTCAGCAGTTCAAAACATAATGAACAATCTTCATTGAAGCGCATTAATTTCGTTCAAAGATCTAAAATGTTCCCTAAATTGAATTTTCAATATCAAAATCGATTCAGGTAGTAATAATTTCCCATAATACTCTTCCTGGTCCCTTTTGGATGCCCCAAATCATATCAACACCCTCAATCATGTCCATCCGTTCTGTAATTAGGTATAGTGGACTACCAAAGGTAAATGGTTTCTGAAGTAGCTTGAATGGACCATTATTCGCGCTGAACAGGTCATCTATCACGTAGCAGGGCTTTCAACGACCCATAATGAATGTAGACCTCGCTGGAACCAACGCGGCGTAAACAGTTTTCCAAAAAATACAAGTTTCAGGGTACAAGGTGGGACTTAGCTCGGAATCGATATTCGAAATTTCATTAGCTTGCTTGGCCTGACATTTAAACTTGAAACTTTTTTTTAAAGGATGACAGACATTTTTTTTTAATTCGGGCAACCGACGGGGCTTAAATGAATATTAATGAGATTTTTTTTTCTAACAATGTTAATTTATGCCCTTGAGGAAAGGTCAGTCTTTGTGTCTAATTTGATTACGTAACAAGGTATTACTTTGTTTTATAAAATGTACAGAGGAAATAAAAGTAGTACCTACCAAATGGTTAACCGAGCGGCTTACCCAGGAATAATCACCGTGCCAAGGTACTACCACGCTTGCTCAATGCGGGTTGGCGATTTGATAAATATATATATAGAGCTATTCCTTTTTATCGTTCTCTATAACTATTACTATTAGAAAAAGAGTAACCTATGGAGATTCTTGCTCGTCTATAAGGATCTATACTTTCGAACGAGCAAATAGCTTCACTAGAGGACTGACCGACAGACAAACATTTTGTTTTCTTTATATTGTAATTTTTGCTTTGACATTCAAAAGTGCCTTTCCGATCTATTTCAAATAAATAATTTTGACTTTGACTTTATTTAAAGGATTACCAAGTATAACTCAGGCCGTCAGCGCATAAGGGGCCTAAGCTTAACATAGTTAGTATGGAGATAATGAGGTTTGAAATGTTTTATGAATTTAAATTGAATATATAAGAATTATTATACTTGAATTTAGTTTACAGTTGTGTATTATTTATGTATTATGGTACATTCTTTGTGATGAAGTAGATTATTTTGAAAAACAATCACAAATAAATTTTTTTTTGTGGCATAGGCCATTTATGCATTTAGAGTAACTGTATATTTTCTCCTAAATCCAGAAGGTTAGGCCAAAAATAAAACGCAAATGTAACTGAAATCACATTTTTATTTCAAATTAACATTACTTAACACTTTTAATTAAACAGAGTATTACATGGAATTTATATTAGTCATCAATAGGTTCATCATTGAAAATAATATCAACTGCAGTATTTGATGTTTTTAACTCATTGTAAAAACAATGATTTACAGGTGGTATAAAATTTAGTAACTCCATTAAATCTTTCTTTTTTTTATCACTTATGACATGACCATCAGGATATAAAATTTCTAGGTTCTGGATAACATGTGAATTGCGTTTCTTCAGATCAACCTCATCAAAAAGTACATCATTGTTATTAGAGTACTTAAAAAAAAACTTGAATGGATGCATTTTGTGAAACTTAAGCCATTGAATTTTCAGCCATTCGACTTTTCCTTTGCTGACAGAAACTTTTCTGTTTGTTATGTTTCTTTCAAGTGACTGAGTGGAAATAAAAAGATCTTTAGTCATATTAATGATTTTGAATGGTCTTGTTTTTCGGGCAGCCAAAATCACTTGTTTCCAATCTTGAGGTACATAGATGTTTTTAAAAAAACGTTTCTGTTTTTCTACCAGACCGAAATCTTGATCACAAGTCATATACGAATGGCCACTTACCAAGAATTTGTGGTCAATTTTTATTGTAGTGAACTCAGCATTGGAAACAATGTATTGGCATAGAACAGCCATTTTAATATTGCGGTTCTGGCCGCCACATTGATCTGAGTACATAATCAAATGTTCACACTTTACAATGTTTTTAAGGAAATACATTATGCAAGAACCTATTTCCTGGGGGCCACGAGAAGCTATGCTTTCATCCCACATAAACATATACACATCATTTGTTTTCATATTATGTATACCAAGACAGTATGTCCACAGTTGACGTTTATAATAGCATATTCCTGTACTTATAACTGGAGTTGGTAGAGTCTTCATTAAATCAAATGAAATTATACATACACTTTCATCATTCTTATACATTTCTACATCCTTTTTTATACCCTCTCTTGCTGAACTTGCTTTGAGTAGATGCAACTTTTTTTCATTTTTTAATTTCAGTTCATCATTATTGTTGTCACAAACTTTTATTTTTATGTCTAATGAATCACAGTGCTTACAAGAGTCAGTAATAGGGGCATGAAAACTCAAGTTAAATTCTTCATTAAAAACTTTACTAAAAATGAACTTGGAGGTTGGGTTGCAAATTTTGGCTTTATAAAGTCCATATAAAATATTTATGTTTAAATCTGGTGCTAAAAATTTGCGGTTCATTGATGTATGCAATGAATAATGGGACTCATATGAAGGAATAGAGTTGATGAAACTTTTGATTTCATTAATCTTATCAATGGGTGTTTTATTTGCTGGTACCGAATGACCTCGACGATCCAGAGGTGGAGTTGTCTCAGAACTTTTATTTTTAAGTAATCTACTAATGCGACCATCTGAAACACATAGTGTATCTTTAAAGAACTTTTTGCATACTAAAACTTCTAGTCCTTCAGAGTCACGTAAGTAGTAATGCCTTGTCATTTGTCTTCTTGAGTTTTCATTACTGGTGTACGTACGAGACTTTGAAACTACTTTGATAAGCGAAAACAAATAAGATGTTTGCAAGTTGAAATTCGCCAAAGCATAGAATTCTTTGAATATCTTAGTTTGTTGGTCACAATTTATTTTTAAGTGACATTTGTTTGGACACGAGCACAATCCTACCTTAGGTGTCTTAGCTGGTACAGTTACCCCCTTGTAGTTGAAATATTCCTCTCCTTTATTACGTTTTGATTTCTTCACATTCCTAGCCCAATTCTCAGTTTTTCTTATTCTCTTCTTTGGTTTCCCTGTGATTCTGTCTTCTTGTAATCTTGAACTTTGAAGTCCCTCTTGTAAAACATCTTCCAAATTGGTTAAAGAGCTAGCACTATTCTGATCAGCTTCTGACGGACAATATTCTGACCCTGAATCTTGGTAATCAGAACCAAAGAGCGCTGTAACAAAACTTTCATTGAAGTAAACATTTCCACACCAAAATAAACTGAGTAATTATTAATTTTCTAGGTACTTACATAGCATATTAGTTTCCACGTCTTCTGCGCTTTCCAAATCTTCCATAGTGAATAGTTTTATAGATTTTCAATACAATCCACAAGATAAGATGCCGATCTTTGTTCATACAAGTGTCTTAAAACTTTACGCGCGGTATACGGAAAAAATTTAACATTTCGATGACAGCTGTCAACCTAACCCGCCAAAATAGGGGTGTTGCCAGGATGCAAAAATGGCCTAAGCTGGTTAGGCCACTTTTACACTGTAACGTAGGCAAAAACAATGCATGCAAAAATAATGTTAACGACGCCATCTTCTAACTAAGGGTGAAACTAGAGATAGGCCGGTTTAACATTAAAATTTATCAAGTTTCGAATGAATTGCAATAGATAAGTACGATTATGAAAAATTGTGGGTTAGGCCACTTTTGAGCTGACGGCCTTTACTATATACACATTTTTAACAATCCGAACCAACAATCGAAATAATACCCTGATTAAATTCGAAATCGAACTTTGTCAATAAATATTGGTTTACTTTGGCCGTAATTGTGATTGGCAATTCAAAAGGAAGTTTAGAAAATACGATAAGGTAGGCCGCATAGCAGTAAAACTTATTTTCCATGTGATTCGGATCGATAATGGGGGTCAACCGCTTATCCATTGTATTTTCAATGAGATTCTCTATTTCGATACCGTTTACTTGGTTAAAATTTATTCAAATTGCCATCCCTAACCCAGATTTTAATCAGAGATAAATTCAGATAGTGTAAACAAAATAAAATATAAACATGTAAATCGTGTACTATGTACTAAATTGCAATAGTTGACATTTATTATTTGTGTAAACATTGCATTTAATTATTGCGTCAATAACACCAGATTATGGTATAATAATTTGTAATTTTATATTTACTTCAAATAACATAATATTGCATTAGTTTATTAGTATCGAAGCATAAAAGTGACCATTTATTGAAATGCTTGCAAAATAAAATTGGTATTATTGCTTTCAATATTTGATTGTCTATTCTATATGTCCGAGTCCCTTTTAGACTATTGTTTATGTTATTTATCTTCTAGGAACCCAACATTGCAATTTCTGCTACAAACAACAATTGGTCAAACACATACACATAGGTATGGCTTTCATGCAGAAAAAAATAACAAGACCTCGTCATGCATTTTGTTTTATTTATCATCCTACATAACAGGAAAAATGGAAATGGGAACATTTTCATTTCGTGGCTTCCGTGCAAACTTTTCGCAAAACAGAATGGTAATCCCAGAAGATTTCGATTGTAGTACAAAATCAATATGACACATCGGGCCGCAAGGCAAAAGAAAATCGCATTCCGACCCCCGTTGAAATAGCTTGATGATAAACCCTAGGACAGAGGGGAGAAACCAAACAAATTGATTCGTTCCTTTTGTGGTGTTTTCGTGAAGACAATGTTTGTGCTGCACATCATTCGCAGATATTGTCGGAGACGTTTTAAAAATATCATTATTTTGAACAGACACTACAGTTGGTTAGGAAACGGAGTGTTAATAAACTGATTTTTAATGACATCTGTCTAAAAATGCAACTATTATGAAGACAAACTAAACACATTTTGTTTCAATACTTGCATCGGTGATTTGAACGTAATAAAAACAATAATATATTTAATCAAATAAAGGACATTTAATGTTAATATGGGTTTACAACAAAGAGCATTAAATAATAATCAAAACACGCAAAAAATATTCCTAACACTATTTGTTCACAAGCATTTCGCAATACCGTAATGCCCTTACTCGCCATACAATCTCAGCAATCACATTATTGGCTCCGAAATAGGCTGTCAATAACCGAAAGAAGCCATATTACGATTCCAACTTTCAATATAAAGGCTGGTAGCACTAGGCCGGACGTATGAGGTCAGTGGACCGGCCGTTAGGGAGAATGGACTGTTGTTAGTTCGCGACAATGAGAGCCATATATCAGCTGTGGCTCTATATTCGTGTAATGAACACAGCGATCACTGGGAGACAGATGAGCGTCCACCATCCAGCGTTAATGCCCTCATCAGCTAAATAATGAGAGCGAATAAACTTTATTGTTTACCCGTGATATTGATATTGATTTTGAGATTTGTTGGCTTTTTGACATATAGGGGGAAAATGAAATAGTATGTCGCGGGAAACTGCTCTTGAATATGAGCCTCTAGCATGGTTTGAAACTAGTCGAGTTTCTCGTCAAATAGTTACATGAGTAAGTCGATAACATAATAATTAATTGTATTGTGCGGGTCGGAGTTTGAGACACGTGACGGGCGGCTCGCTATTTTGCATTGCCGTCGTGCACTGTATGCACACACAATTAGACTCGAAAAGTAAGTATAAATTGCATGATGTTTATTTGTAACAATAATTGTCTGAAATATGAAATCTAGGGAAATCAGGTCGTAATTCTAAAATTAACGCATATTTTTTATTGTATAAACTGTTAAACGAGCAGACGTATCGCCTGATGGTAAGCTATCGCCGTCGCCCATGGACACTCAGACACCAGAGGCGTTATAAGTGTGTGGCCGGCTTATTGGGGGTTATGAATTTAAGGGTGGTTGGAAAATCGGGGATTCGGAAGATTAGGAAGGTCCTCCCTTCCTAATGGGGTAATAGGGCCTCCAGTAACCTCACTCACACAACGCAATACACACTAATACAAACCACCGTTAAAATGGCTTAATTTCTATTTCTATGTAACAATATTATCAGTAACAGTTGTAACCGATAAATAGCGTTTCTTCTTCTTGGAAGTTCTAACCAGAACACTAAGGACTCTTTCCAAAGAAACCAATTTACCAATTAGTAAATAATTATTATCTCACTAGCTCTTACGATAGAGATAACAAGAACTAGTATTCTTTGCACTATTATAAGAAATATATTTTTTTTTTTCGTCATTGGTAATTGGGTTGAATGTACTATTAGGATATAACGAAGAAGGTATTTCAAGGGTCAAGCAAAAAGCATCATTATAGCCAAAAAAATATCCAATTTGGAAAGACTCTATTGTAGCCTGAAGACTATTCTTGTAGTTACTGAATGGCCATAGACTCATTCCCAATTACATGTGACTAATAATACTTGTAGGAATATTTTCTCAGCAACACAATATAGTTATTGTCATCTTTGACTCTTCGAGAATAGGGATAATGAAACTAGAAATCTATTTAGTCTGTCACTTAGGTAATGAAAAAGTTATATATATATGTATTTTTTTTATTTTGTCATATTAGATAACAATATAATTTTATTATAACTTTCGTGAGACATACTAAATTAATTATTATGGCTTACTCACGTAACTGTTTGACAAGGACCTCGACTAGTTTCAAAACATCCTAGAGGCTCATATTCATGAGCAGTCGCGCTGCTACTGCTACAGTAATACGCGCGACACGCTAATAATTAATTAAGATAACAATACTTAGATAAAACGAATCAAAGTTTTGGAGTGGGAGCAAATACGTCATTTCTACATATAAAATGCACCTAGAAGTGAAGTCACGCGATATTTAAAATCGATATATCTCCGAAAGTATTTGTTTCCGTAGAAAAAAAATACGTGTTTAATATTTTAAAATAATCTACAAGACGGACATTAAAATTAGTCATCTACCCTATTATCCTTTATGTTTGTTTAATGCTTCAATCACCCCTTATACTAAAAAGGGTATATACACAGCTGCACACTTTAAATATTATACCCCCTTATTATTACTCTCCTTATAAGTACTACGCCATAGCGCCATTTTCAATTTCGGTGACCTGTTGTACAACGTATCTTACCTAGTGAAACGTAACACAACTACCTATATCTACGTCATCATCATTTAGGCAAAAATCATTTAGGTCATCATCATTTAGGTATAACATATATTAAATCCGGCAAACTCCGTTTCGCCACCCATGATTTTCCTTATTTTTCTGCTTTTCTCTTGAAATTTTTCTTTGCTATAGCAAACCTTACTAAGCTCGAAAACTTTCTAACGAATGCAAAACCGTGAAAATTGGTTCGTGCGTTCTGAAGTTATAGCGTCAGGAAAGAAAACCTGACTTATTCTTATATTATAGATGAGTGAACGTCACTCTATATAGATACTATTCATTACCTAAACTACTCTATATAGGTATATAGAAAGGCATGTACTCTCAGAAACAGCAAGCCTCTTAACCATCCGTTCAGGCACATTTAACACAACGTCTTCATAAACCTTTACGAGTTGAGGTCAGAATACTACCTGTATTACTGTTTACGTCTTACAAGATAGACTGAAATAAATTTCGATTTACTGTATGTTCTAAAATAAGGGTAGTAAAGGTTATTTTAGAATACAACTTGAAGTATTAAATTTAGTTCTTAAAAATTAAAAGCTACTATATTGACTGCTCGATTGTTGCGGTAGCGAGAACTGCAATATATAGAGCTTTCAATGTAATGCACGCGACCGACCTTACGATTTAACTGTGCAATTTTAACTGTAAGTGTATAGTTAAACTGTAGTTTTTTTCTATTCTTGATTTGATTCAGTTAAAACTGTACAGTTAAATCGTAAGGTGTCATTGTGTAAATCTTTGCGTATCTCCCAAATGAAAAAGGTTTTTATTTGACTAAATGTCCATTTGATATCCAAAAAAGATAGTAGGTAAAAGCCGATTAATCGCAGATAGACTTTTTTAAAGCAGTCTAATCTGTTCAAGACTACCATTAAATCAACGTATTCATACAAAAACCAGACTACTTTTGTTTCACTTGATCTTTTTTCCTGTCCATTCCATTACAAAAATTGACGAAGACACTGACAACACCAAATTCTAAATGCCTTGAACGACCCTCCTAAGTTAGCCGCCTTAATAGATATAAATGATGCCTAATATTGGACAAGTAGACTGTTTTTATTACCTGATTAAGGTGAAGCTGTGAGTTAGGGAGACTCCTAATAAAGATTTCCGTTTCTACGTAAATTTATATTATTTTTGGTGGAAAGGAACAGTTCTAATATTGTAAATGACTTTTTGATTAGAGAAATGATAATAAATTTGAATTTATTATGTTTTACTGAGTGGAACGTTCTGTACTAAAACAATGAGTTAAGTGAAAGATTTTTGTTATAGAAAGTCTTAGCAATATCATAAGTGTGGGAGAGTCATGCTTCGGCATGAATGGGCCGGCTCGACCGAAGTGATACCACGGCCTCACATAAAACCGACGTGAAACAACGCTTGCGTGTGTTTCGTTGTGTAAATGAGGTTACTAGAAGCTCAATTACCCCTTCCCAGTCCCCGATTCCCCAACAACCCTTAAATTTCTAAACTCCAACAAAAAATTCCCAACGTCTGGCAACGTAAATACGCCTCTTGTGTATAGGGTGTCCATGAGCGGTGGCAATTGCTTACCATCAGGTGATCCGTCTATTTGTTAACTGGCGTAATAAACAAAATAAAAGAATATTATACCTTTATAAATAGTTAAAACCTAAAAACTAACTCACTTTTGTAGCATCTATGACAAGAGACACGTTACGTAAATCAGAACAAATAACAAAACCAATTTTATAGTTCGTTATAATACGGTACATGAAGCTAGGTCAATAAATTCAAAAAGAGCGCCTGTCCAAATAAAATATTTAAATAACTACCTGACGAAGGATTTCTCAGTAAAATATCAGCTAAACATCAAAAATGTTTTAGTGCTGCGTCAAGAGGTAATGAACTGACAAAAAAACATTTTTAGTAACTGAAATACCTACGTAAAAGATAAAAGAAACGACCCTTTTTTAGATTTTAATAACTCTTCACGATGTCAAGAGCAGATCCACTTATTTATAAATCTTAACTTATACTTAAATATGTTCTACTATATAACGTCAAAATGATAATTCTCCGAAAAGACTGACCATATACAATATCAAGTAATTATTTAATTTTTGTAAGGCTTCGTAAAAGTTAGTAAAGTTATAGGGTGCCTTATTTTAAACAATTAGGTATATTACATAATTAGTTTCACTTAGAGAGAGGGTGCAAGGAAACCATTAATTTCAAAAACTCAATAATACCATAGAACTTAGGGTCGGAAAACGAGGAACATTTTGCAGTTGTAGTCATTTGACACTGTTGACAACTGACACAGTTGTGTTTATTGCCTTATGTGATAAAGAATGTATTGTAACTAGAAACTTTCCAATTTTAGAATTTTTGTTTTAGTTTTATTTATTTTTCTTCATTTTAGTTTTAAGTTATAGTAAGTTGTATATAGTGTTTATTTATTCATTATTTAAATTGAATTATATAGTACAACAAGTATGTATTGAAATTAATCACGTTAATAGTTCCCTCAAGCAACTGCAGTATTTTAAGGAAAACATCACATTGACCTACAAATTACTTTCCATTACCAAAACTAAAAGATTAATTAAAACACGCATTTATTTGTACCCTACGTATGTTAGTAATAAAAACACAAATTCCCCTGTAATCTAAACTTGCATAGAGCAAACACATTAACCTCAGAGTCATGTGTTTTAAGCGAAATTCGTAAATGTTATGCACGTCTGGGGAAAATTGCATCGCTTGATAAATGCGGACAATCACATGTACAAATGACCCGACTTTTGGGGTACAGCTAAATAGTTCTTTACAAAATTATGCTTTTAATTATTATGTTTGGGGCAAGCAGCACTTGTGTTAGTCGCTTCAAAATATTGGTATGCCCCGAGAATGGCATTTTTTGAGGAGGGGGGACATCATCCAATCGATTCCCACCTTGGGCGAGGCGAAAGGGAGAGTCAGACTCTTACTGACCAAAACCACCCCGTTTCTGCTTTTTGAGCCGGAGCCCCGGTAATCCGCATTTTCGGATCAGGCACCAGCCCTACTGGGCACCATCTGTGGTGGTCTCATGTACAGTAGCTGCATAATCTTGATTTGTCCGTATGTTAATAATAGTTTCATATCACTTAAAACTGTTTGTATGTAGTGTAAACTATATTTTACAATTTATATTTATATTCCACCAAACATTTACCTCAGAACTTCTACGAGAAGTTGTTGGTTAATTTATTAAAGCCTTAAAAACAGTATTTTTATTTATTACGAACCTGTGTATTTTCAATAAAATTTTCCTTGTATACATCGATATTTACATTAACTTATTCAATGGATTCCGTTAACATTTTATTTACTTTATTAAAATTTAAAGGAAAAAGAATTGAGAATAACAGTAAACTAATTAATTTATTCAAACCCTTGCTAAAAAAAAGAATAAGAAAAAATTAAATTAAAAATCATGATTCATATTTTATCCCAGTACTAATTTCACCCCAAAATCTTAAGGGACGAATAACAATAAATAATATTTTGACGAGTTCATTAGCAGTATCGATGATTTTTAATCTTGTACACTGCATGGGGTAATGACGTAATCAAGTTGTGCCTTGCACATCACTATCCCTAGGTAGGGGTAAACGCACGGTTACCCCAAATAATGGGTTCGGTAGTGTAGGGGTGTTACAGGGTGATTTATTACGCGCTAAACGTATTGGCTGTTGAGCCGAAGATTTGCTGTATCGATAGACTTGGGAATAGGGGCTCTCGCCTCGTGTTTTAAAATTGCATCTGTGTATTCCAAAGACTATTAAGTTTGAGAATGATGTATGACGATGTTCGAAGGTGATAGATTATGATGCATTCTTTTGTTTTGAACACGTAAATTATAAAATGTTGGCAAGATATTTTACGTATCATGAGGAAAAATGTTCAAGTCATTTTATATGTAGGTATGTACCTATTTGAGTATTTGCATAACATGGAGTATATTTTTTTGTAAATACTATAGGATATTTGTAACACTAGGATATAGTATGAAGTTTAAAATCGAATAAAAATTTTGTAATTAATATTTTAAATGTAATTTTTGTATAAAATTCGGAAAAATTAAGGAACTGATGTTTATTTACAAGACACAGAAAAATTTCATAACATCCGAAAAGTAGACACATTCCCAAAAAATTCAAGGAAAATAAAACGACATTTTCATTTCACATCATAACAGCTCAAACTCACAAATCCTTTCATATTTACTTATGTTTAAACTACACCCAAAACTATTTTGCGTAAAATATACACAAAAGGCCTTTGTTAGCACTGTTCTTGAGTATAACAATAACAAAGGCTACAGATGTAGTAATAGTCATATTTATAAAGTAATAGTACTCTAAGTTGTAGTAGTTAAACTTAATGTTATTATATTGTGGTTCAGTGTTAGTTAGAGTAATGTGCTAGTAACTGTTCTAATGTTGTAACTGTAATATTGCAGTGTATTAAATTAGATGTAACAACCTGTGTAGAGTGTGTATTGTTCTAGTCTTGGAGAAGATGTTGTAAATCTTTTGATTTTGAACATTTAAGACTATGCAGTATTCACTAAGATACAGGGGCTCTTTTAAATTTTGTTTGATACTATGTTTTAAGTTTATATATAAACGAGTAGAAATCAAGGTCCTCAATTCTTTATCTATCGCAATCATAATAAGAGCAATAATACGACATGGTAAATACCCATGTGACAGTTTTCACAGAGGCTCGTTTTCCAAAACACTTTGTTTTGACAACATTATTTAACTAAAGTTACTATTGAAACTTTCTATCTGACACAAGATACCGAATTCGAAACATTTCTTTAAATAAACACATTAACCTACAATAGCGTCATTAAAGTAACCTAAAATCATCTTAAGAATCACATTAAATCCAGTGAATCTGGCAATATTTAAATTCTTAAAACTAAATAAAATCCCGACATAAAGTTTAGTACTATTCGTAAAAGGACGCCGATAAAAAAGAAACACGGCGACATCGTCAAAACATTAAAACATAAGTCGTTATTATTTTAAACAATCTTAATGGCCGACGAATTTATTTTTTCAGACGCATCTTTATACCATAAAGACTGTCGTTTATTTAAATGCCTTCGTAAATCTCGAAGAGACGTTTTGATAAAGTAATCTGCGGGCCTAATGTGAGTTTGTTTTACGTTAAAACGCGATTGACACGTTTATGACGTTTGGCACTCTGATTGGCCAGCTCGTATTTACCAACCAATCAGAGCGCGGTAACGTTTCGATTGCGTTAACGTAAGAAAACTCGCAATAGGCTTGAGGGAATTGGAGTAGGGTACCAATGTACCCAAGTCGTAGGCGGTATGCGAAAAAAATGATCCAGAAATAGCCACTTGGAACAACAATGGTGATTTAAAAACACAATAGAAATGTAGGGGACTGATGGATTGACAATGTGTGCAGTGGAATAGGGCTGCAATGTGACTGATTTGCTCTTTTTCTTCCTTTGTAAATATTAGGGGTTTTTAGATAAATATTTGTGTAATATCAGCATTGTTATTAAATATTCCATTCGTATGAATGATGAATCATTTAATCATTAAAATAAATATGAAAACATCAATATTATAAGTAATTTGTTTATTAAATCACCGAATGAAGCTTTAATTTTAATGATACTCTCTACATTGAAATTTAATTAAACATTTTTTTAATTTTTATTGCTACAATAAAGCCATACGACGAATAATACAGCAATAACATACTACGTTAATATCATGCATAGCTCCAAGGACACATTAATATTAATTGTAGCGCCTAGTAATATCGACACCCCTCGGCAAGCGCGTGCGACCCATAATAGGGAGGAGCGAAATGTGCAAACAATTAGAAGGGAGTTCTTTTTTGCGCCCTGTTCTAGGGGTGACTCACAATGGCACTTTATGTCAACGACAGCTCGCCTCTATTTAAATGCGGCCGGGTCTATCTTGCACTAGACATCTGTTACATTCACACCGATCGTAAATTATATTGTAATGGCGATGGCGATAGAATAAAACTGTAATCGGATTCGTTTTAGTTTTTTAAGTTGGTTGATGAATGAATCGGATTTAGTTTTGACTTTAATTCTATGGGAAGCTAATGAGATTTAGTGGATATGTTAATTTCCTTAATTGTTTGTAAGATAATCTTCTATTTTATTTCGTGTGTGAGGATGACCCTACATGTACTTTTCTCCCTCCTATGAAATAAGGAGAAAAATATTTCACATGTATCTTTTATTGTACGATTTTTTTGCGAATGCGTAAAGAAATATTTCTATAGAAAAATACATTTATCTTAACAAACACGAGATCTAAGCAACACTATAGAGAATTAATCACATCTATCGATTCAAACAATATTGTTCGAGTCGACACAAAGGAGGGTGACACGTTCGCCCCGCGCGTATGTAAATCTATTCAAAAGATTCTTTTGATAACGGTCTTTTGTAAAAGCTGAAGTACGACCTAAAGTCCCATTTTTCTCCTAAATACATAAGCACAGGCAATCGGAAAACTCAACGCGGGATCCACTCTGCGTGAACCTATTCGATCTCATGCATTTAAATTCAGAATTAGTGGAAAGCCTTGCCGCAGACCGACTTTTTGCTAAAGGTGAGCAAGCTATTCCTCCGATTTCTCTTTAATACCATTTTCATTGAAAACGTGATTGATTTAATGGCCTTTTGTGTACTATAAAAACTTTGTAACTTGACTCCGGGTGAGAGGTATCAGAACGAAAAAAATAAATAAAGTACCGATTTTGTTTTTCAAGATTTTTTCTTTGTAGACAGTAACCACATCTTTTTATTTGGGTGGGACGTGTGACGACATAAATAATATATCTGAAGACAGCCGCGTGTGTGGCAGGCAGAAAAATGTATCTGGGACATAAAAGGATGGTGGAGGTCGGTTCGTTACGTTTTGTCGGTCCCAGGGGCGTGCCTTGCGCGGTGGGCTAGTAGCTCTGTAGGTACATGAATGTTTAATGCTAGCGTCACAATTCAGATTTGTATCCACTAGTGGAGTAAGTTTATGGCTTACTGTTGTCCCACGTCGGGCAATAAAGGGGCGTGTTTATTGTTTTTCGTATTGCGAGTTCAAGGTTTCGTCCGCTTCGGCGCAATTTTATTGCTCCTAAATTGCGCTATAAAATAATACTATGATTAAATATAGGACATTTGGTAAGGAATTGAAGATGGTTTTTATTTTATTCCATTAATGATAGAAGGTAAGGAGCTGTAAAGCCTTACTGTCAAAGCACATTTTTAACAAGCACGACTCCGCTAGCTGCCAGTGTGCTTACGATGCGTCGCCCGCGAAGTGCAAGCTTGCAATCAGCGCACCGATGGAGAGTTGCGGCGTTGTTTCGCTTGCACCGGCCCGATGTTTTCACTCCTTATCCCACCTTATCCGTACGTTGAAATCGCACGGACACCTCAACTACAACTCAAGAGGACCCTGCGCTGGACATCGGCTTTTATGTATTGACTTTTAAAGTTCAAATTTAAATGACAATTTAATTGCTAGGTTGGAGCGGTGCATGCTAAGTGTGTTATGTCCTTTACTGTCTAAGTCCTATAATAAAATAGATTTTGGATTACTAGAATTACAGTAGTGACTATTATAATCAAGTCAGGTCAGAACTAATAAACAAAGATTGTTCTCTTTGTTTTACTGAAATAGTAATCAATTAAACAGGGAGTGGTTACCGATTTATGATAATCGGAACGTAAAATATTATCTGCTTAGATATCAAATTTATAGATACAGCTGGACACAGCATGTCATCTATATTTTTGGATATTGAATAACGATTATTCCGATTCCTTATCATGTATTAATGACGTGATTATTGCCAAGCCCTTTTTTTAAGGGAGGAAAATCATCCAATGACTTTTCTTGCCAGAGCGAGGCGAGAGGGAGTGTCAGACTCTTACCGACTAAAAACCACCCCGTTCCTACTCGTGCTTATCGAGCCGGACCATCATGTGGTGGTCTGATGGCTCTTTGAGGCGCGTGCCGCAGAAAGAGGAACCTACTGAAGCTCCCATGTCGGGTAAGCACCTGCGTTAGGTGGTGGATGAGGACGCCGTGGCGCCTCTTAAGCCACTCCTCAAAGAGGGGACTTACATTGCCAAGCCCTAAGTACAATATTCTAAACTATTCCCGAGAATAACCCTACCAATAAGGTACTTTGTACACTCGACAACACTAACTTGTTAGCAGGCTACACATCGACACACATTTACAGCGTTATACAATATGTCGATGCCTGCTAACTAGACAGTGTCGTCGTGTGTACACCTTTAGCAAAAATGAATCACGTTGTTCCCCTTTAATGGGTACCTTAAACAAATTAATTAGTTTTAAGACGTGTCGGTTACAATAACTTCGTAATATACCTTCATTTCGTTTAAAATTAATTAACCCCCAAGACAAAATATAATGTTAAACCATTTAACAATTCATATTTTAATTAGATTTCGGAGCTTGTTAGTGAAGGGTTATAGATATAGGGAATTAATCCTGTGATAATAGTAACGTGTAGAGTTATACATATGTATGTATGTGTATTTCAATTTACTTATACTCAGGTGGGAGATTATCGAGTCATGTGTACGGCTTATGACTGTCTCGTTGATTAAATAATGGCTAATGTGACTGCTTAAGGAAATCAGGAACTGTAAAGTATTATACTAGAAACTAGTTTCTTTAAAAAAAACAACATCATGTCTTTAATCTAGGGGCACGATAGTACCCCCGCAAAATCGTATCCTTTTTTAAGCTGTAAGCCGGTAAATGAGCAGGCGGATCGCCTGATGGTAAGCAATCACCGCCCATGGACACCCGAAACATCAGAGGCGTTACAAGTGCGTTACCAGCCTTTTGGGGGTTAGAAATATGGAAAGATTGGGAAGGGAGGTAATTGGGTCTCCGGGAATCTCACTCACACAACTAAACAAAACAAAAGAGTTGTTTCACGTCGGTTTTCTGTGAGGCCGTGGTATCAGCCTGTCGAGTAGGCCCATCATTAAATTTGTGCCGAAGCTTGGCTCTCCCATACTTAAGTGTACAAATTATTATATTTAATATCATATTTATGTATTAAAAGCTGAAAATCGACATTGATAATACCAGGTGTATCAGGATTATAACTCCATGACCTTTCTTTGACGAGTGTGTGATACCCTCGTTATGTAGTTGACATTTTACAACACGTTTGTGAATTGTCTACATATGTACAATTAAGGTCTGTTGACATTTTGTTAGTGACCTTTGGAACAAGTTTTTGATATGGAGGTAGAAAGTTTTGTATTATTTACGTACCTACATTGAAATTGTAACTGAAAGTTTAAATAAGATATTTGTGAGTTTGCACCGGTGTTATACGAGTAATTGTGGTATATATTCAATTGTTATAAAGGTAAAACAATTTAATTGGTTTTTTCTTTGCATTGAATATTATGTTTTGAAAGTAATTGATCAATTTGAAAATAATTAGTAATAACGTAGGATACTTTTGATTGGGACCTATTCAATATTAATCTGAATTCTCTGTAAGCAAAGTCAATGTAAATCCCCAAGAATTGTCATTTGACAAAATTGGAAGCAATAAAAATCTAGTTAAAATTATATTCTGCACGGAGAATGCTACACAGAAATACCTCTAAATAATATTCAAGCTTTGTAAATATGAAGTTTCTATTTCAAAATGGAATGGGAAATACATAGTACATATACCAACGCAGTCGCACGGAAAATTGAAATTAATTAAGTCACCTTTTATTAAAACATTCTATGAAATAACTTTGCTAATGTATTTTTTGTTTTTACCTTTATGAATTTTTTATAATTAAATGTAAAATTGAAATATCAAATTAATATTTACATGTCAAGGTTTATATTTGTCGTCGGAGAAATTTATAGCAAATCCGTCTTTATCCCCTGAGCCTAAAAGGTTACATCTGTCTAACAACACTAGTAAACAAATAAAATATATCGCCGACACGTGAGACAGAAATTACTCTAAATCTGGCACTAGCTTGCGTCCCTGGCCATACATACAAAATATGAAATTTCCCCTTTATTTTGACCGTGGTATACATAAAGCACATTCGTATAAATAACGGATAGGGATTTTTTGCGGGTGTGCGGGTTAAAACATTTTGTGATATGAAGGACACCTCTACTGGTTTATGTTTCCACATACATATGTATGTGTGTATGCATATGTTAGTAGTTTGTTGCGTTACTCGCCTTGTTGTGGTCTTGTACGAACATGTTTTTGTTATACATGCAACCCTGAAAAAGTCAACAACAAAATATCGAGATGTGGTGCCGTTACTAAGAAAAGAAGAACGTGATTTAGTACCACAGTCACGTTCACAAATCTGATTGAATAAGGTTCCACGAAACTAGCCACAATACAAGTCCTTAATTCATAGAATTTCATCGGAGATCGAATGAAATTCACCAAATAAACTGTCAATTTTGTTCCCAACTTACAAATACACCTTGAATTGATTGAGCGTTCAGAACTAATCAATAGGTCCATTAGCCGCCCAAAGTCAATCGAAAGTATTTTCGTCGCCAAAAACAAAGCCGTCACGGGACGTAAACCGACGAAAACCAATTATCTTCGCTTCAGCCTTAACCTATCAAATCGAAATAAAATGTAGAAAACACCAGTCGGATGATTGGTTATTACTTTTCCTCACCGCAACCTATCGACTTCCAAATTGGAGCCACCGTAATAACTTCTCGTCGATTCGATATAAACTGTGTGACGTGTTCAGTACATTGAATATACGTGATATTACCTTTGGTGCTCTCGACGACGCAGTCTATCCTCCAGAGAAGCAGGGCCGCGTACACCGTAAGTAGCATCTTGCCACCGCGGGAGCAAAATAATTCACTTTTATGGCCCATCTTCATACACATCCAAATTTTCGGCAATGCCGCCTTTTATAGGCGAAAGTCGAAACATCACAACACCACTTTTGTAGCACGAAACAAAAGTCGTAGGGACACTGAACGTTATGCGACTGTTACGAGCGACACTTTTACTGCAGCGAATTTATACCGGGCGACAAAAGTAATTTGTGTAGTATACGATGCATTGACACTGCCTCCCGTTTTATTTCTTTGTTGTTTTATCTGAAACAAAAGAAAATGGAGTTAAGAACAGTTTGTGTGGAATTTTCACTAAAAATGATTCATTGGTTTCGACACCACGGAGTTAACGTACCGTGGCGTTTGACATAGTGGGCTCAGTTCACATGGTGGATACGATATTGGATGCGGGAAAAATATACCTATAATAACTTTGTATGGAAACTTTGGAGAGCGGACTGGCCATAGCAGTTTGATCTGTGTACGCAGTTGCTGAATGTGTGGTTCTGGGTTGATTGCTCTTGAATGTTTGTATCCGTGGTCAGTTTTATTAATAAAGTCTCAATTCCTATAACGTAGCAAAACAAGTTCCATCCCTGTTTTAGTACACAACCTACACCTTAAGGAAACATAGCTAAAAGCTTCATATCTACATCATTATGGCCATGTCTCCATAATGTAGGCAGCTTATAAGAAAATAAAACTAAGATAAAAGAAAACACAGGTGGTGGCTTAGTAACACTAAAGTAGGTTATTTTAGCTCATAATAACCGAACATCTACGGCACCGCTTCTTCGCTTATCTAGGTAAAACTAAAAATATAAACCGCAGTGTACGGAAAATGTTGACAAAACAGAAGGAAGTTTTGAAAATTTTTCGTGTGTTTTATAACAATATGCTTGTACTCTCATACGTCTAGGAAAAACCGTTTTAGGAATCTGTTTAATAACCAGTAATTCAGTTTTATTATTTATTATTGCTATAAAATACAATTTCACGATTACTTTTAAAAATAAATTTAGAAGATTTTCCATAGATTAGATTTAGATGTAGCTTTCAGCCATGATCGTCTCACTGCAGGGCCTCCTTACACTCCATCCACTATTCTGTGTTAAAGCTTCTTATAATTTCCATAAGATTATAAAAAAAGATTTTATAAATAAACAAAATACACATGTAATTCTTTCAATACACATAAAATATTACCATTAAGAATAAATAAATATAAAATAATAATTTATTCTTCAAAAATAAAAGTATAAAAACTCCGCATCCCGGTCCCCGCAGGCAATGCTTCATATTGTATTAATTTCGTACCTATTATGACATTTCCAATCTTGAATGACATTTTGGGCATTATTCCAATTCAGAATTTTACCGAAATTATTATTTATTTTAACGAAAATCCGCGCACATTTCCTTTTTCTGTTAAGTTTTATTTATTTTCAAGCACGTAGCGGTTGAAAAGATTAATTTAATTCGGAAAATACAGAAATATAAATGAAATAAAATACGCTTGTGTATGTCTTATAAATACATCACTTTTATTTCATATGGGATTAGTCAGAGCTTTACTGTCACTCCCACGTTTCCTCAGTAATATTATGTTTCCTGTGTTAGATACAAATCAGAGGATTACCTAACCTAACCTACCAGTTTTTCCGGGGAGATCATCATTTCTGGACTATGAGCCTCCTCAACATAAGAGGGATTGCTATATTCTCCACGCTTACCTACTAAGGTTCGAAGTTCGCTGTTAAACGGTCAGATTTATTAAATGACACCTACTAATACGCAATTTAAATTTAAATTATTATCGCAATTAATATTATAAATGTGTAAGTTTGTTCGTTTGGATGTTTGTCCGTCAATCACGCTGAAACTAGATACTGAACGGATTTTACTAAAATGATTTTGATATACAGACGGGGTATGAGCTGACTTGGGTGATAGGATACTTTTAGGTGATATTTTTATCCCACGGGAACGCGGACGAACTCGCTGGCAGAAGCTAGTATTAAAATAATTAATAACACAGCTAGCCAATTAAAAACCATCCGTACATAATAACATATAGAGTGTAGATTAAAAAAGCATTTTAATAGCACATGTGAACCGTTTTCTTGTTTATCAGAGGTAGGAATCTCAGGCATGGAACCGTCATTTACTGTGAGAATCTCATTTGCTACTGGAATAGCTCTACTTACGTGAACAATTTTATTTTACGGTAGCAGACTACTTTATATTTATTACTGCGTGTAATACTTGTGCTATGTTTACAATTAACCTAGCTTTTAGTTCCTAAGTGGGTTTTCATCGGACTATGTTATTTCCTACGTTTATGTACCGTACTTCTTCTATAATGTATGTTCTTGTAAACGTACTGTTATGTTGGTCGAGTTATTTGGTAAGAATTCAGTAGTGATATGCTAAGAAACACCTTTCTGGGCAATTCTCTCATTTTTAATCGGATAGGTCATATAAATAAAATAGAGAGAGGTCTACACACGATTCTAGCTACAATCCTAGCTCAAAATACGATTAAAAAGAATAAAATATAATAATGTTTATAATTAAAATAGATTTTTATTCTGTTAATAATCACCTGAAACTAAGTAAATCTACTTAAAATTAGGGATTTTGTTTTGAAAATAGACTGCCTCGTTGGTCGAGTGGTCGCAAGTGCGACTGCTAGATAAGGGGCCTCAGGTTCGATATTCGGTTCGGGCAAAGTATTACTAGGGTTTTTCGGTATTTCGTAATACTTAGTAAAAATTAAAATATCAACAAACAAACTGCTCAGCAATTTCTTCAAGTAACAAAACACGTGGCATGTGGTAAACACACAACTTTCAAGTAACATAATGACAAAATTACAAATGTGAAATTACAAAATGACACATAATACGTTCTAATTAAGGTTCTTATTTATATTTTCTTCGCTTTATGGTATAAGTAAGGGATATTAGCGTTCTCGTGAAAAGCACTTGAATTCTCAAGGGGACTTTAAGGCAGTTTCCGTAACGTGACTTCGCAGTACTCCTTCACGTTCCGTCCTCAGCCTCTTTCGACTTAATATTATGAAGTACAGATTTAATATAGTATTATAAATAAGTATTGAGTGTTTTCAACTGTAAGTTGAGCTGTTTATTTTGGTACAAGTAGTTATAGGATCTTTTTTTAAATGTGATTAGGTAACGTGTTGTTTTTTTTTTTGTTCAGTCAATTCTAGTCGTGGTGGCCTTTACAAATGTTTATAATTTATACCTATCACACTAAGATGAGTGCCCACATTAATCAAGAAGTTTATTAATATGGTTACCATTGTAGAGTTAGAATAATTAGTAGTGTAGTTGGTTGTCGTGTTTTTTTAACCTTAAAATGGTATTCATATTATGTTTATATTTTGACTTTCGTGAGTCATACTAAATTAATTATTATGTTTTCCTGCTTTCTCACGTAATTATTTAGAGGCTTATATTCATGAGCAGCATTTCGCGATATACGACAATTATATTAGTCTCAAGCATGGCTTGAAACTAGTTGAGTTCCTCGTTAAATAAATTCGTGAGTAAGCCAAATACATGTTAATCATAATATGATTTCTCCGAAAGTTTCGTTATAAAATTATTTTAATTAAATAGTCCTCTGAATATCACACTTAATTAAGGCGTAGTTTACGAACTACTTAAGCCAAAATTCGTTTAACTATTACATTCTTAGAATCGTTTTCGTCATTATCTCATTCATCACTTTATAGTTAACGGATAACTTAAATATATTAAGTAGTTCAGTAAGTAAATTAAGTAAGCAACTTTAGATTATGGAAGATCTAAAACTTTTATTAACAGTACTGAAAACTAAGTAAATCTAATTAAAATTAGGGATTCTGTTTTAAAGATATTCTTGCAAGTTTTGCTGGTAAAATATTTGACGAGAAACTTGTATAATGAGATTTATACCGAGGTAGATTTGGGACTAATTGTTAAGTTGTTGGTTCCTTTTAGTATTTTACTGACTTGTTAAATGTAATGATTTTTCGTAACTCGTGATAATTAACTGACTAATTCCACTTGACTATTTGAGTTTTAAGTGACTAGAAGTAACCATTATTAACACGTTGCAAATAAATTCATGCAGGGGTTTTTCTGCGGCATTGTAAATGGGTATGATTTAATAATGAAAATTTTAAATGCAACCTTATATTATTGTCTTTCAAACAAATTATTTTAATGAAAGAGATATAAAATCTTGTGTTTCTACCTCAGGTATCTTCATTATAAACTTATTTCTGTCAGCGGTTTCATCCGCATTTCCGTGGGATAAAAATGCTGTCACCCACGTCAGCTCACACTCTATCTGTATATACCAAATTTTATCAAAATTCGTTCAGTAGTTTCAGCGTGACGTGACGTTGACGGATAAACATCCAAACAAACGACTTAAACTTTCCCATTTATAACACTAGTGTCATAGAAATAGTTGCATAAGTGCTATCATAATCCTATACAATAATCTCGTAAATATATCTCAAAATTATAATACTTGAACAACGTTGCTTTCACGGAATACAAAAATCTAGGTTGTTTCCTTATTTCGCACTGATTCTAATTCAAAACAGCGTTTGTTTAATAAACTCAGAGAGACTGGACAGCTCAGAACAATCAAGTACTTACTCGTCTGTGGCTTTGTTTACCCATGTAGTACCTAAAATATTTCGTCAGCATTAAATACAAAGCCTTTCAGAGAATATTCTAGTTGTATCCGAGTGTTCAAACACTCTGAGATTTTTTGTGAGATTGTAAAACATCTTACTTCTTACTCTACAGTAACTCTTTTTGCGATCCACAAATTGTTGTCTTACGTGTCTGGGTGTGATTGTGTGTGAACTTGTATGATTGTAAACGCATCCACGACACGGGAGAAAATTCTAGTATGGCGCAACCTATCTTAAAAGAAAAACAATGTGTTATTGTGTTATAGGTAGACATGATGGAGATTATGCTGATAAACTAAGTAATAATAAGTAATGGATTATTTTTCTGTGGAGCAAAGGACCTAAAATAATTTATATCATAAAAATAAATGTAAAAAGCTACAGGGCTACATAATTAAAACCATATAATTTTTGTAAGACAAAACCTACGTGGGAACTGAAGACACAACAGAATAAATATCCCAACACCATTTCATTATTTTCTTTGTCTACGACAGTTATTGCTTCCACTCCCATCACGACAACACATCTCAACGAGATTTGTCAACTTTGCAAGACATAAGAGCGTGCTCAAACACTTGTGCACTTCCCTTGTTCAGCTAATATTATCTGACCCTAACCCTCAACGGGACAGCCATCTGATACGATTGGATCAAAACTTTATTTATCCAACACAAGTTCGATGCTATAACTTCTTGTGTGCAAAATTGTGATATTAAAATTGAGATAGTATCTCAATGATACAATATGGTTAAGTGTATGACGATATGAAATGAAACTTAAACAAGTTATGTAAAAAATACGGTTTTGATGTGTATGGTCATCAAGTATATAAGTGTATACCAAAAATCTGATTGATCTGTCGTCATTTGGGGTCAAATAAACAAACGGGTCTAGCTAAATTAAGCTGTTTAACAAATGATATACTTGTGTTTGCATATACGCTAGAAGACTATTCGTTCTCCTACAAATATGGCAACTATAATTAACATATTTTTTAATGATATAAACTGGTGAACGAGCCTGATGGTAAGCAGTCGCCGCCGCCCATGGAAATCCGAAAATCAGAGGCGTTACAAGTGCGTTGCCTTTTGGGAGTTACGAATTTAAGGGTTGTTGGGGAATTGGGGATTAGGAAGATTGGAAAGGGGGGTAATTGGGATTAAAATAGTATACAATATTCTATTCTAAAGCCATTTTAAACCTTGATCAATTAATCACATAATAATATTCATAAGCTATATTTTAATTATGACTCAATTAACAAGACAATTTCTCTATCACCATCAGCCTGTCAATCATAAAACAAGACATTAAAGCCCCAATGACACATGCACTTAGAGACATTATTACAATAATATGACATTATTAGTACGATGAATGATATATGAACGGTTATGACTGTTATGAGTACTCATTCAACATTTGTCATACATTCGTTGATGGAAATGCAACCCTTCAAACTGTTTTGGTCTAATCTGTCTGTCTGGTAGATATTACAAGCATATGTTCCATGTTTGTATCTAAAAAATGTAGCGCCAGTCTTTTCCTGTTTGGGATTTCATCGGTTTAAATAAGTAAGTATATTACGATTAATATTTTAAGTACCGTACATAGGACTATGTACGGACCTGAAGGCTAGACACGTGGAAACTTGAACACTTTTTCTTCAAGGGAGAAAAATCATCCAATGACTTTTCTCTCCTGGAGTGAGGCAAAACGGTGAGACTCTTACTAAATCAAATGTCAGTAAGAATTTGATGAGTCTGAGGAACGGGGTGGTCCGTTCTTACTTGTTTTTGAGCCGGATCCCCGATAAACCCGCTAGGTAGTCCGCAGCTCCAGAAACTTGCACACTTACAATTGTCATATTTGTCAATGTTTCTGACTTAAAGCAATCAATAAAATGTATTTACAAACTTTCTCACAATTTTAAACCTTTACTTAATTAGTTTCCAAATCGTATCAATCAGTAAAGTTAACCAATTACAATTCCAATTACTATAATTAAGTACTGTCAAAAATTATCTCTAAAAAGTCATTCCAATTATCTTTCCCGTTAAATTACATCGTAACTCAAACAAAATACGGAACGAGCATCCGCAGTTTCTAATATATCAAGTTTCAATGTAACTTTGTAACAAAATAAAAAGTACAAGTAGCGGGGTTCCCAAGGGATCTATTCTCGGGCCGACGCGGCTCGACGACGGCAAGGGACCGTATTCTTAGATGATAATTAACTCTTTATGGGTAGGGACATCTGTTTACGAAGCTGCTGTAGATATATTTATAACGGGCTCGACGAGACTTCTAATGTAAAATGGTTCACTGCGATATTTTAGATTCGGATTTTAATTTTTATTAGGTCGATTTCGTGATTTCTTTTTTTTTTGATCAGAGTGAAATATGTTTTGTTAAAATATTTATGTTGGTTATATATTATGTAAATAAAAATTTGAAATCATATTAGAATGTGCTAACACAATTAAACTATAAAATTTGTCTTCAAAGCATTCCAACGCTTGAAATATTCAAATTAACGTTGACCTTTAGCAAAATTGTAACTGACAAAAACAGGTGCACTATAATACAGATAGAAATGATGACGAAAAATGTATTTGTTCCGTCAGTTAGGTAATGAAAAAATATTACACACTATTTTTTATCTTATAAGAAAAAATACTTAGATAACACGAATCAAAGTTTAGAAGTGGGAGCTAAAACGTCATTTCTACGTATAAAACGTACCTAGAAGTAACGTCACACGATATTTCAAATCAATATATCGTCAAAAGTATTTGTTTCTGAGAAAACAAAAAATACGCGCCTAATGTTTAAAAATAATTCAAAGACGGACATTAAAATAAAATTAGTCATCTAACCCATTAGCCTATTCCCTCAAACAATAAGAGATGTTATATTACGATTAGTTGAAAAAACTTTGCCTTAACTTTTAACTTTTCATCTGCACGAAGCCACTAGAGACCGCTAAGACCGCTTGGCCAGTTTCAAACGTTAAAAAACACACGTTTGTAATAAATTCCAAGCATGTTCTATGTCCTGAGAGCTGGGCTGGTACCATCTGGTGCAGTATAAACTATCCATACACATTCAGTATTAAATGTACAAGAATTTGTGGGAGAAGCCAGTACATGTGCGGTTGTATCGAAATGTTTATTTACGACTTTGACTTCCTCGTGTTTTCATAGCTTTGCAGTATAAATATCCTTTTGTTTATATGTCAACTTGTTTTAATATAGTCGTCGTTTAGTGAAGTTTCTGACTGTGTTATGTCTTGTTTGATTTTTGTAGTATTTACTGTGGATCATTGAACTCGCATATTGAAGATTTGATTAGGATATTAGGATTAGTACGAGTATTATACGTATTACTCTAGATAATAAAACAAAGAAATACAGGCAGAGAGAGACTTTAAAGAGATTTCGATTTCAGACTTCATTTTATACATATAGAGAACAATTTTGAGCCATGAAGTGGATTAGTACCCATTTTCATAGGAAATCTTCAAAATCTTTTAAAAGCAGTATCATAAATGCATGCGCCTTTTGTATCGTTAGCGTAAAATGGCTTATGTTTGAAGAGGGATTACCCACCGTGCAGCTTTGTAGCATACATAATAAATCTGCTTCATTAGCTGTACTGGTAAGTTTGTCCTACAAACTAACTACTCTTGACTAATTCACTTGTGTAATGTCAACCATCCATTATCCCGCCTTTGTTACTTTCTGATTGGTGAATAATTAAATAAAAAATCTTCTAAGTGCTTGCTGGATCTTCGAATATTAGTTTGGTTCCGTATTATTTTTGTATGTAGTTTTTGCATTTTCATTGGTTATTATCATTCCAAGTAAGTGCTACGACCTGACACTCCCTCTCGCCTCGCCCAAAGCGAGAGAATGATTTTCAGATCAAAAAAAAAAAAAAAGTAAGTGCTACGATTGCCCAGATGTCATCTCTACTTTAAAGCACAGAAGTAGTAATAGTGGCTGAATATGAAGAGCCAAATATAGTTTTCAGTGTTGTGCTATTCATGACTGAGTACCTAAATACTATCATGGTAAGGTAACCAAGACTATTACAAGAATTTATTTACTTTCCCCAATTATTTAAGAAACCTCAATGTAAGAAGTCTAATAGAGAAATAAATTTCAATCATCACTTTATTCCAACTCCATGTTACTCAGTATTTCAAAACCGAAACCATAGTTAATACTTCCAAACATGATATTCCAAACAAGTCGAACTAAGACTTTATGCTTGGAAGACATAGATGTATTGTATCTGGTGTCGGAATATTATCTAGACTTGTCTTTAGAATAAGACTTTTTTCACAAACCAAAGAACCCCAAAAACCACGAACTAGTCCAAGAAACTAGTATTTAATTTATCGTGGACCCAAATAGCGTTCCTATTAGGAAAGTAATTAGTATCGGATGCGAAGGGTCCCCAAACTGATAAATATTTCAGAGGTTAATTCGCGAGTAACAGAACTTCTGCTTTAGGGAAGTACCTACTATAAGATTCATAGCTATGCGTAGGTAGGTACGTAATTTATCCCGGACAATATGTCAGGTAGGGGATATTCAGTCCCGATTTGGGATTGTTTGAATTAGATCGTGGGTTGGTAAAACAAAAGAAATTGGATACTTTCGATATTACTTTGTTTCGAACTTCTATCCGTGACACACAAGGTCGTTTTGTCATTCTTCGCTCATAAAGTTTCCGTATTATTGACCTCTTTGTCTGCAGAAACATTTTCCGTACTTTGTTGAGAATTTGATGTGACTTGCAATGTATTTTTTTACTATAATAGAGCATATTGGAGCAAGTGTAGCAAATTCAAATAAAACTGCCACCAAAAATGCCTTTCTTAGTATTTTCTACGTTAATAGACCATAAAAAGCAGTCCGTGGTGTTTTAATACTTCTCAAACCTCATAAAAACTTTAATTTTTCTCGAAAATCAACAAAACTTTGAAAGCATGAAAAACTAATTAAACCAAATGGGTTTTCGTTGATGTGGTCAGAGGATTTCCTTGAGACATCCCCTCTCCCTCCACACACACGTTTATACAGTATACCTACACGTGAGACTCCACATACCTATGTAGTATTTCACCACATCCTCCTTTATAAGTCTGAAAGGACAAGATTATGGGCGAGAATGAGATTTTAACATCGCACCACAGACGCAGTTGGCATAATATTATCTCTGGGAATCTTACTACGGAACACAGAGGTGTGTTTTGGTTTCGAAATTTGTAATTTTAATTTTGTCTGTGTCTTACCGTCCTGTAGTGGTCTTTTAATACATACATCATCATTCAGGTTTTAGATTCGGTCTTTGGATCAGACCAACATTCGTGACTAACATCATCCTTATAGGCCTACTGTCAATTCAATTTGAAGAATACGGTAAACTCTAATAATGCACAGTTTTATTACTACTATTAGGGTGTTTTTCCACCAGAGATGTGCTATGTAACTATGAAACTACGTGACTGTTTCCACTGATACTAAGCTATTTAGCTATGCGAGGAAGATACGCAGCTCGATTATGCGATGTATCGATAGTAGGGAAGCCATCCATAGCACACATCTTTCCATTTAAAAAAATATACTTGAGCTGAGTCCGTTTCCACCAGTACTTAGCTATGTGTACCAATGAATATGATTGGTGGAAGCCCAACGCATCCACAGCAACGTAGCATAGCACATCTCTGGTGAAAATGCACCCTCAAGCTCATCGACTATTAACCTCTTGTATGCCAGTATATGAGACACAATAGAAAACACATTGTGTCTCGCGTAGATCTGCGCTCCCGGTACACTATAGATTAATAAATAAATCGAAACACGAATCAAAATTCCAATGTTGTTTTATTATAACAACAATTAAAACCACAGCAACTGGCCGGCTACAGCAAAATAAACGATCGTTATTAGCAAAATGTTACACAGTTCCTATACAAACAGAACAACACCAGTACCTACCAGTACCCACGGGTCGGGAATTTCCATTCAACACAGAACATAAATTGGAGATCAAAATTGAACACAAAGGTATAATGTTGCTATTATTTACCGATATCGCAGAAACAATTCAAAAGGGTTGGAAACGACAAAAAAGGTTCGCGACCTACAGTTAATATTCAACGTGGTTCCGAATACATATCATGTATTTATATTCCTGTATTATTTACAAGTAGTGGAAACACATCACTCACTCAGATTTATATGTATTTGTTTCAGGAAAAACAATTTCAAACTGGAAATATCTACGTGAATTTAACAAAAGATTCGGTTATCATTTTTTAAGCCTTTTATGACGTTTTATTTACATAGCTACAATGGTATGTGGCTAAATCATATTATGTAACGTTACTTTTATTAATTTTATTTTCATTCGAAAAAAATACTGTGTTGTGTAAAAATAATGTGTTCAGAATGATATTGAATTTTCAATAACTAAATCTATGAACGGTATTTCAATTACGATCTATTCGAAAAGACAGAACTTTAAATTTATTAAAATATTTCGGCGACAACTTTTCCTTTTTTCACCCTTCTCTTTTAGCATAAAATTACAAAACTTTATATTCCTCAAAAGGGTTTTAATTAAAGGGCCGATATCCGATTTCCCTATCGTTGCTTCGAAACTGGAGAAATAGGTATTTTTGCTTGAGTCGTACTATATTACTTTTTGGCTGTCATTTTCATGCCTGCCCGTATTCCGAGCCATGGATTATTCTATTTGAACGACAAAGCGTGGGTCGCTAGAACAATTACATGGGACCGCATAACTATGACTATGTGAGAAACTTTATCTTTGTGTCCCAAAGTACGGCGAAGTTTGATGTGACCGTATTTTTATTTGTTCCTCTGATGGTTTTATGGCGAGAATAAATGTATGAGCGTAATACTTTTGGTATTCGTTTAGTTTTCTATATCATTTTCCTCGTGGTTACGAGACAAACACTGGATGTTTCGGTTTCACAAGCCGATTACTGTTCTCAGATTGGGTTGAAACGAATATTAGTTTGTATATACCAGATTTCTTAACACCATAACATGGCATCACATCACACCTTTTATTTCTCATGGGACTAGTATATCATACCTTTACCCAGACTTTTTGGCAGTTATATGATGGGTTAAATGTAATACGAAGTGAGGCCATGACCATAAACGAGAAAGCCATAAGGAAAATTCCTGCTCACATAGGTGTTGCTTTTTGGTGGCTTTTTAACTGACCGTGATCCCTTTACAGTTTATTTATTAACATTTGATGTACAAAAACCTGTTATCTACATATATGTAGATAATAGTTTCTTGTGATTGGAAGACAAATCAGAATCTTCGGTTAGCCAAAATCAAAAATATGTTGTACAAGTAAGTCGAATATAATTATGCAAAAAATACAATCCATGAAATAGACTGCGCATGTAATGAGTATTTTCATAGATTACATTTATCGATTCCAAATAATCATCGACTTTACAACAAAAAGCTTTGTCTTCCAACAAGCAACCGAACATAATCCTCTTAAAAACAAAAAATAATGAACAGCCGTAGCCGGCCATGATTCTAATATTTTATTTGGCCCCAGTTTAGATATTAGAACCATCTTGGCTCATTGTTTCCACAAAACGGGCTGCTAAATCGTTTGCACACGAAAACGGCGGATTAACCTCAATTTCATAATGCTCCTGTGATCCAGTTTTCAAACAAAATGGACTCTTAACGAAACAGGATTAAGAACATTCTAATAAATTGAAGTAGTTACCGCTATCGTGGTTAATATTTTTGTTTTTGGAGTGTCAGATACCAGGAACCACTTAGATTAAGTGAACTAATCACTTGTTATGATTTTTAGTAGAAAATCCTTGAAGAGTTTTAGCGTAGTGATTTCAAGAACAAATAAATGCCAGTCACCGTTACGCCCCGGAGCTGCGGACTGCCTAGCGGGTTACCAGGGCTCCGGCAAGGGGATTTAGTCAGTAAGAGTCTGCCGCACCCTCCCACCTCGCTCAAGGCGAGAGAAGACACAGGATGATTTTCTGACATCAAAAAAAAAAACAATCAAGAAAGTCACCGTTGCGATCTACATACCTAATTATACTTATCAATTTTGGGAATTTCAAATCACATTTTTTATTACATTTATTTAATACCTTATAACATTTTCTTCCTACTTGTTCAGCGATGAATTACCTAATTAATGTATTTTCGATTGTAATTTTACTGTCAAACAAAGGTGCAAAATAAAACACGGGCTTGATAAAAACCGTGTCATATTTATTTTGATAAATGTTGTACATAAATTAATTTTCGTAATTTGCCCCCGAGAGCATTGGAAGGGACACTGACAAAGATCCATAAAATTCCGGCCTCCCGATACGGGGCGTAAGCCTTCTGCGAACACGAAATTAAATTGTGAAATCATTTTGTTAATTACAGAAATTTGATTGCGTTTGATTGTTTAAATTTACATTTTGATTTGGTATTTCGTTTATTGGTATGTATATTAAGGAGTTTATGGTGGCTAATTACTTTTTTTATGTGCATTTAGGCTGTATGTTATTGTAGTTGTACAATGTACATACATTATTAAGTCATCATAATGTTTACTTTATTTTAAATAATTATTTAGTATTTTAAGTATGCTGTGTATTCTCTTGTTGTCATTTTATAAATAACACATGAATGATGGAATGAAATGAAATAAAAAAAATAAGGTAAAAATATTAACATTTCTACGACAGTTCCACATAGATACCTATATTTCCTAAATAGGAAAGGAGAAAGAACGTATATCATTACCTAATAGGTATATAATGTCTTGTAATATGATAAATGTAAAGCAATAAATAGCCATATTGTAACATATATACCTATACATTCTTCTATATATCACACAATTTTCCTTCTACTAGTGGTCGCCTAGTGGCCGAAATTCGACCATATATGATTTAATTTACAATACTACTTAACGTACGTTGAAGGATAATTTTTATTTAATTCAAACTTTTTTATAAAACTCTTTTCATATGAGACGTGAGAATATCATCGCAATGTCTATCGATTTTGACGTTTTGTCAAATACGATCAGATACTATGCATGTGTGTGTAATGTTTTATTTATTGATTTAATGTACTTTATAAGCATTATTTTTGAAAAATATTAGCGCTATGCACTTCTCCTACACATAAACTATAAGTATACCAAATTTTATGCTCCTACGTCCGCGCAATTTTCGTAAAATGTGGTCCAAAGTTTTTGCATCACGTATTAATATATAGATATACTTATCGAGCCTGCCATAACAGACGCACTCAGTTCCAATCTAATCATCCTGTACAGTTTCGTACATTTACATAATGCTTTTAACGGTCGTTTCGTTTCATGCAGTCTGCTCTCAAGTGTACGCGGAAATACCCGCAAATTTATTATTATTCGTTTTTCTGAAGTAATTTTAAACGATTTTATGGGAAAATTTTACTTTGAATACACTGTTACTGTGTATTTTAATTAGTAATTACAAAATCTTTGTCGTACAACGTATTAATTAGCTGAATAAATCTTTCTCGTACCGTACAAATTATCCAACTTATGAGCAACTTGGTATACATAAATAAGAAATTCCAGTCTTTCCCGTTCCCGTGGGACTTTAGAGAAATATTCTTTCATATCATCCCCTATACTCCTTAAAAAACATGCATTCTAAGTTTCAGCTTCCTAGGTCCAGTAGAATTAGCTGTGCGTTGTATATCAGCCAGACACTCAGTGAGTTTTATACAAAATTCTTCGATACAGAATAACAGATTTGACAAAAAAAAAAAACATAGAAACAGTAAAACAAGTTTGTCAATAAAGTCAAGTACCTTTCTTCATATATACATTCATTACATATAAAATGAATAAACCTTCTCATTCAGTCATTGACTTTAGAGTACAACCGTAAGTAATACAAATGAGTTCCCATTCCTCATTAATATTCTTATCTGACAACCTAATCCGATTTTACGGTTCACTACAATCGTACCCTAAAAATCAAATAAACAACATCAAATAAATTCATAGCGAAATATAACAGATTTCTATCAACCGACAAGGTAAATTGGATTCCGTCTTTTATATCGAACTTAACGAAATTTCTACACGTTCGGAATAGTAAGGTATATTGGGTTGTTTTATTTTTATTATCTACAGACCAAACTTTGCTCGACGTTTAATGAAATAATGGACTTATTAAATTTTCTCGCTTAGTTATTTAAATGAAGTTACGAGTTCACTAAAGCTAACATTATTTACATCGCGTATGGAATCATCCTTCAACGGATTATTTTCTGAGTACTTACTGTTACGAGTGCTATAAATGACGTCACTGTTCGTGAAAGTGAACTTCTAAAAGCAAGTAAAGGTCATACTAGGATTCATTTATTTTATTTTTAGCCGTGATCGTTCCACGGCAGGTCAAAGGCCTCCCTACCCTCCTTTCTAGGATTCATACAATACATTATTTATGTACAAGAAATTCATACATTTAAATAAGGACAGAGAGGTAACTGTACGATTTGCGTATAAAAAAAATCGAATTCCAAGTTTATGAAAAAAATGTCTTAGATGTTCACATGACAAGAGTTTTGATGATAGGGGATCATCAACCAATCATTCGTGAAGATTCACCCATCGCTGAATGATCGCAAAGGTAATTTAATATACAGGGATTTTCTCAACCGTACTCTGAATCTTCTTGAATCCCTTTCTCGACTACCATGGAAACAAAAGAGGGTGATTTATACCAACAACGATTAAACAGAAACTGCTGAGACATGGGACATAAAATCTTACCCTCACGAAATATGCATTTCAAAGAAAGGTACACTTTAAAGCTTTTAAAAATACTCGTCACCGATTGGTTGTCGGATCATATAACCCAGGACCTATTAGCGCGTCTAAAATTAGCCGCTAAAGAGACAATTTTACAAAGTAGCTGTTTAAATACATGAAAGGTATCAAATGCTTAAGCTTACAATTTATGGCGAGCATGAAACATGATTCTTGACATTTTTAAATCGGTTCAGTCTACTATTCTGGGTGCATGGCATTTTCGAATATATTAAGAGTAATAAAGAAGCGCTTAGTGGACATTTTGGCGTGCCATCATGTTCCGTATAGCATTTTAGAATCGTTTTCTTGGCGATTACATTGGCATATGGAATTTTTATTTTGAAATCATTCTCTACATTGGGGATAGATTTTTATTAGATTTTTCTATATACATACATTATTGTGTGGTCTGTAATCGTATCTTAGTAAAAAGGTTTTTTAATCATAATATTGGTGGAAAAATTACCACAACGATTTTCCGAGAATATCAAACAGCATTCACCGCACATGTTGTTAACCCAACCTAATTTTAATGAATTGGTATTTTACCACAATTTTATATTCAATTCGAACATTTTCTACGAAGAGATGGAAGCTCAATCAATATTAATATTGATAATAAATCTGGAATCTATAAACCTCATCAAATATAATAATGATTCCTAGAATCAGAAATGATAGGTCGAAATATTTATTTTTATGTATAGACTATAGCTATATTTATTAATATATAAAATATGTCTGTAGATATGTATAGCATGTTACCATACTTTAAAATCCTTCTAGCATTACAGCTCATCCGGAGCTCATGCGGACTGCCTGGCAGGTTACCGGGGCTCTTGCTTAAAAAGCAGGAGTCGGAACGGGGTGGTTTTTAGTCAGTAAGAGTCTGACACTTCCTTTGCCCAAGGCGAGAGATGATTTTCCCCCCTCAAAAAAATCATTACAGTTCATGCACCTACCATATCTCTGTACCACCCTAAGGTAGCCTGAGAAAGAATGACCTAAGCGTTAAGTCCGCTTTGTTCTATTTTATGTGCAAAGGTACTAAAGAAATATAAATAAAATAAAAACTATGATAACCTCCTCTTTATGAAGTGGTTTAAAAAAAACTAAAGTGCATTTACATTTTCGTGGATAAATAATTTCAGTTACATAATCTTTGTGTTTATTATTCTATGCTCGTGTATGTAAAAAAATTCTAGGGAAAAGTAAGCAATCATCACTAAAAGCATTGAAAACATAAAACCTTTTGAATAACACATACGAATGTTGCTTTCAACCAGTACAACTGACTTCACAAAAACAATGTCGGTCCATTTTTGCATACATGCGTAGCTTACATACTACATATTGCTGGAAATATGTACTACTATATGTACGATATTTCTAGAATTATCAAATAATATTTTATGTAAAGGTAACGTCACGTCTAGAACCCTATATCTATAAAACCAATTTTTGGTGATAATTTTAAAAGTCCTATGTAATAAAGTACAAATCTATTGCCATGGGGCATAATTCCATTCTGGATTACGTAGAAATTATCGAAAATACCCCTATATTATTAATAATTTATTTCTCATCAGAACTCGGAAGAGCATGTATAAAACGAAACTATACAATGTAAATATTAAATTCAACCAATTCCTTTAAATGAATGCCAATATAACAAAAGGTTTATCGATCGCTTGCAAAGAGGATTACTCAATTAACACACTAATCTTTTAGAGTGATTTTCCACCAGAGATGTGCTATGTAGCTATGCTACGAAGATGTAATGACTGAGTCGTGAAACTATGTGTCAGTTTCCACTGATATCAAGCCGTATTATATAGCCATAGCTGTGCGAAGAAGATGCGCAACTCGAGTATACTATGTATCGATAGTAGGGAAGAGGAATCCATAGCACGCATTATTCCATAGAAAAAACATAGCTTAGCTGAGTCCGTTTTCACCAGTGCTAAGTAATGTGTACCAATGAATATGGTTGGTGATAACCAAACGCATCCACAGCAACGTAGCATTGCACTTCTCTAGTTGAAAAACACTCTTAGACTTGGTTATTCTTTCGGATCCTGTAATGTATTTTCTTTTTTGTAACTATAAATTTACAAAAAAAAGAATTAAAAATAGTGTGGCAGGTGAACATCGTAAAGAAACCTGAGCCTCTAGGGTACCACGATAGTGCTTGTCTACACAGAGTATAGAAAACTCTGACACTGACAAATATCAAAATTTACGACAATCCCATACAATTTAGTTTTCTACTCTATAAGCTCTAAAGTGGAATTTGGCTACAGGTTCCTGAACGTATAATTTGTAATTATAAGTTTCAAGTCGCCAACTATGAGCCTTCTCTACATAAAAGGGTTGCCTATGCTATGCTCACCTCAGTCCATACCTTCGGAAATTAAAAGGCGTGGCGTTAAGTCTCGTCATTTCCGAACATCCAGCAAAAGAGGCCAGGCTAGATAATCACCCTCACTTGCCCTTCTTACCCTTACCGTGGGGAATTAAAATTGTAATAATACCCCGGTAGTCTAGTAGGAAAAATCCAAATCACATAGTATGTAGCCGCACATTTTTAGCTACCGCCTACATTATTTCATACACAATTTTATCTCGCCCTCCCATAGGATTCATGAGCAAATAACGTGAAATTATGTAAATGTTAAACATGATTCTCTTTTACTTGAATACCAGTAATATAAGGCATATTACTTATATATTATATTATATTCTTCCTATAAAGATAAGCAGGCGCGTAGGTTACTATACTGTTATTTTTTTATAAAAAGCATACTTAATAGGATCGCTGTTCCATGAAATTGTGTAATTACCGTACACCCACTTTTTCTGGTGATATTTTCAAATTCATTTAAAGAATTTTCTTGTGTTGTTTCCCCAAAAAATAGGTTTTAATAATTCTAGACTTCGTAGTCGTAGTTTTAGGACTGAAAAGAATACACATTCTATACTCCCTATGTGATTCGCTATCTTCGTTAACAACTACAAAGAGTAAAAAATTATATGTCTTATATATAGACTAACTCTAACTAACAAAAAAAAACTACAAAAATAGCAAACTTTTCTATAATAGTGACTTCAAAATTTTATTAGAAACAAATACCAAGATTCGTGGAAACTGCTACCGTAAAGTTTGTTGTAATAAACCATGTTTGTAGGTCGAGTATGTTATCTCAGAGGTATAATTGAAAAACTTCTGACAGGGGTTAAACTGAACCTGGCACATGTAGCTGCCTTTTGGTTCGGTGAGGCTGACTTTATAGGAATAGCCGTAAAATTATTGCTGTTTAATTAAACAAATTCCACAGTTGGGTATTTAGGTGGTTTTGGGTGCATTTGTGTTGTGAATTTATTTGGGAATACTGTACTGGTTTAATCATGGAGTGTTTATATAAACAAAACAGTCTGTACAGAACATTAAAAATCGGCACAGGTATACTCATTAAAAAAAACATAGATCATAATAAGGTTTGGGGTCAGAATATCTAACTGAGAAACAATGTTTGACATAAAACTAGATAGCAATTTATAGCGCATAGTAGTAAATTAAAATTTAAATATTATTCCTGTTTTGATCGGTATTCACCAGCATACCTATACCTGTTTTTAACGTACGCACCTAGTCTTATTAGACGTCACGCTGTCACGCTGTATAGCGCCAATCCACTTTAAACAAGTGTAAGCAATAATACTCAAGTATTCTTCTTGTGAGAAATAGTGGGCACTTATAAGCATGTGGTGACTATCCCTTCATTCCTTTTGAGTATCAGCAGGCCAATCAAGAGATAAACAAGGAATTAACCCTTTTAAACTGCATATCCGCATAGACAATCGATAACAAGACAATAACTTTTACTTTGATATTTGATTAAAGTACAAATTATCGTCCTAGTGATACATATCATTAACACTGTAATTATCTTGTTGACTAGATACATCATAATTACGATTGTTATCAATGACAATTACAACTATTATAATTAATTCACTGGAAAATAGCTAAACAAACAAACGCGGGAAATTACTTTGATAAAAGATTAATTGTATAAAGAATTCTTCGAATTTTAATTCCTTTGAGTAGTTTGTGTTCGTTGAAACTGGTCAGCACCAGATCTGATTCTCGTTAAAGTTGAATTAATTATAATTATGGATTTAGTGACAGATTATACTTATTTGATATTTCCCAGATTAAATTAATCGAGGTAATTACGTGGTCTACAAGACCAAATGATACAACATGGCTTTTTTACCGACTTCAAAAAAGGAGGTTGTTAGTTTGACCTATATGTATGTATGTAAGACTAACAGACAGACATAGGAATAGGTTTTAGAAAAAAATTGAGGTTCGTACTTTAACACGTACCTATTTAAACACGAGTGTTTAAGGCGGTTTTTTAAATGTAGTTTTTTCTCTTTACATATATCGAACTTAAATATTTGTTTGAAGGTAAAAATGTAGTAATAATAATTTGTAGCTAATAAATTAATCGCTAGAAAAATTTTCTTCATTTTCAAAAAACAAATTCATAAAAGTCGTCAATATCAACGAAGAGTTTTTAAATAAAATTTTGGCAGAATTTTAACAATAATTATCTTGCGATAAATTCATTTTTATGACGTCATAAAATGCATTATGCTTGAAATACTGTTTTACGGTATCATGTATGGGTGGAGTACCATAATAACGATACTGCGTTAAATATGATACTTACCTCGCTTAATTTATTATGATTTTATTTATGAGAATGTGTGTACGCAATTTTGAACTCTGTTCCACTCAAATAGAATTAAAATAAGAACAAACACACCTTGAATCTTAAAAAATATAATAGTATAGTCAAAAAATTGTCTACTAGACGTAATATTTCGAAATTATTTCGACGAGGCAAGCAATAAAGAAACGATGTTAAAAATACAACTCAAAAACCAATTTTCAAAATGCTAGGTAACTCGTATTTCGCGTACCAAATGGCGTAGAACAAGTACTATCGCACAAATCTCTTCTTAACGTATCTAATACACAAAGCAATTTAGTATAAATAAAGGGACTGTTGAACATCTTAAAATTTTACGTGATTTGAATGTGTCGGAGACATTGAGGGGCGACTAGAATGAAGTCACGTTTCGCACGGATATCTAAATATTCTGTTTCCCGTAAAATAGACCCTTTTTGTCTGAAGCAAATTTTTTGTGAACTGATTTATTACGAAGATGAGTTACAAATCTTAAAATACTTTAAGATGTCAAAACATAAGTAATATTTTATGGCAAGACTGTTATTTACTTTTTTTATGGAATAGGTGACAAACGAGCAGACGAGTCATCTGATGGTAAGCGATCAGCGCCGCGCATGGACACCGTCAACACCAGAGGAGTCTTACTTTCTTATTAAATGACAATACAAATAAATGTATCACATATTTTTCACTACAAATCAAAACCAGTAAGTCATTGGTCGTTACCAAGACTAGCCTATTACCACAAACCAGGTATGTGTCAAACTCCGTGATAGTACTAAGAATTTACAAAAATCGAAAATTCCAATACTATTTTACTTGAAAAACAACAGGAAATATGTAGAACTATGTTTAGAAAAAATACGGAAAAGGTCCAGTTGCTTTTATTTTTAGATGGGCAGGGGCGATGTGGTCATTGCGTAAGTGTCGATGATGTATGAGTAGTGAGATCGAATGAAAATCTAAATATTTAGAGACGAAGCTTAGAAGTTTTATTTGTTTCGCCTTCCATTATCCTTTACTTCCTTCTCGGTTGAAGTATGCATGTCTTTCAGTGATTGGAAAAATTGAAATGCATTGTTTGTTGATGCTTTTAAAAAATGAATATGCGCTCTGATTCCGCCGTGCACTTTCGAGTGTTTATTTTATGGTTAAGTGTTGTTTGTATTTTGTGCTGCCAAAATATTGAGAAAATTTATGTTGATTGAAAAATATCAACAAGGAATGGATGTTCCATTCAAGCAATCAATACCTATGTATAAATGACTTTTGAATTAAATAAACTAAACAATCTAAATCCTACTGCAACTAAATTGTGGGAAAGACGTAAGATATATATCTTCATATACATAAATAAAATATCCAGTGCGTAACGTAATAAAATAAATTAGGAAATTACATTGATAAAATTTAATTAAGTTGAAATTCGTCATGATTGGGTAAATTCATTGTTTTTAAGTACGTTATATTTGGTTAGCAACATAATATACGAAATACCCAAAATTTTATATCAAAAATCTGTGTTCGAAAACTGATTACTTTAAATTATGAACTCAAAAGTACAATACCTTTGAGTATAAAATTCTTTATCGTATATCAATATACCTGATAAAGAATGGGGAGGCTTATAACCAGCAGTAGGTTTATATAAGATAAAATAAACTCATTCTATTATGTATTTCAAATCTACGTACTACTTGTGTTTTAGAAAAAAATGCAATAAACATTTTGCAGAAAACTTCAAAAACTAACGTATCGGAAAATATTCAAAATGCCTTAAATTGGTACATTCAAGAATAAGAAATCGTATAAAGGTTTATAGTATTTTTAGTGCACTTAATATACCTATGTATTCTATAAAATCTGCGAATGTTAACGCATTATATTATTATCTACTACAAAATCGATTTATTTGGAAAAACCAAACGGAATCCCGAAATTTCGTATGATTAAACGTTTCGTCGAAACAATTCTTCAGATGATAAAAAATATAATCAATCTGTGAGATATATTCACATATCGTCTTCAATATCCAACGTCATAAAGATATGAATTTAATTGCCAATATTCATAAATTATCTCATCTTTCTGTTTGATCTGTAATATTTAATAGATTAGACATATTACATCCTATTCAGTTACGTGAGATTTTAATATATCTTTCGCCTTGAAGCGTATTATTAACTTGTATAATAGTTTTTTTTAAACGCGATCGTTTTGTGTCTTATAATAACTTTATAGCTACCATTTATTAGCATCACGTCATTTTAAATTTCTTATTAGACTCATCACAATTTCCGTTACATTTTCTATATAATTTGGTAATTTGATTTAATTATGTAATTACATTATTCTCAAGAAAAACTCACGGTGTAAAGGAAAAGTACTTTCAACCTTGTCACGTACAAAAACCCTATAAAGTAGCCATTAACTTCCGAAGTAACAGTCCTCAATAAAACTGTCTGAATATTCAACAAAAAGTAAATAAAGTTAAGAGACTTACAGTCACTGCTTTAAGTGAGACACTCCAGCACTTTGTTCCACAGTATAAAACTAGACGAACGAACCATCCATCACAAAACAAAACACTGTAATTAAGACATTTTTGTCACCACTCAGTCACATCGGCCGCTAACATCAGTTTATGTTCGGGCCGCGTAACAATTTCCAAAGAGTAGACGCGTAAGCGATACGTCCCAGCTTCCACGCGATCCGGAGACATCTAAAAAATCCGAGTCCTGGAAGCTTATTGCCGTACAGTCGCGCGTTAGGAACTTCACTCTGTATCGTAACCACACATTCGAAAACAAACCTTATTACTTGACGATAGAGTGGGAATTAGCTCGCCAGTTATACACATTTCGGCCGCAGAACAAACGGAGATAGGGGCTGAAGCACAGATGCTGCGCGCATGCGATTTTGGACGACGCACACATGTGAGTAGTAGTATTTTGTTGTGTATGTGTGTAAAAGCAACGTTACATTGTTTGAACCACTGCCGGACACTATTGTTGTGGATTTTCGGCCGGTCGTGATAACCGCCGGCTTACAATCAACCGTGATTAATATTTGGGTATCATATAGCAATTTGTTGTGTCACGCTAAAAGAAAAGCTTGGTAATGGGCTTACAGTATCATTTTACATGCATTTCCGTGTTTATAATATGATTGAGTATACATTTATTCGTAAATCATCAATTTTATTTTACGACACAAAGTGGGTGTATTATAAAAGTATTATGTAAATAAATAATTTAATTTTCGTCATACAAAACATCGAGTAAGTAGTCAACTCGGACCACATACCTACGGCCCATTTGGGACGAGTTGGGGAAAATAAAATAAAATAATATTTTTAGTGGTCAACTCGTCCCACGTCACTACCATAATGAGATAAGGTACAGTCAGTAGCAAAAGGGTTACTGTGGAAATAATAAAGTTCTATTACTTTGTTGAAAACAAAAGATTTTCTAGGAACTTCATTCTATCTATGTTATCATTTACTTCATAAGTGACCATAGTTTAAGCCACACATGTTTACTATTCTTAGTAATTTTGGTTAACACATGAATTTGTGCGATTGCTAAAAAAATTTAGGTAGTAAATTATTTAACCGACACTAAAAAAAGAGGTTCTTACTTCGTCAGGATTTTTTAATATGAAATAATCTATGAACAAAACGAAAGTAAAGAAAAAAACTATAAAAAAATATTTTTAATCTTGTGTTACTAACTGTACCAAACATTGATTAAGTTTAAAAATCCATACAAAAAAAATAGTGGGACGAGTTGACCACTAAAAACTTAATTTATTTTTAATTTCCCCAACTCGTCCCAAATGGGCCGTAGGCATGTGGTCCGAGTTGACTACTTACTCAAAACATCGTGTAATTTAGACAGAAAGCTAAAAAAGTATAGTATTTTAATTTAAATATACCCAAGTTGATTTACATCGATATTATATGACTAGTTTTACTTTTTAATAGGATTAAGAAAATGGCTCAAAAATACAAAATACATTTAAATACACTAGTACTTAGATAAACACATATTTAGGCATTCTTTTTTTTACTTACTTCTTTCATCATCTACACCAACAGTTTACCAGCAAAAATCTAAATAAAACAAAGCAACTACAAGTCGCACGAAAGAGGTTGGATGTCTCATTTGCCTGTAAAATTACAACGCATACGGTTTAAAACGGAACGCCAACAGCTCTTAAGGTGGAAATAAGTACCGACGCTGGTCCTATTCTAAGTAAACCTCTTGTTCAAAGAACCCTTTAACAAGAAAAGCAACCAGAAAATAATTGAACTGAAATCATAAAAGATACGCTATTATTATTTTACTCAAATTATTTTCCCTAACTAAACCTTCCTACCTGTAACAAAAGAATGAATAATGCTACGTTTAATGTTAGTATTTTGAACTAAATTATTCATCATTGTATTAACATAAAATTGTTAGAATTGCTCTGGGAGAACAATATTGTACTATTGAATACACCCACTATAACCCAGTTGCTATGCTTCTGATTTAGTTATGACTTCTACTCACAATTTTGATAGCAATAAAGATTACCTGTAACTGAGTATCTAACTCTGAACTACTTTTAACTACTTAAATGTTTAGTTGATCAGCTGCTGCGCAAATATTTCCGGAATATCAATCTGTGTAAATGTGAGAGAGCCATGCTTCGGCACGAATCGGCCGGCTCGACTGTAGTGATACCAGGCCTCAAAGAAAACCGAATTGAATCAACGCTTGCGTCGTGTTTCGTTATGTAAGTGAGGTTGCTGAAGGCCCAATTACCCCTTCCTAATCTTTCAAATCCCTAATTCCAAAAACCAGCAACCATTAAATTCCTAGTCCCCACAGGGCCGGTAACGAACTTGTAACGTCTCTGGTGTTTTGGGTGTCCATGGGCGACAGCGATTGCTTATCACCAGGTGATCTGTTTGCTCATTTACCGGCTTATACCATAAAAAACAAATGTATAATCCGAGTCTAGGTATGTGTGTTCTGTTTGTAAACGCATCCACATAACACAGGAGAAAATCCTAGTATAGAACCACCTTTAAAAGAAAGTACTAAAACACAACCACAAATCAAAATAAAATCAACCACACACGTACATATAACTAAAATAATTCGCATGAACGACAAGCAGCATTAACAAGCATGAACGACGATTCACAATAATCAGAAACCTGTCATAGTCAGCTCGAAGAATAATTGAGAGAATCGGGTTAAGATAACAGTTGTATGTGACAAGCAAATAATTTAGCAATGTTCATATTCGAAGCACGTACGATAGTGATTCAGCCACCACACTACATCCCGAAATTGCCTGCATATCTATGTATATTCTGTAGGCCTTTTCACTGAACTGGGTCTATAAAAATGGTGGGAATGTATTGAAGACTATGTCTGAATACTGATAGTTTGATACATTAGTCGATTTTGTTACTATTGTGGCTTGTACCTTCAACTTTATTGATTCGAGTATTAGTAATGATGGATGTTCTTGTAAGAAATAGTGTCCGAAATTGACCTATTTTATTAAGTTCGATATATTAATATCGTTAACTAATGGAAAGTCGTTTATTTATTATTTTAGAAACTTAAATAAGTAGTAGATAAAATAAATACAACTTATAATAAATTAAAACTAAAATAAAGAAAAATAAATAAAATAATAATCTCTCCTTTAGGTGTCGAAGTATTCGTCCGCATCACTGTCACTGGGGAACGTTCCCAGAAAACAGGCCGCATTGCCACGTTGAATGGCAATGCTTATCTTCTGACCGAAGAAATAGCAAGTCTTCTGAACACGTGTAAAGTCGATTAGGTTACGAGCAATCTTTTTAAACATAGAATGTGCATCAGGACCCATCCCATGGCTAAAGTGTTTCGACCCCAAACGACTTGGTTAGTCTGACTTTAATCTTTGAAAATATTCGAAGTTATCTTTTGTTTTCGTCTAGGTATGTATGTTAGAAATACAATATCACGTATTTTCTTACAATCATTTTATTTACTGAAGCAGCTAATCGAATCATTGAACTAGAATAACAAATAAATTGAAATAAAAATAAAGATTCAAAGTTAAAAAGTATAGAAATGTTTACGTGTCTTATATTATTGAAGTTTATTCATCACGAGGACTATAATATTTTGAGAACAACGTATGAGAAGTCTACTTGTCGCAACACTTTCATAGTTCTTTCATATTTAAGTGCAATAGCTGCTTCACATGGTTTCTGCTTTAAAATGCTTTTCTTTTCAGGCGTTTTGTTAACTTCTTTTAACTTATGATGAAAGGAAATCTTTAATAGCGTCTAAGATCAAAATTCAATTGTTGCTTTCATTTTAATTTATTGCGTTGTTTTACGTTTAGGATTTTTAAAGTCTTTTTTTAAGTTGAACCCTACATTATAAAAAAAGCACTGACTGAGAACATTGTAGGAAAACTATCATAAAATACAATATGTCATACTTTGTGATAGTTCCTGTTCTAGAATTAAAACCAAAAATAAACACTTAAAATGCAAACAATACTCAATCTAAATAAAACCATTGACATAACAACACACTAAATAAAATATCTCGTTCTTCATTCAAAACTTTTAATAACCTCAAAATCAGGAAGCAAGATATCAAAAAATTCTACCAAAGATTGATGAGAAGCGATTTTCGTTGTCAAGATCACACCTCTCCATGCAATAGTATTGTCAGTATGTCAACCCCCTTTTGGAGTCCGAATCTCCTCTCAGGTGTATTCAACGACTTCGATTATCCGTTTACAAAAGTCCCGAGCTCAATTCTCACCAAACTTGTTTAATTAAAGTTTTCGCACTCTTTTTCCCTTTAGGCGGGAAAATAATCCCTTGTTTGGAACACAGAGTGGAATAGAATGTCGTTCTCGCAAACGTTTTTAACGCGTATTTTTCATTTCGATTTTTATTGTTACTCTCTGTTTGATAGTTTGTAAAAGTGAATTTCCGTGCTACATTTAGCTTTTAAAGTTTTTTTTACGTCATTTTAAATTTTGTTATTGACGTTTTTATAGCCAGATATAAAAGTGACTAAACCAATAATTTTAACAATAAAAATTGCTGTTAAACACATTCATACTCGAGGTCAAAATTACGTTTACACTTAGGTATACGAAATTTACTCTAAACTATAGTGAAACCTCGACTCCAACTTAAACAATTGAGAAATTGCTACCACTTGAACTTTACCTAAGTCAACGCACGCTCTAAGTGCCATGTACTCCTAACAAACTGTTATGCATTATTATTGTAACAGCGTTTCCACGCCTTTTCATGTCCAGAGCACGTTGGTCGAAGTTTTTGTAGGCACTCAGTATTTGCTTTCGGGATTCGAGTTGAACTTCCAATATGGCGGAAAGTATTCGTGCATTCGCATGTTCGGCGTGTTAAACATTCAGGAATAAGTTTTACTGCGATCAGATAGTAAACTTTACCGTGGGGACCGTTCGATTCAGATGTTCGATGTATGTAAGTACTTTATTGCTTGCATTTCCATCGTCAGCGTCTAAGACTTTATATTTTTAAAATGCTTCATAATTTTCTTAGCACAAAATTTTCGAATATCCATTCCAGGTCTCAAAGGAGTTTTAGTCAGTAAGAGTTTGACACTCCCTCTCGCCTCGGCCAAGGCGAGAGAAGTCAATGGAAGATTTTTACTCCCTTAAAAAAAGGTGTCAAAGGAAAGTTAAAATATTTAAAATCTATAGGTTTTTAAAACTGTAGTATAACCATCTTTTTATATAAAGTTGAAATAAACTAGATCTCCTTAAATAATTTATTTTCAAAAACAGCTAAAAATAAACCTAAAGCCGTTGGGATTTAAATCATTTAGACATTCATTAGACTCAGAGATTTGAGGTAAATCGGAGGCCGTACGTTAAGCCTGGCGTTATGAATTTTATAAGCTTTGGTTGCCCAACTAAACCTGACTAAACAATTAAAAGCTCACCTGTTGCCTGTACTGCACATACTGTGGTACTTACTTCGTGTATATTTCCACGAAAAGTCCTCTGTTGGCCTAGTAACAAGATTGTTATAATTCCGACTGGTATTAAATTTACTAGGCATATTTTATAGAATTCTATGGTTAACATTGTCTTGTAATATTTTGGAGAGAAATGAATTACAAAACGTCTTATGTCCGAAAAATAAAAATAATTCGGTGCGTTTGGCGCTCCTGTCCCTTGATGTCCAAAAGTCGAGTGGGCCCGACGGGATTCCACCCCTTGTGTTAAAGATGTGCGCTCCGGAGTTGGCACCAGTTTTAACACGTCTTTTTCGGCTCTCTTACTTTTTAGGCGTAGTACCGAAATCCTGGAAGACGGCCTTGGTCCACCCGATCCCTAAAAAAGGCGATCGAACAAATCCGTCCAACTACAGACCGATAGCCATAACTTCCCTCTTCTCGAAAATAATGGAGTCCATTATTAACTGCCAGCTCTTGCGGTACCTAGAAGATCACCAACTACTCAATGACCGACAATACGGTTTTCGTAAAGGTCGGTCGGCTGGGGATCTTCTGGTTTACCTGACACACCGTTGGGCACAGGCGATCGAATCGTGGCGAAAGCCTTCGACCGGGTTTGGCATAAAGCGCTTCTTTCGAAGCTTCCTTCCTATGGGCTTCCCGAGAAATTGTGCGAATGGGTCTCCTGCTTCCTTACAGACAGAAGCATTAAGGTCGTTGTCGACGGGGAATGCTCCGACTCTCTGTCTGTGAACGCAGGTGTCCCTCAAGGCTGCGTGCTATCACCTACCCTGTTCCTCATCCATATCAATGATATGTTGCAAATCAGCGGCATTCATTGTTATGCGGATGACAGTACAGGTGATGCCTATTATACCGGCCGCGCTAACATTTCTCGGGAAAACGTCATCGAAAGCCGAAACAGACTTGTGTCAGAAATCGAGACTTCTTTGCAGAGAATCTCAGATTGGGGTGAACTTAATCTGGTCCAGTTTAACCCTACTAAGACACAGGTCTGCGTGTTTACCGCTAAGAAACTACCGTTGGTCGTGTCACCTCAGTTTCAAAGTACCCGTCTGACTGCCTCAGCCGGTATTGGAATACTTGGCATCAACATTTCGAGCGACGTCCAGTTCCGTGGTCATCTGGAGGATAAGGCTAAATTAGCCTCGAAAAAGCTTGGTGTGCTCAACAGATCGAGGCAGTATTTCACTCCAGCCCATCGCCTGCTTCTATATAAGGCGCATGTTCGGCCCTATATGGAATACTGCTCTCATCTTGGGGCGGGGGCACCCCAGTACCAGCTTCATCCTCTGGACCGCGTTCAGCGGCGTGCGGTTCGGATTGTTGAGTGTCAGGAAGTTTCAAACCGACTTGACACTTTGGCAATGCGTAGAGATGTAGCTTCGTTGTGCATTTTCTATCGCTTATACCACGGGGAGTGCTCTGAGGAATTGTTTGGTCTTATTCCTGCCGCTTCTTTTCGCCATCGACCCACACGACAGCATTTCCATCCCCACCATATAGATGGTTGGCAGGCCACAACTGTGCGCTTCTCGCGCAACTTTCTGCCTCGCACAGCAAAACTGTGGAATGAGCTGTCGTCGGCGGTATTTCCGAACCGATACGACCTTCAAACCTTCAAGAAAAGAGCATACTCCTTTTTAAAAACAAAGGCCGGCAACGCACCTGTGACTCCTCTGGTGTTGCGGGTGTCCATGGGCGGCGCTGATCGCTTACCATCAGGTGACTTGTTTGCTCGTTTGCCTCCTATTCCATAAAAAAAAAAGAATACTCAAACGCTACTCAGTTTTAAGACGCTCTCAAAACTAGTTCTGTCCCTATCAATTCTTTATAAAATAACAGAGATAGCACGATATTTAAGTACAACTTAAAGTTAAGTAGCATTTCAGTATTCGGGCGTTAGCTTGATATTATTAGAGTCAAGCTATCATTGTCATTTTCATATATCTAAAACGGAATGCACTTCTTTTCAAAGATACTGCATAAATGCATACCTACTAAAGAAATGTCTTGTCTGAATTCAATAACTTATTTATGTCAATTGCAGTAATAATTTAATATTCAACTCACTCAGTGACTCAGCTTGCTTCATTAATTCTATGATTGCTTAGGAGCATTGACAAATTCTCATGAATATTCCACCTAAAAAATATAACTCACCAAGTTTTAACATGTAAATTTTCTCTCAAAACTCATGCAGTAATTTACGAGATAATACAAACTATTCTACTTCAAGATAAAATGATTGACAGTACTATTTCTATGATAAATAGTTAGCGAAGTGAGTTTTAACATTATTAAAGTTTCTTGGAGAATTTTCGAGAATATTCTACGAAGTTCGCTGGGTGACACCGAGCGTTAAGAATATTTCAAGGCTATATTTATGAACCCTTTCACAGAAGTTTTTTTTACAGAAAATGGGTGTAAAAATTGTAGAGGATTTCAGCTTTTTACGTTTACAGAAAGGGTTATTGTGTGAGTCCGAAATAGTACAGACTTTTTTTTAATAATGTATAAATGATATTTATTTTTGCAAATAGCTCTGCTCGTCATACATGAGGGTGCGGGTTCGAAACCTACCAACCAAGTACCAACCCCAATAATGTTTATTAAAGCGCAAAGAAAAAGATAAGTGTATCTCTATCTGTATATCAGTTTGAGGAAATGGCATTAGACGACTCTGAGAACTTTGTCATTAAAAATATGTCGTTATAAAATCCAGCAAATTTCTCTAAGGAAAAAAACGACGTACGTGATATTATTAATATAAACAATTTATAGTTTATTTATTTATGTTTTGTTTTTAAGGGGGGGAAATCATCCAATGATTTCTCCCGCTTTGGGTGAGGCGAAAGGGAGTGTTAGACTTACTTATTGATTAAAAACCACCCAGTTCCTACTCCTGCTTTTGGAGCCGGAGCCCCGGTAGCCCACTAGGCAGTCGCGCCCCGGGAGCTTATTGATGTCTGGACGAGATATTTAACCATGTATTCCTACAATGAGTATAATTATGAAATGAGATATTAATTTATTTTTATTTTATTGATCGACGTAAAGTAATTTCCTGAACCAACGTACCACCACACGTCGCCATCGTATGTAGGTTAAGTATTTATAATTATACATGGAAACTGAAATATTTTGTGAAATTATTTCAATGACTTTATTATTTCAATTATTTTAATTTAATGACTTTAGTTACTATGTTCCTTGAATTATTTCTAGTATAATAATTATGAATTCAAGCTCTTCTGATATTTATTGCATTTAGGTTTTGAGATAGATAGTTCATTTGAAACGTTACCAGAAATTATGCCGGAAGTCATTATTTCACGCGGACGAAGTTGCGACCAGAAGTTAGGAATTTATAAAACAATTTTAACCATAGTAGCTAATACTGTGGTAACTAAATAATATGTACTACTTGTAATTATTAGTCGTATTATAATAAAGGTACCTTTATGTACATCTATTTTTACACATGTATGTACCTACAAGATAAAGTTGTTTTTTCCGACGACATAAACGTGATGCGTTTAATCGCTTTCACGGTATACGTATATGTGAGTAGGTATTCAAAACTTACTAAATCGATAAAAATATTCACGTTTTATATGTGAAGGCGTAGATTCGGTAAATGTTATAATGAGATATAAATTTAACAATACGTTTATTAACCGGTAAAGGTTATAGGAAAGCAGATCATAGATAAACAAAAGAACATAAAATAGTCAGAAAGTTGCAATAGACAAAAACTTGGTTCAATTCATAATCTACAGTATTGATTGTATCTTTAATATTTCAACAGTTTCCATACGAAGACACAACAAGTAATCAACAAAATTAAGTAAAACAAAAAAAGAGTAGCCATCTTTTATTCAAGCAAACATTAAGTAAGTCGATTTGCAATCTGCGGTACGAACGTTAGCGACTATTTCCTCAGTGTACCACAAGCTGTTACATAAGCTGTGCTATTAAACAAACTGTCGCCTTTCAAGCTATTTTCGTTGCAACTTAAGATAAAATTCCTGCTTTGGGATGATTTCGATTGTGTCCTGTTTGTACCATGATACTTAAAAACTAGATGTGACTAGCCAAACTTTTCCTAATAATAGAGGTTTCTCCTGTGTTGTGGATAGGTTGAGAACTCCATCATCAACTTGCAACTGCCCCATTGCTAAGATAATGCATATAAAATAGAGAATAAACATTAATCACTGCGCTAGGTTAAGGTGCATTGACGATACATATGTACACGCATCACATTTGTAAAATGATTAGCGAAACACATAATTGTTTTTTTTTATTTATTAATTTAGCTACTATCAGGCCACGAAGACTCATATTAACATGACTATTGTGCAGCATCGGCGTCGTGTCAGACACCTTTCGGCCAAAATTCTGGTATCATGAATTTTGACAAACCTGCCGAAGGCTCTCTGATCACAAATTAATTGAAATTCACGCTATGGCAGGATTTCAACTTTAAAACCCTCAGAGTATATAATTGTCTGCAATGCTATCTGAATATAGTCTGCAATACTATTCTGTGCAGGATTTGAGCTTATGACTCCATACTTGGCAGCCATTTGTCAAACCACTGCCGAGTGACGCTACGTTGACGGTAATAAGCACATCCAATTCGATTTAAATCATTGTCGGTTTATTCATGGCGTTGTAACGTAATTTCGACTGACGACAATATTTTGATACAAGGACAATGAAATAAGTTTAAAATTTGAAGCTGAAGACATTATTATGTAGATGGTTTAATTATATTTTGACTACATGTAAGTCCACATTTTTAGAAGAATTTTGAAAAACTAATGGTTTTTTTTTATGAGGGGTACAAAACATTTAAATGTACTCATAATTTTTACCTCCCCCCCCCCTGTTAAAAGGAGTGCTGTTTTTATGGTTAGTAAAAAAAAGATATTCCAGTGATTAAACCAAGTTCATGTTTCGAGTACAAACAGCTAGTATTTCATCTTTATTGTCTTTTTAAAATGAAAACACGTGGTAGACGGGTGCAAATAAAAAATCACTCCACACCGCAAATCCAGTAATTGGATCCTCGCCAAACGTCGACTCTCATGAAAATGAGTCGTAAACTTAAGAAAATTTTCGCTTGATGGGTAATATATTTTTACGTTCAATCCTTATTAGGGAGTTCCTTGAGTCATGTCTTCATATCGGTCTGTCAGGAGTGTTCGGTCGCTCCCTCCGTCGGAATCACTGAACCAAAAAATAAGGAATAATTCAATATTTGCTAGCTTTAGTGTGACAATGTTTTTTTGCGATAAGGTGGCTTATTCAATTTGCTATATAAATATTGCGGGTATTGGTCTTTTATATTGCCGGCTCAAAATAGGTCGTTTAGTTTTCGGTTCGTAGGCGACGAATCTAGTGCTCGAAAAGTAAACGGTGTACACTGATCCATTGATACAGATATATTTATTTTTATATATAGCACTAATATTATTTTTTATTAAATGTTGCGTTACGCAAGCCTTGCGTAGTAGTTATATAATAAAATATGCTCTATTTAGAATCTCGTCATAATGTTACGATAAACAGCTAATTACAGCAAATAACTTTATCTTTTATGGTAGAGACACCTGATGGTAAGCTATGGACACCCGAAACACCGGAGGCGTTACAAGTGCGTGCCTTTTGCGGGTTAGGAATTAAAGGGTTGTTGGGTAACCGGGTCACCTCACTCACATAACGAAACACAACTGAAGCTTCTCGATAGTTTTCTGTAAGACCGTGCTATCACTCTGGTCGAGCCGGCCCGTTCGTGCAGAAGCATGGCTCCGTCACACTCAAATTACAAAACATAACATGCTTGAACTAGAAAAAAAAAACATTCGTAATTATATAAAATACTCAGTATAAACACAGGAATATTACTTGTAAAGTTGAATAAACTCGCAACAGATTGTCAATAACAGGTTTCTGAGAGGTTTCCAAACAAACAATTCTATAATTTTCTTAAACAATCCGAACACAACAAAAACACGTTTTGTTATTTTCCTTTATCTTTGTTTTGTCTACTTTTGCCTTAATTATTATTTACTCAATATAAACAGTTAATAAAGAAATACGTTTGTTACTAATTGTTCTTTGCCAGATTCTGTGAAAGAGTCATTTTTATTTTACCGACAACATTACTGAGAATTCCTAAATTGGTCCTTTTGAGCGAAATTGAAACAGTTTTTGTCAAAAGACGTTGAAAATTGTGTATAAAAGTATAAGCAAAGCAGTTAGGTATATACTTCAATAAGTTTGCAACATATTGCTATGAACATGAAAACGAAACTTGAATGCACGGTTGACACGTTGGCTGGTAAATCGGCTGCCGCGCAACATGTAGTGGGTTCGATTCCCGCACGGAGCAACTCTTTATGTGATCCACAAATTGTTGTTTCGGGTCTAGGTGTGATGTATATGTGAACTTGTATGTTTGTAAACGCACCCACGACACAGGAGGAAATCCTAATGTGGCGTAACGTAAAAAAATATTATTATTTATTGTACCGTTCATTTAGTTGTTATTTGGATATTTGTATGGTGGCGGGTAGACGGTAATATTTATCGAATAAATTAGTTAGCTGCTAACCCTCGCCTTTCATTGACGCTGCATTGGCGACGAGGATAGTTATTACGTACCTAATTAGTTTGGAAGTACGCGTGTGTTTTCGTTAATTGTGATCTCAATATGCCAATCGGAAAGTTAGAACCGTTCAGTTTAGGTTCCAAACAATGGCCTGCCTATATACGCCGAGTTAATCAATATATATTGCTTAATGACGTCAAGGACAACTTGAAGGTGCCAATGCTCATAACGGTCGTGGGCGAAGCTACATATTCACTAATGTGCGACCTTTGTTCCCCTGACTTCCCGGAGAACAAAAACTACGAAGAGTTAGTGAAGTTAGTGGGCGATCATTTAGAACCGCAGCGATCGGAGATCGCCGAGCGCCACGTGTTCAGGCTGCGGCGGCAACGTGATGGGGAACCTCTGACAGAATATCTGCAAGCATTGAAACATCTGGCAACAACTTGCAATTTTGGCAAATGTAGCAAGTGTTCTACACTAGAGGAAAACCTGAGAGACCAGTTTGTTTCGGGCCTCGCAAATGACGCAATGCGTTCCAGAATTTTTGCCGAAAGGAAAATTGAGTACAAGGAGGCGGTGGAGTTAGCACTAGCTCTGGAGGCTGCAGAGAAGCACGCGGAGGTGAGCGGCAGCACGGTGCCGACTACGACCTCAAGTGCAGGCGGCGGGGCAGGTGAAGACCTGCACTACACACGTAGCGGGCGAGGGCGCGCTCGCGGCATACGGGGCGCGGCCAGCTCGGCTGGCGCGGCGAGCGCGGCCCGTGGAGGGAGCACGGACCGCGCGGCGTGTTCGTCGAACAGCGGCTCAGCGGCGCGAGCCGGCGCATGCTGGCGGTGCGGGAGGGCGCATCGCGCAGACAGGTGCCGTTATGTGAATTATAGTTGTGATGAGTGTAAACAAAAAGGTCATTTGAGAGTGATGTGTAGGTCAGTGAAAAATAGTGGAAATCGGGCCGACAGTCGGCAAAACTATCTGAGTGAGGACGATTCGGACGAGATATTTAAAATCGTGATGATGGGAGGTAAGGACAATAAACCGTATTATATCAATGTAAGCATAGATAACTTTGAAATCAAGTGTGAAATCGATACCGGTAGCCGTATTTCGGCTATTGACGAAGAAACATATACCCGCCAATTTTCTCATAAAATTATTAAACCGGATAATTTAATGTTGCGCAGTTATGCCGGTTCACGCATCGAATCACTCGGTTATATTGACGTCTCGGTTCGATTACGGGATGTAGAAGTTAAGTCCTTGCCTCTTTACATTATTAAAAATGGAGCGTGCCCGTTACTGGGAAGAGATTGGTTGCGTGCACTGAATGTCTCACAAATTAACCTTTATAAGATAACCGACGATGGATTCGTGAACCGATTATGCGCGGAATATCCGGAAGTGTTTACCGATAAGTTAGGAACTTGTAAGCGAGCCATTCAGCTTCAGCTCATCAATGAGGAGCCTGTGTACGTTCGCGCGAGTTGGCACGGCTGGAGTCTGACGGCACTAAATACCGCGTCGATTATTCCGACTATGGTACACCCATCGTGCCAGTTGTTAAAAAAAATGGGGATATACGGATATGTGGGGATTATAAGATTACGATCAATCCTAAACTCAAACGGGATTATTATCCCTTGCCTCGAATTGATGAGCTGTTTGCTAAATTAAGTGGCGGAGAAAAATTCACAAAAGTCGATCTCACTCACGCTTACGAACAGTGTATGCTAACAAAAGAGTCCCAACCTTATACCGCCATAACTACTCACCTCGGAACATATGCCTACCGTCGGACGCCATACGGTTTAGCTTGTATTCCCGAAAAGTTTCAGAAACTAATGGAAGAAACACTACGGGGCATTCCGGGTTGTGTGGTTTTTCTTGATGATATTTGTATTACAGGTACTAATGATAAGGATCACCTTAGTAATTTACGAGCTGTACTCGAAAGGTTGCGCAAAACTGGACTAACTGTTAAATTAAGTAAGTGTAGTTTTTTACAAGAAAGTGTTAAATACTTAGGCTACATCATTGATAAAAAGGGGTTACGACCCGACACTAACAAATTAGAGGCTATTTCCAACGCACCCAGACCGGAAAACATAACCCAGCTAAAGAGTTTCTTAGGCATGTTAAATTATTATGGAAAATTTATAAGTAATTTGAGCACTTTATTATACCCATTACACAATTTATTAAAAAAGGAGGTGCGCTGGAAATGGGATCATTGTTGTGAGCAGGCGTTTATTGAAGCCAAACGAGTTCTCCTGGGCGACCGCGTATTAGCACATTACGAGGAGGGGCGGCCACTCGTACTATCAGTGGACAGTAGTGCGTACGGTTTAGGCGCTGTGCTAGCACACCGCTACTCGGACGGCAGTGAGCGCCCGATCAGCTGTGTGTCTCGCACGCTAAACGCGGCTGAGCGGAATTATAGCCAACTGGATAAGGAGGCACTCGCAATTTTGTTTGGTGTAACAAAGCACCATCAATACTTGTTCGGTAGAAGTTTTATATTACGTACAGATCATCAGCCGTTGACGCACATATTTGGTGCTAAGACTGGCATTCCACAGACTGCGGCCAGCCGGCTACAACGTTGGGCGGCGCGCCTGGCCGCATACGTATTTACGATTGAATTCGTGCGCTCGGCTGAAAATGGGCCGGCCGATGCTTTATCGAGGTTACCGTTACCCCAGGAGGCCCGATTGGTTGATTCAGTTAATTATATCAATTTGATAGAGGAATCTTTTCCTATAAGTTTTAAAGATATTGCTAGGGAGACTGAAAAAGATTCATTGTTATGTAAAATAAAAGGTTATGTTACTTTTGGTTGGCCGTTTTCAGTGACGGATGCTGAGAAACCGTATGTCGCAAGGAAACAGGATTTATCTGTAGAATTAGGGTGTCTCATTTATAAATATAGGGTTGTTATACCGAACTCACTACAAAAACACGTATTAGCGGAAATTCATGAGGGGCATTTAGGAATCAATAAAATGAAAAATTTATCGCGAAATTATGTGTATTGGCCGAGTTTAGATAAGGACATAGAGGAGGTATGCCGTGGGTGCACAGCGTGCTGCGCGGTACGCGACGCGCCGCCGCATGCGCCGCTGCACCCGTGGGAATTTCCACTACATCCTTGGCAGCGCATACATGCTGACTTTGCTGATTGCGGGGGCACGAGATACTTAATCATGGTTGATGCCTATTCTAAATGGATAGAAGCTATTGCTATGCAAAAAACAGACGCGCAGGCGACCATCTCAGCCATGAGGGGTGTTTTTGCTCGTTTTGGGTTACCGTCGTTACTTGTCACTGATAACGGACCACCATTCTTCTCGCAGGAATTTAAAATGTTTTGTAATAAAAACTGTATGAAACATGTGACTACGGCTCCTTATAGACCGCAGGGAAATGGGGCAGCAGAAAACGCAGTTAAGACAGTAAAAAAAGCGATCAAACGTGCCTTGTACGAGGGCGAGGATGTTACCACGGCCCTAAATAAATTTTTATTTAAATATCGTAATTGCCAACATGCAACGACGGGCGTGTCACCTGCGGTGGCTTTACAAGGACGTAGGCTGCGCGGACGGCTCGACGCTTTGCGACCAGATGTTTCGGCCGTAGTGCGCAGTGCACAAGAGCGGCAAGTGGCCGCTGCAGGCGGCATGCCGCGTGCGCTGGCGCCTACCGACACGGTACTGGCCAGAGATTATAGCGCGAGGGGAGGTAAGTGGTTACCAGGCACCATAGTCGAACAGACGGGACCGGTCTCGTACAAGGTGGACGTTGGACGCGGAGAAAGCTGGCGGAGACATGTTGATCAAATTGTACCTATACATAATAAGAACCGCCACTCGTTATCTCGAACAAGCATTGTTTCCGCGAATAAAGATATGTCACCCGAGCGGGAGGTTCCTCCGGTCTGTGAGGAGTCTGAGGACACATTTGTGGACGCGTCTGACGGCGTTGGTGAGAAGTCACAAACCACCGGTACGGAAGCGGCTTCAGGGCCGGTAACCTCACCACCACCGCCAGGAGCGTCTGCTCGTGCTATGCGAGCTTATAATCGGGCTCGACTTAATTTGTAATATTGTACATGTATCTATACGTAAGGCTTAGCTTAAGGGGGAGAGATGTACCGTTCATTTAGTTGTTATTTGGATATTTGTATGGTGGCGGGTAGACGGTAATATTTATCGAATAAATTAGTTAGCTGCTAACCCTCGCCTTTCATTGACGCTGCATTTATAATCTGGATAGAATAGAATAGACGACTCAGGTTAAATCTCAAAAGCGGGATACGTTTTAGAAAAAGAAAATGCAGAATTAACTAACTATACTTACCATACACACTCATTATCATCACTACCGCCATCTAGTAACAACAGCAACCAAACAAACTGTCGAATACAATTCACTCGAAACAAAATACGTAAACAACGATGGTTTCCCTAACAAGATTCTTAGTAAATCAATATCGAAGTGTTGTAACATCGAGTGGGATGGCCCGACCAGAATTTCAGTTTATGTCGTCTATAACTTGCACAGTATTCGAACAACACCTGGGTTCTAGCATACATCATAATAACGCTATAGTTATGTATGAAGGTACTGCGGTATATAAGTAATGATACGAGGTACATCGTAGTTTAGGGTCCTGCTAAATTGAGGGGACTGTGAGACTGGAATTTTCAAAAGATTTGCATTGTTTCAAAGCTTGTAACAATATGTAGATTATTTTTTGGAAATGCATAATTATGCAAAACTAGCTTCTGTCAGCGGTTTCCTTGGCGTTTTTGTGGCATAAAAAGTGACCTATGTGTTATTGCAGACCTTAATCCAACCCTGTTCCAATACCCTTGATACCTTCAGCCGTTTTGAGGTTAATGAGTAACAATTAAATAAAAGGTTTCTCATTTGTAATACTAGCTTCTGCCAGCAACTTCGCTTGCGTTTCTGTGGAATAAACTTTGGCCTATGTATTATTCTGGACCTCTTTTCCGAATTTCATCTCGATCCCTTCATCTGTTTAAACGTGAAGGAGAAATAAACAAGCAAACAAAGTTTAAACATACAAAATTTCGCATTTATAATATTAGTAGGATAAATACCTAACTCTTATACACGTGCTTTCTTTTTTCTACATTACTTGAAAATATGCCGAAATAAGATCTTCCAAAATATTTTAATGACAAAAACTAAGTACTATGTACGTTTACTTCAGAGACGAATAACCTACCCAAAAATATCGGTAAGAAAATAAAATAAAACAGCTTAACAAGAACGTTATTACCAGTAGATAATAAAAAGAGAACACCGAAAATTCCGCAGTAATTTGCAGAATCTTCAAAGCTGTTGGAAGACATGAGCAAAATCCAGTCGCTAATTAACTGACAAACTTACGTATAGTTCACACTTACACTTTGTATGTGTCTACTTAGGGAATGCCTGGCAAGTTTCTAGAATGTTATGTAACTAGATAAACTTTTTTTAAGGGGGGAAAATCATCCAACGACTTCTGCCAGTCAGACTCTTACGGACTATAAATCATTCGTCACTTATTTTAATCTTCTAAAGTTCCGATCAGGCAATAAAATGATCTTCACCTAGTTTTGTATCTAAACTTAAAATTTTAGTTGCAAATATTTTATTTTTATATTTTAGTCGTTGTTATTATTATTATTTAGTTTATTTTTATAATCATTTTAGTTTAATTATATTTTATTAATATTTTTTTATGTACGTTTTACAAATAAATTATTAAGTGAATAGAGAACTATTTTCTCATGTGTATATTCAAAGATGCAACTGTTAGAAGATAATAACCTATCATATACTGCAGAAACGCTAAGCAAGCAATCTAGAATATTCTTCAAGAGTAGCACTCAGTTTTACAGCAGCCATTTAATAAACTTTTGATCTTCGTTTTTCATTATGAACTCTTTAAAAATCTATTAAGCGACGATTAGGTGGTTGTTAAATTTGAAACTTTATTGGTACTTTCATTTAATACTGTGGGTCTTCGTTTATGATGGAATTTATGCAAACTGTCAGGTTTCTTATTATAGCGGTGACAATTATAGAAAATTGCATTCATAAATTAGTTTTCTTTTACTATAATTCGAATAATGGTTGACTTCTTGAGTGACTGATTATAAGTGTTACTGTCAAAAGTACATATTATGTTTTATTCCTTCTCTCGGTTTCGAAAATTGTGTGTCATGAAATGTGGTATGACTGAATCTGCCATATTTGTGTGCCTCTTTGATAATTCATTTGGAGTATACGTAGGGCGATATAACGAGTGTACACTTGTACAATCAAGTAAATTACACAGAGTGGATTGCTGTTTATTTTAATTTTAACCCTTAATTTAGCCGTATACCTCTTCATTCGTATTTCATCTTCTTCCCTTCTTTAAATAACTCATATTTCATCTATTTTCAGACAGTGGTCTTGTTATTATAGTAAATTCTATATGCAGTTCTATATTTAGCACAGAGTTCATGAGTATGCTGAAACAAAATTCTAGGCAGTCTAGAATTTTACCCTATGCTGCCTGGGTAACAATAATAATAGGCTGACTCCCTATTACTGGACTGAGAGGGGACTTATAATAACTGGTAAACGTGGGTATTGCATTTAATTCGCTAATTAGAAAATGTGATGTCATTGTTATGTTGACTTTATAAGGGGTGAATATCTAAGACGTATCAAATGAATTCATTCTTAATTTTTATGTGAATAACTATTTGACGAGGAACTAGACTAGTATTAAGCCATGCTAGAGGCTCAAATTCATGAGCAGCATTCCGCAACACATGACGCGGCGAGTATTGAGCTACTCCTGAATTCATTCTTATATTAAATGCTTTAACTTACACAAAATGAGATAATATAACTGCAGTTGATTGACTCGGAAATTAAACTCGTCTAAGGCTACACAAGTGCTCATATCACTGTCAGGCTATTTCAGTCAGGTCGAGTGGAAATTCTAAATTACTCGCATGAAAGTCTAGACGTTTTGATTAAGACTAAAAGTACATAGAGTGCTCTGAAGTGGTGTAGTTCGGTCCAAACCAGTCTAAACAAACTTAATGGTTAGATATACAACGAAAAGGTTCATTCAAATAAAATTTGTCAGTGTTAGTTTTTTCAGTTTTAGTAGGATGGAGTTTGGAATTAAGCCCGGTGAATGGTAATAGATTTATCCCCTATTGAGATAACTGGTGAAAAGCGAAAAAAAAAGACTATATAGTCTACTAGCTAATACCCGCGGTTTCATTCGCCTGGAATACGGACTTTGTGACTTATTAAAATTTTATAATTTCTGGAACTTATATTTAAAGATATCTTTTTATTTAAGCATTTAGGCCTTTCACACTTAGAATCATCCTCTATTTTACCCTCTAATGGATGGTTTATTTTTTATACATATCTTTATTTATTTAGAAGTTTATGTTTATTAAATAACAATGTTAGCCCCATCGAAGCTCGTACATAGATATACATACATGCTTAACTATACTGAGACACCTCATAAGCTAAGGGATAAAATATATTACAATATTTATTAAAATGATGAAATAAAATGACATACGAATTTATTTTTGCAAATGCGTAACAAAGTAACACTTTTACATGTCAACCTGCCTACATATTATGTACTTCTACTATCTGATAATAAGATAGTGTAAAGTACATACATTAAAACAATATCAATATTCAGCTGCATTTTTCCGGTAACTACGTTTTTAGCGCTTATCAACAATCAGTCGCCGTTTTTTATCTTTATCTATAAGAAGGTTCCTTTTATCGATCGCCTTTTGTTTCATTTGTGTCAAAGGAGGTCTTCAACCCTTCATTCTTTACCATCATTAGGCTTGTCTCTTTTTATGATGAGGAAAGATTCAAAATGCAGCTGGCTTTTGAGAAAAAACTATGGGGTGATTCTTACTTCATTAAAACCATTGCAGTTGTCACCGACAGAACCCTGTCATCACCACCAGCAACCATCTCTTGGTCTATAAAATAACTAAAATACGCCTTCCATTTTAAAAACTTAAGGAAATAAAATATTTTTATCATCACGTTTTGCGGTAGCTTATCGAAATCAAAGAGCTATTTAGATAATTTAATTGTTTTAGTATGGCAGCATTAATATTGAGATAACGATCCTTTTATGGGTTTACACTGATTTTGTTTTATATTTCTTCGTATACTTTGTTTTGTTGGAAAAGAGTTTCTTCAGCTGTATCGTGATTAGTCATAATGCAGGTTTAGACTTGAAGGGCTACCAGTGAAATTCTTACTACTTACAGCATTTATCTTTTTTATCACTGAGGAAACCTTCAAAAGGCTTTTAGCTAGCTTCTTGGGCAGCAAGACTAGGTAGTGTGGGATTTGTACCTCATTAAAACCACCCCGGTGGCAACCTTTAGCACCGTTAAGGGGCACCAAGTCCTACTCCGGAGCCCCTATGATACAACGCTAGTTGCAGCACATCCCTGTTTCAGTACCTGGTGCGCCGAAGGCGACTATAAGAAAGCACTCTGGTTTTAGCCGGTTCGAGTCCGAAATACTTACCTTACAACGTTATGGTGAGTATGGCGCTGATAAAGGAAGACTACAAAGGTTATCTCACGTTAAAAAGGTTTTAGGTGCGATTTATGGTTTCGGATTCGCAGACAATGTAACAGGTTACCGGTGGTTCCTCACCCAAGGCAGAAGAAATCATTGAATAATTTTCCCCCCTCAAAAAAATTAGCGATTTATAGGTATATAGGCTAGGACCTTATTACCTATCACTAGTGCAACCACTTAAAATAATACCCGTAAAAGCACCTTTATTATTTATACAAAAAATATAGTTTATGAAAATTTATTCCAGACTTCTTCGTTAATTTAGTAGCTGTACTTGTGACTAATTACTTGAGTGGTTTACCAGATAAAACTTAATAATATATAGACACAACTTAGTTTTATTATAAGCGCGAAGAAACTTTTAGTTTTAGTTCATATACATAATTGCTTAATGTTTTAAGTTAAATTAATAAATTAAACAATATGTCATTACGGTGTAACAAATAATGTAAAACTTTGTTTTAGATAATTAAGATAAAATTGTATCCATAATTTAGACCAAATTACTCTTTATTAACGACTAAAGTTAATACATTTTATTATAATTACAGACTTAGAAACCCTAAGTCAAATTACCTATAGATATAAATAATCACCAGCTTAACTCTTTCCGTAGGTATCATAAGAGTCGACTAAGGGACTAGAAAATCAACAGGAACGTCTCTGGACATCACATCACATCATCAGCCTATAAGTGGCCACTGCTGGCCAAAGCATTAATCACCACGCTTGCTCAATGGTATATATCGATTTTTCTTACGGAAAGAAATACATATGAATATTCATTTGAAATATTGCATCACGTCACTTCTGCTTACGTTGTAAACGTAAAAATGACATAATAGCTCCCTATCCTAAACTTTTAATCGTTTTATCGTGTCTAATATTTTTTCATTACCTAACTGAGGGACTAAATAGATTTTCAATTTTTATACCCTGTCATCATCCCTATTGGCTGCCCATCGTCTAAACTATTCTTGCTATTTCCGATATCTGAAAAGTCATTAACGTTTCAATTCATAAATCTCATTTAAAACTTTGATAGTTTAAATCTACTTTTTGGTCTTAATTGCTCCTGCAAATATACCTAGGTATTATATAGAACTATCAACGATAGAACAAATTAGTTTTGTATGATTGTGACTTCATTCGTTTTGAATTGTGAAATTTCCTCTCGAGTAGGTCTCGGTCCAGAAAAGGATTCTTCTATTAGTTTTTGAGGGTATATACTTACTTATGACTGCACGGTTGGCACGGTGGCTGGGCAACTGACTGCCGTGCAACATATAGCGGGTTCGATTTCCGTACGGAGCAACTGTTGATTCGCAAATTGTTGTTTCGGGACTGGATGTCATGTACACGCACACACGACCCAGAAGAATAAACTAGGGGAAAAAGAAATAATAAAAATATGCTTCTATTTTCATTACTTTATCTAACCTAACCATTTTCATTTCAAAAATCGAACTAAAAATAATTTTTATACCCGCAAACTACAGAGAATTCCGAACAAATCATTCATTCAAATTATAATGATTACTCTTACACTATCAAACTATTACATTTACCCTAAATATTGATAGAGTATCGATTATAACAACTTGGTGAAATATAAACGCAAAATTGATACAAGTTCGACCTCGAAGCTACAGTTTTCGGTGAAGTTAGATTAAATGTGTTCAACGCGTCCAAAGTTGGGTCTAAACACTAATGGGATACATAAAGTATGTTAGTGTAGGTCGATTTAGATTATATGACTTTATTTTTACAATAATTATCATGAGACATACTAAATTAATATTAGAACTTGAAACGGGATATTTACCATGTTTATTTGTGTCTATGAGTTTCCGATATTTCAGTAAATTAACTAAAAATCACGGTTTACTCACGTGCATTAATGGAGAAAAGCTAACTAGTAGAGTTTCGAGTCTCAAAGGGACTCTTCATCATAAGCAGCGTGCGGAGACGCGGCGATGTCGCGCAGTCTACTAGTTAGTACTCTACTAGTGGACTGAGTGACTTAATATAATGATTTAATGTAACGACTTTATGTGCGAAGAAAACCGTGATTTTTAGTTAATATACGACCAGTTGTATTTATACATATACATAGGTATTATTTTTGTCTGATATTCTAATTACAGTTCATTGAGAGCCTCATTGGTTGACAGGTCAAGATTGCAAGTGTCACTGCCATGCAGTCTCTATTCCAAGTCTGAGTTCGAATTTAATAGCTCCTATAAAATTAATGTCCAAATAAAAAAACCGTAGAAACTATATCTTTACCATTTCTAATCTTAAGTACGTATTTTTGTTATTACGTTTACAAAAGTAACACCTCTTACATGTTGTGTAATTAGAACCGTATTGTGTGTATCCGAGATCTCAAACCCATTGTATTTGTATGTCTAATTTGAGATCCTTAAGTGCTCCAGAGAGCGTTCTTTGATGTGATCTTGAGTTCGTCACAAGTGATGGGACTCTGAGGACTTATTGTGGCATCTTCTGTTTGGATTTCGAAGGCTCTCCAATTATTTATTTACTTTATTTCAAAGTGTGAATTCTCGGGAGTAATATGAAGTTCTTGTTGATTTTTTAAAGTCAACGTCTTCAGAGTTAGTGTTTGAAGTAAATCTGTTAATATGTTGTTTATTTCAATAATCTATTTACACAACATACATAACATACAGAAGTAAACTAGTGTATTCTATTCCGTAGTTTGCGTGGTACATAAACAGAGAATGACCGGTGCAATAATATAGGCCTTTATCTTGCCTCAAACACAACGTAATAATAAGTAATAGTCATCATAATTATAATAATATTTTCAAATACATCACTAATTTACTACCAATTTCATCACCGTAATCACTGAAACGGCTTAAAACCTACTTGTGACAAGGTGGTCCTTTTGTAAGCGGCTTTCAAATAGAAGCAATAGTGACCGCAGCACGGTTGGGTGGCACACAAACGATCCCTAAACTGTCCCATTCCCCGCAGCCGGTACACCTATACACTGTACCCACTAACTTCAAGCATGTAGCCTTAACTTGTATCCTATTCTGACGAATCAAATACTTTTCCGGCTTATGAAAAATGTGCTTTATTGCTTTCGTGTAGAATTTAGTTTTTATTATTTCGTTTTTGTGAAAAAGTTGTGAATGTAAGACTTATTTTCAAATTGGCATTTTATAATGGGTCTTATTACAGTGATGTAAGGTTGAAACTATTTTTTCGTTGCCAAAGATGCATTATTACATCTAAATCATAAAATTTACCATTTTTACAATAAGCAAGGAATTTGAAAATGTGACCATTATTTGTGTTGTTTATCACCAATATCAAATACTGTTTTGTTTATGAGATTTCACATAATTGCGTAAAATAATGAAATGTTTTGTTATGACTTATTTATTTTGTTGTGAATCACCAAGATTGATATCTACAAAATCCTATCAAACATCATAATATTTCATACTATTAGGTAGGTACTTACAACACCTACAATAAAGCGAACCATAATCTACTTCAAAGGTGCATATCAGGTACAATGATAGTTTCTGACGTGGAAGTAAAGATAGAAGAGAATCTTTAATAGATTTCCAGCCCTATCACTACAGATTAAGGTTGAATATCTCAGGAACAATTCTAACAGACTGGGGTAGTTCGATGTGCGAGCCCGTACTTCACAATAACCAGGAACTTGTAAGTGCTCTGTATCGAATTATCCACAACACTAGTGCACTCACTTGTCCAATAACTGTCTGTCTGATATTAAATATCTGATTTCCTTGGCGATAGTCGATAGTGTAGATTCTATCGTGTTAGATATATCGGTCGGACACATTTTGAAGTCTACTGTCTCGTATCTATTAGTGAAGATAGAAGATTAGGACTAATTATTATTAAGCACAATGTTGAAAAACATGTTTTACAGGTTGTTTGTATGTGATTCAAATAATGCATTTTTATATATAAAAGATACTTATTAGAAGCTTTAGTACGAGATTTATTTTTATGGTATACGCCGGTATACGGTAAATGAGCAGACTAATTACCTGATGGTGAGCAACCAGTGTTACAACGCAGGCGTTGTTTCACGTTGGTTTTCTATAAGTGGTGGTGTTCCGTTGTGTCATTAAAAATTCATTTGCTTGTTTGTTTGTCTATGGACGTTGAGATAGATAAAGATGTCTTTTTTAAACTTTTTATGTAACCTAATAAAGACTGCACGGTTGGTGCGGTGGCTGGGCAACTGGCTGCCGCGCAACGTGTAGCGGGTTCGATTCCTACACGGAGCAACTCTTTGTGTGATCCACAAATTGTTGTTTCAGGTCTGGGTGTCATGTGCATGTGAACTTGTATGTTTGTAAACGCACCCACGACACAGGAGAAAATCCTAATGTGGGGCAACGTTTTTAAAAAAAAATCTTATGTAACCTAACAAAGAAAGTGTATTTTTATACTTCTCACTGTAATACCAACTAAATTAAATCATACATGTAATACCAACCTACATGACGTCAATTCGTTCGATAACTTTGAAATGAACACTTGTCCTTCGTGTTTTAACAATTATTTATAAACTGATGAAATCGTTGCATTATCTTTCATCACCATCTTATACAGTAAATGTGTATTACATTAAACAATTAATGTATGTGATATAGATAGATACGGCACTGCCACCAGTTTTGTTATTAATTCTCTTTAAAAGTGGTGAGTCAGTTACCATATCACCTGATAAAATGTTCTAGACTTCAAGTTCTTACAATGCGATTTTCGAAAAACTGAAAAGCCATCAATAATTCTTGCGGTTACTGGACTATTAATGTTAAACAACCTTCTTCATCATGATTGCCTTGTTGGTCGAGTGGTCGCAAGTGCCACTGCCAGGCAAGGGGCTTCGGGTTAGATTCCTGGGTCGGGCGAAGAAAAACTGGATCTGCAAATGCACCTCTGCGTACCCTTGGGGAACAAAAGGCGTGACACTCCTTCATCTTAAATATGCTATTTCAAAACCATAACTGTTTATTGAGAAACCAATGAATATGAAAGCGTGGTTGTTTAAGCAAAAATGCACCATAAACTAGATATTCAAAGGTAATTATAATATATGTTCTTACTTCGTGAGAATCTATATAAAAAATTTAGAACAACAAACCCATAACACAAAATCTAGTCTACCTCAGCGGCACAGTTTACGATTTTGATCGCACCGACGCGGCTGAACTAAATTCGCGGCATAATTTATTCACACAACGAGGTTCCTAACAAATAATTTATGCATACAACAAAATAAAATTTCCCGCGAAACGAGAAGCCAGAACATAACATTATTATTTCCTTAGCCGTGATTGCATCGTTACCACAAACTGCATAGATGTCAAGCCAGGTAAACGCATCACACTGTTATATATTTTAATTTTATACATAGCCAGAGCTAGCAACGGCTCCCTTATCGGAGGAAATTTACATAATACCGAACACGGCTGCAAACGCTTTTGATATTGCGCCACAGATTATCGTAGTATAAGCCGACGTCTTTGCAACACTCAATGAGATTCCACCGAGGCCCGGTGCGGCGAAATAATCTCTTCTAGTGGATATTATTATGGCCAGTACGTTTTGGCTTCGAATTAAATTAGTTTTGTTATACAGTGTTATAGTGATATAGTTGGGTTTAGGATTTGATGAGCTCAGCTACAATAGATATCTTTCCTGCTCATAATTTTCATCAAAAAAAGCAACTGGATTATTCATATTCTATACTAGCTTCTGCTAATGGTTTCGCCCGTGTTCTTAGGGGATACAAAGTGAGCTACGTATTATTCTAGACCATAATCTACCCCAATTTTTAATTTCATACCGATTCCTTTACATAGCCGTTTTGACGCCAAACAATTATAATGCGAAAGTTTCTACGTTAGTAGGATGAATATTAATTAGGATTAGGTTAAGTTGGATAAAATAGATGTAGAGTGGTCTATTCACTTAAACTGCTGAACAAATAAGCGTGAAATTTCGTTTCGTTTTGAGTATGTTGTAGATTACTCACTCTGCACTCAAAATCTGATCCAGTAACCCAGTATGTGAGGCTTAATTCCGACTGATATTAATAATTATAATACTTGTGGATTAAAGCTAATCCGTATAATTAATTATTAAGGTTACAATAATATTACTCGGCAAGGATTAACACAAAAATTCTTTTGCGTTATCATTATGCCGAAATTTTATATTTATCTTTATTTCACGCCACAACGAAGAGGTCTTCAACGTATGTTTTTTTTTTATGTTATGAACCGATAAACGAACAGGCGGTTTACCTGATGGTAAGCAGTCGCCGCCGACTATGGACACCCGAAAACCATAGGCGTTATAATTGCGGTACTGACCTTTTGGGGGTTAGAAATTTTAGGGTTGTTGGGGAATCGGGGATTGGGAAGGGGGGTAATTCGGCCTCCAGTAACCTCACTCACACAACGAAACACAAGGCAAGCGTTGTTTCACGTTGATTTTCTGTGAGGCCGTGGTATCACTCCGGTCGAGCTGGCCCATTCCTGCAAAACTTTAATTTATCTTCATTTCACGCCACGACGAAGAGTTTTCAACGTATACTTTTGTTTATTAATTTCTATGTCTTGCCGTTGGTCACTGAGAGTCTGGAGATTAAAACATGTTCCTTTTGTAACACAATAGGCACTACAAAAAACTATTAAGTATACCTACTGACAAATGTATCTCGACCGAACGATTGAATTCTAGAATTTCATACTTCATATTCTTAAGTTTGATCTGAAATGCTGATCTCAACCATTGCGATGTCCAAATTACCTTTGTCTACATGTCACAGTAGATACAGACTCTCTCAAAAGTTGAATAGTGAATAGATGATTGTTTGTTTTAGAAAGTGATTGAAACGCATCTCAGTGAAAAATTGGCCTATTGTTTTAGTATTGGTTATTTCAGATATTCATATCTCCAACAGAGGTAAATGTCAATATTTTTTTAGTTTTCTATGTAGATGTATATTATGCAACTTACAAGTATAGACTAGAAGTCATAATTGTAAGTTGAATAATATACAATCGTAATCTAAATCTTAGGTTACGGGGATACCCAAAGCTGCGGTCTGCCTAGTGGGTTACCAGAACTCTGGCTCGAAAAACAGAAATAAGAACGGGGTGGTTTTTAGTCAGTAAGAGTCTGACACTTCCTCTCGTCTCGCCCAAGACGGGAGAAGTCATTGGAAGATTTTCGCTCCTCAAAAAAAAGGTCACAAGGGTTTTTGAGTCTCAATTTTGGCAATGAGTCTAAAGTAATGGATATTTATACAAAGAAAATCTAAAAAAATCAATAAATAGCTCACTAATAACAACAAAACTTACCTTACAATATCTAAAAAAACAAGTTAGTTACGTTCTTCACAATAAATACCTACTACAAGTTGAATATAAAACATTCTACTAAAACACTGCAAGCAAACTTTAAAACGAAATAATGGCGTGAATTTAATCGACCGAACAAACATATGAATGCGGATCCCCGTCTTTTGTTACCTACATTATAATACACGAGCTGTAATTCTTCAGCGAATATGCCGCGACGCTAAAGTTACACCGAGTGGAAATTTGAAAAGTTTCTTTATACACTCGTTATTTCAACGTAAAGTAGAAAATTGTACAGCAAAATACTTTGCTCCTATAATAGAATATGTTTAAGTGAAATGTCATCGTATTATTTACAATGCTCGTGTTCGCATTTTTAAAAACAGTTGAAGTGTTTCTTCGTGTGATAAAGTTGGATGAAATGCTTTTCATTATAGAACAAGTTATTGTTTATGAATGTAATAGCATAGCTTAACTAAAAGTCACGGTTTACTCACGTACGTTAATGGAGAAAAGCTAGAAATAGTTTCGAATCACAGAGGGATTCATCAAAAGTCGCATACGCGACGTCGCATAGCCTACTACAATCCATTAACGTACCGTACGTCAGTAAACCGTGATTTTGAATTATTTTGTATATCTCACGATAGTTATTACAAAAATAATAGCATAGCGTATGACGTCACAATGCATTGGATCTTTTGTGAAATAGTTCTGAGTCATTTATCTCTTCATGATTCACTTATTGTACATCTGGCCTCTGTCAGTTACTAAAGGACACAATATTATACTTTTAAAAATATTGCAATAGTATAATGCGAAACTTATTAAAAAACACTTACTTATCTGTAACTCTATCGTGGAACATATTACATTATGTTGTTTTACTGTTGAAATTAATAACCAATTTTTGTCCAAGATCTAAGATTCGTGACAGAAATTCAATAGAACGTATGTCAAAAATCTGTTTCCATCCGAAAATCCATCTAAGTGTGAGAGAGCCATGCCTCGGCACGAATAGGCTGGTTCAACCGGAGTTATACCACGCCTTCACAGAAAACCAACGTGAAACAACGCTTGCTTTGGCCAGACCCAATTACACCCTTACATCCTACAATCTGTCTGTCCCCAAATTCCCAAAAATCTTCAAATTTCTAATCCAAAAAAGGCAGGCAACACACTAGTAACAACTCTGGTGTTTCGGGTGTCCATTAAAAGATCCGTTTGCACGGTTACCGGCTTATTCCATAAAATTTTAGATCAAGATTTGTTATTAGGTAGTTTCGGCAGGTTTTGATTACAGTTATCACTCCCAGCAGTGTATCATTGACTGTGCACTTGTGTATTACATTGTGTCATATAATTAACACATTATGTGCAAATTACTTCTGTACGGTAAACGATAAATATCGATTAATGTTATTGATAGACTATCATAACACTTTGTTGATCTTTATCTGAAAGGATTCCGAGTAATAGTAGCGATACGATCTCGAATCATATCGAATGACATCAAATGTTTCAAATCGATTACTTTTTTATCATTTCAATTTTTTAATTGCTTTTACAGAAACAAATTAAGCGAATTGAGGAAAAGAGAAGTAACTTTAATTCATACAGAGTTAACAGTTTTTCTTTCTTGTGATATACTTAAAACACACTTCAACATATAAAATATCGATAAATGATACAATTTTCTTGTAACATTTGTTCATGAAACCTGAGCCTCTAGCCAAATGCCACTTTAGCACTTGTCTACCGAGAGAGTAGAAAATTCAATGTATACGGATGACACTGACAAGAGTCAAAATTTACGTCAATAATTTACTTTTGTAAGACAGGCGCTAAATGACATTTAGCTATAGGCTCTGCCTCCATAGTTATTATGTATGGGAACACTGAACACTATGTTAAAATCAACTTCTTAAGGATTAAATAATTGATCTGATATTTTTTTAGCAATGTTTCAATATAGTCATAATTACGTAGATTGTCATCACATTATGTTAATCAAACAGGTTTGGTACTATGCAGTTCACACAAACTTTTTTTTATACTTTGTATACAATGCAACGTCACGCATTTTATCCCCGAATGGGTAGGTAGAGGTGGAGATTACGGCACGTAATTTTTTTATACTTTGTGTATTCATTAAAAAATAAATATTATATGATTTATACACAAAATGCTACATCTCTTTAATTAAAATAACATAAATCTGTACTGTTTTTTTAGTAAATGAAAATGTTTTGGTTGACGTACGTCGTATGTAGTAGCAAATAGTTCAATGCAGATGGTATTGTCACGCTATATCGTCACTGTCGAAAAATTCTGTAAACGTTGTAACACAAAGGGATTCACGGGTCAGTTTCATTGAATCTCTAAATCATAAACACACAAAGGCTAAAATTCCATTGTGATATTAATACAATAACACTATTGTCTACCAAATTTCTAACACATTCGAATCGACAGATTCTTTAATTTCTTTCGTGATGCGTGTCAAGGCTGTCGGTTTCAAGTAATTACCTAAAATTAAAAATAAAAATTAGTTTTTTATACTCATACCGTTAAAATATTAACTCAGTGCCATATAAATTATGTGCTGTTATTGGTAATAACCATATGCTATATAAGGAAGTGTCTCATAATTGTGAAAGAAAAGGATTCAATATGAAAGGTAAGATTTGCTCTCTTTTTATTTGTATAAAGACGATATTTTATTTAATTTTTTACCTGTATCGATTTACATATAAATATTAATCAATAAACAATATTATTTTTATACCTTTATAATATGATTAAATATGTGTATCTTATAGTGGTAAAAATGTTCATGTTCATGCATGAGGGTCGAAACCTACCAATGGCTAGTACCAATGTAACTTTTTTAGTGTTAGAGTGGTGATTAATGCTCAAATGTGAAAAAAGGTGTTGGTCAGCAGTGGCCATTAATGAACTGTGGATGTATGTACGATGTATACATGTATATCGCAGAAACATAATTATAATATATTCCATTCTTCATTAGACATGTTATGTACAAATTCACAACTATTAAAATATACATTTTAATTTGTTACAGATATTATTCCTCTGCTGTTGGTCTGTTCAACAACTGTTGTATTGGCTAACGTAGGAGGTATCTACAATAATGGCTGTCCAAAGGATACCAGCATTAATAAACTTTTACCACATGAAAACTGTAATCAGTATTATCAATGTTTCCACGGAGCACTGATCACTAGATACTGTCCATCTGGGCTTCATTTTAACATAAAGCGAGAACGATGTGATTGGCGCGGCAATCTAAAATGCAAAAGTAAAAAGACTAGGAATGACGAAAGCAAACTACCGGACTCTAGCGAAGAACTAGACAGCAGTAACCCTAACCATGCAGGATTAATTTGCTCTAGCCCTGACTCCAATGGTGTGTTGGTAGCTCATGAAAACTGCAACGAATTTTATAAATGTTCTTATGGTAAACCAGTAGGCCTTAAATGTGCTCCGGATCTATTGTATAATCCTTCAAATGAAAAATGTGAATTGTTTCAAAATGTTGATTGTAATGACAGAATTGTGCCTATTAAGGAAAAATATGTCACGTCAAGAACAAAACCCAAAATAACCACATCTGCAACTGAAATTTGTGCAAATAGTCCTGATGGCGTGCTTATTGTTCATACATTTTGTAACAAATTCTATAAGTGTACTGGAGGTAAAGCAATTGCCATGAGTTGCCCTAGTCATCTTATGTATAATACTGTCATACAACACTGTGACTGGCCACGAAATGTAGATTGCACAGATAGAATGCTCAATGAAAATGATGATAGTAATTCAAAAAGCGAGGAAATTGATGATAACGAGATTCCTGCTAGTGATGAAGAAAATGCAGTAGGGGTTTGCGCAAATGATAATTCTGAAGGGGTTGTAGTTTCTCATGAGAAGTGTAGTCATTATTATAAATGTAAACGCCATACTCCTGTTGATTTTAATTGCCCAGATCGTTTGTATTTCAATGCAAACAAGAAAATTTGTGACTGGCCAGAAAACGTTGATTGTGGTGAAAGAATTACATATGAAAATGACAACGACGGGGAAGGTTATACTCCTCGAGCAGAATTTGGGCAACATCAAAGTGAACCTGTAAGTGTACGTGCTGTCTGTTCCGCTGAAGGATCAGATGATACTCTGATTGCACATGAATATTGTAATCAATTCTACAAATGCCGTGATGGACAACCAATAACGTTGACATGTCCAGGTAATCTTTACTACAATCCATCAAAGGAATTTTGTGATTGGTCAAGTTTCGTCGATTGTGGTGATAGAATTGTTCCTTACAGTCAAAATGACCACATGGGTTTTGCTAATAGCCCTGTTGATAATGCTCTTAAAAATAACGATCCTAGTGATCCTACTGATGCACCTGCTATATGTGCTGCAGAAAATTCAGATGGCATATTAGTTGCACACGAAAATTGTAACCAATTTTATAAGTGCTACGAAGGTAAACCAACGGCTTTATTCTGCCAATTGAATCTTTTCTACAACCCTAAGAAAGGTTTCTGTGACTGGCAACACAATGTTAACTGTGGCAATAGAGCAATTCCTGGAGAAAATTCTCTTAGCGACGATGAGAATAACTTTAGTGAATTATGTGCGGGTTTCAACGAAGGCAAAATATTACCACATGAAAACTGTAGTCAGTTTTATAAATGTATGAATGGTCAACTATTTCCTATGGATTGTCCACCAGGCTTGTATTTTAACTCTATGCTTAAGGTTTGTGATTGGCCAATGAACGTTGATTGTGGAGAACGTTTAACAGAATCACAAGCTCGAAACACACATGGTATAATACGAAGAGCACATGGTGTCGTAGTACTGAGTTAATTTCTAGTCTTAATTTATCGTGCAGATTATGAATATCCTCTCTTATGGAGAGGAGGCATATAGTTCAGTAGTCTGTGAGGCGCTGTTGATGAGATGTGATAAAACACAAATAGCATTTAAACTTTTAAAGCCGCTAATGCCATTTAGACAACATGATTTCTCCTGTGGTTCATTGTCTTTTCCAGCTTTTGAGTTTGCTAATTTCTTGTTATTATGTAAATTTATTAACAATGATGTATTTTTTTTAACAACATCGACACAGTGTTTTCTTGTAAAATGTTTATTACATTTTACTGTTTAAGTTCTTTAATGTAATTTATTAATTAAGAATGAATAACTGCCAAATATAATTTTTAGAGTATATTATTTTGTTTCTTTTCTTACTGCCTTGATGCTGTAAATTGGAGGACTAATGACTTTGAAACTGTCAAAATAACAAAGTTTTCATTTTCTTAATCGAACTGTTAGATTGTTTCAAATATTGAACAAGCTGATTCAATGGGGAGTGGTGTAACACTGTAACACATTGTAACACTTTGCTAAATAATTTAATTGTCTCATCAGGTGTAGTTTATTATACGGACCTTGTAGAATCTAGAACAAATTTCCGTGCGTTTGGGCACATTACGGCATGTAATGCGTCATCCGACTTATAAGTCACATGTAAATGGAGGGTGAGCCTATTGCCAAATACTGGGCACAAATCCAGACTCCGTGTTGTTACTGAGAAATTTTCGAAAAATCGATAAAAGTCCAGTAATTCTATGCCCGACCTGGGAATCGAACCCAAGAGTCCTTGTGCGGCACTTGCGACCACTCGACCAACGGGGCAGTCAGTCAGTATCTAGTTTGTCTGGTTTATTACGTTGCGGGATCCATGACAGTTATCTATGTCCCTAGGACGCGCCGTACTTCAGTGTTCCGGTGCTTTCATGGTTGTATCGACTGTAGATCCTGGCTTACAGGAGTTGCAGCGGTTTGGAAGGTTGTGGTGGGCTTGTCCCATAAAAACACTGATTCAAAAAACAAAGAGATACATAATGAAGCTGTGACATGACACCACATTTAGGAAGGATACTACTATAGATATCTTTGTGTAAATAAATATCAGCTAACAAAGTACTTACTATGAAAATTTAAATTTCTGTGAATATTAACAGATTTTCATATGAACTATATGAAAAAATATGCATAATTTTAATTTGTTGAATGGAACAGAAAATATCATCAAGTATCTATAAACACTTACAAATAGTCTAGATTGTTTAAACAATTAATTTTGTAGTTACAGAATAATTTGTGGTTATTTACTTGATTAATATAATTACTGAAATAAGGCAATATTTTACCTAAAGTAAATATTATTTAAAGCCATATTTTTTTACAAAACTGTGACATTTCTCTTTATTGTCTGATTCAACATTTTTATCACAGTTATCATCAGTTTCTTAATTGCAATAACTAGTAATCATTTTAAGATCAGTATCCTTATCTTCATAATTTATCATTATGCAGTTCAAACCTTAACCATGTCAAGTATAAATTACAAATCAATCGATGTATATGTCTTCATTTAGTGAAGTATTTTTTGGAAAAAACTGTGAAGAAATACAAGTACCATGAAAGGTGAGGTGTTTTTATTTTATTAATTCATCGCTTTCTAATTATGTGAAACGGGGGACACACAAGTTCCGAATTTTCCTAGTCCTTTCCATTATCGAACCACAAGACAATCGGCAAAGCGCCACCGCTTCATGGTAGATATCCCACCCACTCGCACAAAGCGCTTCGCTTCAAGCTTCCTTGTGCGAACTGCTAAGGAGTGGAATTCTTTACTGAAGTCTTTGTTTCTTGATGGGTATAACCTGGGTGTCTTCAAGGCCCGAGTGAATAGGTTGCTCATGGGCAGACGTGCTCCATCGTAGGTCGCATCAACACTCACCAACAGGCGAGATAGGCCCATTAAAAAAAATATAAATTATCGAAATACTTATAATATAATATAAGTATTGTATTGTATTCTATACAATGCACTTTTTCCACTTCGCTAAGGCAATCGATGATCGAAGCCGTTAAAAATAATACTACTGAAGCGATTTTACAGATATATTTTTTTTATCCAAACAATGCAGTCATGATCAATGAATTCGTCAAATTAAGTGTCACAGTAAGAATAAAAAAACATAACAATAATGTTATAAGACAACACACCATTTATGTATTATTTTGAAGTTTTTAACAAAAAATTGGAGAATAATAAAGGTAAAATATTCAGTTTTAAAAAAATTACAACTAAAATTCACTTTTGTTACAGGTATAACGCTGTTGCTCATATCAACAGCAGCTCTTGCCCACGCTAATCCTGCTCGGTATTTTGGAAATGGATGTCCTAAAGATTCCAGCCAACTTCTGCCCCACCAGGATTGCGGCCGGTTCTATATATGTTTTGGAGAAACAAAAATTGTTAGAGAATGCCCATCTGGGCTGCATTTTAACGCAGAACTCGAACTGTGTGACTTGCCCCAAAATGTGAAATGCAATATGAATAAACTTAAACGCCATTTAAAGTTTAAAGTAGAAGAAATACTTAAACGTAAAAACGAAAATCCATCAGCACTGTGTGCCAGCAAAAATTCTGAAGGAATTTTGATCCCTCATGAAAAATGTAACCAATTTTATAAATGCTCAGCAGGCCGCCCAGTTGAGTTCAGTTGTCCTACAAATCTTCTTTTCAATGAAATCAATCAAATGTGTGATTGGCCTGAAAAGGTAGACTGCGATAACAGATTAATGGCTGATGACACTGGTAGTGAAAATAACAATGACAAAAATGATGATAGCGTAGTAGTTGGAGGTGATAAACATGATCCCAGCCAAGCTCCTGTTATCTGCGCTTCTGAAAATTCGGATGGAGTTTTGGTTGCACATGAAGAGTGCAATCGATTCTACAAATGCTTTGACGGACACCCAGTAGCCTTAAATTGTCCTAATAAACTTCTCTACAATCCAGAACTGGAATATTGTGACTGGCCGTGGAACGTCAACTGCGGACAAAGAGAAATTTTTGAGGACAACGATGTTGTTGACAATAATGGCGACAACAATCAGGTCGGTAGTGGAAACGTTGGCAATAATGCTGACCCAAGTGAAGCACCTAAAATTTGTGCAGAAGAGAACTCGGACGGGATTTTAGTTGCTCATGAAAATTGCGACCAATTCTACAAATGTTTAGGTGGTAAACCACTTGCTCTGAACTGCCCAGACAATCTATTTTACAACCCTGAACAGGGTTACTGTGACTGGCAGTATAATGTTAAGTGCAATAATAAAGTGATTCCTGAAGAAAATAATGATAGCATTGGAAATAATTTCGCTAACCAGGTGTGCTCAGGCAGAAACGACGATATTATGTTACCTCATGAGAACTGCAATCAGTTCTATAAATGTGTTCACAACCATAAACAACCTATGTACTGCCCACCGGGTTTACACTTTAACACCATACTTAATGTCTGTGATTGGCCTTTCAATGTTGACTGTGGACAGCGCAATAAGTGAAAATGACCAGTGTTAACCAGATTAACCCAAATGTATATAATAAAAGATTTCTAATGATTATTTTGAAACAATTTTTATGTTTTCTTTTTCTAAAATGTGTATTATGATAAGTTGTTAATTTTGTATTTTTTTAAATAAAGAACAAATTGCGGACTATTTGTATTTTATTTTGAAATTAAATAGATTACGTTACATTACGTTAAATTACGTTAAATACAAGTATTACGACTAAAACAAATAAAGATTTAATTATTTTGTATAACTGTGGATTAGAAAAAACAGTGTACCTCAAGGAAGTGTTATTGGACCATAATTATTTCTACTTTGGACTAACAACCTATTAATACAAAGCTATTTAATAACACTATTTATTAATTAAATCAAATATTCCAGTATAAGTTGAGTACTGCCTTGTTAGCACGGCGTGTCGGGTTCAATTCCCGAGTCGGGCAAAATATTGCTAGGCTTTTTGAAAATATCTCAGTAATAACACAAAGTCTGGAATTGTGCCCGGTATTTAACAGGCTCACCTCCTATTACATGGGCCTTATAACACAGATGGTGAAAAGTGGTGTACATTGCATAGTGGCATGTCGCAATGTGTACTTTTGCCTACCCTTTCAGGGGTAAAAGGTGTGACGAAACATAGGTATATTAGTTGAATACGTTGACAAAATAAAATATGCTAGAAATCTCCAAAAACAACAACGGACTCTTCAAAAATATAAACAATTTTGCAGTCCATATCAATTGTTATTGTTTTTATTTTATTCACCAAACACAACAACAGAATAGGCATTATTTACTTGGAAGAATAAGTTCGTTAAATCATAGTAGCTTAAGACGCCCACTTCAACAACGCCAACTACTAATGTGACATTTTCCGAGTTATTTGTACTTTTAAGATTATTCAGACACCACTGACAAGCGGTGAATCAAAACAACGTGATGAAACCAGGGCTTATAACTTTTAATTATAAATTTAGAAATAAATGTATAATCAATTAAACATATACCTAGTCACTTCTTTGCACAATGTGAATAAAATTTTATATTAGGCACCTACCTTCATAGTTACAATGATTGTGATCCATACAATAACAGATGGACCTAATTGTACATACTAACACTCAGAATTTAAAAAAAAACTGAAGTCACTTTTCCTGAAATTGCATCTCAATAACTTTAATGGCTAGGTGAGCGTAAATGATAAATAGATTAATAAGCCTTTTTACGCAACTTTAATAATAATAATCTTAAATAATGCCAAATATTTCTTAATAATCAAAAAAGACCGTATTAACTTAGTTGCCTATACTAGGAAAGCCTTGTGTTACAACAGGCGGAGCATTTGTCCAAAAAAAGTGTACCTATATGCACCTATATTTACCACATTGCGCGTAGAAACCCCCACAATCTGGAGAAGCCGGTGGTTGTTGGTCAAGTTAACGGGAACCCGTTGGCTAGATGCTTTAAAAACCTCACCGGCTTGACAGTTCCACAAGCTATAAAAGACCGCAGAGAACAGGGGCGCTTGGAGAAGGGTTGTACATCAAATGATGCATGCACCAAACTAGAATTCAGTAATAAAGAGAACGACAGAGAAATTGTTAACTAAATGTTTTTATGCATTAAAATCTAACCGTGTCACTCATCGCGTGCGATCTACACAAATGACCATCAAATAGGATACAGTAAAGCTCTATCATACTCAGTTTTTTTGGCACACGTAACCAGTCGTATTAGAAGAAAAGATAAAATCGATTAATTACTCTGATATTTTTGTGCAGTTTTAGTATCTTTCACAGATAAGTACTCGTTATGTTTTATCAAAAGGAAGCAATTTGTCGATATCTCTCTTAACACTTTTTATAGTCATGGGGGTCTGTATATATTTTGAATAAATTTTATTGTCTGTCCTGCAAAATAAAATATTCTCATATCCTATTCTATGTCTTTATAAATATGTACAGTGGAAGACGGATCCGCCTGATCATTTTAAAGTTTTATTGCTTGAACCCAGCAAAAACATTAAGCCGTAACCCACAAATGTCTCATCAAATAGAAAAGCGATAACGTCGCAGCGATGCAACACGTGTAATCCCTTAGTCAGTGGTGCGTTTGATATTGTTCAGTTACCTGCACCGGGCGATGGCACAGTCCCGCTTCATTCGTCAATTCAAGGTCATGGGGCGGGGCTAGAGAGCCTATCTCGTTAGGTGCAAGGAAACATTAAGTTAGTGATGGTCAAGCGCATGTGACAACCATTGTACCTAACACAAACATTGGCTCATACTCCAGCCGTCATCGGCCGTCCACGATGATGAAACATCCAATTGGTTTACCTGGAAGTCACCTAGGAAAGCCTATAAACAACTGCTGAAAGTTGACATGTATTGTGGGGGACTATTTTGTTGGAAGATAAAATACATACAACGAAGCTCAATCTATTAGGTTTGATCTCAGAAGTAAAGATATTGTTTTCCTCAGTGAAGCCCGTTTTTTTAATCATCTAATTTAGTGTACTTGAACTGTTGTTGCATGTACACTAAATAAGATCTAAATTAGATAGTCTTATGACCATCCGGTCATGAGTATGATCGCTGATAACTTAATGTCAAGTGCATCTATTCGTACCTATGGCATACCAAAATAATAACATTAACTTTCTGTTCAAAAATGCTTTTGCGCTGCAAAATTATTATGGTAAATATTCAAAATAATTCCCGTTTGTTTTCGTAAGTAAAACCGCGCATGCATGTAGATAGTAATCATGCAGTTTTCCTCAAAATCTTGATTAATATTTAAATTGTCAATATTTTTAGTCGTCTTTATAATATATCGCTATCTTTTGGTTTTTCAAAAAAAAAATAATCTTAATAAGTCAATCTAATCGATTACATCATACGTTTTTCAATATAAATATGAAACGAGAGAGGTATAAATTAAAGTCAATTGTGACACACCTGCATTAAGTGAAGAACTGTTAAGTAATTAACAATTACATCATGAAAGGTAAGTCTTTTCTTTTTTAATTATTTCACTAACTGCCGCACTTGGAGACATTTAATGATTACTTTATATGATTTAGAATAATATTTAACAGTGCATGTATTTTCCATCATATTTATGGATTGGAGTTGATAGTGTAATAGAACTACTACATTAGATTTCTAATTGATGAAAATAAACATAAATGTGCTGAATTTAAAATTGTGTTCTACGTTTGTAGTATCCCAAAAATTTAAGAACCTACTAAAACTTTGTACTTTTAATTTCAGGTCTTGCTTTAGTTCTTCTCTGCGTAGCTCTTGCTCACGCAGATTCCTCTTGTTCCGATGACGATCAGTTCTTACCTCATGAAAACTGCAACCAATTCTACGTGTGCATGAGTGGTGAGAAAATTCAACTGTTCTGCCCAAATGGCCTTATGTACAACACTGAACTTGAAACATGTGACTGGCATGAGAACGTTGACTGCGGTGACAGACTTATACCTGATGAAGTTGGTGATGGAAACGATCACCCAACCCAACCAGGAGGAAACAACTTCGATGACCGCCTCGCTGAGGTCATCGAAGTTGTTGCTATCTGCGCCGCTGATAATTCAGATGGAATTTTGATCGCCCACGAAAACTGCAACCAATTCTACAAATGTGGTGCAGGTCGTCCCATTGCCTTGGTGTGCCCTGAGGGCCTTCTGTACAACCCAGAAAAAGAGTTCTGTGACTGGGCAGCGAACGTAGACTGCGGTAACCGCGTTCAATAGAATGATTTACATCGACCTTAAGGAATTGTTTTATGTTTATTACCGTTCATCATTTTACTAACATTACGATTCGTTTTATATTGTGTGTTTAAATAAATTGTGAAAAGAAAAACCTTACTTTTACTTGATCTTTTTCCAACGACCAAACTCTTCCCGATCCAAATAAACATTATTAGTTTATTGAAAGGTACAATAAAAAGTCCGCCATTCACTATTTTGTGATGAAGTTTAAATAAATAAATAAATAAAAAGTGACTGACGAGAATAAATTATTTCTATTAATACAAGGGACTTTTGGACGTCAAACAAACAATAAAAGTGTCAGTCTGTCAGTCAGTTATCTATGGAAGCTACTTGTTGTACTATTTCCAAAGTGTAGATTCCTATGGAGCGTTTACTAGAAGAGTATGTAGCGTTCTCAAGAACAAGCAGCAGAGCGGGCCCAGTGGAGCTGATGCCTGATCCGGAGCTGCGGACAACCTAGCGAGTTTACCAGGGCTCCGGCTCAAAAAGCAGGAGTACGAACGAGGTGGTTTTTAGTCAGTAAAAATCTGACAATCTTTCTGGCCTCGCCCAAGGTGGGAGAAGTCATTGAATGATTTTCCTTCTTTAAATAACACCCATTTTAACCTATTACTGGTATTTTAAGTACCATGTAATAAAGAGTGAATTTATTTACATTGTGCCAGACACAATAATGATTGCACACTGATGCAGTGTCTGGGCAACCGGCTGCCATTTAACTTGTAGCGGGTTCAATTTCCGCACAGAGCAGCTCTTTGTGGAAAAAAAAGTCAGATTCAAACATTTATTCTAATTTAACCATAAATTTATTAGTTGACGTTTCAAAAGTACCCAAGTGTACTTTTAAAACGTCAACTAATAAAGAAAAATAAATAATAGTCTATGAGTCTATCCGTCAGTGAAACTAGGTGCTCGTTCCAAAGTGTGTGATTCATAAATAGTTGTTTCAGGTCTGGATGCCATGTATATGTGAACATGAATGTTTGTAAACGCACCCAAGACACTGGAGGAAATCCTAGCGTGGGACAACGTTTCAAAAATCCAGCAACATTTTTAATAGGTTAAACAATCCAAACAAAACTAGTAATGCTTAGCCAGAAATTGAGACTTAATTTCCAGGCGACTGCCTGGAAATTAAGTCTAGAAACTAAGTCATCGAGTCTGGAAACTAAGTCATCTACAAATCTATCATTATGATTAATTACTATCTACAGGTGGTTGTCTTAATTACAAATATCATATTAATTTACTACTAATAGTACTACTATCTTTACTATTTATTATCTAACTTATCGTATACTTTTCAATCCGGAGCTGCAGACAACGTAACAGGTTACCGGTGCGGTGTTGTGGTTTAAAGTAGGAACGGAACGGGGTGGTTTTTGGTCACTAAGAGTCTAACACTTCCTCTCGCCTCACCCAAGGCGGGAGAAGTCATTGGATGATTATCATCGATTTCAAATTTTGTTGCTTGCACCCAGAAAAAACATTAAGCTATACTATTACATGTCTCATCAAATAGAAAAGCGATAACGTCGCAGCGACGCAACACGTGTAATTCTTTAGTCAATGGTATCTTTGATGTTATTCAGCTACCTACGCCGATGATGGCACAGCCTTGCTTCATTCAAGGTCACGAGGCGGAGCTAGAGAACGGATCGCATTAGTGATGGTCAAGCGCATTTGACCACCATTGTACCTAAGACGAACATACACCAGCCGTCATCGGCCGTTCACGATGATGAAGCTTCCAACTGATCTACCTGGAAGTCATTAAGGAAAGCCTATGTTCAGCTGTTGACATGTATTAAATACATCACAACGAATCTTAATCTCATATTGATCGATCTAAATAGGAGCACTTAAACTGGTGTTGTTCACGAGTATGATCACTCGTACCTATGGCATCAAAATAATAATATTTAACTTTCTGGTCAAAAATGTTTTTACTCTGCAAAATTATTATACTAAATACTCCAAATAATTGCCGTTTGTTTACGTAAGTAAAACTGCGGATGTAGATAGTAATCATGTAGTTTTCTTCAAAATCTTGATTATTTTTTAAATGTCAATATTTTATATCGCCTTTATAATTTATCGCTATCTATCGGTTTTTCAAATAAAATAATCTTAATAAGACAATCTAATCGATTACATCATACGCATTTGAATATAAATATTAAACAAGAGCGGTAAAAATTAAATTCAATTGTGATCCGTCCGCATAAAGTGAAGAACTGTTAAATAATTAACAATTACTTACATCATGAAAGGTAAGTCTTTTCTTTTTTAATTATTTCACTAACTGCCGCACTTGGAGACATTTAATGATTACTTTACATAATTTAGAATAATATTTAACAGTGCATGTATTTGACTGCACTACATGCACTGCATGTATTTGCCATCATTTTATGGATTGGAGTTGATGGTGTATTAGAACTACATTTTGTTTTTTTTTTTTGAGAGGGGAAAATCATCTAATGACTTCTCTCGCTCTGGGCGAGGCGAGAGGAAGTGTCAGACTCTTACTGACTAAAAACCACCCCGTTCCTACTCTTGTCTTTCGAACCAGAGCCCCGGTAAACCCGTTAGGTAGTCCGCAGCTCCGGATCAGGCATCAGCCCTACTGGGCCCCATCTGTTGTGGAATGATGGCTCTTTGAGGCGCGCGCGGAACGCGACGCGCCGTACGCATGGGTCTGGATCTGGTCGGGCGGCGAGCAGCCCCTACTCGCCGTCCGCAGACCCGCACTTACGGTGGCCGAAGATCGTCGCGCGATCCCCGACGCCCGAAATGTCTCTCGCGACGGCTGGGGCGTGAGGTTCGTTTCTTCACGCGTCCCGCCTGCTCCTTAGCTAGCATTACTGCTTCGCAGAAAGAGGAGACGGGATCCCAGTCCCCCTCTTTCCGCACCATGGCTTGTATCAGTGCCGGACGCGAGAGGGCGACGTCGCCGACCACATCCCTGAGGACACGGTGGTGCTCAGCCTACGCAGGGCAGACCGCAAGCGTATGTTCCACTGTGTCCTCCAGGCGGTCTTCGCAGTGATGACACCCAGGTGTTTCCTCCCGCCCAATCAGAAACAAGAACCTACTGAAACTAGAACTACTACATTAGATTTCTAATTGATGAAAATAAACATAAATGTGCTGAATTTAAAATTGTGTTTTACGTCTGTAGTATCCCAAAAATTTAAGAACCTACTAAAACTTTGTACTTTTCATTTCAGGTCTTGCTTTAGTTCTTCTCTGCGTAGCTCTTGCTCACGCAGATTCCTCTTGCGCCGATGACGATCAGTTCTTACCTCATGAAAATTGCAACCAATTCTACGTGTGCATGAGTGGTGTGAAGATTCAACTGTTCTGCCCAGACGGCCTTATGTACAACACTGAACTGGAAACATGTGACTGGCATGAGAACGTTGACTGCGGTGACAGACTTATACCTGATGAAGTTGGTGATGGAAACGATCACCCAACCCAACCAGGAGGAAACAACTTCGATGACCCCAGCGAGGCTCCTGCTATCTGCGCCGCTGATAATTCAGATGGAATTTTGATCGCCCACGAAAACTGCAACCAATTCTACAAATGTGGTGCAGGTCAACCCATTGCCTTGGAGTGCCCTGAGAACCTTCTGTACAACCCAGAAAAAGAGTTCTGTGACTGGCCAGCGAACGTAGACTGCGGTGACCGCGTTCGATAGAATGATTTACAACGACGTAAAGGAATGGTTTTGTGTTGTTTTATGTTTACTACCGTTCATCGATATTTTTACTAATATTACCGACGGTTTTCCATTGTGTGTTTAAATAAATTATTATAAAGAAAAACCTCACTTTTACTTGGTCTTTTTCCAACTCCAAGAACATCGTGTTTTAGTTGAAAGCGGCGGTAAGTCTTGATCTAGGTATACATACACGCAGACTTTGTTTTGAATGACTTTAGACGATCTCTAGATCGTCTAAAGTCAGATATCTATATCTGACAAGGAAATATTAAATTTTCTGGAATTGTACCCCTAAGACAGTAAAAGAAGATTTTTAACGTGCAATAGACTCCATGGTTATATCCATTTTCAATCAGTTCTTGGAGAAATTATTGGACTACTGCATATATTACTTTATTTTCTATGTATACAGATATCAAAGCCTTCGATGTGTTAAGATCTTTTATGTATATTAAACTTTAGGCCGACTTTAGGGATCGCACTGAAGAAATGAAAATTCAGATCACAATAGACAAGGCAAACATAAAAAATTTAACGACATGATATTTTTAAAAGGTTTTTATTTTTGATAATAATATTAATCATTAGACTATTAACTTATCACTTATATGTAGTATATTAGATATGTGAAAAGATACTGATGATAGGTGGGCCTTGAAAAAAATCAAGGTACGAATATAGTTTGATGGTAATCAGATAGAAAACAAAATCGGTCATACAATAAATAGCCTATAAATATAATTGTGTGTATACACGTATGTATTACGCATTACATAAATAAAATAATTCTGCTTCTGTACTGTTGTTATAAATAAAAGTTGTAATGGACAAAAGTAAAAACTAAATGCATAAATTCCACACCATTTCGATCAGTAGTATTGTAAGTCACATGTCATTAAGGATGATTTTATTTTCATATGCCCTGGAGCCTGCTCCATTCTATACCAATAGTTCAAAATATCCAAACAGAACCAGTGATTAGCCAGAAATAGACCATGAAGCAAATACAAAGAGGATATGTCATAACTGGATATTCCTTTAATATAATGCGTGACACTTAACATTGAGTCTTAGACGTAAAAACCACACCCATATTGCAAAAACGTTGGCAATTGTCCACATTTTAATTTGCCACTTTCGGAGCGCTTACAATATATCTACACCTTATTACTTATAATATCATTAGACAGGGCCGTTTTTTTCTGTGTAACAATGCGTAATCACATTATGGGATCATCCTTTTTGTACTTTTTTTATGGTCGTAGTCAATTGACCAGAGAGGCAGTCAAAGGCAAAAAAAAATACGAGTAAAGTTGAGGTTATGGTAATTGCAGTTATTCATCTTGAAATCTATCATTATGATTAATAACTATCTACAGCTGGTTATTACCCGACTGCGCCAGAAGGAGGGTTATGTTTTTCGAGTGTATGTATGTATAATTGTTTGGCACGCTCTGCAGCCTAAACGGCTTGATGGATTTTGACTTGAGAGGTGTCGTTAGATTCGTATTTACTGTGAGAGTGACACTGGATATATCAAAATAATAAAAAAACAAAATGGCGGATTTTTGGCGCCAAATTCGAATATTGCTCACTCTCTAGCCTGAACGACTAGACTATGGATTTCCGCTTGATACGGGTCGTTTGATTCGTATTTACTATGAGAGTGACACTAAATATATCAAAATACAAAAAAAAATAAAACTAAAAAAAAATAATTAAAGAAAGCAAGCCGTATCACAAAGTCTTCATATTTAGAATGGGTCCCGACTGCTTAAATTTTACGATGACTTTCTTGTTTTAGGGTTTTTTTCATTTTAATATTATAAAGAAACGCAGTCGGGTTTTTTAGTTTTTTAAATTACCTTTTTTTCCTAATCATAATTATCATACTAAATTGGCACTATTATCTAACTTATCGTAAATTTTTCACAAAAAATATTAAACGGGTAGGGTATAAAATTTATACCTTAACTTGGTGAAGGAAAACATCGTGAGGAAACCTTTGCTTATAATTTCTAATTGTAAGTTTGAAACCACCAACGCCCATTGAGCAAGCGTGGTGCTTGCATAGCATTAATGCTCCAACCTTTTCCAAATGAGGCTTTGGTCAGCAATGGCCACGTGTTATGATGTTAAGGCAAGCGAATACTAAAGTTGTTACAAATATGTATTTGTAACAACTTTAGTATTCGCTTGTATATGGGCGGCGCCAATGACTAACCAGTGATCCGTTTGATCATTTCCACAATGTTCTTTGCCATATAAATACATACATATAAATACATTAATAAAATACGTACTATCACTAAATCAAATACCTATGACGGCATTTTATTTATAACTACTGTTTACTGTTGATTAATAAACGTATCATGATCATCAGACTATATCAGATGTGACGCAGTATATCAAGTGTGATAATTATGACATTGATGAAAACGTTTATTTTTGTTCTTTGGAAAAATCCAAGATAATGTACGAGTATAGGTAACGATCATGTATTTCCATTCCCAGAATGATGACGATTAGACACGGGACTTGTGTGTCTTATCATGTCAAATGTGGCCACAATTATCTATAATATAAAAATAATTCGTGTTTTCCTACTTGACGCTATAACCCCAGAACGCACAAACGATTGATGATTTTTTTTCCCACCTTAAAAAAACGCATGAACCACTTTTCAAGGTTTATAGCAAGGAACAAATAAAAATGCAGGAAAATTTTCAAGATGAAACTTATAAAGTACAGCATCGATTTACTTCACTATTGCAATCTAACAGATTGGGTCAACATATAAGCTACATATTATTGCACTACAGGCGAGGAGCTGTGACCGGGGGAAAATTATCCAAACACTATGCCACGCTGATGAAGTTACGGGCATATATACTTCGTAATAATTAATCACAGTCAAATCAAAGTTATGCACTTTCAACAATTTCACGAAATCGTATTTTATTTTTATGTTTGTGGTTGTTAGGACAACAATTATATTACAAAAAGGAATATTGACAGGGAAAGTCATGTGCAAGAACCCGTGCTACTTATAATAATAGAAAACTAATCCATATTCCCTGTTATTTGTTTCAAGTCATCCTGGATTCTCTTGCATAAGTAGTTAGGTATTAGAACTAAAATGCAATGACACAAAAATCAAAAGTTTTATCAAACTGCAACATCGTTGATTACAGTAGCGGTGGTGATGATAAAAAACCAATCAATTTTCTTGTTGATTAATTCATGACAAATGTATTGATTATCGCAAGCGATAATTTGTAGTAGTAGAAAGTACCTACGTATTTAATTTAGGATTAATTTAGGGGATTTTTTTTTTGATTGCGCCTCTATTTACCTTTGAACCAAACAAAGTGTCCACCAAATACCTACATAATATCTAACAAGTATACTGACTTGCACACAACCCGGCACGGAAAATATCGACCGTTATGTCATTCCTTAGGTTACGTTACACCCTTTTTGGGGGGAGGGAATCATCCAATCCACACCCTGGTTGAGGAGAGAGGGAGTCAGACTCTTACTGTCTCAAAACCACCCCGTTCTTTCTCGTGCTTTAAGTCGGAGCCCCGATAACCTGTTACGTAGTCCGCAGCTCTTTTTTTTTTTGAAGGGGGAAAATCACTTAATTACTTCTCCCGACTTGGGCGAGGCGAGAGGGAGTGTCAGACTCTTACTGAAACCGGCCCGTTCCTTTTCCTGCTTTTCGAGCCGGAGCCCCGGTAAACCCGCTAGGTAGTCCGCAGCTCCGGATCAGTCCGCAGCTCGGGACCGGGCATCAACATTACTGGGCCCCATTTGTGGTGGACTGGCTCTTGGAGGTGAGTACGGGTTTGGTTCTGGTTTTGACCGAAACCGAAATACTTGTAAAAACAATACAAATGGCATTATCTTAGTCATCTTTGGACTTCGAACTTGTTGTTGTAATACAGCGATAGCACCTGGCTTCATTCAACGCAGATTTTATAGGTGAACCCCCCTTTTTTATAGGAGGTTCGTAGTTCAGCGGTTGAGTATGATGATGATGATGAGTAAGTTATCATCCCTTCCCAAGTCCTTTACTAATATTACAAATGTATGTGTGTTTTGATGTTTGTTCGTCAATCACGCTGAAACTACTGAACGGATTATCTTGGGATTTGGTACAGACAGCGGTGTGCCCTGCGTGGGCTGGGCACCGCCAAGTCCTCAGGGATGTGGTCGGCGACGGCGACCTCTCGCGCCCGGCACTGGTTCAAGCCATGGTGCGGAGCGAGAGGGACTGGGATGCCGTCTCCTCCTTCTGCGAAGCAGTCATGCTAGCTAAGGAGGAGGCGGGGCGCGTGAGGGAACAAACCTCAGATAGGGCCCAGTAGGCCTGATGCCTGATCCGGAGCTGCGGACTACCTAGCGGGTTTACCGGGGTTCCGGCTCGAAAAGCAGGAGTAGGAACGTGGTGATTTTTAGTCAGTAAGAGTCTGACACTCCCTCTTGCCTCGCTCAAGGCGGGAGAAGCCATTGGATGATTTTCCCCCCTCAAAAAAAAAAGGTACGTACGTTCAAAATGTTCAACGTGAATTTGTAAATATTTATTTCTGTGTGCATATTTTATCAGTCCTAAATTACAAATTCGGGTTAATCTTTTAAATATTATCTGATTGATTATCATCGTGCAATTCAAATATGAAATGAACAAACTATAAATAAAAGTCAGTCGCTGCACAAACACAACCAGTAGTGCCTTCTTAAAAATTGTTTAAAACACGCGTCAGTATGAAAGGTAAGACATCAAGGCAAATTACGCCTATGTTTATCTCAATAACAACTTTAAGAATGTATTTAACTCTTTCGCAATAAAATTTCAAATAAAATTAATTAAATCTTCAAAAAGTCAATAAATGTTTTTTCAAATTAAAATAATCTGTAGTAACTGTAAATTAAAATACAAGTTTAAACTGAAGTAAATTAAATAAAAAAAAAAACAAATATTACTGAAAAGGTTTCATATAATTTTGAGAAATTATTCTGTTTTTTTTTTGTTTTAGGCATAGCGCTGTTGCTCCTCTGCATAGCTGCAGCTCAAGCGAGCCCGATTTGCACTATAGATATGGTTGGTGTTATGTTACCTCATCCAAAGTGCGACCATTTTTATACGTGTTTCTTTGGCAGTACAGCGGAACAATACTGCGGAGACGGTCTCCTATTTAATCCTGAACTTCAAGTATGTGACTGGCCTTTCAATGTAGACTGCGGTGATCGAATTGTTCCCCCTACAAAATTAATCGCTGAGAAAACGACAAAAATAGACAATCGATCTCCTGCTGAAATTTGTGCGGAAGAGGGTTCTGAAGGTCTAATTCTCGACCATGAATATTGCGACAAATACTACAAGTGTAATAATGGTAAACCCGTTACCATGCCTTGCCCACCTAATCTTCTGTGGTCTCATGTGTTTTGTTACTGGGCCGATCGAGTAGACTGTGGTGACAGAATTAGACCAGAGGGCTTCGATCAAGAACCCGATGATGGAGTAAACGACAATTTAACCCCAGCTGAGATCTTCTGCAACCAGCTAGGTACTTGGAATGTTATATTCGCACATGAAAATTGCAATCAATATTATCAATGCATTTTTGGAAAACCTATAGTATTGTCTTGTCCGGCAAATCTATTCTACGACCTAGAAAAGCATATTTGTGATTGGCCTGAAAATGTCAACTGTGATAACCGAATTAAACCAGATGGTATAAGCAGTGGTAACCCTAACGACGATGATAAAGTCTCCGAGCAAGTATCTGGAGGAAACAGCGATCCTAGCCAAGCTCCTGCCATCTGTGCCGCTGAAGATTCAGACGGCATTTTGGTTGCTCATGAAAATTGCAATCAATTCTACAAATGCTCCGAAGGAAAGCCTGCAGCATTGGATTGTCCGCAAAATCTTCTCTACAATCCAGAAAAGGAATATTGTGACTGGGAATGGAACGTCGACTGTGGCAACCGTATTAAACCAGATGACGTAAGCAATGGAAACTCTAACGAAGACCCCGACCAAGGATCTGGAGGAAACAGCGATCCTAGCCAAGCCCCTGCCATCTGCGCCGCTGAAAATTCAGATGGCATTTTGGTCGCTCATGAAAATTGCAATCAATTCTATAAATGCTCCGAAGGAAAGCCTGCAGCATTGGATTGTCCGCAAAATCTTCTTTACAATCCAGAAAAGGAATATTGTGATTGGCCTTGGAATGTTGACTGTGGCAACAGAGTTATTCCTAGTGAATAGTAGATGAGAAGAGAATCAGCCAATACGTTCGGTCCTAATCTTATAGTGAAATTTTGCGGCTGAAAATTCTGTAGGTTTGATTTTTTCTCAGGAATATTGCGACCAATTCTACATTTGCAATCATGGCCAACCCGTTACCATGCAAAGGCCACCTGTTTTGTAAAGTTGCTGCTTTTGTAAACTGTGGAAATAGAATTATAGCAGATAATTATGTTGGTGGAAATCACAAAAAAATATAAAATGTAATACTTTTTTTAATTTAGAATTTTAATAGCATAGGTAATTGATATTACTTTTAATTTCATCGTTTTTTGATGTTTTCAGTTAATTGTATATATGTTTTTGTATAATATTTGATTAATAAATATTTTTTTAAATAAAACTTAGTTTTTCTTGAAATTAAAACCTAAAACCTTGGTTGAGAAGTTATAAACCTCTGTTAAGTTAGTCTAAACAGAATATAATTTCTTCAATGATATACCCTTTAGTGTCGTTAGGCATGGTATATTTTTATAGAATGACGTAGAGACATCTGCCTTTTTTTGAGGGGCGAAAATCATCCAATGCCTTCTCCGGCCTTGGGCGAGGCGAGAGGGAGTATCAGACTCTTACTGACTAAAAATCACCACGTTCCTACTCCTGCTTTTCCAGCCGGAACCCCGGTAACCCGTTTGGCAACACGCCACTCCGACTCAAATCATCCGTAAATTAAAATAAAAGCAGGGAAATTGCAATATAGCCCAGTAGCTCACACAATGTAAAAATCAGCTTAGTTTATAGCTAGCAGGTTCTATGTAGACAGGGTGATTCACCCCGTTCCTTCTCCTGCTTTTCGAGCCGGAGCCTCGGTAAACCCGCTAGGTAGGCCGAAGCTCCGGATCAGAGACATCTGCCTACCAACAGTATAAGCGTTACAATGTGTGTAAGTATTAACGAAAGAAAAAGTTACCACATTAAACTTTACAACCGAAAATTGGAGTAAATTAAATCTATATATTAATACGTGAAGCAAAAACTTTGTAACAGTTTTTACGAAAATTGCGCGGACGTTGGAGCATAAAATTTGGTACACTTATAGTTTATGTGTAGGAGAATTGCGGAACGTTAATATTTTTCAAAAATAATGCTTATAAAGTACATTAAATCAATCTATAAAACATTACACACACATGCATAGTATCTGATCGTATTTGACAAAACGTCAAAATCGATAGACATTGCGATGGTATTCTCACGTCTCATATGAAAAGAGGTTTCTAATTGAAGGAGGTTTGGTTATTCATGATGCGCCGGAATATATTAATTTGAATTTTACAAAACTAATAGCAATTCGTTAAATACAAATTATCCTTGAACGTATGTTAAGTGGTATTGTAAATTAAATCGTATATGGTCGAATTTCGACCACTAGGCGACCACTAGTTTAAATTAATTAATGTACTATCACTGCACGACTACAATAAAATAATACAAAAAGTTCTTATTTGAATAATAAGAAGGCTTTTTATTATTTTAATAATACAGAAATATTTTTTTTTAAAGTATATGTTGTCAACACTATTATTTTTATACTAGCTTCCGCCCGCGACTCTATCAGGAGTTATACGTGTTATTGTGAGTCAACCATAAGAGATAGACATTTGTTGTCATAGAATATTTTTTAAGCAATTTTAAGGAGAACATTTCCGTGATACATGATTTCTGTGTAGCTTTAACCACTAAGGCTGCACACGCGACGGAAGTTTCGTTGAAATCTGTCAAGTGGTTTTTATTTCTATAAAGAACATACAGACAGACAGACAAAAACATTTCTGATTACATTTTTGGCGTCAGTATCGATCACTAATCACCCGCTGATAGTTATTTTGGAAATATATTTCATGTACAGAATTGACCTCTCTACAGATTTATTATAAGTATAGATAGAAGATTAACTATCGTAGGACATACTACATTAACTAAAAAATCACAGTTTACTCAGGTACATTAATGAAAAAAAGCCATACAAGTTTCGAGTCACCGAAGGACTCTTTATCATGAGCAGCGTGCGCAGGGCAGGCAGAGACAATGGAACGCCAATTGCTACGAATTTTACATACCTCTTTCGCTTCAGGTTAATTACTACACACCACACGCTACTCTAGTCACGCGACGATCTCTCTCTCTCTCTCTCTCTCTCTCTCTCTCTCTCTCTCTCTCTCTCTCTCTCTCTCTCTCTCTCTCTCTCTCTCTCTCTCTCTCTCTCTCTCTCTCTCTCTCGAGTCTGCGGACTGTCCGTCCGTAGACTCGGAAGGGTAGCTCGAAACCCGACCAGAACCAGACCCATCAGACTATCATAGATAGGGCCCAGTAGGGCTGATGCCCAATCTGGAGCTGCAGACTACCTAGCGGGTTACCAGAGCAAAGAGCAAGAGAAAGAACCTCTCGCCTCACCCTAGGCGGGATAATTCAATAGATGATTTTTCCCCTCAAAAGAAAAGGCCTATGAATCAAGAATTTCGGAAAATTCTTAACCCACACCTACCTTATTATATGGTTTACCTAACTTGGAAAACAAAACCGAGATTTGTAGCAGATTCGAGATACTCGTAAGAACAAAAAATTATATAAATTGTGTTTAGGTTAGAATAAAAGTTTTGATTAAGTTGGTCTATAGTTTACAACGTATGTAAGTAAGTACTTTATTAGACTTTGAATGAGCTGGTTGAATCATTTAAAATATCCCTTTTTAGGAATACCAGTGTGAAAGGGCGACGCGCATACTACTACTGCGTTTCACCTTCTAAGTGAGAGATCCGGAATCCGTACTCACTACATAGTTACGTCATTATTTTCGAGGTGTTCCTCTCAGCAGCTCAGTCAAATAGTTTCTTAGATGGTTTGTAACGCACTAAAATAGATGTGTCGTTACACTTAGGCTATGTTAACCATTTAAACTGTCGTTATGTTTTTTTATTTTTTTACATTTAATGGGTCGACGTTTGGCCGCTATCTCACCTGATGGTAAGTGATGATGCGGCCTACGGTGGAGCACGCCTGTCGTTATGTGCTAAAATGTTTGTCTAAATACCTCAACTCATTTTTTTTTACATAAGTGAAGCCGCGTATACAGTTTGTTGAATATGTTATCGGTACTAAATTACAAATTCGTGTTAATCGTTTCAAAATCAGTGTTCTTATCTACTGATTGTCTTCATGGAGTTCAGATATTAAGTGAGCGAAGTATAAATTAAAATCAATCGTTGCAAATACACAATCAGCAGTGCCTTCTTAAAAATTGTGTAAGAAACACGTGTTAATATGAAAGGTAAGACCATTGTCAATTGAATGTTTAATTTTATTAAAGCAAATTAAATGACACTAAAAATATGAAATTTTTATTTTTTTTTTATTTACTACATCGACAAAAGGAGTTGTGTGTTAACTATATTAAAAAAAAAAAGTTGATTCATTCGATAATCATTATAATATGTTTGTTTCAGGCATAGCGCTGTTGCTTCTCTGCGCAGCGGCTGCAGCTCAAGCGAGCCCGATTTGCACTCAAGAAATGGTTGGTGTTATGTTACCTCATCCAAAGTGCGACCATTTTTATACGTGTTTCTTTGGCAGTGCAGCGGAACAATACTGCGGAGACGGTCTCCTATTTAATCCTGAACTTCAAGTATGTGACTGGCCTTTCAATGTAGACTGCGGTGACCGAATTATTCCCCCTAGAAAATTAATCGCAGAGAAAAATACAAAAACGGATAATCGATCTCCCGCTGAAATTTGTGCGGAAGATGGTTCTGAAGATCTACTTCTCGACCATGAATATTGCGACAAATACTACAAGTGTAATAATGGTAAACCCGTCACCATGCCTTGCCCACCTAATCTTCTGTGGTTAAGTAATCAATTTAATCAGTTTTGTTACTGGGCCGATCAAGTAGACTGTGGTGACAGAATTAGACCAGAGGGCTTCGATCAAGAACCCGATGATGGAGTAAACGACAATTTAACCCCAGCTGAGATCTTCTGCAACCAGCCAGGTACTTGGTATATTGTATTTGCACATGAGAATTGCAACCAATTTTACCAATGCCTTCATGGATACCCTGTAGAATTGTCTTGTCCGGCAAATCTATTCTACGATCTAGAAAAGGGATATTGTGATTGGCCTGAAAATGTCAACTGTGACAACCGAATTATACCAAATGACATAAGCAGTGGTAACCCTAACGACGATGATAAAGTCTCCGAGCAAGTATCTGGAGGAAACAGCGATCCTAGCCAAGCTCCTGCCATCTGTGCCGCTGAAGATTCAGACGGCGTTTTGGTTGCTCATGAAAATTGCAATCAATTCTATAAATGCTCCGAAGGAAAGCCTGTAGCATTGGATTGTCCGCAAAATCTTCTCTACAATCCAGAAAAGGAATATTGTGACTGGGAATGGAACGTCGACTGTGGCAACCGTATTAAACCAGATGACGTAAGCAATGGAAACTCTAACGAAGACCCCGACCAAGGATCTGGAGGAAACAGCGATCCTAGCCAAGCCCCTGCCATCTGCGCCGCTGAAAATTCAGATGGCATTTTGGTCGCTCATGAAAATTGCAATCAATTCTACAAATGCTCCGAAGGAAAGCCTGCAGCATTGGATTGTCCGCAAAATCTTCTTTACAATCCAGAAAAGGAATATTGTGACTGGCCTTGGAATGTTGACTGTGGCAACAGAGTTATTCCTAGTGAATAGTAGGTGAGAAGAGAATCAGCCAATACGTTCGGTCCTAATCTTGTAGTGAAATTTTGCGGCTGAAAATTCTGTAGGTTTGATTTTTTCTCAAGAATATTGCGACCAATTCTACATTTGCAATCATGGCCAACCTGTTACGATGCAAAGCCCACCTGTTTTGTAAAGTTGCTGCTTTTGTAAACTGTGGAAATAGAATTATAGCAGATAATTATGTTGGTGGAAATCACAAAAAAATCTAAAATGTAATAGTTTTTTTAATTTAGAATTTTAATAGCATAGGTATTTGATATTACATTTTATTTCATAGTTTTTTGATGTTTTCAGTTAATTGCATATTTGTTTTTTGTATAATATTTGATTAATAAATATTAAAAAAAACTTTGTTTTTCTTGAAATTAAAACCTAAAACCTTGGTTGAGAAGTTATAAACCTCTGTTAAGTTAGTCTAAACAGAATATAATTTATTCAATGATATGCCGTTTAGTGTCGTTAGGCATGGTATATCTTTATAGAATGACGTAGAGACATTTGCCTTTTTTTGAGGGGTGAAAATCATCCAATGCCTTCTCCCGCCTTGGGCGAGGCGAGAGGGAGTGTCAGACTGTTTCTGACTAAAAACCACCCCGTTCCTTCTCCTGCTTTTCGAGCCGGAGCCTCGGTAAACCCGCAAGGTAGGCCGCAGCTCCGGATTAGAGACATCTGCCTACCAACAGTATAAGCGTTACAATATGTGTAAGTATTAACGAAAGAAAAAGTTACCACATTAAACTTTACAACCGAAAATTGGACTAATTTAATTTAAATTAATTAATGTATTATTATTGCATGACAACAATAAATAGCTAGTAATTAGAATAAAATAATACAAAAAGTTCTTATTTGAATATTAAGAAGGCTTTTTATTATTTTAATAACACAGAAATATTTTTTTTAAAGTATATGTTGTCAACACTATTATTTTTATATTAACTGTCGTAGGACATACTACATTAACTAAAAAATCACAGTTTACTCAGGTACATTAATGGAAAAAAGCCATACAAGTTTCGAGTCACCGAAGGACTCTTTATCATGAGCAGCGTGCGCAGGGCAGGCAGAGACAATGGAACGCCAATTGCTACGAATTTTACATACCTCTTTCGCTTCAGGTTAATTACTACACACCACACGCTACTCTAGTCACGCGACGATCTCTCTCTCGAGAGAGAGACGCGAGTCTGCGGACTCACCGTCCGCAGACTCGGAAGGGTAGCTCGAAACCCGACCAAAACCAGACCCATCAGACCATCACAGATAGGGCCCAGCAGGGCTGATGCCCAATCTGGAGCTGCAGACTACCTAGCGGGTTACCAGAGCATAGAGCAAGAGAAAGAACCTCTCGCCTCACCCTAGGCGGGATATTTCAATAGATGATTTTTCCCCTCAAAAGAAAAGGCCTATGAATCAAGAATTTCGGAAAATTCTTAACCCACACCTACCTTATTATATGGTTTACCTAACTTGGAAAACAAAACCGAGATTTGTAGCAGATTCGAGATACTCGTAAGAACAAAAAATGATATAAATTGTGTTTAGGTTAGAATAAAAGTTTTGATTAAGTTGGTCTATAGTTTACAACGTAAGTAAAGGGTTTATTAGACTTTGAATAAAAAAAAAAATAGTTTATTTCATATCATTTTGTCATACATTGCATGTCGAGGAGTCTCCAGTTAGACATAAGTGTTTGAAGACTCCGCCCTTACATTGTAATAACAATACAAAAAATAAAACAAAAAAGGTAAAATAGAAAATACGATAAATTGTACATATTATGTGCGTTAATGTGTTGGGGGTGTCTGTGTGTTGAGTATGAGTGTGTTGAGTGTTGTGTATGTGTGTGAGAAAGAAGTTTTGAATTTTACATTGTATGATTTTTATTAAGTCATACGTTGCAAGAGTTATTCTGTATCATTATAGTTTAAATTGTGTAGCCATGACGTTAATATTTTTTTGCATTCATTTTTTTTTGTCATGGATGTAAATATATTTATTAATTTTATTATATAAAAACGCTGATCGCTTCGTATATTGTCTGCTGGCAAATTCTGTTTTAGTCCTGGGAACGTTTGCTATGCAATTTTTTTTCTCTTTTCAGTATTTTAGGATTTTAAGGTGTCTCTTTGTGCATTTTGAGAATGATAAGAAGGATGTACAATTGTCTCACTGACAGCAGATTACATAATTTGTAGAGGTTTTCTGTAGAGAAGATCCTTTTTTTGAAGTACATTACCTTCAGTATCGCTCTTTGAGCGCGTTCCAACTCCAGAAAACTAGATTTAGTTGCTCCCCCCATACAGGTATGCAGTATATTAAAACAGATTGGACCAAAGATACTTATATTTCATTTAGTAAATTTCTATGTTTCTCATTATTTTTATCTTTGTCTACGTTTGTTCTCCTTGGCACAACATATCTCAGCTCTTTGAAAATCCATATCAATTTTCGTACCCTACTCATGATATTTTCCAGTTGACCAGGAAAGACGCTGGTCAATAATCACTCCCAGATATGTTATGTTGGTAACTTGTTGGATAGTAGGGCAATTGCAGGAAGTCCCAGCTGTATAATCGTCGCATATGTGGATTCTTAAATTTAGTTCTCTATCTGGTTGAGACTGATTATAAATATTAAAACAAATAAAATTAGTTTTACTTGCGTTCAGGGTGAGAAGATTGTTCGCTAACCAAGTTGCAATAAGAGCTAGTCCTTCTTCTGCACTATTTTTAACATCAGCCCATGTTTTCCCTGAGAAGACGACAGCTGTATCATCGGCGTACGAGAATATTTTAGCATTATTAATTCTCATGTTACATAGGTCATTAATATAGATTAAGAAAAGCGTAGGTCCTAGTACACTTCCTAGTGGCACGCCGTATGATATAATATCTGCGTCTTCACTAACAGCTAGGTCAAGTTTCATTTTTTTGTGTTCTACCAGAAAGATAATCTCTAAAAAGTGCCAACGGTATTCCACGAATTTCAATAGCCTCAAGTTTGTGTAAAAGAATGGGCATAGAGACGGTGTCAAAAGCTTTTTTTAAATATAAGAAGGTTGCCATACATTTGTTTCCTTTATCGAGCTGTTCAGTTACTAAAGAACTTAGTGCTATCACAGCGTCTTCAGTTGACTTTTTTTGCCTAAAACCAAATTGAGAAGGTGACAGAATATTAAATTTATTTACGTACTGCAAGAGGCGAGTGTTTATTAACTTTTCTATAACTTTTGAAATTGCTGTTAGAACGGAGATAGGTCGATAATTATTAACATCGTCTCTATTATTATATTATACCACCCTTGTACACAGGTGTAATGATAGATTTCTTTAACGAGGCTGGAAAAATACCTTTTTGAAAACATAGATTGGCCAGATATGTGATAACTGGTACAACTTCATTTTTAGCATGTTTCAAAAAGGCAGTGGGTATATTGTCCCATCCGGGGGCACTATCAGATCGTAGATTCATAAGCGTAGTACAAACTTCGGATTGATCAGTATCCAGAAGTACCATTGAGCTTATGTTTAATGAGGTTTTACTTGGACATTTATAACGTAGGTTAGTGCCAGATGATATATTTTGGGCCAGACCACTGCCTATACTTGCAAAGTAGTTATTTATAAAGTTAGCGGATTCTATGGGAGAAGATTTAACCTGTAATAATTCTAAGTTATCTGTTCGTCATTTATTAGTGTAAGTTCTATTACGTCATTATTTTCGAGGTGTTCCTCTCAGCAGCTCAGTCAAATAGTTTCTTAGATGGTTTGTAACGCACTAAAATAGATGTGTCGTTACACTTAGGCTATGTTGACCATTTTTAAACTGTCGTTATGAGCTAAAATGTTTGTCTAAATACCTCAACTCGAATATTTTTTTTACATATTGCCGTTTAAAGTAGATGAAGCCGCGTATGCAGTTTGTTGAATATATTATCGGTGCTTAATTACAAATTCGTGTTAATCGTTTCAAAATCAGTGTTCTTATCTACTGATTGTCTTCATGGAGTTCACATATTAAGTGAGCGAAGTATAAATTAAAATCAATCGTTGCACATACACAATCAGCAGTGCCTTCTTAAAAATTGTGTAAGAAACACGTGTCAATATGAAAGGTAAGACCATTTTCAATTAAATGTTTAATTTTATTAAAGCAAATGACACTAAAAATATGAAATTTTTATTTATTTATTTACTACAGCGACAAAAGGAGTTGTGTGTTAACTGTGTAAAATAATTAAAAAAAAGGTTGATTCATTCGATAATCATTATAATATGTTTGTTTCAGGCATAGCGCTGTTGCTTCTCTGCGCAGCGGCTGCAGCTCAAGCGAGCCCGATTTGCACTCAAGAAATGGTTGGTGTTATGTTACCTCATCCAAAGTGCGACCATTTTTATACGTGTTTCTTTGGCAGTGCAACGGAACAATACTGCGGAGACGGTCTCCTATTTAATCCTGAACTTCAAGTATGTGACTGGCCTTTCAATGTAGACTGCGGTGACCGAATTATTCCCCCTAGAAAATTAATCGCAGAGAAAAATACAAAAACGGATAATCGATCTCCCGCTGAAATTTGTGCGGAAGAGGGTTCTGAAGATCTACTTCTCGACCATGAATATTGCGACAAATACTACAAGTGTAATAATGGTAAACCCGTCACCATGCCTTGCCCACCTAATCTTCTGTGGTTAAGTAATCAATTTAATCAGTTTTGTTACTGGGCCGATCAAGTAGACTGTGGTGACAGAATTAGACCAGAGGGCTTCGATCAAGAACCCGATGATGGAGTAAACGACAATTTAACCCCAGCTGAGATCTTCTGCAACCAGCCAGGTACTTGGAATGTTATATTCGCACATGAGAATTGCAATCAATATTATCAATGCATTTCTGGAAAACCTATACTAATGTCTTGTCCGTCACCTCTTGTCTTCAACCTAGAAAGAGGATTTTGTGATTGGCCTGTGCGTGTCAACTGTCAAGACCGAATTATACCAGATGACATAAGTGGTGATGGAGGAAACGACGATTTAACCCCAGCTGAGATCTTCTGCAACCAGCCAGGTACTTTGAATATTATATTCGCACATGAGAATTGCAATCAATATTATCAATGCTTTTTTGGAAAACCTTTAGAATTGTCTTGTCCGGCAAATCTATTCTACGATCTAGAAAGGCATATTTGTGATTGGCCTGAAAATGTCAACTGTAACAACCGAATTAAACCAGATGGTATAAGCAGTGGTAACCCTAACGACGATGATAAAGTCTCCGAGCAAGTATCTGGAGGAAACAGCGATCCTAGCCAAGCTCCTGCCATCTGTGCCGCTGAAGATTCAGACGGCGTTTTGGTTGCTCATGAAAATTGCAATCAATTCTACAAATGCTTTGATGGGCAACCTGTAGCATTGGATTGTCCGCAAAACCTACTCTACAATCCAGAAAAGGAATATTGTGACTGGGAATGGAATGTCAACTGTGGGAACCGCATTAAGCCAGATGACATAAGCAGTGGAAACCCCAGTGATGATAAAGGCCCCGAACAAATATCTGGAGGAAACAGCGATCCTAGCCAAGCTCCTGCCATCTGCGCCGCTGAGGATTCAGACGGCGTTCTGGTCGCTCATGAAAATTGCAATCAATTCTATAAATGCTTTGATGGGCAACCTGTAGCATTGGATTGTCCGCAAAACCTACTCTACAATCCAGAAAAGGAATATTGTGACTGGCCTTGGAATGTTGACTGTGGCAACAGAGTTATCCCTAGTGAAATAGTTATAGCTGAGAAGAAAATATAAGCAATCATAGGCGACCGGTTACCATGCAGTGTTTACTTAAACTTCTATATAGCGAGACTGAAGATTTGCTGTTGGGGTAATCTATGGAGACAGAATCATAATAGATAATTTCGTTGGAGAAAACCACAATGAAAAATTTTATTTTTAAATTTGGACATTTTATTTATTTTTTTGTTTTTGGTCAAATTATTTTGGAAATATGATTTTTGTAATACATTTATTTTAATTAAATGAGCTCATTAAGCTTTTAAATTATTATTTGTTAAAATAACCTGAAACGTTGATACTATAGTATACTTCTAAAGTATTGAATACTCACCTAACATTAAACAAACACAGCGCAATATGATCAGGAAAACAGAGAGCTATAAAATTATTACAATAAATCATTTGACTGCACGGTTGACGTGGTGGCTGGGCAATCGACTGTTGCGCAACGTGTAGCGCGTTCGATTCCCATACGAAACAACTCTTTGTGTGATCCACAATTTGTTTTTTCGGGTCCGAATGTCATGTCTTAGTGAAAATGCAACCACGACATAAATCCAAATCGTAGTGTAGGGCAAAGGGCGTTTAGAGAAAATTCCAAATATGTCGTTACTAAGGTACCTAAATAAGAAATTAGTCCCGTATTTAAAAAAGCATAAGTGATATTACACTCCTCGATGATTAAAAATAAATAAGCTTATATTTAATTCCAACCATTATTATTCAGAAAATCCTTACCTGATTAAAAAGTACTTGTAGTTCCAGAAATGTTACAATAAAGTTGTTTGTAAAGACAATTGTGGATAGGCCTTCAATTCTTAAAGCAAATTGTTCTAAATACACAAACTTTCTTTAATACGATGATTTTTACGAGCTAAGCCAGTAAACAAGCAGTCGGATCACCTAATGGTAAGTAATCGACGCCGTGCATAGATATCAAAAACACCAGAGGCGTTATAAGTGCGTTGCTGGTCTTTTAGGGGGTTAGGAATTTGAAGATTGTTGCAGGTTTTGAGAGATCAGAGAGGGGGATAATTAGGCCTCTAGTAACGTCGTCTTTACGTGAGGCCGTGGTATAACTCCGGTCGATTGGGCAAATTGGTTCCGAAGCTTGACTACGAATCTCTACTTTCTTAGTATTGGTCTGCCATCCGTTATGATGCTAGAATTTGTTTTGTCTAGAATCTACAATTAATACAAATGTACATTTGCTTCAAAATAATCCAGCTTACATAAATAATACAGACAGGATAAAACATACTTATTATAGAGAGATTTGTCGCGATTAGGAAATGTCTACTGTTACAGCCAGGTTACAGTGTATTAGTACCCATTTTAAGTAACCTAATTAGGTTATTTACAAAGCATAAAAGGATATTGGTCATACATTGCAAAATGCAACTTAGTCATCGGAAAGAATGCAGATATGTCATAATCAAATGAACGATCGCCGATGATTGACCGTATTTTTTCTAGATTAATTGATAAATGATAATGTTTGACAAATAAATCGGTGCAGTAGCAGGATTATGCATTTATTATGATCACACCACTGATAGTATGTGATTATTATATCAATGCTTGATTGATTACGACGGCATTTTTGAAGATAAGAACTACGTTGTACCTGATAGGTATCACACTGCCGCGAAGGAGTGACAACTTCCCTTAAATTGTTGTACGCGTAAAACAAAGAACATGATTATCTGCTCTACAAGTAGCAACATGATTTCAGAGAACGACAAACAACACAAATAAGTTTAGAGGCTGCCAAGCTCAGCATGAATAAAAAACTACATATTTGGAGTCATATCCAAGTTTATTGTATGAAACCTTAAGGGAATTGAAATGAAAATTAGATATCTACATATTCATACAAAATAAAACACGTAACAAACAAATAGTTTCTAATTCAATATTCAATAGTTCTAATTCAATTTGCATGACCCTATATAAAAAAAGTAATAAGGACATCGATGGACAGTGAGCAAATTGCCTATAGATTCAATCTAAACTTGCAACTGAAATACAAAAAACTTAGGTTTTTTTAAAGCTTAGTAACTGCATCGCTGTGCTTCACGGATTCCCGCACGGATCAATTCTTTGTGTGATCCACAAATTGTTGTTTCAGGTCTAGATATTGTGGTGTGTATGCAAATTCATATGTTCGTAAAAGTAAGTCAGTCACATTGTTTTTTAAAACAAAAAAATGAGGATATGCAACTCTATAATTTACCTATTCTAAAAGATTTATTAGTAGTGTTTTCAGAAGGGCCAAATTAAAAGTACCCTTAAACGACGAGCATGTATGAAAAGACTGATGACTGTTGATGACGCGAAAGAGGTATGTAAGATTCGTAGCAATTGGCGTTCCATTGTCTCTGCCTACGCCCATGGGAGGCAGGCGTGGGGTTATGTATGTTTTCTTCGACACTAAATGACGGACATTCTTGGCGCCTGAAATTATTCGTAATCAATTCTGTTTTTGTTGTTCATTGCTATTAAAATATTTAGGTAAGAATCTGACATTTACATAGAACTTACTATCGATTCAATTTTAACGATAGTTATAGCGTCATTGTTAAAGCATCGTCCTCGCTCAACCGCGTCCACGAGAAGTGGGGGCAACAGTGACGTAGTAGCGCAACGGCTCGACAGTATGCGCCGAGTCCAGAGGTCAATTTTGCTCCTACGCACCGACCGCGCACACATCGTGTCTTGCCTTTTTTTATATTTTCGAATTAATTGTAATCAGTGTTCCTAAATTCATTATACTGCATATTATACAGTCCACTCTTATTATTTACTCCACCTGCTGAGTTATCGTCGCAACAGTCATCATCTCTGAATTGTACGTTACTTAATTTTTTTTAAGTATTTGCTTAGAAAATTTCTCAAAAGAACAAAAACTTCTCGAATGGAAACCACAGACCGATAAATCGAAGTGGAATGGCTTTATTTAGTTAAAATAATCTCACCTTTCCTTGAAATCCCGATATAAAACACATTGTCTAATTTATATCCGAGTTAGTTAGGTATTATTTAAAAGTTTATTTTTAGTATTTTATTATTATAAGTAGTTTATTATTATTTAAAATAATGATAATATTAAAGAGACAAGAAATATAAAGAAGAGCTAGTGGCTCCATTTATTTGCTCCCAAATGTATATCTAGGTAATTTTATTCTTATTTTAAAAGATAATAAACCTGAATCTAAACTGCAGTCAATTCCAATCCACATTCGGTATTTACTACTAAAAACTTCGGAATAGAAAATCTCAATTTACATGTAAAACGAAAGAATCTAGAAGGGCAATGAGAAATCGATAGGTTGGTTCTTTATAGGTGCCATTATTCAGACTTGAAGGTTTGCCACCTGAGCCAAGCAGCCAAGCAATCTTTTCTGCAATGCAGTATTTTGCATTCTTACATTCTTACGAAAATAAGTTACAAGTGCTATTATAGGTACTTGCTCTGAGATTGATATGATAATGGAACTGATTAGGATATCGATAACAGACTGCCTCGTTGGCCGAGTAGTCGCAATCGTGACTGCCGAGCAAGGGGTTTCGGGTTGGATTTTCGGGTCGTGCAAATGGTTTTTCTAAAATTTCTCAGTAGTAGCACGAATATTGGAATTTTGCCCAATATATGGCTATAGACTCACTCTATATTACTTAGAACATATAACACCAACGCTGAAAAGTCTTTGTACATTGTACAATGGCATTACGTGCCATAATGTGCCTACCCATTCAGGGATAAAAGGCGTGACGATACGACGACGACAACAGATAAAAATATTTTCAAATGTTTTCATAGTTTATACCATCTTTATTAACAAAACTTAAAGACATATAAAACCTTAATATTTACCAGTTTTATAATTACCACTTAATATAACAACTGTATCACATACAAACTCTTCAGCTTTATAATATTAGTATAGATACGAATTTCAAAACTTTAATCAAGATTTTACCAAACGACGACATTTAACAACTATTTTCATTACAATATAAGATAACAAAACCAAGAGTTTTATTATAAAAGCATTGTACTGTTACCAGAATAATAGAGATCCAAAAAAATAAATCACACATTTCAGGAAAATATTTATTGTAGGAAAAATATATATGAGGTAATTTGCGCTTGTCAGTATGAAAGAAATCGTGATTGGACTGCCATTTTCACGATACGATATGAGTGGGTTTAATAAATGAATGAAAAAAATGTTTATCTTATACCAAAGAATAATTCTCATTAACTTTCGTTAAATGTTAGTTATTTTTTAAGGAATTTATAAGTTAACTTTTATTGTGAAACGTAATTTACTAGATTATATTTTTCAGTTTAACTATTCGTGTTTTGAATAAGGGAAACTACATTCTTTTCCCGAATAGTTTTTATATATTGCAATAATATTATATAAAATATTTGTTCACAAACTAAAGGTACTCTAATCAATATACATGTGGTATTAAAAGCACCTTTGTACAATACAATTTTAAGTGTATAAATTAAACCTATATAATAAACTAACTTTTGCCAGGGCTTCGCCCGTGGTTCTATCATAAACTAGCCCTGTTCCAAATTTCATCTCGATCCCTTCAGCTATTTTGACATGCAAGAGTAACAAACAAGCTCTCAAATATTATCATTTATAATATCAGTTAGATGAGATTTTATACAAAACACATGTTACCCCACTAGTACCTATCCAATATTTTTAATACCTGATTGATGTTTGTCCCCAAAGCTGTGTGCCCAAACACAATTTGTGAAACTTCTGTCCATTGAAACAAAACACGTCGATCAATCATCTCTTTCCCTTGTGTTCCAAAACATTTTGTATTTTTACAAACTTTTCTATTTTCTTATGTCATGTCATGCCAATGAATTTGCCTATGCTAGAGTAAAAATATGCATCACAAAACTGAATTTTGCGTATAAATAACATTATTTTACTACAAAAGATAAACAGCAGTGTATGAAATCTGGTATCAGTACTAATCGCTGTGAATGATACGCCATATTTTTACTAGTTTTATATACCTACATAAACCAATAATAATGAGTAATAAAAAATAATCAGAACAACTGCAGAATTAATGAAAACTAAAACAGCATTCTTACGGCGCTTTTCCACCAGAGATGTCCTATGCTACGTTGCTATGGGTGTGTTTGGCTTCCACCAATCATATTCATTGGTACTGGTGGAAACGGGTTCAACTAAGACATGTTTTTTTATATGGAAAGATGCATGCTATGGATGCGTGCTATGGACGTGTGCTACGGAAGGTTTTCCTACTATTGATACATACTCGAGCTGCGCAACTTTCACCTCGCAGCTACTTTGCAGCGGCACATTTTACTCGCACCGCTACATAACTTAATATCAGTGGAAACGGTCACATAGTTTCACAGCTTAGCTATTACATCCTCGTAGTATACCTACATAGCACGCCTCAGCTGGAAAAGCACCCTCAATCAAAACAATAATAATATCAAGCTATTAAGTAGTCAAAATTTTAGCCGTCACACATTTCTTTGAAGTGATTGATACAAGGAGACCAAACTCGATTCAAACAGAATTTACTATGAGTGAAATTATTGAAAATAGGTGTTGATTTTATTTCAACTGTCAGTTCATCACTTCAGGCAGACACCAAAAGGAATAATATAACATGTCCAGTTTCTAGGGTTGGTTGACTAAAGATTTAAGGTTAGGTTATTATTCGATACGTAATAACAAACAATCTTGCTTCCTATTGCGATATTTTTGATCATTTTCTGTCGATTACATCTGGTGTTACTAAGTGTGAATCTGTTGCTAACTCTAATTTAGGTATGTCATATTAATTGTCTTAATTTTGTATGTTTTTATAATGAATTGAGTAGTGAAATTGGGTTTTTATACTGTTGTATTCAATTAAATAAATAAATGTATAGATAATGAGAAAAAATATCAAGTATTCTTTCTGCTCTATTTAAGAGAAACCATTTTAATAAAATAAGCCAAGAAACAAAATTACCTCTACTTTATTTGACTATAATCTTAAAACTGTTGCTTGACAACCCTAAACGTTGACACGTCAACCAAATAAACTTGACTTTGTCCAATGTATTGAAATAAAGCAACCTCATTCTTTACTACCCCATCTAAGACACTAAAAGTCTTTTAAGCAGTCAAACTGAAACACAGAAATGGAAAATATTCCCGCATACAAAAATTTCCATAAACAGATAAAAATCAATTTATGGCTTGCAGGGATCCCTTATGGCGATCCAAAGGTTTACTTCAGATTCTACGTCATATTCGTTCAACTTTTATTGATGATCGTCTTCGAAGTATCTTTCTTTGTCTCGAGAATTTCAGCTGAGAATTTTCTCGAGCTCACCCAATTGGCTCCTTGTATGGGAATCGGTATACTAACAGCATTAAAAACTATGGCTGTGATTCAGAAGCGGGCGAAAATTTACGACCTGACCGAATGTCTTGGGAAGCTGTACGCTAACATTCTCAATAATGAACAAAAAGTGAAACTTGTGAGAAAAGATTTGGTACTAGTCAACTTACTCATGAAGTATTATTTCATTCTAAATCTCGTATTAATCTCTGTCTACAATTTTTCAACTCCGTTCATAATTTTGTATCACTATTTTGCAAAACATGAAGTGATCTACATACTACCGTACGCAATTTTGGTGCCTTTTTCTACTGATTCCTGGCTGCCTTGGACTATTGTTTATATTCATTCTATTATGTGTGGTGAGTAGAATAGTCAGTTTGTTAAAGTTAATACATTATTAATAAATATCATAGAATATTGCGGTAAAAAATCCAGCAGTGATTTTATGGTAGTGACGTCAAGACTTTTCAAATTTATTACTTTCTTTTCCCATAGCAGTTTAATGTAATAAAAGCAATATGAAGGAGCTCTTTATTACCGTATTATCATAAAAATAATTATGTATCATTAAAGAATTCCAGTAATAGTTTTATAGTTTTAACTAATAATTTCTGGTTTCCAGGTTTCATCTGTGTGTTATTCTACACAACGATAGATGGTCTTTATTTCGTTCTGACTTCCCACGTTTGTGCCAATTTTAGCGTGATCAGTGATATGATTGAACGGTTAGATGAAACCACTGCAGATCGCTTGGCAGACATAATCAAAGACCATCAATATATTCTGAAGTAAGTGCAAATTTTATTTTTAGAATAGTAGATTTAGAAGAAATAAAATATTGAGAAGTTCCCTTTATATTAACCAACAGCAGTGTCTCATTTCTATACTTATGATCCCAACTGAAAAATATTATAATTCCATATAAATTCAATGATGTGTTAGATTGTATATGTTGCTCGTATTTTCATTACAATAAATGTAATTTCATATCAATCCGGACTATTACTAATTAAGGTACCAAAACAAGATTAGATAATCATCATAATAAGACACTATTCACATAAATATATCTTCTTTCGAAATTATCTTGTGACATGAGATAGAATTAGTTACATATACTAATTACATTCTTTGTTTCTTATTACAATCATAATAATGTAACACGAAAAAACAGAAATTGGCCTGTCAAATAGTACCGCTGAGTTCGTTCTCATATCGTAGGTAAGATAAATGACATGAACACAGAATAACTCCACAATATTCGGATTGAATTCAGTTACATTCTGTGGAAGTTTACCGTTAATTCGGTTTTGTCGGTGATTCGCTGTGATACCGAAGTTTTGATGGGTAGCCTTCGTCATTTGGTGATATTACATTCGTGTTTATGTCTTATATTTTTGGTAAATATTTATTGGTGTTTTGTTTAGATTAACTATGTTTTAAGTATGCGAGAGCCACGCTTCGGTACGGGTAGACCGGTTTGACGGAGTGGTACAACGGCCTCACAGAAAACCGACGTGAAACGACGAAAAACAACGCTTGCGTAGTGTTTCGTTGAGTTTGTGAGTGACGTTACCGGAAACCCTTAAACCCTTAAATCCAACCCCCTAAAGAACCCTTAAATTCTTAACCCCCCAAAAGGTCGGCAACGCACTTGTAACGCCTCTGGTGTTTCGGGTGTCCATGGGCGGCGGTGATTGCTTACCATCAAGTGATCCGTCTGCTCGTTTACCGGCTTATACCGTAAAAAAGTACAAATCGCCAAAAATTTACCTTATCATGATAAAGATTAATAATTTACCAAACATACAACTACATTTTTCTTGAATAATATTTTCCTATTGATTTATTTTGTGGTCATTAATACTTTTAATCAAACATATTGAAATTTAAAAAGAACTACGCCACTGGTAATTAAAACCTCGATTATTGATTACAATTCCGGGAATGTTACCGTTCATTGGTTGCAAGGGATATTCATTACATGAGATTTAAAATATGCATAAATGGTGGTGAAAGTAGACTTTATAGATTTGTGGAATAAATATTATGAATAACTAAAAATCACGGATTACTTACGTATTAGTAATGGGGAAAAGCTCTACTAGTTTCGAGTCACAGAGGGACTCTTCATCACGAGCAGCGTGCGCAGCGTTAATTTTTAGTTGTTTTAGTATGGCCATACGATAGTTATGATAAAAATATTGTGATGTTAGCGAAATGTTAAATATTTGAATAGGAATAAGAGTCATTAAGGACTGATTATGTTTCAAATATTTCAAAAGTTATCTTACAAAACAACATTGTACAGCGGCATTACGTGCCGTAATGTGCACCTCTATCTACTCCTTCCGAGGATAGAAGGCGTGACGTTGTGTGTGTGTTGTAGTACAAAACAACTTAATTTAAATAGTAATAACAAATCTGCACAATGAAGTAATTGAATTAAAATAAAAGCAAATTAAATTGTCACTTCAAACGGTTTCAGGCTCGGTGAGGACTTGGAGGATATTTTTACTGCGCCCAATCTGTTTAATGTGTTGGTCGGCTCTTTGGAGATATGCGCTCTCGGATTTAATTTAACGGTAAAGTTAATTACAATGATGGCACTTTAATGGAAGCGTGTAAACCAGTTTGTGTTGGGTAAAAAGTATGACGTATATGAGTACGTGTTTTTCGTGATGTACACTGATTGGTTTTAATTATATTGTCATGATGTGTACACATTTTGGAAATGCTATTTTGTATCCCGATATAGGTGATTGGATGTTGTATGTGAATTCTTGTTTATGTTACAAAAACAAAACAAGTTGTACCTGTTACATTATTAGTCGAGTATATCTATAAATATGCTTAAATTAGATTAGTATACAAAAAGTTGGGGTTCTTAAGTGTCTGATCAGTACCTATATACTGCCGCCACAGATGATCACTTACCTACAAACGATTTGTCTCCTATACTATGTATAGAACAATATTTACTCTGTTAACTTTTTTTTTCCACAGACTGGGAGCTGGGAACAAATTCCAGGCTGCATACTATTCCTTCTTTCTGTCCTCTTGCAAATCCTCATGATGAGTGTATTCGGAGAAAATATGATAAGAGAGGTACATCCTATTCATAGTTACTATTGATAGTAAAATAATTTCAAATGTTCAATAATCTGATGTTTTTAATTCAGAGTACAAAAATTGGTGACGCAGCATTTTTATGCAAATGGTATAAGATGGATGAGAAATCTAAGAAGACTATTTTGACCATTATGATCAGGTAAGTGGTAAACGACTGTCTCGTTGGCCGAATTGTCGCAAGCACGAGTGCCGAACAAGAGATGTCGGGTTTGATTCCAGCGTCGGGCGAAGTATTTCTCGGTCGAAACGAAGGCTGAAAATGTACCCGATACATGGCAATAGGCTCACCTCCTATTACATGGGACTAATAAATTGTGAAAAGTGGGTGTACATTGTACAGTGGCATGCGTGCCGTAGTGTGCACCTCTGCCTATCCCTACAGGATTAAAGACGTGACGCCAATTACACCAGTACATAAGTATAAAAATAATAAAAGCAAAATATTGTAACCCCTTTCTACCTCCATCGTGCAACGTTTTACGTTTTTGTTTAATCACTATTATACTTAAACATATTATATGTATGATTTGTTGCCGTTGGGTGAGATCTTCAACAGTGAATGTCTTGTAGATGGTACAACGATGAAGATTTTGATATAATCTTATGGTTCAAGGTTTTTACGTTTTAAATTTTTTACGTTTACAATCTTGAAAAGTTTAGATATGTCTGTTTTTCAGGTCTAAAAAGCCTCAGCAGTTAACCGCTTATAAATTTTCTACCATAAGTTACGCGAGTTTCACAAAGGTAAAGCATTTTTTGTTGTTTAAAGTTATTCAGTAAAGAACGAAGTTTTCCAAGTTATTTCTTGTGAAGAAGTTTTTCTAACTTCGCATAATATTTGACTACGCGAAATTATTTCTTTATTGAATTTTTTTGCTGTTGTGCAAAATGGCAACATGAAAGTTTTGGTAGGAGCTGTTTAAAATATATGCATTGACTACATAAAGAAACAAAATAATATATTTGCTCTACACGAGGACTAACTAACAAATACGTATCTCGTCCGATTTGGAGAAAATCCTAGTGTGGGGCAACGTTTAAAAAAAAAAAGATTTTTGTGAGATATGATACCTATTAGACGAGAGACTCATAACGTCACTGATTTTTAATATTATGTGTTGCTCTGTTTACTTTATCAGGAAACAAAAGTGTGATTATGTAAAAATTATGTTTTATTATCTCTTTATTTATTAACTAGCTTCTCCTAGCGATTTCGCTTCATTCCCATATGATAAAAAGTTCAGATCATGCCCTGTTTGTATACCGAATTTAATCAAAATCCATTCAGTGTTTTAGCGTCATTGACCGACAAACATCCAATGTTTATTTGGATCATTGTCGTTGAACTTTAACTTTTATAATATTAGTGTAAAAAGATTATATTATAATAACTTATATTTATTTTTACAGATAATAAGTACATCGTGAAAGTCCTGAAAAAGATAAACAATATAACGAACTATCTTGACTTGGCTCACCCGAGGTTAATCGACATGCTGAGTAATGTGAAAATCGGCTATCGTTGCAGCCGATAGTCGTGTCAGCAACGGTTTAATAACTTTTCTCAAGTAGAGACTCGACAGACCACCTTAGTGTAAAAAGTAGATACCTAGTGATGGATCAAGGGCTAATCATGATGCAGAATTTCATGTATATCCTCGAAATATGCACGTATTTACTGAGGAGGTTGTCTGTCTTATGGAGAACTAACCACCGGTAGCTTGGACCATGCTCCCGCTACTGGTTGGCTCCTATTTTTATATTTTTAAATGTTATTTTGTTTTTTATTTTTATAAGTAATGTTTAAAAATATAATTTTAGAGTGTTTTAAATAAATATATGGAAAACTTATATTTATTTTTACAGATAATAAGTACATCGTGGTCCTATTTCACAATATTACGAACTGTCTACAGTCCACCCGAAGTTAATCGTGCTGAGTAATTGAAAAGGAGTAACTGAAGCCGGTAAGACAGCAAGGTTTAAAAACTTTTCTCAAGAAGAGACGCAACAGAAAACTTTAGTATAAAAAGTAGATAACTAGAGATTTATCAAGCTAATCATCATACAAAATTTCATGAATACTTGTAAATATGACCTATTTACTAACGGATTGTATGTTAATAATATGAAAAATGTAGTGTAGATGAGTTTAGAAGATAGCTAGAGCAGACATATTATTATGTGGTTAGAAAGTATTAGTTAATGCTTTATGAATTATTATTCAAATTTTCAAATATATGCTTAAGAAAACCATGTATATTTATTTTTTTATCATTACCTAATAGTATAATCAATTGAGAACATTATATCTGTATCCGTGTTATTATGATAAAAGTTTAAGTGAGATATTAAACTTACATAATTAAATCAAAACATAGACTTTTGTTACTAGGTACGCTGCATAATATATAAGGTAAGTGGTGTTCTTTGTGAATTGGTCGGCCCAACCGGAGTGTTGCCATGGCCTGAAAGAAAAGCAATGTGAAACAACGCTTGCGTTGTCTTTCGCCGTATGAGTGAAACTCCAAAGGCTGAATATGTACAATTGTACATATTACTTACCAATCGTAAACTTTTCACCCCTTAAAATATAAAATAGAACTTATATATATACTAAAGGAAAGTGCACCATAAAGTAGTAGCAATAAATCTCACTTTATTTTTTTCGGAATATAGATAATAATACAGATATAACCAGCTAAATCCTGTATAGAGCTTGCGTGTAAGTGGTAATTCGTGTGATAACGGATAAGATAGGCTCTGATTAAAAGAAAATAATACAAGTAACATTAGTACCTACTCACTGTAATTCTTATACCCAAGTATAGATGTATTATTTCTAAACTAAGTGTACGAGAGTCTTGCTTCGGCACGAATGGGCCAGCTCAACCGGAGTAATACCACGGCCTCACAGAAAACCGACGTGCTAGCTTCAAGTCAGTCTTGACCATGAAGAATGTACAAGAGAAGATGCCATAATAGTCCACATGTGTGATTGGCAAAAAAATCGGCTCTGCCTTATGATATTATATAAGTAAAAATGTGGACAATTGGCAACGTTTTTGTAGTATGAGACCACAAAATGGAAAATACCGTGATTTGTAACGTCCCGCGTTCCTCGTTATGATATCTTCACTTTGTTTCATCTTCATGATCTTGACATACTATCCTTAACTTTAATGATGAGGTATCAAGCCGTGGTAGAGCTGACGGGTTGCAGAGTCTGCGGCTCGAAGGACAGGAATAGGAACGGGGTGGTTTTAGCCAATAAGAGTCTGATACTCCCTCTGGCCTCATTCTAGGTGAGATAAGTCATTAGATGATTTATCCAGCTCAAAAAAAGGAAACGCACTTCATCAACATGGTGATTAACAGTCTTGTCATTGTGAAAGTAGATTATAGCAAATTCTCAAAATCTTAAACACCTTTTATAATATTTGTGATATTAGCATACACTTGCGGGCGAGTCATAAGGCACAGTTATTACGGTTGTTCCAAACTTTGGCTTAAAATCATTATTTTGTTGAAACAAAGGGCAATTAACCGATATTAAGCCCACCTGTTCCTTGGTTGATGTGAAATATTACTTGCGGGATACAACAACTTTCAAAACTGGCCACACAATTATTTACAGGGATGAATTATACTTTCTTTTTTAGTGTTAATTTTGTGTTTTTGTGCTAAGTTTTTCTTGAGTTCTGTCTTTTGTATTGTCTCTTAGTTAATAGCAAGCCATTACTTTGCAAGGTAGAGTTTCTGTGTGCTATGAGCCATTTAAAAAATTCCAGGAGATAATAGTGGTGTTGCATGGGTGGCGCTGATCACTTACCATCAGGACTCTCGTTTGCTCTTTCTCTCGTTAAGTGTTTCAAGCTTGTAGGAACTTCGTGGATGGATACAGATTGCTATGAACCATGTAATCTCGAAACCATTAGGGGATGTTTACCATCAACAGCGGACGTCTTGTGACAAATATGATGATGTGATAAAGCATTGTTTGTCGTAAATCACATGACTAATGAATGTGATTGTTTAGGTACATAAGAATCGGTTAGGTATATAAGAGTAGTTTATTACAATTTATTAAAATTACTCATACATTGTAGGTACCTACCTACATACCATAAGATAAGATCATTTTTTCATTTAAGTATTAAATTTTCCTCTATCAACTATGATAATTACGATTATAGGTATAGTTGAACACCAAGAATCTACTTATTAAAACATTCTCGACATCACAGTAAGATATATCTTTGGTTTTTTGGAATAGTGGGCAACGAGTGGACGGGTCACCTGATGGTAAGCGATTAGCGCCGCCCATGGACACCCACAACACCAGAGGAGATCTTCACTGTTCCCGTGGCGTCATAAGAGCCACCGTTTGCTATATGAACATAGGTTTATTCAGCTTTAAGCCTAAGACTTTACAAACACAATACATATGCTACAACATATGTAAACCAAGAGCAAAAGTAAATAGAAACCATAAAAACTCCGAAATTATGAAGTTAGATGAGTATCAGGTCTCACAACTGTCTTGGAACATATAAATAAGAAGACACAAAAAATACAATAATACGACAATATCCATTGAATCAAAACGATAGTAAATACAAATGCGCCGCAATAATGAATGACGATAAGATTGTTGTAATCGTGTAATCATCCCCTGCAATACCAATAATCCCTTTGTTATAAAAATAATACGTCAATCGGTATAAGTAAATACCGATCAGCGTATGATGATAATTATGTATTGTACTTATTATCACAAGATTATTTCATAATATTTCGTAGGTGTCTGAATTTGGCATACATAATATTTCTTTGCTTATTCATTATCAACCCGTGTTCGAGAATACTTTAATATATATTTAATGAGATGTTAATTAAAAAATATCGATATCCGTTTTAAACAGAGATTTAAAAGATCCGTTTTCCAAGAAAAGAACCCGTTGAAATAATGATCTGGGAAGTTTTTGAACCGATTATTAAAATGTTGTCAGGTTTCATTCTTGATATTATATACCTTGCTTAAATTACCTACTCCTTTATAATCAATTTTTTTTACATTTAATGGGTTCGCTCTGGAAATTCACAAAAAATTTCAACAGACCGCAACAGTTTAAGTCTGCAATAAGAACAGATGGCGGCGGCTGGGCTAGAACTGGTAAAGAAAAGGCAGAAACATTCGCAAAACACCTGGCTAACGTATTTAAACCTAACGACAGTGAGTGTGAAGAATTTGAGAAAGAAGTAGACGACCATCTACAGCAAGACCTCCAACTCTCACTTCCACCTAGACCAGTAACAGTGCGTGAGCTTGAATGGGTCATCAAAAGCATGAAAAACAACAAAGCCCCTGGTTTCGACCTAATCACAAAAGAAGTTCTTGTACAACTTCCTAGAAAGGCTTTAGTTTTCATTACTACACTCTTCAATGGTATTCTCAGGGTACAACATTTCCCAAGTGTATGGAAGGTATCAATCATCTCCATGATACACAAGCCAGGAAAACCTCCAGATCATGTTACGTCATACAGACCGATAAGCCTTCTACCTGTCCTATCTAAAGTATTCGAGAGAATTTTATTGAATAGGATACTCCCGCTACTAGACGGAAATGAAGCCATTCCCAGACACCAATTTGGATTCCGGAAATACCACTCTACCGTCGAACAAGTCCATCGGGTTTGTGACAAAATACGGCATTCCCTCGAAGCTAAAGAATACTGCTCTGCTGTGTTTCTTGACATCCAGCAGGCGTTCGACAAGGTATGGCATAAGGGCTTACTCTCCAAAATAAAAAATTTGCTGCCACACACTTACTATAATTTGATGTCTTCCTACTTGTCAGATCGCATGTTCCAGGTACGAGAAAGTGGAGACACATCAGAAATCAATAAGATCCTAGCCGGGGTGCCCCAGGGCTCCGTACTCGCTCCAATTTTGTACACCCTGTACACTTCAGACCTCCCCCAGTCATCTCAAGTAATGAATGCTACATTTGCGGATGACACTGCACTGTTGGCAAGTAGCACGGACCCACAAACTGCCTCAAACATCCTGCAAGACAGCCTAAATAAAGTAGATGATTGGCTAAATAAATGGCGCATCAAAGCAAGTGCATCTAAATCGATCCACATAACCTTCACGCTCAAGAAAGGAAACTGTTCACCCGTGCAATTGGGAAACAACACCCTTCCCCAAAGTGACTCAGTCAAATACCTCGGAATACACCTGGACAGGAGATTGACATGGAAAAAACACATTAAAACCAAGCGTGATGAAATAAACATACGGTTCCGGAACATGTACTGGCTGATGGCACGTAACTCAAAACTCTCAGTGGACAACAAGCTCCTGATATACAAAATGATCCTCAAACCTGTGTGGATGTACGGAATACAACTATGGGGTAGCGCTTGTAACTCCAGTATAACCATCATACACAGATTGCAAAATGGCATACTGCGTACCTTGTCAAATGCTCCATGGTTCCTCACTAACTCAGAAATCCATGAAGCTCTGGATATCAAAACAGTAAAGGAAGAGATACAAAAGACTTCTATTACCTATAGAAACCGGCTCGACAACCACCCGAATGACCTAGCTGCCGAATTGAGGAACATCAACTACAGTAAACGCCTCAAACGTTACGACATCCAGAGACTAGATGTCCGATGGTAAAAGGAAAGGAGTGCCTCCCAATGGGGAGACCCCTCGCAATGTTCTAGACCACTCAACCTATTTGCTTATAGTCCTGGGACTGATTGCAGATGAAATATTAAATAAAAAAAAAAAAAAAAAAAAAATATTTAATGGATTGACGTTTGGCCGCTATGTCGCCTGATGGTAAGTGATGATGCGGCCTATGCTGGAGCACATCTGCCCATGAGCAACCTATTCACTCGGGCTCTGAAGACACCCAGGTTATACCCATCGGACGGAAACACAGACTAACAACTTACCTTATTATTGTGATCATACTTATGTTAATATCACATGGTGTAGAAAAAAATGTATTCATATTATATTGGTCGTGGTGGCAATTGAAAATACGTCTTATAAACCTAATAATAAAATTGGATAGAAAAACTTAAAATGGAAGGTTCAATAAAAAATGGACTTAAAACAAACATGTAACACGTAAGACGTCATAAACAGCCAGTTTCAAAAATCATAAAGAACAATTCATTTACACTTTCTTCCATTAATACGCTCGGTACAAAAACGTTTGTACTAAGAATTCCCAACAGGACACAATTCTCACAAAAACGAGTCGAGGTAATAAGAGGAAATAATTAAATTTCATTTGTTCCACAGTCCACTTACTAAAGTGGACTACGTGACTGCAATTGCACGAGTATTCTGGAAGAACTTGGAAAAATGTGCAATTCAAGGACAAATTAAATAATTGTTGAGTTTGTTCTAGTCACTGTTCTTATTGGGAATTCTAATTGTTTAACTTATTGGTTCGTTTAAGTTGTCTTCTGTTTGTCTGTAGTTTAACAAAATATTTAGGTACACCATTTTTATTACCTTTATTCTAACTCTTATATTGTATTTTAAGGGGGATATCAAGGCATTAATCCTGTAGCTAAACAAAGATTTACGAAGTAGGTACATCAAGTCTAAGTTATTACTGACCATTTACTAAATAGGGAACCTGAAATCAAGAGGTTTCTTCAGTTGGTATTATGACTGATGCCATCCTGAAGTAGTTTTAAAACAAAAATCCTATTTGTATAATAACTATCGCGACATAATCTACAGTAATTAAAAAACTCGCAGTGACAACATTACGCCGAGTAGTCTGAAGTCTGTCAAACTGTCCCATAGATTACACGACATCGCCGCATCCGTGCACGCTTCTCATGAGAAGAGCCCCACTCTAACTTGAAACTAATCTAGCTTCTCTCTATGGAGAGAATAACTAGATTTTACGTGAGTAAACCGGTACGTATTCGTAATTAATACTCTTGCTTGATGACGAAAATCCAATTCTAGGTTACTTAGTACCTACTAATATAGCTAAAATACCTTTTATTCGTGATTCATAACTGATATTGAATATACTGTAACAAGTTACGTCGGTAATACATTACTTTAGGTACATGTTCCAATAATATTTTGTATAAAAAGCCATTATTTTATTACAAACCAGTATTATTAATGCATTTCGCCCCAAGCTGTGTTGTAACAACCTTATTAGTTACTACATAATGGTAAAGCCTGTATATAAGGGTTATTTACTATTATTTATAGCTTTGTTGTTTGCTCATTAGTATTTTGCTTGTAAAAAGATATATAGGTACAATATTATTTCTGATACATTTAATAAATTGGGATATTATAAGATTGCTACAAAAATCTTCTCGACTCGATCGACTGTTAGAGAAATGTTTACTATGTTGACTTTGAAATATATATGGAAACTAAATGACCCGGCAAACGTTGTTTTGTCTTATAAATTATTTTGAGTAAATAGATAGTAGCCGATTACAGAATACGAATAAAATTTGGTAAAAATCGGTAAAGCCATATCGGAGGAATACGGTAACTAACATTGTGACATCGAAAGTTTATATATTAGAGATGTCCAGTTTTGCAATGAACAGCAGTTTGACTGATAACAAATCACTTCGTCATTTTACATTCTCAATAATTACGTATTATTTTGTACATTCAAAAATTCTTTATGTCACCATACAAAAGAATGTCCTGTATCATTGCACTTTGGACTTATCATAATACTGATTATCATTCCTTAGATAAAACTCATTATGTGATCCGTTATCTGATTTTTTTATACTACGATCTAAAATAAGGTACCTTTGTAAGATAATTTTGGCATTGACCTTGACAGTACACTCTTTTCTCGACTCTTCTGCCTTGGGCGAGGCGAAAGGGAGTGTCAGACTCTTACTGTCTATAAACCACCCCGTTAGACTGATGATGAAACTCCTCTGATACAAGGATATACCACAATGTCCTTGTTTAGCAAGTGGGTTGGAGATAACAGTTGAAAACGTTTAGGTTTATCAGAGTCTTTCGCTTTTGAGGTGGAAGGAGGCAATAGGTAGCTATTGCCCGTTCCTACTCCTGCTCTTCGAGTCGTAACTTCGGCAACCCGTTAAGTTCTCCACAGCTCCTTATCGGGTCGGGTCGTCAGTTCGTTCGTCCGTCCGTCCGTGACATGTGTTCCAGCCTACTATCACGATACGGCAAATATTCCATTTGTATCTTTATTAATCAATAAATAAGTCGCAAATCAAAGTTTATTATATTAGATTTTATGGCAGCTGACTAGAACACTTACTCAAGATAAGCAGTAATAATAACAAATTATAAAGGCTTTAAAGGGATTATAACCTTACCTATATCGTATTTACGTCAACTTTATCTCTGATGAGTGAAAAATAATAATTGATTATGTGTGTAACATAACAAAGAATTACACTTCACCTTTCGAATATTCCATAACGAAATCATGAAGATTAAAACAAGGATTGGTCAATAAAAATGTGCATCATAATCAATCGTCATCAAGTACCCAGGTGTTCTGTTACTATCCATGATATTTAAAGATTCGAAGTATATTAAGGCTATGTGATGACCAAAGAGTAGAATATATTTGAGTCCCAAAAGTCGCCTAATAGAATACGTTTACATTTGACTGAACTATTTATAACAACCTTCAATCTCCAGTGGAATGTCCACATGGCACGTCAAAACGGTTGAAGGGATTGAAATTAAATTTGGAACAGGGCTAGACTATAGTCTGGAATAACACTTTTAATAATAACTTTTTAATAATAACTTACATTAAAATAGAATTACCTTATACTACATAGAATCCATATTAGTAAACCATATTCTAGCGAATTTTCCAAACTAATTAATGTGCGATTATGTAATTTAATTACTTCAACTAAAATGGAGTATTTCAATACTATTTGTCAGTTGATTAGCCATAATTGGCACTATGATAAAATGGGTGCCAACGTTCGATATTGAATTAATTTGTTTTCTATGTGATCTACTAATATATTACCTACATATTATTCGCGACTTAAACGGTATATCGCTGAACGGAGATCGCTGTTTAAAAGGCTCAAGTGTATCCGACGGGTTCCTGTCCAGTTGTTGTTAAAATTCTAGTTCCTTAGTTGGCTTTTACAATACCCGCGGAATGGATTTGCGAAAAGATGCAGCACCGATTTCTAAGAAGAATTAACTTGAACTAAATCGAGGATCAAGACTTATATTTATCATCACACAACTTGCCATCAAGTTTGTGTTTGATTTAGATGACTATATATACATTATAATATAGTCATTCTGCATCATCCTAAGGTTGACTGTTAGAGACTGCCAAATTGGCAATAGTCCACCATTGTATAATGTACATAAAGTGCAAAATAAATACAATACATTACAGCGCACATACGAGTATGTCTGAAATACACCTATTTTTTATTTGAAATAGCAATTAATCTGTTTATATAATATGTACATACCAATGTATGTATATATACTTTATTGGTAGATATACAATAGAGGTTCGTTTGTAGTCCTCTATATCGGTCAGTTACGCCGCTGTTTGCCCTCCCGCGTGTAAACATTTGTTATTCTAAACAATATTTGGTGTTCTGAATTGATTAAATGAAAACAATACATGTTGCCGATACCTCAGTTATAGCCTTTCAAAATAATTACAAAAAATAATTTAGAGCAATTTTATAAACGCTTAAGACATGTAAAAGTCGACTACTTAAAGACGGGCGGGCACGTGAGGCCGCAGCAATGATGTGTCTTAGCCGACACTACAGGTTTCTATGTATTTCTATGAAATTACCTGCGTAGTTAGCGACACGAAGCTAGCGACGCGTCGTCATGCAGTAGTTGCCAGTGTGACCCGACCGCGGATCGGTAGTGCCGCTTGTAGTTCAAAATCATGAAGACATGAAGCGACAACATGCTGTTGCCTCATATCGCCCGTTTCCAACTTATACCTTCATTATGGTTATAAAAATCCCGGTCATATAGAGCTTATACATCAAAGCTCAGCAGCTTTCTATCATAGGTTGTCGATGTTGATATTTTAGTCCCTCACGTCACGTCGTGCTACTTGGATCCACCGATTGCCAGTTACTCTGACGTCATCGCTCTAAATCTAAGCCTACCGTGACAAACTGATCGCGGGTTTATCGGGGCTCCAGCTCGAAAAACAGGAGTAGGAACGGGGTGTTTTTTAGTCAGTAAGAGTCTAACACTCTTTTTCGCTTCGCCCAAAGCGGGAGAAAGTCATGGGATGATTTTCTCCCATTAAAAAAAACCATTACGATGAAAATTATGATATGCCCATAAATTTTACTCCTCTCTGCATCAATAGGCTACCGAAATCGTTTACAAAAAGAAAATGGCATTTTAAATAAAACCGTTCAATGTTTCCTTGGTGAGCGCAGAAACTTTAGGTGATTTAAATAAAATATTGGCACAAGTTCAACTCATGCGCTATTCGAAGCTCGGAAATTTGATTTTGAAAAGAAATTTGTCTCGCACCGACTTCTGTGACATATTGAAATCAATATAATAAAAAAGTTTTATATTGAAGTTCGTAAACAGAAAAAAATATGTATCTTTTATAATTAAGACCAGGTTCCGGCGTGCAGCTTATACTTCATTTAAACGTTTCTATATTTATGCCAAATGATAAACTATATAGAAAAAGGGATATATTTGTAGATATCATATAATATACTCTCCACCAGTTTTGTTATTCGAAAATTCCCATGTAATAATGCAACTATCGACAAGATACTAACACTTTTTCCACATACAGGCCCATTTATCCCTCTTCCCAATCACCGATTTCCCAACATCCCTTAAATTCCTAACTCCCAAAAGGCTGACACGCGCTTACGCACTTACAAGTGCGTTGTCGCTTTTGGTGATTCAAGTGTCCATGGGCGGCGGGGATTGCTTACCATTAGGTGATTCGTCTGCTCTTTTGCTGGCTAATTCCATAAAAAAATCACTGTCCTTTTAATGTTACCTCTATTTAATAAATATCTACGTAATAATGAAATATAAGCAGCATTTAAACACAAATAGAAATCAAGAATGTTAGTGTTTTCAAATCCCATGAGATTCGGTTGTTAATGGGTAAGAGTGCTCTATTGTTGGTCATCATTGCTCACCACCAGATTAGAAAATGCCAGACGCCGAACCTCCACTCACAAAAAATAAATCCATCATACTTATAGATTTTGATAATTATGTAATTATGTTACCTCACACGCACCTGTACTAAGAAGACGAACAAAGGCTTTTTTATGTTTTATAAATAGATTTAATTGCAATTGATTAAAGTATTATGACCAAATATACGGTGCCCCCTCCCTGTATCTCATCTGATATCATTAATCTTTTCATAATAATATATAGGCTGTTTAAATTAGTTCCATAGGTTTTGAGCCTACATAAAAGGTTTACCACTTGATATTATGAAAGTCGTGTAAAGATGACCAGATTGGTGATATATTAAAGAAGGACCAAATTAAAAGTTTTTTTCAGCTTACATATCCGTGATGGATGTTTATGTTCCTAAAACCACTTTTCGTCAAAATCAATCGTATGAAAGTTAGACGCTTCCAAAGTGGAAAAATGTGTGCCCCCCCCCCCCCCTCTAACTTTTAAAATAAGAGAGTGAGAAAACTGAAAAAAATATATGCTGTAGATTTCAATAGAAACTAACAACGAAAATTGGTTGGAACGAGATATCATTATTGGTTTTAGAAATAAAACATTTTCAAAAACCGCAAATATAACTTTGTCGTTCATACAAACACTATGTAAAACCAAGTTATTTTACAACTTTTATATTATGTCATCTACTCGCTGTTACGGAACCCTTCATGAGCGAGTCCGACTCGCACTTGGCCGGTTTTTTTGTGTCTGCGCACGTTGCTCATGATGAAAAGTCCCTATGCACCTACTCTCACGATAGTTATTATAAAAATATACTTAACCATTATGCAATACAACTTAAGGCCTATAAGTGACTACTACTGACCAAAGGCCTCTTCTCGAACGGAGAAGGTGTGAGCGTTATTAATCACTACGCTTGCTTAATGTGCGTTGGCGATATAACCTTAGGTTTTTTTTTGAGGGAAAATCATCCAATGACTTCTCCCGCCTTGGGCGAGGCGAGAGGGAGTGTCAGACTCTTACTGACTAAAAACCACCCCGTTCCTTCTCCTGCTTTTTGAGCCGGAGCCACGGTAAGCCCGCTAGGTAGTCCGCAGCTCCGGATTTAGGATTTAGGTAAGACTAAATCGCCATCATCATCAGATTTTAATAACATTTGAATCTAAAACATCCTGTAAACCTACTATTTCATAAGCGATTAGGACAGTAAACAACTAAACATTAATCTTCTTCGAAAATAGATAACAATGAAAATGATGCCTGATACAGATAAAATTATAAAATAAATACTCGCGTTACTTGTAGAACGTTGGATTAATTTTAATATATTGTCACAATGCAGAAGTCCCTGTTGTGTTTGTTAATTATCGGTAAGTTTATTATTAATTTACGATTTTTCCAAACCTTTACCATTTTACGTATATTTTTGAGTTGACTATTTACATTGGATTTGGATATTTTACACATACGTTGAAAAATCAATCACTGTGTACATTATGGATGCAATAAATACTTGAAATCTATTATTGTGAACGTTATGTAATATGGTATTACCTTCATAAGCTTAATGTTTTATTTTATTTAAAAAAATCTTCATATATGTATGTAACCTTAACTTTACTTAGCCATTTGCAATTAGAGACAAAAAATCATTTTAAATGTGTGATCATGCTATAAAAATTGTTCTTCTTTTTTGCAGTTTACACCGCAGTTGCGGTTCCGATATCCTCGGAGTACTCTGAGGACCGCACATACCCTCGATACATCGAGTTCCCCGATGGCGAGGGTATCATGCACACCGTGGATCTCGAGGCTGAGCCTGACATGGAACTCCTTGCAGAAATTGAGAGGAACCCCGCCAACAACAAGTACCTTTTATACACCAGGTACTTTTCCAACTTTTATCTTGTTGCCATACAAGCAATTGTCACTATCTACGTCATTTGTACAATCACTATTATCCTTTTTCTGGATGATTAATAAAACCAGAAAATAATTTGAATCTAGAGTGATAATGTCCTGTAAAAATAAGTATCAAAAACTTAGAAATTAGTCTGTAATAACCGTAGAACATTGCATACGCGATTTTAGACTTAGACCTTTAAAGGTCTTCCATGCTCTCCTTCCAGTCCTCTGTTTAAAGCTTTTTGCAGCCAATCTTAGTTAAAAATCATGTATCATGTGTTATAACAAGGATTGGCTTCTTCTTAGTGCTGTATCGCACCTTCAATAATAAAAAGAAGAATTGTTACAGTCACAAAATTTTTATTCATAAGCAGGCGTGATTCAATTGGGTTACAATAACACGGTGGTATATTATTCCAGACGTAACCAGAGAATTTCCCAAACTTTGGTGATGGACAATGCCAACTCTATTACCAACTCGAACTTCAACGCTCGAGTCCCAACAGTGATTGTCGCTCACGGCTGGCTCAGCAACCAATACACTGACATCAACCCCACAATCAGGGACGGTAAGTGCACCTGGTATTTTGTTGACTGCACAATAGTATTAAGTGAAAGGAAATTATTTATGTAGTTTATTTTGATGTTAAAATAAATAGACAAAGAAATTTTATTTTTCGCAATACCACAGTTTATTATTCAAAACAAAATAATCTACGTAGATTCGTAGCGCTCCATTGTCTCTGCCTCACCCTATGGAAGACAGGCTTAAGTATGTATGTAGTTATGTATGTATTAACGTATAATCTACGCAGCCAAAATGTTAAACTTAGTCCCACGTAAAACGGGATAAATGATTTTCAAGTAATACCAAACATTCTGATCTCAGAAGATTCACCTTATAGAAAAATATTATTCCATTGTGTTCCATAACTCTCCCAGTTAACAAAGTTCACAACTTGTCAGCAGCACGTAGTCACGTAATATCGGAACTGCTGCCACCTACAACTTTCTATATACATAATGCCAGTTAATACTGCGAAGGTTCTTAGCCAAAGCAAAATTTAGGCGTAAAAAAGTTGGCAAGAAAATATTTATTTCTCAAAAAGTTTTCTACAATTGATTTTGGTTATGTAAGCAGCTTTTTTTAGACACCACTGACAAATAAACGATGAAGGAAAATATCGTGAGGAAACCTGGGGTTATAACTTCTAATTATAAGTTTGAAATCGCCAACCCATACTGACCCCTTTGGTGGCCAGTGGTGGCCAGTGGGCATTTATATGCTTTTGATGCATATTTATTATTTTTCCAGCTTACTTGAAGAAGAGTGACGTCAATGTCATTGTTTTGGACTGGAGAAGGTTGGCGTTAGCTGACTATGCCACAGCAGCCAGAGGTGTACCCGCAGTCGGTCGTGGTCTTGGGCAGTTCTTGGCTTTCCTGAACAGAGTCACTGGTCAGGCTTACTCTCAAATGCACCTTGTCGGCTTCAGCTTGGGCGCTCACCTTGTCGGTAACGCTGGTCGTGAACTTGGAGGAAGAGTCGCTCGTGTGACAGGTGTGTCATATTATTTCTTAAATATCGATTCAAAAAATTCCAATTCAGAATAGTTAACACCACTTTTTTCCTTTCATTAAGCTTTGGACCCTGCTGGTCCTCTATGGAACTACAACTCCAACCGCGTCAAGCCCAATGATGGTGTCTACGTCGAGGCTATCCACACTGATGGTGGTTACACCGTCGGAGGTCTGGGAATCGGTACCAATGTCGCCGACGCTGACTTCTACCCCAACGGTGGTATCTCCCAGCCTGGTTGCTATACCAACCTCTGCAACCACAACCGTGCCTGGGAATTCTTTGCCGCTACTGTCACCTACAACCACTTGGTTGGACGTCGGTGCACTACCCAGACTCAGCTGACTTGGAACAACTGCCGTGGTACTGAACTACGTATGGGCAACGACGACTTAAGGAAATCAGGGTAAGCAACTTAAATTGGTAATGCTAAAGGAGGTTACGCTATGATAAAGGTGTAAATTCTTATGGACAATTTTAAGAATATGTTCATGTCCATAAGATTTACATTAAAATTTACTAAATTAAAATGTACATTTACTTTATTGACTATATTATTTTGCATAATAAGTTCGTTCATAAAATTCTTTATATTTTATTTACAGATCTGGAATGTACCGCTTGGACACTCGCAGAAGATACCCTTACTAATTTGACGAAGCTATTCATTTACGATCGTTATGTTTAAATTATTGTTAAGTATTAAAAAGATATTAAAACAATAAACAATTCGGCCTACTGAGTATTCTTAATTTTTGTTTTATTATTGAAAACCTTTTAAGTTGGAATTTTTATATAAGGTAATTTTGTATGATTCATTAAAGTGCTTGTTAAAATATATAACCTAGAAAAATAAATTATTTCGAATGAAATTCGGTTCAAAATCCTTGGCAAAATGTTTTGATGACACAAAGATATTATTTGACCTTGAATTCTCACTCAAGTACACAATTAAGTATTGACATTATGTGTAACACAAAAATGTACTTTACTTTTATTTGAATACTTTTAATAGTGCGATAGGCGCTATCTAATGAACAATAGTAATAACGTTGACGGAAAAGATAATATTTTGGTCACTTATTAATTATATGATGGCATTTTCCATGAAAACAGCCGATTTTTGCAAGTATCTGATACGAAAGTGATATAAGATAAAACTAATAATCGTGTCCCTTAATCCTATAATTATTTTTACGATAATAGCTTCAATTAAAATAATAAAAACATGAGCAATAGAATTTAGGTAAATATTAACAAAATAGGTGAGTCAATAATGTGATAAAAGTACCACCAACACATGTAGAGATAAAATCTTAACGCTTTATATTACATTCTACATTCTTCTGAATCAACAATACTGCTCTTTTTTATGGAATAGGTGGCAGACGAGCAAACGGGTCACCTGATGGTAAGCGATCAGCGCCGCCCATGGACACCCGCAGCACCAGAGAAGTCACACATGCATTGCCGGCCTTTTAAAAAGGAGTATGCTCTTTTCTTGAAGGTTTGAAGGTCGTATCGGTTTTGTAATACCACCGATGACAGCTCATTCCAGTTTTGCTGTGCGAGGCAGAAAGTTACGCGTAAGCTACTATAATATGATGGGGATGGAAATGCTTTCGTATAGGTCGATGGCGAAAGGAAGCGGCAGGAATAAGACCAAACAATTCCTCAGAGCACTCTCCGTGGTATAAGCGATAGAAAATGTACAACGAAGCTACATCTCTACGCAACACTCTACACAACTCTCGCAACTCTACTCTTGTCAAAGTGTCAAGTCGGTTTGAAACTTCCTGATTCTCAACAATCCGAACCGCAAGCCGCTAAACGCGGTCCAGAGGATGAAGCTGGTACTGGGGTGCCCCTCCTATAGAGTTCTTACGATCTCAGTTTAATTTAAAAGTCTTTTCTTATCTTCTTGCTCTTTCTCTTTCTCTTTCTCTTTCTCTTTCTCTTTCTCTTTCTCTTTCTCTTTCTCTTTCTCTTTCTCTTTCTCTTTCTCTTTCTCTTTCTCTTTCTCTTTCTCTTTCTCTTTCTCTTTCTCTTTCTCTTTCTCTTTCTCTTTCTCTTTCTCTTTCTCTTTCTCGTTCTCTTTCTCTTTTCCTACGTCAAAATTTTAATTCTTCTATTCCTTTGCCTTAAAAGGAAAAACTGAAATCATACATTTTTACCTTTTAACTACAAGCATAAAAGTCCAGCAATCGAACCTTTGATTAATAAGTAGATTCTGTGTAACCCATTCTTTTGTTATAAACGACCACTTTAATTTAAGGATAGAAAATTATCCAATAATTTAGAGCCGGAGCCGCGGTAGGTCGTCCGCAGCTACGGTCTGATGGCACTTTGAATCACACATGGGTCTGGTTCTGGTTAGCGAGCTATCCTTGCTCGCCGTCCGCAGACCCGCACTTACGATGGCCGGAGATCATCGCGCGATCCTCGAAACCTGGAGTGACTCTTGCAACTACTGAGGCGTAAGGAGTTTCATTCCCTAACGCGCGTTCACACGCCCCGCCTCTTCCTTAGCTAGTATAACTGCTTCGCAGGAGGAGATGGCATCCCATTCCCCCTCCCTCCAGACCACGGCCTGAACCAATGCCAAACGCGAGAGGTCGTCGTCGCCTACCATATCCCTGAGGACACGACGGTGCTCAGCACATGCAGGGCACAACGCCACCGTATGCTCCACCGTGTTCTCGGGTGGTCTTCGCAGTGATGACACCCAGGCGTTTCCTCCCGCCCAATCAGAAACAGGAACCTACTGAAGCTCCCATGTCCGGTAAGCACCGTAAGGCAATACGTGACAACGCCATGGCGCCTCTCAAGCCACTCCTCAAAAAGGAGACTTACCACTGCAATGACAGTGAGCCCAATTAACGACGACTAATAGTAAACGTTCATTGTGTTACATTACTGATATTACAGTTTTTGTATAATAACCTCAACATACGATTCCAATATCGAATAGATTAAAATCAAACTGATATTTAATTTGCGTATGTTGGTCTATCATTGAAATCTGTACGCATCATATTCCCTGAACATGTATGATAAAATTATATTTAATCGTAAAAATCTTGTCGTTACTGATAAAAAAATTCAATAAATAGCTTAAGTAACTGTTAGATTACTATTATACTGTTAGTATATTCAAAATGGAAAAGTCTTTCTTGTGCTTGCTTTGTTTAGCGGGTAAGTTTTGTGATTTAAAGATTTATCTAAAATAATAATTAGCAGCGAAACCTTTCATTAAAAAAAATAAAAGTGAAGTGCCAAAGATGAAGTGCTAATTGTTGGTATTAAAGGAAATTACCGCTACCAGAATGGCCATATGGCGCATCTTTGCATTTAAAATAATTAAATTGATAATTTTCTTAGATTTCAAGGGCACAAAGCAATTTTTAGACAGACAGACAAATACTCGTGTTCTTTTATGAAACCGCCTGCGATTCATATATGAACATGTTTGAATAGAAAAATAAGTGTGACAAATATCTTCGCATCTTTTCTCATGGAAACAGCAATCAATTAATTATCTTATTTGCAGTTTATGCCGCGTCAGCCATACCAACTAGCTCATTGTATTTCGAGGAACATTCATATCCTCGATACATTGATTTCCCCGATGGCGAAGGAAACATGCACAAGGTAGACCTTGAGGCTGAGCCTGACGTGAAAGTCCTCAACGATATCGAAAGGAACCCTGCCGACAACCAGTACTTGCTCTTCACCAGGTACTTTTGCCAAACCATTTTATGACGTATGTTTATGCTTTTAGAATCGAAACTAATATGTTCAGTTTGAATTTACAGGCGTAATCCTAATAATCCTCAATCATTGGTGATAAACGATGCTGCTTCTATTACCAACTCTAACTTCAACCCCAATGCTCCCACTGTCGTCGTTGTCCATGGCTGGCTCAGTAACCAGAACACCAACCCTAATCCCACTATTCGGGATGGTAAGTTATCTTTTTAAATTTGTATGTGCTATTTCACTACATAGTATAAAACAAAATCGCTTTCTTAGTCTCTATGTCCCTTTGTATGTTTAAATCTTTAAAACTACGCAACGGATTTTGATGCGCTTTTTTTAATAGATAGAATAATTTAAGAGGAAGTTTTTTATGTTATAATACATGCATCCATACGAAGCTGAGGCGGGTCGCTAGTAATATAATATAGACGACATTTTCTGATGGACATACTGAACCCAACACGAAAATTATAATTATAAAGAAGTTTTACATTCAAAGTGCAACGACAACTTCAAACTCATTAAAAGATATTGTTATCTCTTTCTTTTAGTCTACTTGAAAAAACTTGAGACAAATGTGATTGTAATGGACTGGAGAAGACTGGCGTCACGTGACTACGTCACTGCAGTCAGAGGAGTACCAGCTGTTGGACGTGGTCTTGGACAGTTCTTGGCTTTCTTGAGCCAGGTTACTGGACAACCTTTAACTCGGATGCACCTCATCGGCTTCAGCTTGGGCGCTCACGTTGTTGGTAACGCTGGTCGTGAACTTGGAGGCAAGGTTGCTCGTGTGACAGGTAAATAATTATTCTTCTATAGTTTTTCAATCAATTATCAACAATATACATTTTTTTATGACCGTGACTGAGATCTTGTTTGCATATCTAACAGATGTACACAATATTCATTATGCATTTAAACATAAACAAAGAAAAGCAACATGGACGTAAACAAAAATGTACTCAATTAAACAAATACCAATAAAAAGTAAATAGTAAAAAATATTATTGACAAAATAAAGATACAGAAAAAACTTAAATTTGGAAATCAGAATCAAAATTAATAAAATCAGAATAAATAAAAATAAGAACGCTGATTTAAATCTAAATTTTATATTAATTTGCGCTTAAATTTATTGTAGGGATCATGAAAAATATCTAAATTATCCGAATTATCATTGTCAGTTTCGAAATTTCTGCCCAACTAATTGTTTCTTTTGATTTCAGCTTTGGACCCAGCTGGACCTCTATGGAACTTGAACAAAAACCGCGTCAGCCCTGGTGATGGTATCTACGTCGAGGCTATCCACACTGATGGTGGTTCCACGGTCGACGGTCTTGGTATCGGTACCAATGTCGCCGATGCTGACTTCTACCCCAACGGTGGTGTCTCTCAACCTGGTTGCCTCACCAACTTCTGCAACCACAACCGTGCTTGGGAATTCTTTGCTGCTACCGTGACTTACAACCATTTGGTCGGTCGAGCGTGCAGCAACCATATTCAGTTGTCATTGAACACGTGCCGTGGTGCTGAACTTCGTATGGGCAACGATATCTTAACAAAATCTGGGTAAGTAGTTAGAAAATTTCAAATAACTCCTTTTATTGTATAAGCTTCTCCAAATACTTTGAGTGTTAAAAATGTTTCCATTAGATCTTACATCGAGAGCGTTTGGAATACTCATGTAAACTTTTATATAGATATCTACGTTTTCTATAGATTTAAAAACCATAGTTATCTGGGCGCATTTGTTGCAACCAAAATTCACATTATAGTTTCCTCGAGTTTGAAAATATTCATTCCACTAATCGGAAAACTTGATAACTGTGTTGTGGTCAAACATTTTTTGATTACTTCATTATCTGAATATTTTGTTCTTTTTTCAGATCTGGAATGTTCCGATTGAACACCTCAAGACGGTACCCTTACTAGTCAAAATGTGAAACACCAGAAGAGAAAAAAAAACAGTAATTTAATGAAATAAATAATTTATTTATTTGGCTATTAAAATCTGTTACTACATTTAATATTGAACATATTTTGTAATCATACCTTATTCAAAAAGATATGTAATTATATTTTAGTATCAATGCTAGATAAGGTAAATTTAAAAATGAATCATTTCTATTTTCTTAATAAACACATAGTATCTAAACCTTTTGTCCAGGTCAAGTTAAAGTCTATATAGGTAAAGTATACAAAAGTAAATATAATTTTCAACCCGCCTCGAACAAGTATGACGATCAATGATCATTTATTTCTTCTCAGCATGAGCAAAAGGCTTTCTCTCACCAGTGAGACAAGTACAGTCTGATGACAATAATAAGACAAACTAAGATAAATTTTTCAACAGTTATTACTATGTTATTAATTCCATATAGAGAAATCCATGATATTGGTGAGAATTTTGAAAAACCAACAGAACCGAAAAGTCTAATAATACTTTGCCATAAAGTAGATTGTACAAATGTTTGTATGCAAACAATTATCACTTTTAAGCCAAATGAAATACTTTATGATAAGTAGTGTATTGATGCTATCATTCCGGATGAGGAATAGCTGGATAAGATTAAGTATTAGATACTGTGTGTTAGATACTGACACCTAGTAGGGGAGACACAGAAGGGATTTCGGTAGTTACTCGAGCGCGTCAGATTAGTAAATGGGGAATACCTAGTGTCATGTTGAAGATACCCACCACATTCGCACTTTCATTAAATGGCCCCCCATTAAAAATTTAAAAAAAAATCTAACTTACTCCTGTCAGTTTCGTCAGATTAGAAGAAGAGAAGTCGACAGCATACAAAAGAATGCGCATTTAAAAAAATCTTCCCACTTGAGCGTGATTCTAAGAGTGAGAGGGTTTTGAAGCGTTCTCGTTAGTACCGTCCGAAACATTCAGTCCCATCATGCAAACTGGCAGATTAAGGGTTTCTCATTATCAGAGACACATGTAGCATACACATTATCAATATCTGACAGGCTCCACCTCTAGAACAAAAGTTACACGTAACAATTTTAAAGATCTGTGGATTCCCCCTTTCTCCACCGATGGAAGAAAATGTCACTTTACCTGTATAACCTGGGTGTCTTCAAAGCCCGAGTGAATAGTTTGCTTATGGGCAGACGTGCTCCACCGTAGGCCGCATCATCACTTACCATCAGGCGAGATAGCGGCCAAACGTCGGCCCATTTAACAATAAAAAGAAAAAAACATTTTTTCTTTCTATGACCATATATTTAAAATTCGTCGTAGGGACCTACGTCCCTACGACGCTCGAGTAAATCCAAATTTAGCATCGTGGGCTCCCCTTCTAACCGGTGGAGCAGAGCTGTCTAGCGACTCATCAAGTGTAGGGAGGGTATGTGAAAAGGGGGATTTTTTCGCTTTAGGGCAATAGTTATTGATGATAATTACAAGGGATATAATTTTGTTATATTTAATTGCAATTCAGTCCACAGGGACTATGAGCAAATATCTGCCAGCGGGTTCACCTATATTGTCGCATGTATTACAGAATCCTAATCCATAGTTAAAAAAGCAATATTCCAGCCTGCTAGGACAATAAGGTAAGCAGAAGATAGCTATGGGATATAAACCCTCTTTAACGGGGAAAAACATTAAATAATTAAATATCAATTAAAGGACATAGATTTTTTAAAAGTCGCGAAGCATTTTTAAATGAAAGTGTTTGCAATCATATTTAATATTGTGTAGTTATTTTGATTCACAATAATGGGAAAATGGAAATAATTAGTAAAATGAAAATGATATTTTAAGTTGACTATTTTTCCTAATTACTAAACGACCGCTCAGTAAGTTAAAATATCACTCCGTGGTAGTAAACCCAATCAGACTAAATCCGTCAAGTTGATGTGCATGTTTCGTTCTCACTCTCGCCCAACTCTTAAAACTGGTATTATGTTGCGCTCGCGCAGGTAGCTGCTTATCTTACTACATGGCATCCTTCGTCATCAATCGCACCTTCGCCAAAAGTTAAGAGAAAAATATGTTGTTTTAATTATTTTTGATTCCCTTTTTCCTCTTCAATTATTGCCCAAAAACATTTATAAATATTTTTTAAATGTCCAATTTCTCCTTATTGCCACGACCCACAGATATGGGAACTAAACATTGTGAACTAGATAATTGCCTAACCGTACCTAATTTTATTTTTGTTCGCCGTAGGTAAGTGTCCCAACAAAAATGCCCGATGTTCTTTGGTAATAAAATATCTATAATCCAAAATTTTCATCTTTTTGTAGATAAAAATTTACAATATATACTGGTGCCGCTAACCAAGTAATATCTTGTCTCATTGCATATTGTCGCGATGAAAAATTTAAGCTTGTGTCTGCTTATTGTAACGGGTAAGTTTAATATAACTCTATAACATTGTTTAATTATAATGCGGTGTTATTCGATTCAATGACTGCACGGTTAGCGCGCTGGCTGGGCAACCTGGTTGCCGTGTAACGAGTAGCGGATTCGATTCCCGCACGGGCCAACTCTTAATCACAAATTGTTGTTTCGAATCTGGGTGTCATGTGCATGTGAAATTGTATATTTGTAAACGCACACAAGAAAAAAAAGGTGGATTAACGCTTTAAAAAAAAAGAAAATTGACTTGACCGGAATCTTGGTTGGTATTATTCAAGGTCTTTCCAACCTCATTCCTTTCATCAATTTTAGTGTACGCCGCATCCGCGGTGCCCGTCGACTCAAACATTTCTGAAGATAGAGCGAAGCCTCAATTCATCGAGTTCCCCGATGGTAAGGAAAACATACCCGAGGCTGAGCCCGACATGGAACTCCTTGCAAAAATCAAGAGAGACCCCTCCAACATCAAGTACACTTTATACACCAGGTACATTTTTTACTTTTATCTTGTTGGCATACAAGTAATTGTCACTATCTACGGCATTCGTACAATAACTATTATCCTTTTTAGAATCTAGGGGTACCTGTTGTACACTAGGTAAATAAGTAAATATTTCCAAAGAAATCAAAGTTGATACAAAAATAGTAAAGACCACCAAACAGCAGCGCAGTTTCATATGAAATCTATACATATAATAAAATCGTAGAAAAGTGCTGTCTGTACATTGAAAATAAAAATAAAAAAAATAGCAGGGGTTATTGTTATGTCGATGTCGAACCCAAAAATTTAATTAACTTTTTTTTTGTCTGTTTGTCTGTTTGTCTGTTTGTCTGTTCGTCTGTGCGCGCTAATCTCAGAAACGGCTGATCCGAGTTGGATGCGGTTTTCACGAATATATTGTGGGATGCTTAAATTTACATTTAGTGTTTGTTTCATGTGAATCGGTTCATAAATAAAAAAGTTATGTCAAATTAAAGAATCACGTCGAACATTCTATGCTTATACCATTAATTTCCGCAACTATTTGACGGATTGGTTGAAATTTGGTACAGATATAGTTTAGAAACCTTAGAAAGGACATAGATATATTTTTATTTCAAAAATCAAAAAATAAAAATAAGAAATAAATTATTTATAAATAATTCTATGTCGATCGTTACACGACTTCGGTTCATGTTATTGTTTTAATTTATCGAAAAAAAGTAAATAAATAGTAAAAAGGTATGAAAAAAATAATATCAATATAATAAAACATTTAGTACAAAGAAAATGCTCTAACGGAGTATAGATAATTCTATGTCGATCGTTACACGACTTCGGTTCATGTTATTGTTTTAATTCATCGAAAAAAGTAAATAAATAGTAAAAAGGTATGAAAAAAATAATATCAATATAATTAAACTTTTAGTACAAAGAAAATGCCCGAACGGAGTATAAATAAATAATCCAAGTTGTCTTTATCCTCGATAGATGGCGTTGGGATCGAAATAGATCGCGCTATGGTTTCGTTACATTCATTTGGTTGGGTATCGGCCGAGCGCTTCGGTACTATCGTAGAAAAAGTGTATTATCAGTCGTATGATTATTTGTCTGTAGTGGTCCTGCTGTTTCGTATATTCTAAATTGGTTTCGTTGTATTTGTCAATTAATAAGTTTATTTGTTGGGTTTTCCTGGTTTTTTGGTTAAACTATTTAACGTAGGTTTAGTTTGATATCGATTATTAGTAGTTACTGTAGTTAGTTTTTTTAATAAAATTGTAAGTCTAATTTATAAATTAATTAGATTAGATTTAAGTCGTTTCTTTTAAATTATTTAGTTTAAGCTTGGTTATTATAGCATAGAGGATAGGTTGTAATATAGTTTCTTTTTTAATTGTTATAAATTCGTAATTCGTAGCTTTCTTTAGTTTTAAGTTAGTTTAAGCCCGTTTTTAAACTATTTTTTCAATGCCCTAAGTGAGTATACATCTATTAAATTCAAACGCAGAGCTCATTATGTTGATTTTGGAAGAGTTCCCTGGAATATCTTCTCATTTTTGAAGAGATCCCGCGAGATCGGGAACTATGTGGTTAAAACCAAAAATTTGCCGGAAGTCACTATTCCACGCGAACGAAGTCGCGGGCAAAAGCTAGTAATTACTGCTAGGGCAAACCAGACCAAGGTGATGGAACGGGATTTGGAAGAACCTAACGAATGGCATGACAGAAGTTGAAATGAAATGAAATATGAAATATTTATTTATTATTACAAAATGCTACATATACAAGTTGTTCTAACCTATCCGCCTACCATGTCGGATTGCCATTGAAGGTGATCATTTACTACATTTGGTGATGTTCTTCTAATGTGGTTGGTTCTAAGTACCTATACAGGTTGTCCCTGAAATTGACGTCCAACAGGCACCAGACGATCGGCAAGGTTCCAACTGTTATCAGAAAAATGTAAAAAAAATTTTAGGTCCTACAGTTTTTAAATTACAGTGACTTATGTGTTATCCACGAAAAAGTAACCCTGTGCCAGTCTTTTGACTTTTTTTGCTACAAATCTATTTTGTCGTCTTTAGACTTCCTTACATTAACCTGAAGAGTGCTCATAACTTCTCAGCCAACTGCTTTAGATTGGAAAACATTGTGAGTTTTAGAGGAATACAATTTTCACCTTACTTTAAGTGACTTACTGAAAAAATTATGTATGGCGCTAGTAATGGCAAACTTTTGGCGCATAATAAGGATTATATGGACTTTGGAACTTTGGTACTTATTTCTTAAATTAGGCACAAAAAAAGATTTTTCAACGAAACTCCGTTTCGATGAATTTCTTTAGACTTACTAAAATTTTCTTCTAGTGTACTCAAATCATACGTTATAACCTCATATGCACTAGACAACACTTTGCACGCGATTTGTTATCATTGTCAAACAATGATGTTGGACGCCGATTTCAGGGACATCCTGTATAATTATATCTATATGGAACTTTATAATATTATAATATACTATAATATTATAAAGCTGAAGAGTTTGTTTGTTTGAACGCGCTAATCTCCAGAACTACTGGTCCGAATTGAATAATTCTTTTTGTGTTGGATAGTGCATTTATCGAGTAAGGCTATAGGCTATAAAATATAACGCTATGACCAATAGGAGCCGAGCAGAGCGTGAAACCGCGCGGAAGTAGCTAGTTTTTGATAAAAGAGCTTAGGGTATCAAAATATGTTCTGGTGGTCATAATAGTTAAAACTCTTTTATTAATTATTACAGAGACAACCCCGTAAATGGACAAACATTACTTGCCAACAATGCTACTAATATATTTTATTCAAACTTCAAGCCAGCTGATCCCACTGTGGTCATTGTTCACGATTGGCTACCGATGCAGGATAGTAGGATGAATATACATCTCACACAGAGTAAGTACCTATGATTTTTAGCAAGTAATATGACTTGAGACAGCCACAAAAACAAACAGACTGAACTATCATGAGTCATACTATTTTAGTTATATTCTGGGTTCATATAAAACTATTTGTCAATTATTATGACTGCACGGTTGGTGCGGTGGCTGGGCAACTGGCTGCCGCACAACAGGTAGCGGGTTAGATTCCCGCACTGAGCAACTCTTTGTGTGATCCACAAATTGTTGTTTCGGATCTGGGTGTCATGTGCATGTGTACTTGTATGTTTGTAAACGCACCCACGACACAGGAGAAAATCCTAATGTGGGGCAACGTTTTTAAAAAAAAAAAAAAAAATTATTGGGTCTTTGTATTTTTTGATCTGAAACTATATTCTCATAATTTTTCGTTCACTCATTACAGTGATTAAAAAAATGCAATAATCTTTCAGTTTTCTTGACAGTCGGTAGCTATAATGTTATTGTTATGGATTGGAGATTTTTGGCAAACTCTAACTACATCACCGCCACTAATGGTGTATCAGCTATTGGACGTAGTCTTGGACAGTTCTTGGCCTTTCTGAACCAATTGACGGGATCATCTATATCCCAGATGCACCTAGTTGGTTTGGGATTAGGCGCTCACACTATTGGTTTCGCTGGAAGAGAACTTGAAGGAAAAGTTGGTCATTTATCTGGTAAATATTTTGTTCTTCTTTTTTTCATTTTTGTGTAATTCAACCAACCAACCAAATTTATTTTTTGTAGAGACTGAAAATAATTTTTAGAACACAGGTAATTGGGTTCAGTGAATATAGCAATAGGGTTATCATTATCACGCTCACATGAAACTTATGAGACAATTTGTGAAAAATAAATCATTGTTTTAATAATTATATTTACTACTTACTCACTTAAGGTATGAAGGCATATCATTACATTTTTAATTTGTATAATTTTTTTCTAGCTTTAAATCCTGCTGGTCCTCTGTGGTACGATAATCCAGACCGAGTCAACTCTAATGATGCTGTATTCGTCGAAGGAATCCACACTGATTCTGGTTTGGGTGGTTATGGTATTGGAAAGAATGTGGGTGATTCTGACATCTACGTCAATGGTGGTAACACACAACCAGGCTGTTTTACTAGCGTCTGCAATCACAATCGCGCCTGGCATTACTTTGCTGAGACTCTGATGTCGAATCGCATGCTTAAATAACTTACAGATGACCCCACCAACCAACAAAGTGATTATTTTATGGTGATTATAAAGTAAGTAGTTATTCGTCAGTCAGTTGAATATTTTTGTAAGGGCCACCTGTTTTTTCTGTTTCAGATCCGGAATGTACCGATTAGACACTGGTAGGAGGTACCCGTATTAATTTGATATTATAAAAATACAAAATATGATATTATAAAAATTCTTTAAATACAAAATTGTGTAAATTTCGAAATAATAAATACAATATTGGCATAGTGGCAATTTTTTTTTCTTTTTACCTTTTGCCCTACCTCTTACACTTTAACTGTGGCTTTTGTAAAACACCACCTGTGGAGCTAAAATTAATTTAAAAAAGTTACGTTGTTGGGTCGCCAATTTATCAATTACAATTGACAAATAGTACTTCAAAGTAATGATAGAAGTACAAAATACATGTAAAAGTTAGCTGTAGCAGAAATCGAAGGAATGAGTAGAAGATTAGAGAAGCTTACAATGCGTAATGAGATTACGATGGCTGTCGACTTTTAACATTATATGCTCTATTTCTAATTGATAAAAATCTAAAATGTACATACTAAAAAGCTTCGTTAGTTAAATAATAACAAGCTTGATTGCCTAGCTAACATTGGAACCTGGCTTCGATTCCCGGCTCGAGTCAAGGGATTTTCGTACATATATCTACGAATCCCTTAGAAGACTAAGAGGCATGATGTGGTGTTATGCAATAAGGGTCAGAACAAAGAAAAAAAACTCGACTTTTTTATCAGAAGTATTATCCTACACAGCTTAGCTGGTTCCATACACCCAGTGGCCAAAAGAGGCCCTTGACAAATTCATCAAAGTAGAGGCCTAGCAAATATTCATAGAGAGAAGTCCAGCTGAGAATTTCTAAACGGCAATTTGCTGACTTTGCCACCCTGTAGTTACGCCATACCTACATCCTTAGTTTTATCAACGACATGCGATCTTTCGTAGTATACATTTTTATGAATGAGGTTTACGATAAACATTTGACGTCATTCATGATAAATGCCTTCATACCAGAAAATTAATGTTTCTAGAAAAATGTTGTGATTATATTTTTACTTTTACATACAAAATGTATCTTTTTTATGTGAATCTATCTAAACACTCATACCCCGAATCTGAACAGTCCACACGATGAGACTTTTGAAACATTTTATTTTTATTTTTAATATAAAAAATATAATTTCATAGGTAGAAACATTATGAGTAAGTTTCTAGTATGGGAGAGCCATGCTTCGGCACGAATGGGGGTTTACCGGGGCTCCGGGTCAAAAAACAGGAGTAGGAACGGGGCGTTTTTTAGTCAGTTAGAGTTTGACACTCCCTCTCGTCTCACACAAAGTGGGAGAAGTCATCAAATGATTTTTTAATTGAAAAAATTACAAAACTACGCAAAACAGTCTATCGTCAACACCTAGGTGTTGATTCACAATTTTCTAGTGCTAGCAATAAACTAGGTAAAAATAATTTCACAAAATGTATCAAACGTGTATCTCACAAGACGAATGCGAAGAAATGAAGTGACACAAATACTTTATCATCCAAAAAAGGAAACCAATTAATTTGACACAAATTATGTAATTACACTTTTGTGTACCTATCTAAGACTAGATTAATCCTCCAAAATCAACCAAAACTTTGCAAATCCGTTAAATGAATTGATAAAATTGTGTAATCATGCAATCTTTTCATTTTGGCTGATAAGTTCCCGAATAAATAGCCTATAGGGGCTCTTCGTTCAAGACTTACTGGAAATTGTTGTCACAATGCATAAGTCTCTGTTGTGCTTGCTCATTGTTACGGGTATGTATTGTGTTAATTATATTATTACTTTATGTTCTACAAAATTTAGATTTTCTAAATATTATTGTAATTTCTAATTTTATTCAAGTGCCTGATTATAATTTTGAATGAGATTTGCAAATCAATGCTCGTGAGTGTTTAATATTTTTGAGACCAAATTATCTAATGGAGAATAAACAAAGTGTCTGATATATCTAATAGATTTATAACCAATTTCAAAGGCTCTAGATAACCTTACTATCTACTATTGATATGAATCACATTTTCCAAAACATAAATAATTGTCAGATACTGCCATATTACAATGCAAATATTAATCAAAATATTATTTTTACAGTTTACGCCGCTTCAGCGGTTCCCGTTAACTCAGACTATTCTGAGGACAGAGTGTACCCTCGATTCATCGAGTTCCCCGATGGAGAGGGCGTCATGCACACAGTAGACCTGGAGGCTGAGCCTGACATGGATCTCCTCGATGAGATCGCCAGGAACCCTGCCAACAACAAGTACTTCCTGTACACGAGGTACAGCCATAAAGATCAAACCTATACCAACTCTCAATAAAAACAGTTTGTCTACTCTTAAATATTTAAAAGCAAACACCAATATTTCGAATCATTTTGTACCATTTTTTTCGGGATAATCAGCTTAGTTTTATAAAATACATAACTGGATATCATTGACAATTTTGGTGTAGTAAATTAAGATACACTATAACTAAACATTCTTCTTCTTTTACAGACGTAACCCCAGTAATTCTCAAACGTTGGTGATCAACGACGCAAATTCTGTCACCAGCTCTAACTTCAATGCTAACCACCCTACGGTAGTCATTGCCCACGGCTGGCTCAGCAACCAGAACAGTGATCTCAATCCTTCTATTAGAGATGGTAAGATGTTTACTCAATCTACATTTTATCCTCAAGAGATTAAAGTACAAAATTCATCTTTTAGTTCGTCAACCTCACCTATTTGTTTTTCCTCAGTTTACTTAAGAAAGAGCGAGACAAACGTTATTGTTTTGGACTGGAGACGACTAGCTCTTGCCGACTACGTTACGGCAGTACGAGGTGTCCCTGATGTCGGTCGCGGCCTTGGACAGTTCCTCGCTTTCTTGAACAGGGTGACCGGACAGCCTTTCAACCGTATGCACCTTGTCGGCTTCAGCTTGGGCGCTCACCTTGTCGGTAACGCTGGTCGTGAACTTGGAGGAAGAGCCGCTCGTGTCACAGGTACACATATATTACTATTCCCTTTTTGTTTACCTAGCTACGAAGACATTTTTACTAAAAATATGTATTTTGTTTCTAGCTTTGGACCCTGCTGGTCCTCTATGGAACTACAACTCCAAGTGCGTCAACCCCAATGATGCTATCTACGTTGAGGCTATCCACACTGATGGTGGTTACACCGTCGGAGGTCTGGGTATCGGTGTCAATGTTGCCAACGCCGACTTCTACCCCAACGGTGGTATCTCCCAGCCTGGCTGCCTCACCAACATTTGCAACCACAATCGTTCCTGGGAACTATTTGCTGCTACTGTCACATACAACCACTTGGTTGGACGTCAGTGCTCCAGCTCAACCCAGATCACCTTGAACACATGCCGCGGTGCTGAACTTCGTATGGGCAACGATATCTTAACAAAATATGGGTAAGTAGTACACTGTCTGAACCTCCTTTCCTTTTTAGTACCTTGTGAAAGATTGCGGATAAATTGGAAAAAATCTGGAAAATAAAAATATGTTGTTTTTCTTATTCATTAGTACTTAAAGCTAGAAAGACGTAATTAATTTTCAATAGTCATGACACTTAATTTTTGTTGTATGTGACCGAGGTATTTTTGTAACACGTCTATCTAATTCATTGATTTCGAGATATGATAAATTGCGCATTATAGGTATAATTAATATCTACCTATGTCAATTTTAATTAATTAGTTTTCTTTCCTTTCAGTTCTGGAATGTACCGTCTGGACACCGGTAGAAGATATCCATTTTAATTGACCTGATGAGCACGAGAATCTTTTGAAGAAAGTACAAAACGTTTTTATTTTCATTTGTTTTAAAAATGACAAAGGTTTAATCTAGTATTAATTAAAATTGTACAGAATATAGCTCATTAGTTTTATTGTTTTCTAAATGTCGGTATGCTATGTTTACATTGTGTAGAAATCATTATCACGGTCAAATTAATTGATTTCTATGCCTATACCTACTCTATAATAAATCCCTTATAAAATCTGACACGAAATTTCTGATAAAAAATACGTGGGTGATAAGATAAGACATATATGATTAGTTTAGTAAAATGGCAATGAATTAATATGCGTGGAAGTCTAAACACTTTATGAAGGTTTATGGTTTTGTGCTGACTAGGCGGTGCTGATTTAGTATGACCAATTCCTACTGGTGCACTTCCTATACCTGTTAAATATTTACTGTCCGATATTTTCAACTACGATTACGCAATTTTTTTAATACCGTTGGTCTTCCCACTGCGTTTCAAAGGCCTCCCTACCCTCCTTCCACTCGTCTCTTCGTAAAGTTTTCTGTGGCCAATACTTTTCATTGGCATCAAGTTCATCCTGCCATCTCCTTCTAGGCCTGCCGAGATGTCTAATGACGTTCATTGGGCTCCACTCAGTAGTGAGCTGATTAGTACTGAAATAATAATATAGAGCCGAGACACATACATTTATAGTTTGACTGGTCTACCATCTAATGGTCACGCTGTCAGCTGAGCGTGACCATAAGATATGATCTGGATACAGGTTCAATTAAGAACCATGTCTATTTAGTCTAAAGAATAAGCAAATTGTAGTGGTACTTTGGCAAACGCAGGGTAAAGTATCCTCTAAATATGGTAAAGCGTAGCTATATCCACAGAGAGATTGGTGGTGGTTGTTTGCGAAGACCTGAAAATTGAGATCAGTGGCATGCTATTGAAAATAGTGAATACATATAGGTTTGGTAGGGGACGGAATCAAGATAAACTTGAACTAACTACACACGTAATAATTTATAGTTAAAGAATAAAGCACTAACTTCTGCCAGCGGCTCCACCTGCGTTCCCGTGAGTTAAAAAGTATCTTATCACCCAAATCAACTCATACGCTGTTTGTATACCAAATTTCATCAAAATCCGTTCTGTAGGTTCAGCGGGATTGAAGGACAAACATCTAAACTAACAAACTTTCACGTATATAATATTAGTATGATAACACGTTATTGTTAAAATATTGAAAGCACAGAACGATATACATATATCGTCGTATGATAACACGTTATTGTTAAAATATTGAAAGAACAAATCGTTTATTTAATAAATAATTCAATGCACCTGTTCATAATTCGTCACTACTTAATTTCAATTTGAAGGTCATTAAAGTCATTGTCATTGTCTACAACATTATGATTTTCGTTTGTGCAATTTCAATGCACAAGGACAATTGTGTAAATTACTACATTATCTTTCTTGATAATCAGCAATTAGGATTGACATCATAAGGACGATTTGTATTTTGACATATATGTAACAATGACCGACTGCGACTTTTAAATGAAAATTAATTATTATTTTGACTAAATTACTTGTATGACTGTAATGGCAAGGTACTGCCTCCTGATATACAGACATTTCCTAGTTCAGGAGATAGAGCTTGATGTATTTTGGATGATGGTATAGAACTAAATAATTATTATTAAGATGTTCTTTCCTTTCACGGAACTAAAGTGTACCGGACCTTTGGAAGGCGTACGAAGAGCCGAAGCCAACTTGCTGAGGCCCATTGAACAAGTTTAATCTAAGTGAAATGGGACATCAGCCGGCAATTATCCTTATATACAATATTGTGCAATATGGCAGTTTTACGGTGGTAGAGCCTATTCGCTAAATACACTGTGAGAACACAGGTGCCACCACCTTAAAAGATGCTAGCGAGAAGTAATAATGTAACATTGCGGCATTTCGTTAATTGAAAGTTTTAGATGCCGAACCTATTTCAAATAATTTAAACCAAACACTAAGCTTTGTTGTCTAAAAACAATCTATTTCTAATATCTTTGTTAAACCACAACATTTTCTACGATATGACCGATAGTCTAATCTGGACTAGGCACAAGATATAATAGACGATATACATTTGCTACAGCTACCTTATCTGTTACCTTGTCGCGCAAATCTTTATCTTTAGAGCAAAGACATGGAAACAGAGTCTACTAGACACGCATACGAGTATATGTTATTAACATCTTTAATCTCGTTTTTACCTAACAAAATAACAGTTATCGTAAAGTAGTAGGCTAATTGATTAATCTATTCCTGAGATTATGATCGTGATTGTTACAATGATAACTTCTGAATAAATAGTGCTGTGTTGCTGAAAATTATATCATACTGTCATCAAAATTCGAAAAATGAAGGCGGCCCTTCTATGCCTCTTTGTCGCTGCGGGTAAGTTTAACTGTATTTTTTTTTATAGTTGTAAAGTGTAACCAGAAAATAAATTTCAATTAACAAATACATTTAATGAACATCGATGATGAAAAATATACAAATGGAGAAGATTGTAATTCTAACAATATTGTTTGCGTTTCTAGCATATACCGCATCTGCGGTGCCGGTAAATTCGGAGTTCTCTGAGGATCGTGAATACCCACGATTTATTGAATTTCCCGATGGCGAAGGTGTCATGCACACCGTGGACTTAGAAGCTGAGCTAGACCATGAACTTCTTGACGAAATTTCTAGAAACCCAGCTAACAACATTTATTTATTATTCACCAGGTAAGTGGCAAAAAAAGCATTTGGGAACACAATTAAAATAGAGAAAAGTATGAAAGATTTCTCCAAGTTTTTGTATGAAAATAATTTTAATGTTTTAAGACAATTTGCTGCCTTTAAAATAAACCAAATATTTTTTCCTGTTGTGTATAATAGATAATACATACTTCTAGCTAAACCTTTTGTGAGATTTCAGGCTTGGTCTTATTTATTATTACAGTTTAACAGTATTGTGATTTTTTACAAATTTTTATTACAGACGCAACCCCCAGTCGCCACAGACATTAGTGATGAACGACATTGCGTCCATCTACAACTCTAACTTCAACCCCCATGTGCCCACCATCGTGATCGCCCACGGCTGGCTCAGCAACCAAGAAACCAACATTAACCAAATTATTAGAGACGGTATTAATTGACATTTTGATTTCTATAAAAATAAATATTTGTATTTTGTAACAAGAACCTGGACTAAATCTGTTTTACTTTTTTGCAGCTGCGCTTAATAGAGAAGATTGTAATGTGATCGTTTTGGACTGGAGAAGACTTGCATCTTCCCTTTACAATACTGCCGTCAGAGGTGTCCCAGCTGTTGGCCGAGGTCTCGGACAATTTTTGAATTTCGTGCACTTCGTAACAGGAGCACCTTTCAGTTCTATGCACCTGGTCGGCTTCAGCTTGGGCGCTCACCTTGTCGGTAACGCTGGTCGTGAACTTAATGGAAGAGTCGCTCGTGTCACAGGTAATTAATATATTGATATAGTACTTTTATTTTCAGTTGCAGTCTATTTTATATGCATATAAACTAAGAATATTTGTTACAATTTGCAGTTATTATTAATATGTTTTTTTAATCTCTAGCTTTGGACCCCGCTGGTCCTCTATGGAACTACAACTCCGATCGCGTTAAACCTGAAGACGCTGTCTATGTCGAGGGTATCCACACTGACGGCGGTTACACTGTCGGAGGTCTTGGCATCGGTTCCAACGTTGGAAACGCTGACTTCTACGTCAACGGTGGTATCTCCCAACCAGGCTGCCTCACTAACATTTGCAACCACAACAATGCCTGGAGATACTTCGCTGCTACCATCACCTACAACCATATCATCGGAAAGGAATGCTCCAGCTCCTGGCAAATTACTTGGAACAGCTGCAAAGGTGTGGAACTTCACATGGGAAACAACGATCTGAGGAAATTTGGGTGAGAATTTCAGCTTTTATTGTTATAAAGATTACGTGCATGCAAATTGTGACATTGATTCATTAATAAATTATTTTTGCTTACATTGTCGTAAACTACCATTGCCTTAATAAAACATTACGAAAGTCCGAATTGCGTGTGCATGAGTCACGTATTTTTTAATCGATGGTTTACGTCAGTCAGAGATTAACAATAATAATTTAATATTTTCCTTTTCTTTTTTACAGTTCTGGAAGATTCCGTTCAAACACATCCAGGAGATATCCATACTGATCTATTTATTTACTTTAGATTTTAATAAAACCGACTGCTTACGTTACTAAGTTATATTGAGTTTGATTTACTTTACGAAGAACAATGTGGAAATGAAAAAAAACTATTATTCCTTTCATATAACTTTTTAAATGGTTTTCTGATGTTATAAATACACAAATTAATTCATCAGCTTTTCTGTTTATTTTTTTACATAGTATCGTAATCAATTATTCGACCAAGTGACGGTCATTGGTTGACTTTGTTTTAAATTCTTGTGTAACAGAGTTCACAATATTATGAAACTGGCTCCTACGCAACGAATAACAGGTTCAATGACCGCAAAGAAGTTTTTTTTTACCTGCAGTCATTTGATTCAGATCCCTAATATACGATCTCATATGAGTCTATTTATTTATTTAGTGCAAAAAAAACATGCATAATTTTACAACTTGTCACACACTGGAACACTGTTCCAGTCTATACATTTTGAGTTTATAAATACAGGGCAATTGAAAAAATCATAATTTAAATTACCTTTTTCTAAGAATAAATCGAATAGAATTATTATCGATTTAAGATAAGAGATAAGGATCAAAACACTTACACGTAGTCATATTTGGTAAATACCCTACACAAGGTACTTAGCAATTTGATTTTGATTGAATGAGTGATTTCCGCACAATCAGACTCATAATCTATATACAGGTAGCAGTAATTGGCGATTTAACGATAATTAATAGACGTCATGATTGATATAGAAATTATTTTTAATTTTGTTTTCTTACGACAGACTTTTAAACTTTTCATTATAGTGTCTATATGCTTGTTTTCATCAGTAATAAATTAACCGGATGAGATAATTGTAATTTTCATGATGTATCAGTAAGTTCTAAGTCGTAGTCTGAAAGCTTTTTTAAACATAGCAAGAAATAATATTTTGTGGTGCAATAAGAGGAAGAAAGGAGTTTTTCCACACAATAAAATACCGTATGCTCTCAGAATCTCTCTCAGAGAGAGTAAAATAATAAATGAATAAATTGTATACAAAAATTTTATTCAACGTCAAATCAAACATTTGCTTATAATTAGTATGGATAAGTGCTTCCCGTATTGACACGATACATTCCCGATCTGAAATGGACAAAGGAAATTGTTACTATATTATTAATAAGCTTAAATTATTATGATAATGATTTCTGATCACTGAAATGACCAGCTAATCACTTTTTTAATACTTATGAAAAATTCAAAACAACTTACCCAGTTTTCCTTAAATCATCATTGCCCATATGAAGCTGGTTTCCTCGACAAGTATTTGAAGAGATTTGAAATGTATTGGTACATTGTCGTCCAACAAGATGGTTATAAGTGACAGAAGCGGCGAAGAATTCTACAGCACGGTTGTGGTTGCAGAGGTTGGTGTTACAACCAGGTTGGGAGACACCTCCATTCGGATAGAAGTCCGCATTAGCCACGTTCATGCCAATTCCTAGGGCACCAGTGCTTGAGCCACCGTCAGTGTGGATAGCCTCGACGTAGACACCATCGTTAGGGTTGACGCGGTTGGAGTTGTAGTTCCATAGGGGACCAGCTGGGTCCAATGCTAAAATGCAAAATAGAAAGACTCAAATAACATTGTTTTTCTAAGTAAGTAGCACTAATAAATCCTCACTAATACGTATTTCCAAATAAGTGTCTATAATAAAACTAATCCCTAAACATTACGGTCATCCAATGACTTCTCCCGCCTTGGGCGAGGCGAGAGGGATGTGTCAGAGTCTGTAATATAGGTGGTGACTAAAAACCACCCCGTTTCTTCTCCTGCTTTTCGAACCGGAGCCCCGGTAAACCCGCTAGGTAGTAAGCAGCTAAACAATTCAGTACTACAACATTATGCTTCTAAAGTTATACCTGTGACACGAGCAGCTCTGCCTCCGAGTTCTCTTCCAGCGTTACCAACCAGATGTGCACCCAAACTGAACCCAACGATATGCATGGAATTGAAGGCAGCTCCAGTGACTCTATTGAGGAAACTGAGGAACTGGCCAAGACCACGTCCTACAGCTGGTACTCCTCTAGTGGCTGTGACGTAATCAGCAGCAGCAAGGCGTCTCCAGTCTAGTACAATGACGTTCACGTCGCTTTTTCGAAGGTAGGCTGTAATAAGAAAACAGGAGTGTAGAGTAAACTTTCAATCCCCTTGTATGTATGTTACTTATTATCAATCACCTTTCATCTTCGTATAATCTAAGAAACAAATAAAAGGGTTATAAATGCAATATTGATTTCTAATCTATTTATTTAATTTCTTTAGTATTGTCTTGTTTTCTCAAAAATATTTATAACCTTTCGAAGAAACTGTTGTCGTTCAAAGAAATTCAAATAAAATCAGACTTACTGAAAAGTTATGAAATTTTTCAATAAAAGAGACTATATTCGCTTTATTTGAATTCACAATTGATGATTCCGTTCCACCAACTGGAAAATATAGTCAATATTGTTTGTCGTTGATTTATAAGATGAACAGAAACGTGATTACGTACGAGTTTAATATCAAAAGGTTTATTTTATTCAGCAACTGTGAATTTTGTATGGTGATATTTTACGATCAAACATCATTTTGTTTTGCGATATTCATTCCGTTAAGCTACTGTGTATATTGTGGGCAATCTTCTTACTTAGAGGACGCCGGTAGCTCAGATGTACACTGCCAAGGCATGATTATGATAATGACTTTTTGTGATTAATTTTAGTCGTCGTCAACATCACGCCTTTTATCCCCGAAGGATTAGGCAGAGGTGCACATTACAGCACGTAATACCGCTATACAATGTACACCCACTTTTCACCATTTGTGTTATAAGTCCCGTGTAATAGGGGAATGAGCCTATTTTTACATTTTTGTATTCCAATTTCAAATTACCATTTCTGATGATATAGTTGGTAGAAGTATATTGGTTGCTGAGCCATCCGTGAGCGATAATAACAGTCGGTCGGTTGGCATCGAAGTTGGATCTCGTGATAGAGTTAGCATCATTCATCACTAGGGTTTGAGAGATAATCTGGTTTCGCCTGCAGGAAAAAACAAATTATTACATACTGAAATGTTATTTGCTTATAGCGTAGAATCTTTCTTCAAAGGCTTTCTTTTCAAAAGTGATTATAATAGAGGAACGTATAAAATTTTGAATTACTTTTAACAAGAAAGTATTAATTCTCAATTACAATTCTGAATTTCCAATTATTTAACCAGAGCCAGTAGTTTTACGAGATACCTATGTGAGATGTTAAGCGACCGTCTTTCTGAAAAAAATAAATATTAATTCATATTTTTTTTTTCATAATATTTATAAATATTGAGTAACTTAAATAGCTTAGTACAAGCTACCCCGATAGCAATGCAATTATATACTAATGAAAAACACGTAGTTAATAAGCGTTAAAGATCCCAGAAGCACGGTTATCATTAGATTTCTTTTCCTTTTACATCTCCCCAGAGAGCAACTTCATTCGCGTCAAGCGTTCATTGATAAAGGAAAAACTGCAGACCTCCGGACAGTCTTTTAGATTAATGTTGCTTTTTATTTTTCGAAATATTTACAATTGTTGAAAAGTGAAAGTTTTAGTGTCAGTCAAAGTGAATAAGTATAAGTATTCTACTACCTAGTGAGCGCTTGATGATGAAGTAGATACTATTTATTCTGGTTACCATGTTTCTTTCCAAAAAAGTACGATTGATGAGAACATTTTTTGATATGTTTTTTTTTTAATTCCCAACAGCCCTTAAATTCCTAACCCACGAAAAGCCGGCAACGCACTTGTAACGCCTCTGACGTTTCAAGTGCCCATGGGTGGTGGTGATTGCTTACCGTCAGGTGATCCGTCTGCTGGTTTACCGGCTTATACCATAAAAAAAATGTTTGATTCTGATTTAAAGAGTTTCAAATACATGATATCAAAAACTGTAGATAACTTAATAATCTTCATTAATTGGTCCAATTAATCGTGAAACTTTTTTACGAAATTTTCATTCGAGGTTTTACAAAAAGCCTCTTTTTCTACAAACCTAGTGTAAAGCAGATACAAATTGTCGGCTGGGTCTCTGCTTATTTCATTGAGGAGTTCCATATCAGGTTCAGCTTCAAGGTCGACTGTGTGCATAACTCCTTCCCCATCGGGCATTTGGATGTATCTAGAGTATTCATGTTCTTTCTCTAATTCTGCCGCTGGTACCGCGAAAACGGTGTAAGCTGAAAAATGTTATAATTTGGCTTATTTTTTAAATCTTATATTATACATTTTAAAAAAAATCACACACACACACGGTTTACGTGAGTAAACCGTGTGTGTGTGTGTGTGTGTGTGACTCTATTTTGAAAACAAAATATAATCTTAATAGAATCTTAATAGGTTTTCATAGAAAAAAAATAAATGACAGCAGTTCAAACTATCGGTCTGTGAGACCGCGCGCGAATAGCTATAACAAAAAATCACGCGAGTATAGGAAGGTTAAGCGAGGCGTCGCCGCATCTGCGCTGCTCATGTGAACTCTTCACATGAGCAGCGTGCCCTCTGTAACTCAAAACTAGTAGAGCTTTTTTCCATTAATTTGCGAAAGGAAACCGTGATTTTTAGTTAAGTCATCATATTTATTATTTTACGAACTTAACACTAATGGGGTTGGGAGTCCTTAAGCCCTGTAGTGAAAAGATAAATAAATAAGTAAAACTAATTGTACAGATATGGTGAGCTGAGTAATATTTACTACACACAGAGGTTCAACGACATTAAAAACACCAATATTATAGTAAAATTGAATGGTACAACTGGAGATATTATCATCATTGACATCTACAATATCACCGAGCCTTTATCTTGAGATTTCATTGATAATATTTGTAATCTCATTTCTTATTCTAGTCTCAATACAGTTTAGATCGACACAACAAAGATTATTTCATTGACTTTACGTGAGTACCGTTTAGATGTTCTCAGCATTGAATTTATGATTAATTTAAGTATTAGTGACTTCTTGTTTATCTAAGGTTAATCTAATATATTGGAATAAAATAAATTCTTACCGGTCGCAATTAAAATAAACAACAAGACCCTCTGCATTGTTGGAACACAAACACATAACAAACTAGCCTTAACTTGCTTATTTATAATATCTTCCTGGGTGTTGGTTTTATCTTTAAATGACAGTGATAGCACTATAATCTTATCTCCTTCATATTTGAAAATTGCATCTTCTTCGCAAATGTGTATTGTATTGATCGTATCGGATTAAAAATGTATAATGTGTTTATATGCATAATCAAGAACTTTCTGGATTTGTTTATCGTTGATACTGGCAGATGATAAAATGATTGGAATTGGTACAATTTATACGTATTTCTTTAAAAATATTTTAAACTAGCTTTTGCCCGCGAGTTCCGTTCGCGTGGAATAGTGACTTCCGGCAAATTTTTGGTTTTGGTCACATTTCCCGATCTCGCGGGATCTCTTCAAAAATGAGATGTGGAAGATATTCCAGGGAACTCTTCAAAAATCAACATTTGAGCTCTGCGTTTGAATCTAATAGATGTATACTCAGTTAGGGCATTGAAAAAATAGTTTAGATACGGACTTAAACTAACTTAAAACTAAAGATAGCTACGAATTTATAACAATTAAAAAAGAAACTATATTACAACCTATCCTCTATGCTATAATAACCAAGCTTAAACTAAATAATTTAAAAGAAACGACTTAAATCTAATCTAATTAATTTATAAATTAGACTTACAATTTTATTAAAAGATTAACTACAGTAACTACTAATAATCGATATCGATACAAACTAAACCTACGTTAAATAGTTTAACCAAAAAACCAGGTAAACCCAACAAATAAACTTATTAATTGACAAATACACGAAACCAATTTAGAATATACGAAACAGCAGGACCACTACAGACAAATAATCATACGACTGATAATACACTTTTTCTACGATAGTACCGAAGCGCTCGGCCGATACCCAACCAAATGAATGTAACGAAACCATAGCGCGATCTATTTCGATCCCAACGCCATCTTCGAGGATAAAGACAACTTGGATTATTTATTTATATCCGTTCGCATTTTCTTTGTACTAAAAGTTTAATTATATTGATATTATTTTTTCATACCTTTTTACTATTTATTTACTTTTTTCGATGAATTAAAACAATAACATGAACCGAAGTCGTGTAACGATCGACATAGAATTATCTATACTCCGTTAGAGCATTTTCTTTGTACTAAATGTTTTATTATATTGATATTATTTTTTTCATACCTTTTTACTATTTATTTACTTTTTTTCGATAAATTAAAACAATAACATGAACCGAAGTGTGTAACGATCGACATAGAATTATTTATAAATAATTTATTTCTTATTTTTATTTTTTGATTTTTGAAATAAAAATATATCTATGTCCTTTCTAAGGTTCTAAACTATATCTGTACCAAATTTCAACCAAATCCGTCAAATAGTTGCGGAGATTAATGGTATAAGCATAGAATGTTCGACGTGATTCTTTAATTTGACATAACTTTTTTATTTATGAACCGATTGACATGAAACAAACACTAAATGTAAATTTATAGATCCCACAATATATTCGTGAAAACCGCAAAACTCGGATTCTTTCTGAGATTAGCGCGCACAGACGGACAAACAGACAAACAGACAAACAGACAAACAGCAAAAAAAAATTAATTAATTTTTGTTCGATCGACATAACAATAACCCCTGCTATTTTTTTTATTTTTATTTTCAATGTACAGACAGCACTTTTCTACGATTTTATTATATGTATAGATGTTTTACCATAGCCAGACCTTGCATACGATGCGTCGCGCACATTCTCATACCCGGAGTCGCGGAAGACTTAATGGGTAGCCAGAGCTCCAGATCGAAGAGCAGGAGTAGGAACGGGTAGTTTTTGTTCAGTAAGAGTCTGACATTTCCTCTCGCCTCACCCAACGCGGGAGAAGTCATTAGATTATTTATTTATTTAAATTTATTTATTTATATGATATACAGCATTATCTTTATGACAATTTCCCACAAAACCCTAAAAAGATGATACCCTTGATTGATAATTTAAATAACCCGTTAACATTTTTGTTCGAAATAACACGTGACGGAATCTATGGCACGTGTATTCAGTCAAAACAAACTTATTTAGATACTTAGAAATACCTACCACACCTGAAATACTAATCTGTTTTCTATACCTAATAAATAATTTGCAGATATCAAGTTCACTATCTTTTCTAGCTTTACAGATAATAAAACAGTGATTTTATATGACCTATAAGTAATAGTATAGGTACTTATATCATATCAGCAGATTAGCGTATTGTTTTTTTTGGGTACTTGACAATGATTGGTGACTAAACGTAATGCAATGCCTATATAATTGTATAATTATTGTAACTGTTACGAATATATTTATTGCAGTGAAATAAGGTAACGATTTGTAATCAAATCAATAAAATCAAACATTTAATTACAATTAGTACTGATAAGTGCTTCCCGTACTCACACGATACATTCCCGATCTGAAATTGACAAAAAAAAATGGTTACTATAACCTAATTAGAAAACATCATTGCATCATAATAATATTGCTTTTCCACTTTAAGTTGATTTGTAAATAGAATTATTTTAATAGATACTATCTTCTGTCAGCGGCTTCGGCCGCGTTCCCGTGGAATAAGAAGTAGCCTATATGTTATTCCAGACCATAATCTATCTCTGGTCTGGTTCTGGTCAGATGGCAAGCTACCCTTGCTTGCCATCTGCAGAACCACACATACGGTGGCCGGAGATGGTCACGTGATCCCCTACTCTCGGAGTGTCTCGCGCGACGACTGTGATTTTTGATGCAATGAAAGAAATTGTATAAATAACAAAGTCTTTTATGTTTCATCAATCAGAATTGAGGTAAAAATAAACAATCAAGGCAATTATATTTTCAGATTTTATAAATGACCTGCTTATCTACAGACCTACGCAATTACTACACAATTTCAACATTATCGAAGCTTATAGATCAAATTAATGTCTAAAAATAGTAAAACGGATTCTTTTTAATCTTCTTAAGGGATTGAAAATATAATTCGCAATAAATAATGATTAATAGTTCTATGATTACGAATAGAGTACTATAATTAGTGTCACTAATTAGACACGTATCGACAATATCTTGAGTAATGGACTTTGTACCAAAGAGATTGAAGTAGTATTTTGAGTACATTCTGTAAACAGGATTAGACAAATTTCTACCTAAGTGGGACCAGAATTAGGCTGGTATTTCAAGCACACTAATTCTTGTCCTATTGGTATTTATGATCCACACCAAAAAAACTGGATGAATGTATTTAAATAATGTGTGATGATATGACCATCTCTTTCGCCAAAGAAAAATATGTACCTACATACCATAAAAACATTGCAGTGACCTGTATAATGTATATAGGTAAGTAAACTGTCAATTTTTCATCCCAAAATAAAAACTTGGAATATAAATAGTAATCTTCAAATTGTAACTCAAAACAAAGTAAATAAAGAACATTTTCCCTTAAAGTGTTGATTGTAACAAAAGTAAAAGTGTTGATTATCCTTAGAAGTAAACAATCTTCAGCTCTTAGTTCCACCACGTCCATCATTGAAGAACTCACTAAAACAAGAAAATGAAAAAAGTTTTACTTTAATCAACGACTGCTCAGTGACCACTAGTTCTCGGTTCAAAGTTTTTTGTAAAGATAACTTAAAATTATGTTTCCAACGTCTGTCATATTTCACGTCCAGTGCACTTTGAAAATGTTTTTGATGAAGGTTAATTAATTTTTTTTAGTACAATTGAGTGTTTTGGAGATACGATTTAAATCTTGAATTGAATGTTTTGTACTGTCTTGAAATAAACTAAACTATTTTTTCACAAGACACACAAAATACAATATGTTTTGCTGAGATCTCTGTTTAGCAGATAGATACTATCTTCCGATGAATATACTAAACATTGTCCAAATAATTACGCATTGTCCAAAACAAAACAAACACAATTTAATCCCACACGTAGAGATAGCGCTCACTAAGCTAAGTAATCAAATCACATCAAGTGTCCACGTTCGCGTTACAACACTAGTCTAACGAGTTTTGTAATGTGGTGGTACAACGTGAACCAAATAAACAAATGAAATACGTATCTCGGATGAGACCGAGATAAAATCAATAACATTTACGAACTTCGTAAGCAGGGTCTAGTGGTACGTGCCGGCAAGTGGGTGATACCCTTCAACCTTACCCTAACACTGGTAACTCTCTTCTGGCCTCGAATACGAATCGTCACATAATGAGACCGTGAAAAACACTCGCTCCTCACAACTCCTCAGTCCGCAAGCCATCAGCTACAAAACGAATCGAACACGCAAACATACACACTCAATTACAACCCCTAAACCAACATGAATAAAGCACAATTTCGCCCATGTATCACATAGATACACTAGAGTAACACTTTCCCCAATCGCTGTTTGATATTCTGATAACATTTGTGAAATAATAGGAGATGCTCCGTTTCATGTGCGGAGACACCCATTTGACGTTCGACAAAATTTGATGAAAATACTCAAACGTCGCTTGGAACGGCGAACAACGGGGTACGAGACTTATAATCTCGTGGAATCGTGGTCCTTTATTTTGACGAGTCTCTTATTACGGCGAAAGTTTCATAACTTCTACTCGGCTGACATGCGAACTCTTTTCAAAGAACGCTTCTATAAATTATGCTTGAATTACTACAGTTACGTTGACAGACTACGAGTACCTATATTTTTGCAGACGCTGCAATTTTTATAAATTACATTTTTATGTTGCCGTCACATTATACAGATAAGGCCGCCAGAGACTTAGCTATTGTATATGACCTAGCTAAATGTTAATAACTAATAATACTATCTCAAATACATTTCAAAATATTCACATTTCATTATCTGGCCCCGCTCGCTCGTAACAATTTCCCGATGATGATGTAGAGTCAGCTATACGACAATATAATACTATAGCTAAGACTGTGACAGCATATATGGGTATTTCAATATTTATATTACATATATTATACCAAAATTCACACATTTTCCATTTAATCAAAAACTACAGTTTGAATTCTGAACCAAAATGAGTGGGGGTTTATTTCACCTCTTTTTCTTTGCTTGTTTTTGTGTGTGAAAGGAGCAACTACCATCTAAGTTTCACAAACCAGTTCGCAAGTTTCTACATTCCGGGTTAAAACCGTTATCAAACTTTCCAACTTCTAACTGTCTGTGCGAACTACTATGATGTAGAATGTGATGACAACCAGAATTGACCTCGATCTCCGAAACGCGAATTTTCGAAACGTACTATAACCGTCTATTTGCGAACCGTAACAAGCTTAGTTTTTTCTATACAAATCTGTTCATATTTTGTCTAGCACCGAGTGCCTCTATTGTCGAAGGCCGTAAACAATAGCTATACAATAGACGCAAAAAGACAGAATCAGAAATAGTCTGTATAATATAGGAAATATGATTTTTCTTCGCAGAGCATATTCTGTTCGGTGTGCAGTAAATATTCATGAATGGAAGCGGTGCAGTTTGGGTACAGTATTATATGCGACCACATAAGAACACGGTTGAATGCAAAGTGCGCTCTAGAGAGACCCACCGTCGATGCTTCGTCATTATCGATGCATGGCTCCTACAGGAGGCTACAAATTTTTAACTTTTATCCGTTTAAATTTGTTTTTCTTTGTTTTGTATTTGGTTTTATTTATACCTTACCTTTTTTATTTTAAATATTCAGGGATAACATATAACTGCAATATAGGTAGGTAAATGTTACAATATGAGAAAAAAAAAATACAAGAAACATGTTAACAATACCGCAACCCACTACATTATACGCATATTAATAGAAAAATGATAATGGGTGAGTTTATGTTTTTTTTTTTATTTCATAGTAAAAACCAAAATAGGAAACAAACTTCAAATTTCATGACAGAAACATTTAAACAAACGTTTTGTTTTATTACATACTTTTGATTAAAATAGTAAACACTAGTTATTATTAAAATATAATAATTTATTTTAATTATAATAAATTCAGGCTTCTCATTCAAATTTCAAAGCCTATTTAGATTTAAATTAAGGCTTAGAACAATATCACTGAAAGTTCAATTATTAAACCATTGTGTGCTGAAAATTTTAATTAAAATTGTTATATGATGCATTTAGTTTATTTTATTAAAAGGTTGGTTATAAAGTGCGTGGACAGACATAAGTACCTTCATATTTTGACTGTGGTTAATTTAAAATTCAAAATTAGATTTTATACTTCATTTTGTTTTATTTTCATTTGTGGTATTGTATTAAAAGATGTTATGAAAATAAGAATGAATGGTATAAATAAAAACTAACTACAAACTGAAGGGCTAAATTAAAAGTACACTTAACCGACGAGCATGCACGAAAAGACTGATGACTGTTGATGAAGCGAAAGAGGTATTTAAGATTCGTAGCGATTGGTGGTCAATTGTCTCTACCTACCCCATAGGAGACAGGCGTGAGGTTGTTGTTATTGTTTTAGAAAGACCTACCAAACTTGAGTTTTAACTTATTTTTTAAAGCAACCTCGATGATTGAATACTTAGCTCTCTAACATTCCGTTTACACTCCCCTATAACAAAATTAATATTAATTAACAATTTTATGTTTATTTAAGGTGTAATTTTGATTTGACTCAACGGTTCCTTGTTGCCATAACAATGCCCAGACTCAAAGTTTGTTATCCTCGAGGGAATTTCTTCGTGGCCAGTCTCAATTACCTGTCAGCAGATTTGGTTGCTTGAGATTATATTGAGATTAGCCTTTAGAGTACTGTCATTGAGTTGGAACCTTTTAATATGATGAATTGATTTAAAGGAATCATCAAGTACAACTCTTTGTGAGATCTACAAATTGTCGTTTTGTGTCTGAGTGCCATTTGTATGTTTGCAAACGCATACACGACACAGGAGAAAATCCTAAGGTGGGACAACGTTTTCTAAATAAAAGAAAAGTCTTAAGCATAAATTCTGTTGACATTTCCTAATCTAGAAAGAAAAACTAAAGAAAATTAATAACAAATTGAAACTTCTCAAAAACTTTCACCTACAAGACTCAACACCAAAAAATTTAACTCTCGCAACTCATAACATCACAGCGGGGTGTATACGACCCCTAAAATGTGCAATCAAAATATAAGGAAACAATCAGCGGTCGATTACACCCGTACTCAACGAGGGTCTAATATTCGAGCGACGGTTGATTTGACAACCAAGTGCCAATGTTCGACCCTTTCTTACACAAATAAGCAAATGGGGATGACGTTAATTGTTACCTTATTGACCAGAATAATAGGGTTGAATTTACCCTGGCAGTTAAATTCATTATTTAATTTTATTTTTGTAGATAAATTGATAGCAGGTTAAATAGAGCACATTTATCTGAATGTAGTTTTTAAAAAAATATGCAAAATACATGTGCTTGTACGTACACATATTTCAGCGCTAATCTTATATTTAATACCTACCTCTCTTAAACATTTTCGATATTTTGGTTCTATGTTAACAATCTTTCCTGATCCACTGTGTATCATTTTTCTTTGAAGTATTTGGATAAGTTTCAGAGCTTTTCTAATCCTAAGACTGTCATTATACAACTTATACCAAAAGTATATATCGATAAGTAGATTAAGATGTTCAGCATCATGATATGATATATACGCACATAAGGCAAGCCATAAATACGAACGGAACTGAACAAAAGAAATACGGTACAAAAAAAACCTGTGAATTACGATGTCATAAATGAGACAACACAATTTTCCTTCAAAGTAAAGCAAAATAGGTTGTTTTTTATCAAGTTTCACAGTACGTGCCCTTCAGGAGCAACTGTTCCCTTGAGAGTAGGGGGCGACGACGTGACTGCATCCCTTCCTCATTCCGCTTTATAATATTCAAAGTTAACGTCGGATAAACCATTATTAGTTGTTCGTTGAATATTAAATAATTACCGCTTCGTCATAAATAAATTATTCGTTGATGTTTCGTATGGAGAGTGCGTACAATATAATGGATCATTAGAGATCAACGTGATGCATGTTGTTATGGATTTTTGATTATAGTACACACATTTATAGGTAGTTGTTAATAATAATGTTTAGTTGTTCATTGCAATTAATTGAAGAAATAGAAGACATTGGAAAAAGATAAGATTATATACGCATATTATTGTAGGTAACTATAGTCGAGTATTATGGTATACGTATCGAAAGTAGAGAAGCCTTCTATAGCACACATCCATAGCACAACTTTTCCCATATAAAAATACATAGTTTAGCTGACTCTGTTTCCACTAGTGCTACGCTACGTGTACCAATGAATATGATTGGTGTTACCCAAACACATCCACAGCAACGTAGCATAGCACATCTCTGGCAGAAAAGCACCCTTATATCTCATCTCTAGTAAAACCCTTTGACGATAACTAGAAAACCCCCGCTGCGTAAACCAAACGCCAAATAACGGCGTAAAGTTCTAATCAACCAATGGTATAACCAACAAAAACCAACCGAATAAACTTTGCAATTGAATAGTAACAAAAACTGTTATAATGGACAAGTGTCTGCGAAGTTATTCCTGAAATTACCCGCACCCGTTTGCTCCAACCCGAACTCGCATGTGTATAGTTTTTGCCGGATTTTGGTCTCGCCGCAAGCCCGGAAATCTGTTGTATTAGTAAAGCAATTTGTCCTGGGTCTGCTCGCCGCGCAGCGAACTTTTCTAATCTAAACTGTTGGCCCCACGTTCAATCTTCGCGAAAACTCGTTCGCCAATCGTACGAACCAACGGTACGGATGCTGTGAACCAAAGATATAGTGTGAAGCTATCGGTTATAGTACGTATTTAAGGTTTAAATTGGAGTTAACATGCGTTCACTTTTCCTCTAACAGCTTGCACAAGGCTTCGTGTCTTTTAGTCTATCAAGTTTTTTGTACCATACTTTTAAATTTATGGTAAATATTAAAATTTAAAAATAACCCAGCTGTTAATTTTCCTTGAAATTAAAGTCAAGTTACATAAAAAATTAAGAAGAAGTTAAACGATGCACAGTGTCTAAAAAATAATCATTAATAGTTACTATAATCCCAAAAACATGGTTTAAGAAGACCGTAAATAAAAATTGGTCATCAATAAAGGTCACACAGAAATTGTATAGCGTCGGTAATTCTGACGCGCTCCCGCCAACACCCGCGCCGTCACTTCGCCGAATGGTCTTATGACCTCTTGAAGAAATTGCTATTTGTTATCGTCAATCATCTAGCTTATATTGGTACGTATAGATTTTTCCAGATAAATCATAGTTTGATTGGATACCATTTGTTGTGCGAAGTCTTTTACGAATTTATCGTTCCTGTCTGATAACCAGTTTTGATAGTATTTTTATCCATAAGATTAAAAGCCATTGAAATACACATTTATTTTAAATTACGTAGTTAATTCTTAATATTTTTCTAACAATCTTGTTTATGTATATTTTGACCCTAAAAATACGTACAATTAGACATGCTCTTTTCATTCGCTCAACTCAAAAGTAAATATTTTTATATCATAAATATTATTGCAGAAATCAAAACTAAAAATGTTGCGTTGACATCGACTATGCTATATTTTTTTTTCGCCAAATCGTAAAACTGTTTCGACATTTCAGTCACCAAACATCCAAAACCGATTTTGGCGTTTTATGGAAAAAGGCAAGTTCAATCCAATCGTTTAAAAGCATACGAGAGGTTTATAGTTATTTCAAAATTCATGCAAAAAATACCTTTCATGTCTAAAAATTGCAAGCTAGCATGGCAGTATTCAAGTGAGATTTTTTGCGGTGTACCTACATTTGTACTGCACGTAGATCGTAGAGGCAACTTGGAACGCAATTGTTCCACAAATTAGCGAGTTGTTCGTTAACGAGCTTTTTTCTACTCTCCCTTTTGCCGGTCGAGTATCCTACTCTTTGGCAAGTAATTCCTTTTTGTGTAATTGCCTTTAGGTGGTTCCTGTACACTATAATGAAAGGGAGATGTATTCACAAACGTCTTTTAACTGTGGCAACTGTGCCTACTGTTTTTCGGTGTTGTTGATAAGTGTAAACGGTTTACTGTTTCAAATGGTTGGCTTTATCCGTCGCGTTGTTGAGATCGTGTCTCATGTGAACCTGTGTATTTAATCTAGAAAATAATCTGTCTGCATATGGACAAGTCATAATTTGTTGGCATAAGTTCAACTAAAACTGTAGTAGATTTTCTGTTTCAAACGCTATTAATAATCTTTTTACCTAAAATTTATACCTTTTATTTTTTGAGGACCGAAAATGATCCAATTACTTCTTCCGCCTTAGGCGAGGTGAGAGGGATTGTAAGACTCTTACTGACAAGAGATCATCTCTACTCCTACTTTTCGAGATGGAACCCCAGTAAACCCGCTAGGTAGTCCGCAGTTCCGGATCAGGCTCAGCCCTACTGGACCCCATCTGTGTAGAATTTATACTCAACAACGATTACACATTAGGTATAAGAAGATTCACACTCAATTTCTGGAACATAATAGCACACTACCAAAACACTATACTCTAGCCAATGATAACAATATAAAAACAAGTTCACCAGTACAAACAATACCATCAGACGGACCGCATGCAACAAAAAGTAATTTACACCGGCACTAACCTATAATGTACTAAGGCGATAATATCAATCACGGGAGTGAGTGTACATCTTCTAAATGGAGTATAACGAGCTGGGAAAACTTAAGGTGCTCCAGGGAAATCAGGTTGATCGCAGATAATATCAACCATCAGGTTTCTGCCCGTAAATATCCCAGTTACAAATGTACCTATAACGTTGTACTGCTATAAATTTTATAGAATGGAGACTGCGCGCTATCTCGCCGCTTTGTCTTTCTCGGAAACGAACGCGATGTAAATAAAATTAAGATTGTTTTGATGTGAATAATAGGTTTCTTGTATTTATTGTGGAAAATCATATATCAACTGTATATAATAGTTATGTATTCTAGTCTGTAAGCCATAGTTGCCAGACAATAAACGCTTAAATAAATGAAATAAAATAAAATAGTTTTAAAGTACAAGGTATAGTTATTGCGTTATATACAACACACGTTTTAGTAAATACCTTCTAACCTCCAAGAAAAGAGCATACTACTTTTTAAAAAGCCTCTGGTGTTGGTCCTTATTCCATAAAAACCCTGAATAATAAATGTTAAGTATTTTTTATTTTGTATATCTATAAATACTTTGCTACTGAGTGACACTTGACTTCATTGATGGAGTTCCCAAAAAGTCATGTCAGATACAATTTAGGACGTCTTCTAATCATTAATATCTATCTATCATTTACCATCAGGAGAGATGAGCAGTACTCTTTGGTACGTAATGATATTCCTTTTTTTGTCCAGTGCAGTAAAGTCGATTTTGAAAGGTTGGCTCTCTGTAAAACGACCACCAAGTTCTACCTTTTACCTCTCAACGAAGCGAGGACTATTCGTAATTCGTGAATGAACAGGGACTAATGCGTATGGACTGGGAAAGACTGAAGTGCTTTTTTGCTTTCTACAGAATTAATTCGGGCTTTTGTTAACATTTTAGTAGAGTTCTCAGTAAAATTAAAGAATCTTGTCAGTTAAAAACACAATGTCTGGATAGCTGCTATGCTATGTGAACTATTTGTTACATAAGTATATCGTAGACTTATACAGGTTAAACAGGTCCTTCTGACCGCCGTACTCAGAGTCATTTAATTATTGCTGAACCAAGTCCTAAGCCATTATATTCGATACAAAATCATTACGAAGCAATAGTTTAAGTAATCATTAAAGGTCTCTGAGTGCAGCAGTAAGTCTCATTACTTCGTTAAATTCACAAGACAAATACGATAGGTTACTTCAGAATGTTTGTGGTATAAAATTATTACGATTGTTTCATCGTCAACTACGATTGGTAGTTTTATTGGACTAGGCCAATCAAAGCGCCGAACGTGGTAACGTTTCGATCTCGTTAAACATAAAACAACTTCGTACTAGGCCCTCAGATAGAAGTTACTTTACCAATGTGTCCTTCAAAGCACATTACGTATTCCGTTGCGTAGTCTTCCCTTCGTCACAAATATTAAACCGCCGATGATATACGGCACATTACGTCTTAGGTAGTGACGTCACGATACTTAAGTCGTCTGTCCATGTGACAGTTCACGTAATGAAGATTAGCTACAGAAGTGTAAGGAGAATTTGTTCTTTGATTATTTTGCTTAAAAGGTTTTAGTGTCTGATATATTTAATGCATTGAAATTGACACGATTTTACGAAATATATGTCGACTAATCGACCATCGAGGCAATTGACTGTCTTATTATTATTATGGGTTAATTTGCAATTCTGAACATTAATCCGTAGAACTTTACTGTTTATTATGATAATCCAAGTTGAGTAGAACTATCTACTTTTCTGATGAAAAGTGGATATTACAATTGAAAGATCTATTTACAGAAAAGAAAAATTATAAAATAGTAAAATTTAATAACCATAAAAATATTTTACTATCTTTGCAATAAAATCTGAAATCTTTTGGCTGAAATTACATTTCACTACATATGTAATTTTTGAAGATGTTCACAATTCAAAAGACTACTCCATTAGGGTTATTGGATAGTTGACTCTGCTTAGAAATCTTTTGAAAACACTCATGTGAATATGGCCAATAGTTTGTCGGAGGTTGTACATTAACATTTTTTATCTAAACATGGTAAAAATAAAGCAACATTATAAGTCGTGCAATAATGATTATTACAGGTTCTGTCAATGAGTTGAAAACTGAAGTATACTGATTTGGCATGAGTAGATAAAATTATTTTTCAAACGGTTGCCAAGCTCAGGTCTTCAGGCTTAATTAATTAAATTTATAGCAAAAAACTGCACGCGGTCACAAGTAAACTAAAACCCACAAGTAAAAACACCTATATTATATCTTTACCTCAACACATTTAGCGGCCAAACTACCAAAATACAGTTCACTTATTCATAAATATAGTCTAAAAAGCTGACTATCATCACCAATATTTTTACGACACAAAATGAACGTCACATAGTCATATCGATCTGCCTTACTTCCGAATACGAAGTTATCAACTGGTGAAATTGCCTCGATTTTTATCAACTCACTGTTCCGATGTCACAACCCTTTTTCATAGACGTCGTTTGACGGAGACAGCTGATCTATGTCGAAGCCATTTCCATATTACATAGATCAGCAAGTAGGTAAGTAATACTAGCTTCACGTAAATGCATAAGTCAGTTATATTTTGGAGAGAGAATATAAAAGTACTAGTTCCAAAGCATAGGAATTTATATTTCATCAACAGTCATCAATTTATTCACGCATAAACGGTAAGTCATACGTTTTAATTTATATTATAGCTGTGCTGTACAAGCGTTGCCTGACTCAGACAATTTTGTTTTTCTCGTCTTGCCAAATCACGAAATAATAGAATACAGTTGTCGCTATCCCGGCTTTTCCCACGTGTGTCGAGTACCCCAATAAGGAACTTCACATTTTACTGAAGCAGCACTGCTTTCTGACAAACTCTTTTAAACTCCGATCACCTTGTTATCTAAGGTAGACTCAAAATCCAGCATTAGACTATTAGGGCCTGTTTACAGTATCTATATATAAAACTCTTCCGTTACTGGATGACTCATGGCGCATTTACATTAGTCGGTTAGACCGTATTCGGTTGCAGGCTGTATTCGGTCACCAACTAATATAAACAGGTATTCGTTTGGCCGTATTAATTCGGTTTCTGTTAAACCGAATGCGGCCGCCGCCTTCGGTGACCGACCTACGACCGACCTAATGTAAACGCGCCATGACAGACAATGCACAGCCAATTCTAATAAACTTAAGAAACTGGAACTTGGCATAAATGTCCTTATGGAGTATACAGGATTTCCCTTAATTCCCAAGGGAATAGAAATAACAGAAATCGTCCATTTGTGCGTACGAAATCGCTGATAAAAGCTAATGATAGTATAAAGTAGTAATCATTGAATATGATTTCGTAAACTACATAATTGCCCTTACAACGCCGTAGAACTACTGCCATCTTTACATGTAACATGTAGCAGGTGTGAGCAAGCTCCCACATGACCGACGCTAATTGTTCTACAAACAAATTGATGTTCCACGCAAGTTTCGTCATCTAGTCATACAAACTGTGTGACGACCCTTGAGCGTACTCTAACAAATTATAAAGTGTTTTAATTACCTAGTTCCGAAGTTTTAGTGTTGTTAACTTAGTTTTTGGTAGTGATTAATTCGGGGGCTGTTACTATTTTAAGTAGGGCATTGTTTTTGTGATGTTGTAGAATGTTTTCATTTGAAATAGGTAAATTATTCTTCAGTTAAAATGTCCAGAGGTTCAAGACGCCTGCTTCTCATTTATGAGGGAGTACGGGTTTAAAACATACCGGCAGCAAGTACCAATGTGACTTTTTCCGAGTAATATGTACGTTCTAAGATTATTTAGACACCACTGACAAACGGTGAAGGAAAACATAGTGAAGAAACCTGGACTGAAGACTGGATTGGACAAGCATGGTGATTAATGCTCAAACCTTCTCCATGTGAGAATAGGCCTTTGGCCATTAATAGGTTGTGATTTTGTTGTGAAATGATTTAAAGTAAAAAAAATATAATTATCAGCTTGTAATAGTCTAGTGCCAGACTCTGGGCTCCTCTAAATAAAATAGTTTTGCTACAGAGATTATGGCTTTTTTTTTTGTTAAAGATGGTAATTTAAATGTGTCGGCTTGATTCAAAGAGCGCTGCTTCTCGGTCTTCCTTAAATAATAGACCCACATTCCACTCTCAATCACCACACGGCCAGAAGAAAAAATTACATTATTACGGGTAATAATGTAAGAATTTCAAATATTTGATTGTAAGTACCAAAATAGCCCCATTTACCATGTAATAAAATTTATTCTACCTTCCCAATGCATTTCAATTTCCCTATAAATTACGTTCAACGAAAATAATGTCGACAGATGTAATAGTCCTAAGTTATTGGTTAGATAAAATGCATGTAGGGTACATTTTGTTTTAGTCGCGTAACATTAGGAAGAGAGATTTCGAATTGAATAGAGGATACCGTACTGAAAATATATTAGGTTATTGCTAAGACATTACGTCACAAATATAATAAATCATTATTATTAAAGAAACATCTATCAAATCTAAAATAAAACAATTATTTTACTTAAATTGGTTCTAAATCCAAAAAAACATCTGATGAAATAATAAATTAGGTAGTTCCAAATTCAAATTACATTGGAATCTGCAATCTATTTTTATACCAGTATCAAATCAAATATTCGAAATTCGAAACAGCACATAGCATTCAAAAAGTTCGCTCTCCCGAAACAAACGAATCAATTACAAGGCGTAATGGCAGCCATTGATACGGATTGACCAATCACGTGCTTTTATTAGCCGCCATTCTTGGGCATCATGACATGGCGCCAAGTTATCGTGTTCGTCAGCGCACGCATTTCGTGCGATCGTCGAAGTTTTTTTTTATCGAATTAGTCGGTAAACGAGTAGATGGATCACTTGATGGTAAGCAATCACCGCCGCCCATGGAAACTTGAAACACCAGAGGCGTTACAAGTGCGTTGCCGGTCTTTTAGGGCTTTAAGAGAATTAAAGGATTGTTTTAGGAATTTAGAAGATTGGGAAGGGCATTGAAACATAGCTCGTTGGCACTTAAACGTTTTTTTACGCGTTAAGTTACAATGTTTATGTCATGTTATGTAGAGTTTAAAATTGTTACTTACTCGACATAAATTCTTTAACATCATGGAATCCAATAGACTACGTTCACCAAACTCCAAAGTCCAGTCTCAAAGAATTAATAGAAATCGTTTCACGCATCGACAATACGAAAGTTTTTTCAAAAGGATCACGTATACACGTTCCATACAAGTTTCGCGTTATCAACGCTTTGGTTGCCCACATTCTGTTCTTTGGGCAAAAACTTTATTTTCGATAAAGACTCTCTAACGAGTTCGAACTTGCTCAATGTTAGTGTTAAGTTAGAAGGTTTATTTATCCAAAGGCTTTTCTGATGCCACAGGCGTTAGATTAACGGTTCCTAATGACTTTGATGCTCACCAATTGGATTAGTTTTGGGTACGCCCGTATATTTTTAGGCGTTTAGCCGTTTGCGCAATATGTGGGTTTTGTGTATCTAATGTTTTTACTTTGGTTAATTGAGGGAGCGTAATTTATTGGAACTTTTTGGTGTTCGATTAAACATACATTTACGTTCTACGTTGTAAAAATTATATCCTTTTAGCCGATTTTTGTCTAAAACAAACACAATTTTAACACGACTTACAGCAAACGGCAGCTAATTAAAAAGCTAAGCTAATTAAAACACACATATCTACCAACACATAAAAATGGATTTTAACACCATTCAAATAAGTGATACTTTTCCGGACACGTTTGAAATATACGGAATTAACTTCCACTTTCACGGTGTGCCTTTAAAAATGCAAAAGTACGGGATGGTTGTAATAAAAAGTATGCACCCGTTATCTCATGACATCTAATCTGCATGATGTAACCTCGTAATGCTCCAGGGTATAAGCGGAGCGTAATATAAATACGCGTCTCATTATATTCTATCCCCTTTTTCCAACGCTTTTTGTTCAACTTCCCAGCTAGTTGTTTGCTCTCGATCGTTTTATGTTAAATGCAATTTTAATATTTCTTACTTTCATAATATAAATATTTAGGTGAACGTGTTTAAGTATTTTTGTTTATGAAAAGCGACTGCTTTGCTGACGGGGTTTCTTTCTTTGAACATTCTAATTGATATGCATGTATATTTTATGCTATAATAGCAAGGTTTTCTCAGGAGCGAGATGAGTAAAATCCGGAGTTCCTCATCTTTGAGTCTTCTAGTAGTCAAGAGACTGACTTTGGATATTTTCCTGTAAGTCATGTTTTTAGGTGTGCTCACTTTTTCAACTATAAATTCCGCACATTATTATAAAAAAATACTTAGGTTAGAAACCTTAAAACAGTTTTAACTAGGTATATAATAGCATGCCACTTCTAGAGATATTATTAAGTTAACATCATTAAGATGTTTTTGTAAAAAACTGTCTAATATTAATGTTGTAATTTAGTTTTAATATTTGTCGCAAACCTCATATGAACTCACTGTCATACCAAGTGCACATACCAAGTGGTTGCGGTTGCAACTCAGATATGCAGGTGGCATTAGTTATATCAGGGATGATTGCCAGACGCAGTAATAATTAATTTAACCACAGACTAGAACAGCCGGTATCTGCGGTGTCACACTAATAACAACCGCTTCATATCATGACAGATGTGCACTGTGCATGTGTGTGTTCCGTATTATATGGATTATCTTAGTGTTGTGAAATATGTATTTTGTTTCTACGATGAAAATGTGTATTGCTATAACGTGTACGTGTTGTTGGACAACTTTTTTTAACTTCAAAAAAATTTGGTTCTCGGTTAACCTGGATGTATGTATGTACGCGATTTGGTTTTCAGCATGGTATTTTGATTTGGTTTTCAGCATGGTATTTTTGGACTAAGGAAAACATTTTAGGTACTTGATTTAAAATGGAGGTAGTAAATAAAATTTGAGTTGGTTCACTTTTTTAAAAATGATTTTTAAGCGCTCTTATTTTTTTATCTATACGAGCAATCGGATGACCTGATGTTAAACATAACATACCGGCACCGGTTTTATTCGAGGCCTTTCTATCACTCCGATCAAGCCAGTACATAATACTCAGAATGTCGTTATTGAAAAAAACATAACCACCAAAATAGTAGGATTCTCCTTATTTCTATATCAGTTTCAATTAAGTATATGTAGGTACAATTTGCTATACCTATGCACTAAAACCAGTGAATCGAACAGTGCGCTCCATCAATTTGCCAAACTAATAGTAATTGCTTTTACCAAGGCTTCCTCCGTATTGTGACTCATTTGATGTAATATTGTTACTTGAATGTAAATACTGAAACTTGCCATAATAGATAAGCAGCTGTTAGCCGTGGTTGAATGAAAAAAGGAAGCCTTTCACTCCTTAGCCTGTACTGGCCTGTAGCTATGTATAGGTCTAAAATTATACCATAATATACCTTTATTCTGTTACGACAAGTAAAGATTTTTCATTACTTATCTCTCTCAATCCCAACTAAAATATCAGTACTCTTAAAAAAGAAATTGTTCAAACAAAATTCGTATAGCAACCAAGTTACTTTGGGCTGTCCAATTTCGGTAAAACAAATAGAAAATAGATTTCTGGTACACAAACCTACATAGGATTCTTCAATCCTGAATAGAATGATATATGATATATGGATGGCAAACATTTTATTCAGTAAACAATGTTTACCTCTAAAAACAGAATATACCTTATGTATTTGATCTTTAGGTACAATTTACTAATTATAAATAAATAATACTCATATTTCTTGATCTAGCCATGGTTTTTATTTTTCAATGAACATATAAAAAAAATGAATGTACTAAATTATACAATGCAAAATTTAATAGGAAACTATCTACGAATGATAAAATATTGTGATACGAAAAGAATATAGGTGCACAATGGAAAAAAAAGAAACAATTTTGACTAGACTTTTCTGTATTAGAACAGAAAATGTGTAATCAATGAGAAAAGCATTTAATGACTGTCTAAAATACTAACATAAATAACTTATAAATAAATTTATACTATCACCTACGCGCTATACTAATATAATTCTTCTATTGAAGGCATAAAATTTTCTGGAACTTGAGAGTTGTCTACATGTCGTTTCTTATACGCTGGAGCTAAAAAACTAGGCTTTTCTGTAGTAGTCGTAGTTGTTATTAATGAATTTAGTCTCTGTCTTTCCTTGTCTTTCTTCATTTTCTTATTCACCTTTCTTTTAGCGATGGCCAAAAATGTGATAGACTCGGGACTGTCACAAGGGTACGATTTCTTGACACTATAAATTTGACAAGTTGTCGAATGAGTCACGTTATTTTGTTCTGCGTTCACTTGTGTATTCGTTTCTTTAACTTTTAACGCGTAAACCTCTCCGTCAACGTATTTAGTTACCGTCACCGATTTTGTAGCTTTCTTCTTTGATTTACTTCTTTTAGTTTTTGGAGTAGTTGTGTGTGGCGTTTCTTTCGCTATTTCTCTCTTGTTACGCACACTATATACGTAACGATTTCTTAATACTTCTTCATGTAATTCGTCCGATCTTGGTCGAGATTTTAAAACGTGATATTGAGACTTATAGGCTTTGATTGCTCGTTCCATACAATCGATACATCTTCTACATTTCACATCCATAAAAACCATTTGTAGATCACTGAGTATATTTACCAAGGGTGGTCCGTTAATGTTTAAAAGTATCTTTTTTGGCATCGGCATTTGGTTAATCATCATCGAGTTGTTATATTTTATATCTATATCTGCTAGTCTTAGCCGTCTTACGCGTTTATCCCCTGTAAATAAAAACATTAAATAATTTCAAAATATAGAGGAAAATATTATTTCACAATGCTAGTAAATTATAATAAGTTAATCAATGTGAATAACGAATAGTCTTGTGTAAATGCTTTGTCATTAATCCGAATATGCCAGATTTTATTCAATATTTAATAAAAAAAAAATTTTAGATCATTTAATATTTTGATTATTTCTTAAAATCATAATGTGCCAACCCACCTGACGCTTGCGGGAAATGTACGACTAGCGCGCAGAACAACAAGGAACTCATTAGTTCCATTTGTTCTCTCGTTCTGAAGGTGTCTTCGCTCCTGCAGACAATCTTCTTACTAAAGTACGCTAACAAGCTTCGTTACTACGCGGAGTTTTACAAAACGCGCAGTGTTGTTCACAGTCGCTCGCTCGACGCTGCTCCGTGCTCCTGCTAAAATTTTTTCAAGTGTACATGGTTTGTATAATAATTAAACCTTATTTTTAAATTACTAGTTTATCTAATTTCACTTCACCTATAAACAACGCAATCCTACCAACAATTTATTTCACAAAAAATAATTTTACACTTTCACCAAATTAGAGTCACCCTCGAGAATTTAAAAAGAAAAACCTGAAACGTGTTTTTTTTTCTACAGAAACACGTCTCGATTCCGGTAAACGTCTATAATAGTGCGGTTGCGAAATGCAAACTCTTTCTTATATCCAGCTAGGCGAGTGACATATGATTACGTGATCCATTGTTTACTCCTTGTTTACACACGGCACAACTGGCGACATTCGACAATTGAATGTTTGCTCTGTAGCCTCTATTCTAAGCCATTGTGATCAAGTCGATATGTTTTATGTTCCTTCAATAACCGGATAGTCGCATCCGTGTGCTTGATTACATTCAATCCCTGCTTCACATGTTCCATTGACCTTTGTGAGTATTCTATGCCATTTCTCTCATTAATGGAAATTTTTCAAATTTCTATTAGGTACAATGATATTCAACATTTTTCCTAGTGAGTGCTCTCACGCTAGAGATCTTATGTTCGCACGACATACTCGCGGGTGTTGGGTATCAGCACGTATTAGAATTTTAATTTACCCACAGGTTCTATTACATTAATTGTTGAATTTAAAGAACGTACGTGAGTACTATAATCATAACGTCATTCTTTATAGTGACCAAATCGAGACTTACTAGGTTAGATATGACAAAAAATGTATAATTTAATGTTTCCTTTGCCATTCGGACTATTGTCAGTTTTATACTATTTTTATTTTTCCTTTTGTAATTCTGTAATTAATAAATTAAAGGTTAAAAATAATGCTAATTAATGTTTTATCATTTAGTTTCGTCGTTTGTCGTTAACAATTTTTTCTTTAATTTCCATCCGGAATTAGAAAAGTCCTCAACTAAAAACCGTAACACACAAAATATCAAGCGCAAACATTTCGAAACGTTTACGGCAAGCGTTCATGTTCAGTTTGGTTCAAATAAAATTACCATAAAATATTATGGTAAAGTGTAGCCAAGCATAAAACCGGGGGCAAACAACTTTTTTGTAACTTATCTCGTTATTCACAAAGATGTGACTTTTATGACGCAAACGGACTTTTAGGTTATTTGTATGCTACAAATATCCCCAGATTTGTTCCTATGTTCCGTGCAAATGTTAAGATAAGGCTTTTTATGATACAGATTTCTATCGCGCGATTTGTTTATGTTATTCCGGGATCGAGGTTTACGCGATCGTAAATAGGTGGGCCTGATTGTTTTGAAGACTCTTTGAGTGCTTGAGAATAATGGAGGTAACCGTAAACTGGGATTGCTGATCTTTTGTTCTGCAATAGGTGTTCTGATTTTATGTCTGTTATACGCACAATATCAGAAATTTTACATCCCATTCTATGAACATCGTATGGTATACTTTGTAGTTTTCGCTATGCAACTGTTTGACGAGGCTTCTCTACTAGTTTCAAGCCACGTCGGGGCCTATAGTAATTATGTGCTTATAGCCAACTTTGGCACAATACCTACCTGTTACAATATACAATTGTAAATCCAAATCCATAAATAACATCACCGATCTATTCTATAGTAATCTTAAAATGTGATTCATCTTATCTGATCTCTATAACAAAACCTCTAGTAGCCTAAAATCTTGCAAAAGTCTAAAAAACATTTATAAATATTTGAACAATCGTTTTATTTCATATCATTTTACTTTGAACAAGTATTCATATGAAGATTTATAAGCCGCTTAATGTAATATTTTTAACAAGAAAATCTAATATTAATGTTACTTAAGAAAATTGCTGTTTTGTTTCGCCAATGTTGTTTACATTATTTTTAGGATTCAAGGAACAATTTCTTGAAATAGAACTTTTCTTTGAAATTGAAACTTCGTCTGTGTGCCATCCCATTTCTGAAGTTTCTTTATTTATTCTCACATACTTGTAAATAAACATCGGATTATATTAAAATGCCAAAATATGCATGCAAATATGAACTAAAAATCGTGAAATATGCACAATGAGGTCCCATTTATAATTAGAATTTACGTTTATTTATTTATATAAATAAATACTGCAACAAAACAAAATATTTGTTATAATTTTTATGACAGTAAACAATAACATATTTTTCCAGGTTTTCTACAACAAACTTGTGACGTTTGACCATTTAAAAGGTGCTCCCACACAGCAGTTATATAACGTTAGAGACTGATTTAACATTTGTGTTTAAACAAATTATAACAGTAATTGTAGAGTATGTTACACGCTATTGCAAATGTTATATTGTTACACATTGTTGTATAACGTTATATAACTGCTGTGTGGCAGAAAATTACTTTTTCACTTCAATTAACGTTACTATCAGACACTGACAGATCTTGGAATTTGAAATATCCATCGTTAATGATAATATAACAAAATATGCAATAATGCTATAAACATTTCAAAATATTATGCATTTGCGTATATAAGCAAAGATGCAAATGCATTTAATCTGATGTCTACTTATAAACATACATTGTACCTAAGTTAAATAATTATCTTATACTATCATTCCATAGTTGAACAATAGGAGATCCCTTGAGTATTTCTAATTACCTTTTCATCTTCATTAATTGATCTTTTCACACATTCAAGCCTGAATTCTGAAACCTTCTCACAATGCGTTTGTTTCTCTTTCCCAAAACAAAAAATTCTATCACCTATATTGTGCCTGAATCAAGACTCTCACCTATTCATACTTTCTACCATTCTTTCACGATCAAAGAATGATGATCTAATAGTAATGTATTATGAATGGGGTACAATAACAAATATTCTATCTCTCTATCTATCTATCTATAAAAGAGAGGTTGAGAAAACTGGTCTAGCTGTCACCTCGTTCATACGAACTGCAACAATTCACTGGCGTGCTAAATTAAATGTATTCCCCTGAAATGTGGCACTCCCAGAGGGTTGAACTCATTCCGTTTATCGTGTGTTATATTTCACTACATTTATCTATTAACTAGCTTCTGTCCGCAGCTTTGCTCGAATTCCCGTGGAATAAAAAATAGCCTATGTATTATAATCTATCCCTATTCCAAATTTCATTCCGAACCCTTTAGCCGTTGTGACGTGGTTTAGAAACAAACATACACAAATTCAATACATATAATATAACAACTAAAAATAAGATTTCTGAATCGATCAAGGTCATTATGAAATATGACTGAATTAATGCCTCGTTGATTGAGAGTTTTCAAGTTTAAATATCAAATTTAAATACCCGATTAAATTCTCGGATCGGGAAAGGTATTTAGTAAACAAACACTAGGCATATATCTTGTTACAGTAAATAAATAAAATAATTATGATCATTCTAGAAATCTGTATTTCAGTATGTATGTACACATTCAATTTCTAAAACAATACATCAAACAGAACAATAGGAATTTCATATTTATGGAATAGTTACTGATTATTTTCTAATTTACAATGAAATTTCAGCTTTTATTTAATGGCAATACGATTGAAATAGGAATTCATTAGTCGTGTAAATCAATCGATTGGAATTCAATACTATAAATGTATAGTTATTTGTGAATAACTATACAATTACAACATCCTCCGTAAGGGCACAGCTGGTGCAGAGCTTAATTTTCCCCATTATTGATTACGCTGATGTTTGTTACTACGACCTGAATGCAGATCTGCTCAACAAACTGGACCGACTTCTAAATAACTGCATTCGATTCGTTTTCAACTTACGTAAATATGATCATGTTTCTGCATATAGAGTGCAACTAAAGTGGCTGCCTATACGCTTGCGCAGGCAGCAGAGGGCATTAACCACTTTATTCTCTTACCTTGACTCTCCTTCTTCACCTAATTACCTTGCTTCTTACTTCCAATATTCTTGCGCCAACCACACTAAATTTCTTCGTTCATCTCAAAATCGACACCTTCAGTGTGTCTCTCATCGCACTGACTTCCTTCACTCTTCTTTTTTCATTCAAGCTGTTCTTCTGTGGAATGCGCTCCCCAAGGAGATCAGAGTGGCAAAGAGTCGCAGTTCCTTCAAATTTAAAGTCCGCGAGCATATAACGAAGGATTGGCAGAATCAAAACAATTGAGGATACTTATTTCTCCATATCACTATTTTCACTATTTATGTTATATATGTAGTCGTTTAACAGTGGATATATATTGTATTATATGTATATGTTTATGTGTATATATGTATATAAGTATATAATATGTATCTTCATATATATATTATGTATGTATAAGATATATTGTATTCATATATTTATTCTTTTGTGCTTGTGTTATGACTTAGCATCAATCCGCTTCGTTTCTCTGCACTACCCTATGGTTGACTGTTAGAGAATGCCTTAAGGCATTAAGTCCGCCATTCACTGTATTTGTGATGAAGTTTAAATAAATAAATAAATAAAATAAATAAGGTTCATTGGAGTACCTATTTGTACGATGAGCATATTGCATCATTAGCTCGAAAGATTAATAGAACAGTATTATTAATCCGGGTAATTATATCATTTTCGAACATCAACTTTATCCAAAACCCGTGACAGTTCTCCTCTACATAATGTGATTTGCTACGATCTCTAAATCTCTGAGTATTTTTGAAGACATATCAATAAAACACGTAGCGTTTTGCGCGTGCCCCAATCAGCCATAAGAAACCACCACCATAAGACCACAAAATGGACCCAGTAGTGATGATGCCTGATACGGAGCTGCGGAAAAACTGATGAGGTTCGGAGCTTCGGCTTGAAGAACAGGAGTAGGAACTGTGTAGTTTTTAGTCAGTAAGACGGGGAACGTCCGGGAAAATTGGTAGGATAATTTTCCCCTCCAAAAATTAAAATAACGCTTCTTACCTAGGAAATTAGTATATACATATAACGTTGTATAATTTACCCTTGTGTGAAAAAATAGAGAAAGCACAAAGCCTCGAACATAATTTAAAACCAACCACATAAAACAATGAAATAAACGAGATTAGTATGTAAATACATTTTTTAATCTCTGCCCAGAAATTGAACGTATTTTATCGTTGGGCAGTTAGATTCTCATGTAAGTGGTCGTTGATGCTAATCCAATTGCCCATAGAGGAAATTTAACTGAATCTCATGGCCAATCAAATAGAAATATATAGGAATCGTGTTTCAAAGCGGATGATCCAATTAAAATAATTGATCGATAAAATATTCTTTTGTAGCGGATTGAAAAATAATATACTTGAACCATCGCCACTCCGAACGGCTTATTGAGTATGTAAAACGAGAATGAATAAGTTATTTTTCTTCTAATAAAATTATAACGTTCAATGTTGTAAATGAGGAATTAGATTAATATTAATCCCACCCAAAACATAAATGTGAAAGGCTGCCAAGTTCGATAATATTGGAATGCTTCGCCTATAAAAGAAGTGAGATCTAAATAAATACCAAGTTCCATACACAGACCTCAGTTAAAAATGATATAACAAGTTGGCAAGTTTTCACACACTTTGTTATAAACCTACTAAACGCAATGAGTCAATTATATAATTTTCTATTAAAACTTGCCAAGTTATATCATTTTTAACTGAGGTCTGTGTATGGAACTTGGTATTTATTTAGATCTCACTTCTTTTATAGGCGAAGCATTCCAATATTATCGAACTTGGCAGCCTTTCACATTTATGTTTTGGGTGGGATTTCATTTATTTTTGTAAGGTTTATTTTCCTTTTTTCTTATTTTACTTTACATTGACTAAATACAAACCTTCGTAACGAATTTTAGGTCGGTACGACCATTGGAAGATATAGATAATTTTTTTGTTTTAGTTCCTTAGGGGTATGAATTTACACCTTCATTATTTTTAAAACCGACTCACACTTGGCCATTTTCAGATTTTTTCCTTTACCTTGACCTAAAGACCTACCTCCATGCCAAATTTCAAGTCAATACGACCATTGGAAGTGGTCTAGGTTTTTGATGAGTGAGTCAGTCAGTGAGTGTATAGTAAAAATAGCGATTTTCTGACGTCAATATCTCAAGACCTACAATAGGTACATTAATGAAATTTTGTATTTTAGATAAGTAAGTAGATCTCGACAGATACTAGAAATTTCATATGCGTAGATAAAATAGATTTTGAGTTATAGGTGGGTCGAACTTGGCCCGAAATGGTTCGTGTAATATAACCCACGGCCGGTGTGTCGGTTTTTTTGCTCGAACTTGGCGGACACACTGCCGTGTGTCTAGATTACAAAAAGAACGCGCGTTTTCACTTGCTCTGCTCGGCTCTTATTGATCATAGCATGATGTTTTATATCCTAAAAATTTCCTCGATAAATAGACTATCCAACACAAAATATTTTTCAAATCGAATCAGTAGTTCCAGAGATCAGCGCGATCAAACAAACAAGCTTTATAATATTATAGCATAGATAAGATATAAGGTTATGGTTCTAAAGCCATGCCTATTGAAACCTTACGTAACATTAATAACAAAAAAAGTAAACACATTTTCCATAGTCATTGATAAAGGTACCCTCAGATCCACCCAATATCAAAAAGCCAAAGATCGCTCAACCCTTGATCCCATAAATAAGAAAAAAAGATAGATTTCCAATACAGTGACCGCGCTAAATAGGAGTCACGTGCTCAAACAAATCACGTCCTTGCAACTAATCTAAGGTCCTTGTTATAAATGTGTTCTACCAAATTAATACCTTTTATATTTTCTAATTAAGTTCGCTTAGTTAATAAATCTTTCGTCTCTTATTTAGAAATCTAGAAACTTTCCAAATTATCTTAGAAGTTTGAATCATAAATCGGGTTTTAATGTAGATAAATACGCCAATTTGTTTAAATCAATTTTTATTGGACGTTGCTCTCGGTTATTTGAAAACTATGTAAGTTTTTTTTATATATATTTGAATAATTTATTGCACATTATTTTAGTGAAATATGAATTTTAGATTATTAGACTTTATAGCAGGGAGGTGCAAGAAATTATTTATCGTAAGTACGTACGTACATTTTCGTTCGAATTAAGTCATAGTACGAAGTCTTTACTTTTTGTGACTTCTATAATAATTCTAGACTATTTCTAATTTTCTTTTATCTCAATGGTATATGACTTGGTGGTACACTTGGTGACTTTTGGAATACCGTTTCTTTAAACCCACACCTAACTTCACAGACAAAATAAATATGTTCTTACAAAATTTTAGTTTTAAAATTCAAATGGTATTATTAGCTCCCAAACTAGGATAATCCTGTATCTTGACTGTAAACTGTCAACTTGTGAGTTCGAAACATCAGAACTATGAAGGTAAGTCGAGTGCCAAACCACGACAATGTTGTCGGCAGTAGTTAATCTATCGGAAAGCGGGGATATTTCACTGAAGGGTCAGACGCCTGGGACAGATCGATGTGGGCATCTGTCAATTGAATGCCGCCCATCTCTCTATTAAACCTTTGTGTACACAAAACTTGCTGTAGATTCTATGAACTTTGGTATTTGTGTATGTTTGTATCGCTTTTGTTATTGATTGGCTATTGTGCCTTGTATTAATGTTTTATTTCGTAAAAGTTGGTGATTGTAATGGTTTCAGCGTAATTATTATTTCTTTATTGATAGAATGTCTTTAGTATCATAAATATATTATATAATCTTATCTTAATATATTTACATAGTCAGAATCGCCTATTTTCACTCTTTTGTTGTTGTTTTTTTAACTAAAACTCTTTCTAAAATTGTTGGTTCTTTCCAATTGAATTAAATTCGCTAATTTTTAAATTGTGCCTTTGTAACTTTATGACATTCATTGGCTCCTGCCAGTAACTACGCCGGCATTCCCACGGGGAAAACAGTATCCTATCAACTAAGTCAGGTCATACCCTGTCTATATACCAAATTTCATCAAATTCCATTCAGTAGTTTCAGCATGATTGACGGACAAACATCCAAAAATCCAAACAAACAAACTTTCACATTTATAATATTAGTGTGATTAATATGATACCAAATTGTTATCCCTTCTCTCTATTCAATCACACATCTTCACAATAAATAATAATTCCACTTACAATTTTTTACTCGTATAAACCTCTCCTCTAATCAACTTAGAATATCTTAAATGCTATTTTCTTTAAACTTTTAAGTTATTGCCAAGTCAATTTCTTGCTAATAGAGACCTTTATTGAAAAACAAGTTGACTAGAATATCGACGTTGAAAATTTCTTTACAAGTAAATAAATATTTTATGGTAAGCACGGCTACACATCATGTTAGGATAAACCAGTATAAATTGACCGTGGAATGTGAAGAAAGATCATACAACGCAAGACCATGATAAACTGGTTTGTATATAGCTTATAAATGTATGAGTTTGTATACGTACAGCTTACAAATAACTTCACTAGAGGACTGCCGGACACACAGACATTTTATAATATTATAATATTCGCTTTGACGTTCCAAAGTGCCTTGAAATAAATAATTTTGACTTTGACCTTGACTTTGACTTTATTTCGATGTAACTTGTGTAGAGTATACACAGACATGTACATTGTACACGCTTCATAAGTCAAAGTTGTGTTTATTTTTCTAATAATGTCTTAAGTGGGTACATTACGTTAAAATATGCAGAATAATGATGCGCTTAATTTATTTTTCTAGTCACGGTACATTGATGTTCTGGTAAATAAATATTGTTTTGCGTGAGTGACTTCTGAATTATATTACGGCTACTTTTATTTCAAAATGGAGTATGGTTCACTTTTTTCGTCTATTTTTTTATACTTTTTCGCATCGCTATCTTTAAAAGAGAAAATATATGTATAATAATTTCGCAAAGTAAACATTTGTTGGTTTTAAATGTTTATATATCTTTTTTAATTTCAACGTTTTCATTTTTATTTTTAGTACATACACATATGAATATTTCTATAAAGGCTTAAAGACTTTTAGTACACGATATTATTATGCCATGAAAAATCTGAACCTGAAATTGTCATCACTGTTAACATGAAATATTGAACATAAAATCAATACTGTACACTTGTAGAGTCTAAATGTAAAGTTTTTGTCTATTGCCACATTTTGTCAATTACATGTTCTTTTGTTTATCGATGATCTGTTCTTTGTAAGCTTTACCGGTTAATAAACGTATTATTAAACTTACTATTGTTAACTTACTATATGGCAATAGACTCACCCCCTATTACATGAGACTTATAAAACAATTGTTCAAAAGTAGGTGTACATTGTACAGTGACATTACGTGCCGTAATGTGCACCTCTGCCTACCCTTCGCGGATAAAAGGCGTGACGTTGCATGTTAAACTTTTATCTCTTTATAATTATTTTCCAACAATAACAAAACAATATTTTGTTACTTTCAATCCAAAATACTTATTTCTAAACCCCAAGCTACTTCAAATAACCGTCATCGTAAACACAATTCTAACAACCCAAGAATGCCCCAAACGGCGAATGCAAGCATTCTATTCGATAGGAAGCTTAGTGAACATGCATTTTCCTACGTACCTATAAATTCTTTCCTCATTTTATCGAAAGGTCATTTATTCGCCTTCTATTGGTGAACGTGCACCGGAGCCACTTAGTCTGGCCTCACACGAACGTATTATCTTTGAATTACCTTATTTTCTTCAATTTCATTTAGTTCTTGTTCAAGAAAACGTCTAGTGATTATTAGACTAATCTCGATGTTAGGAAAGAATAATTTAATTAAGGTTAGTTTCGTTTCTTTGTTCATTGTTCTATTGTTGCGGGATTCGTGAATTGTTTTGCTGGATTATTGTTTTTATAGTTTCATTTCGTTCTTGTCTTTTTTTTCATACTAATGTGTGATGCGTATATGCGTAGTTTTGTACTTTTGAAGAACTTATAGCAAAAATATCTTACAAATAGCACTAGAATGAGAATTATCTTTAATGAATAGATACTTATTTATCATTAGATTATCTTCAATATTTTTAATTTAAGACACACTAAATTTTGCTTTACAACCACATCGTCTATACATTTCTATCGCATAATAAAATATGATATAATTCATAAAAATATACAATAATTTACACTTGCAACCAGCCTATGCGAGCCACCCTGTGGCAAGCGGTCGTAAACGACGCCTCCGAAGCGATGCATTTTTAAAATTAAACGCTTCTCTCGTTATAAATCCGTTTCCATTAGATTGATGTTCGACATTATTGGCGCAAGACAAACATACCAATTTTAGTACTTATGAATATTAATCTCAAGCACTAGTTCATGGTGTATTAAGACAAGTATCGTGAAAATTAATGGTATTAACATAATTTTACTTAGTAAGATTAAAATAAACTGGGTTAAACATTGATGTAATTATGGCTTAAATTACTACTTACTTTGCCTTTAATTGGCCACTTCCCTTAACATTAATTTGACTGAATTTCACTACTTATTCCGAAAGTAATAAAAACTATACATTTCGATTAAATTGTACCTATAAATAAATGGAATTTATATGAAGAAAAATATACCGTACAACATAATATAGCAACTCGTCAGCTGTCAAAACGTAGCAAGCCAAAACAAGTGCTACGGAGCGTAGACGTCGTAGCGCGTAGCTCGTAGCCCGTAGCAAGTGTCTACAGAAACTTGAACCGCGACATGACAGTCAAATACGTGATATAAAATTGTAAAATGGCGTTTCACAAAATAAAACACTTCGAGGACTTCTCTAAAATTATTGTCTTAATAATATAATTGAATTCATTATTGTGCAAAATATCGAAACTTAGGCAATATTTAATCATCTCAAATTCTCTGAAACCAATCCCAAATCTGCAAACAATTATTTAAAATTATCTTTGCCTTAACGCAAATAGTAAATATTAGAGCTAATCAAATTAATTACTTACACTTGAACGAGAATCCATATAAGCAAATATTAAAATTAAAGTCACCGTGACTTTGAAGTTATTTAAGAAAATATTATTTTTAGCTAGAGAACTTAGGATAGAAAAATAAAATATGATGAATGATTGCACGGAACAAACAGTTTCGTCTGGTATTAGATTTTTTTTACATACTTTAATAATTTAGAGTCTTTTGGTCACATAAAGATCATGCCAGTACCCTAAACATACTTAAAACTTACGTTTACATAACATTACATACTAGGTAATCTTATTTACTATTTTATAAATAAAAATGGCTTCTTTAGATACTCGTTGTCAGAAAATATTATGTATAAATCCAACATCAAACAAATTGGTTTTAAACTCATGTTTCAAACCCTCTACCAGCCCTCGTCCTGACATATTCCACCAGCAAGTGATGAATATTCTACACAGTGCTATACTCTGCACTATTAGGTCTGGGACTTGTTCCCACTAGGTGTTTAAAATTGCATATAAATAATTATGATCACCTTTTTAGCAAAATGAATTGTTAACTTTCAAGGAAGGTTTTATTTGATATTATTGAAATACGATCAGAAATGTGAAAAATAATATTCCGTATACATCCAAAATATGATGTGAAAATGTTCTAATTATTTTGTACCTCTTTGATACTGCGATACTGTTATAACGAGATATTTTATGTTATTAAAAAATAACATAATACGAATATTCTCATTCGGGAAAAATTGTGTCAGATAACATTGTATCATCTTTAAATTCCATAAATTTGATGTACATGAGAATTTATATGTTTGTAAATGCACCAAAAACTCACGTGAAAATGTTAGTGTGTAATAATGTTTTTTTTTTAAGAAAAAAGAGAGAGAGATAGATATACATTTTCAAGTGTGGGAGAGCCATGCTTCGGCACGAATGGGCCGGCTCGACCGGAGTGATACCACGGCCTCACAGAAAACCGACGTGAAATAACGCTTGCGTTGTGTTTCGTTGTGTGAGTGAGGTTACCGAAGGCCCAATTCCCCCATTCCCAATCTTCCCCATCCCCGATTCCCGAACACAACCCTTAAATTCCTAACTCTCAAAAAGCCGGCAACGCACTTGTAACGCCTCTGGTGCTTCAAGTGTCCATGGGCGGCGGCGATTGCTTACCATCAGGTAATACGCCTGCTCTATTACCGGCTTGTTTCATAAAAAAAAGAGAGAGAGAGAGACGTTCAAAAGTGCCTTCCTGGTCTATTTGAAATAAATAATTTTGACATTTTGACTTTTAGCGAGAGAAAGAACGTGAGAAATTATACAATATCACACGTATTCTAACAATAATTCTAGATATTCTAGACTGAAGAACAAATTCTATTCATCTTTCACTGTGGTAACTATCTAAACATAGCTCGTCGTTTTGTATTTTCTTGGTTCAACATCCCATCTTTAGTGCGTGGGAATCGTAGAATATTTACTGTTTTCTTTTGCCATTGTTCAGTATTACTCAGTGTTTGATAGCCGTCAAAATATAACTATCTCTGTGTTTAGTCTATTTCATAGTGGTTATTGATTTGTTTCCTTATGGTAATGGTTAAATATAAACTCTGAGATCATTTTTTCTATCTAGGATGAACTAGGGTTTCTAGTTTAACTAATGTTATAAATCGACACCAGCAATTTATACTACGCTAACTCGAAATTTGGAAAAAACTTTTTTATGCCAAGTTGCTTAAAATGTGTGTTTACATGTGTCATAAAAATATTGAGAAGAAATATGCAAAAATAAGAAAGTTACAAATCCTATAAAACGCTAAGTAAAGATACTTTTTGAAATCACTCGATTTATATTACGCCAACTATTATTAGCGGAGTGTGCGCGGGGATCACTTTGGACAAAATCCTTGCAACACTGCACTAACTCATAGTTAGCGTAGTTTAGTGCGTTCGTGAGTATACTTGTTCGTTTGTAAAATGAACTACTTTGCGACTTTTACATAGTAAATACTTATGTGTTAACGTATTAATTAGTTTATTAATGGTACGCTGACTATTCTTTTTGTAAGTAAGTACATGTTCTTTATAAAATATTGAAACATCAGATGATTGATCATGCACTACGACGTCCCGTACTACACTACGCTAACATAAGTTAGACGTGTATAAGATGTAATTTTTTTTTTATGAATTACGTTTATATACGGCTAACTTGCGCTAAATCAAAAAATAGAAATAATTAAGGAAATATAAATATGAGATATTACAATGAATAAATTAAATATTAAGCATACCAAATTTCAAAAAAGTATCTTAATTAATGTAAAAGTTATCACGTTTTACTGTAAAGTACGCTTTTTGAGTTAGCGCAGTATAAATTGCTGGTGTCGAAATGCGATATTTGTGAGTTTGTGTGTATATTTGTTACTCAATCACGTTAAAATGGCTGAAGGGATCATGATGAAATTTGGAACAGGGGTAGATTATGGTCTGAAATAACACATAGGATACTTTTCTGCGGGCGAACCTGCTGGCAGAAGCTAGTTTTTTATATGCAATGGCTCGGTTATTTTAAGTTTCGCTATCTCACCTGGCGGTAAGAAGGACATGACCTATAAACAACCTATTCTTGGTGAATAGTGCCGTGCTACTCGAGTAGTCACATATTGCAACTGCTATATATATAACGATATACATTTCTTTCTAAAATTTCTCAGTAATATAGCACAACATTAATTGAAATTAATGGCTTATTCATGTGAAATAATTGAGAGAAGCTCTACTAGTTTCAATAAGAGCGTTTCTCTACATGAGGAGCAAAATTTTCAAACTTAACTTCAAGTAACGGTGTACGATCTCACTTTACTCGAGTTTAGTTATTAAACCCTTGTGTACCTACCTGAAGGAAGCAAGAATAGCGTACTGACAGTTATGGTCGATGAACTGTCATTACTTGCAGTTTTCACACCATGTCATCATACCTCCCTGCTTCAGGATATTAACTTTAACAAAACCAGGTCAGATTCCTCTATATACATAACATGCGTATATAGTAGGTTGTACCCTTTGTTTTACCTGTGATATGTTATAAAATATATTAAAGTTTTTGATAATTGTGAAGTTTATTATGATATAGACTTGAATTCTTTTATTCGAGAAATAGAAGTAACTATATTAGACTTGTTTTCGAGCTTGCTGCTAAAAGTATTTTAAGGTTGATATGGCTTGAGGCACTCACGAAAAGAAAAGAAATATATGAAATATATTTATAAAGTTTATCTTTTTATTATGACCACATATAAAAATTATATGCCTTCCACTTCTCTTTTAGCTCTAGAATATAACTATGTCTGTATAAAAGAGCACCTATTATAATATTAATAGCACCTAAGTTCATATTCTATTCCATAATAGTAATATATGAGGCTCACGTAGCTATCATGAATATTAATTTATGATTTATTGTTGTCTGCTACATCTGCTAGCCATATCTAGTGATGAATGTTGTAATTTCAACGTCTAGACTGACCGTCAACGAAACTATAAAGTCTCGTTTCCACTTGGCAACTTTTGTCGCGCGACTTGTTGCTGCACATTGTTGCCTATCCATAGAATACTAATACCAAGACGTTGCGCGATGTTGTGCAACGTTGCCAAACATGATGTTAAAACTTATAGTGGCGTTATAGTAGAATACATCCCGGAGCTGCGGACTGCCTTGCGGGTTTACCTCTCTGGCTCGAAAAGCAGGAGTAGGAAATGAGTGATTCTTAGTCAGTAATAGTCTGGCACTCCTTTCACGTCATCTAAGATGGGAGATGCCACTGAATGATATTTCCTTCTTAAAAAAATAGTGGAATTTTTGCCACCTCTTCTCCTTCCGCGTATTGCAAGAGTCGATGGAAAGGACGACGTCATTTTTAACAGAGACATTTTATTTAATGGGTTGCAGTGTTCTCTAATACCTGTTTTTGTACCTGTTATCTCCAGCCCACTTGCCAAAGGGGAGATTATGGCAGACCACTCTTTTTATAGGAGGTCCATAGTCTCTAGACTGTTGATGATGATGATGTGACTGTAAGAGCATATAGTCTATCACGTAAACATTGTCAAATGATTTTCTCATGTGTCGTGGATTTACAAACACATGACACCCACACCCGAAATAACAATTTGTGGATCACACAAAGTCTTGTTCCGTGTGGGAATCAATCCCGCTATACGTTGCATGGCAGCCGGTTGCCCAGACACTACACCAACCGTGCAATCTGATGTTACCTAGTGCATACGAAGCTTAAAACTTACATGTCAGCTTGTCAGCGTAATTTATCCACATTTAGATTACGCTTTCCCATAATACATGCGAGAAATATGCCAGTAGCTGGTAGGGTTGTTTAACTTTATATGCGCAGAACATGCTAAGTTCGGACCTTTTATACTAATTTTATTACATATGCAGGGATTCGACGGTCATTGTACTGTTTAGTATGAAAATGGCGGGCGATTTGGCGACTCTAGTTACATTTTGGAGAATAATGTTAGTCTATTTCTTTATTTTGCATAATTTGTTTAGTTATAAAATATTATAGCTTAATCTAAGCTCTGAGATGCATTGAACTTTAATGAATAATAAATAATAAAATGACAAACAGCATCTAAAATATGGTTTCAATCATACAAGATATACAATATTAGCTACCCCCTACACAGATACAGACATACACACGATCCCCCCACATTGTCATCGATACAATTCATTCGAGAGGAAAATATAATAACTCAGTAATATTTTACGAAGATAAGAGGCTATTATTGAGATTATTGTCACATGGCAATACTCCAAGTAATATATTTCTGTATTACTTTACGAATGCTGGCTTAACGTAAGTATTCCGGGGTTCACGATTCCAGGAATTCATTTGACTTAATAGTTGAACGTGACGGAATTAACGAAATGTTTTATGTGTCACGAACTATCGTCGGCATAGTACGCATTTACTTACGTGTTGATGACGTAGTAAATAGTTCGTTAATGCATGATTCGTGATCATTTCGTCTGGGGTTATTGCCCTGGTAGTGCCGGTCGTCCTTTTATGTGCATACTTTGACAAGTATATTATATAATCAGAAACGTCTGAATATTAGCAATACTATTATAATAAACTCAATACTGTGGTTAAAGGAAAATAAAAAGATGAGTATTCATCGACGTCGCTCAAAATAGATAAAAAGAATGAAGACACACAACAAGTGATAGTCAATACGGCCTTTACTAAGAAGTTAGTGATTATGAATTTAAATAAAAGTGTGGGAGAGTCATGCTTCAGCACCAATCGGTCGGCTCGACCGGAGTAACATCACGGCCTCACAGAAAACTGACGACGATGAAATAACGCTTACGTTGTATTTCGTTGTGTGAGTGAGGTTACCAGATGCCCAAATACCCTCATTCTAATCTTCCCAATCGCCGATTCCCCAACAAACCTTAAATTCTTAACTCCCAAAAGGCCGGCAACGCACTTGTAATGCCTCTGGTGTTTGGGGTGTCCCTGGGCGGCAACAATTGCTTACCACCAAGTGATCTGTCTGCTCGTTTACCAGCTTATACCATAAAAAACCTAGCAAAATACTTCCATATATACAGTTGAAGTAATACCAAAACCATTAGTACTTCAATAATACTTATCTATAGACAATTTCATCTAAATTCAGAAGAAAAAGAAAACTACCAAGTGCCTAATACAAGATAATAATGTAATCTTGATAAATGGAAGATAAAAGTGGAAAATTCTCACAATATTCTTCTAGTAAAAATCAAATAATGGCGAAACAAGATTATGTACTAAAAGCGGTCCCTAAATAGAATATTAGAATATTAATCTTTTCAATATAACATCCATCGGCTCTTGTTTTACCTCAGAGATGTCACTTAAATTACCACCTAATGAAGTTCAATCATAGTTGCCAGCCCAATAATTAAATTTATAATACCGACTTTATGATTCCAATATTGAGAACCAAAGAATCAAAAATAAGACACGAAGCCAGAGAAAATTCAATCTTACTATTTGGAGACAAGGCTTAAAATATTCCAAAATAGAAATTCTATTTCTTTCTAAATCCGCTTTACATGCTGAGGCCTAGTATGGAAAATTCAACCTTTTGAAAGGAACAAGTGTGAGGTTTTGAAGCGAAGCCACGAAGTTCGTAAAACCAATTTGATATTAGCATTTTATTGAAATTTAAAATGTTAAGGCACAGATTTTTCGAATTCAATGAAAAAAGTCGAGACAAGTTAATTCAGTGCGATATGAAGGCGACCGTTTGCATTATGAATATCACCGAATGTTTCGTGGATGGAAAAATAATATTTTGAAACTTCACTACGAGATTACGACAATTTTTGGTACAAAATATTTACTCATCCATTGCTGCTTTTTGTAGTTAACTTCTTACGAGAGTTCCTACAAACACAGCAATGTATTGCACGTTTATGAAAACGATCGCATGTTAAAACTGTTTTGTTTTGTGCCTCTCTCGCTGGATTTAACCACTGCCACATCGGATTACATTGACGTAGATGAAATGGTGCATTAAAAGCCACCTGCTAAGCTTTTATCGAAATTCATTTCAGCGTTATTGTTCCTTTCATTTCAGTACAATCATACTGATCAAATTTGAACACTGATTGATTTTTATTTGTAAAACCTTAAAAGGTTATATATTGGCTTTGCATAAATATCAAGGTTGTAACTCACGCCTTTTATCATCGAAGGGGTAGGCAGAGGTGCACATTACGGCACGTAATACCACTATACAATGTACACCCACTTTTCACCGTTTGTGTTATTAAGGGGTGGCCTATTACCATATACTGGGCACAATTCCAGACTCCGTGCTACTACTAAAATGCCCAGTGATACTTTGCCCGACCCGGGAATCGAACCTGAGACCCCTTGCCTGGCAGTCGCAATTGCGACTACTCGACCAACGAGGCAGTCAATCAAGGTTGTACTTTACATCTACTTCTTAACGTTAGTATCTAAGATAGAAAATCATGACAAATATTTTGTTGAAACCCCTAGGACCAACCAGGTAGTCAAGCAAGTCCTACACAATACCAAAACCGAATACCATTCATTCAATTCCTTTCACAATAAAATATTTACGAACAAACCCGAATCTCAACATCCAAAATATGGAACTGAACGCACTATTGTCGCCAGAACAGTTTGCATCTAATCCCGAGAGGTCCTTGATTGCTGCAAAGTATTGTGGAAACGTTCAGCTCAGTAAAGTGAATTTAGAACTTGTACTTTATTCACACGCCGACGCCACTTCAGTGGTCTTGCGGACCGTGGCTGGACTTAAATCGAATAAACGTCAAATGTACTGCCTTCCACCGCTGCACCACAACCCCAGAAAACTGGCCACACTAAATTCGAACAGCTATTTGTTCTTGTTACATTGCAAATATAAAAATGGTTGTCGAATTGTGGATTAACATCTACGTTTTATTCTTCTTCTTTGGTCTAGAACCGCAGTTGACTATTAAACATTTTTTTTTTAATAATCTTACTTCGATGTTTGTTATCTGAAATGGTAGCTGGTGCATGATGAGTCTAGATTTTAAAATAGTTTACTTACGTTTTTTGGTATCTATAACTAAATAGATTCGTATGTATTTCATTATTCACCTCTGGTTTAAGACGCCAACTTCCCATGTACAAAAGTACGGTTTCCTGACAATGGCAAGTAGCAATGTGACTTTTTCCGAGGCATATGTATTTTCTAAGATTATAATTTTATTTGTAATTATAGTTTCGAAATCGCCAACCCGCATTGAACATGCGTAGTTCCTATGCTCAAACCTTCTTCGTATGAAAAGAGGTTTTTAGTCAGCAGTGGCCAATTATAGGCTGTTGATAAGTGATGTGTGATATTGACCTCTCACTTCTTTTTAGATAATAATAAGCAATAAGTCTATTTCACTTCTGAAACGATTTCTACCTACCCTTAGGTACTTCTGTTTGTCTGGAAATTCCGTCCAATTTTCTTTTTACGTTTCGTAACTCCGTTTTCTTTGCTTAGGTCTCAGTGCTTTAGAGTAAGGACGAGGACTTCCCCATAGGAATTCCGATGCGGTAGTGAAAAATACCATGCGATTTTTCTGCAAGACAGTTTTTAGTGACATCGCAGTGTAATAAATCGCACGACTGTCGCATGGGACGTAATGCCGTTATCGCTTAGGTAAAATGTGCAGTGTGCACCTCTGTCTTGCCGTTTATTTCATCTAACATTCAATTATTTTAATATGAACTAACTTTAAAGTTGATTGTTGGATATTCAAACAGTCAAACTATATATGTATAGTTTTGTTGGACATCACGCTAGATTATAAGTCATACCCTGTACCTTTTTATGAAATCAATAAATAATAATAAATCTTCGACCTTTTAGAAAAATAATAATACCTACTAGACTGAGAGAAAATCTCTCTTTCACAATTAAATTCAATCTCTACTCAGATATAATAACTATATAATAAAGTTATCTCATATTATTACGTAATAAGACCAATCAACCTACATTTTCTAGAAAATTCTTTCTCTAAAATGCTCACTTCAAATGCTCCCCTATCGAGATTGCTCTTCATTTGTTCGATTTAATCGTTTCTCATAATAAACTTGTCGAGCCATAGTTACATTTTGTATCGAGGTATGTTTTTATTTTTTATTTCATACCTGAGTGAAATACTTCACCATTGTTTTATATGATTAAATTAAAAAGCTTTTACTTTCAATAAAAATATTATATTTTTGCTTTTGTTTTCCTGTTGTATTTTCGATACCTTGAACAATTTGTGGTTTAAATTCAATAATTGGTATTTCGAGGCATCTCGATTTTTGTTTACATTTTAACTTTCGTGAGACATGCTAAATTAATTATTATGTTTTTCGGCTTACTCACGTCGTCTTATCTTATTACGTTTTTTGACTTCCGTCGTGTGTCGCGGAATGCTGCTCGTGAATATTAGCCTCTGGCGTGGCTTGAAGGTAGTCGAGTTCCTCGTCAAATCATTGTGTGAATAAACCGAAAAACATAATAATTAATCCCGATTTTTTTAAAATAACTGATGAAAAGTGGGTTATTGGACTTTAATTTCTATTATTTAAGGTATAATATGCTCTACATAATATGAATGTTATCACTTTATGCAATTTTAAATCTTAATTAAACCTTTGAAAAAATAAAATAAGAAACAAAAACACCAGCGTAAATTTCACTTGTAACTGAATACGTTTAACTTAGTTCTGACTTAATGAAGAGTTTGCACAACCTGAATTGAATAACAGACACGGCACCAATCAACAATTGTACATACTTCATAATATAATTACGTTTTTAAACATAAATGTATGAAACTCGTTTGGCCAACTGCCTTAGGGTGCTTCTCCACAGAGTTGTGCTATGCTACGTTGCTGTGGATGCGTTTGGCTTCCACTAATCATATTCATTGGTACACATAGTTTAGCACTGGTGGAAACGGACTCAGCTAAGCTATGTTTTTATTTGGAAAGATGCGTGCTATGGATGCGTTCTATAGATGTGTGCTATGGATGGCTTCCCTACTATCGATACATCACATATCCGAGCTGCGCATCTTCCTCGCACAGCTACTTTGCGGCGGAACATCTTCATAGCACGTCTTACTCCCTCATAGCTTACTATCAGTGAAAATGGTCTCATAGATTTACTGCTTAGCTATCACATCTCATAGCATAGCTACATAGCACATCTCTGTTGGAATAAAAGCACCCTTACAATATTAATTGCGACTCGCTTCGAAATCAATTGCACAATAATTTCGATTGCTTTCGTTAAATTATGAGTTTTATGTCGAATTTAATGTGATTTTTGATGTGATGTCAATTGTTAAAATGTTATTTATAACGGTTTTCGTTGTAAAATTGGAAATCGTGGCGTTATTTGTGTGAAAGGTCTGAGTCAGCTGTCATACGCATTTTATATAAAGCTATCCCATTAGAGCCCAACTTTTCAATCAACAGATAATTTTTATTCGTGGATTAAAATCATCATCTGACTCTTTTTGTATAAGAGTAGTCAAAAATTTCAAATTCATCACATATCAACAACCTATGAATGGCCACTGCCGACCAGAGGCCTCTTCTCGCACGGAGAAGGTTTGAAGCTTTAATCACCATCCTTGCTCAATGCTTGGGACGATTTCAAACTTATAATTAGAAATTATAATTGAAAATTATTCTTCCGACATTAACGCCAGATAATTATTCTTCCAGTAAAGTTAACTGACGTTCGAGAAATATCTCCTAAAATAAGGTAAAATAATAATAATATCCATGTTACGCAAAACAGTTTGATAGTAAAGATGATAGATATAAAAAGTACAAAGGCGCCACTCTCAACATGAAATCCCCAACCTACATTATAATACAAAATACAATTCAAAACCTCTTTATTAAAATACCCAACAACTCTATTTAATAAAATCTTGAATATTCCTCACAATATGATTTCTTAATAAAGAATACCGTAACAAAGTCCATTCGAAGATAATAAAAAAATCCATTATCGACTGTATTGGAGCTGAGTTCTAACAAATTCTTTCTATAAATACTCAACAAATTCTGCCGGCGTTTTAATTTAAACTGTACTCAGCTCCCGTTACTGGTCTTAAGGTTGAAATTTCAACAAACAACTATTAATTTCTCATCGGTAGTGGGTACTGTGTACCCTATCTGACAGGAGCCTCGACCCAGCTTAAAACTTGTGATGTATGGTCTCTAATTCCTTTGAGAAACTACATCGCTTTTTTGAACATATAAATTTTAAGTTTTAAAACCATCTCTCAAGATGAACATGACAAACACCTAAGTTTTCCAACGTTTCACTCGTAAATTTTAAAAGTGCACTTAATTTCTTTTAATGCTTTCACTTGAGACTTGAGTGCATAATGCTTGTGCGTTGAAGGATAAGGATGAAGTGGTATAAACTTTGGGATTAACAGATTTTACACTGGTTTGTGAAATTATATTTATTTCTGTAGATACAAACATTTCATAAGCAAATTACCTCAAAATCACAGTTTGCAGTCACGTGATATTAATGGAGAAAAGCTCTACTAGTTTCGAGTCACAGAGGGACGTCGCACAGCCTACATCGCCGCGTCTGTGTATTATAAAAATACGTCACAAGGATTTTTACACATTACACAAATCGGAATTTCTTGGACTTCGTATCAAAATTGTACTGATTTTGACAAGATTAAACTAATTTAAAAATCTATTTGAACACATACAACCGAAACAACAACATAATACAAACATTTTCCATACATTTACTTCTTCAAAATTATAAAAAAAAAAACATCCGCCACACTTTCCAAGCAAGCAAATAAAAAATTAACCCCCGTAATCACGATTTCCTTTCAAAGAGTAAATTGTGCAATGACCTTTCCTCAAAATCGTCACGAAATGAATACTGGTGTAATCACGGGTCAACGGAGTGTCGGACAAGCGGACTCGGATTACGAAATTAGAGTTCCCTAATCAGACGTAATGGAAATGTGAATTTCTTTGACATCTTCATGGAATTCGAAAAATGTGGTGAAAAGTTAGGTATCTAGTGTCTTTTATGTTAGCTGCGGACTGTCTAGGAGGTTACCGGGGCTCCGGCTCTAAAAGCAGGAGTAGGAGAGGTTTTTAGTCAGTAAGAGACTGGCACTCCCTCTCGCCTCACCCAAGGCGGAAAAAGTCGTTGGATGATTACAACCCTCAAAAAAAGGTCATAACATTAAATCTTTTAAATCAAATGTAATCTATGAGGTCATAACATTAAATCTTTTAAATATAAATCTAATCTATGAATATATAACAGGCAGTTGTCAGTAAAAACTATCGATTTTCTCGCTCAATGTACAATAGAATACTTTCCGTTCGTTTAGAAATAACCAAGTGACGCTCATAGTTATTATTGAACTCGCTCGGCGACACTCGCCAAGCGATTAAAACAAACGCCGAGCGAGCAACCAGTGGTCATTTCTCTACAGTGCGTATCGTAGTGCGAGTAATCGCCCGCCTCACTCGCACACTCGCTTATAGCCGAGCTACACAAATATCAGAACTACACACTCGCTCGCCACGTCTCGCTTAACTCGTTTCTAGTTCTAGCTCTACTCGTTACTCGTTCATCGTTGCCGGTGGGACAACTGCCTAACTCTACATGGAACCTAAAAGTAATAATTACCTTCCTTATACAAAATGAAGTACCAAAAACATGACTCTCACCAACGACCTAAAACCAGGTCAACCAACATTCATTAGCCAAAAGCAGTACATAGTAAATAGGTACTTATGTACCTATAATTACACCTAGATTTTCAACTAATTCCCTGAAGCGAAATGAAACATCAAATAGGCGCGGTTACCAAGCTCTAGGTGTTGGCTATAAATCATGTCAAATAAGCCATTAAGGTAATTTATACGTGGAGTGTGGCCTGCATCGTAAACTGAGTCATTCTCCTCACAACCGTTTGTGGTTGTTCTAATGAAAAAATATCTACTTTTTTACATCTTTATGAGTTTCTGTTTGGAATGTTAAGGTTCTTTTTTGCTTGTTATTTAAGACTAGCTTGTTTGTATAGTTCAATCTTAATATTGCGCGCAATTTCAGACTTACAAAATCAAAAACCTCTTTTTAAAACTAATAAAACTAAAGTAAATATTAAGCCTGAAACATTTCAATTAGAGACTTCATTAAAACATTTTTATTAACAGTTTATTTTTAAGCACATAATTTTGTTTACCTACTCCAAAAACTCAATTTAAAATAATTACATTGAACAACCGCAAACCGTTCAGTCTTTAATCTGTTGTAATACATAAAACTGAAACAAAAGATTATTAATTTCTACTTGTTAACATTAAATCTACCAAAAATAATTTCGTCGGTAACCATTCACAGGTCCGTAATGGTTTTGGTGTAAACAATATAATCAGGCGAACATTTTGCTGTCAAAACAAAATACAAGTATACCGAGTTGTTATACAGAGACCAGAAAGTTCTCAACATCGGAATGGAATAGAAAGTTATTTATTTTCATAGTTGGTATTTTATTGTTTATGGAATAGTAGGCAAACGAGCACACGGGTCACCTGCTGGGGGACACAGTATGCCTCAGCGTAATGATCAACATCAGAACAGTATTTAAAATAAGGCATTGTAATTCCAGTACATCGAGGTACCTTCTAACGGTTGGGTCAGAAGACCTGAATGAGATACTACACATTTAACTGAAACCAGACTGCAGTGCTCTCTAGTAAACATAATCATTTTAAACTGCGATCTCTAACTCTCTACAAAACGTGGACAATATGACCAACTCCTCTTTGTAATAGGATCAATTGCCACATCAGAACTGTGAGGTCTCACGAGCAACTGAAGTACATCAAGGTATCCTAAATATTTGATAAATCGAGGTAACTTTATGCGCTGCGCACCGGCCTCCTGAAGATAAAATGCCCACCGTGCTCGTTTTGACGTTTTCATTTTCCCCGTGTGCGCCGTGACGTGACGGATCGCAGGTGCATCGCGTTGTACACAATACGTCACACCGAACTGTTCACAAATGACGTTTCATATATCACCGCACCGAAATTTCGCGAGCAAACGGACAAAAATGACGATTTTGACACCTTTGTACGAGTATACGAGTAACGATCAATGTATGTACATCGCACGTGCACCAATTTACACTGTTGTTTGTGTATTGAGAGTTGATTGAAACTATTCGCATACATACGTGATGTTTGTGTATAGTTTTTGGTGTAACACATAGGTCTGATGGCAAGTCCTTACTTTATTGACTTCTTCTAAAAATTATGTGCCTTTTAGACATTCAGAGATGGATTGATTGATGTCCCAATATCAAACTAAAGAAAATGTTAAATTGCTGACTGTACTAAATAAAGCAAAATATATTTTTTTCTCATCAAACACTACGTACTAATTACAAGTCCCAAATGATTTTACATTACCACATTACACCTCATACATTAATAAAAGCGATGGCATAAAAAGTGTGGCATCGATAACATCGTAAGCCCCAATTACCTCGGAGGGTAATACATTCAATATTTCCAAAAACGCTGAAACAGTTTCCGAGTGAGTAATGACCCACTCAGGGGGCTAAAATAAAAATGTCTTTACGACGTAACTACGGCAAACATAAAAACGCCACAATGTGAGTTTCGCATTAGTCCTATAAATCGTAAGGACGATTATATTTTTTGATGTTATAAAATTGGCCTACCGGCGCTGCGTTGTGAACCATCCAAGTTTTTACACCCCAATAATGTAACTGCGAAATGTGAGAGCCGAGATTTTTTTGTGTTATTCCATAATAGCAGTTAAAACTTTAATGTGCAATTAAACGTTTTGGCGGCCATTATATTTTATGGACAGTGGAATCTGCATATTATATTTATTTTATAATACCTAACGTAAATTATTCATATCGACTGGTGCAAAAATACTCCTCGCAGCAATAAACTATTTATTCAAAACCTATTTTCCATTGGTCAACGTAAACTATCGACCAGTGTTCCTTATTAAAGAGTTTCGACAAATTCAAACCCCGCGTTTCAAGTTTATACCCCAAAGGGCCCAAAACTATAATACCGCAGCCCAAGTAAATATCATTTGCAGGCCTTTGTTACTTTCGATTTGGTATCTACTTAAATATTAGGCATTTTGCGGTTCCCCCCACCCCCGGATACCGGACGATGCGATGCGGAATCCCTAATTTCCTCTCCTAAATGTAATTTGTTCTATAGTACATTTTAAAGCTATCATAATGGAAGAGAAGTCCTATTACCGGCTGGTTGAAAGGAAACATCTGAAATCATTCTTGGTAGAATATTTAAGTATCAAGAAATAAATAAGTTAGCAAGTATTAAAATAAATTATTCACTACAAACCACAATCATGTAGCGTATAATTTATTTAATGATACTTTAATAGGTAGTGATATACTACTAATTTAATAAATAAATAAAATCTCAGTTTTTATTGTCTGTCTCATTCTGGAGTACTGCATTGTAATATTTTTTAAATCTTAAAAATCAAGTTTTTATGTCTATGTATTGACAGTACATTTGCGGTACATATAATTTTGTTTATAGAATGAAATAAATAGTTGATGTTGGGTAAAAAACATGTCTAGTAACAAAATTCAAAGCCTTAGTCCCAACCATCATTCAAGACACACTAATCTCGAGAACAACGCGAGATTTGTTCGAACAAACGCAACACAGCGCACAGGTGTGAACTTGACATATTCTCTGACTTGCGTAAAAATGACGGGGATTATCCCGAACCCAAGGAGCAGCAACGGTGAGTGGCAGTCTTATTATTTGTACACATTTTCGGGCTACAAACTGAAGCTCGAGAGTCGTGAGTCGTGAGTGTCATATTAACCCTGAATGTGGGAAGGTACGCCTGTATTTATCCTGCTCAGATTAAGGAAAAGAGAGTATTTGATAACAAACGAAATGATTAATGTTAGGGAAAAAGATTGCAGGAATTTCGATGCCATTAGTGGAACAATGGAGACGAAGAAACGTCTTTCGCAATGCCTCGGAATGTGCCTCGGGTATCTTGCTTTTAGTATTTAGTTTTGTTTTAATGAAAATGAAACTGGGTTACGTCGTAAAAAACTACAACGTTCGCGTTGTAAATAAACAAAACTTACTAACCAAGGAAACAAATGCACTTTTAGAAGGGCATACAATCAAATGAATCTGATTGTAAACAATCAAACCACCTATGTACCCTTAGTACAAGTAGGCTTTACGTTGAACGAAAACTATGAATGACGCAAATGAATCAACTGAAATTGGGTAATAAACACCCGCAACATTTGACGCGTTATAAGTGCGTTGCTGGCGTTATCCACAAAATGGCCGCCACGACATATTGCCCACCGTCCAACCCTTACACTAACCACACAAACATGATTGCAATGATACAAATTAATCTCCTCTCTCTCGGATAGATCAGGCATAGTAAGCATACATAATATAGCACACTTCATCATAACGATCTGATAAGCAATTAATACAACATATTACTGCCATATCATCTACATTACAATTATTGGAAATGGAATTTCAAATTGAAATCATATTGATAACTAAGTAATATAGGTAACATTATTAGCCATATTGCTAACGAACTGACTAACGTCACGCTACATTGGACAAATACATTGGTTTTCACTGAGATTTACTATGAATGGTATAATGTTACATAGTAACACAAAATCCACATATCGCCGGCAAAGTATCAATACCCCAAATAACAAATGTCTAAATTTTACACAAAATAGCATACGAGTCACCTGATGGTAAGTGATCAGCGCCGCCCATGGGGGTGCCTATGGGCGGCGTTGACGCCAACACCAGTGTAGTCATAGGTTAGTTAGATTAACATCTTAGACCATAAAAATTATGATCTAAGATGTTAAACAAAATTTTATGTGTGACACGGATGCCATTACATAGCAAGAAATACGTCCATAACATTATATCCATCTCACGTAAGTTAAATGTCAAGTTCAATATCAATACGCACAAAAAGAGAAAAAAAAATCTACGTTAAATAAAATCCCAACGAAAAACGAGGTTAAATCTTCGACCTCCAAACCACAGCCACACCGCCATATTACAAATACGAACAAAATAAAACAAAAGAACGAAATGTCCAGCCATTTCTCCTTGATACTCAATAAAAACGGACATAATCGTGACTCATTTAAGCGAATACAAAATACAAATGTGACAAAAATTGCTGGTGAGCACGGCATTAAAATGTTCGTTGCATTTAATAATAATTATTACGTCGACCACAGATTCAATGGTGAACAGATGAGGCAGTCTTTTTTTTATGGAACACAGGAAAACGAGCAGAAGTATCACCTGATGGTAAGCAATCGCCGCCGCCCATGGACACTTGAAACACCAGAGGCGTTACAAGTGCATTGCCGGCCTTTTGGGGGTTAGGAATATAAGGGTTATTGGGTAATTGGGGATTGGGAATATCGGGAAGAGGGGAATTAAACCTCCGGTAACCTCACACACATCGAAACACCACGCAAGCGTTGTTTCAAGACGGATTTCGGCGAGGCCGTGGTATCACTCTGGTCGAGCCGGCCCATTCGTGCCGAAGAATGGCTCTCCCACATTTAAAAAGTCTTTAAATTGACTGTCATTCTCTTTCATTGTATATGTGTAATCCTACTACAGTACATTTTTCTATTTACCTAAATATTTCTTTGGGCTCAATCACTGATATTAACAAACACTTATAACAGTTCGAAATCCTCGTTAGTAACAGGCGATTTGGAAATGTAAATCTTATAAACGGATTTATTTATACAGCTTAATCTCTGTCTACCTTTGAAGGTAAAATATCTGAAAAATACGTGATAAGTTCGACATAAATTGATAACACAAAAGTTACCACTTGCCCTAAATAATGATCCACCCAGTACAAACAGTACCCTTAGTACGAGTTTGTTTTACGTTGAACGAAAATGAAACGAGAGCGCGGTCGGCGCTCTGATTGACCAATGCGAATTAACCAACCAATCACAGTACCGAACACGCTCTCTTTTCGATCTCATTAAACGCAAAACACACTCGTACTAATCCCTCGGTTAACAATACAAAACAATCTTCTGATAATCAAACATCTAGAACATACCATTAGCTCTTCATAACACAAGTAAGCTCATACCACCACAACAGAAGAAAATGCTTATTTATACAAGATACCATATAATACTTCCCTGCATTTTCCGGTAAATATTGACATCATTTTTCCCTTTGAGACTTGTAATTTTCCGTAACAGAGATAAAAGGGTGGAAAGCATAACATTTTCCATGGAAATTACTTATCTTTCTATTCTCTGTCATGGCAATCTAATTTCATGAGCACGATACACATCAATACACATTTTTATATCATACAAGACGGTTAGAAAAATAAAAAGTTGAACATCTATTTACTTGCGTTCCTTTTTATATGAGTTAGGGAACCATCGAATGCTTCCTTTCGTGAGGCGTGAAGGAGTGTCAGACTCTTATTGGCTAAAAACAAGTAGTAGTAGTAGTAGTAGTGAAAGGTCAATTTAATGACGTGAGGATTTGTAAAGATTCATTTCTGGTGTTTTTGCTCCGACAAAATGTAACATGCTTATTATGCTTAATGCTTAATGTTATGTATTGCTTATGGGCTCCATCGTAGGCCGCATCATCACTTACCGAAGGCGAAATAGCGGCCAAACGTCGTCGACTCATCAAATATAAAAAGAGCAAACTTTAAAATTTTACTTTTTTCAAAATATACTAAAATCATAGGGCCTGAGTTATTCTAAAAATATCGCAATATGGTTTTTATTACATTGCCTACAATAAAAAAATAATATTATGTCGATCTTCTAAAGGCAATTTTTATCACAAAAGAAAAGTTTTTTGAAAAGGGTCCTGATTCAACAACTGTAACCTAAGCCTTCTTCAACTGACCCTTTATGTAAACTGGCAGATTTAACACGAATATTATTGTTGCTAGCTAGCCCTACCTTATTTTATATTACACAATATAAAATACTATTCCATTTGCTACTAACAATCAGATTCTTAGAAAACTAAGGCAATTTGTTTATTGTAAAACTTGGAGTTATTTAGATATCATTTCCATCTTGTTTGAAGACCTTTTCGGTCTAGTGGTTACGTCAACAGTGTTTCACGTCTAGGCGATAGACGTAACCAACAAGAACGGTTTGTATAAAAAAGTAGGTTATCATCACATCTATTGTCCTTACAAATAGTTGATCGAAGTTTTTTAGCGATTATGATAACAGAAACCAAAACAATTTTAAAATACCAACGTAACTTCAATAATATTCTAAATTAACTAAAAAATAAAGATGTAAACCTTTATTTTTTAGTCACGTATTATTATTGGAAAAAGCTCTACCAGTTTCGAGTCTCGGCGGGACTCTTTATCATGAGCATGAGACGCAGACGTTAACTTAGTTAATTTAGTATGTCACACGATAATTATTATAAAAATAAAGATTCTAAATAATCATTATGAAGTTCTATTCTTTCAGTAGAAACCTTGTGGTGTGGTATTCCCAATTCATTCCTGAACTTACCCAATACATTACTTTATAAGACTCTAAATCAACCGTATCACATTATTTTATTATTGCTTGAAACAATTCGTACTGTATTAGACTTGAATAATTTTCCCTAAAACAAATGGTTTCAAATTCTAAATCCGAGGACCACAGGATGACGTAACGTGTCGCGTCCGTATTCCGGCGCTATCGATACTCGGTGGCGAGCGCGTTCGTATCGCACGCCCTGGGTGATTTGCATAAAGCTCCGCGGACAACGTTTTGGCGTCAGTTCAGCTTGTATCTCATTAGCATAACTGCTCAATTATTTTGTGCGGAATAGTCACTTTACAGACAAATTTTGGTTTTGCGCTACGTTGAGCGTCCTATTGAGCGGTGCCACTAAAAATGTCTGCTACAATATAGACATATGCCAAGTGTGTGGGTTATAGAATTAAATTCGAATTGTGTTGGTCTGTTTGGCTCGTGTACACTACATATAGCTTTTATTTCATCCTTATAAAGTGCACATTAACAAAAAACACGAGAGATTTTCCCTGATCAATCCTTCGTTACGAAACGCGTAAAACTAAGAATGTTAAATGAAACACATATTCGATCGATATTCCAGATCCATCGCTGGTTCGTATACAGTGAAAACTCAAAACACTATTAACAGAGAATCTAAATTACCTTCCATTCAATGAATCCGATGCAATTAGTGGATGTTTGTTTAAATGTAAAGCAAACAGTGTCCGTTTAACTCGGCGCGCGGATTAAAGTCGATGTAGTTTTCCAATTAACTTGTAAATGTTGCCATACCCTAACAGATGACAATAGGCCTTTGAAATTTTGGTTGATGGCAACCCCGCCGCATAAATTGAGACGCATTGTGCTGTCAAGCATGTTTGTTTGGAAGGAAAATATTAACTTCGCACGCAATTAGTGAGACAAAAGGGCTGATTACATTTTGCATATTCGAGTTATGTGTAATATATTATGAAAATAGAATGTTTCTCTTAATTTTAGACGTTAATTTCTTATGTTTTGATATAAATACAACGAGAAAGGTATAAATGGCATTATAAATATAAGGCGTGAGTAGATACTTAGTAACGTAATTAGTTTAATGTCCATGTGTTTTTCTTATTTATTTAGTAAGGGCAAGTCATATTTCGGCAAGAATTGGCTGACAGTGATATAGAAAACCGTACGTGAAACAACGCTTGCGTTGTGTTTCAATGTATGTGTGAGGTTATCAGAAGCCCAATTACTTCTCTTCCCAATCCCCGATTCCCCAACAAACTATAAATTCCTAACCACCACCAAAATGACGACAACGCACTTGTAACGCCTTTGATATATCGGGTGTCCATGTATGCGGCGGCGATTGCTTACTATCAGGTGATCTGTCTGCTCGTTTTCCATAAAAAATCCATTTTATTACAGATTCAACCACAAAAATATTAAAATATATCTACAATAATTTTAACAACGCAACGCTTAAACTACAACATTCAGCACATTCTGAAGATTTTATCATCCTCCAGAGCGTCGCAATACTTTTACTACATCGAAATATAAAATTGTTATTAACCACATTTTTCACAAATATAATTAAAACATTCATTTCATATACCTCAAAGGTATATTTCGTGAATGTTCAGTGAACGAGTCGACATAATATGGCCATTACGTGGAGTTTCACCATTGATTACAAATTGAAAAGGTTGTGTGCGGCAGTGGTCGTATTGGGAATGGTGATGCCACCACTGGTGGTCACACATGAGTGGTTGTTATTAATTTTATTTTATTTAACATTGACCATCATAAGTACTTTGTATGTATTCAGTGTGTGCTTATTGTTATACAAATCATTTTGGTTACTGATAAAAATGGGAACCTACTGATGAAAAAGCGAGACTACTTTTTTGGAAATGAAACATGATTGCTAAGAAATTTTCAATCTGGAGATACTACCTGAGACTTTTGAACAAAAACAATCGCTTCTGCAACCAAATGATATTCGAACTTGTTATAGCAAATCATTATCCAATTAAATCGTAGTAAAAGCCTGATATTTGATGTAGTTGTAGAGAAGAGCTGAAGATTGAGCTCAGTAGCGTGCTAATGGAAGCGCCTATGTCGTGTAGTAGATGGAAACAGACTAATTATAATGACAGACATGATAGTGATAAATTACTTAACAGTTCGTAGCTTATCTCCAATAAGGTTTTTTTTGATAAAAGACCTTGACCTTCCCTACACTAGGATGTTTTTGTGTTGTGGGTGCGGTTACAAACATACAAGCTTACATACACATAACCAGACCAAAAACAACAATTTGTGGATCACATAAACAATTGCTTCGTGCGGGAATCAAAGAGTTGCGCCGTCCACTACACGTTACCAGCCACCATGCCAACTGTGCAGACATGTCATGTCAGGTCTGACACTATTAAAAATATATTTGAACTGAAAAAGTAGCCACGTATCATATATCCAGATCAAAAGCACTTCAGATTTTCCAATGATCTAAATCTACAAAATCTATGTATGGAACAAAGAATGTAGCATCGATCGCGTAAGTTGTGAGGTAAGACAGTGTCTAGTGCAGTAACGTCCGTACGGACCTCACGCTGTCTGGAGCTATCGTGTATTAGATCTATGTGACATGCCGTCCGTGAGGATTTTAGGGTGGTATGGTATTTTGATATGAATTGAATTGGCCACCACTCGTAAAAGCAATGTCGAAGTCTTTATTGTAATTAAAACTCATTGATAATTTTTTTCTTTTGATATTGTCTTTGCAAGCGCTCATAAATGGTACACTTGATTTTTTTTATTTTTAATTTAAATACCAGTATTTTAAATGCCCACATAGTCTTTAAATAAATCTGGATAAAGTACATAACTGAATATAGGTCTTTTATAAATATGTATACCTCGAAAGCATCTTCGAAGAATATCGGATGATTTTATTTATGCGATGTCCACACCGACGCTTGAACAAACATTTTAAACGTAAACGTCCCCGATCGTAGCCATTTTAAAATGAAGCATTTTATACCACCAATAAAACTATATTGACTGCCAATTAACAAAATATTTGTGAATAATCGAATAAACAAATATTTGATTTTATTCAATAAAAACAATAACTTAATTATTTCGAATCGATTCACAAAGTCACCGCACAAACAAAATTGACGTTAATTTGATATTTACAATTCCATTGCCTGTGGCGTTCTGTGACACGGCTTATGTGGCATTGTTAGCTGAATGGATGTCATAAATTAACTTACCTAATTAAGAATTTCAATAATTAACCGCACAAGTAGATTTTGTGGGAATCAGCTGTGAAATGAAATATCATTAACCAATTAGAGCATTCATTTGTGGCTTGGCTATGATTTGTAGTGAGGCAATGGCCTCGTAATATTATCATTGGTCTTGGTCGCAAACGCGACAGCTGAGCACAAAGTTCTGAGTCAATTCTGACCGAGTAAATGCATTAATCTCAATGCCAATGAGCATTTTATTTTGACAATAAAATCTGGATAGTAATTTCTTATACAATCATACCAACTAATATTTTTACACGTCTCAATCTTATACTCTTTTCTTTTAAAATAATCTCCAGATTAAATTTAATGCGCTGGGTCTGTTCTTCAATGTCTTTCTTTATGGTTAGACCTTCAAAAATTATTGGCATGCATTCTTGTATATACTTATTCATACTTTTTATATAACGCTGAAGAGTTTGTTTGTTTGAACGCGCTTATCTCTGGAGTTACTGGTTCGATATCGAGGAAAGTTATAGGCTATAAAACATCACGCTACGATCAAACGGAGCTGAGCAGAGTAGGTGAAACTGCGTGTACGTAGCTAGTAACTCATAAATCACAACTATCCCTAAAGTAATCTCAGAGTATAATCCAAAGTATATTTCACGACAAATGTTTACCAATGATTAATACAACGGTTTCCCCACTTCTTCCAATCTTCGTGTGAGCGTCGCTTGCAATGAATGGGAGCGATCCGTCTCTATCTCAGCCAGTCCCCTTAATCTCATCTCAGTAACAGCCCACAGTTGAACATCTTAGATCGGGCTTTCTGCAGTAGATGCATTTCAAGTACGTATAATGCCAGTATTTTTCTCGTATTTAATTGAAGATTTTCTTTTGATTGATATGAAAAATTGTAGATAGGCTTTTTATGCTATGACCTAATTGTAATCTAAAACTTACCGTTACCTTTTTATTATAACTTTCGTGAGACATACTAAATTAATTATAGACACATATTCATGAGCAGTATTCCGCGAGTCTCCGCTGAATATGAGCTTTTAGCATGGCCTGAAACTAGTCGAGTTCCTCGTCAAACAGTTACGTGAGTAAGCCGATAACATAATAATTAATTTACCGTTAACTGTTTACATGAAAGAAAAAGTATCCATAACTATTACACTAAAACTAAATATCTAGGTACATACTAAGGTATTTCTGCCTTTAGTCTAGGTCTTCTTAGACTTACGACTCCCTTGAGATTGAAACTAGATAATATTTTCAGTAAAGAAAAATCAACGTTGCTTCAGTTTCTCCTGATGAACAAAGTTTCTTGAAACAGATTCAGCATTTTCGTTAAATTGAACAATGTCTTATTTACTTGTATTGGAGTTACCGGGTTACTTTCATGTTTAATCAAATTATTTCTCATGAACACATCACGTGGTTGATCGCGAACCATAAAGATGTCGATTGAGGTTAATGACCCATTATCATTCGACAACGCTGACCATTTATCTTTGTGGGTGGTGATTTAACCCACTGTATGGAACACTGATTATGGCCACTGGAAAATGAACATACGCACCTACATTTTAACGTATATTAATATTTGCAAACCCAGATAAAACAACACAGGTTGAGTGTAAAATAATTTATGTATCTTCAAATATTTGCTACGCCAAAATCGACTTTATCGACAGAGAATATTTACTAAACTTCGCAGGATCTGATATTGATAAAATTACTTATTGGAACAAAAAATATATATTGAATATCCTTTATATTCCGTCACGGTATCCAAACAATATTAGATCCATTTTCTAGACCCTTTTGTTTTAGTATCGAGTTACTAAGAGCTTGTCTAGATGATGCGTTAGACGGGAACGCCGAACTTGAATTAAGGGAGCCGCCATTTTTTAGTCTGTTACGCTATTAAGCCCTAAAGTTTTAAGTAGTGTTTAAGTCACCAACTGACGACTATAAGATACTCGGAAGATGATAATGTTTTTAAACAAAGTTTCACTACCAAGAAATTTTACTATTTTACCGTAGTCTTTGAATTAACAGAATGACTCCTCAACGTTTTGATAATATAATCGGTTTGCTTGTAGCATATGTATACTAAGTACTTACTTAAAAATACATGGCAGTTACAGCAAAACTGTGAAATGAGCTATCGTCGGCGGTATTTCCGAATCGATATCACCTTCAAACCTTCAAGAAAAGAGCGTATTTATTTTTAAAAGGCCGGCAACGCACCTGTGACTCCTCTGGTGTTGCGGATGTCCATAGATGGCTCTGATTACTTAACAACAGATGATCCGATTACTCGTTTGTTTTCATTCAAAATATTATAAGCATTACAATAAAAGCTTGTCAATCTAACTCCTAAATGTATTTCAAACAATCACCTATTAAACAAACAAACTTTCCAAACGTCGTTCAATATTTCGACTCCAACACAAACTCTTAATAGAAATACAGCCACTTTTCTGAAATCCAATCAAGAATATAGTTCAGCACGTATGCCCCGTAATATATAGGAACCTATTGTACAGTTTTGAGCTACGTGATACCTCGGACGTAAAGTTGGAAAACTTTATAAAGATTTCAGAGAAATTGATGTTAGTTCTCAATTTAGTTTCGTAGTACTTGTATTGAGAATGGGGTGACAAATTGGTTTTGTGACTGAAACAGATTGGCTAAGTGTATTGAGTTATTATATCGTTATACTGGGAACTATGAATTTAAAAGCGGTCTGTTTTTAAACGTTCTCAATTCTATAGTCGGTTTTGAAGTTTGAGATTAAGACTCAGTTTAGATTTTACTAAGTCACCTACCTTAAGAGCCTGTGTATATGATTCGCATTTAGTTTGTTGACAATTGTTGGAGACCAAAAGTATGATCAGAGTATAATTATATTAGCATGATCTTCTAATGATTAAATCATCATTATCAGTTCATCAATGCACACTGATTCCAAGGGAAAACGGTTGAAGTTACTGACACAATTATTTAAATTAAGTCAGAAAGATGTGTCAATTGAAAACCATTATCAACAACATTATAAGTGGCCACTGCTGACCAAACGCATTTTCTCGCACGGAGAAGGTTTGAGCATTAATCGCCACGCTTGCTCAATGCGTTCCATTTAAAATCAACCACAGCCCTAACCAACCGCATTTAAAAAATAAAACACGTCCTCAATCACTCAACCACACACATAGTGCACCAACAATTCTACCATCTCCAGAGTCCTCAAAAATCCACAGCAACTCCTGCAATCTTGTTTACAATACCTGCCATCTTGCCATCCTGGTGAGCACTCAAGTATTCACTGCATTTGACACAGGAATACATCGGTACACTGCATCCAGTGCACTCCACACTCAAAAATAGTTTCGTAGAAATCTTTTTACGAACCTAGAGTAAGGTATGCTTTTTGGATCTTAGATATAAATTATTATTATTTATTATACATAAATATATGGGGAAAATTATGTGTCGGGAACCACAGGTTTTGTCAATTATGATACGAACGCCATATAAGCCAGGGTAAGCCTATTCTTACACCTACATAATATTACACTTAATAAAAAAAATACCCATTAGAATACTGTCATTTTGCCCAATCATGGATTAGAACGCGAGGCAGTCAGCTTTCAAAATATTATAGTACCTAACTCTTTTAAGCCACACTTTTAAGTTTTAAATCTATAAACTAACTAAATACATCTTCCTTTTATCACCTGTATACATACATCGTTCATACACATCTCCCGCATTGCAGTAATCGCAAGCAACACGGTATTAAAAGAACTACCAAGAATATTTTCCTTCACAATCGTTTATTTCTATAAAATTAAATCGTTATTTTACCTCAGAGAGTCTTTTGTCCTTTTTAATTACTTCTCATGTTTATTATTTTCATACCGATCAGGGGAAGCAAACTAATTGGCTTCGCTTCTTTTACTAAGAAAAAATAGAATGGAAAGAAGTGGCTATTATTTGAAATGCTCGTACTATGCTCCTTATAGAAATTCTGTTATAAAATTATACAGTGAATTGCGATACTTATCGAAACTTGTTGTAAAATTATTGAATGAATTGTAACTAACCGCCTGCATTGTAAGTTTTTCTTGTATAGAAACTCATACAACTTCACTGATCCGCATCGTACGGTACGCATCATCGACAATGCCTACGTACGATGCGTACCGATGACATCATACGGAATGCGTACGATGCGTGCGATGATGGTCTGTGGACGCTTACCTTTAACCTAGTCTTCCTTTCTTCTCATTATTCTTTATTTGATTTGTCTGGACTTTAAAAGAGACTATGACCTTTGAATTTGTTTCGGCATTTCTTCTCAGAGTAGTCAGATAGGAAATGTCGAGTTCATCTAGTTATTTAAGAGATTGACGTATAAAAGTGTTATAAATGGTAACCTATTACAAAAATAAATATCTCTATCACTTAGTCCTTAGCCAATAGTTTTTGGAACAAAACTGTTTCAAAGGAAAAGTTTAAGTAATTATTAAACATTTCTTGGTACGACAGTAAGGTATAAAATATTAATTTAAAGCTTAGGCAACTATTGGCGTCCACAATGATTCTTGAAATACATACTCGTATGTGTGTTTAAGGCTAAATCACAAGTCTCAGGAAAATTCAACGTCTAATTTGTTTTTAAGCGAGGATTTGACACGTTCAATCTTACCTGCCTTGCTATATTTTGAGTCAGTTATAAATTGAGTGATCTCATCTGACGTAATAGTACCTATAAATTGAGTGACTGTCTCGTTAGTCGAGAGATCGCAAGTGCGATTGCCAGACAATAGGTCTTAGGTTCGATTCCCGGGTCGAGCAAAGTATTACTGGGCTTTTTTCGGATTTTCGAAAATTTCTCAGTCGTAGCACCCCTATTACTTGGGACTTGTAACACAAATGGTGAAAAGTGGGTGTACGTTGTAATGTGCACCTCTGCCTACCTCTTCGGGGATAAAAGGCAAGACGTTGTTGTTGTTGTATAGTATATAAATTGAGTGAGCATCTTTTCGCTTATAAGTAACTAACTACCTGGTATTTAGGATTGAATAGAGTGACGTTTTGACAATTTTATTGACTTTTCAATGCTCCATTTCATTATAACACAGATTCTGGACTTATACGCGATATTTAATAATATACCTAGAATGGTAATACATAAGATTCGTATTCAATTTGTGTATTCTGAGGGTTCCAGGTTGGGTCCATTTCCAAAACCTCACTTATTAGGCGAGGTACCGACACAAAATTGCCTAGAATTAGAGAAAATGCCTATATAAATGTGGTACTTAGACTTCACCGCTGTAATTCCCTTAAAACGTAACATCTTGAGCACATAACAAGGAAAACTTTGTAAGTGCTTACACTTAAATACCTACTATTTAGCTGCCGACGGATCAGAACGACTAGAATGCTCGCTTGAAACGCTTCATAATTTTTCATCGTACTTATTTATATCATAATTCTTTTTGTATTTTCTACTAGTCCGTAGTCAGTCTTTATTTGTTGCAGTTGATTATAGTTTGTCTTTAAAAGATTAGTTTTAACTATTTCTCTTTGTCTTACTACTTTAATATTATGACAGTATGGTAAAAACCACCTTCTACGACGATTTTAAAAATAAAAAACATGAAGTTAAGTTACATAGGTACCTGATCGGGAGCTGCGGACAACCTAGTGGGTTTACCGAGGCTCTGGCTCAAAAACAGGAGTAGGAACGGGGTAGTTTTTAGCCAGTAAGATTCTGATACTCACTCTCACCTTGGGCGAGGCGAGAGGGAGTATCAGAGTCTAAAGTCATTGGATGATTTTCCCCTTAAAAAAAGTTACATAGGTACATAAGCATCTTGACAAAAATCAACCTTTCTAACAAAGACAGCATCAATTATAAATTAATCATTGGTGCACGCAAAACGCTCCAGAATAAGTGCATAACTTTCTCATCCAAATTCCAATCGCATTAAGTATAGCTTAACCCAAATATCGGCTGTTGCTAAGCCACAAGTTTCCTCCATAGCACTTCACATCTAATTACCATAAAACAAAATTCCATTCTAATAAACGCTAATGCATGTCCAAACTTCGGAACACAATTAGCTTCGAAACAAAAGCGACGCAGTGCGGTGTTTCAACGGTGCATTTGACAATAAAATTAAATTAAACTGTTCCGCTTTAGACTCTTATGAACGGCGAGGGTCTTTTATCGTTGCAAATGTTTGAGTGGCTTGTGAAGAACGGGATTGTGCTTTCCATTATTTTAGCGTAAAATCTTACTTTAAGAGTGAGACTGCCTCGTTGGTCGAGTGGTCGCAAATGACTGCCGGGCAAGGAGTTTCGGGTCGGGCAAAGTATTGCTGAGGTATTTTCGGCTTTTCGAAAAATTGCTCAGTAGTAGCACGGAATTTGGAATTGTGCCCAATATATAGCAATAGGCTCACCCCCTATTACATGTGAATTATAACATAAATTGTGACATTGTGCGGGAATCGAACCCGCTACACGTTACGCGGAAGCCGGTTCGATAAATATAATATTTATTATTACCTTTCAGCTATTTATAATAATGAACCTGAGATGCTCAATAGTCGCACTAGAGACTAATAACCACTCATATGTCATAGGATGAAATCTGAGTTTAATTACAAGGTATCATTGTCTTAAGGACATGATACTACTCATCTATTTAGTACATATTGATATACATTCTATATTTAACGTGGGCGAAGTCAGACAGAAAGTTATGTACATAGTACTAGATATATAGATAGAGACAGCATTCCTCTACTTCAAGCATATCTCCTAACAACTAGCTCCTGTTAATTACTCCCAAATTAAGTTCATTCACATCGAGAATTCATATTACTATCTGTAGGTATATATAGACGTACTAATTCCAATCCGCAGTTACACCTACGTAGGTATTTCTATCTTTAGAGTGATGTAAATCTAATCTGTAATATAAAATATCATTTGACTATAAAATGCAAAGGAAATTGTTCGGTTTAATATTTTTAATCTGTGTGTATTTTTATTGGCAGAGGTCCTAAAGTGACGGTAGCTGAAATTCTTGATTCCAAAAAATCTCAACAATTCTCCTACATTTCTTTTTTAATTCAAATTTCGCGGTGACGTCATTAAATAAACAGGTTCCAAATATAGCTGGATCTTAAATCGATCCATAATCATAATTTATTTGATCAAATAATGTTGACACTGTTGTTCATGACTTCACGGTTGGTGCGGTTGCATTGACAACCGGCTGCCGTGCAACGTGTAGCAGGTTCGATTCTTGCACGGAGCCACATTATTCTTCCGGGTCTGAGTGTCATGTGTATGTGAACTTGTATGTTGAATACGCACCCTCAACGCAGGAAAAAATCCTAGTGTAGGGCAACATTTTTATTAAAAATAATAAAAAAAAGGAATACCGTGAAACACAATCGTGTATATTTCATAACCTATCTACCTAGATGTCAACCCCGGATTGTACATATACTAATACTTGGGGAACTAAGACAAAATTATGTGAAATTGACTAACTGTAATTAGCTCAGTCAGTTCTTGGAGATGTACACGCAAAATTAGATCAAGCTCGTTACTATGTCACAATTACTTGGTACTGCTGTTACATGTTAGTTGTCTTTACCTCACTGTCGCTAATGTTTGCTCTATTAGTTGGATATTAATAATTATGTATTTATTATTTGCACATAATTGAGTACATTTATGTAGGCACTAATTTCTACCAGCGGCTTTGACCAAGTCAGCTCATACCCTGTCTGTATACCAAATTTTATCAAAATCCGTTCAGTAGTTTCAGCATCATTGACAGACACATCCAAACAGTATGATAGTGTGATTTACGACTTATTAAATAAATGAAAAGAATTATAGAGAAACTTAAACTTCTCTTTATTTGGTGTCCTAATTTATGTTCAGTAATAGTTCAGAGTGTATGTTCAGTCCCTAGACGCTTATTAGCATAATTGTCCATCTTATTTAACGATATAACTGTTATCTTGCGCAGAACAATGTACGAAATAACATTCCTTCTCAAATAATTCTACTCCCAACTTATAAACGTCAATAACAATACTTCGCGTGCATCCAACGCCTGAAGTTTATTGACATATTTATACGAAGCAACGAAAATATCCCCTCCACAATTTTGTTTAGTTTCTGCATCGGACAGTGATAGATAGTCTGTCAAAATAACGGGTTACCAAACCAATATTTACTAAAGTTAAGGAAAGATGGGCAACCAAGGGTGGTTCCCTAAAAATCGCGAGAAAATTTTCGTAGGGACAAAAGTTTTTAAGTAGGTAATGTAATAAAGAAGAGTTTGTAAGTTAAAAGAAAGGGATCAGCTGTGTAGTGTAAAATAAAGGGCAAAGACTTTTTGTTTTGGCTAAAGTCTAGTCTGTTGTTGTTGGTAATTACACTACTGCGGAACAAAGTATCTGAAGTTTAGTTAGAAGTTAGAGAGGAGACGTAAAACGTAAATGTGTCTCCAATTTCTGTAGTAGAGTTCGGATTTTTGCATTTTGTGAAACAGAGATTCAACTTTGTTTGCTTTTATTGGGAAATTCAATGGTAAGATTAGCTATCACACAGTGTTTTTGCAGTACCATTCCGGTACGAAACATTTGTTGCATAATCTACTAAATGTTTTTCCATATCCAGGAGTGTTGTGTATGTGAAATTTGTAAATGCATGCTACTACCAATATCGCACTACGTAAAGGTAAACCATTGCACTGTTATCCTTAATCAAAACGACCCAAAGACGCTTACCACGTTAGCATTCCCTATCAGAAGCGCACACATTTCAAAGCCACAACAAACGTCTGTGGACCAAACAAATGTTTGTCTGGACGCAGGAATCTACCGACAACGGCCAGCCATTTCAGTCTTTCAAATATATGGCCATGGTATCTGAACCGTAATGCTTTAGGTTTATGGATTACTCTTGGACAGCTCGACTGAATTCAGCTTTGCTGTTAACTATTTCTTCTTCTTTTTTCGTATGAGATAGAATCCGTACAATAGGGATGATGACGGGGTATGAAAATTAAAAATCTAATTAGTCCGTCAGTTAGGTAATGAAAAAATATTAGAAACGTATTTTTTATTTTGTCATATAATATAACAATACTTAGATAAAACGGATCAAAGTTTAGGAATGGGAGTTGACTACGTCACTTTAACACGTTACTACACTCTAAAGTGACGTCACATGATATTTCAAATGGGTATATCTTCGAAAGTATTTGTTTCCGTAAGAAAATAAAAAATACGTGTCTAATATTTTAAAATAATCTACAAGACGGACATAAAAATAAAAATTAATCATCTACCCTATTACAGGAAGGATTATGTCTTAAATTGTTTTATCATTGTGTGTTGTACCTGATTCACTACACGAGAATGTAACATCACTACATTTTATCCCCAAATATCCATTAAGAGAATAACTCAAGTTCAAGAATAGAGCAGACTCCGATTTAAAAGGCCGGCAACGCACCTGTGACTCCTCTGGTGTTGCGAGTGTCCATGGGCGACGCTGATCGCTTACCATCAGGTGAAGCATCTGCTCGTTTGCCACCTATTCAATAAAAAACTCAAAGATAAGCTATGTCCAGCTTCTAAATCAAACTTATATTATAGCAAAAGTTAAATATATTATCTACTGTTACGAACAAAATTTGCAACTCACCTTTCCATTAGATCGTATGGTTGGATGACTTCCTTGACGGTCATAGTCATGACCCTGCTACCCTGATTATCATACATGACAGCTGTCAGGCTCAATTAGGATCTCAAGTTTGTTTATATTACCGGTACACGAACATTTACGAGCCACAGACCTTTTGCTGGACGAAGATTTATTGGAGCCGTTAAATTGTGAGCAACAAAATTTACATTCGGGCGACAATTTGTTACTTTGATTCTTCTGTGTTTTCCTGTACTATTTTCTTTTTCATTTTAGATTGTCATCAAGTTCATCTATATTAGCATTTAAGTTTCCATCGGTCGATAATAAATCGATTCCAATAAGCTCGGCTCAATAGGCTCAGAACTTGAACCTCACTATAAATATATTATGTATAATAAATAGGATAGGAAATTGGACAAAAATAATACAATATTCAGTAACATGTGTATCATCCCGATTCCAAAATACCAAAGCAAATTTTAATAGGCAAATTACCTTATCCAAACCAAGACTTCAATCCGAGCTCATGCAAGCACTTGTGTACACAGCAAGCGAGACGGACGTGATTTTTTCCCCGTTTATAATTGGATTGTCGCCGCATATAGTTAGTGGGTGTTCGCAATGGAACAATAGTTGACCGCAACTGGACACACTCGGATCAGGGTTGGAAACAAATAAGGTTAATACAGCACGCCTCGAATTTCCATTCCCATTCGTGGTGCCTAATTGGATGTGGACCTTGTTTTCGAGTGCTCGCCGAATGAGTTGATTTTCATGACACCCAGCTACCACACGTCCGCCGCGGTTTAATACAATCCGCCATTATTGTTTACTTATCACTAACTAACCTAACAGTTGAGTTAGCCTCATTGTAGCCGACTGACACATTGAATTAGCTGCTCGTTTTGTGGTGTGGCTGTCTATTTTGTATGTACGGAACGTAGTTTTGAACTAAAAGGCTACTTTGTTTAATATTGGTTATGATTGAGATAAAACCTAGTGTTATTATATTTTTTTATTGATGAATGTTGAAAAGTCCTAACTACCTACATATCTGGTGGATGGTGATCTTCACCTTCTCATAAGGAATGTAATAACATCTATTTTAATTACTTTCTCACACTCTGGAGTTAAAACACAACGCAAGCGTTTTTCTACGCCGGTTATCACTCCGGTCGAGCTGAGCCATTTGATTTAAATCATAACCCTTCCACGTGAAGGTTTTCTTTCTACATCAGATTCACCAATATTATTTCTGAAAGTCAATATATAAACGCCAGTATTGTTTAAATTACTGATTTACTAGATGAAAACAAAAGGTAAGCAAGCGGCATGGATGTGTTCATTTTCTGAACCATTAGTTTCTTTATGAGAATTAATGACTTGAAGCTGTTTGTACCCCATTACAACGTAGCCACAAAGAGGGTATCGCTTTTCCCGCCTTTATAGGTATTTTCCTACTTATCTATCTTTACTTACTTTATTGGTGAAAGAATTTAGATGTATAGCATTCCGATGGGTGCATTTTAAAGTAGACTTATGTACATGTGGTGCGACGCAAAACACCATTTCGTTTTTCGTGAATATTTAATACTAGCTTCTGCCCAGCCCTAACTTGATCCCATGAGATAAAAAGTAACTTATCACCCAAGTCAGCTCATACTCTGTCTGTATACCTAATTTCATCAAAATTCGTTTAGTGGTTTTAGTGTGATTGGCGGATAAACATCCAAACTTTCACATTTATAATATTAGTGTGGTGTGATTCAAAACTTGGTATTGATGCTGAATTTTGAATTTTACATGCAAAATGATGTTCACCAGAGGAGAGATGACCCCAATAGTGATCAGGTCACTAACTTCAGTTCTCGCCACTTATAGCACAACTGGAGTGAAGAGTCGTTGTTAGATTACCTACTACTTACATTATACACATCTTCTTAATGCTTCTGGGAAGCAGACGTGTGGTTAAGTATTCTAAAACAGGTCACGGATCAAAGATATGCCTGCTTGAACTTGTCATTTAACCAGAAAGGATATAACCTTCTATGTTTGAATTTGAAATTCTAAGAAATAGAAGGAAATCTCGGTTTGGGCCCGATTCCTAGTAAAAAGGTCTCTTATTATTGATCAGGACTAAGAATATACATATATACTCCTAACAAACCAACTCTGACAATAGTCCAGTCATTTGGTAGATAAAAAGGGGTTACCTGGAAAGTTTTCTGGGAGTTTTGAAAATTGGTGACTTTATAGATTTGGGTATGCTCTTTTCGAATTTCAACTTTGCCACCTCGTACAACCGCCGCTCACGCCGCCATATTGAAAAAATGGCGCCTAAAAACGGTTTTTTATTAATATCTCCGTTCCGACGCATTTTACGAAAAAATATTTATCTACAAAATTAAACTAGAATAAATTTCCTACAATTTATGTATTGATAACTTTTTCATAAAATCAATAGTTTTTGGCGTACGAGCGCCGCAAAGTATTATTAGTCCAGTCAAATTAGGATTTCACCTCGGAATTTGAGATACCCAGCTGTAATTTTGTATATACTTGTATATTGACTGCCTGAAACTTGTCTCAAAACCTACGTATGGTAGGGTGTAAGCAACTATTAAATTTTAAGGTCCAAAGGTCCCAAAAATCGTTTTTTTGCGTTTTTTTGGAAATATCTCATTTCCTATGGGTTTTTGGTTTCTGCATTTAATACCAATATTGTAGAATACAAAATTCTCTACAACTTTTGTCTAAACTTTTTTTTTATACGGTGCACCGTTTCCGAGATAGAGGGCGGAGAGCGCGCGGTCACTGCACCTCTTCAAAAAAATTTTTTTCGTCTAACCTATCCGTGATGGTTGTCTATGGATAGGCCATTAAAAATACGTCATGGTTCCTAAAACCATTTTTCGTCAAAATCAATTGTTTGAAAGATAGACACTTCCAAAGTGGAAAAATGAGGTCTATCAAATGTGTCCTGCCCTCTAACTTTTAAAATAAGTGAGTAAGAAAACTAAAAAAAATATATGCTGTAGATTTTAATGGAAACTTTCAAAGAAAATTGGTTTGAACGAGATATCATAATTAGTTTTTAAGAATTGATACATTTAAAAAAAATACATTGTTTGTACACGTGGTGGTGCAGATGAATAATACTTTGCGGCGCTTGTACGCCAAAAACTATTGATTTTATGAAAAAGTTATCAATACATAAATTGTAGGAAATTTTTTCTAGTTTAATTTTGTAAATAAATATTTTTTCGTAAAATGCGTCGGAACGGAGATATTAATAAAAAACCGTTTACAAACAATGTGTGTTGTATAAACAGGGGAGTTTCGGTAGGTTCCTGTTTCTGATGTTATATGTGTTATGTTATATGTTCCATTGTGTCCTCCGGGCGGTCTTCGCAGTGATGACACCCGGGCGTTTCCTCCCGCCCAATCAAAAACAGGATCCTACCGAAACTCCTGTGTCCGGTAAGCACCTGCGTCAGGCGGTAGGTGAGGACGCCATGGCGCCTCTCTAGCCACTCCTCAAACAGGGGACTTATCTCTGCAATGACAGCGAGCCCAGCCCTCGGTTGCGACAGTCGTTGCTGCACAACACACATTGTTTGTACACGTGGTGGTGCAGATGAATAATACTTTGCGGCGCTCGTACGCCAAAAACTATTGATTTTATGAAAAAGTTATCAATACATAAATTGTAGGAAATTTATTCTAGTTTAATTTTGTAGATAAATATTTTTTCGTACAATGCGTCGGAACGGAGATATTAATAAAAAACCGTTTTAGGCGCCATTTTTTCAATATGGCGGCGCGAGCGGCGGTTGTACGAGGTGGCAAAGTTGAAATTCGAAAAGAGCATACCCAAATATATAAATTCACCAATTTTCAAAACTCCCGGAAAACTTTCCAGGTAAAACTACCAAATGACTGGACTACAATGAATAAACAAAAATATATCACACACAACGTCACGCCTTTTATCTCCAAAGGGGTAGGCAGAGGTGCACATTATGGCACGTAATGCCACTACAATGTACACCCACTTTTCCTATGTAATATAATAGTTTACCTATGTAATAGGTGGTGAGCCTATTGCCATATACCGAGCACGTTTCCAGACTACGGAAAAGTTTTCGAAAAGCCGAAAAATACCCAGCGATACTAATATTAGAACTCGAGACGGGATATTTACCATGTTTATCAATTTTTTATAAGTTTCCGATATTTCGGCACTGTTGCAAGCACCATGATTACGGATGAACTGTGTTCATACACTCATATTAGTGTTAGTGACCATGTCAGTTTAAAAACTTATAATACCCAGCAATACCACCAGCAACACTCGGCCAACGAGGCAGTCAAACAAAAATATATAAGTTAATCTAAAAACAAACACGAATAAATCCTTCAACAAATATACACGTGGAAATATTCAAACGTGTCACCAACAACACGAACTATGACTTCCCAACGTGTTTATGTTCAAAAACAACTTTATACAATGAAAACACACGCAGTTTATTTAGCTAAAACACACAATGGCCACGATAAAATTTGAAACATTCTCGTTGATTCGACCTAGCTACTCTGTATCTGTTTATTGTTCAATTTGGAAAATTCAGTTATAAAGTAACGGATCGACCATACGAACTCATATGGTTTTATTGCTTATTCGATTAAAAATTTCCACCATTAATTGGACAGCGCGAGTCTAATTAAAGGGGAGTGAATTACCGTATTACGTAAAGCTAATTATGGACATCAAACTTCAGGGTAAGTTTTAAGCGTCGTGTGAGCTGGAGTAGCTTGTTAAGGGGCGTTTAGACAGAAAATGTGTATTTTTTAATAAAAAAAAAACTGCTTTAAAAATAACCTACACTTAATATAATGTTATAGTTGATTTTAAGATAATTGATGTTTAAGATAACATTTACAAAAAAAAGCCTACTGCATATGCTAGTTACACTAAACTATAGTAGAACACTACACTCTAGAAAGAATTTGATAACACATTCCTAAAACTATTCTAATAATATAGGTATTGACTAATCTAATTGTTCAGATTTTTACTATTACCGCCGTGGATATTCAAAGTCATTTAATGGTTACTTAACCCAGTCCTCAGCAATTACTAAAAAATAGTTTAAGTAATCAATAAAAGTACCTGAGTGTGGCAGTAAATTTTTAAACCTTTCAACTCATATCAACTCCTCCTACCTATCATCCTGCACAACTCAATTATATTCACTCAAAACACATCGTGTTTAACCTCACAGTGAAACCACTCATTGTAAACGCGACTTAAACGAGTGTTCCAAATTAAAATTGCTTAATTCCAGAGAAAGTATGGAGCTATGAGGGGAGGCACTCGTATGAAGAGTTCGCGTACAGTCTTCATTTACTTCCATCGTTACCACTCAACTGCGAATGACGCGAATCTTATAAAGTGCTCTTTTAAAATATATCCCGTTAACGAAGATTCTCAAATGTCTGCAGTGAAATGGCAATTTTGCGATCATAATTTTTTAAAGTAGTTTTTTTCGTCATATTTTTTACAAGTCATGCTGCGATTGATAGAAATTTTACTAACGCCACAGATGATAGAATTTTTTCTACTGAAATGATATGTCAGGCCCAATGGGGCTGTTAAGTTTATTCAGACCAATGGGTGTCTACACCCAGGATCTCTAGGTCTATTTATCTCCAGATCAACTATACCATACACCATAGGACTTCTTATCTTCGAAACTATCAGTCATCGTTCTCATGAATGCGTTTATAGGTTCACGGCTTCCTTTATGAAACTCACACAACTCTATCGGAAAATATACTATGTAATGCTAAATTACACTCTGCCCCATTTCATACCGTTTATACATAATAAATGCCAATCGTTATTACTAAAAATGATCTCTCTGTCAGATCTCAGATACATCTCTAACTTATGAAACCCAGTGCCATTATAATAGTAATTAAGAAAAGACTATGACCATTAACCGTTAACCTACAGCGCGCGCGGTGCAAAAATGGTCACATTGGCACCGTTCTATCTGATTAAACTCCACATTACATGTAGCGAAAATTTTAAAGAGATTTTATATGAAATCGTCGCTTTCTGTAGAATATGATTAGGTTGATGAAAATGTAATTACATAGAAGAATTGTTGTATTATCAGGATCATCTAAGCATTGTTAACTGCTCTATAAAGCAAATTGTAGACCATAAACTAGTTTTTGCTAATGCATTATATGCTGCAAAAAGTAATACGGATCATAAAAACAGATTCGATTGTATACCTTTACCAGATTGTCTACCGTATGGGGAAACTGATTGATGACTTAAATTAAACCACATATTTTTTATCAACTTGGCTGACAATATCCGAGTAGAGTGCATTATTCTCGTTCGGCTAATTTGAACACTCTTTTCAAAATTTTCAAATACGGCATTATAACAGCCGCGTCGCATATCCGTAACATTTAGATCCATACCATGTAGACAACCTACAACATTACAGCTCTTCTGTGGTCAAGAAACATGAAGCTGATCCCACAGAATTTAATACTTTATTAATTACGTTATTTTTCATTTCTTTAATTTTCTATTTTCATTGAAATATTAAGTTTTATTATACTTCTGTGTACGAGTACTACTAGTAGTTTCATTTAAATCATATAAGTGATCTCCATACTGTATGTAACCACAGCCTAAACACTACCATCAGAAGGCAAACCGCCATAAAAAAACAACAGACTTTAGGGAGGCGAGGAATATAAAAACGGGATAATTCATACAAAAACATAACAGTGTCGTCACGAAGGTTACGTTTGTACACAATATTTACCCGCTAAAAGCTTTTAGGTGTAAAACGTTAATGTCGATGTTTCCTCTACGTTACCTCTCAACATTGACTAGAAGATCTCCATCGTTATACGAAAGCAATAAATTACATTTATATTTTGCTTTATGAAGTCTTAGTATAGGGATTCTGTCAATTATAAGTATATTCTTTGTAAGATACAAGGCCTTTTTCGTCTGGATAAGTAAGTAAAGAAGGTTGTAGTTGGTGTGTAATGATAGGTACTCCAGTCGTAAATCCCAATATAGTAGAAAGCTGAGTACTTACCCATATTATTTACTACCCCCACTCTTTGAAGAACCTAATAAAGGACTATACATTTGATAAAAACCGGGTCTTCTCTAATAAACCTATGCCATTTTAATTCTGATCCGGAGCTGCGGACTACCTTGCGGATTTACCGGGACTCCGGCTCGAAGGGCAGAAGTGGGAACGAGGTGGTTTTTAGTCAGTAAGAGTCTGAGACTCCTCTTGCCTCGCCCAAGGCGGGAGAAGCCGTTGGATGATTTTCCCTCTTTTAAAATAAAGATATTTAACGTGATTTTCCACTCGCCTGCCAAGCTTGTAGATTATAGTCGGCAGTGGACTATCATGATGAACATGAGTCAAGCCTCAATATACTTATTTCATACATACAAAGCATCTGGCCACACCGCCTATAAATAAACAGTTTCCCCGCTAAATCACTAATGTTCTACCAACAAAGCCTTTGTGTCTAATTGTGTTCCTAATGTACAGTTCTAACATCCCTAAATTAGATATAATGCGAACTCTTAGGTCTAATGTTTGATAGAGCGTGTTTTATGCTCGTGTTCTTTGGTTAGTAAGTATAGAGATTAGACTATAGAATCATGGTAAATTTTCCTTTAATCATCAACGAAGCTTTACTAGTTAATGATATGAAACAAATAACATTATTGGCGAAAAGTTATAGTATTCCCTTCTAACGCCAGCTTAGTCTTCGGGTATCATATAGTCAAGAACTATAATTTTCTTCCAGATTTTATTTACTAACATCTACACCTAAAACTGTCTGGTAACTATAATACACATTACAGACAGGCCACTAACAAAAAAGAACTAAAAGCCCTAAAAAAATAAATAGCAAAAGAAAAAGCAAACAGAAATTTAAAGTTTGTTCAGAAAAAAAATACGAGAAGCGAACGTGCACACCTTATGGTCGGTTGAATGAGAGATAACGACCAGAGTTCGGTTATTTATGACTAACGAGCCTATTCAGGGGAGCTGTGCTTCCAAATGGAGATTTATGAAACAGAAAATGTCGGATAACGTACGTCTTGAGTATAATTTGTTAGCGACGGGCGGTGTGAATTCTGTGCTATCTGCTATGCTCTACGACTGTATGCCACAGCGTGGACGCTGGAAAATTGGAACCTAGATTGAAGAAGAGTTCTTTGATTTCTTCTTACAATTTGTAGTGGTATGGGACAAATATTTAAGTGTGCAATCTTCGAGTCTATTGATAGGACTTTCTACCTTAAGTGCAACGGTTACGTTTTATGTTTCTTTGAAATATTTATTTCAATTCATCTTGTTGCTTAGAGTCTAAAACTGTAAGCATATATAACTTCTTCCTCTTTAAGTGAATCCTAAATTCTATTAACATATAATTACTAGATTCTATGAATATACCACTTCGAACACAAACTTGCATTACATTACTTACTTCGTAGGTAACCAAAGATCATCAATAACACATACTCGTGCGTCGAGTAACAACAAATTGTCCGCCAATTGTGTTCGACCACAGCTGTAATCTGTTACCCGAGTTGACTGTGACAACTGCCTGATGGATCAGCTGCTCTAGCCATATATTTGCTTTTCTTGCCATTGTATAGGAAATATTTATGATCTTTGCTGTATAACGTGGCGATAGTTTTAGTATTTCGGGAAAGGTGATACCCTATTATTATGATACTTGAATATACGTTTTGTACACTTTATTGTAATCTCAAAGATACTTAACTTTAAATTAGACTAACCGCCGTACTCAGTCATTTAATGGTAACTTAGTCTGGTGCTTAGCTTTCGGAACAAAATCGTTACTAAGGAATAGTTTAAGTAATCATTAAACATCTCTGAGTACCACAGTAAAACATAATTTATTCAATGTCAAACTAAGAACGAAGATTTAGACTATCTCGATCCCAACAACAATAGATAAATGTGGCCAGACTTCATTTGAATATAAATAAAACTGACACATGGCTGTTTCACAAACTATTCCATTCAAATCGAAATCTAGAACTCTAGGCATGTTTCCAGATCCCTTACGAACATTTCTATTGATTTACATTTGTACAATGTTCGTTGAGATTGAAGGAAATTTATTCCAACCTTGTACTACTTACAAGTGTTTCGACAGGAACACTACAATCTAGACTACATTGAAACTTTTGGTACAAAATAATTCGCCCACTATTTCCACGTGAAACGTTCGTTACCTTGTTTCACTCGGTCCCTAGTGAAGCACGTCACTAATGAATGTAACATTTTATTCATATTTGGTCTTTCACTGGATCAATTGATGCAAACATGTGTCGGACAGCGAAATTAAAATGGCTACGGTCCAATAAGTATTACAGATAACCAACAACGGTCACCAATTAAGGAAATCAAATAAAATTCAATAGGAAACATTTGTCGGGAATTGCTAAACCCTAAGCCGAAAGGGCCCAATTTGCATTTTATTAGCATGGGATCAGAATAAAAATGTGTTTATACTGGAATGAAAGCGAGATGGCTCACCATAAAGAGATCGAATGGATACAGATGTAACAGCGACGCGGCACGCAAAGACTTCCACAAATCAAACAAGATTTTGTTTCAACAAGCGCTTTCTGTAGCTCTCCATCCTTTTTCGTAAAATTCTCCACCGCATTTTATCGTGATTCTGAATACGGTGAATACAAAGTTACTCGCGTTTTTCATCAAATCGTTGAATGTTTTGGGTGCTTGGCCTTTTCATGGAGGTCTATAAAAATAGTTACTTTACTAAAGTGGTTGACATAGATTGGATTGAACAGCAGCTCTACAAAAAACCACACGCTGTTTGCCTTTTTGTAAGGACATTGAAAATGCTCTGGTATAGTTCTCTTTGACTGAAATGGTTATTTTAGATCTTTTTTTAAAGAAAATTGACTTTGGGATCGACTTTCAACGTTTATTACTTTGGTTAGGGATAAAAGAGATTTTGATAAGCCTAGGCAGCCTTAGAGTGGGATTGAATTTAATGAGATAGAAAGGCATTTGTTATGTATTACTACTATGCTTTTTTTTAAGGGGATAAAATCATCCAAAGACTTCTCCCGCCTAAGGTGAAACGAGAGGGAGTGTCAGACTCTTACTGACTAAAAACCACCCCTTTCCTACTCCTGCTTTTCGACAGAGTCCCGGTAACCCGCTGGGTGCGGCCTATCTCTGGGTATTACTATCCTTACTAAATAGAATCTATTTTCACAACATTACCTAAAATAAAAATGCTTAATCACGTTTCAGTTTTTACCTGTGCACAGATCAAGCGTAATAGTTAAATTGGTAAGCACGAGTGGTTTAGCTTTCAATATCGATATTTAATTACTAGCCAGTTAAGGGGAGGCCGCAGTTCAATAATGTCGACTGTTTACGCTCTGATAATTAATTAATTATTACGATGATGGAACTTATTATGTATGTACTTATGTATTTGTATGAGTACGTTATATGTAAAGATATAAAAGGGAATATGAATGTATTTCAATTAAATATTCACATAAAATATTGGTTGTTTCTCGTATTTTGTTATTTTACTTAGGAAAGTGAAAAATCTGTATTTTATATAAAGAAATAACCAATATTTTAATGTGAATATTAAATGACAATGCCAGATCCTGCCCCACTTAATTTCATCAATGTACAAGAAATGTAAATTAATCAATATTATGCAATGAAAATAAGACCCTTGGTTACTTAATTATTATTCTGATAAAGTTGCGGATAAAAATTGGAAATAAAAAGAATTTAAAAAACCCAAGGCCTACTTCCTGTATTTATCGCGACCATCTGCGTTTCTTAGTACGCTTGCAAAAGGAACACAAAGAGTCATTCTATAAAAAAGGATTTATTAATGTAATGTGTACGGATTTTAATATGAATTTGGTATAAATACATACTGTTAGTTAATTTATTTTTTTATAATATATATTATAATGAATGCATATTCTAATTATTATTTCGTGTTTGAACGTTAGTGATTAGATGTAACGAAACGTCATTGGCGTGCGTGTGTCAGTTACGTCCAAAAAGTCATTATTTGACATTCGCTCTGTCTGTTCTGTTTACATTGTTGTTTCGTTATGACTATGAATGAAAAGTAGGATTACTAAAGGTGATATTGGTGATAAAATTCCTTCCTTTCATAGCTAAACCCCCTATGATAGCATTGTAATAATATAAAGCACTTAATTTAATTATTTCTACCATTATAACTGCAATGAATCTAAACTGGTACCTAACCTAAATGTAATATTTTGTTCTTAGATTTATATAGAAACCGCAAGGTCTAAAGGCTTTTAATCATGTTTTAAGTTATCACTAATAGAGCAGCAATAGAATGCTACATTTGGCATGCCTGTACAATATATTTTTTGGTGGGGCAAAGCTCTATAGAGATTCTGGCATTGTCATTTAAATACATTCATAATCCTTTATGAGCCCACGCACCTAATAAGTAACGAGTCTATTGTCAAACATTGTGCTCAATTCTAGTCTTCGTACTGTTACTAAGCTTTTTGAATATTGAAACCCACGATTATACTTTACTCACCCCTAAGGCGATCGCGACCATTTGACCAAAGAGATACTTCTCCTAGAAAAGGGATGAAAGTACAATACTAAACAAAGGTTTTACTTTGGACCCTTAAGTTCAAACCACATAAATATAATAATAATGTTTTTGTGGTTCAAATGAAACGAAGATTTATTTAATTAATATTTGGTTGTAAAACAAATGCCTCAAGCTAAACTTGTAATCAAATAGGTAAATTATTTAACAACGTACGGTATGTTAAAACATTTATATGTATATGTTTAGTTAAATAATATCTTCATACAATACATGTCTTATGCCAAAAAATGGTGACAGTGTAGAATATATTTCTCGCCACTCATGCCCACTCTTACAACAAAGAGCATAAACTTTGACAGAGACCAGGCAGCAGCACTCTTTACATAAACCAGCACCATTTAACCCGTGATATCGAACTCAGATCTACGCAATACACAATGTGTTTTCTATTGCGTGTCATATGCCGATAGACAAGAGGCTAAATTGGGATCTCCCACCCACTTTCTATTTTTTTTCGTAAGGGACCAACACCACAACTTCCCCTACCGCTGCAACTCCCGTAAATCACCCACCTGCTAAGCCTCTCTATCATATATAGGCAACCCATTTAGTCTCTGACCATCACACATAGCTGTTATCTTTTTAAAGTTACTATATAACCAGACGTATTTAGTTTCAATTACCCATGTGTGAGTCTTAAAAATATGAGACTTCACATCGAATCTAAAATCAAGTAAACAATCTTATTGAAAATCTACTCACGTACTAGTACGTGCAGTCCGCGTGTTTAGCGCTATAATAGAAACTATTAACCACGATACGTTAGCAAAATGTTTTAGAAAAGAGAATTTAATGTGCCATTCGTCTGACTAGGTAACGTACTTAAATGTTTTCAATTTTGAGACTTTTCGAATAAAGTAACAGTCATTTAGGTATTGAAATTCTTAATATTTCGTAGTATGAAATCTAAAGACATATTTAGTTTTATGATCGATATCAGATGTCGTTATTACGAGAAATAAAAAAAATGCTTTTTACCTTCTTTTTTGAGCAAGGAAAATCATGCAATGACTTCTCCCGCCTTGGGCGAGGCGAAAGGGCATGTCTTAGCTAGAGCCCTGATTGGCCGCTAGGCAGTCGTCAGCTCCGGATTATTTCTCTCTAGGTACAATCTGTGATATAATTGTAAATATCTTATTAAAATTGTTATCATAAAATCATCAAATTTTATAAAACAAACCTACTGTTTTATTCTCAAATCCAATGTCTCAACTGCCTACGAGAATACTTAAAACCATTATATCAGAGACGAATAAAACTGCCAAACTAGCTTGTTATCCCATTAAAGTAATATATTCGAAAGGCCATAAAGAAATATAATAAAAATATAAGATTGTCAGCAGCTCATCCTTTCATGGAAATCGCTTGAAACGATTTAAGAAAATCGGATACTGGTGTACAAAAGAGTTTGCGAAGTATTACTATTTTATGCACTATAGCTGTTGCGCAAAATGGCGTCGGTCACGGCACATTGACATAATCTGCACCGCATTTCGTCCAACGATATTGTTTCCGTCCACTTTAAGAGAATATTCTAAGTGGATGGGTAGTATACATAGTACATTAGCTTTTATTCTTTGCTCAATAAAATTGTTTAACATTTTTATTGTAGTTGAGGAGGATACGTTTATTGAACTCCATTTTTTGTCGTGTTCTGTTCATTATTTCTGTATTCCGTGTTCGTTATTATTAGGACAAGATTTGTATAAAAGAAAAATTCTGCATAATTAATGGGAACATCGGAAAATACACCTAAGTATAGCATTTACCTCAGGAGACTTATTTTTCGATTTATCGTGATTTTTGGACTAATGCCCAGTTGATGACAATAAGTTAGCCCAATATTGCATGAATCTGACCATGAACCATAAAAACAGATACAATTTTATATACATCTGCAACAATCTCTATATAAGTACGAGAGTACATTTTATATGTGTACTTATTCGGGTATAGCTTAGTAATCTGTTTTTAAAAAGAGATAGCACGAAACTTGATGGAGACGCGTGAAAGCATTCGTAGATTAATTGTGAACATTAGTTTTACTGCGTTCCTGTAGTTTCCATTCCACTGGTTTTTATTAGCAACAATAAAACGTCACTCCGTTAAGATAATCTTCGGAGCTCAACGCGTACGACACTAAAAGGTTTGTAGGAGAAATTTCTAGAAATAAATGTTACAGAAACTTGAATAGAACGCCTCTTAAGACGACTTGCACTAAAAATGGTTAAAGTGTAAGCTGAGAATTCTCTTGGACAATTTTAGTGCCCATGTATTTCAAGAGTACCTATTCAGAAATTTTATTGTGTAATAATTAAAGCACACACTATTTATGTTTTATTTAGTTTTTTTTTATAAACCTTGAGGTCTGCTATCTCTTGAAAAGGTAGGTAAGAGTAAACCTTGTTGTGTTTGAAAATCGTTGATCGGACCATTTGCTGACACACACGTCATACTCATGAACCAGGTGCCTTCTGCTAGGGCAAGTTGAGTCTCCCAGCACGTATGTGGGCTGACTTGGCAGAGCCGTCGGTAAATTTAAATTTAATTGGGTAATAAAAATATATTAACGTGTTAGTATTTTTGTAGTAATAATTATTATAGGTACTTGTAGTTAATTATAGTATGTAACATAGGTTAGGTACTATAAATATTCATTATACTTACTGTAATAAAATGTATCACAAGAGCACGGACCAAGAGTATGTGGAGAACTAATATAAAGAGAATCTAAAAAAAACCTTAATGTATATTCACTTTTTACAAGTTTTATCCGTTTAGTAATACGAAGCCACATAACCAGAAAAATGCCACCACAATTCCAGAGGATTTTGGAATCGAAAATCCCCAAAACTTTAACCTACACGTGGGTCGTGGGTGTAGTCAGTATTTTTAATTATTACGTTGTAGTAAGTCCCGCTTACCACAAAAAGTTGGCAAAAACAGTTGCGGTGTAACATATGTACTTTGCGACCGTTGTTCGAAACCAATAAAATGTTCGTAACAAATATTGGTAGCAAACATGTTGCAGTAATGTTTTTGTACCAACTTTTGTGTAAAAGCAACGCTCGTATAAAGTACGTTCTTGCTTTTTCTAAAGACAAATTCGAAATGAAACATCTGAATTTATCGCTTGCCATAGAACTTAATTTAAACCTAAACATGTTTTTTACTCCTGCCCCCGCCTGCCTGGTATTAAAACTTAATCGAACGTGCGATTAGACCAAGGGCCTGATTCACAACGTCTGAATAGCCGGTACGTCCCAGATAAATTAGAATTAAGAACGTAATTTGTATGAACTATCTGTCATAAGTTTATTGGGTACTTATACGAAGGTGGTGAAACAGGCGCTTAGGAGTGTATGGGTTTAACACTGACATTTGACAAATTACCTCAAAAGTTATGTCAAGTAGCGGTTACCAGTATTTCACTTGTCCAAGAATGTGAGATAGAAACAAGCACAAATAATCTTGGTACTTTTCTATTTCCCACCTAGCGTGTGTCGTGCATCTCTCTCACACTACACACGTGTACGTATTAAACTGAACTTTGTATTTGTTAAAATATCAATAACTTATATTTTAGCATTGTTTAGTTTAGTCAGTAGCGTAGAACATTTTTTGTTTCCTATTTGCCAATCATGTTTACATAAAGTAATTTGCAACCGGTCAAAATATTTGAGCTCGCAACACAATCCCAAATCCAAAGCGGAAAAATTTATTAGTTTATTCTACTGAAACTCGTTTACATTCAAATTCAAAACCATGAGGATTTCATCAAAACCAATTTCGGTTCACTGTAACCGTATGTAAAAAGTTATTTTACTTTTTATTAAAAAATAAATCGTTTGTAATATCAGGATTTCATTTGACACAATAGTTGGACAAAAGTTTTCAATTTTTATCCAATTTGTAAAATTTAATCCGTTGTTCGAATATGTGCGAAATCCTATAAGCTTTTTCTGATACGCTTTGGGATTTTGTATTACCCAGAGCCGGATGAAACTATAAAAATAAAGGGTAAACGAATTAAACCAGTATACTATCGTGTCACGCTAAGCCGCTATTCATTTCATAAAAGCTGTGGAAATAATAAATTGTACTCCAATTTACTTCCTTAATAATTTTAACTACTAATAAATTGAAATAAGTAGTACTAAACTATCTTTTAAATAAGGCAAATATCCATACACGTACATAGTAGATGGATAGTTGAAGTCTTCTAATATATTGTGTAAAGTCATTGACTCTAATAAATATACTAATAAACATAGCACTTTTAGGTTACCCTTATAATACCTATAAAGTAAGGGACAGCGCCCAAACGCTAAAGGGTAACTCCTTAGTAAAATACAGAGTTAGACTTAAAACCATCTAACTAGTAGACTTGAAATTAATGTCTGGAGTAGATTCATACCTAGTAGTTTATATAGCTATTACCATTTTCTAAAACCAAGATTTTTGTAATTAGTAAGAGAACCAAGTTTCATCCAATTAAAACAGGTGATATAAAACGAAAATAATACCTAAGTTGCCTATTGTTCACCATAAATAAATCTTGTTTTAAATAAATTGGTTTGTAAATAGCTGAAAGTTGATCATTACTCCATACAAATGAACTCCACATCAAAGCAAAGGAAACCTTTGTCACGGTTAAGAACCTTCATACTCGTATTATTATTTACAAACAAATCAAAAACAACCTTTTCCATAAAATTTTTAGACGAAAAACAACAAACCTTCAAAGCATTTCAATATAAAAGCTACGCTTAAATGGGAGTCCTTCGTTAAATATGTAAATCCAATTACCTTTACGTATCGGTGAAAAAAAAACGCAGCAAGTATGTCGTACATTCATCTTAAATCGTGAATCCTACTTTATATTTATATGTGTAACGATGTTGCTCCAGAAGTATACAGTCGGTAGCATATAAGTACCTATTTCTACAACACGTAGCCCATGTAGGATTGGTACAAGTCTGAGGTCAACCAGCCACCGGCGGTCGAACAATTTGTCTTGAAGCACAGAAGGAAGCTACCCGACGGATACAAATGGTAGATTACTTTGAGTTTACTAGATACCCACCGTAGACAAATGTCGTATCCACTCGGTCGAGTCCCGACGCTCGCGAGCTATAATGAATGTCACTTTGAAAGGGATATTATGCAAGGATCCATCACGTAGACAATGATAGACAGATTCTAATGCGTTTTAAACTATTGAGATGTGCTTCTGACAGACACTTAGCGAGTTACAAAGATTGATATGTCGGAGTTTGGAACTCGATTCCGGGAATACAAATAGGGGGTTTGTATAGAACAATACACTTTCTATTTCGACAGCAGGTGTACTAAACAATTCTGAAGTCTTTCCCCCTGACAATATTAATGTCCTAATTTGTAATTTGTGCTAAATATTTATCACCTTAAATACTAACTTAATTAATAAAAGACTCATCACTCTCTTTATTACTTTTTTAAAAATAGCAAACTTAATATATTTGTCATGTTAATTTCAATCATATATTTTTTCGTAATTACCTAACGCTCAAAAATAACAAAACTAAAGTACTATCTGAAATACACATGTAGGGTCTCTACACCTTTTATTGATGATAGGTTGATTAATACGCAAAGAATACGTAAAAATAGAATTTAATTGAATGATAATGAGTGCACGCGATTTGAGTGATAATTGTGTACTAAAGTATAGAGCGCGCGTAGCTAGTAAAGTGCCGACACAATGATGTCATATTTGTGCGTGCTTGCACTGTACATGCTCCGGGCCCCAGAGGATGTGAATAAGATGAAGGATAATGATTTACAAGATGATAGTTAACAATTTTGCTTACAAACTTAAATAAACTAAGCTTAAGATATTTCATTGAATTGAGTCCTGACGGATGGCGAAGACCCTCTGCTGGCTGTGGCGATGGTAGGGCGACCCGCAGCGGTGGCAACGGGAGCTACATAGCTCACGCTAGCTTCTGCCTGCTCCGTGGTTGTCTCTACTTGCTCAGCTGCCGGAGGTGCGAGCGCAGGACGCGACTGGCACGCTCGCATGCGTTGCCATGCGTACAGGATGATGCAAACCACGATGGCCCCAACCAAGGTGTAGATGGCGACATAATGGTGAATGTCATGGGATGTCATTTGATCTGCCAGTTCCTGATTGGATTTCATTTCTTTGAGTGACTTTTCAATTGCCTTTATGTCTTCCTGTTGGTTGGTGATATCGTCTGTCTCATTCAGTGGAGTGATGAGAGGTATAGACAGATTGATCAAATTATTTATGGGTGGAATTTCTACGTTCATTACATCTATCTTTGTTTTTATTGTATTTGATAACGATCTGTGTGCATAAATCGTAAACATTCTGTTTTTGATGACGCAACTGCCTCCAATAGTAATGACACCTGATTTGCTGAGTTGCTCGATCGTAACATTGTTATCGCATATGAATCGTACACTGCATTGTCCACAACAAAAGTATAGGTATGAATTAATTAAATTCAAATCAGTCCAGGAATCTTGACATTCTCTTGTCTCAGTCTGACATTGATTAGAGGCTTGATGTTTCAGACATAGGTTTTTGTCAGACGTCATTTGAAAGATAGGCCTTTCCAGTGGGCAGATATACTCGTCGGCGCTGTAAGGAACGCATTTTTGTAAGTCGCTTGTAGACACCGGAATATAAGCATCTTTATGTGTATTGATAGCCAGGTACTTTGCTACAGGTACTATAATGACCATGCTTGTGTTGGCTTGTTGTGGAATCGGTATGAGGTTGTAAAGCTCATAGTCTTCCCTGCTTACAAGAGGAATTCTTACTTCGAAAATCAGGAACTCCCTGGTAACTCTTGCTTTCACTTTCAATAGATGATATATCTTCGCTAAGTCAGCCTGAATATTGTTAATCGGTAAGGCTAGGTCCTTTGAGATTTGTCCGGTTATAACATTCAGTTCGTTTTTCAACTGAGCTGGTGTTAGTAAGTGAAAGTTAAACTTTTCATAATAAATGTTGGCCACTGTATCAACTAGCGTCTCCTGGATTTCTTTTAGATTGGTCATGATGTTATTGGTTATAAACGTTGATAATGTGAATTCGGCTTTATTGTCAGTGTGTCGGATTTCTTCCTTCAGTTTGTTCATGTCCGAGTAGTAGTTGGTAATGTGTTGATTGAGAATCTTGTGTTGCTTGTCCAGGGTATTTTCAATTCTTTTGATGACATTTAGCTCAGCCTCCACAATTGACGTTTGGTTTCTCCAGAGATTGCTAAGATGTTTTTGATCGCTTCTTATTAAGGCAATATCCTTCTGATATTGTTCGGCAAAAGTTTCGTCTAAAACTCCGAACAAACTATGTGCGACGTAGCCAATGCCGTTGATAAGCCCGCGACGTCGACGAACTTGACCTTGCTGACCAAGTAAAACGTTGTTGTAGTGTTCAAGTTCGTTGTACCCGTGAGTAAGTTGTAATCGGACGACGTTGCATTGTGGTATTTGATCCCTTAAACATATGTTGTCTAGATGAGTGATAAACTTGTTCAGAAGGTTCATTCCTTGCCAATACGGAGCCATGTCGCAATAAACGATGAGTTTCCATTCATCACGTTCCCATTTCATGTTTGCAACTTTATCAAAAAATATGTTTTTATTATCTGCAACTTTGGAAATTTTGTGTTCGCACGTTCCTGAACAAATAAACATCAGAAGTATGAGTGTCGTTATTATGAAGTTGCACAATTTTGATGAGGCTGGCTTGGAATATTTATTGTTATTTGTTTGACCTTCTTGGTTTTCTTTTTCTGCATCGTGGCTTTGATTATTGTCGTTGATCGGCAAAACGGACAATTTTGTAATTGGTCTCTTAAGTGTCCCATTTTTCGTGCGTAGGGTCACTACTCTGACGTATCCGTCTTTCCCTGGATGAAGTTCAATAACTCTGCCCATGGGCCACTTTCCCGGGGGCAAATTAACGTCGTGAATGATGACGATGTCATTGATCTTCAAATTCTGATGAGGTTTGCGCCACTTGCTGCGAGCTGATAGTTGGCACAGGTATTCAGCTCGCCATCTCTTCCACAGGTCATCAAATATTTTTTGTGTGAGTTGCCACCTTGTCCGCAAGTCTCTCTCAGTCTCGATGATAGTTAGTGTTGGACCACTCGCCAAAAAATGAAACGGTGTGAGACAGTCTAAGTCTTCGGGGTCTTCACTGAGTGCGCATAATGGTCGGCTATTTAAACATGCTTCTATTTGAGCGAGCAAAGTTGAATATTCTTCAAACGTCAGCTTCTGACTTCCTATGACTCGTTTGAGATGGTACTTCAAACTCTTGACGGCGGCTTCCCAGAGGCCTCCGGCGCTAGGCCAGGAAGGGGCATTAAAATGCCAGTTAATCTCCATACTGGCAATTGCCTCGAAAAAACTGTCATCTAAGGTGTTTTGAATATTGACGAACTCTTCGTTAAGAATTCTGCTTGCTCCAACAAAATTCGTGCCATTATCACTATAGACATGGCCTGGGGTGCCTCTCCGAGCTGCCATTCTTCGTAAAGCCGCTAGGAACGACGATGAGGTCAGGTCCGATACTAACTCGATGTGCACAGCCTTGGTGGCCATACAAACGAATACAGCGATGTACCCTTTCGTGGTCTTAATACCTCGGCCCTTGCTTGCTTTTACGTCGACAAACCCGGTAAAATCGACCCCTGTATGGAAAAATGGTCGTGTTGGATTGCTGCGTGCTAAAGGAAGGTCGCCCATGAGTTGTTCGTGTTTGATTGGATCGTGTTTTCGGCACTTGACGCAGTTCCGAAGGCACTTCTTGATTGCTCGGTTTCCTCCCAGAATCCAGTATTGATGACGCAGCCATGCTTGAGTAACTCTCGCTCCCCCATGAAGTGTCATCTGATGTCCTTGTTTGATCAATAAGTCACTGAGGTGGGTGTTGTTCGGAATGATAAGGGGATGCTTCATGTTTTGGCTCATCTTCGCGTTGTTCAGTCTGCCACCGACTCTCAATAGGCCGTCTTGATCCAAAAATGGGTTAAGCTTCAGCAATTTGCTCTTCGCGTCTATTTGCTTCTGATCTCGGAGACTAAATATCTCTTCCTTAAATACCGTTAGCTGTACTCGTTTTATTAAGCGATATTTAGCTATTTTTATTTCGCTGACAGTCAAATACTTTGGTTTGTGTTGACTGCGAGATATGGCGCGCAAAGTCCAAGCAAGAACACGCGCCGCTCGTTCGAAATTGCTGAATTTGTTCAATAATTTTAAAACAATGTCCTCATTTTGTTGAATTACATTACTTTTTATTGACTTTTTGATTTCCTCATAAGTAACGTAAGTTGGTAGGTTTTGATTTTTGTCTACTTTGAATGTTGATAGCCAGGTTGGTCCGTGCCACCAAAGTGGATGATGCTGTAGTTGATTCGCTAATAAACCTCGGCTCGCGCAATCAGCTGGATTTTCGGCTGATTTCACATAACGCCCGCTATTCGTTGGTATTATCTCTGTGATTTGTGCTACTCTGTTAGCCACGAATGGTTTCCAGCGATTTGGTTCACCATGGAGCCAACCTAGTACTGCGGTCGAATCGCACCAACCGTATATTCGTATAGTATGGTTTGATAAACAGTTCTGAACAACTTTCATCAGTTTTGACAACAATTGTGCTGCGCAAAGCTCCAATCTAGGCAGAGATACCGATTTGTTGACAGGCACGAGCTTTGATTTTCCTGCTACTATAACCACAGGAGATTGCCACTCCACCTCTTCCAGATTGATAATTCTGCCATAAATTACACATGCATAGGCCTTTTCTGATGAGTCACAGAACCCGTGTAACTCTATGATTGCATTTTTTGGCGTTTGAAGCCATCTTGGTACGTTAATATGTTCGATATGTGGTAACTCCTTTTTTATTTTAAGCCATTCTTCATTGATGTTTGTAGGTACTGCTTCATCCCATTGAAGATTCAACGACCAAACTTTTTGGAATAAAAGTTTCAATTTGGTTGATACTGGAGACAGCCAGCCGAGTGGATCAAATATCTTTGAAATGTCAGATAATAATGATCTTTTAGTGGATGGCGTCAATGATGATGTGTCAATCTTCATCTGGAACTTGAATTGATCGCTCTGTGGGTGCCAGCGTAGTCCCAAAGTTTTGGTTGATTCTTGATGCCTGAATTCGAAGGCTTGTTCCTTGTTTGTTATTGCTTCTTGTATGTCCATGTTATTTGACGACCATTTCCGCAAATTAAATCCACCAGATTTCAGCAAATTTATTAGGTCAGCCTTGAGTTGCTTGGCTTCCTCTATGCTGTGGTTTCCTGTCAGAAGATCATCCATGTAGAAGCACTGTTCCAGGACTGCTGATGCTGTAGGGTATCTTGAACGTTCGTCTTCTGCTAACCGTTTCAACGTCATCATGGCCAGGAATGGAGCTGCTTTGGTTCCATAGGTGACTGTACTCAACTCATATTCTCTAAGCACTTGGGAAGGTGAGTCACGCCAGACGATTTTTTGATACTGTAGGTCCTTCTCATTACACAAGATCTGCCGAAACATCTTCTCGATATCTGCTGTGAATGCATATTTATACTGTCTCCATTTCAGAATCAGTGTAAACAAATCCTGTTGTAGATTCGGACCGCTATACATTAAATCATTAAGACTGTAGCCAGTCGAAGTTTTTGCTGACGCGTTAAATACAACTCGCAGCGATGTTGTTGTCGAGTCCGGCCGTAAAACGCACAGGTGAGGTAAAATGCAATCCGGCAGTCTCTTTTGTGTGCACTTGCGCATGTGACCCAGTTTGATGTACTCGGTTATGAATGTTTTGTAATCTTCGGAAATATTTTTATTTCTTGAAAATTTCCTTTCCAGTTGATAAAATTGTGCTACGGCTCTTTGTTTTGATTCTCCCAATTTTTCGTTGATATTCGGTTTCAGTGGCAGTCTGACCACGTATCTACCATCTTCTCGTCGTACTGTTTCTGAGTGATATTGTTGAAGGCATTGATGGTCTTCAGAGGACATGTCAGTATTGGGATCAGTGACATCTTCAATGCTCCAAAACCTTTGTATGTCTTCTATATTGTTCATGATAACGTTGCATTGATAGGACTTGACATTGCCACTCAAAATCCAGCCAAGTTGAGTCTGTTGAGCTATTGGTAGAGATGAGTTTTCCTTGATTATGCCAGGCATGATGATTTCCGCGTAAACTTCTGCTCCCAGCAATAAATCTATTGGACGACAAACGTTGAAATCTGTATCTGCTAGTTGAATGTTTTGAAGATATTCCCACGATGGTTTTGAGAAACTATGATTTGGTAAATTGTTAATTAATTTCTTCATAATAACAACTTCTGTTTGGAATGTGTAATTGGAGTACAATGAGGACGCCACAAGACTGAGAACTCCCTTACAATTGGTTTGATTGGCACTGACTCCAACTATGACGCCTTTGCATGCTCGGCGTGGCAGTTTCAGGATTTGTGCCGCGTTCTCAGTAATGAGGGAGGCTTGGGAGCCTTGATCTATGAGAGCCCTCATTGTGTGATATTCCCCATTAATCCCTTGTATACGGACAAGTGCCGTTGCTAGCAGAATTTCAACAACAGGTTCCTTGCTGACGTGTGTCGCATTACTATGTGTATTGTCTTCACATGACATAGACGGTGACTTATCAATTTTGCTGGACACTGCGTTTATCTGTAAGGCATCGTGCAATACGGTATTATGAGGTCCTTGACACACCCTGCATTTTGATTCAGAACGGCATGATTTATTTTTGTGATCAACCAGGCAATTTTCACACAAGTTGAACCTTTGCACTGTGTTTCTCTTTTCTGTTGACCCCAATTCTAAAAATGGCTTGCAGTAGAAAAGTCCGTGTCCTCGTTGCACAACTTTTTAAAGTCGAACTACGCAAAAATGGTTTATTCGACTCAATTTTATTGAAATTATTCGATTTTGATTGATTCTTTTTGTTGACTTGGTGTTCAGAATCTTTGTTGTTACTCGGAGATGACGCCGATGATGATTTGGATGAATAATGCTTTCGCCGTGTCGACTCGAGAGCAGTATACTTGTTTTCCAAAAATTTAAGAAAGTCTGTTAGAACAGGCAAGGCTCTTGGATTGTCTAATGATTGAGTGTATTCACTAAGCGATTGAGTATCCAGCTTCTGTGTGAGTAAATGCACCACCATCGGTCCAATGGCGACTACATCTATCCCAAGATTTTTTAAGGAGTTCATGCATTCATTAATGGTGTCGAACATGTTCTTGATCTGTGTGTCAACTTGGTTTTGCATTGTAGGTATTGACAGCAGTATGTTCATGTGAGAGGTGAAAATTAATCTGTCATTGTTATACCTATGATTTAATATGTCCCAGCAAACTTTGTAATTTTCAGAACTGATATTGAGGTGCTGGATGATCCTTTCTGCTTCGCCTTTCAGTTTAGTTTTTAATAACTGCATCTTCTGGGCGTTTGGGATGGATTTGTTGTTGTGGACTGCTTCTTGGAATAAGTCCTTGAATGATATCCATTTTTGATAGTTCCCTGAGAAAGTAGGTATATCTATTTTCGGTGTAAAACTTTCCCGATATGAAACAGAATACATCTTGCTATTGACCAACTTTTTGATGTTAATATACAGTTGTTCGTGGTTGCTATATTCCTGTTCATACTCCTCATCTTCCGAGTACATCTCACAATCGATTTCCCAGTGTAGGGAATCTATAGTTGACCATTTTACTTGAATGGTTTTGAGCACATCTTCGAATTCCCATTTTTCGGAGAGGCTCTCCATATCCACGTTTTTGATTGCTCGTGATAAAGCCTTGAAATTACTCTTCTGCTTGCGTAGCATTTCTTCCAATTTACTGGCATTACCTCGAGAGACAATCTTCTTGAACAATGATGTGGATGGGGTTCCAATTGGCTTGATATTTGGTTTATCTGAATCTACTGATAACATGTTCGTTTGTTGTCGCTCATCCGCAGCTTCTTGATTGCGAGTATCAGTTGTACGAATTGATGAAGTGCTAGGCGACTTACTCCCTTTTTCCGCACTAGTAGGTGGCTTGTAATTTTGAATAATGTCCTGAGCTTCATTATAGAGAATTCTTGCTTTATCGTACATGTTTTCCGAAAAGTAGGCATAACCACGATCTTCAAATTCATACAATTTAGCATGATTCTCTTGAAACTCCCCCAGTATGAATCCAGGATTTGCAAACGTTTTTTGATGTTGGCCGGAGTTTTGCGATCCGCAGAATCCTTCTTGAAATTCCGCAGTTGCTGCTCCATGGCTTGAATGATCTGATCTTGATTGGCCAAAATGTTTTCCATGGTGGCGCTCATGATTGTTGTTGTATGATAGATTGTCTTACGCTTTGAACGGTTTGCTGTATTGACGTCTCCGCGATTCGTCGTCACGGAAAGAAGGTTGTTGCAGCAGACGGATGTTACTCTGTCCACAAGTCGTAGTCGCAGGAGCTGTACTTTCGTGCCGACAGCTTATTCACACTGTTGTGTACGCGAAAGAGTCCCGCTTATACGGAGGCTCGAAGGACCAAAAAGATGTAGGGTCTTTACACCTTTTATTGATGATAGGTTGATTAATACGCAAAGAATACGTAAAAATAGAATTTAATTGAATGATAATGAGTGCACGCGATTTGAGTGATAATTGTGTACTAAAGTATAGAGCGCGCGTAGCTAGTAAAGTGCCGACACAATGATGTCATATTTGTGCGTGCTTGCACTGTACAACACATAAATATAAATTACAATTATTAGTATGATAATATTTATATGTATAATTCATAAACAGACACAAATTAGTCCCATTTTACTAATCGCATTCCACATAATATTACGGCTAAAATCTAATTTAAAATAACGTATGATATTAATGGTTGAATGAATTGAATTATTCAGAATGATTAATTCAATTCAATTTATTCATAACACCTAATAATTTTCTAGTACGCTGAATAAAACCTATTTTAGGCTGATGTTTTGTGGTTGTTTGTTCATTATTTAATTTATCTCTGCTCGTTTTGACATCAAAAACATACGTGCAATAAATGTGAATTATCTAGTTAGGTTATTGGTCATTAATGTTCTAGTGAAGGAAAAATATATATTATTTTTATTTATTAATACTTTATTGAACCCCACATAAACACATAGGACCACATAAATAAGCTTAGTATACAATGAGCGGTCTTATCGCACAAAACTGAACTTGGAGCTAAATTAAAAGTCTGATATGGATCGTCTGGTGTACAATTTTAAATACGTCCATAAACGATTTCTGTTTACAATGCATTAAAAAACGAAATGCAACAGAGAAAAAATATGTACAATTCCACAATCTTATTAGCATCTCATCTATCTACTAGCAGATTTGTGAAAAAAAAACCAATCCATTTCTCTAAATACTGAGACCTCAAAGTTTAAACACAACGATGCAGTCACTATTTTCAACCCACTATTATTATTTTTACTTCCAAAAAAGATTGACTCGAATGCACAGATCCAATTAGTTCCACATCATACCTGAGTGATGACGACTGATGTCACGGCAGTGGACTGACAGGACAAGCGGGGGTAGGCCTGGGACTTTGAGAGACTGAGAGACCACTGGTTTCGCTGTGTTCTATCACCTGACTGACTGCTATGAAAACGTGTCAGTATGAGTTGATGTTTTGACGTTTTTGTTGCAGTAAGTAAATGACAGGGGAGGGTACCTAAAACGTACCTAGAAGTGACGTCACGTGTTATTTAAAATCAATATATCTTCAAAAGAATATGTTTCCAAAAGAAAATAAAAAATACGTGTCTAATATTTTAAAACAATGTACGAGACTGACATTAAAATAATGAGTCATCTACCCTGCTGTGCTTGTAGTATATTATGTCAGTATTCTTAACCATATTGGGGGTTGTTGGATACGTAGTTTTAGAATGCAAAGTTATTTCTAAAAACCTCGCAAAAATGTCAAACACTAGTACAAAAAAAAACAAAATAAAAATAAATCGTATCAATCAATTCAAAGCTACTAAACTACTGAACAAATTTCAGTGTATGCTAATATACGAATAGAAAAGAGACGATAATAAGCTACGTGTTAACGAGCACCAACATAAATAAGCGAAAAAATGCCAGGAGAATAATAATAGTACTACAAAATCTACCAACAAAAAGCTGGTACCAGCACTAAATATTCTACATAATGACTTAATCCAGGTAACTTTTAATTTACAACGTCACTCTAGGGAGAAGGTTTTAACGCACAATATTCCTGTAGTGGAGTGGAGCGAAACTAAATTAGCTGTAACATGTAAATTGAAACTCACGGTAATCCGAGCATTAACGCTACCGTAAGTACCTGTACGCGTTAATTAATAAAGGGACACCATGACTTTAGATTATGTATGTTGCTAGGCAACGGATAACATGTTTGTGGGTTTGTTTTGGTTAAAAATTGTGTTATAGTTGGGCCATTACAAACGTGCAAACTGTCACGTCAAAAGAATGTGACTATCCCGCACAATTTGCATAAGTGTGAGCGAGAGATCTGATAAAAAAAATGATAGTTCGCATGTTTGTAACGGCCCAATTATATTAATTAACCACTTATTAAGTACGCACAGTATTTTAAATTAAACTCCAAAAGTTAATGCTAGAATGATAAAGTTATTCCCAATTTTACACACAGTTGATTAGAGTAGTATTTCACACTACAAAGAAGTTCGAAGCTTACTCCAATTGCAAAAAAACACTTTATCGGCAATCACAGTACTAGTTGAAAAACCATACATAAAAAAATGTTAAACGCCCAATCAATAACGTCTTTTGTACAAAATTCTTTCTTCATCGACTTCAGCTTGTTTAAAAGTAAAATCCGTAAATGGACATTACTGAACTTCACTGAATTACTAATTTATTACCTACGTATAAATAATAAATACTTTTTGTTTTATCCCACTGAGATATTTTATTTTCTTGTAGTAAGAGTCAATTTTATACAGTTACTTTGAACAATGATATTAAAATTCCCATTCATTGGACAGTATGCGTCCAGTCTTTCAGGTATTTATGCATGGCCGGATTTATTTTTAATTACAGCCAGTGAATGAAAGATAATCATACAAAGTAAGTTTCGTGTTATTGTTACAAAGATTCGTTCGATTTTACGACCTATGAATTCAATGGGAGTTATGGATTAAGTGTACAAAAACGTCTATGATGTTTAATTATGTATACAATCAAATTTCATAAACAGTTCAGATTAAAATGTAATCGTCCACACGCCTTTATCCCCGAAAATATGCACCTCTACCTACAGAGGTGCACATTACAGCACATAATGCCACTGAACATCCACTTTTCACCATTTGTGTTACTGGGAACATTTCCAGATTCCGTGCTACTACTAAGATTATTTTCGAAAAACCAAAAAAAATACCTGTAATTCTTTGACCGACCCGGGACTCTCTAAACCCCTAGCACAGACAGACATACTTACGACCACTCGACCAACAAGGCAATGCTTAAAATGTATTTATCAGAATCAACGACACTATTGATCAGTTTTCCACATGTCATCAAGGTAAAAGATGTTTATGGTGACTAAAACACCACACAAAACCGCTATCAATCATAGTTTCCCATCCCTCTGCAAAAGGCAGTGTCTAATAAGTTATAGGGACATCTCGTAAAAGATCATGACGTCACAAATAGGTGTATCATTACATCTCCACAATAACTCATGCGCATTAACCCGTTGTTGATGTCACTACCTTCCGTGACTACGGACTTGAAAGGGTCAAGTGTACAAGGGAAACAATTTACACAATACGCGTAAGTTTAAGTTTAGTTACAAATCGACGTCATCACCGTCCTTATGTAGTGGTAAGAGGGACGGATTTTGTATATAGAGTGATTCTTTACTTCAATGTACTGGGTTTTGGCTATTAATACCTACTCAGGATTGAGAAGTGTTTAGATATGAAGCAAACTTTATTCTATTTCACGTTTACATTGAGCAATGGTGTAGTCGTTTCCAAAGTCAAAGCATTTAATGAGGCACTTTTAAAACTTCAAATTGAATTGTCTGCCAATCTGTCCGTCAGTGAAGCTAGGTGCTGTTCGTTGTCGTTCCTAAACCTGGATTTAGTTAGTGTAGATGTTAAATCAACGTATTGGTACTACTGCCTCTCTATAAAGTAGAACTAATACCGTCAGTATAATACCTTATAACGAAAACAAACTAAAAACCTAATAATAGCCCACAACCTTTATAATAATCGCCAGCCATTGTCGACACCAATAGGTGAGTCCAATACTGTGAATCGGTGACCTGCTAACATGAGATGACGTCACAAAAGGCACGTAGGAATCTCGCCCGCTGTCACGCATGACCTACCTTTATATCTTGTTTACACAGTTTACCCGACTGAATAAAGATTGTGGTTCAAAAATCGGAAATGTAGCGACATGAGTTAATTCATGTTATTCGATTTGGAACACTGAATGGAGAACCATTCCAATTCCAAGCCTTCAACCAAGAATGGTTGAGAAAGCTTTGTAGGACAATGGGACATGTTACTTTCATGGGTTTGGTAAGTAACTAAAACCCTCTTTTTAAGATTATCTAAGGTTACCCGGAGCTGTGGACTACACAGCGGGTTTATCCGGTTAGAAAACCAGGAGTAGGAACGGGGTTGTTTTTAGTCAGTAAGTGACTGACATTACCTCATGGGGAGAGAAGTCAAGTAAAGTTGGTTTCAGTTCAGGCAAGTAAAGTTGGTTAAAGGAATTGAACTTCTAGTCGAGGTGTCGAAAATTTCAGAGTGAGATAATGCTTCACAATTGTACTTACTATACACACTCTTTGCAAAATGTTGTTTAGATCGTTTATATACCTAATTAATAAGGATTTCATGATAATTGGTAAGTTATCCTGCTGCCCCAAGGCAAAAAATAACAAACGATAGACACGACAAATCATTAACGACATTATATTTACCAAACACATCAAATAATAGCCAATACTGTGTCATGTCAAACCAATCATAATGAAGGTAAAACGATCAGCGAATATAATAAAACAATCACACAGAAATGGAAATAAAGTTAATCATTTTATGAAAAGTACATACATACAATTTTGTGAAACATTTAACTGACCGCCGCGTAAACACGAAGTGATTTAAAACAATAATGTTGATAAAATGTCAGTTCACAATGTTTACTCCATACATTTTCAATTTACAACAGTAATTTACGATAATAATGCTTTTGTAATTAATTTCGGACACAAAGCGTATGGAATCGTGTCTTGTAGATTGATTTTTGGATCATAATTGGGTATTATGATATTTAAATGTTTAACTATCTGATCTGTAATGAGACAAGTCAAGGAATTGACCATAACACAACAGATTTAGCAGTTTATTGAATATGGTGTATACTGAGTATATTGTTTTTTAAGAAATTGCCGGTATGTCGTCTTTTAGTGCAGCCTATAATGGGGCACGCCAGTCCATAAGTAACCTATTCACTCGGGTCATGAAAAAATTCAGGTTAAATCTTTCGGGAAAAGCAGATTTGCGGCACTATTCTAGACTACACATTAAAATTATTTTAAATAGACCGGGAATGCACTTTTGAACGTCAAAGCAAATATAATAATATTAAAAACGTTTGTCTGTCCTCTAGTGAAACTAAATTCTCGTTCCAAAATGTAAATTCCTAGGGAGAAGAATGAGCAAGAAAAACCTTCAATTCTAAAGAGTTGCCTCCAAAATAAAAGAAACAATCTCTAATCCTAACTAATAGCTAATAAACAGAAACCAAACAAGAGAGAAAGCTAAATAATACCCAACACGTAATATATACTCATCACGTTCTTTAACAATCTCTCCCTTTCATACATAATACCTGTTCGAAGCATTTGATCCGAATTGCGATCAAGATAAAGTAAATTATGATTTATAGAGGTGCGAATAATACGGGATATCCAGGGGTCGACGTTGGATCGATCCTGTCTGACGTGTTTGCATTTTGAACGTACGAGCTGTAAGCTTAGAATTGTTTGCTAAAGGTTTTTTAATGTGTTTTGGTGATTTTTGAAGCCTGATAGCTAATTTCCTGAAAGCAGGAGTATGAACGGGGTAGTTTATAGTCAATAATAGTCTGACACTCCCTCTCGCCTCGCCCAAGACGGGAGAAATCATTGGATGATGTTCCACCCTTTAAAAAACCTCTTAAAAATATTTTATATCCACAAAAGTTCCAAAGAAGTGTTTACACTCTTTGTTAGTTCTAGATTTGAACTTAAAGTCTTGGAAATAGTAAGTGCCCCATTGCTTAAACTAGGTCATCGATAAAATATACAAATACTTTTAACAAAGCACTTTCTCCGAAAATCCTGTTGGTACATAAACCGACACAATAAAATATATCGATAAACATATTTCCTTTTTGCTGATGAATATTCATCACTCTTTGTATATACAGCCAGTGTCCCTGCCAATATTGGGAACGCTTCGACCACATCGGCCCATCAATTATGTCGTTCGCGATCTAACCCTGTGTCCATCTGCGTACCATTTGTACACGTCAAGCCTACCTAGCCACACACACATTAACAAAAAACCAGCCACACGAAAACCTACCTTGATTTTCTCCTTGTAAAGTTTAATTTCCTTATGTTTGGGTGTCGTAGATCAACACGCGGGATCGTAATTCGACCACGGTGACAAAACAATCATTAATTAGATTAGACGTTCGGTATTCGGCAAATCATTGGCCGAATGCCGAACGTAGTCGAAATGACAGGGCGTTTGTTTTGTAGGCTTCGGTTAACAAAGAGAGTTATCGCATCACTATTCTTACTTAGTAATTAATTATGGAATAACCCATGTATTTGTAAGGAATAACTAAGTATTATTAGTACTTGTTACTATTCTTGATTTTTTTATTATTACATACATTTTGTTAGGAAATGTTTTGGTCTTCAAGTGGGACAGTAGACTAAGTTAGAAATTATAAAGCCACTTAAAATGTACCTCTCGTTTTATTTAAATATTTTAAATAAAACCATACATTGTACTCGCCGGAGAGAACAGTTAAAAGTATCTTTATGTATACGTTTTAAATATTGTTTTAATATATCTATTCTTTTGAGATTGTGTTCTGGCTTCGCACCAACCGGTACATTTCTCTGCACTACCCTATGGTTGACTGTCAGAGAATGCCTTAAGGCATTAAGACCGCCATTCACTGTTATTTGTGTGAAGAAGATTAAATGTAAAAAAATACCGGACATTTTATCTGTTTTGACATGTCATTACAAAGTGGTTAATAAGTGCTTATACGTAAGTACACAAATATGGCACAAAAGCTGTTGCTTGAGCCACTAATCTTGGAATTTTCATAAGAAAATCTCATAAGCCTTAATACTTTTTCTAAGAATCCGTTGTAAAGGTTTCCTATACGTGTATCTAACACACGCTATGTTAAATTACTTCCAAGAGATTACTCGAGTAAAACTGTACTGTAAGGAAAATCTTGTAATTTTTAATACGTACCTTAAACTTCGCAAACAAGAATTCTCATCTTTGATGTCTTTCAATAGATTTTTCCGAGAAAACTGTTTATAAGCATACGAGCGATATCCGAGCTTAATTAATATTATAGGTAAAACGCTTTAATATTGCTGGATAAATGTTATGTTACTTCGAAGTACAAAATCCACAATTTACTTAGCTACAAAGATATTTATAAACCCCTCTGTGTACACTATGTATAGGTAGAAATTGGTACCTTTATACTATGTCGTATATGTTTCCCGACTGCCGAGAATTTGGCTTACGAGAAGCAAACGTTTACGTTGAACGAAAACGAAACGGGAACGCGTTCGGCGCTCTGATTTTCCGATACGAATGAACCAACCAATCAGAGCGCCAAATGCGCTCACGTTAAACGTAAAAAAACTCGTACTAAGGGTACAGAAAAGTTTCACCAGCTTAAAGTACTAGTTCCTTTATACAATTATAGTCAAAATTATGTAAAATATGAATTAACATTAGCCTACAAAACGTCCGTTACCAAAATGTAAAGCTAATCCACATAAAAGAGCGACAGAGCTAAAATATCATAGCCTTGTTATCCACCAATAGCTATAATATTCAAGAGCTATGCGGTTTATATGTGAAATCTATAAAAACTAACCTTCAACCTACATTGCCTGCAGTGTACGATAACTCATGCGAATCTGACGACCTCTACACTACACTATTCTCGAGTCTTGTGTGAACCAAGACTATACATTTGCAAGAAATCAAGCAGTAGCACTTTTTGTGCAAACAAAAGTGCTTAAAATGCGGAGATTATGAAGAACCCTGTTATGTATGGAATACGCTAAGTAAATAATAATTCCACAAAAAACTAGCTAAGTCTCGATGGAGCTGCCGGTGATGGTTTCTTACTGCGATTTCTGTATTAATATAGAAGAGGTTGTGTGACTTGGCCGTTGACTTGTACCTACTAATGTTTAAAGAATGTTCAACGACTAGCCGAGGAGCATGATAGTACGGGATAATTGCTTCGACTTCGACTTGACGGTTTAGATTTGTTTTTTTTCCAATAAAGTAATGTCGCCTTGTCTCGCCTCGCCTCACTCCTCTGTGGAAATACTATCTTAAACAAGTATGGAATTTTGAGTCACTAAGCAAACAGCTAATTTGTATGTACGGAACCTTTTACATTGTCTGTTCCTGTGCTTACTCAGGGTTCGGACACAAACAGAGACTCACAACTCTGCTCGCTTAATAGTTTAAACAACAGCAAATTATAGGTACTTAACACCAATATAAGGTGACCTCGCTACAATTCAATTTTCATACAATGACAGGTCATGTTATATTGGATTATGAATGATGTATTGTTGTCTATATTTGTATTTAGTGCATGAAAATTGTGTGTATTTGAGTTATAGCGGTCACTGCATTCAATTCACTCTACACAAAGTTCGTATATCGAGTTATTTTCAACGTTTTGTTTTGTAATAAGATTATGCGACGTATGTAACTGTTGAATCTGTTTCAAACCACGCTAGGGTTCTATAATCATGTTGTGCTGCGTAGTTGATAACTGAGCTGATTGACTTTTAAGTATTTAAAAAATTGAAACAGAAAAGATTGATAAAGTAACTTAGTTCATTTTATATTTACCTATATTTATTTATTTTTATGCCAACCAACAGCTAATACAAAAATTTATATAACAACAAGCATAGCAACAAGAAGCCAATTACAGGTTCCCACTTATAGAAATAGAAAAAGTAACAGAAAACTTTGATAAAAACTTAGATAAATAGACTAAAATATTAGCAAGCACTTACTTAAATTAAAATAACTATAACAGATTGTCTAATACAATCTGATATATTTTTTTTAATTTAAGGTCCCTTAAAAATGTAAATCTTTATTGTAACAAAGTTTACAAATGTGACTAAACAAGGTGCTTAATGTTATATCTGCCTTCTCCAAGAAATAAAAGGCATAATGTTATGACGCGGGTTTGGGTAAGCTATAAATCTAGTTATTCTGTAAGCGTGTCACGGCCAGACCTATTGTTCGAGTGTATAGTAACAGAGGATAATATTAGAAGCAAGTATCTAGTTAGGTACTTAAGTCTAAATATTTCTAGACTAACAGATATAAGGCCTACACTTAATATATCTTAATCAAGCCGTTATCTCTATGTGAAATTGTAGTAACTATTGGCCTGTTCATAGACGTAATTTTAAGAATCTGAGCATCCTTTTTTTAAGCGAGGAAAAACATTCAATCACTTCTCTCGCCTTAGGTGAGGCGAGAGGGACTGTCAGACTCTTACTGACTAAAAATCACCCCGTTCCTACTCGTGCTTTTCGAGCCAGAGCCATCCTAATGTACTTTGACAGCCGCGCGTCGATGAACCTAAACCTTTAAAATTGCGATCTCCAACCTGCTTTTCAAGCGTGGAGATTTTAGAAAAACCTGCTGAAACCTGTAGTCTAGTCTTGGACTGGCACGGATGGTTGCTGATTTCATTTTGTTGTCGTGAAATATAACTTATTGATCATTAAAATAACACAATTTGTCTCACTCAAAACACAAATCCACTAAATTCAATGATGTTTTTCTCATCCTGATAACTGATTTTCATACATAGCTTTATTTGTATCATCTAAACCATCGAAAACTCATATCAAAAAGCCTTACCCAATGAAAACCATCAATTGTTATTATGTAAACCAACATAGGACCTTTATTTATGGAAATTAATACCCAACAAAATATAGCGCTCGGTTTGATTACACAAACGATGCAAATAGACCCCTCTCAATTTCTGAAAGCTTCCGCACATTGATGGAAAAACATGGATTAAATAAATTCAGAATAGGACCAAACATTCAAATGGAATAGAAGCGACGAACTAGGAATTGACGCGACGATTCAATGTAGTAAATCGGTGTGACTAGTTTGAATACTGACACAAACACTGTTATTGTATAGTGATAAATATTTAGAACTAGGTTTTTTTAAGGGCGGCAAATCATCTAATGACTTCTCCCGCCCTGGGCGAGGCAAGAGGGAGTGTCAGACTTTTACTGACTAAAAGCCACCTCGTTCCTACTCCTGCTTGTTGCCCGGTAAACCCGCTAGGTAGTCCGCAGCTCGGGATCAATTTAAGACTAGCTGACCCGGCAAACTTCGTACCGTCTCAATAATATTTTTCTCACCTTTTAAACCCTCCTGGTGTCCCACAAATAATTCAAGACCAAAATAAACCAAATCGATCCAGCCGTTTTTGAGTTTTAGCGAGACTAACGAACAGAAATTCATTTTTATAAATAAGAACATAGTAAATACATCTATTACTTCAACCTAACCTCGTCTACCTAGTATTTGAAAGGATAAAGACACTGTTGATCTAACTGGTAAAAAGTGTACGCCCTCTTACTACTTTTTAACATATCACCCATGTGACATGAGTCAGAATAACCAAAAAGAACGGACTTTGCCTTTTCCTTATTCCGAATCTAACTAATAAGCCTTGAAACTCGATATCTCTATTGTTTAAACCACGATTGGGAAAAGAACACGACGTATTTCTGTCTTTTTCATTTTAAACGTGACGTCACTGGCATGTCATTTGTTTTGGCGTTGTATTGTAACATTTTAATTTAGAAAAAGAACACAATGTATTTCTGTCCTTGCCATTTTGCCATTTTGGGTGCGACGTCACTGATGTGTCATTTGTTTTTTTTTTTGTCACTATTCGGAAACTGGCGAACGTTGTACCGTGGCTGTAACATGTGTGAAAATGTATGAAAAAAATAAAAAAAACAAAATCTCTATGAAATTGTGCTAACAATCAATAAAACGGTTGATTATTTTAGAGGTAATACATTAATACGTAACGTCACGCCTCTTATGCCCGAAAGGGTAGGCAAAGGTGCACATGTATGACGCCCACTTTTTACCATTAATGTTGTAAATTGAGCCAAGTCCATACATGGCACATTTCCAGACTCCGTGCTCCTATACTGAGAAAATTTTCGAAAAACCGAAAAAACGCCAGCAATTCTTCGCCCAACCCAGGAATCGAACCCGAGGCCCCTAAACTAATACTTAACAGGATTTTAGAGAAGTGCGACGTATCTCTGTAGCTATGTAGATAACGGGTTAGGATCTGTTTTGTGTCGCAAACTATAAGCCGTTTCACCAGCTTAAAGACCGAGCTTCCACGAAAATGGTTTCATATTTGGTTATCGAATACCTGTAGGTCGTTGTGAATCTATATTTACTTATAACAATTGAATCGAGTGTTGGTTTAAGCCTCGTCTCCACTAAGAACATTTTGTTGAGCGGAATGTGTACCCAGAGACAACGGGCGATGTCGGGCGACGTTGATCGACATCACCACCTATTACATGGGACTTACAACAAAAATTGTGAAAAGTGTGTAACTGACTACCACTGCACAGTGGTATTACTTGTCATAATGTGCACCTCTGCCTACCGCTTCGGAGATAAAAGGCGTGATGATGATGTAACTGTTCAATTTGTTCGCGTAATCCGGGCTAGGGTTCTATAATCATGTTGTGCTGCGTAGATGATAACTGAATTAATTGACTTTTTAAAATTACAACAGAAAATATTAATAAAGTAACTAAGTAAATTTTATATTTATATTTGTGTGAATATTTGAGATATTGTAACAAAGATTACAAATGAAACTGTTCCTTGTCACACAGTCAACAATGTCGCGACGATGTCGTCCGACGTCGCCCGACTACGTCCGACGTCGCCCAATGTCACTCACATGTCGCTCGACAATTGTTCCTAGTGGGGACGAGGCTTTACAGTTTTGAAATGCTAATAGATACTTCTTTTTACAATTCCTGGGTCGGAAAATATTAATTTGACGCCTATCATTTTTGTTACCTCATTGTCTCATGTAACTGCTGCTACTGTATTGATTTCTTCTATGAACGTGTTATATTACGTACAACCACTACTGGTTACGCTTGTATTTTTCAATTTAACAGAAAACTCACGAACCAGTTTAGACGTCAAATTTTATACAGCGTTTTTGAAAAATTGAAATAGAATTTTGCCTGACATGCAAATAAAAGTTTCTAGGAAATATTTATCAATTAAATATTTATCAAACTACACAATGTATGACGCTTGTATACAACTAAATTACTTTGTTGGTGAAATATCTAAACAGGAACCATATCACACTAAATTGGTCTGAACATATTGTGTATTGGATTAAGTTCAATACTGTAGCTACTAGATGATTTAATTTACTTAAAGGACTGGTTTCATATATTATAGGTAGGTTATTTATACAGTAATTACGTTTTCAGATGGCTTCGAAAGATGAAGTTTTTTTAAGGGGGACAATCATCCAAGGACTTCTCCCACCTTGGACGAGGCGAGAGGGAATGTCAGACTCTTACTGACTAAAAATCACCCCGTTCCTACTCCTGCTTTTCGAATTAGAGCCACAGTAAACTCGCTAGGTAGTTTGCAGCTCCGGACCAGGGAACGATGAAGCTAAGCTAAGCTAGGCTCTTTTTTTAATAATGTAATAGTATAAGCAAAAAGTATTACAAAACTGACTAAAAAAGGTAGGTATAATTTAAATTCTTACCTATCCCTTAGAGAAAACGGCTTGATATGCATATTATGTTACCACTGAACATTCCAGCCACATAAATCACATCCTAACTAGAACACGTAGCAAACACAAATAATAATTCAAATTCATATTAACTACATATTACACGCTATGGTACCCGCCATTTTGTGCTACACTGAATCTTCATAAAAGATTATTTTCTTTTACATTTTTATGACGTCATTAAAGAACAGTAGGCTTGCTTGGTTACTCTGAAGTTCCTCTGTTAATATCAAATAGTGTTCATAGGTTACAACATAGACGTTAAACACTACTTGGTGGTTTATATGTGCTTATCTATCACATAGACTTATGGACTTCTATTTTAATGAAATTGCTATGCAATTTTTATTTATTTATTAGGGCTTACCACATAAGATATATGCAGACAATCTTAAAAATATGAGAACCAACAGTTAGTGTATGTTCTTAAATTAAAGGTAGGCTCAACATTATTTTTAAACCGTTCTTCAAGTACAAAGCAATTGAAAGAAATTAAGAACAAAATATATGATAAAAACTTAAAAAATTGGGCAAACTATTAATGGCTCTTTTAAATACATGTATTTTACTTGGAAACATATCCATGTCGTGTTTCTTATAATTTTCCTATACAGCGAGTTTATCCTTATGATGTGCACAACTAAAGCTACAAAGAGACTTTACAGTATACATACATACAAACACACATACAAGTAAAACGTAAGCATTAGGTGAGTTTCCCGCGGCGTTACAGAAAAACACGATAGTTTTATTTGACAAAACTCGACTGGTAACTCAATATCTGTCAGCGAAACTAGAATTTCCCAAGCGGAGGTGGGGAAATAAAATAAAACCCACAATGCCGCGCCAACAGCATTTTAGGGGTAATGCACAAGTAGGGCGTAGCGCGAGCTACGTACGCCAGTGTACGCGAGCTACGTACGCCAGTGTACGCTAGCCTACGCCAGTTTTACGCTAGTGTACGCCATCCTTTATATCTTTGAGAATATTTCCTACGTTTCGTACGTGGTTTTCAGAGGAAGAAAAATGCTTTGTAATAATCTAATCTAATCTTTTTAATATCAAATTCTCGTTTCTTTTATTACATGCAGATATAGGTAAATCTGTATTCAATGCAAATCTTATATTTGGAATCGCATTCTACGTAAATACGTTTAGAAATATTCTATTTCCGTGAAAAGTTGTCGATAAAAGTAATAATGCAACTAAGAAAACATTATTATAAGCTTTAGAATTACATTAGTAAAATAATTAAGTATTCAAAATTAGTGAAAATTTATTTCAAAGGAGAAAAGAAGGCATTTTGTCGCCTTCTCCGTCAGAGTACTTCATTATGATGATACGTGACAATAGGAAGCGACTAAATGTGCAAAGTCTTAAATCACTAAAACATTTTATTTTCTTTTAACCGTTAAGTTTTTAAGTAATTTTTTACATTCAGTCCACTATCACTATACGTATGTATATCACATGGACCTCTTAAAAATAAAAAACCTAACGCCCTACCAATCCATAACATGCAATGTTATACCTCAGTTCAGTTTAGATGTCAAAATGGCTACCATGATTCCTAGTATATATCGGGACGGAATATTTATATTACGGAACAACGCATCCCGAAGCAATCAACAAATATTTTTCACTAAATCAAAAAGGCTTTCATTTTCATACATACTCGTACATATATTTTTTCAAAAAATAGTTTCGATCGTTATTGATGCTTCGTCACTGTCCGATCCAGTTGTTTTAAAAGGTTATACATCTATATATTAATACGTGATGCAAAAACTTTGTACCACTTTTTACGAAAATTGCGCGGACGTAGGAGCATAAAATTTGGTACACTTATAGTTTATGTGTAGGAGAAGTACAGAACGCCAATATTTTTTAAAAATAATGCTTATAAAATACATTAAATCAATAAATAAAACATTACACACACATGCATAGTATCTGATCGTATTTGACAAAACGTCAAAATCAATAGACATTGCGATGATATTCTCACGTCTTATATGAATAGAGTTTTATAAAAGAGTTTGTTTAAGTTTGAGTTAAATAAAAATTATCCTTGAACGTATGTTAAGTGATATTGTAAATTAAATCGTATATGGTCGAATTTCGGCCACTAGGCGACCACTAGTATTGATAGAAATAAAAAACAATATTCTGTGTAGCTTGTAAAAACTGAACTATACCAGTAATAAAACGATACTAAAAAAAACGTATATAAATAGTGATATTTAAAACATTGAATTTTATTTAACAACCTCATATTTGCATCAAATCAAAGCATCAAAAATTGCGCGATTACAAACACTTGATTGAACAGCTGTAAATTGGTGAAACGGTTCAATAAAAAACGAACGTAAAATCCCACATTTGTAAATCCTTGCAAAACGCAATGACGCACGTCTCGTCGCGCACATTACGACACTGGAACAATGTTCACCGCGTAATGTGCAGTGTACACAATACTTTACACGGCGACCACGTGTTGTCAGCGCACCGCGTGCGGCGCGGCGGTGTGAACACGCTTAACGTTCCAAACGAATAGCCTCTAAAAACACGCGGCTCATTAACCGCCGGTACACACTGAAAATTAATTGTGTTATAACGTAACATAATATAGGCATGTCATCGGCTTCCCTCGCAAAATGGGCGCGCTCACACCGCGCAAGTTGTCCCATTTCAATTAACACGATACGACTAATTTGGTCCCCGGCACCGCTCCTGGGTGATGTATGTCCCTTATCCCAACCTAATTAGTTTGGCGGTAGCTCATACGAACGTTGCGTTAATAATTTCTAATTTAAAGCTGGCGTGATAGAGCTGGGACAAACTTCAGCTTAGCTGTCGACTGCTATGAATTAATCAGGGAACTTTTCGAGTTGGTCAAGCTTCTTGGTACTTGACGGGAGTAGGGGGTGAAGTTGAACTATGTTCCAAGTAAGTTAGCTAATGCTCGCTCTTAAGTAGTATTTGACTAGTTTACTTCATAAGAAATGATCATTAATGTACATTTACCCCAAACTAATGGTTGAAGGGTACGTTACTACGCAAACTGCTTACAACTTCGCATCTTGTTCAGTTCGAACTTTGAAGAGATGTCGATCTTAAAGTTATAATATAAGCAAACGATATACTTTATTAAGTGCGTACAATATTGGAAAGTGATACCCTCAGCTCTCTTACGTTACGTTAAAACATCGAAACCCGTTCAGCATACAAAAAACACTACAACAAAAAATCTAAACAAACATGCAAGAGCCCTAAGCCACGCTCATATTTTCACCAGCCTAAAAACATCTAATAGCACTCACCACCAATCAAAATAAACACACAATATAAATTTATCTGTCCCGGAAACCCGGGGCAAAATACACAGGCCTATGAAAGATGTTCCATAGTCGTACATAAAATAAAATAAAAGAAAAGACTAGTGTTTCCCTGAGAACCGAGACATCTGGCTGAATTGTCTCCAAGCCGAGGAATCTTAGTCGGGATTGTTTACCGCGACACTTATTATCTCCACCTTTTGTCTCCGCTCCCAGCTTTGTTTCGCCTTCATTTAATTAGGATCCGTTGTAGTATTGTTGGAAATTGAATTGAAAAGTACGTCAAACGTTGTTAATGTATGGATTGATATTTGCTGTTCTAATATTGATTTATCGAGTAATGTGATACCTGTATTAGATATTTAAAGTATTTGTTTTACAGTATTTATATTTCTTTTATATCTTACAAGAAGAATTTCTATTTAACTAGAAGCTCATTCAAACAAGAAACTATCTAATGATATCATGTCTCTCATTATGTATTTAACTTTCTAATAACTATAGTGAGACATACTAAATAAACTAAAAATCACGGTTAACTGACGTAAGTTTAAAGAGAAAAACTCTACTAGATTCGAGTCACAGAGGGACTCTTCATCATTTCAACTGTGGTTTTTAGTTAATCTCGTATTATGTATTGTTTATTTGTTTAAAGCACTTTCCTAACACTCCAAACCCCTAACATAACTCCTTATTAACAAGCCGGTCCCCGAGTATATTTACGGAAAATACCAATTTATACTTTTTTCACAGAATCAAAGTTTTAACGAGTGCGTGGGTATGTACAGTGGAATACAAAGATGTTTTGTAATGTTTGTTGCGCCCCATCTTCTCAGTTTAAACACCAGGCGACGTGAAGTAAAAGCCGTATTTTTTTATATTGATTTAGCTTCTGACGTCATGCATTATTCACACACAAACACTATTTGTAACAAAGTAGGTGGAGTGTATGCGCAAAGTGGCTGCTGGCATGCTTAGTGGCGTTATTGGGGAGAACTATGTAAGTAGACAGACGGAACTGACCTCCTCAGATATTGCAAGAGATATTCCAGGCACCGGGATCGCGTGGTGATCTCCGACTAACGTAAGTACGGGTCTGCGGACGGCGAGTGGCTCGACGCTGGCCAGAACCAAACCCGGCACGTTGCGTTCCGCTATCAGACCACAACAGATGGGTCCCAGTAGAGCTAATGCCTGATCCGAGGCGGCTCCGGTTCAAAAAGCAGCAGTAGGAACATGGTGAATTTTTATTCAGTAAGAGTCTGACACTCCCTCTCGCCACGCCCAAGGCGGAAGAAGACATTGAATGATTTACTCCCCTCAAAAAAAATCGAAAGCCAGTTAAATTACGTAAAAGACATTAAAACATTTCCCAATCGCAGTAAAGCTAACCTAAATAATAAGTACTTTATTCCTAAAAAAACAACAAATACAGGCCCAAATCAGCTCCACAATGTTACCTAAACCTACATGTAATGTACTAAGAAGGTTCTCTGGCAAATTAGGATCTAATGCCGTCATTGATGAACAGAGGGTTCTTATCCAATTAATTTGCCTGCCTATCCCGTCGTTCATTAGAGGCATTATGCTGGATATAAGCGTATACCTAAATAATTCTTTAGTTCATAGAACAAAGGATTTATGTACTATTTTCAGAAAAGAATAGTGCTTAAGAGTATCATGAGTTGGCTATGAAATGTAGCTTGTGTTTTCTATTTTATTAATTTGGAAAATGTTAAAGGTATTATAAAAATGTGATGGCATGACCATTAATAAAAGTACTTTTATTTAGAAAACATTATATTACAAACTCACGGTTTAATAAATAAGTGACAGTTTTCTGACTTATAGTATCTTAATAATTGAACTCCCACTACCAACCTTATTCTCATACTATTAGAATAAGGTTGTTGTTGCAATCTACAAATGTTATAAAAATCGTTAGGTACGAATCTAGTTTATTATATATATTCCTATACATAAAGATTTTTTTATCACTTTATTTAAATAGCTTAGCCGAGAGAAACAGAATTCTCGACTTAACACCAATAAACTAAATTGCACTATATACTATCTAAAAAAAAACATTTTTTAATTCACACTTCTTAAAAATCCAGTATAAGTAGACCCATAACCACATTAGCATCTCATAGCGAAACTTATATAATTAATAGCGATTGCTGTCACCAGTCCGGATATTAACGTAAGCTGGTATTATCGAACTTTGTCAATTTATTACCGACTCCAACTTTGCTATGATGGATCTAAAAACATGGGAGTGAGCCCTGACTGATTATGTTATATTAAATTGTTGGTTTAAAATTATATTCCAATTGGTATAAAAAGAAAGAGTGAAATAACCTTACGTAGTTTGAGAAAGACGCTCTTGAAGAATGAATCCCAAACTTGTTGATAGGAACTGGACATGTTGCATGAACGACAACTTTCGTTATTTGATTTTATTATTATTTTCTTTTAGACATCTTTAGTCTGTTACTAAAATATACTATTCCCATAAGTTTTCCAATGAGCCTCATTTTCGAATTAACAACCATACCGGACTAGACTGATATTATGAAAATGTCGCCAGTCATCATAGACTCTTACCTAATAAACCGTTCTCCCTTACCACAGAGTTATTGTCTACCTACTAAAATTCTGCTTCTCCATTCGAAGCTACACTTTGGAACGAGCACCTAGCTTCACTGACAGATAGACTGACAGACAATTCAATTTGACGTTTCAAAGGATCCTAATTAAGGTTTACATTATTGAAATAAATGCTTTGAAAAAAAAAACAAAAGAAAAGACTAGACACGAAAAACTCTACAAAATTATAATTGAAGTATTTGTAGAACATTAATGTTTCTACTGACTTCGAAAACCTAAGTACTTAGAGTATTAGTAGGCGATCAGTACACAAGCCTTCTCAATATTCAACAGAGCTGTTTGTAATTAATGTAAGAGACTTGTATTTAAATGCAAAACACTCTTAATGTATTCTACAATACAAAATGTAATCGAAAACTAATCAGATAGTAATTCTTTATTGGTTAATTCACTACAATCATTTTATTTGTAGTTAGAATTTAAGTTTGCAATCAGCTTGTAATGATAATCACATATTAAGTTGATAAAAGCAGTCTTCTAACTCTTTAAGTCATCATGTTGTTGGTCATGGTTGGTTTTAAAAAGAGTAACGATTGAGTTTCTTCTTTGTTCTTCTCCATTCGAAACTACACTTTGGAACGAGCACCTGACTTCAAACTTACAAAAAACAAAAACAGCTTAAAACAAAAAAATGCACACTGCATAGACTTGCAAAATGACTAGTAAACACTAGCAGTTGTTTATATTCTGAAATTAATACTTTAATATCTCGTCCTTTCTATCTTTTCAATAAATGCTAAAATCTCACATAAAATATACAAAATCCCCACTTTCTATTTCCAAGCATGACTACAAGTCAAACAAATTGGACTACAGACAGAACCGCAAATAAATTGCAAAATGATCCTTTTACAAAACACACAGCACAGAGTCTCTAAAATTCAAAGGACCCAACAAATCTATTCGAAATTCGTTAAACACGTCAAAAAAGTTAAAAACAAAAGTCCCCAATCTAGCAAAGGGACTCACAGAATGGGAGTCTCACAATTCGCGAGAGATTAACAGTTTTCATTGGTCCGTTGGTACCGGTCGTTGTGAATCCAATCTGGGCAAATTGTACCGATCCGTTTCGACTGAGTTACATAACAAACCTCGATCAAGTAAGGGTTGATTGTCCCACGACGAGAGTGTAATGTGATCGGTTAAGCATATCACTGTCTAATCAATAGTAGGTTATGTGAGGCGTGGGATGATTGTTGCCAATTTAAGTGCGAAGGGAAAGGTCGGGAAAGCATGTAAGTAATCTTATTGTTTTCTATAATGTTGATTAGAGAAAATTTGTTACAGAAGGATATAATTTTGACGAGATGACTTTTTTTTTTTGAGAGGGCTAATCATCAAATGACTTCTCCTGTCTTGGACAAGGGGAGAGGTAGTGTCAGACTCTTACTGACTTAAAACCACCACGATCCTACTCCTGCTTTTCGAGCCGGAGCCCCGGTAACCCGCTAAGTAGTTTAAGACTTAGGGTGGTTTTTTCGGAATACAAACTACAAGTTTAGACAAGGATCCATATTATTTAATGACTGCTCATGCAAAAATCTATTATCAATTTCTGGAATTGTGTCTTGTTTTTGACGGTAAGATTATCGACTATACAATAGTATTTATGGGAGACTATACAATAGTCGATGATCTTACCTCTTACATAACGAATAGTGAAAATGACACTAGTCTACCGACAAAAACACCTTTTGTTTTCCAAAGTAACTTATTGTCCTCTGAAATAATAGCGCAGAGCAATCAACTGATTCATCCGAGCGCACGGTATGTTATTAATATTACGGTTGACTAGCCGCGTCACCAATAAAATTCCAAGTTTCCAGAATTCCACAACAAACTCGAAGCGGGGACTCTCATAAAATTTAAATTTCAAACGAAACTTCTCTCTCAACTGAAGTAAAGTGTAAGATGTAGTGTATATGAGTTTGTGGCTATAATGTACTTACTGTATAGTTGGAAATATGGTTTAGATGGGTACTGTCGATTCTAGTGTATGGTGATGATAAGCTTAGCAATGTTTTTTAAGGTATTTAGGATTAAGAGTCCAGTAATGGACTTTTACGGGCTATTAATAATAATTTAATAAAAAAAAAATACATATAAAGTTCCCTTAACCTACGAGCATGCATGAATAAACTGATGACTGTTGGTAAAGCGAAAGATGTATGCATGATTCGTTGCAATTAGCATTTCATTGTCTCTACCATGGAAGACACGCTGTTTATGTAGGAGATTATGTATGTATGTAAAAAAAAAAAATCTGTAGTTCCTGTGAACTTCAAATACACTTGAAGAATCTTTTACCATGAGATAGATTTATTTATAAAAAGAATGCAGTGAGTCCCTCCAAAAAAAAAAAAAAAATTTGCTAACATCCCAGCCCTGCATATAAACAAATGGGCCGATAATACTTCGTGAGTTGTTTGCCCAACTGTATCCAACTCCCCAATGGCGTTACTTGATACTTGACTCACAAGTCAATGGGTTTTGCTTTTTAACCCCCAGCCGTAGAATGTTTTATTTTAACCTGTAACCTTATACATAGTGTGCAGTAAATCGTAGGACAAATGTATGTTGATATTTTTCTATTGTATGGGGTTTTGGGGCTGTGTTTATGCTTATGGGACTTTCAACTTTATTGTACGGCTTTGCGATGAATTTGTTACAATAATGCTTTGGATGTGTTGAATCTTAGTTTATGCGGTGTTATGGTATGAGGTATGTGGTTGCTTAGAAAACTTTGATGTTATATTTTTAAATGAAAATATTCAAGAGCAATATTAATTTATGTAGTGCCGTGAATTTTATTATACTTATATTTAAAAATAGCTTTTGCCCGCGACTTCGTTCGCGTGGAATAGTGACTTCCGGCAAATTTTTGGTTTTAACCACATAGTTCTCGATTTCGCGGGTTCTCTTCAAAAATGAGATTTGGAAGATATTCCAGTGAACTATTCAAAATTCAACATATTGAGCTCTGCGTTTGAATTTAATAGATGTATACTCACTTAGTGCATTGAAAAAATAGTTTAAAAACGGACTTAATCTAAAGAAATATACCTAATCTTTCCGAACTTAAGATGAAAACTAACTTAAAACTAAAGAAAGCTACGAATTACGAATTTATAACAATTAAAAAAGAAACTATATTACAACCTATCCTCTATGCTATAATAACCAAGCTTAAACTAAATAATTTAAAAGAAACGACTTAAATCTAAACTAATTAATTTATAAATTAGACTTACAATTTTATTAAAAAAACTAACTACAGTAACTACTAATAATCGATATCAAACTAAACCTACGTTAAATATTTTAACCAGAAAACCAGGAAAACCAAACAAATAAACTTATTAATTGTCAAATACAACGAAACCAATTTAGAATATACGAAACAGCAGGACCACTACAGACAAATAATCATACGACTGATAATACACTTTTTCTACGATAGTACCGAAGCGCTCGACCGATACCCAACCAAATGAATGTAACGAAACCATAGCGCGATCTATTTCGATCTATCGAGGATAAAGACAACTTGGATTATTTATTTATACTCCGTTCGGGCATTTTTATTTTTATTTTATTTATTCTTTATGCACATGAATTACATTTGTACATTAGGTGGGCTTAATGCCTTAGGCATTTTCTACCAGCCAAACCTTCAGGTGATGCAATGAGAAACCAGTGGTAGGTGCACGGAGCAAGCAAATCAAGAAAGCTCAAGTGGAAAAAAGAAATACAATATACTTACACAAATTTGCTTTGTACTAAAAGTTTAATTATATTGATATTATTTTTTTCATACCTTTTTACTATTTATTTACTTTTTTTCGATGAATTAAAACAATAACATGAACCGAAGTCGTGTAACGATCGACATAGAATTATCTATACTCCGTTAGAGCATTTTCTTTGTACTAAATGTTTTATTATATTGATATTATTTTTTCCATAACTTTTTACTATTTATTTACTTTTTTCGATGAATTAAAACAATAACATGAACCGAAGTCGTGTAACGATCGACATAGAATTATCTATACTCCGTTAGAGCGTTTTCTTTGTACTAAAAGTTGTATTATATTATATTTTTCATTGCTTTTTACTATTTTGTAAAAACAAATTTCCAATGAATTAAAACAATAACATGAACTGAACAATTGTAATGACACCATTGCGCGATCAACGCCATCTATCTACGGAGTATAGGAACAGCTTTTTGAAATAAAAACTATCCTATGTCCTTTCTTAGGTTCTAAATTATATCTGTACCAAATTTCAACCAAATCCGTCAAATAGTTGCGGAGATTAATGGTATAAGCATAGAATAGTGTTCGACGTGATTCTTTAATTTGACATAACTTTTTTATTTATGAACCGATTGACATGAAACAAACACTAAATGAAAATTGAAGCATACCACAATATATTCGTGAAAACCGCATCCAACTCGGATCAGCCGTTTCTGAGATTAGCGCGCATAGACAAACAGACAAACAGACAAAAAAAAAGTTAATTACATTTTTGGGTTCGACATCGACATAACAATAACCCCTGCTATTTTTTTTATTTTTATTTTCAATGTACAGACAGCACTTTTCTACGATTTTATTATATGTATAGATACAATGCCAATTGTAGATAACATTGGTAAAGATGTGTAAAAAATACATAATACCTTTTTTGCAACGTCACACCTTTTACCCCCGAGGTAGGTAAAGGTGCACATCACGGCACGTAATACCGTTATACAATGTACACTCACTTTTCACCAATTGTGTTATAAGTCCTATGTAACAAAGGGTGAGACAACAATATTATACTTATCCAAGCATTTAATCTCAATCAGTGTTCGAGATTATCAAAACTAAAATAATTAAATCTGTTCAATGTACTCAAATAAATTACGAATTGTTAAAGACAACAAATATCTGGCTGCACAGTTGTTGCGATGGCTGGGCAATTGGGCGCGCAACTGGTACCGAGTCCGATTCCAGTAAAAAACACATTAATACTTTGACCTACCCGGAAATCGAACCTGAAACCCATTGTCCGGCAGTCGCACTAGCGATCACTCCATCAACGAAGCAGTCATACATAATACTTAATTCACATTTTCAATTCAACCCAGAAGACAGAATGATCACCCAAAATTCCAGAAAACAAATCCGACATCGAGCAAATCTGCAATATATCAATACAAAACTAAGATATAAGATCAGTTATATCGACACAAAATTGACAAATGAATCCCATTGTATGAAAACTATGTCAGCCCGATAATTGAACATATCTTTGCTTCATATAAATATGTATGAGCTATTTTGACGTACTGATTCTATTTGTAAGTAATCGATAGACACACACGATTGATATGGCTTGTCTAGACAGGCTCTCCACTGTATAATATTCACAATAATAATATGTGAAGAGGAAAGATTTGATTGTCTATTTGTTTGTTTGCATTGAATAGGCTGGAAAACTCTTGGACTGATTTAAACAACTTTCACCATTGTAAAGCGTTCATTTTAAAAAGTAACATAGCTTTATAATCGAACTCATAAAAAAAGGAGGTCAGTTTGACCTGTATGTTTGTGCGCTATTATCTCGCGTTTGGCTGAGCCGACTTTGATGCGGTTTTCAGCATAATATTTCTCAGACATAAGAAAAAGTTTCCCTTTTTAAAAAAAATAGTTTTATTATATTTTGACAGGATTGTATATATCCCCACTAAAGGTATTAAAACAGTCCACACATGGGCCCCTAGGGGTCAGTAAACACCTTTACCTGAGTATAAAGTTATAATAATTACTTTGCTAACCTTTTGGTAAACTGTTTCATTAAGCTCATTTTTGAAAACACAATCCTATAACTTTAAAACGATAGTATGTCACGTAAGGGAATCCACGCGAATAACTAGTACTATACAATATCATATCGTAAACTACGTTACATCTCGATTCTCAATCGCAAACGTATTAATAAAAGCATTGTAACTATTGTATTGCTGTCAAATTCAGTAACCTTGCCTATATTAGGAATCTCGATATGGGTATTATCTAAGTTTAAGCAAATAGAATTTTAATTTTAATGTTTAAAGATCAATTGAAAACTTATCTTTGCTTATTTTCATTTTAACGTTTAAAGTTTAATTCAAATATTATCCTTGCTTATAAACTATCTGTTACGCGATTCCAAACCAGTCTTTCAAACGAAATAAAATATTTATCAAAGAAGCAAAACACAAAATCCCTGTGTTAAAATCGAGCTGTTTAATATTTTATTTTTTAATCGTTGCCCCACACTAAGATTTTCTCCTGTCGTGGGTGCGTTTACGAGTGCGAGAATCGAACGAGCTATTCGTTACACGGTAGCCAGTTGCCTACGCACGGCGTCAACAGTGCAGTCATTTTATTGTCACGTAAGTAATTTAGCAGTTCGTTATTATTACGCTAATACTGTAGATCTCTGGCACTGCGGACTACCTAGCGCGTCTACCGGGGCTCCGTCTCGAAAAGCAGGAGCAGGAACGGAATGGTTTTTAGACAGTAAGAGACAGGAAAAGTCGTGGGATAATTTTTCCCTCCTTAAGAAAAACTATAGATCTCGGTCTATTTATGTCCTGAATTCGAAATTGCTCTCATAGCTCTGAAATATTGTATGTGAAAAATGTTATAAATAAACAACACTAGCCGCTAGTACAGAGTCGTTTACAACTAAACTTCGTGGTTTTCGATACAAACAAGTGTAGAATGTGACCTCTTTCATGAAATATTAATATCAGTTCAATATATTGCTTGTTTACTTTAAAAAGGGACGCATGTCATCTATATTTCGTGCAAAAATAGAGTTCGTATTTTGTTAAAGTAAATATAAGAGGTAATATATGTTTGTCTGGTTTCGTTGACCGAATATCTCAATTGAACCAAGAATAACTAGCGAGGTTAAGTTTGATCTCGGGGTCAGGTACAGTAATGAAGTATTCATTACGTTTTTATAGTGTTATTTTTTATCTAAGTGCACGTGACCTGTTTACCGGCTTTTGACTTAATGTTTATAGTTATAATAGTTATTTAAATTTCAATCTTAACACTTAGCAGTAGCACAGAGTTTTGAATACCAACTATTCAATATTACACCCACCAATTCCAAAAAAAAAACAATAAAAAATCGGCATCTGAAACAGCCAAAATCAACTTAACACCTTTCATAACAAGTATCAGTTTTGTATGAAATAGCCACAGACCACCTTAAGCTTTCGTTTCCAGTCAAGTACCCTCCGAAACAAACATTCCTTATGAGTACAACCTTTGTCTCGCAAAGGATTGAAACAACCCACAACAATTTTATTTGCCTTCAATAATCAAAGTCGTTGTTTTTAGCCCGGTTTGGTTTCGAAGTATAGATTTTCGTTTTTTTCCAACAAATAAATACATATCGTCACGCCTTTAATCCCCGAAGGGGTAGGCAGAGGTGCACATTATGGCATGTAATGCCACTGTACAATGTACACCCACTTTTTACAATTTATGTTGTAAGTCCCATGTAATAGGTGGTGAGCCTATTGCCATAACTAATAGATGTAGACTTATTTTATGTAGGATAAAAAGAGTTTCATATGAAGCTGCTTACTCGTTCTCTAGCATGATCATTGATTTCAGAATTCGGCCGTGAATTCTATTCAAAGACGTTTGACCTTATATTAAGCATTACCAAAAGTTTCCATTACAAAATTCTCAGCAGTATTTCAGTAATGAGAATAATATGAATTGGTAGGCATAATTTGTTGAGGTTCGAAAATTTCTCAGTAGTAGCACGGAGTTTGGAAATGAGCTCAGTATATGACAATATGCTCACCCCCTATTACGTGGAACTTATAACATAAATCGTGAAAAGTGGGTGTACATTGTACAGTAGCATTACATGCCGTAATGTGTACTTTTGCCTATCCCCTTCCCACTATGAAGAAATTCTTCTAAAAATACACCCAAAAGAGTTTCCTTCCTAGAACCTTCTATAAATACATTGGTTCTCGGAAATCAGAGAAAATCTTTAACTATCCAGGCTAAATAACATCATCAATTGCACAAGTTCTGCTAGGGCTACTTTTACCATATTATCCAAAGCCGATCTGATCATCGAAGATACTTGAGGCTTCATTTAATGGGAGCGTCTGGTCTGAAATACTACCCGCACTGAATGCTGGACATAGGACGCCATCTCGCTAATGGTAAGGCGCGGCCTATTATCGGCAAGCGCGCGCTCTGGTTTTATCAGATCAGATTGACTTGTATTAGGTTTATCTGGAATTTACCGATAAGTTAGTACATTTTATCTAAAAATAAGTTTAGATTAATTAATCTGAGTCATTTTCAAATCTTAAAGATTTATTATAGTCACAGATTTCTTAATCCTTTTTTCAAGATTCTGATTACACCAACCACACGTAGCTTACCACAATAAAAAATCCACCATTACTTTGCCTAGCTACTTAATAATAAACTAACATTACTTTAGGCTAATTTTGAATAGTCTAAGTACTTTCATAGTGAGCTTCTTGTAATCTAGACTATGTACAATTTATGACCCCTATTAACGTATTGTACATCTTCAATAATGAAGCGAAAATTGTACATAGAACTTATATTGTCAATATTAATATCCGCGGGCTCTTGTCCCTGACAATCCCTATTGTTACATTTTATGACAAGAATAGATAAGGTTCATTTTGGTTAGTTCGACCGTAGATTTATAAATAAACTTTTATTTTTAGAAGTATGTAAGTTAGAGTGTTAACCACGTACCTACGTAAAGAGTGTCATCGTAAACCTGTCTATATAGGTATTTATTATAAAATAGAATGTTAAAGAAATCCTTGAAACAAAGATACACACAAATGTACATACTGTCACACCTTCAGCGTTTCCCACAGTGTGAAAGGTATTAAAGATAACAAACAAATTGTGATTTACACCTCTTTTGATCTCTTCAAGGAAGTAAGAATAATTATGTTCTTCTAATTCTTTGCCTATCTCATTATTAATATAATGAGTATTCCAGAAATCCTGTCTTAAACAGAAACGTAGCACGTAGCTACACCGCTACGACGCTGCTACGCGTTCTACGTAGCGCTGCTACGAATCACTAGATGAAATTTTCCGAATTGATTTATTTTGATAATTTCATTTACACTATTTCTAATTTAGCATGGCATAGTATAACAATTGACAGTTGACTGGAAGTTAGCTATTCAATACTTCTCATATCAACCAACAAGAATAACCATATTCTAATACAAACAAGATCTATGTTTCACTCTCATGTTTTGTGCAACTTTCATAAAGTTAGCATCAACGTAAGTTTAAACCACACAGCACCAAATTCCTAGAACAAGTCTAGGCCAGGGATTCTCAAAATTGGTGCCGCAAACATACGCCAGAGGTACCGTCGACGTAGATAATAGATAATAATTAAACCGTGTATGTAGTATATTGTTAGTTGCATTTACTGTTGTGAAACTATCAATATTCTGTACCTATTAATGGATTACTTTAAGAGTTAGTTGTTTCACCAATATTTATTAACACGATAAGGTCCCAGATAAATTTGCGGGTTACCGTCGCTCTGGCTCGAATCAGGAGTAGGTATATGATGGTTTTTAGTCACTAAGAGTTTCACACTCCCGTATCTCGTCTCACCCAAGGTAAGAGAAGTCATTTGATTATTTTTATTTATTTATTTATCTTATAAAATTAACAATAGTGTGGCCTTAAATCTAAACTCGCCAAACTGTTACGTTTGATGGCGAGTGGCACTCATTACATATTACATTAAGAAAAAAATGTTTTTCTCCCTTCAAAAATAAAAGGGTACCTCGGTCAAAAAGTTTGGGAACCTCTGATCTAGGCTACCTGATATGAACACTAACAAGAACACAAGTTAATTAACAAGCGTATACCAGGTGTAACATTGTCTTCCATCTTTCTACCTGATAAGGATTCTTTTGGTATATTAAAATCTATTTTTAAAGCGTTGTTTTTGTTTGTCCAGCTCATAAAGGAGATTCTGAGAATTTTGGTGCTGTTGTAAGTATAATATCGTTGATTTGTGATTAGGTCATATCACTTTATACTTTAGAATATTGGTAAGTACAACTAATATTCGCAATATTTTTATAATAAGTATCGTGAGACATACCAAATTAACTAAAAATCACAGTTTACTCACGTACATTAATAGAGAAAAGCTCTACTAGTTCTAAACTTTACTGCTAATACAGCCTACTGCTAGTATCTGCGCGACGTCACCGCATCTGCGCACGCTGCTCATGATGAGGAGTCCCTCTGTAACTCGAAACTTGTAGAGCTTTTCTCCATTAATGTACGTAAGTAAACCGTGTTTTTTAAGCAATTTAGGTACAGAAATAGTTAAAGGGTTAATATTTATTAACATTAGGTGATTACTGGGTCAATGCTTTTGAAATTCTTACTTCTTAAAATTTTCCCGCATTGGTCAACCTAGTCTTATCCATTTAAAAGTTCGTGTATAAGCAGAATTGAGTTTATTTTAGGATTTTATAAGCCTCATATTTTCACACACACCCTTCCACGAAATGATCCATACACTTATAACCAAAGGTTCATATGTACCTATATACGTGCTATTTACTCCCTTTTACATATATTTTAAAACAGATCGGTACAAAGTAACACATATCCTTTGAGGCCTGAATTCTATGAAGTTATTTAATTACCCAAATTACTTTTAACTAAAAATAAAAGGTAATGGTTCCCGCAATTGTTGATGCCTTATACAGATAAATGGATTCAGAAAGTAGGCGTTACAAAGTAAAGATATTAATTCGAAATTCTACTTGGGAATTTAATTAATTAGGTTTAAAATTCGTAAAGGATATTTTTAGCTTGGAGCTAGTACCGTTCGCTGTTTTGAAAGTATGCTCAAATGCTTTCATTTAACAGACTTTCAAAGAGCATTTTTTAAAATATAATAATGATACTAACTTTTAAGTATTTGATTGTCGTATATTTATACTTATATTATTTAGACACTACTTACAAACGGTGAAGGAAAACATCGTGAGGAAACTTGGGTTTATAATTTCTAATTATTAGTTACAGATCCGCAATAAGCCAGCGTGACGATCAATCTCAAGCCTTCTCCTTCTGAGAAGAGACTTTTAGCCAGCAGTGGCCACTTATAGACTGATGATGATGATAATGATGATATTTATACTTATCTTCAAGCAAGATCTCAGCTCAACTTTGCACCGCATTCAGTCAAGTTATAAGGAAAGCTAAGCAAGTACCCTGATCTTGTAAGGTGCAGTTGGTAGCACAAATAAAACCTTGTTACCTCTACTAACGTAGCAGGCAGACGTTTCAATTTCTTTGTAGCGGGATCTTTTATCCCTAATTGGATGGAACCAGCGGTATTATGGCCAGGGATGTACCTGGTAACTGCTAAAATTGTATGGTGAAGATTTGTTTTTAATATAATCACGACTGAGGTGAACACTGTTTTATTAAGTTAAAAGTACTTTACTGAAAATAATGTGCCATCTGATCCGAAAAAGAACAGGCCGAAGTATACATTTTTAATTTAGCACCTTTTTTATAATCTGGCAAACGAACAGACGGATCACCTGATGATAAGCAAATCGTCGCCGCCCATGGACACCCGAAACACCAGAAGCGTTACAAGTGCTTTTCCAGCCTTTGGGGGTTAGGAATTTAAGTGTTGATGGGGAATCGGGGTCTGGTTTTTTGGTTAATTTTTTTTTTAATTAGAAGATTGGAAGGTGGGTAATTTTGCGTCTCCAATAACCTCACTCATACCACGACATACAACACAAGCGTTGTTTCACGTCGGTTTTGGTCACTTAGTATCGCTCTGAGCACAAATTATGCTTTTAATTCTAAGCATTAGTGGGTGAACCTATTCTAATACACTGGACACAATTTAAAACTTTGTACTGTCTCTAAAATTGTTTAAATAATTAAAAAAAATATATAGTTATAAGAAAAGAAGTTTAAAAATGAAACTGTACCTAAAACTAAACAACAATTACGATAATCTAGTCGCTAGTTATTCAAACAGCCAATTGAGAAGCATCGTTCGTGCTGACCACTCTATTTATCCTCGCTTTGATTAATAAATAAACCGGTTTAGAATTGATTTAATTAATTTCAATCGGATCCCGACGGCTGGATGGTCATTGAAGCACGCAAGTGGCATTATAAGGGCTTAAAAGCTTTTTAATCTTCGTGATAGCTATTAATTTGTAAATTCAACTTATAGGGCGAGGGCCGTGTTAAAATATCGCCTGTTAGTTTAGTAGTGAAATTATATCGCTAAATGGATTTTGTCAGAGGCTTTACCCACTTTATTGGTATAAAAGTAGCGTATTCTAGGCTATAATCTATCTCTATGTCAAGTTTCATCTGAATACGTTCAGTAGTTTTTGCTATGAATGAATACAAACATCCATGGTCTTCATTAATGTTTGTAATTATTTCTTTTTTTGAGTAGATAGATAGGTAATTTTTATTTTGTAACATGAATGGCATTAGTTTCAATGTAAATGTTTAGAAATAGCTAAAAGTTTCTGAATTTAAGGTCAAGTATTTTTAGCTTTCAGCTATAAATTGAAGTGTTTACTGTTTACGGATAATTATACCTACTCAATGTCTGAGATTCGTGACTCTCAATCCAATGAGTTTGTATTTAAAGGGCCTGTTTCACAATGTCTGGATAGCCATTATGTACATATGTATGCGTAAGAACGTAATTTGTATGAATTATCCTGTCACATCAGTTTATCGGACAAGTACTTGTGGTTGTGGTAAAACTACAGAGTAAACAGGCCTTTTGTCATATTATATCACAGCATACAAAATGTGTATTTTAACAAAAACAATCAAACCTGTTTAACTATTAAAACTATGTTCTGTTTAAACTAAATTATACTAAAATATGGAAATACGCTAAAGAAGAAGAGTTACAGACATAGCTTTCAAAATATGTGGGCTGAAGTGGCAATGGGCAGGCCACGTCGCTCAAGGAATCAGTCCTTCAGACCGCCAAGCCAGAAAGGAAATTGAGTGATGACAGCGGAACGGAAGACGTAACATGGGCAGATCTTCCACTAAGTGGATCGACGATCTCGTCAGTCGCGGGGTGCCAGTGACTTATCGTTCTACGTGGAGGACTAAGGGGGAGGCCTTTGTTCAGCAGTGGACGTCTTACGGCTGATGATGATGATGATGATGAATAAACTAAACTAGTGCGCTACACTTTTTGCTACTCCTGTAAGCCAGTAGATACCTACAATCAAGAAAACACCGGAACATTGAAGTCCGGCGCGTCCCGGGGACATTAATGACTGTCTTGGATCCCGCAACGAAATAAATCAGGAGATATTATTAGAGGAGAAGAAAAGAAAACGATAGTTTCCACTTGCCTCGGTAAATTTTAATGCACTTTACTTACGAGTATCACTCAGATTTACTCATCACACATGAGACTTATGATACACGCGAACGTGATCGAATACCAGATCTCGCATCGAATTTGAAATCCTAAATTCAGTAGATACTCACATCTGTGACTGCTTAGGGCAGTTTACATACATCAAATCATAATATTGTGGAAACATATACAACATAGTATATGTGTAACAAACACTAGCCATATCTTCACGTCTTGATTAAATTATCCTTAGTTATATGCAACACATAGTACGAGTAACAACTGCTTATAGAGCACGGATTAGTAACTAAATGGAGAGTTATGTGATGATAATGTAATTGGATGTACATGCATAAATGCTTAATGTGTATTGTATGATAGTTGTGGTAACAAATTATATCTGTTGCTTTTCTTAATGTAACTGTTGATGAAGAAATGGGCATTGCTTTAATATTTTTAAAACAACGCTGTATTTAGGTAATAATTAACCCTAAAAGTATAGTTCATTCAAAATTAAATCAATCGTACAATACGTCATCTAAGTCCATTAGCAGCCGAAACCTAATACTAAAAGAGCACACAAACTTTAATATGATTAAGTTTGATTGCACGGTCGTTGCCGCATAACGTGTAGCGGGTTCGATTACCGCACTGAACAACTCTTTGTATATGATCCATAAAGTGGTGTTTCAGGTCTGGATATCAGGTGTATGTGATCTTGTATGTTTATAAAGGCACCCACGACAATGAAGAAAATCCTAGAGCGCGAGTTTTCTGTATAATAAAAAAATATATAAGACACTACAAAACCAGTCACAACTAAAACTTCACACTTAATACTAGTACGTTAAATCGAAAATCCAGTTCGTGGGTCATTTCATTTATTTCCCCGACCGAAGTATCGACTGGATCGCAACCACTTGACCAATACAAAGCAGGCACTTAGCATTCCATTCTTGTTACATCCATGCTGATACGGTTCGTTAACGTTTCCGTGTAAGTTAGGCCACTGCTGCATCTTGTGGACCACTTTGGAACTAGATTTGTGGTCAAATTACAATCGCCTTAGTTACTTGTTATTTAATTTAGTAGTTAAATCTGTCTTTTGTGTGAGAAACTGTTTATAATCAATCTTTTTATTCTTCGTGGAGGTCGTATCGTGGTGGTCCAGAGGTTTAAGACACCCGCTTCTCAGAGTGCGAGTTTGAAACCTACCAACTTTCTAAGATTATTTAGACACCACTGAAACAGTGAAGGAAAACTTCATAAGGAAACCTGGACTTGATAATTTCTAACTATAAGTTTGAAATCGCCAACCCGCATTGAGCAAGCGTGGTGATTATTGCTGAAACCTTCTCCATGCGAGAAGAGGCTTTGGTCAGTAGTAGAGGAATGTAAAACCTTTAAAACCATTACAAATACATCGTGTCGTATATTAATTCATCTATATTTAACAATATATAATAAAACTACAGAAAAAGTACATTCGAGCCGGGTTCGATTCTTGGATCGGGCAAAGTATTACTGGTTTTTTTTTCGGATTTTCGAAAGCTTTCTTAGTAGTAGCACGGAGTCTGGAATTGTACCCAGTATATGGCAATAGGCTCACCCCTATTACATGGGACTTATACCACAAATGGTGAAAAGTGGGTGTACATTGTATAGCAGCATTGTGTGCCGTAATGTGCATCTCTGCCTACCCCTTTAGAGTTAAAGGCGTGACGTTGTAAAAAAAGAAAAAAGTAATTACCATACCAATAAAATATGATGATTGCTTAACGAGACAACAACAAAACACACAAACAGACAGCATAATGTAATAATGTAAACACAATGGAATATTACATCGCCGTAATAATACAATTAATTAGACGCCATGAGCAAGCACTTCACAGCACAAAGACCGAATGTATTTAGCTAGCATGATATTGTTCTAGATATCTAAATGTAATCTATGTATGTATTGTACATATACGACTATGTCATACGTTACTAAGTTAACACATTATGTTTAGATTTTGGGTGCTTTTCCACCAGAGATGTGCTATGTAACTATGCTACGAAGATGTAAGAACTAAGCTGTGAAACTATGTGACCGTTTCCACTGATACTAAGCTATGTAACTGTGTAAAGATGCGCAGTTCGAGTATGCGATGTATCGATAGTATTGAAGTCGTCCATAGCACGCATCTTTCCATATAAAACATATGTAGCTTAGCTGAGTCCGTTTTCACCAGTACTAAGCTATGTGTACCAATGAATATGATTGGTGGAAGCCATACGCATCCACAGCAATGCAGCATAAAACATCTCTGGTGGAAAAGCAAGCAGCAAAGTACATTGGTAATAGTCTGCATTTGGATTAATTCTGTCATTTGATGAAAGCTATTGTATTTAATGTGTTCAGTTATTTGATAAAATGTCTAAATCAACATTGCCTTCTTCTTTATACATCTGCGTTTAGCTTTTATCATGTTTCACTTTTGCTTATACACAATAATTATAAAACCAATATCACAGACTCATTTAGAAATGAAGTAACATATTTATTTTCATACGTTCATTCGCAATATGATTTACTGCCGATTTCTTCTTAACTAAAAGAGAAGTTATTTTAAACTAAAATAGATACATTTGAGGAGTTTCAATCAAATAATACTGACTTTATGAACCGTTGCTTGAAGCTACAGCAAGAAGATAATATCTTCAGAATACACATCTTCACACAAATTTACATACACAATACAACTGCAATCTATTTATATCGCAAAATGACATTAGTTAATCGGTCGTTGACCTCAGCTTAGCCACGAACGTCGAGACCAAATAACAGAGGCTAGTAAATCACCATGTTTTATACACAAACTTTACGCATAAAAGACACTTTATCAAGCTCAACTTGACAGCAATATGGTCTTGGTAACATTTCGAGTAAACATTTTTTTACCAAATACTGTTCTGGGTTTTTGAAGAGTCTCAACAATTTTATATTATTTTGGTAATATCCTGCTGACGCGTATTGTTATAATGAAAAGCTGCCTACTAAACTAATGCTACGGCAAACTTCTTTTTCTTCTAAGTAAAACTGTGCCTCTTTAATATAGCTGTGATACGACGACTCACGTTACCAATTCAAAAACAAATGACAAGAACGGAAATATAATATTATTTTTCTATAATACTATTTTTTTAAATACTCTTTGCATAAAATACAAGTGGTGGTGACATAGGGCAATAGATTCACTTTGTATGATATGATCATCAATTCTGTTTCAACACTTCATAAATTTGCATGAATGTAAATTAAAATATTATTGTAGTAGAAACGAGCACTTCCAACCACAAAACCTCAGGCCGGTAGAGGCTGCATTGTCGGAAAATTCAGATAGTTTCAATTAAACGACATTAGACAGCCGTGGTTTGCCCAACCTAACAATTAAATCCTACACCTAAAACCGAACTCGTTGCCATTTAGGTAAACTAAACTAAAGGTTTAAATGGATCAAACTGCATTTAATGTACAATATTGAATAAGGTATGTAAATAGCGTATGTAAAAATAATTTTGAATAAAGTTTCAAAAGGATTTGTGTTAAAATTGGAGTGGAATGACTCAGCATATTTATATCATTGAAAAATATGTTTTTTAAAATCTTAAAAAAGAATAAGAGGTTTATGTGATCTTTTTGCCTATCTACGCGCGACAATCGTCGCGTCGTGTGTCGCGGAATGTCTGCTCATGAATATGAGCCTCTAGCATGGCTTGAAACTAGTCGAGTTCCTCGTCAAACGTCAAACAGTTACGTGACTAAGCCCATAACTTAATAATTAATTTAGTATGTCTCACGAATGTCTCACTTAGCTAACTGATTACTACCTGCCACACTCAGAGTCATTTAATGGTTACTTAACCCAGTCCTTAGCAATTGTTTTCGGAACAAAACCGTTACTAAGGAATAATTTAAGTAATCATTAAATGAATATGAGTGTGGCAGTAAATCACTAAAAAGAATACTACTAAAACATACCTAAAACAATCAAAATAAACCTTAAGAGAACCAATCACATCTCAATAGTCCGAATAAAGGAATATAGGGAGTTCCTTGGATTCGCAAGTAATCGGACATTAATAAGTCGTCTTGTGCTTGTAAAGCGGAACTTAGGTCCCATGACAGTCGTATTGAACAGTGGTTGTGTGTCACAAAGCATGGAATTGGAGAAGGTTTAAAAAAACTAATAAACATGGTAAATATCACGTTTTAAGTTCTAATGATATTACTAGTGACTATGTCAGTTTAAAAACTTATATAGGCGAAGGTTTACTTAGTCATGATCAGCCTGAACACGTGTGGACGTGTTCAGCATAGTACTGAACAAAACCCTATTCCCTAATACCTAGCTGGGTAGTAAGGAATTCTTTGTTTCATCTCCTCTTATAATATCTTCTGATTTATTTCGTGGCGGGATCCAAGACAGTTATTCATGTCCCTGGAAGGGACCGCCGGACTTTAGTGTTCCGCTGTTGTCATGGTTGTATTTACTGTATATCCTGGCTTACAACCTAAAGATGCATTTTTGAATTTTTGGTGACCCAACTACGGTTGTTAATTGGTTTAAGATTACAGCAACCTCCCTCTCAAGAGTCAGACTTTCTTCAGCTGTGGATATTTGGGTTAAAGATAGAACATAACGAGAAAACAATAGCCTTTCATACTTTCTGTCGTTCGTAATTTGACCGGTATGTTTTTTTCTATGTATCTTTGGTTTATTTTGTCCTTCTGAACTATCCTCCATTGTGTCCTACATACTAACACTAATGTCCTCTGTGGGACAGATACGGTGTGACGTAATCGATGTACCCGTCACTAAAGCCGATTGCGGAATAGCTTGACCTCTGGAGTCTCTACTGACGCACATCAACCTACTACAACTCTGTAACATTCCTTTAATCGATTCTCAACTTTATCACAAAGGCTCAAAGTTGAAAATATTATAAAAGTGGTGATAGGTTGATCTGAAGACGTCTTACATTGTATTACTATTACAATAGGTCTTTCCGTCAATATGGAGTCGTTTTCCCTATGTATAGAATTGAATGACCTATGTAATCGGTCGGTTTATTTTACATTAATTTTAATGTAGATACATAATAAGGTGTAGGTACATAGTCGTCAAAGTCCATGTATGTTTTAGGGTAACAATAGTAAACACTGTTGTTGATTATAGTCTATCACTTTAATTAATATGTCGTCGTATCGTCAAGATCGTCGGCAGAGGTGCACATAATGCCACTATTGGGTATTGCCATATGGCAATCTGTGATCTGTGATCCGTGCTACTACTGAGATTTTTTTGGAAAACCAAAAAAACACCTGCAGTTGTACTTTGCCCGGCTCGGAAATCAAACCCAAGACTACTTGCGCGGCAGTCGCACTTGCGACCACTAGACAGTCAGTTTAATTAATATGCTTAATTTAATGTTCAATCATAAAGGTTTTCATAAACTTTGTCTTCTTTGTTTGTTAAACAATCCAACATTTCAGCCAGCGAAACCTAACGTATGAAACGTAACGTAGGATATTTTAAGTAACAATTACGATGAAAATACGAGAAAGGTTGAAAGATGAGTGTGTAGCCAAACCCACATCAAATCTCTCCAGTACCCGGTAGTAACTCAAAAGCATAAGTTTATTCACAATTCATAAAAACGTTACTTACATAATTATTTGCTTAACTCTCGCATTAATTTTGAGAGTATATTTGCTGTACATATTACAATAACCTGCTTTGCATAATGTCTTAAAGCGGAAAATGTATTTTGAACATACGTATGATATTAATAAGATCCAACATTAAGACAAATTCGTTAAGAAACCAGCGTTTTTACAATAAAAGGTTTTTTTATGGGAACGTGATAAAAGGTTTCATACCGGGAAACAAGCATGACGTATCACCTGATGGTAAGCAATAGCCGCCGCCTATGAACACGTGTGTTTAAGTGCGTTGCCAGCTTTTGGGGGTTAAATATTTAAAGGTTGTTGGGGAATCGGGTATTAGGAAGATTTGGAAGGGGCGTAATTGGGTCTCCGTTAACTTCACTCACACAACAAAATACAACGCATGCGACGTGAAACATCACGTCGGTTTTCTGTGAGGCCGTGGTATCACTCCGGTCGAGCCGGCCCATTCGTGCATGCATGACTCTCCCACACTTATAAAAAAACCTTAGTTAGAATCGTAAACACACAAAAAATAATATAAAAACACATCTCAGTGTTAATATAGACCTTTTAATTAATAGTAGCACTCCATCCAACCTTAAAATCACACGAATATTTCGAAACAAAAAGTACACAAGACAAGAGATGTCAAGAAACGAAATTGCGAACTAACCTAAAGGGAGTATATTTGCTGTCGCCTAATAAAGTGACTAATTAATAATGATGTTTCATTTGCGAGAATCAACGTAAGTTAATTAAGATCACATCTCATGCGTCGGCTTGGCGTTCGTACTCGGTAAATATTACTCGCGAGGCATAAAACTCATGCGACATGATGGTACGATGGCTATACGTCATACAGATTTACAATTTAGCTCCGACGAACTAATTGGATGCAGGTAACAATGTTTGCGCCCGTAAGCCCCGCTTACTCCATGCGCCTGCTCTCCTGAATAATTTTATTGCTTCATATGCATCAAAAAATTTACTCGATGCGATGACGTCGTCCCAATTCTCTGTTTTTTCGTGTATATATTTTAATTGCATGCCTTTGTTATTGCTAACTTAAAAAAAAACTGTGTTTACAAGAAAATACCATGATGGATTTTTTTTTTAAATCGTTACATTGCAATTCCTTTAATCGATATAAAAATCTTGCAAATAATAAGTATTTAACTCAGGTTAAACTTAACAAGGTTTAAATAAATACTCCTACTCATTTTTGGAATAAATGTAGGTATTCTTCAATTGATTAAAAAAGCATTAACTCTTATGTTTCATTCACCTCTACGAGTACATACTAATCTTTTCATAATGCATCGCCAGATCGTCTACACATTTTCTAAAAACCTTTGAACTGAACCTAATATTCTATTGTAATCGAGCCTCAAAGAAAGAGCTTGAGTTAAATAATTCCAAGTACACTAATATTAGTAGCTCCAAATTGAATTCTAGCCAGGCAGCAAATTATCCAGACAACTGACAGGTAGATAGATTAGGCAGGTCATACGTTCCTAACGCGCTGTCGAAGCAGACTGCACACAGACGCACGGTGGTGCTCTCTAGTTGATTGCAGACAAAAATTGTTGGAATTTATTGTGTGGGAGAAAGGGTTTAGGTAATTTGAAACTGATATGTAAGTAGTGTTAAAATAATTGTTATTTGATTTAATGGTATTAAGTACTGAGAATTTTGCAAAAGACAGTTCTATATTTTTCTTCTTCTTCTTTGTAATTATGCAAAAATCCGCAATCAAATGATTTAGTAAATTAGTGTCTATAGAATGTTGAAATAATACTTACTACTCTAAATAAACCACTATTTTATGACTAACATTGTACATTTCAAAATTAAGCGTACCTACATTTAAATTAAATTTTGCTGGATACCAGGTATATTCTAATACCTTTTATATAATTTTGTCCTGCAGAGAGACAGACTGTAGCACTGTGCGACGCGACGAGATAATTTCATTGAAAGATTCGACCGCCGTCGACATCTACACGTTAATGAAGTTACGCTACGGCTATACCGGTGTAAACAAGTAAGATTTTACTCCCAAACACATTATAACTAATAAAATAAACTTACTTTTAGAAAATTTAACAAAATTACGGTTATGTGTTTGTTCGCTCACATTGTAGCCGAGTTTTTCTGCGGCCGTGTTACTGCGACGTTAATTCGGCACGTAAAGCTACTTTGTCTTCAACAACTAAACAGAACATTTATTTTCTTTCTTCAAAGAAAATATAAATGAAAATACAAAGTTATTCGCCCTTACTTTTGCTCGTAGCTCTGCGAGATACTCAATAATTTTAAATCTTCATTATCTTAGTTTGAGTTTACTCGTAAAATATTAAGTTTATAGTAACGCGAATGCTCTATAATATTCATCCTCGAAAGTTAAGCATACATTTATCTAGAGTACGCCGCGGCTACGGCTCAATTTACCAAGCAGCACTTGGTAAAAAACATAAATCTTAAAACTTCATTACTCGCTTCTCCCACAAGTTGGTTTTTCTCCCAACAAGGCGTTGATGTTTACGATTTAAAAGGTTTTCGACGTAAAATATTACTGTTGCCGACACTTCACCGCCTCCGCCTAATGGTTAAGATGTCAGGTAAAGAAAACGCTGGCTGCGGGTTCGATGACACGTTTGGAAAGTATGAAAATGAAAAAGTTTTTTCTTATTTGAAGTTTGCAGAAATATGCGGAGCATCGAACGTATTGTTGAAATATTCCGGTTAGAAACGTATACTCTGTGGGTAAATGTTTGCATAGAATTTCGTTTTACTGGTATGTGGGTATCTGTTCCTGGTAAACGTGGATAGATTTACCGTTTGAGCCATTTTTCTTTGTTGAACATTCGTAATACTTGGATTAAAATACCAGTTAAAACGTACTTTTTTCATGGAATAAGTCGGTAAACGAGCAGACGGATCACCTGATGTTAAGCAATCGCTACCGCCCATGGACAGCCGAAACACCAGAGGCATTACAAGTGCGTTGCCGGCCATTTTGGGGGTTGGGAATTTAAGGATTGATGGGGAATCGGGGATTTTGAAGGGGGATAATTGGGCCTCTGGTAACCTAACTCACACAACGAAACACAACACAAGCGTTGTTTCACGTAGGTTTTCTGCGCAACGCAAGAGTTGTGTCACTTCGGTTGAGCCGGCCCATTTCGAAGCATGGCTCTCTCATACGTTCAGGATAAGTTCTAAAAATAATTATGCTTCCATATCAAGAAACAGACTCCTCAATCGTAAATGTATAACGCGAATCGTTCGATATACAATATTACTGATCTTTAAATTTCCAGTAAGCTAGACAAGAAGCCCACACAAAATCATGAAATAAGTTCTAGTGCCTAGCATGCATAATTCAATTTGTTTAGCAGAGTATAAATTTCTATTGAACACAGCAAAAAGTTCGTTATGTAAATTATTAGGTACTAGGCTGGCTGGCTAACCTGAATAGTACCTAGGGTACTCTAAAACTTGGAGCGTTTCAACATAATCATGTTTTCGGTGAAAAGTAGACACCAGCTCGTCAAAATACACTAAACTGTCTTTAGTTTACGCATTTTCAACTTTATTATTTTGTAATAAAGTCGAATATCCTTTGACGTAATTTGGATTGAGCATGATGTGCTTCGTTTCTAACTAAGAAAAAGTTGCTAAAATACGTTTTAATAATTTTATGTAAAGAATAAGTGCGTCGTTCTTCTAGTGGCTATAAACCCCACTGCTAAGTTAAAGTGTCAAATTCGCAGATTTATAATGAGAATAAGAAAATAGAAGAAATGAGAAGGTTTTTTTTTAGGGGGGAAAATCATCCAATTACTTCTTTCGCCTCGGGCGAGGCGAGAGGGAGTGTCAGACTCTTACTGACTAAAAACCACCCCGTTCCTACTCCTGCTTTTCGAGCCGGAGCCCCGGTAAACCCGCTAGGTAGGGCTCCGGATCAGGCATCAGCCTTACTGGACCCCATCTGTGGTGGTCTAATGGCTCTTTGAGGCGCGCGCTCGCTCTCTCTTTAGGTTAGTAGATGGTTTTTACTTTATACAAAGTATTACTGGTCTCTTTTCGTTTTCCGAAAATTTGACAGTAGTAGCACAGAGTCTGGAATTGTGCTTAGTATATGGCAATAGGCTCACCCCCTATTACATGGACTTTTAACACAAACATTGAACAGTGGCAGTAAGTGCCATAACGTGCGCCTCTGCTTAACCCTTCAGGAATGAAAGGCGTGACGACACGACAACTTTTTATATTGTAGGTACTTTGAATTTGTAAAAGTTAACTAGTAAGCGAAACAATAGCAACAGCCCTCGAATAAGTCACATGAAACAATTCAGTAAAAATAGATACCAATTTTCTAAACACTCGCATACTGTGCAGTATGCATGTACGTACATATATAGTACCTATATACATACATACGTAGGTACAATATGTGCCTCTACAAAAAGAACTAATGAATTTCCCGCGAGCCCGGGTGTTCAATTAACCCATCCATTCTCATCAAGTTCCATGAATACCTAGTCGCTTTTAAAATATTATTTGCATAACTTTCAAAACCGGTATCCCATTTATACCAATTTTTAAACTGGAAAAATACTAAAAACAAAATTTTCACTCGCATAAAGTAGCGACTAAATTCCAGTTTCCTAAACAAAGGTGTATAAACGATGCAATGGTTTATTTTTTTATAGTTTTTTCATCGTTTTTAGTTCGTTATTCGGAGTATGATCTCGTGGAACATAGGAAAATTTTAATATTTCCATAGATTCATAAAGTATTTTCAACCATAGATTTTCAGTATTTATATCAAGGTTAAGACAAAATAAAACTTACCTATACGAAACGTAGCCGGCCTCATCTAGTTATTTAAGAGATTGACGTGTAAAGAGTTACATTGTAACCTATTTGCAAAAATAAATATCATTTATCATTAAAAAAAAGATAGAAATATACAAACATGAAATGTTTTACCCAAGTTACACGCAGTACAAGCTAGATAATTTTGATAATTATCAGTTTACAACAGGCGTTTTGCTAAGCAATTAGCCACAGGCGCGCCGGTACGGCCGGTCACTAGTGGTCCCTACGTGCGGTCCCACAATCGCCCAGCTAACAACACTACGCCTGCAACTTTAAACACGCCCTTTCAACATAGCCTTTGTAAATTTTACTAAATTCACTTTTGTTTTACTGAATAGGTATGAATTCTGCGAAACATGTAATACGAATGTTTACATTCTAGTTTGTAAACCGCTTACGGCGGCTAAAACTATTATTCGCCACTCCACTTAAATGCAATCTGTTTTCAAATGCTTTTGTTTTTGGGTTGCAAAGGTAAAATGGATGAGGAACTAAAATGTGTTTAACTAAAACACAGTTTGGTCGTTATTTACCTTTGAGTTTTCAATACTGAAGTACTTAGTTGTTTAGTTTGACATGAATCCTATTGAATAGGAAAAGCCTGTGACAACTATAACTAAGTTAATCAATGTAGTTGTTAACGAACCTAATAAACAGTTTCTGATGTTATTGCTAACTACAAAGTTTCGTGTCAACCAAACGCTTACGAAACTAGAATATTTTGCGCGTATAGAATTTCTTGCCTGATTTATAGTAGACTTCAGCCCGCGGCGAACTGTGGGCGGAAATAGAAAATGGTTTTCCATATTGCAAGAATCGTATTCGAACCGGCAAACTGTTACCAGATTTTTTGCAAATCCTTCCTACCTAGTGCTAATCTTTTTTATTTACACTTTTACACATAATAAGGAAACTCAAGCAATACAATTGAAAGAATTTAGTTACAAATCCACATAATCTTATAAACAAAAGCGTAGTCAAATAATCGTCACCGCACAGTTGCCTATACAATCAAGAAAACCAAACACTGGTACCAAAGCATCCATAAAACACAAATACGTGCCCCTTCACACAGACCAAACAAGTCTAGCCTTAAGAAGTGTAACATAATTAAATGATAAGACTCCCTGTGGTAAACAGGGATTACTCCACAAAGGTGTAAACTGTCACGTAGCCTATGTACGTCAGCGCTATCGTATGCCGTGTGAACGTTATCTTAGCCGTGATTTACAGCCTTGCAGAATTTAATTAGGGCTGGCACCGCCTAGGGACACGTTTGATGAGCTAGGGAAATTTCTAGCTTAGTTTTTGTCGAGTACAAAGGTTTTGTTGACTCTCAGAAGAGATTGTGTCGTGGAACAGAATGGGCTAATTTAATTTGGGTCATGGTCTTCTGGGATTAATTGTGGACCACTTTTTAAATGGGCAAATTGGATATAGAAGTCTTAGATAAGGGTATTAAAAATAGACTGGTTGTATTTATAGAGCATGAAAATAATGATACCCATAAATAAATAGTCCCCGCCGAGGAATTCTTAATTGGAAGAACCGTTGTCATGTTGGATGATAATTTAATTAATGAAAACAATTCAATACAGTGAGTTGAAGAAATTTTCTCCGATATTAAATTAAGCCCGAATGAAATGAAATATTCTGTGAAAAATAACAAAGTTGGATTGTAAAAAGGTATGATAAATTGCTGGTGGTAAATCTTTATGAGATCCGACCTCGTCATTTCAACATTACGGGCTTTATTTGAGGGAAAAACAATCGCGAACTGTTCAAATATCTTTTAATGTTTACTGTACTAAGGTTTATTATCTGGTTTTAACATTATGACAATTATTGGTACACGTTTCAAATATTTTCTGTGAAACTAAGATAATTGGCCCACTTGGGCGCCAATACAAAAATGGCGCCCAAATGGGACTAACAGATTTATAACTGAATACAATAACACTTAAAATATAAAATTAAGTATATTAAACACTAGCAGACACTATAAACATTATACTTGACGTTCTAAAACGGTTTAACATTCGTTCTCCAAAACAAATTGGAACAGTTTAATTAAATAAAAGCACAAAGAGCTCCATTAAGGTATTAATTTTCACTGAAACACGTGGGTTGTTATATAAATATACTAAAATTGGCAAGCACGTTTCATTCAATTTCTGTCACCCCTATAAATAACGAGTACCTAATGTGGACAGAACCTAATCACGGTACTGTGTAAATCCTATGAATATCACATAATTAGCTTTGTTATGTTCCAAATTAATATTGTTAATAATCCTCGCTGTGACGTCACGCGATTTATGTTCACGTAACATTATTACTATTAACAAACTAGTCTGTCAATGTAAGCACTAGTTTTGTATTGATTTAAGCTATGTAATCTAGTCTAATATTAATTTGTCATGTCAATTTGAAACTGAGTCATCATGACCTTTCTTCTTGTTTGCTTAGCTTTGACTAGATTGAATCATATTACAAATATCTTAAAGAACATTTTCCCTCACAAATCTATCAGATGATTGTATTTCTTTCATAAAAAATAAATCATATGTATAGAACCAACGGCTTTGCGTGCTCCAGAAACAAGATGGAGCTTTAAGGTGTTTAAACTGGATAAAAGCGGTTAGTCAGCATCGTTGAAAATTACGCTCTACCAACAATTATTTTTAAATTGATTGTGGATCTCCTAAGTTTTATCTTTATGTTTTAGAAAGATATTTTTATTATTATTTATGAAGAATAATCAGTTTACGTAGTGTATCAAAGACATCCTACCTTTCCCAAATAAGTACTGTCTTTTTCTATCCATGAGAACGTTTTTATAAGATCCATTGTAGATTTAAAGTGCTAAAAATATAATAATGTACGTTTTATAGTACATAGATACCATGCTTCAAGTAAGTAGTCACTATACCTCATATAAACTGAACAGCGCACTCCGCATTCCACTCATTCCGCTCCTAATCACAAAATAAAACGACCATAACAAAAACTCCCCTAAAACATACAAGCGGGGAAACTCGGGCAAAAACCATTTAGTACTAGTGAAATACCTAATAGCAGCTCTCTTACCAAGACGAATGACCATCGTTTGTTCCGGTTTGCTCCCATTAACCCAGCCTTTAAGATACAGGGTCACCGGCCGTCTCGAAAACTAATCCGTACTGCTGTTAATACCAATAAGTCGTAGCTTGAAATTTATCGGGGTCAAAATATACAGCCAGAATACTTTATAGGACTTTCGTATAAGTTCGGGCCATTCATAAAGATGCGCAGATGTGCTGGATAAATATTCTTCGTAGTTTCTGTTGTCACGCCAAACACGGCTTTCGATGGAAAAGTTTTGGTTCTGCCGATGTTGTGAAGATTTTCCTTCGTATAAACTAGCGGCTAGACGTTCTGTGTATTAATTATAACTACAACGTACAAGTTTGCTTACAAGAAACCTCAAGAGGCGGTAATATAAATATGGATGTTATTAGTAGTGTCAGACAAGTTCTTCAATACATATCGGATTCAGTTCGCGTGCCGCTACTCCGAAATCTTAGCGTAATAAAAATTCCGATAGTACCATACGAAAACGTGAAACCATGTAACTCAATACTGTGAGATTGGACGAGCACTCAAATAACGAGGAGTATTCGACAAAATCTATACCTATTTTGTGATTTCAAAGGATTTCAATCTGCTACCGGCATTTCTGCCCGTTACCTTCAGTTTCGTATTACCTGATGGCTCCTTAAAGACCCGGCTGAAATTCGACCTCAAGCCTTAAGCCGTTCCCAAATAACTTAAACCTTTAGACCCTCGAAGCATTAACAGCTCAAAGATAAACATGAGTACCTACTCCACTTCAATGATCTTTACTCGCTCAATACAATCAGAATTCACAAACCGGAATTTGTTGTAATAATTGGTTTTCTGTTACAAAAAGTACCTACATAAGTCTAAATTGTTTATCATAACTTTTTCAAATTTAAACTTGAAATAAATATGATCAATAGGTATGCTTAATAAACATTAACGTTCACTAGACAACCGATCCATTAATTTAGATCAGTAGCCTACAAAACACAATTTCCTAGAAATCATTAAAACAAATGGTGTATCCTATACAACCATAGTTTTCAATAGAAATAGTACTAGAAAACCTACTAAGTTCGAAGTCTTTGTAGACATAAACTCCGTTCTTAAAGAATAGATGGTCGTCTAGGGAGAGACTCGCCTAGTTTTCAAATCCTTCAACAAGTTTAAAGCTTTAGAAACAATGGAAATTGGCCAATTATTTTAACGAATGAAGTGAACATTTTTGAGGGAGTTTTGAAGCCTATATAATGTGCTTTAATAGTGGTAGATACATATTCTTCTTTTTATAGCGAATTATTCCGTAGTATGCCGATAACGCTGCGGACTGCCTAGCGGGTTACCAGGGCTCCGGCTCGAAATGCAGGACTAAGAATAGGATTGTTTTTAATCAGTAAGAGTCTGACACTCTCACTCGTCTCACCCAAGGCGAGAGAAGACATTGGATGACATTACCCCGTCAAACAAAAATGCCGAGAACGCAGATCTACGCGAGACACATTGTGTTTTCTATTGTGTCTCATATACAAGAGGTTAAAAGGTATATAAGACATATACCTACGTAGATTGCTTTGTGGTGAGTGATCTCAATTACAAACACAGATTTCACGTTCAGATATTAATTAATTCAAATATTGATTCCGTGCAGAAATCAATCCCTTTGACCTTTGAAACTTTTTGAATAGTATTTGCATAGAATTAATGTAGTAATTGAATTTGAATTGATCTTCAAACTTATGGGAGAGATTCCTTATTGAAAAACACTTTCCTGATATTGTACAGATCTGTGGTACAGACCCTGAATTAAGTGCATAGCTATTTATAGTATATCGAATATTTTACTTTTATCGAATATCGAACAAACTGCTTTTATTTATAGGCCCCTAGCGGAGTTTGAAATCAATTGAAGAGTAATTCTTTATGCTTCACGATACTTTTATTTGAAAAGATTTTTTTAGAAAGATTTTACTATTGGTAAATGTGCGTGTTTTTACACAACAAAAATCTTCCAACAATTACCTTGTATTAGACTATAAACTGAGACACGTATAAAAGAAGAGCACAGAGCTACAATCACGTCTCATATACTTTTTCTAGGAACTGGCTGAGAAACGTTTATGACGAAATCACAAATGCATTTTTCGTGTCCTGAAAAAGTGCCATCCCGTTCGCCTCTCGGGCTTTCCTAGGAAACCATCTTCACACACAGATAGATCGGTTGGCAAGCGACTAAAAACTTGACTTAGTAAAATTGAAAATGATCTTTTAGACTAGTGGGTAAGTGTTATTATTGATTGCAGACTCTTTACCAGCGCGTTTGTTTGTTACCTAGATTTATGAATGCGGAGGAATTCTATGAAATATAATATCGTTGTTATAATATAGCATTACAATTTATAACTGATTCAAGTAAGTGTCTAAAAGTCTTAAAAACCTACAAGAGATTCATAAGCTGAATAAATGCATGCATTCTTTTGTAAATGACATTTGTAAACTAAATCTAAAAATATCTTCAGTCAAAACTTATTTGAACATGAATAATATGTTTTTCCAACAAAATATTGAAAGTTGATTAAATTAGTGTGAAATATAGGTCTATTAATCCAATGGAGTAGAAAAATGGGCGACATACATAAACTATTTGTGACGTCACGCTAGTATGAATGGTGCAATCAAAATATGCAATGTTGTTATTGAAAATTTTGTAGGACATAAAAATGAATAATGTATACATGTTATACAGATAGTCGTTTAGTGATCGCAGAACAGAATACATGGTCTGCGGACGGCAATACAGATAGTCGTTTGGTGATCGCACAATAGAATGCATGGTCTGCGGACGGCGAGCACGTCTGCGGATGGCGAGCAAAGATAGCTCGCTGCCCGACCAGAATCAGACCGTCGCGCGAAACACGACGCGCCTCAAAGAGCCATCAAACTATCATAGATGACTGGAACCCAGTAGGGCTATTGCCTGATCCAGAGCCGCGGACTACCTAGCGGGTTTACCGGAGCTCCAGCTCGAAAAGCAGGAGTAGGAACAGGGTAGTTTTTAGTCAGTAAGAGTCGGACACTCCCTCTCGCCTCGTCCAGGGCAGAAGTCAATAGATGATTTTCTACCGTAGAAAAAAGAATAAATCGCATTTACACCACCCTATCCTCTTCCCGTGGCGTGGGTGTCGTAAAAGCCAACTACACATTTGACAAAGCGAGCAGCAGCACTATTTTATAAACCTGAACCTTTAACACTCCAATCTCCAACACGCTTCTCCAATGTAGAACCTTATGTAGTTGGCTCAAAGTCCATTATTGGACAGTCAGAGGGCAGTCAGTGATGATGATTTTAGGCTGGTGGACACTCAAACAGTCTGTATGTACGTCATATAGAAATAGTAACGTATATACCTGTCTAAGTGTAATTTTATTTTTACTTCCTACCTGTTTCTTGAAGTGGAGTTAGCTATTCTGAGAATATTTTTATTGTTTATAACATACTATATGAGTGATATAGAGTAAGGTACAAAGACAATATGAAAAAAATATTATCACAAGAATTGTATTGTAACTTTCGTGAGACATACTAAAATAATCATTATGTTTTTGGCTGGCATGGCTTAAAACTAGTTGAGTACCTCATCAAACAGTACGTGAGTAAGCCGATAGCATTAATCATTAATTATCACAAGGGAGCTAAAAATTACTAATAAAAAAAATATGTTTTTAACTTAAATATGTTAAATATGTTTTTAACCTAAGTTGCTACAAAATTAATACAGTTTTACAATACAATTAATTAATTATTTAATTAATTCAGTACAGTAACCAATTTATCAGTCGATGTTTACAGTGTCAACAAACCCAGACATTACCTCTTTACAACTTAAAATTAAATTTCACGCTCCAAGACAAAAACGCTGAACCGGAGCATTTTCTGATGAATAAAAGATACCTAGAAGCGTCTTCTTTGAGATCTTTCGTCTGAATCTTTTACTGTTAATGGAAGCGAAGCAATTATAATGAGATATCTCAATATAATAGTTGAAAGCTATCCTACATTTTATAGTTTAAGTAAAATGCACTCAACGCAATCGCTTTGCCAAAAGCAACGCTTAATGTCTTCGAATTTACATTTAGAACAGACTGTATCTTGAATTCAAATGTCGTCAAAATTGTTTCTGTTATGAAACACGCTGTAGTAGCTTCTCAATACAACTCTTATGTTTCGTCGCTTATTTTGCACAAGCACGTTTACGTTTAAAATATTAGGAAGCTTGTTGCATTTTTGGATGCTTTCGTTTGTCTTTTGCTTGTTGGTTCAGTGTGCAAGGGTATGATTGTTTAGTCAAGCCAAGGTTAAGCAAAGTATTCATGTATTGCTGCAATTTTTATTTTTGCCTTTCTTTAGGATTTCGCTGCTCTACTCAGATCTAAAAGATTAAGATTCAACAGGCTAGGAGGTTGGCAATCAGATAGACTATCTTGGGCAAGTCGATGTTAAATATTCGTGAGTCATGTGTAGCAGCCCCATAGTAGACCATATAAAATGTAATGTCACGCATGACATAACTTTCCAATTGAACCGAAAGCATCGTACCCATTGTCGCGCCGACACCAAACAAGTTTATTCGCACAGGCCATCAATCATCCCATATTTACCAATCGGTACTCGCGCAGTTAACAATACACAACGAACTTATAAATTTATATATTTTTATTTACTACCCCCGTATCAGGATCACTAAGAACAAAAGAAATTCAGAGTTATGGGCAAACGTAATGAAACTCCCCATTTCCTCTGCGTGCTTACGTAAATAAAAAGGAAACATTCAAAGGAAATGCCTACTCTGGAGGCAAAAATACTCAACAAAGTTGGCTCGGAGCACATTCAAGTCCTTTTAAATAAAAGTTGCCTTTTATCACTGGCTAAAACGTCCATTTCTCAGGACGGACTGCTAAATGGACAAAGAAATGCGAGACTGTGATGACACTCAAGTGCTTTCTGGGCTTTGTAGAGTTTTAGTCCAAACTTGGTGAGTTAGGCACGGCCGGCACGGATTCGTACGTGTTACTGCTCAGGGACAATACTCGGCGACACCCCCTTCCCCTTTGAACAACAAAAACTTTTATTTCAGGTGCATTTTAGAATTTTTTATTCAATAGTAGACACTGTGCTTTTGTTGACAAAGTTTATATTTGTGTAAAAAGTTAAATAAGCCATTACCTTGTAGTATCATGGAATACGGACACTAGAGGAAGTGTCATTCGACAAAATTACTACGGGAATCATGAAATACAGAAAGTAGATCGACATATTATGTGCAAAGCTTGAATCAATACAAATTAATCAAGCCCGACGAAAAGTGTAGTATAAAATTCCTTAACTAAAAACATTACAAAAGATAAACTAATATATGGTTGAATTTACCAACATTTAAAAACAAACATACAATTTCCATCATACAATTATTTGCGTTACAAATATAATAAACCTTCAAAAATAAAGTCTATATTATCATGGAAGTAATAAACACAATGCCTACTAAAGACCCCAAAATATACAAGCAACAGAAAACCTGTAGGGTTTTAAATATACATCATGTATACTACCTAATACTTCTTCGGTTTCCCGTGGGGTATTTTCCCCGTCCGGACCAGTGTACCCCACTCGTATTTCAGTTACAACTTACACAAATAATGTATATTTTGGGGAAACAAATATACAAGCAAATTGCTATTGTTTTCCACGTGTTTACACGCTTTTAGATTCCTCTTGTTATTAAATTTGTATAAGATTATGTAGGTACGTATGTATGTACATTGTTTTAGTAAGGTCTTGTTTTTAATTCGGAGTGTTTATCAAACCAAGGACTAACGACACGTGACGAATTCTGCTTAGGTTTTGTTATTAACCGACTTCCCAAAAAGGAGGAGGTTCTCATTTCGGCTGGTATCAATTTTATGTACAAAATAAATAAAAAATAAAATCTTTATTCATGATTCAAAGATAAGCAAAATACGAAAATAAATCTTAAGTAAAATTATTGACCTCACAAAGTTAGATGCCTACATTACAATCCTGTGTCGCAGACGAGAAGATATATGTACAACGAATTTTAAAAAAAAAGTCATCTAAATTGTAGCTTAGAAAATCCGAGGAAAGTGATAAAACTCAAAATCTTAAACTTGTCAGACATAGTTTACGCAAGTTAAGGCAGTCAAACACATAGCAGTTACATATATTCAACCATAAATATGGCAAGAACGGTTGGTACCGCTCAAATCTGCATAGGATGCGACACCAGACGTCACTTGCATGGAACATGATATCACTCAGTCGCTGCATCTGATGCTTTCAGCCAGAACTCTTAGAAGCTTGACACACATAGTTGAAATGTAGATATTTAATGCTATTTGCATGACAAGGAGGGGCGTACATTTGTTATAGAATTTAGCTATACGATGTTAGAACATGATTGTGTAGTTGATTTTTTTATTTAATTTTTTTTCCAGAAAATACACTATTGCGTTGTAACTATTTGGACAGAAAAAAGTCCATACGTTTTTCAATTTTGATAACTTTTGTAGAGGTAAGGTTGCTATTCCACCAGAGATGTGCTATGCTACGTTTGGCTTCCACCAATCATATACATTGCTACATATAGTCATATTCAGTGGAGTGGAAACGGACTCAGCTAAGCTATATTTTTTATATGGAAAGATGCGTGTTATGTATGCTATGGATGACTTCTCTACTATCGATACATCGCATACTCGAGCTGCGCATCTTCCTCGCACAGCTACATAGCTTAGTATCAGTGGAAACGGTCACATAGTTTCAAAGCTTAGTTATTACATCTTCCTAGCATAGCTACATAGCACCCTAAAGTTCCTTTTTATTTCTCAGATATCTAAGTATGTTATATCTTCAGTTGGATACCTAACTTCTCCCCTTCCTAGAACTTCCCTTCCTAGCCTTTTATAATACCTAATTAGTCTGAAGAGATCCAGTTCATCCTAAACCAAACTATTTCTGGGAACCTAGACTGTTGTTTTTCTTGGTATTTCTGCCCCAAATTTGATAAAAGGTGATGTCTTTCAAATTAATATCTGTTTTATTTATGTACAAGAATTAATAATGTATAGGTAATTATTAATCTAATATTACTTTAGGCTATCGTTTAAGAATTTCTCAGAAACCTTTGTTCGTATTATCGTAAATAAGGCTACCTATCTACCTGACCAATTTTTCAATAGTCAGCTCTATTGTAAGGGCTAATTTCATAAAATTATTATAGAAGATAGAACACGCAGGGGATTTCTATTGTAAACACTTTTGATATTAATTTCAATGAGTAGCCTCAAGCCCAAATATACTTAGCTACTTTTAATGTTTGGGTCCAAATAACCTTCATACTTTATCTCTAGACAATTTATCTTTTTTTACGTTAAATTAGGGTTCTCACGAATACCTATTTAATGAAAAATTTAGCTTGCCCTTTTAATGCTCTTTTATTGAGTAAAATTAAAGCGTTTGCGTTAGTTCAGAGTTAATATACCTACCTATTTTATTTTAGAAATAAATATTGTTAAGGTTCATTAACGACGGCTGATGCAGTTTATCGACATCAAAAACAAAAGACGGAGGTTCGTAATTCGTCAGAATGTTACCCGTTTTCTGTATTTTTAAATCTGAAGTCATTTAAGAAACGTGTGCACGTAAGTACCTTTCAAAATTAAGTTTGAAATTACCTCATTACTGTGAGTGAGATGCACAAGTACCTACCTCTGTTTAAAATCTTCCTAAACACACACGACAATCTCATTCAGCAAATATCCCTGAACGAGCTACTTCAGAAAGAGAACTTAAGTACTAGAAACAGTTAGAAAACACACTTCAATAATACAAAACATAATAATCCCAAGGAAAATATCCAAGTTTGTAAAATTCAAATGCAACTGCAAACGTTGAACACAGCTGATTATACACGCTCAGTTATAATACCAACCCAATAATAATAAAACCGTAATTGGTAAAGTTAGTTCAGCCGTTTCCTCTGGAATACCAACCTACAGGAAATTCTAAATGTATACGGCTCGAACTATGGAACAACACTGGCTTCTGCGAGTCCACCTGACGGGCGCAGCGAAATTAATACAAGTTCTGATTACATTCTAATGGGTTGTTTAGGGAACAAACAGTTTGCGACGGCGACCCGACAAACTGCCAGTTACTCTTACTTACTAACGTGAAGAACTTAATAAGGGCCGAAAGTTAACTTATAAAAGCTTTTCCGGAGACAAAAAATATTTAAAAACTTTGTTTTTCTATTTTGTCCTCTAAATTGTGTTTGGATAATTCGATTTTTATGTTTTAGCGTTAGATAATGGAGCGAGAAAATAGGGTTTAAAAGAGTGAGAACTTGTATCTAAATCAGCCGCCTTTACTTGTGTTCCTATTAATTCCTTAACTGCTATTCACTTTTAATACATTCAGTTTTTTGTAACAATAGTTTATTGAGTATATGTATAGGTACCTAGTTTAGATTAGTTATTTATGTACAATCTATCTATAGGTATGCATTTTAAATATCGATTGATGCTTAACCATGAACGACCCATAAATCTATAAGTTCCTAATTCAACTTTAGAACATTTTAATCACGACTTACCTATTCGTTGAAAATTCAAAATGAAATTCCTCATTGGATTCTAAGATCACTTTAAAACGTTACAACAAAAGACATAGTTTACGGAACAGGGTTATGAATTCTCCTAATTTATTTTAGGTAAGTTGGGTCAGAAAAGCAACGAGGGTCGTGGAACTGTCACCAAAACGTCAAGAGAACGGAATCTGAGGGCATGTTTAGGAATTTGTGCGACGAAATTTTCTTACTTCCATTAATTAAACAAGAACAGATCGGCTAGATAAAGGACTATAAATCTAAATGATGAATAGGTAGGCTCACTCCGTGGATCGGAATTGTAAATTGCTTATTTGTGTGAGATACCTACGTAGGTACGTATCTGCGACCGGAGAAAATCTCAGATAAAATGCGGCCGGTATCTAGCGATCCCCGGCTTTTTTGGCGGTTTTATTTCGGACTCCGAGTGATTAATTACAAAATAATTGCTTTTAGACTTGTTTTTGTATGGAGCTTCAATTTAGTTTTTGAACGTTGTACTAAGGTAAACATCTAATGTAAATATTGACGGAGTTGTAGGTAATAAATATTCCTAATGTCCTTTTAATAATTCATGGATGTTGATGAATAAATTGGTTGGGGAGTTAATGAATGGACTACCTTAGGCAAAATCAGTAGATACAACATGGATGTGCATATATTTAGGTAGTAGGTACCTTTGTATATGTTTACCCAATACTTAGGGTGCTTCTTTAGTATACTTTGTATCGTATGCAATAAGTCACGAATCACGTTGATGACTATGAGTATATGAGTTATCAGTAAAATAAAAATAAAATAAACCTTTTTTTAACTGACATGGTTACTAACAATATCATTAAAACATGAAACTAGATATTTACCATGCTTATAGAAATTAATAAAAACTTCTAATGATAAAAATAAACCTTAACGTACCCATACAATTTCAAAACACCTCTCAAATACTATGAAAACACTTGCATCGGTATGAATATAACATGTAGAAGTTACAGCTGCGCACAACACTGTGAAATCCGAAGCATTAGCTGTTAATGCGGCACCTCTATTCTGCGTTCCTTGGCGCTGTGTGCCGACGAGATAGAGCTGCGCTTACTAATACTTCACTAAGTCTAGTTTACCGGCTGCCAGCCAAGCTTCGTACGTATCTGTGGTCCACACTTGGTGGGCTAATGAACCAGTCTAGGAATGGCTCGCCGAATGAAGCGTTAGTGTAAAATCGTGTAGTGTAGAGGAATGCAGCTACACCCCTAATTGTATTGGTGAAGAGGGGATCTTGTAATTTAAAATTGATTTTTTATAGCTAGCTTAGATAAAGAATTAGATATAGCTACATGTAGATGATTGATTTATCTATATCTTACCTGTAGTAAGGTATTTGTATTTGAATATGCTAGACTAAAAACGCATGCTGAAAACTTGCTTTAATTTTAATTTTGTCAATACAAATATTTGAAACAAAGCCAGAAGAAGCGTTAGAAGGCTAGAAAGCCTACCAATAACAAACGTTAAACTTGTTCAAAACAGCTCGGTTGTTTAGACATTTCACATTTCACACTCGACAAACTTAATCAACAACAATCAATAGACTAGGGGCTAGCTAATTTCTCAGACATTACACACTATAATATAATAATATGACGTCTGTGTCTGTCTGTCTGTCCATTCACCGACGTGAATGCATGTAATTTCACGCTCAAGTGTGATAGATCAGAGAACTTACTTCCATGTTAATTCTCCAAGAAGAGGCAAAATAAACCTAGAGAGCGCATTAGGCGACCACCTTATTGGTGCCCCTATTCTACTCATTAACTTTACTCGGCAGTTACGCGACGTCCTGCGTGAGCGATTAATACACGAAGGCGATGCGATGCGGCGCGGCGCGAAAACAACAGACTGTTAAAATCTATTGACGAGGTCTACGTGACCAACCTCACTTGATACGGTACCGTCACATTTTTATTTATAATGTCGGAAACAGAAACAAAACGAAACGATTCTCATGCACGTAGGACATAGCCGCCGCGTCACAACGCATCGCACCGCACCGCTTAGTTGAATTCGCTTAGCATCACTTCGCGTTCGCTTCTAGATCGCTCACGCAAGAAGTCGTGTTACGTATACGCGTCTTTCAGACCCCTCTGTAACCTGGCGTCCTAGGCACTTTCCTAATTTGCCTTAGAAATAATACGGCTCTGTCCCCAAGTCACGCAACTTGATGACTTTCGTGAAATTATGCGTCACTTCCTCTAATTACTGACGTCACGTCACGTTAATCACTTTAATGCCCCTCAAACACTTAATCGTCCGCTTGTTTAGAGAACAAATGTTTTCTTCGCTAGCCACAGCCTTTGATGAGAAAGTAAATGTTCTAATGTTATAAATGGATTCTTAATTGCTGAACAATTGCTTGCTTGCTTTAGATTCCTAGGTCTTGTTTGCTTGTTGGAGTGAGCTAGAGTGAAAAGGAAAACAAAGCGGTAATGTATTCTCTCATCAAGAAAATGATTTTTTTTTAGTAAATAATTTTATCAATAGTTTTTTTTTATGTATCCAATACAAATGCAATCCAATATTTTTCTTCTCTCTCGCTGTATTGGATAATTATATGTTGTGATTTTTGTCTGAAGGCAGGTAAGAGGTTGAAAAGTGATATACGTAGGCTACTTTTTTCTTTGACCACGTAGAACCAGCCAACGAACCACAAAACAGCCAGTAATTTAAACACCAAAAATCTTTTATCAAATTCGTAGCTTATTAGGTCAACATAATCGAAATAAAAAACATTTTTCATTTTAACTTTCATTATATTATTTCAATATTTTTTAAACAAATCGAAATAAATGCTCAAAATAGACATAATTACATGTTCAAATTACTTTTTTCTAATAAAACTAATACTAAAACTTTACATAATAATTTACGCATAATTTTTTAAACACAAATCATAAAATAACATCGTTATTTTTTTATTTAATATGACAAACCTTTACTAATAAATTAAAAAATAAATAACAAATATTTAATTCGCGTTGGTCTCGAAATGTTTGTGAACTCATTACTTGGCGCCAAACTTGGCAATATTTGTTCGAATTTCAAATAATTACGTAGTTTATGTAAAACATTCGATTATAAAACTTATTCTAATCACGATAAGATTATTTTTTCCTTAGCTATTTATGCATACGTTGCTTTAAGAACAAGATCACAATCACTGAGATTTTTTATAACAAAAACACATACCTACTTAATTAATTTATTGCTTGAATTTTCCTCATTGGATACTAAAACAGGTTCGTAGTATTTTGGAGCAGACTATAGTAACTTTTTCAATTCACAATAACTTCTCTTTCCCTTAACCGTTAACAAGATAATTATATGCATTTAATTAATATGCGGAACGCAATGCTAACAAGAAGTTTGACTTTAAGGAATAATTTTAATATCCAAATGTATAAACTTAATGAGAAATAGATAAAAACTTTATGTATTTATTTATTTTGATAATAACAAAGAAACGATTAAAGCAATCCGTCTAGGTATTAATCTAATATTTCATTCTACCGCACCCTGTATAACTAGTAAAGGTTTGCCAATAAAAAAGCAACACACAAATTACAAAACAATTCAAGCCATAACACAACGTAGTAAGACACATTTTGCTAACGCAGGAACTGATAGATTTCATTATGTAAAAATATAAATAATTTCATTATAAAAAAATCAGTAAGCGCTTCTTAAAATGTTGATCAGTATTCTATACTGATCAGTAACTCATGCTTGCCTTGTAAAAAAACTAAGGTTATAGGGTTGACCAAACGTCAAACAAGCACACCAATGATATTAAGATTTAGTTCTCACCTTTTGGCGCTAGTGAGACTTTAAGTCCCTTACCGCCGTACCCAGAGTCATTTAATGGTTACTTAACACATTGAACGCCAACAACAGTTTTCTATTGGCAGTCAGACTTAAACTAGTCCTACAAAATCGTTACTAAGAAATCATTTATGTAATCATTAAATATCTCTGAGTATGGCAGTAAGGTCTCAACCATCGAACAGTCTAAAGTTGACTGACATGATATTAGTAAATGTTTAACTGATTTCAAAATCTTAACGTCTCTAGTAACACAAAAACCTTAGAACTCAGTTTATTATGATTCATAGAGAAAATGGACAATTATGGATTATGCTTTTGATAATAAATTGTGTCTCAACACTCTGTACCCTTAGTACGAGTTTGCTTTACGTTTATAGCAATCGAAACCAAGGCGCGTTCGGCGCTGTGATTGGTTGGTTTATTCGAGTCGTCCAATCAGAGCGCCGAATTCTCTCTCGTAAAGCGTAAAGCAAACTCATACTAAGGGTCCAGAACATCCTTGACCAAAAAATGCAAACGTTTATAGAATTGTGAAAGTTTTCCAAAACATAAAAATGCATGAAATAAATGCTTTAGAAATTACACCACGAAATTAAATGTGACTTTGATGCTTAAAGATAAATATTAGCATGGACTTCAGACATCAGTGAATAAATATGCAAAGAATGGCAGTAGATTTAACATTCAAAACATTCTCTATCTATTTGACATAAAGTTGGGTTCATTGGCCTTATGAATAGTTTGCTTTGGGACCAAACACAAGATATTTAAAAGTCATAGGTAATTGTCTATCTGCAGTTTGAATAAATTATAATATTATTATTATTCTAGCACTTTTATGAACTAACGGAGTGACTGCGAGCTTCCAAAAGATTTCGATGCATACTATCTCGTACTTGCGCCTTCATTAAAAACTAGGCTTAGACCACACTAGCGAATTCAACTTTATTATCCTCCAAAAAAAAATGGGTGAAAAAATAAAGCTGCTGGATCAAGACAGACTTTATCACCATCTCTACTCTTCCTGCGGGTATGTTAAGAGCAGACTAAGAGACTACACATTTGATAGAGACCGGGCATTAGGGCTATGAAGCAAATACAAAGAGAAGATGTCATAACTGGATTTCCTTTAACATAATACGTGACACTTTACGGGGAGCGCGTGACGTTACAAACCACGCCCCTCTCTATTTTCCATTTAGCGGTCTCATACTACAAAAACGTTGCCACTTGTCCACATTTTAATGTGCCACTTTCTGAGCGCGTATCACCTTTTTACTTAAATATAAATTGTGCAGTGCCGTTTTTTTTGTCACAGTGCACAATCACATTATGGCATCTCCTCTTTGTACTTGCTTCATGATCAGCGCTCTCCGATTGAAACTAATCATGAAACTGTGAAACATTCGACCTCCGTAGAATATTAATATTCTAAACCATTATTTCCTATTTGAACGTATAAAAATAAAAGTACTATAAATAAAAACTCAGTTTTGTAGGCTTCGGCGCAATCAAAATACCGATTGAAAGTGAAACTAAAATTGGTCAGCTGTTAAAAATAAATCGAATTATGAATAAATAATAAGTTCTAAGTGAAATGTAATAATTTTGTTATACATAGAGTCATTATATACTAAGAAACAAACCCAACTATGAGAATAGACATGGGAGTTGCACAACCTAATTCCCCCAGTCTGTTTCACCATCGTACTACCAGACAAACGGCAAGGCGCCACCCGTATATGGTTGATATTCCACCAATTCGCACGAAGCGTTTTGCTTCGAGTTTCCTTGTGCGAACCGCTAAGGAATGGAACTCCTTGCCGGAGTAACACAGGTTTTTTGAAAAATACAGCTTGACTTGACGAAACCTGTGTTTCTTGAAAAATACAACTTGGGTGTCTTCAAGTCCCGAGTGAACAGGTTGCTCATAGGTAGGCGTGCTCCATCTTCAGCCACATCATCGCTTACCAGGCGAGATAGTGCCCAAACGGTATTAAATATAAAAAGAAACTACTGTCTCAACGAGGCAGTCTGAAATAATAATAATTATATTGTATGCAGTAACTGAATAATGAATGACGTAAGAACCGAATTGAATTAATTGACGACTCTATAAACAGTATAAAGCAATGGTCAGCGTTTTAATTTTACATAATTAGTTCCACTTTCATTGGTACGTTATGTAATTCATTCTAATGGCATTACAATTATAATTTTGGGTTATCTAATGCTTAAAACTGTACCTTCACAATTTAATCAGTAAAATAATTTGAATATGAACGTCAGCATCAAATCTAATTAATTTGAATGTTTTTCAGAAATCAAGACTCTATATTAATAATACTTTTTTTCCTAAAAATGTTGATATTTTTAATGTCTTTGATGAGACATGTTATTTTTGTGTATAGCCCTATAAACTTTTAAACATGCTACCTACTGTTAACGAACCATATACTATTATTAACTTGATATTTCCATGTATTTAAATTGACTGTGTTAAAACGTCTATGTCTATTTGAATCTCGTAAAAACATCTATGACTGCGCCCTCTATCGACTATTATTAGAAACAGCTTAAAATTACATTTTGTGCAATAATTTGATAAATGCCTAACTACTCAACTGCTCATGGCACGTCGCGAGAAATTCTCATATTGTACTATTTACTGCTAAACATTTACTCGTTGTCCAATGACACCGTTAGGTACCCTATACCTAGGTATAAAGTATTAGCACCTATTTATTCATAAACATTACTTTAAGTACTAAAAAATTCAATATTATACAAAAGAATTATGCAACAGTAATAATACTTTAGCATAAAGAACGTTTTTATAAACTTATCTATATAAATTACGACAATTTCGGTAGGTAACTTAAAATTCATAGAAATCTTAGGTCAAACGAGGTTGGTAGGAAACTGCTATAATTGTGAATTTACAAGCGCAAATTGTACGCGTTACATTAAAAATTTGTTCGTTCTAATTAACAATTAAACTTGGTCCTTTATTTGTGCAGTGGAGCCCGACCTCACGAACAACGCCAAGTAAAGTAAACATTAATAAAGTCATTCACAATTACGAACAGTTTCACACGACCATGTGAGAGGTATTCATAAAACATGGAGATCTTCATTGTCCCACTTCGCGTGTAAAGACTTGAGATGCTCATACGCCCTTTTTGTTATGTTTAAAGTTGGTTCTATCTCCAGTAGTCCGCTTTCGCCTATTAAACTGAGGCCAGCTAAGCCTAGATATGTATGCATGGGGTCTGTGCACGTATCTGGCCATTTGGAGAATCCTCCTACTACCGTGTCTTGGGTCTCATAGACGTACCTCCTATTGGCTCCATAGTTAGAGTATTGTAGCATGTCTAGTATTTTCAGGGAGGCTCCTACCCAGAAACTGTAGCAGGTGTCGACTGGCTTGTTAGGCCTGCCTTGGAAGCCGTCGACTTGCCTGAAGAGGAGCCACCGCTTGAGGCCTTCCACTTGCTGTTCTGATAGCTTGTGTAGTTGGTTCGTGAGGCTCAGTGTGGCTAAGGCGCAGAAGGTCGTACCGCCGTGCGATTCTAACTCAGGACATTGAGCGATGCCGTAGTCGTAACCCTGTGAAGAATATAATTTCAATTAAGACATCAGTACATTGTGCAGTGGCATTGTGCACCCACTTCTCACTATTTGTGTTAAAGTCCCATGTAATAGTGAGCAAACAAACATATATACTAATATTATAAATACTATACTAATACTAATATTATAAATACTATACTAATACTAATATTATAAAGCTGAAGAGTTTGTTTGTTTGATTGTTTGTTTGTTTGTTTGTTTGAACGCGCTAATCTCCGGAACTACTGGTCCGAATTGAATAATTCTTTTTGTGTTGGATAGTGCATTTATCGAGGAAGGCTATAAAACATCACGCTATGACCAAAAGGAGCCGAGCAGAGCGGGTGAAACCGCGCGGAAGTAGCTAGTAAGAAATAAAACCCCTAGCAACATTTAAGCTTCGTAGCATAATTTTATACTACCTATTCAGGAATAGAATATCAACAAAATATTGTCAAGTCGGAACCAGAGAGCCAGCCCAGAATCGCGAATAGAGATCAAGAGTCAACTACATTTCGCCAATTCATTAACAATGCTTTAGGACGTAGGTATGTTTTCCACTAACTATTACAACACAAACATAATTTACGCGATAGCAGTTAATTAAACCAGACGCTTTATAGCTTTCCAGATAATTGCACATTTAATTATGGTTTACATTAAAGAACAAGAGTTGAATTCAATCGTCGCTTTCCGATTACCGGCGTGACACAACGCTTACGTTCGTGTTTCGCTATATGAGTGAGATTATCATAAACCTAATCCCTCAGCTTTACGATTATCCAATAAGTGGCGCCAATTGCTTACCATCATGTGGTATATCTATGGACTAAGAGTCTGACACTCCTTCTCGCCTCGCCCAGGGCGGGAGAAGTCATTGGATGATTTACCCCCTTAAAAAAAAATCCATAAAAACAATACTTACTATAGATTTAATGATATAATCCGTAGCCTTCTCAATGTTGAATCCGGACCAGTCGTTAAGTATGTAGCTGACACACGCTGCGCAATACACGAAGCGCATATCGGACTCGCAGCCCGACAGCGTGGCTGCGAAGTTACCCTCCTCCGTTTGTAGAGCTTTCACACCTAGAAAATGAGACAATATAAATAATTATTTGATCGTCATCTTACTTAATGTTATAAATGCGAGTGTTTGTGAGTTCGTGTGTTGGTGAAGGGAACATTAGAATAAAATTTGATATAGGGGTAGATCATGGTCTGGAATAACACATAGGATATTTTTATCGGCGAAGCCGCTAGCATTAGCTAGTATTTAGTGTGTAGTAGAACCATGCTTCGACACGAATGAGTAGGCTCAACCAGATTAATACCACGGCCTCATAGAAAACCGACGTGAAACAACGCTTGCGTTGTATTTCGTTGTGTGAGTAAGGTTACCAAAGGCGTAATTCAATTCCTATTCAAATTCCCAATCTTCTAAATCCCCGATACCGTACCAACCCCTAAACTCTTCGGGTGTCCATGGGCGACGGCAATTGCTTACCATTAGATAATCCGTCTGCGCGTTTACCGGCTTATACCATAAAAAAGGCCAAGTAATTAATCACTCGCATCTATTCTAACATCGTCACAATCGTAATACATCGGTGTCTTAGTTAAACTCACATGCCCTTGTGAACTTATAATAAAACACACACAATAGTAACATTATTATAATTACCAAAGTAAATTATCTAAAGACTCAATATTATTCTCTCATTAATATTTCATACATAAGAACCAACATAATACACACTAATCTGCTAATGGAACCAACTGCGTATCATATTCTCACAACAACATAGGCGCAAAGAAAAACCAGGAAGTTAGGCGTCCTCAAAATCAACAACAAAAAAAGTTGCCCCTATTCTCGGAAATAATTTGGAAAGCAAACATCCAATTCGGACAACAATACTACTGTTTGCCGCAGATATAAGTGCCGTAGTTACTTCCCGGACGAGTCATTCATAAACAGCTATACATAACACATCTATATGTTTATGTACATATGAACGTTTTCCCCACAACTCTTGAACGATACTTCTATTTATAATGGCTAAAAGAATGCGCTCCATTCCGATATTTTTCCCATTGCTACGAATGTTTGTTTGACTTCTTTGCGTTCAATGTGTATGTTGGATTTACTTGAAAGATATATAACATATCTCTATGTTTCTTATAACATAGCTAAACGGAGGATGATTAATGCAAATAAATGTTGCATAAGCTATGTTTTTTCATAATTAAGGGACCCGCTGTGATTTGAAAGTAGTAGAGCTTTTCTCAATTAATTAACGTGAAAAGGCGTATTTTTTAATTTATTTATTTTATTTAGTTATTAAATCTTTATGTACACAACAAAGGTACATTGGCGGACTTAGTGCCTTTGGTATTAACTACCACTTAACTTGGATACAAAAAGAACATGTAATAGATAGGTGCAAGGTAAGTAATAGCAATTATAAGGCGAAAATTGTACAATTCCTGTAGTAAAATAAGTATAATATTAACTTACCAGCGACTAAAGCTTTCCTATTGACTCTAGAGAGGTCATCACCCATTGCGAGCAGGATACAAAGACCGGTATACGTCATTGCTAGATGCCCGCAACGATAGTGATTGTTGGGGGGATCCAAATCTATATTTATTGTTGAGGACCCTTGGAAACCGCACATCGACATATCACCATCTGTAATCGAAGAACAAATTGTTTTTGTAACATTGTAAATTGGATGTTTTCACGTTTTACATAATAGCTATTTTCGTTTTGACGCCATAATCGACTTATATTCTATTTTTAATTTAATTAATTGTGGGATAAATAAGAGGAACGGGATAAGAGTATTTGGACAGTATTTAACTAATTGTAGCTTACTATTCAGTAGGTATAGGAATGTCAATAAGTTTATAATTTTATTATACCTAATACAACGACACGTGCACATTACGGCACGTAATGCCGTTGTACAATGTACACCCACTTTTCACTATTTGTGTTATAAGTCCCATGTAATAGGGGTGAGCCTATTGCCATATACTAGGCACAAATCCATTCCGTGCTACAACAGAGATTTTTTTCTAAAAACCAACGAGGCAGTTAATTTTATTAATCTGTATTTTAACTAAAGTATTATTTACGTAAGGTATGCATGGAATCGGATTCGGAGGAATCACTGTTAAGATTTTTAATAACCCGTATCAAAACAAGGTTGACACGTACACATATAAGTAAATATAAAATGTAACATCTTCATAAGTCGTAGACAAGGTTGTTTAATGTATTTACATGTCGATAACCGTGCAATAAAACCGCTACTTAAGTAAAAACATGTTCAAATAAAACAAATATGATAACGTTACTACTTATTGCAATGTGTTAAGTATGCGTAAATAAAATGCCTGGTTATAATCTAACGGTTATAAAGTTACATTTTAAGATTAAACTTTATTTAAACACATGTACATTTACTGATGTGCTTACATGGACTTAGCACTTTACTTCCTTAGACCAAATAACTAAAACTTTTACATGATCAGATCGTTTATCATACATTATGCTAGAGTACCTATACTGAATGTGTGGGAGAGTCATGCTTCGTCACGAATGACCGGCTCGACCGGAGTGATACCACGACCTCATAGACAACCGACGCGACGTGAAACAACGGTTGCGTTGTGTGAGTGAGGTTACCGGTGGCCCAATTTCCCAATAACCCTTATAAAGAAAAGGGCGGCAACGCACTTGTAACGCCTCTGGTGTTTCGGGTGTCCATAGGTGGCGACGATTGCTTACCATCAGGTGATCCGTCTGCTCGTTTACCGGCTTATACCATAAAAAACCTAGTAAGGAGGTTTTAAAATGATAAGAGACCCCAATTTACATAAAATGGTGCAGATTGTAGTCATAATAGTAATTTTAGCACCCACTTTGGAAAATTTTGTCATGTCTTACCTAAACATAAAAAAGTCGTGACCTAATGAATAACAAAGTCGGCTAGAACATTGTAGACCAAACTGACACTAGTTACAATCAGCTACTAAGGTCCAAAATCGCAGACAAACATTGTTCTTTATTTTTTCTTTTTGTGATTGTGAAAGTTAGATCTATCCGAGTCAACTCAAGGTGTTTGCTTCAACGATAAAGTAAGCATCTAGCTAAAATAGATTAAAAACTCGTATCGTATCGTCACGTCTTTAATTCCCGAAGGGAGTAAGCAGAGGTGCACATTATGGCACGTAATGCCCAAATACAATGTAGCCTCACTTTTCACCATTTGTGTTAAAAGTCCCATGTAATAAATAGGGGGTGAGCCTATTGTCATATATTGTGAACAATTCTAAACACCGTGCTAATACTAACATTTTCGAATAAACAAAAAAACTATTAAGGAAACTGCATGTTATCTAATTCACAATAGGTTTTTGCATAGGTACATGAGCTGTTTTTAGGTGATTATTACGAGTTACTTAGACAAGGAAACCAGTTGCTCCTATCATATCGTGGTACAGGTTTGTTTGACATGCGGGTTTAAGTTTTAAGTCCACATCAGGTGAACGGGAGTTTAGAATATGGTATTAGATTACTGCAAGAGGAATGGAGCTATACAACCTACATAGCTCCGTCCCTCTTGCACTGCTGAATCGAAGACACAATATAGTATTATCGGAGACTTAGAATATTAGTTAGGTACCAGTCTTGGCGGAGGCACTGCCGTTCCCCCAGCTAGATTAATGGATCACAACTTTCTGTGAGGCCGTTGCTAACCGGTAAACAAGATGATATTCGAATATTCCAAATGCATACCTAAGTAGTGACTGCAAGTATTTCCAAAAGGAAAAACTGATCACGATTTGTCCCGCATTGAAACGCGGATAATACTTAAGCACTGAACATTCATTCGATATTTTTTTGATTTGGTAAACAGCGAAATTTTTAAATGAAATGTCATATAAAATTAACATAGTTATAGGGAAAATCTTTTTTTTTTTTTTTGAGTGGGGAAAATCATTCAAGACTTCTTCCGCCTTGAGCGAGGCGAGAGGGAGTGTCAGACTCTTACTGACTAAAAACCACCCCGTTCCTTCTCCTGCTTTTTGAGCCGGAGCCCCGGTAAACCTGCTAGGTAGTCCGCAGCTCCGGATCAGAAAAATCTTTGCGCTTGGATTAACTAACTATGCAGGTTTTACTTGCAATCAAAATGGCACAACACGATTACGAGAATAAACGAATTAAAGGCAAAAGCGGTCAGACCTGTTGGTAACATTAACTGAGCGACACGATGTGACCTCTGACGATTTTTGTGGCCTTGTTACATCGGCAGACATTTTTTATGCATTTATTGACAAAAACTTTTATCTTATCTCAAACTACCAATGCAATACAGCAGTTTCCTACTAGTCAAATTCAATACTTTTATCGAAATGTCAAAAATATTTTATTTTTGACCTAGGAAACTACTCAATTACCTATGGGTGATAATTCCCGATACTCCCAGTAAACATAGTTAGCAATTTTCCTTCCTTTCATCCTGATTATTGTAACCATAAAAAATCTCATCCAATTTAGTGCAGCTGTTTTGAAGTTATGCGCGTACATTTCAAACATTTTGGCGATTCGTTTTTATTTATACATGGTGTAACGGTACAGATAGGTACACTGACTTGGTTTTTTGGTGCTTTTGAAAGTAGAAATGTCTGAATACCGGTCTCAAAGCGAGTTCTTGTACAATATACTTTCAGATGACTCATATTTAACTATAGGTACACAATTGAATACTTAAGCTAATGTTCTACTCATTATGTCCACGAAACTGTTCATTTCTCACGCAAAAACGCAATTTTGATCTCTATTCTTGATTAATAGAATTCATTTGCTTTTATTACATCCTGTACATGTGTATGACAATTAACTCCTAAACTGCTGATCCAAAATGATGACGATTTTTATGATAATTATAAGTACTTAACAATTGCTATTTATATTCTAGTGTATTTGGGAAAAAGGTAGGTACGTTTTCGGCACTTCCCGCTTCGAAGACTAACTACATAGGTACCTATCCAGTCAGCTATTTTACTAGCCAATTTTATAAAATCGACATTAAAAAATTGAGCCGATATCGTAGCAAGAACAAATTATGATTACTATGCCTACAACACTAAGTTATAACGGCTCATTAGATAAACTAAATCCTACTGAAATAATCGTTATTCCTTTCTTATTCAACATAGGTATGTACATATCCACCCACATATTATTCATAAGGGTCACCTAATTGTCCCATACTCTAGTACGATAAAGGATTTAGAAATTACTGATAGTAGAGACAACAGCAACACAAGCTTACCTATATTTCCTAACGTATTTTCTACTTTATTACAAGAGAAACAAGATTGAAAATAATTTTGACTAATGGTCCCCACATTTCTTAATATATTTTCAACTTTATTACAAGAGTGACATAAGATTCAAAATCGATCAAATGATTTAACTATGGGTGTATCTGGACGTGCTGCCTTTCCGTATATTATTAACACGAGGGGAGCCGTGTCCGCTTTTGACATTGAATTTAAAAACCTTGTTGACCTCGTGGAATGCGGTACAAGTAGACAGATAATATAATAATCGAATCGTATTATAACAGACTTCAACATAGGTGCAAAGATATTATGGTAAATGAGAAGATGATTACCTACTAATCAACTATAATTTGTTGGTCATGCAGACTGCTAACGAGGTTTCTGTACCCTTAGTACGAGTTTACTTTACGTTTCAAGTAATCGCGTTTGGCACTCTGATTGGTTGGTTTATTTGAGCCGGCCAATCAGATTGCATAATGGGCTCGTTTCGATTACTTTAAACGTAAAGCAAACTCATAGTAAGGGTACAATTTTTGGTTATGTATAAAAAAACAAAGTCCTTTATTCGTTGTAGACCCTTTCAAAGCAAAGAGGTACATATTTAATTAAGAGGCACATACTTTTCGTCATTAGAAAAAAACGTAGGATAAAAATAAATGCATAATATAAAATCATCTGTTGCATGACAAAATGTCATTCAATATAATAAATTATGTGATTAATTGTCTTCGTATTTGATAAAGAAAACAGCTGTATAAGTATTTTGTACAAAGAACAATATTAGCAATTGATGAAAGATAAATATTATTGCACTTGCATTCCACAAGTATGACAAGAGATTTAAGGTCAAAGAGTTTATTTATGGCATAAATGTCAATCACACCACTTTTATTACGATAGGTACTGAGATTAAGCTTTTAAATGCACAGACAGAGCAAAAGCAAGGAGAATACTATACTACTACTACATTAACAACGTATCAAGGTATGTACAGATCAACCTACTACAATCTGTCCATTTCATTCACGCGTTTTTCGATTTTATAACAAAATTTAATAAAAGTCGAACAAAGAAATTTAACAGAAAGAAAGAAGCGACTACACTATCCGTTACATACACACATTAATATAGCCTTTATGTAGGTACCATGGAAAACATACGGAAACTATCAAATATAGTAACTAACAAATTACTAGTTGACACTATAGAAGCTTCTTCAGGATTCAGCTACGCTATTCTGTAATTGTCAATTCGAAAAATTTGTAGTGAGCTCGATCGGGATTCGCCATGTCATTGGTTGTGAGAATAATTTCGACCAATGACGGACGAGAATTCGATCGAACAAACTTCGAATGTTTCGAATTGACAATAACTAATAAAGAATAGTGTAGCTGTACTCAATGGGTAAAATGAACTGGTACCCTATTGCAAGGCTGTTGTCCATCTATCTCTTTGTGTTTCTGTGACCTAGCTGCATCCCATAAATCATGATAGTCACACAGTTATTTAAAAGGTAAGTCTACTTAGTAGTAATTACTTTTATTGTGAACTGGCCATCGAGCCAAAGATATTTTTCTAGTTTCTACTTTTTTTACAGTGTCAATTTTCTATTGTTCTGTCACTGCTTGACAGATTATCTGTTTGCTACGAGTTTGGTTTAATTGAGATTCTTTATTACATTAATTAGCACTTACTTTGAGCCGTTTCCTTTCTTTTACCTCTTAGTTACCTATCATTTACAGTTAAAAATAAACAAAAAGCACTTACTATTTTTATCGGGATGCACTTGAAGTCTATAAATCCATTCTATTATTCTTGTCCTTAAGTCCAAAGAAACTGACGATATTGCACCAAGAACATCCAATCCAGAAACAGAAAAATATGCAATTGTTACTCTGAAATAAAAGAGATAAGATTTAAAATTGAATGTGTAACATATCAGGAAGTAAATTTAGATGTAGGTACAAAAAGCTCAATGAAGGTAAAATAAAACATTTATTTTTGTTTCAATTATACCGTTCAACCTCTGTGCACACATTAATTAGTGAATAACTAATTTAAATTGTACTTTTTTTAACTCATCAAGAATCATTGAATTGTATAATTAAATATCAACAGTACATAAACAAAGTTTTTTACATACAGCCTTAACGTAAACAGTACATACAACCTTAACATAAAGTATTTTTTATAATTTGCAACAACATCTTTTTAATTAAGAATCACTAATATCTATGTCATACCTACTATGTAAAGGTAATATTTTGTAAGTAGAGACATATTTAATTGTAATTATTTTTGTAAAACAAAACAACGTCACACCTTTCATCCCTGAAGGGGTAGGCAGAGGTGCACATTACGGCATGTAATGCCACTATACAATGTACACCCACTTTTCACCATTTGTGTTATAAGTCCCATGTAACCTATTACATGGGTTTTATTTTTATATAACAGTAAATTTCTTTAATGTTTTTTAGTTTTATTGTGTTGTAATAAAAAAACATATAAAAATATAACACAATATTATGTACTCTTGCAAATGTAGATAAACAAAACTAGTCGGAAATGAAACAGGTAAAATATTTCTTATCATTTTCAGTATTTAATGTCAATAAATAAAGAACATTTTTGCTTGGCAAATTAATTAAGTTCTTACACCGCATGCACAGTTACTAAACTATTAATATGTAAATGAATAGATAAGTATCACTTGTAGCAAGTTCTTTTAGTTTTCACAATCATACTTGTTTCTGTAAGCACAATTAGCTTCAAGCACCTATCTTATACTATTAGTATATTATACGATAAGATATACTAATAGTATAGGATAGGTTCTTGAAACTAATATAGATACAAGCACAGAATAATATTCTGTACTGGTACTTTTATATACCTATATATAGTTTGTGTTTGAATGCCCTAATCTCCAGAACTACTAGTCCAATTAGAAAAAATATTTTTGTGTTGGGTAATCTATTTATCGAGTAATGTTAAAGACTATAAAACATTGAGCTACTATCTAAAGGAGCTGAGCAGAGTGCTGAGAAGTAGCTGGTATTAAAAATAAAGATTTTTGAAACTTGACTTCCAAGAAAATTATTAATACACAAGTTACGTAGTTGTATTGATACACCTAAAAAAATCTTCTATCAGTCAGACACATCAATTTTTGCTCATGTTTATTTCATATTATACTCATAATTCCTACCTTCTCTGAATTAATTTATTTAAATACTTCTGAGTATTGGCCGAACCATATTGCCACAATTCTAAATTAGGACAATTATCCCAAATATAACAAGTGCTCCAATTTAGACTCAATTGCTATAATAAATAATGTTCATTTCATGACTGCATGCTGCTATTAAAATGGTATTGAGTTGTCAATAACAACTCAACTATACAGGTGAACTATACAGAAACATAGACCGTGAACTTTGTCACATGGGTCTAGGCAGTTACTATATTACTTTTACTTTTAAAATCAACATAAGGAGGTATGTTAATGCTGTAATCAATTGAACTTTTTGTACATCAAATCACACTCGTTTTTATAGCTAAATTAATATGATTCTCATGTCAATTTTTATCACAGCTACTAATATTGTTGCTTTTAAAGACTATGTGACTGCTTCATGCATGGTAGTGACCTCGATAACTAGGTACTGTAAACAAGTTGGAGCTAGACAAGGAGCTGCATTGACTGTGAAAGTAATAAATTAATGTAAGGAGACTTATCAAACCGATAACTTAGCAATTATATTCATTACCTGGTAGTATCATGAGATGACAACGACGATGGTAAAATGTTAAGAAATCTCATAAAATATTTCACATGCTGCCGGTGAGCCATAATTTTATTCTCTTCGTGATTCATTTTTGATATAAACTTTACTCAAATTCAAACGTAAAACAATTTGTATAAATGAAATTATACACTCAAATCAAAATTAAATGGACAAAGCCAACACACTTTTTGTTTAGAAATTGCTCCAAACTATCATTTATATACGAATTTATTTCATTTTTTATTTTGTCCACTCATTAATTTAGCGACACGAAAACTCAGACTTGACTTCTGTCTGACACAAGCACAAGACTGACAGAGACACACAATTTCAATGACAATTTATCTAAGGGAATGACGTTTTACTTTGTCTGTACGAAAACCGAACTTTAAAAACCGATAAATCAAAATAATTTTGAAAATTCGTTTTTCAAGACATATAAGAAAAAATATTGAGACTAGTTGTTTGAAATAATTTAATCTACAAAAAAGATACTAATCTAATGAAAATTATAGTTTAAAAGACTTAAAGAGTGAAAAGCACTGTTGCCTTTTATTTGCAGCCTGACTCCCTACCCTGACTCAAGCTTGTAAGATACTTTAACGAAACTTAAAAAATGTGAATTATATATTATAATAAACCAACTGCGGTACTTAGTAAATTTCCTATTCGATTATTCTCTATACACTCTAGTATTTTAGTTAATCGACACAAAATAAAATCGTCATTAAAACACAGCGCGTAAAAATATTCCCAACTATAAAATATTTTTTGGTTTATTATGGAAAATGATCAAATTGCCAATATTGGATAGTCAATTAGTGAGTTTAGTCGTCTCTTAGGTACACGGAGGCAGGTACAGGAGACAATGTAGGTACAATATCCGTCCTAAGGGAAGAGTAGGGATAATGGGTTGCAAATGTATTATACGCAACACACTAGCCAGTGGCGTAGCGTAGTGGGGGCGGCAGGGGCGGCCCGCCCCGGGCGGCACTTTTTTAGGGGGCGGCAAATTTTAAACAATAAATAATAAAAATATTTTGTAAATATTTCAACCATTTTATATTTTTTTCGCAACTAGAGATCGGAGAAAGTAGTGATAGTGGAGATGAAACCTTTAACGAGTGGTCCTGCCCCGAGAGGGAACCTTTAGATAGAGTCGACTGTACAAATTTGGACCGAATAAAATGAGCTTACTCTTTAGGCGTAGTCCCGAAATCATGGAAGACGGCCTTGGTCCATCCAATCCCTAAACAAAAACCGGCCAAGTGCGAGTCGGACTCGTCCATGAAGGATTCCGTAACAGCAAGTAGATGACATAATATAAAAGTTGTAAAATAACTTGGTTTTACATAGTGTTTGTATGAACGACAAAGTTATATTTGCGGTTTTTGAAAATGTTTTATTTCTTAAAAACTAATAATGATATCTGGTTCAAACCAATTTTCGTTGTTAGTTTCTATTGAAATCTACAGCATATATTTATTTTTGTTTTCTCCTTCTCTTATTTTAAAAGTTAGAGGGGGGGGGGACACTCATTTTTCCACTTTAGAAGCGTCTAACTTTCAAACGGTTAATTTTGACGAAAAATGGTTTTAAGAACCTTAATGTCTTTTTTAAAGACCTATCTATAGCCATTATGGATAAGTAAGCTGAATTTTTTTTTCAGTTCCATGTATGGAGTGCCCCCTTTTAATTTTTAAATTTATTATTTTTTATTCAAAATTCGAATAGCGGTTACCGAAATACATCAACCTTCAAAGTTTCAACTATGTAGGCCCAACAGTTTCGGAAATAAATGGCTGTGACATACGGACGGACGGACGGACGGACGGACAGACAGACAGACATGACGAATCTATAAGGGTTTCGTTTTTTGCCATTTGGCTACGAAACCCTAAAAAGGCGATAGAACAAATCCGTCTAACTCTGTGGTCTAACTACAGACCGATAGCCATAACTTCCCTCTTCTCGAAAATAATGGAATCCATTATTAACTGCCCGCTCTTGCAGTACCTAGAGGATCACCAGCTACTCAGTGACCAGCAATACGGTTTTCGTATGGACGTGGCGAAAGCCTTCGACCGGGTTTGGCATAAAGCGCTTCTTTCGAAGCTTTCTTCCTATGGTCTTCCCGAGAAATTGTGCGAATGGGTCTACTGCTTCCTTGCAGACAGAAGCATTAAGGTCGTTGTCGACGGGGAATGCTCCGACTCTCTGTCTGTAAACGCAGGTGTCCCTCAAGGCTGCGTGCTATCACCTACCTTGTTTCTCCTCCATATCAATGATATGTTGCAAATCAGCAGCATTCATTGTTATGCGGATGACAGTACAGGTGATGCCTATTATACCGGCCGCGCTAACATTTCTCGGGAAAACGTCATCGAGAACCGAAACAGACTTGTGTCTGAAATCGAGACTTCTTTGCGGAGAATCTCAGATTGGGGTGAACTTAATTTGTTCCAGTTTAACCCTACTAAGACACAGGTCGGCGTGTTTAGCCCGGTATAAGAATTGGGATAATTGGCATCAACATTTCGAGGGACGTCCAGTTCCGTAGCCATCTAGAGGATAAGGCTAAATTAGCCTCGAAAAAGCTTGGTGTACTCAACAGATCAAGGCAGTATTTCACTCCAGCCCATCACCTGCTTCTATATAAGGCGCAGGTTCGGCCCCATATGGAATACTGCTCTCATCTGTGGGCGGGGCACGGGACACGGGGGCACCCCAGTACCAGGTTCATCATCTGGACCGCGTCCAGCGGCTTGCGAATCGGAACCGACTTGACACTTTGGCAATGCGTAGAGATGTAGCTTCGTTGTGCATTTTCTATCGCCTATACCACGGGGAGTGCTCTGATTCATGACTGTTCTCGCCGAAAAGTTCTCTATTATGAATGTATGTAATGTGTAGTATACATTAAATTAAAATACCTAAATAAGGGGGCGGCAAAATTGTCTTCCGCCCCGGGCGGCCGACACTCACGCTACGCCACTGACACTAGCCATACTCAGTTCACGTTTACGTTCAGTTTTCACTCATAATTATGCAAGTTTGCTCGTGTAATATTATTTAAAAAAATATATGATCTATGAGACTGATATTAACTTTTAACAGGCAGCGCACTGCAACGTGGCTGCAATACGCTACTTCAGTAAAATGTATTTTTGCCTTAAAGTGCAACTGCTTTGCAAGTTAAGAGTTGCAATAGATAGACTTAGATTCACAACTCAAAAAAGTATGTATTATTAAATATTATAATAATTTTACGAAATTCTTAGTATCCGAGATTAGTTAATAGCTACGTTATTTTAAATCCTGTGGGCGAGAGATAGGCAAATATTTTCGGATATACATAAGAATAAACAGATATGAATTGCTCAGTATTTATCGATTAAAAAGAAATTAAAAAAAAATAAACATAATTTTCTATTGTGAACGGAAAAAGAAGCCTGACGTAACGGGACCGAGGCTACGTTGCCTTTGGACTAGAGGTTAAGTCTTTATTCGAAACGTCATGAACTCAACTTATATATTATAGATAAATAAATGATACTAAATTTTGTTTTAATCAAACAAGTTATTGTTTTGCTTAATTAAAAAAATATATATTATCTAAATTAAAAAAAATACGGTTAAATTTAGTCGAATAGTCGAGTCGGCATAGACAAGGTGCACTAACGGTAAACTGTCAAAACTCCATACGCATCTCTTGTCAGCAGCACTATTATTGTTTTTGGTCTTTTTCATGGCTGACGTTCACGGAATCTAACCGCAGTCATGAAGGTTCTCCTAATATTTTTAAATAATTTATATTAAATATAAATGAAATATTGTAAAGATGTGTTACTATAATAGTTTACGTAAACGTTTACATAGTTATTTACAAAAACCTTATAATGATTCTTTGAGAAAAAGTCGATCGGATTTGATGTATTGTGGAAAGTGAATTTAACATGCCGATAAATAAGTGCCTTGTGGTTTTATAATTAAAGTTCCAAAGTAGTTTTTAGTCAAAGTACATAACTATGTGGTGTTTAACGGCGGTAGTTTCATTACAGACGAAATGCATAAGTGTGATTGTTTTCCTAACCTCAATTTGTTTTTGTAGCTGAACGTCTCCTTCCCGGCTACGGGATGTCAAAAGTTGTTCGAGGTAGTTGATGAGCACAAGCTCCGCATCTTCTACGAGAAGCGCATGGGCGCTGAAGTGGAGGCGGATCAGCTAGGAGATGAATGGAAGGGCTACGTACTCCGCATCGCCGGAGGAAACGACAAGCAGGGCTTCCCCATGAAGCAGGGAGTCCTCACCAACAGTAAGTACATGATATTCTAGTAATTAAACTTATTCTTTGTCGCTATGAAGTGTTATATCCAGGTTTAGTCAACATAACCTTTGTCGTCTAATAACATGAGTTTATCATTACTTCCTAAAAGCTGTCAATCATGTAACATGTGCGTTATTGTTCTCTTGCTCAGTGGGTCGTTTTAGGAATCGACTACCCACTCTAGAGAACCATTCCTTACTCTAAACTTGGAAAAACTATATTCATACTATAGTACCCTGTTTACTAATTCTTTAAAAACTTTTCAGGCCGTGTTCGTTTGTTGATGTCAAAGGGCCACTCTTGCTACAGACCCCGTCGTGATGGTGAGAGGAAACGCAAGTCTGTCCGTGGTTGCATTGTTGATGCTAACCTCTCAGTCTTGGCTCTTGTCATCGTACGCAAGGGTGAACAGGTAAATACCATGATTTTAATTGAGTAAAAACTATATTTTTACCTTTAGTTTATATTTACAAGTCGAGAATGATATTGGCATATAAATCTTGATTATTTATCTTAAAAATCGATAAACACCCATATTCTTTCAAAGTTATGAAAACACCATGCTGTATTGTGATTTATTAAAGAATTATTAGGGCTTGGGATAACTTATTGATGGCAATATAAATAACCCTGTTCTTACTGTTTCTAAGGTAACCAAATCTTAGTAATTATATGCGCCAGGGGATATCAACTGGTACTTGGCATAGCCTGTGGATTATTTGTTCAGAGGCCTGTATCAAATACCATACATTTCAGTTTTCATCATTATAACAATATTGTCCATACTTTAATGAGCAAATTCATCATTACACCATGTGTTTTTATCATGTGGTCAATATTGTTGAGTGCAAATAAAAGTTTGTTTTGTTGTGATTGCTCATTATCTTGCCTTTTAAGTTTATTTGTAAGTGTAATTAAAATAATTCTCAAATATTCAGATTTTCCTAAGCCTTTCACTAACCTTATCCATTTTTATTTCTTCAGGAAATTCCCGGACTTACCGACGGCAATGTCCCCCGTCGTCTTGGACCCAAGCGTGCCTCCAAGATCCGCAAGCTGTTCAACCTCTCCAAGGAAGATGATGTTCGTCGCTACGTCGTAAAACGTCTGCTTCCCGCCAAGGAGGGCAAGGAGAACGCCAAACCCAGATATAAGGTTAGTAATATACTTAGCTGTTAAATATTGGTACATTTGAGAATATGGCCTCATACTAAGGTTCTGGGTGCAATTACAAACATACAAGTTTCACATAGTCTTTAAACCTAGACCCAGAATATTTTCATCTATAAGGCAACCCAACACATTGCATAGCAACTGGTTGCTTAGTTCTAGCCATTGTAATACAGTGGAGTTTAAATTAATGAGATAATTTGTTTTCTTTCTCTAATTAGTTAAGTTTTTTTTTGGGGTCGTAAGTAAATGTATTGCTGTTGTAAGGGTTCCACAATTGAGAACATGCAAATTGCCCACTATTTTAGACGAAAAATTGTGTCTGCCTGATTACATTGGAAACAAAGTGAAATTGCCAGATACACAGCTAAGTTATTACAAAAATAGCTATCATTCATTGTTTGAACAATATCATACAAAATTCATCCCTGATTTAAATATTGGTTCTAAACTTCCTTAGTTTGGAAACAGCAGCATCAGGGTATATCATATCGGCGCCGAGCAGAAGATTCAGACTCGTGTCTGTCTACTTTTACAGTGTGCTGAACATTTTCTTTTAAACCTCTGAAATATCGACACAAAATAAGAACTTGTCATTTATTATGTTCATGTTCTTAATTTAACATGTTATCAAATCTTTATGAACAGTGATTAATATAGTAATGTTTCTCTCCAGGCCCCTAAGATCCAGAGGCTAGTCACCCCCGTAGTGCTCCAGCGCAGACGCCACCGTCTGGCTCTCAAGAAGAAGCGTCTGGCTAAGCGCAAGCAGTCTGAGAACGAGTACGCTAAGTTGCTCGCACAGAGAAAGAAGGAATCTAAGGTAAATAGTATTTTTAGTCCTTGTTTACTCATATTTTTTAAATTATCTGAAGCTGAAACCCCTACCAACATTGATTAGAGCTTAAAAATAAATCCAAGTTTTGTCAGTCAAGAAGTAATTTAATATTTGAGTGAGCCTACTTCATTTAACACAGCGGGTATAATGACTACAAAGATATTTGTAGAAATATTACTTGGCTGTAAGAGTAATGGCTGTGTCTTACCCCTTGGCGTGTCTTTGATACAGATCAAGGTATTAAATCAGCAACATTTTTTAACATATTATTCGTCCAAGAGACTAATTTGAAACATTTGAAATGAATTTGGCTAATTGTTTGTTCTTCTTATTACAGGTAAGACGCCAAGAAGAGCTCAAACGCAGGCGTTCGGCTTCAATGCGCGACTCCAAGAGCTCCGACAAGAGTGCGCCGCAAAAGTGATTTACTTTACACAATAAAAAAATGTAAAATCTAAATACTTCTCTTATTATTTACTATCATGCGACCCAATCATTATGTATCACTCCAGAGATTAAGCAAAAATACACTGTCTATTGTATAAGTCCATATTGTATCTTGGTCATGGTACTCGCGTCACGAGTCTCGTGCTACAGCTGTGCACACTGCGCAACTCTAGGGTCGGAACCTATTTCGATATAAATAAATATCCTGAACAACAGAAAACTTGTACACCACCCGTCCTGCGGCTGTCCTGTCGCGACGTAAGAGCCATATCGTCGTAGACAGAGTCTGTCTCATACAAGACAGGACAGTATCCTCTTGTCTACGCTTATGATTATGGTTACGATAAAACGGGGTGAATAGACGTTAGGACTAGGGAATCCAATCCGGACTATCCGTAATCCGAAAAATCCGGATATCCGTACATTTTTACTCGAGTTGTCAATCCGGATTCGAAAATCAAATCCGCGGATTTTCTGAATAATAAGAAATCGTAATTCGCAATGACATTATCACGCGTATGTTCGGCTCGCATCCTCCAGAGGTAGTGTTGGTTATTCCGCTTAATATAATTCGGCTAATAAATCGATTAAAAACAGTTAATAGTCATTAATAGCCAACTATGGATGATACTGTTAATGTTATTTTAGTGATTGGAAACTTCCCTTCATGGTTTTCAGGCTTAGTAATGTCAGATTAGACTTAATTTTCATCATCTTTCTTTATCTTTTATTTTTTTTTTTCTTTTTGAGGGGGAAAATCATCCAATGACTTCTCCCGCCCTAGGTGAGGCGAGAGGGAGTGTCTTCTTCTGCTTTGAGCCGGAGCCCCGGTAACCTTTTACGTTGTCCGCAGCTCCGCATCGGGTATCAGCCCTGTTGGGCCCCTTTTGCGGTGGTCTGGCTCTTTGAGGCGCGCGCGGAACGCGACGCGCCGCACGCGCGGGTCTGGTTCTGGTCGGGCGGCGAGCTACCCTTGCTCGCCGTCCGCAGACCAGCACTTACGGTGGCCGGAGATCGTCATGCGATCCCCGACGCCCGGAGTGTCTCCTGCGGCGGCTAAGGCGTGAGGACGATCGTTCTCTCACGCGCTCCGTCTCCTCCTTAGCTAGCATGACTGCTTCGCAAAAGGAGGAGACGGCGTCCCATCCCCCTGTGCTGCCCAATCATCTTTCTTTATCTATACTAATATTATAAAGCTGAATGAAGAGTTTGTTTGTTTGTTTGAACGAGCTAATCTCCAGAACTACTGGTCCGATTTGAATAATTCTTTTTGTGTTGAATAGTGCATTTATTGAGGAAGGCTATAGACTATAAAACATCACGCTATGACCAATAGGAGCCAAGCAGAGCGGGTGAAACCGCGCGGAAGTAGCTAGTCTATACATATAATAAAATCGTAGAAAAGTTCATTGAAAATAAAAATAAAAAAAATAGCAGGGGTTATTGTTATGTCGATGTCGAACTCAAAAATGTAATTAACTTTTTTTTTGTCTGTTTGTCTGTTTGTCTGTTTGTCTGTTTGTCTGTTTGTCTGTTTGTCTGTTTGTCTGTTTGTCTGTTTGTCTGTTCGTCTGTGCGCGCTAATCTCAGAAACGGCTGATCCGAGTTGGATGCGGTTTTCACGAATATATTGTGGGATGCTTAAATTTACATTTAGTGTTTGTTTCATGTCAATCGGTTCATAAATAAAAAAGTTATGTCAAATTAAAGAATCACGTCGAACATTCTATGCTTATACCATTAATCTCCGCAACTATTTGACGGATTTGGTTGAAATTTGGTACAGATATAGTTTAGAACCTTAGAAAGGACATAGATATATTTTTATTTCAAAAATCAAAAAATAAAAATAAGAAATAAATTATTTATAAATAATTCTATGTCGATCGTTACACGACTTCGGTTCATGTTATTGTTTTAATTTATCGAAAAAAAGTAAATAAATAGTAAAAAGGTATGAAAAAAATAATATCAATATAATAAAACATTTAGTACAAAGAAAATGCTCTAACGGAGTATAGATAATTCTATGTCGATCGTTACACGACTTCGGTTCATGTTATTGTTTTAATTCATCGAAAAAAGTAAATAAATAGTAAAAAGGTATGAAAAAAATAATATCAATATAATTAAACTTTTAGTACAAAGAAAATGCCCGAACGGAGTATAAATAAATAATCCAAGTTGTCTTTATCCTCGATAGATGGCGTTGGGATCGAAATAGATCGCGCTATGGTTTCGTTACATTCATTTGGTTGGGTATCGGCCGAGCGCTTCGGTACTATCGTAGAAAAAGTGTATTATCAGTCGTATGATTATTTGTCTGTAGTGGTCCTGCTGTTTCGTATATTCTAAATTGGTTTCGTTGTATTTGTCAATTAATAAGTTTATTTGTTGGGTTTTCCTGGTTTTTTGGTTAAACTATTTAACGTAGGTTTAGTTTGATATCGATTATTAGTAGTTACTGTAGTTAGTTTTTTTAATAAAATTGTAAGTCTATTTTTTTTTTAATTAGATTAGATTTAAGTCGTTTCTTTTAAATTATTTAGTTTAAGCTTGGTTATTATAGCATAGAGGATAGGTTGTAATATAGTTTCTTTTTTAATTGTTATAAATTCGTAATTCGTAGCTTTCTTTAGTTTTAAGTTAGTTTAAGTCCGTTTTTAAACTATTTTTTCAATGCCCTAAGTGAGTATACATCTATTAAATTCAAACGCAGAGCTCATTATGTTGATTTTTGAAGAGTTCCCTGGAATATCTTCCACATCTCATTTTTGAAGAGATCCCGCGAGATCGGGAACTATTTGGTTAAAACCAAAAATTTGCCGGAAGTCACTATTCCACGCGAACGAAGTCGCGGGCAAAAGCTAGTAGTAAATAAATGTGCACTTTAAAACTAATCTGTAGGTCTACTCTAATTCAAAGAAAACGAAGTTTTGTCCAAAACTTCGCAGATTTCGTACTACAATTTTATTCTATTTATTGCGAACTTTCGGGAACCAAAATAAACGAATGAAATGAAGATAAATAAATAGGTTTTGATATGAAATTAAAAATAAAACGTTATTTCAAGTAATTCTATTAGTAAGTCAAGAAAACCTACGGCCGAAGATTAAACGAAATTTCGGATTCGAGAACCGGAGTAGGCCCCCTCTGGTCTATTTAAAAATTTTCAATCAGCTACATATTTACATAAATTTTTGGTAATTATTTTTTTTATGCTTAGTTATTTTTTTAATTTCTAATCAGTCATTTAGTTTTTATTTGTTGCTCAAAAATAATTTTCTGCCTAATTACTGCTAGAAACACTGGATTCTTCAAAATCTCCTAAGTTTGGTACATCGATTGGATCGGACGCTAGGGTCGATTTCACGAGACGAATTAATTTGACACTTTTTTCGCTATCTGCAAACAGCCGTTTTATTGCTAACTGGCGGTCTATAACGTTTACTGTAATGGAGATATGTATGCAAATATAAATCACGGTGCGTACATCGACTTATAAGTGACAAAAAATCAAGATCAAGGTAACACGAATGAGTTGCCTGGGAAGACGAATGAAATTCTTAGTACACGAATGAAGTCTGCATGACACTAATGATTTTGGGTACCGAACCACATAATAATTATTGATTATGTAAGTAAATTTTTAGGTGTGAAGTGAGAAACAAAACAAGAATATGTACTTTTATTAAGCATTTAATCAAAGTTTGACAATATAAAATACAAAACAAATATCAAGTAAAACACGATTAATGTAACAATTTTTTTTTGTGATCAACGAATTATTAGTAACAAACTTTTTTTTCATATAAAATAATAAATTTCTCGTATATTGTTTCTATCTAACTACTTTTCCTTAATAAATCAGTCATTTTTGATAGGCTATCTCCTAATGTTAAATCTGTACCACCGCTTAACTGAGAGCATTCCTGAGGCAGCTGCGCGGTGCGGGAGGGCCGACTGTTGTCACAAGTTGACGTATCAGTGAGCTCTCACGTTACGTCCCGCACTGCGCAGCTACCTCAGGGACGGTCTCAGACAAGCGGTCGGGCTATAGTTTTTGGTTTCTTATTCAATCTTATTGTTAATGAATTCTTGGATTATTTTGCTATATAACTTAATTTAATAATCAGTCTTGATCATGGTTAAAGTTTTAATCACTTTTTCTTCTCTTTTTTCATTTCTATTCTTTTTCTGTAATATTCTCAAAAGACCCTTCATTAATAAAGCGGAGGAAAGCCTCTTCATGCCCACCGGATACCTTCTGTTGGGTTTTTATAAATTTCTGATTTGTCCAGTCAAATTTAACATCTGCAAGTCTTTTTACATTTTCTTTCTTTATCGATTTTTCCTCTTTAAGTAAGCTTCCTTTTTTTTGGCCCTTTCAATGGTATATTTTTCGGGATCGTTTTTTATTCGTTTATATTTTTCCCTTCTTCCAATCCGTCTCCTTTCTAATTCCTCTTCATTTTTCTTAGATTTTTCTTTCGCCATTTTAAACCTAAAACAATTTACCGTATACTATAAAAACCATTTAATAATCTTAACAAAACACTCCTTTTCGGTGGCGTGCCCACCGAAAAGGAGTGTACAGTAAGACCCCTCTTTGAGGCGTGGCTGGCGAGACCTCAGGGCGTTCTCACATTTCGCATGACGCAGGTCCTCACCGGACACGGAAAGTTCGGGTGGTTCCTGCATCGGATTCGTGCGGAAGAGACGCCCGGGTGTCATCACTGTATGGCCCGCCCGGAGGACACGGTGGAGCACACAGTAGAGGTGTGCCCCGCTTGGGACGAGCATCGCCGTGTCCTCGTGGGGGTGATCGGCGGCGGCGATCTCTCGCGCCGGGCCTTGGTCGAGGCCATGGTCCGGAGCGAGGAGGGGTGGAACGCGCTCGCCCCCTTCTGCGACGCAGTAATGCTAGCCAAGGAGGAGGCCGACCGCATAAGAATACGTCTGGAGCGACAACGCCCCAGACGCCGCTGTGATTCCGATTCCGATCCAGATTTCCAGCCACCGTAGGCGCGGGCTTGCGGACGGCGAGCAATGGGTAGCTCACCGTCCGGTTGTCTGGTAACAATCCGGACCAAGCTCAGTCGTCGACGGCGCACACCGTTCCCGCGCGCCTCAAGGAGTTGTCAGCAACTGTAGTGACCCTGAAGAAGGGTCGAAGCCTGCTGGGGCCCAGTACGAATGGCATGGAAGGAACGGGGTAGTCTTTAGTCAGTAAAATTCTGACACTGTTTCCCGCTCTGCCCAAGAGCGGGATTCGTCATTTGATGATTTTTACCTACCATAAAAAAAACCCTCCTTTTCGGAGTGAAGTAATTGAGCGGCCGTACACGGACTGCTCGAGCGGTCGGCGTCGACTGCTTGAAGCTGTTGACGGCTTGAAGTGTTCGCGACTGCTCGAGCAGTCGTGTGTACGGCAGCGAATGAATGGCTATAGTTCATCGTGCCGGCTTCAAGCAGTCGGTTATAACTGCTTGAAGCCGTCCGTGTACGGCCGCCCATAAACCGCTTCATTCGTGTCGAATGGAATTTCATTAGTGTTACTCAAAAAACGTACACGAATGAAGTGACATGAATGAAATTTTCAACAAAAAATCTAATTTATTGCGTCATAGAATATTTTAGACGCTATTAGAAGGCCACAAAATGTCCCGCTTATTTGTTACTAATCTACGTGCATGATAAACAATTCATTATTCAAACACTTACTACCACACTATTATAAACACGAATGATTACATTTTTGTATTAAGCACAGAAACAGAGTAAAATTGTGATTTCTTACCAGGATAATAAAGCGCGCATCTGCTCTTGTCGAACGTTTGCGTGCCACTGGGGGCCCTTTACGCGGCGTAGGAGTGGGGATGGCAGTAACGCACAGCCTTTGTTTATTACGGGAACTTTTGTTTAGTCGACACAAATGATTGAAAAAAATTATAGTTAAATAAAACACAGAGAAATCGTGTTATATTTTAAATTAATTTAAAACTATTTAGCGTAACATGAAGTTATGGTTATAAAGTGTAACCAAAATAAAAAAATATACAATTTCGCAGAGTAATATTTTGTATATTTAAAGTTTTGTTGAAAAAGTAGGAAAAGAACCGGTGACACAAATGAAAAAATAGGTAGTTTCTTTTAATTATCTCGATTATTAAATATGATAGTTCAAGATTTCCATCTGTACAATATTAAAATGTTACGTATGCATCCCATTAAATAGATATGACGTGTGTTTCAACAATATTATAGGAGTTATTTCATAAACCCACTTTTTACGGCCGGTTTGAAATTGACCCGCTAACGGATTTATTTCTAGTGTATTAAGAAGTACAGGTTCATTACAGTCACAGGATATTTCATCGATTTCTGATGTTGGATATAAAAAACTTCATATTATTAAACTAACATAACATGAAGTATGTAGATCAAAAATAAATTATTACAACTTTTCAATACAATAAAATAATTATCCAAAAATAATCACACTCTCATTCATCAATTTGATGAACTGCTTAATTTTCGATTTTTTCTAGCTCAATTTCTAGAAATAAGTGCTATTTCACGTAAAAATCTGATGACGTCATAAAAGATAATAGATTTTATAAAGTTCATAGACGTTTCGAAAAAAGTGTTGAATTTGACTAGTAGGAAACTAGCCTATTCCTGTTTGTCATCATCATTATTGGCCATTCAGACATTAGTGTGTGAGAGCATGAATGGGCCGGCTCGACCGGCGTGATAGGTACATCTGATGAGTAAATAATATCCCTCATTAGAAAGAAACTGGATAGAAATACCCCAAAAGCCGTAATGAATAAAGAAAAACGACATTTAACTTTATAAAATAATTTATTACCATAAATAGATATATAAAATAAATATTTCTTTATAAACCACTCGTCAATTTCTGACTAGCAACATACTTCCATAATTTGTGTCAATTAAATAATTTAAAAACATCACTAATTAAAATTTTCAACATTTTGCCTGCGGTTTTAGTAGTCCGAGACCCACATAGCGTGCCATTACTCGGAGATACGATGGATTTAACTTCTTGCGTTTCTCTAGTAAAGACTTTAGAAGCCTTTCTGATGATTCATCAAAAGGTTTTTTATAATCTGAAGCCTGAAAATTTTATATAGTTATTGTAACGTCTTTAGAAACGAAGGCATTAACAAAAAACCGGTGTTTAGGCATTAAAATAGCACAGCGCCCTCTAGTAAAAAAAGCAAAATACTTAATTCATTATCTACGTGAAAACAAAACATAATAAAAACATCTCACAGTAGTCTTAGCTATCCAGTACAACTCTTCTAAAAGATTGTCGTAATTCGTGACAGAAGCCGGCAAGTATGATATTCCTTCGAACTACGAAAAAAATAGTAAAAAAAATTAAAAAGTATTAGGGATGTATCGTAACCGGTGTGAGGCTTTATAACTTAACGGTTTATTTGGGTCTCCAAGGTGGTCTATTGAGGACATGCGTTGCCTCAAATGGGAAAAATTAAAATTTTCATGACGTCTCCAAACCAAAATATACTTTGAATGAATCAAACATTTACTTCCCAATTTCCCCCGATTACAAATTCGTGGGAAAATTCCCATTTTCTGCCTCTCACACTCTCTTGTCTATCTCCCCAAAAGGTTACCCGCCTTTTGAAGGAACTCTACGAATCCCGGACTCGATACGCAACAAAAGGCGAGTTGCTTTGACAATTTTTACCTTTTTTAAAGGGAGATAATCATCCAATGATTTCTCTTGCCTCATACTGACTAAAAACCACCCTATTCTTACTCCTGCTTTTCGAGCCGGAACCACGGCAAAGCCCGCTAGGTAGTTCTGTAAGTGTTGTTTTGTTGAAATTACCTGCGATAATTTATTTAAATTTTCTCTCTCAATGACTTCAATCTCCATGTCTAACTCAGTAGCTCGTGTGATCCTGTTAACTGCGATACCCTGCAGAATTATTGGCCTGAATCGCACTAAATTCTGCGTATCTTTCTTATTTGTCAGTAACAATATCAGTAAAGCCTGCTTCGCATTTATTTCAGTAATCCAATTCTTCATCTGTATATTTAAATAAACAAAGTTAATGCATTTAGATTTAAATGACTTTATACCAACAATTTTTATAAAGGAAATGACATTACCTACCTCTATTATCGAGGACAAAATTTTCTCAGAAGAATACCCATCAAAGACACTAGAAAGCAATTTTTTGGATCCAAGAACTTGAAAAAATTCATCCATAGTTGTGATTCTACTTAATGGTGTGTGAAGATTTTTGTCTCCTAATATCGGTAAATTAGTGGTTGATTTACATTTTCTATAAAGTTTATATAATCCTTTCCTTTTAACCTTGGTAATTGTAACTTGGCTTGCCTCTGTGCTCTTTGTTCTGTTTGCTAGCGCTGCATTTACGTATTCTATACATTTCAAAGGAGCTTTGTCCCGTACTCTCTTGTTGGCATTGCCTTTTGGCAATGCTTCGAACAACGAATCAATTTTCACGTTGCTTACAGTTACTGCAACATTTTGTTGTACAGCATTATCTTTTGTAAGCGACACATTTAATTTAATATTTTGACCATCATATTGCAGTTCAAGCATTTCGAAATAAGAGCTTAAATTGAAATGTATTTGTAAGTTGTAATTATACCATAAACTTTTCATCAAAGCCATAAGATCACAAGATGAGAAAGCCGCAGTCATTCTGTTAGTGCTACTCGTGTACATTGCCAAAGTAGTGCAAGTAGGTTGTACTACTTCAGTTACTGGTTCATTTGATGGTTGCATATTTTGTTGCAATTGCTCATATCTAAAACCGTCCAGTTCAACAGCTAATGGACCCACTTCATACTGCAGTAAATCATCCAACGAAACCTGAGGTAATAAATCTGTCGCAAAACAACTGTCGTAATCTATTTGAAAAACGTGTTTCTTATGTACTGGTTTAATCAGGACTTTATTTGAAAAACTTCCCTTAAAACTCCTTCTCAATTTCGATATTGAGGGAGTCTTCAATATTTTGGCATTCAAGTATTCAGCATTCTCATAGCGAGCTTGTTCCGATATTGTGGATAAGCAGGACTCTGTTTTTGTTGGACATATTGTGAAAGAGCTATCTGAGCTTATAGTTTTACTTGTTGAATTAATGATATTGTTCATCATTTTCGGTAGAATGCTGCATATCTCCGCAGGTAACATACCATTGAAAATTGTTGTTTTGCATTTGTATACCTTCGTATGACTATCAGTCACTTCTAATGGGATTAAAGATATAGCTTTAGTGATACTGGTGACACTTTTGGTATCCTTAGCTGGGACTGTTACGTCAAACTGTACCATAACGTTCGTCACACAGTGTTTCACTGCAATTTGGTTCGTGTTTAGTGTTTTTATTTCAAGTGCGGGTAGTGTATGATTAAACCCTGGTATATCAGGGTGTTCTATCAGATCATATGTAAGATCTGAACTTGATAAGTCACTTCTATAAGTCTTTGTAGAATCAACAGAATCGCACGACGATCCAGTTTGTACGGAGACTTCTTTGAAATCTAAAATTTTGAAAATAATATTAATACATTTTTTTACATTATTTGAGTTTGTTAAGTACAATTAATACCTTACCAATTGGAAATATCTGACCAAAATCTTTATGTTCTTGGTTGTAATAAACTCCGTTTCGTATTTTCCTTATAACATTTTCTATGAAATCACTCGCCCATTTCGCTTTGGCCCAAGGATAAGCATAATTTTGGGATTTCTTGTTTTTTTGGAACGAATTGGAATAAGGTTTTCTCTTAGACGCTTCATTAAGTACCGTGGGACTTGTAGGCCTCTGTTCATTTTCAGTGGCAACCAATTTATTTTCGGTGACGACTGGACATTTGGGTTTGCTTTCAACAGTTTGATCAGTGCTTGAAGTAAGGTTGCGATTCGAAGTCTTTTTATATAAAAAATTCAACATTTTGTCCTTCAATTGTACAATCGATTTTTGCTTCTTAGAACATTGCAATAACTTGTCAGCAATATCAGTAGAAGGTGGATGTTTAACGTTCTTTTTACTTGTAGGAGCTGTTTCCGTAGTTTCTGTTTTCTTCATATTTATTATCGGTGATTGTTTGATTATGGTTATTTCTGTAATAGTTTTGCGCGACTTACTTGAATTCGTATCCGATACAAAAGAAACACTTTTTTTGTTTATATTGTTATTGTGATGTGTGGCATTTTTCGTGGTATTCGGAGACCAATCCTTCATAAATGGCCATATGTGGTCTTCTAAGCCACTGAATTGTGGGGGATCGTAATCCATTACTTGTATATTTGAACTAACTTGATCTTTTCCTAAGACGACGATTGGAAACCTGATATTCGCCAGTCTCCTTTTTATTTCAGTCTGTGTTAATTTTGGCATTATACACGAACTCGGCATTGTAGTAACCAAACGTGGTTTCCTTTTAGGAGGATCAAATTGTTTAGGTAAGATTGAACTAGCAGGCAACAATTGCTCTTTGGTCACACCTACTGGAGATGAGTTATTTACTGGCAAACTAGAATTTACTGTTAATTTCTCTGAAAATAAATTTAGAGGAATGTTATATAATCTACACATATTATTACGTACTGTGTCTACCTAAAGTAGGCAGGACATTGAACTTTGGTTAAGGCATCGTCTAGAAGTATATTCTGAGCAAACGAAGTGACAAGTTTTAAACTGGATTAGGTACATTATGATAATTTACCACTGATACTCTCTGGCTCATCATGTTTTTGAGGTTGTTCAGCTTTGCTCGATCCCGAATAATCTGAGTAAACGAAACTTCCTTTAGTTGGACTCGTATTATCATTTCTGTCAGGTTTATGCGACGATACATCAGAATTATAATTAAATTTTAATGTTTTAGCATCCAATAGAGAATCTCTATTTCCGCTGCTTTGAGTTCGTGGAGTTTTACTTCGCTGGTCGACAGGACGCTTCGTTTTTTTCTTCTTTTTTTTCAAAGTAGGTTTATGTTCTTTTGGTCCAACATTAGGTACAGCTTTTATATTTCTTTGGGGGCTTCTACACCTCCTTTTAGCTTTCGCACTTTTAATTTTTGTATTACCGACATTATTACTGTCTTTAAGGAAATCGTGAGTAATAAGCTGTTTTTCAAACTCTTTGCATATTTTGTCAAACTCATTTTGTTTTTCAATAACCGTGATTCGGTCTGCACTAGAGGATGGTGAGAAAGTACGGGGAGATTTATCATCCAATTCGTAACTGGATATGTATGCAAACTTTTCGGTACGACAAGTCTCAATCACTCTGAAACATTACGTTAAATGTAATTTCTCTTGAAATATTATGATTTGTTTTACAATTTACTAAATAGCTACTTACCGTGCGTCTTTACGGTTCAGTCTCCTTTTATATGATTTTCTTTTTTTTAGGACTGGTATACTGCTTCCATCTGACGCTGGAGGTGATGGCCTAAACTGAAACTTGTTTATATTTCTTAGCACGGTCCAAACATCATTTAGGTTGCCGGACATACCTGATTGAGGTTTACAAAATGTTGATTTTTTCTTGGCAAACACTTTACCACCGTCTCCATTAAAATTTTTCATCATGTCTGTCGAGCTACAATCTATAGCTATATTTAGTTGTGAACAAAATCGTGCGTCTCTATCGTAAAATTCATGATCTTTTTGTCGCATTCGAGTCTTCCTATTATTTTGAATTGGATTACGCTTTTTAATAACTTTTTGTTTGCGATCTTGGCTAATCTTTTCGCAATATTCCGAATCGTTCATATCGCTTACTGTGCATACTTGTGGCATTGGAGCCGGATCATTTGGAAGAGTTAGCACTGATTTTTTAACCTTTTTAACTTTTTTTGGTAATTTGAATTCATCAGAATTCGCTTTGTAAATATTTACTGCCAACGGAAAAGACGAAACAATATCAGTTGTTTTTTTATGAACCATTCGTTTTTCTGTAACTCTTGAAAGTAACTGAAATCCGTCGTTTGCCAGATACGGAGACCGGGAGATGTTCTTTTTAGATTTATTGGTACGCCTACTGGCATTGCTTGACAAGCTTCTGTCCGTCGCTATGTTAATTTTTAATAATTGGCATGCATTGCCTCCTTTGGAACTAAGTGCTGAACAAGTCGATTCAATGGGTACTTTATTTATATTACACGAAATATCGAATGAAGTTATAGCCATGTTTAATTATGAGTTTGATTCTGATGGCGGTTAAACAAAATCTACTAATCTGAAACAAATCAAACATTAGATAAATCAATACATATATCAAGTATAGGTAAGTACTAAGTAAGTAATGAAATAGTTGAGTATAAGGTATTCAAATTGTCTACAAATAGCCCAATAACACATTCTACTAATCTAAGTACCTACCCACTGTATCAAGGTGTTAAAATCAAAATGTACCTAGGTACCTACCTATACATTTCAATGCGTTTAATTATAAAAGTATAGGCGAATAAATATAGGTACTAAAGTGACCAAATACAGAGTTGTTAGATATTTTGTTACTTACAGATTTTCTCACAATAATTTCGACTGCTGACCGCAGAGACCAAAATGAAACCACCCTCTACATGGAACTACACTTATAGTTAAGAAATTAATTTTAAAAGCCAATCAAAGAAAATATAAAATAAGCCATTGACATTATCATGTAATTGACATCTTGCATTTTCGAATAATGCAAAAATCATGTACAAAAACGAATATGGTTTTGGTGTACATTCTGTTTACTGCCAGTATTACAAAGTGTTCAATTTACAATAAAATCTCATTAGTAAGTTTTTAATGAAATTTAAATGTGAGTGTGATTGAAGAAACAAAACCGTCTGTGCAACATTACACATTTCCGCTGCACTGCCATTAATTCTTTTAGTTTTCCTATACGAAGCGTGATACCATATGAGTACCATTTGCGAAGTTGAGATTCAACCAGATAATCATTCAACTGTATTCTGAAATAAAAAAGTTAATACAAAATGGTATCCAATCCCTAGTAACAGCTGATTTTGATTCTCCAATGTCACTGTCATTAATGACACTATGACATACTGACATATGACATGACATTCCGTAACGTAAGTGTTTTGCTTGTTGTTTGCATTGTAATGTTCAAGTTCAAGCGATAAAAAGTGAATTTTAATTAGCAAATAAGTATTGCAGTCTCCGTAGAATATTAAAGAAAATGGCAGCTTCGGAAAATCAAGAAGGAATAATACAATATGTGCCGTTCATGTCTTTTGTGCACCCATCTTTTTGGCATAGTCTTACAGAGATGAAACTCGATGTTGATAAATTGAATGAGACTACGAAGCAGATTTGGGGTCGATTTACCTACCGCAGTACTGTAGGAGCCGTATTTGAAGTTGATGGCACGTCGTTTAATAAGTAAGTGGCAATAGTAATAATTCTTTCAACTTAGTAGTTAGCTCTTTTCATTAGTGAAATAAGATACCTTCATTTCTTCTTAATTATTATTTAAACTAGCAGAAAATCTACACTTAATCTTATTCGGAGAACTGTTATAATTTTTGTCTTGTTCTCCTATAAACTATGCTGAAAACACTATTGATGTTCTTTTAATTAAAAGGTAGTGGTTTCATGTACTAAATTCTTCTATCCAAAACAAAAGCTATTGTTATGACTATACAAACTTGATAGTTAGGTACTCAATTTATTATTAAGAATATTGTAGATTTCCTTATTCGGTATTTAAAGCCAAATCAATAAATTAATAACAATATAAAACTAAAAACAATATTTATTTCAGAGTTCCGGAAAATGAACAGTTATACACAAATGTTAAGGGTACAATAATGAACAAGAATACTATAGAAGAGTTCAAATCTATTGACAAGGCTGCTCTATTAAACTCAGTTGGAAAGGAGCTGTGGGCTAGTCTTAAAGACAAATCATGGATTACTAAACCAAGCAGTTTATTGAAGTTCATCATATTGTCTTTTGCTGTAAGTTTATTACTGTGTACGCAATTACATATATTTTTTTAACAGTCATTTAATATATTTTTATAGTAACCAGTGTGAGACATATTAAATTAACTAAAAATTATGGTTTACTCACGAAAATTAATGGAAAAATGCTCTACTAGTTATGAGTGTCACGTCCGAATTTTAAAATGCTACTCAATTTTAAGTTGTACTTAAATATTGTGCTATCTCTGTCATTATATAAAGAATTGATAGTGACCGAACTACATTTGAGAGTGCCCTAAAATTGAGTAGCATTTGAATATTCGGGCATCAGTGAGACTTCATCATGAGCAACATCCGCAGATGTGGCAAAGTCACACAGCCTGTTGACGACGATGATATATGACCGAATTTCTGAATTTATTTCAGCTTGTGAAGTTAAAGCTTGAAGTCTCCATTATTTCATGATTTTATTTACTTTCCAGGATCTCAAAAAATTCCACTACTATTACTGGTTTGCATTCCCCGCTCCTAGTCAGCCCACCGTGTATGTAAAGGACAAGAGTGCCAACTTAACAACACACTTTGATACCAACCAAATAGCCGAAATTACACAGAGCTACAAATCTCTAGAATTGGACCAAAAATGCTTCTTTGCTATTGTTAAGGACAATGATACTATAAAAGTGAAAACTTTGTCAGAACTGTTAGATTCGAAGGAAGGATTACAGAAAGATGTTGATGTATCTAGTACTTATTTTGTTTTTAATGATCCGAGTAGTGGAGATAATCCCGGATGGCCATTACGACTGTTCTTGGCAGCTCTGTTGGAGCATTGTCCGAGTTTGGTTGGGTCCGAGATTAAAGTTATAGGTCTGAGGTGTAGTGCAACTGGTGGTGTAGAAAACAGTCATTCCTTTACTGTTGTGGTGCCTAAGGTCAGTATTTTTACATTTTTAATTACAAATTCTTGTGATAATAGAAAAGGTAAAATAAATATTTGTTTATTTTTTAGGATGTTAAGGCTGTAGATGCTGCCGGCTGGGTGGGATGGGAAAGGAATGATAAAGGCAATTTTGGACCTAAGCTTGCCAATATGTCATCTTCTTTAGATCCTGTAATGTAAGTTTCTTCTATCAATTTTTACTAGTTTAATGTAATTTTTTATAGGCTGAGAGCTGTTTTAGAAATTTTGTAGTAATATCAAGCTTTTGGTTCTTAGCAAACCGATAACATATCAGGCTCCTGATGTAAAAGAGAGTTATTGACTTGGTTTTCCTTCTTAGAAATTGTATGAGCTAAAAAACACAATGTATATTAATTGTGTTATATACTTGTCTTTTTTGGTTTCAGATTGGCTGACACAGCTTCGGATCTGAATATAAAACTAATGAAATGGCGTCTAGTGCCAGATATAGATGTTGATGTAATGAAAAGTACAAAATGTTTGTTACTGGGTGCAGGCACCCTCGGCTGTCATGTCGCTCGGGATTTATTGGTAAGTAATATAGCCTATACTACTTTTTCATGACAAGAGGACACTACCCTTAGTACAAGTTTGCTTCACGTTGAACGAAAATGTAACGAGAACGCGTTCGGCGCTCTGATTGGTTGGTTTATTTGAGCCGGCAAATCAGAACGCCGAACGCGCTCTCGTTTCGATTACTTTAAACGAAAAGTAAACTCATACTAAGGGTACTGAGGAGGACCTTCAAAATTCACCTACTTCCTTGGGGGAAAAGAGTATGGGATTCTTATCACACACAAACCTCCTTGGTGCATCTATAAAGAAAATATTGATATTTTGTTTTCAGGCGTGGGGATTCCGTCACATAACGTTTATAGACAATGGAAAGGTATCTTATTCTAACCCAACGAGGCAGGTATTGTTCAGTTTCCAAGATTGCCTCCATGGTGGAAAAAAGAAAGCTGAAGCGGCTGCTGATGGTCTGAAGAATATACTGCCAACTGCTGTAAGTATGTCATGTAACAGTATACTTAGGAATTAATTTATGAGTTGGTTTATGAAAATTATTATGCCCCACGTTGTCGCTTGAAACTAGTTGGGCTATGATTAAGAGACTTCTAAAAGCGCGCTCTATGCTAGTTAGGTGTCCTAACTACCTTCATGGTAGATAGATGGTTTTGTTTTTTTTTTAACATAAATTGTATTGTGTTTTCCACTCTATATTGATTGATTATATTACTTCTAGGTGAGCAAAGGTATAGCAGCGCACATTCCAATGCCTGGGCATCCAGTAGGCGAGTCTTTGAAGGATGAGACTATAAATAATATCAAAATAATTACGGAGGCTATAGCCGAACACGATGTTATATTCCTTCTCTTGGACACAAGGGAGGCACGGTGGCTACCTACGCTTATAGCTGCTCACTATGGAAAGGTATGATTTTAACATGAATATGTAGGGTGACTGGTAATTAGTGACACACTTAGTTGTATTCATGATTATAAACAACTTTGCCAAAGAAACTTTTTTGTATACTCATTAGTTTTATTTTTATCATAATAAAAAAAACTACAAAATTTCATTAGCAAGCGCGCGTAAAGTTCCAAAATACCTACTAGTCTTCCGATAACGCGGTCGCGGGCGCCTTGCTGCTAACAGCTGATTATGCGAAAGCACGTGTGAGCGAATTATTGTTGTTTTGTTATTGTGATCAAAATAAAAGTATAAAACTAATGAATATGGCATCGTTTAATTAAGTTATATACATTATTATTTATTTATCATCATATTCTCTTCACAGATAGTCATCAACGCGGCTCTAGGTTTCGACAGCTACCTAGTAATGCGGCATGGTAAAGCTGGTTCACCTCCAGAAGAATCAACGTCTGTTGGCACCGCTTGGATTCCAGGAGGCAGTCTTGGGTGTTACTTCTGTAATGATGTTACAGCTCCTGGCAATGTGAGTGACTTCTTTTGGTTGGTTCAAAAAATGTGTGTTGTTAGAGAATATGCTGTTGTTTTTTTTGAACATGTGCTCAGTATTCATAATGCAACCTATTTAAGGGTCAAATAATGTAATATACCACTACCGTAAAACGGGGTGAATATAATTTGAGAGATGAATACATACATACAGCCCAGCACATCAACCTATTCTATTCGTTTAGTCCACATCAATAGATTTTAGACATTATGCTAAAGTGATAAAGTTGAAAGTAGAAATATGACCAGAATTTTCTTCTCTTATTTTCCAGTCGTTAAAAGATCGCACATTAGATCAACAATGTACGGTGACGCGGCCTGGCGTGGCCGCGATAGCAGGTGCTCTGGCTGTAGAGATCCTAGTCGGATTATTACAACATCCTCTGAGGTAAATACTGAATTTGAACTCAAGAATGATCCACTTGATTTTAAAAATAAGAATTGATCAATAAACTCTATGGTGTGTCCACATCTGGTGAATGCACTCCTCGCGCTACTGCTATAGCTATTTGTATGTTTAAGTGTGAAATGAAACCATCACTCTACCATACACAGTATGGTAAGTTTGGGTTACTATAGTCCACTTGACCCAAATTCTATAACCAATAGGAATCTAAAACAAATTGTTTATTACTTTTTCTTGGTATAAAAGTTTGGGTCAAAATAAACCTGATCACCCTTATTAAACTTATTTTCCAGAATAAACGCCCCAGCATTATACACCTTAAACAGCGATACGGAGGACATACCACTAGAGCTGCAAGGAGTCCTCGGTCCAATACCTCATTCCATCAGAGGTTTCCTCCACTCATACCAAACGGTAGCACCAACCTGTGCCAAGTTCAAACAGTGCATAGCATGCTCTGAAACCGTGGTAAATAAGTACAAAGAAGAAGGCATAACATTCCTACTCGATGTATTCAATAGTGGTAACTATTTGGAAGAAGTTACCGGATTAAATGAACTGCATTTGACTGCGGAGATGACTGATGTAAGTTGTTTGGAGGACCTTGTTTTATCACACGGTTTTATTTCTTAAGCTTTAATTAATTAGTATCGTTTTCAGTGTTCATTAAATGAATTACAACAGATGTGCTTGCGATTTCTTTTGCTAAAAATAAGTAGTGATGAATAAAAAAATGTGCACAAAGAAGTTGCTAAAATATGCTTTATGATAATGAAATAAGAACTTCTTTATATATTTCAGATACTGACATTTTCGGATGAAGATGAAGATTAAAATAATATAATTCAAAGTTATAAATGTTTGTATTTGAAATCTCTTTTTATGCTGAATTAATCATGCATTTATTCGAAGTATTAAGATTCTATGCAAGCTTTTATGTGTCAAAATTATAATTGTAATTAGATGATATTTATAAATGAACTATACATTCAATATAGCACAAAAGCGCAGCTTTGTATGTTGTGATATTTATCTTTAGGTGAATTTATTAAATAAAACAGTTTTGTAAACATCTAAATTACATTTATTTCTATGAAATTATTTTAAGGGTGCATAGACAAGTTGATAGTTGGTAAGGCCTTTTTCCCTGGGGCACAGATTTCTTTGACGGGCTTTGGAGGTTTAATCTTTCTTCCGTGGCGACCAGTTTTCCTCTGCCATAGACCGGAGCGAGGTCTGTTACCGAGCCACCTGTTGCGTTGAGGAGAACCGATAGGTGTGTCTCCGTGGTCCACGTTTGAGAGACGGCCTGGAAGTGAATTAGGAGACCCTATTAACACTTCTTTTGAGAAAACGTTTATGTTGATTTGTTTACTTTAACTGTGTAATAAGTCCAGAGCTGTGGACTACCTAGCAGGTTGACAGTGGCTACGGCTCGAAAAGCAGGAGTAGGAACAGGGTAATTTTAATCAGTAAGAGTCTATACACCTCGCCCAAAGCAGGAGAAGTCATTGGATGACAATACCTCAACAAAAAGAGTGTAATAAGTAGAATCATGAACATTCTGTAGGTATGAACCACTCTATAAAAATATAAGCCAAGAACCTTGTAGGTTCAATAAACAGCTACTCACCAACAACTGCCATACAATGTGGGTCAAAACTGAACAGTCTCTTTGAAGGCATTTGTACAATGATGCGGTCATCTTGTCTCCTCAGAATGGTGCCAAATGTACCGGCAGCATGTATGTAAAGGGCACCTTCACCTGTAAGTATAATAATCAAAACCAACCTTTTAACAAAAGGGGAAGTAAAGAACTCCTGTTACTAGCAACTATAATGTTCAGGTCTCATGTTATTGCTGTGGGAAAACTGTTAAATAGTCCAAGACCGTCTAGTTCGTAATCAGAGTAACTTAACTTAACTTGCTCCTTAGCAATTGTTTTCAAAACAAAATCAGTAACTACTAAGTAATGATTACATATCTTGATGAGTTTGGTAGTAATACTAATATTAGACATTAATCATGAACATCAAGCATTTCATTGACTACACTTGTTTTACTTACCAGGTACTTTTTCAATATTATGAACAATAGTTCCATTTGGCAATGCTCCTAAAACATAGGCATCTCCTTCATTTGCTCTCACTGAAAACAAAATAAACCAGTTTGATTCATGTTGATTTTGTATCTTATCACTTTATATTTAAGTTCAATTTGTTTTGTACCTGGATTTCTAGGCAGTTCCCGAGAAGTCTTGATAATATCACCTGCCTTCATATTCTCTGTGGCTAGAATATATTTGAGTTTGTCACCAACAGCTACTAAAGCTATGTGCGCTGTTCTGCAACCATCTTCCATTATCTGTGTAATTTAAAAACAGAATGAAATGTTAAAGATGTATTGTGTAAAGACAATTTTATTATTTTCTATTTTTAGACCTCAGTAAACTGACCTGAACCACTTTCTCTTCCTGTGGAGGTCCTTCTTTAGGTCCATCTCTGAGCCAGTCAATCCAGTGATACTTATGTTTGATACCACCTCCAATACCCTTTGCAATAACCCGACCTGTAGAAGTAAAATCAGTTATAGTGAGCTAAGTCAACAGTAATTTTCAAAAAGTTGTTACTTAATCCCCATAAAGTATTTAGCTGTAACTCACCAGATACTGGGTCTCTACCAGCTAGGTTTGTAACTTCAAGTGGTTTAACAGTGTATTGTTCAGGAAAATGCACAATTCGCCTGTAACTCTTGCCCAAACCAGGTTTAGGTTTGTCAATATCTGGTTGACTGGCAAAGTTTACCGCAGCTACATGTATGGCCCTCCTTGAAATTAAATTAGGAGTGATGGCCAAACTAGCAAATAATCTATTTAACGCCATTTCATTTATTTTTATTCAATTATTTCCATTAGACCACAATATAACCTCCAAACAAAATCTCCACTTACACTTAACTGTCACTGTCAGAATGAACAAATGTCAGTCGTTCAAAATCTATCTTTATCCGTTTAGAAATTACTAAAGTAGTTAGTACTTTTGATAACACATTAATATTTGCTCTATCAATTTTTTTAAATAAATCTCTATCAAGACCTAAATTTGAGCAATATTTGTGAGTTTCGATTTTATTAAATTAACATAAAAACAAATGAAAGTAACAAGATCAGCTAAATCTAAATAGAGTCCTGTTTCTGAACTAAAATGTCAGTGTCATTATCAAATTCAATATTGTCGTGCAAGTTTTTAACTCATGTTGTGCAATTTATCTTGTAATTTTTGCAATATCTTCTGAGGTGTCCACCTTCTAAATTGTCAGTATACTCTAAGGACATTGTGTTGCAAGTACGTCGAAAAAGTTAAGTGATCTCTGTCACAATGAGGCTCGTCGATTCTTCAAAACTTTTAGAACTTCAAAACAAACCTACAAATATTCGAAATATTTGTATCGTGGCGCACGTGGACCACGGGAAAACGACTTTGGCAGACTCTCTTGTGGCCAGCAATGGGATAATATCGCAGCGGATGTCTGGGAAGCTGCGGTATATGGACAGCAGGCCTGATGAGCAGGAGAGAGGTATAACCATGAAGAGTAGCAGCATAGCCTTGTACCACTGCGTGGACCAGCAGGAGTACTTGGTAAACCTGATAGATTCACCAGGGCATATCGATTTCTCAAGTGAAGTGTCCACTGCGGTCAGACTCTGCGATGGAGCTATTGTTGTTGTAAGTAAACAATTATTTTCTTGTTAGTATTTGATTACAATTTTTTTATTTACTAATAGGAAAGTAAATTTCAAGTACAGTAATCATTATATCTATGAAATTGTATTGAAAATTGTCTGTGTAAAAGATAATTTAAAAATATTTTTAATTTTAAAGTGTCTGAGTAACAACTTAATCCAATTAGTAGTAAGAAATACTTAGGTAATTTAGTAATAGAATAAATCTCATCTATTCATTGAATCATATGAATTTCTCTATTTACTCAACAGCTGATAAAGGGTTTCACAATATTTATAAAAACTTTTTATAAAAAAAATATTATGCAACTGATAACAGTGATTGTGATAACTGGTCATACTATATTGACAAATTGTTGATGCACTCTATTGACTGAAATTAAAAGAGATTTTGCATTGAAATTGATATTTGACATTATGTTTTTTTTATGACATTATGACATATATTTACTGCCAAAATCGAAAATGACTCTAATCCAAATCTGGATCAATCTTGATTTTTAGTATAAACATTTAAAAATGAACCTTAATACAAAGACTATAGATTGATTTTTGATATTGCTAGAGATTTTGAATTAAGATCTGCCATTAATCTACAATTCTTTCTATTCTCTATATTCCAGGTGGATGTGGTAGAAGGTGTATGCCCACAAACGAGGCTGGTACTCAAACAAGCATACTCGGAGAACATCAGAGCAGTATTAGTGCTGAACAAGATCGACAGGCTCATACTAGAGATGCAGCTAACACCATTGGATGCATATGTGCATTTGATGCAGGTCTTAGAACAAGTGAATGCGGTTATGGGAGAACTGTTCACTACAGAGGTTTTTGAGAATGAGGAGTCTACTATGGAGAAGGAGGTACCATACAGTTTGTTTGCCATATGATAAATAGAATAAAGTTATACCTATTTCCCTATAGATACACATATAGGGTGACTGGTAATTGTGAACGATACATGGGCGTATGGGCGCTACAAACAGCTGATCATGGGGAAGCACGCGCGCGAATTTTGAACTTTGCGAAAACTGATGTGTTTAAAAATCGTTCACTAATTACTAGTGTATGTACATCCTATATAGTCTAGAAAACTTATAAGAGTAATTCAAATTTAAATTAATCAGATTTTTTTGTTATTATAATAAGAAATTAATTTAAGAAATTGTTTATTTGTTATTCCATTTACTGTGTAAGGAGGATGAAATAAGTATGTTCTGAGGTGTTAATTATTATGTAAATGTAACTGGCAAATACATTTCATTTAAAAAAAAGATTATCGAAATTAGACACCTCTGTAAAAAGTTATGCCTCCTTTTTTGTTTGGGTGGTTAATAGAATCAATAGGAATAATATCATGGCATTTTTTATGTTCTGTACAAATTGTTTATATTTTTCAGCAACAAAAAGAAAAAGTAGAGAAGAAGGAAGACAATAACTTCTATGATTGGACCTCGGCTCTAGATGATGCTGATGACTCCAATCTTTACTTTGCTCCAGAGCATGGCAATGTGGTGTTTGCTAGTGCCGCTGATGGCTGGGGTTTTACTATACATACGTTTGCTAAATTGTTCTCTGAGAAACTTGGTGAGTTACATACATAATATTAAAAAAATATCTAGCTAGGTACTTAATAATTCATGTACTTGCGCAGAATACCAATAGTAGTTTTGTTAAAAATAAATAGAAAATGATAATTTTATGAATGATTCTAATATACAATGTACTCAAATTAAGTGTTGCCATATGAAATAAATTGATAACTCACATTGTGTATTGCCATATAAAATAAAATAATATTTTGAAACACTATTCCATTTCAGGTGTAAAAGAAGAAATCTTAAGAAAAGTGTTATGGGGAGATTTCTACCTAAATTCCAAAACGAAACGCTTCATGAAGGGAGCTCAAGAAAAAGCAAAGAAACCGCTTTTCGTTCAAGTCATATTAGATAATCTGTGGAATGTCTACGAAACAGTAGCAATGAGAAATGAGAAGGAAAAAGTCCCAGTTATATGTGAAAAACTTGGCATAAAACTAACTACAAGGGATTTAAGACATACAGACTCTAGGGTACAACTTCAGTCCCTAATGGTACAGTGGCTCCCTCTATCAAGCACAGTACTTAACATGGTTTGCGAAAAACTCCCATCACCGAAAGAAATACTCCCAGAAAAAGTAGAAAAACTAATGTGCTCAAGAATACGTGACTTTAACTCGTTTTTCCCTGAAACACAGAAATTAAAAGAAGACTTTTTAGCCTGTGATAGTAGCGAAGATAGACCAATAATTATTTTTATATCGAAAATGTATAATGTTGATAAGAGTATATTGCCGGAGAATAAGCCTAAAGTTCTGACGGCTGAGGAGATGGCTTTGAGGAGGGAGAGAGCGAGACAGCTGAGGGAAAAGAAAGAGAACAATATAGTAGAAGCTGCTCCTTTAGAAGAAGAGAAAAAAGAAGATGATGACGTTGAAAAGACCAGTGAAGAAGAGCAGCCAGTATTCATCGCATTTGCTAGAATATTTAGTGGGAAAGTTAAGAAAGGGGACAAGGTTTATGTTCTGGGCCCCAAACATGACCCCGCCAAAGTACTTAGTAAAGACTTCCAAGTAGATCCTAATAAGAAACTTAAAGACTTGCTGAGTGATGAGCATATTACTTGTACTGAGTGAGTAGAGTATTATGTTTATGATATTTTTTCAATATTGTGAATACATTAATTTGTGTAACTGTTACATTAATTTTAATGTGTTAATTTATTTTATTGTAACTTTCGTGAGACATACTAAATTAATGGCGGGCTATTATGTTATTGGCTTACTCACGCAACTGCTTGACGAGGAACTCGACTAGTTTCAAGACATGCTAGAGCCTTGAGTAGCACCGCGACAATCCCCGCGATGGGTGTCGCGGAATGCTGCTCATGAATATCACCCTCTAGCATGGCTTAAAACTAGCTGAGTTTCTCGTCAAACAGTTACCTACGTGATTAAGCCGAGAACATAATTATTAACTGAGTTCATTTATCTTTCATATTATTGTAATCTTCAGTTAGTTGAGGCTTCTCTCAATGTTTGCTGTAATGGTATAATATAAAATAATGTATTTTGTTTATTTCAGAATCAAATCCCTGTATATTCTAATGGGACGAGAACTAGAAATGATAGATGAAGCAATTGCAGGGAATATTATAGGTGAGTAATTTCATACTAAGTATATTACTTGTACCTCTGCCTATTCCTTATGGGATTTAACGCCTTGACGCTATGTTAAATTGTGCTGCAGTGCTATAATCTCATTGACTTGTCAAAACAAACGTATAGAAATCTATTGACTGGTCAGATTGAAATAGAATAAATTGCTTCACATTGGATTACGAAAAGGCTTTCGCTTATTTACGCATTCTGTAAATGTATCACGACCTTGCAAAATAACTTGATGGTGTTGCGTAATTTGAGTTTGTAACAAAGTCAAAAGTTATTCGTGCAGTCAAGAATATATTATTTAGATTGTATGTTTACCATAAAGAAACCTGCTTTTTTCATGTGGTCAAAAGTAAGAAAAATTATATGTTTTGCGGCGAATCACGTGATGGTAAGCAATCGCTGCCGCCCAAACCACCGAAACACCAGAGGCGTTATAAGTGCGTTGCCGGCCTTTTGGGGGTAGGGAATCGGGGATTGGCAAAATTGGGAAGGTGTGTAATTGGGCCTTCGGTAACCTCCCTTACATAATGAAACACAATGCAAGCGTTGTTTCACGTCGGTTTTCTGTGAAGCCATGTTATCATCACTCTGGTCAAGTCGGCCCATTCGTGCCGAAGCATGGCTCTTCCACACTTTTGTACCATTTATATCACATCTGCATCTTTTTATAAGTTATTAACTTATGATTTTGTCCTTACCTACATGTTATTAAAAATGTATTTTCCATTTCCAGGTATCGGCGGTTTGGAGGACCACGTACTTAGAACAGCAACGTTATCCAGTACAATAGCATGTCCGGCATTTAGTGAGATGCAATACTCAGTAGTACCGATATTGAGGGTGGCTTTAGAACCTACCTACCCATCACAACTACCTCAATTGGTTAAAGGTATGACATTTTTATTTGTTATCTTGAATTTAAACACTACATATAGGTAAGTGAATAAGGTTCATGGAGTTAGATAATATAGTTTGATAGAATTTTGCCTAAACATCGTTGACAGCATATCGTCGAAGTATTTTTTCCAGTAAAAAAGTTGTTGCTCTTGTTGGACAAGAATGGGACTATCAAGCACAGAGTAGCAAGTCTATCACTAGATCTGGCAAAATAATTTTAGTTATACAGTTCCTCAGATTTTCCATTAATGTTAAGTGAATTACAAACAACAGTGGTAAAAAACAGAATAAATAGTGTTGAGATGATTATTATCATTTAAAATTGAACCTTGCAGTGTAGTCCAACAGATTGTTAGATATTACATTAATTCACCTCTAAGTGATCTAAGTTCGTTTTAATATGATTTACTATTGTAGTCCTTTGTTTCAGGTTTAAAACTTCTTAACCAAGCAGATTCTTGTGTGCAAGTGCTACTGCAGGAGACGGGCGAACACGTGCTGGTCACGGCCGGTAAAATACACTTAGAAAGATGTCTAGAAGATTTAAAGTAAGTAGTATTCATTCTAATATTATCTAATAGTTTTAGATCATAGATTTCTAATAGTTTTAGTGTGAAATGGTATTTTATCCAAGGGTTAAAATATCTACTACTTACGCAAGTTTTTCCATAGAACTCTTTTAATTAAATAAATGTATTTATTTTTGAAATGAATACATTTATTTTGTGCATAACCTACATATTCGACAATTGTAATCACAATGTTAAAAGTAAAACAACTTAAATTACTTAATATTTTTATTCTCTTCTAGGAATCAATACGCAAAAATACCAATCACAGTATCAGAACCAATAGTTCCATTCAGAGAGACAATAGTAGAACCGCCAAAGATAGACATGGCGAACGAAGAAATTGACGCCCAAAACGTTATAGATAAGTCCGAAGATAAAGACGTAGACCCAGTTATAACGGTGTACACAAATAACAAACAAAGTAGGATAAAGATTAGAGCAAAACCAATACCGAACGAAATAACGGCTCTACTAGACAGATCAACTGATTTACTCAAAGCAATTTCTCAACACATAAAAACATTGCAAGGATTACACAAAAATGATACTTTAGAAACGAAATTTGAAGGTTTACAAGTTAATGGAACGAAGCATAAACTGTCCGATCGTATGTTGAAACTAATTCATACTTTCAAAGAGGAACTGCAGACTATATGTGATAAATTAAGTCCAGAATGGAAGGATGTGGTCAAAGAAATATGGTCTGTAGGACCTAGGAATTGTGGGCCAAATTTGCTTCTCAATCAGACTGGAGATTATAGGACGAAGTATCTTCATCATGAGCAAGAGATTAAGGAGGATCCGAGGTTTGAGTATGAGAGTAGTTTTGTGAATGGTTTCCAGTTGGCTTCTTTGGCGGGGCCATTGTGTGATGAGCCAATGATGGGTGTTGCGTTCTGTGTCGAAGAATGGTCCCTGGATAAATCTGCTGGAGATGATATGGCACATTTTGGACCACTGTCAGGTATGTATAAATTAATAATGCAATATTGTTTCACACGAATACGCACTTTTTATTCACTTTGTTGTTGGTCTTTTGCTTTGTTATGTATTTGCAAGATCAAATACAAAACAATGGGTTTACTTCTCGAATCTGCCTTAATGCTAAGCATATTATCGAACATTTTCAGTAATGCCACCGAGTTTTTTATTGTACGCCATGTATATCTGACTCCATTCTCAACAGGTGACATCTATATAATTTTAAAATGTATAATACTTGCTTTGTTACAATTCGTCGTAGGCAGAGGTGCACAACTGCACATTACATATAATAGGACACATTACAATAACACCACCATGGCAATAGGGCCATATACTGGACACAAGTCCAGACTCAATGCAATACTGAGAGATTTTCGAAAAATCCGAAAAAACCCATTAATACTTTGTCCCACCCGGTAATCGAACTCGAGACCCCTTGTCCGACAGTTTCACTTGCATCACCACTCGACCAACAAAGCAGTTTTGATACAATTATGCAGGATAATTCAATTTTTTTTATGTTATCTGTAGGTCAAATCATGTCAACAGTAAGGGACGCATGTAGGAAAGCCTTCCAAGCCCAACCTCAGCGTCTGATGGCAGCCATGTACACCTGCGACATCGTCGTCGACCAGAAAGTATTAGGTAAGTCCTTGTGTTATGATAATCTGGACTTTATTACAGGGCTCCAAAGTTTTAATTCGTATAAACGCCAATTATTGTGTTATCGGCTTACTCACGTAATTGGATGATGAGGAACTCGACTAGTTTCACGCCACGTCGTATTTTGCGGAATGCTGCTCATGAATATGAGCCTCTAGCCTCTCTTGAAACTAGTCGAGTTCCTCGTCAAACAGTCACGTGAGTAAGCCGATAACATAATATTAAATAAAAGTCGTATAATCGTGTTTGGGTGAGAGAAACAGTATGAAAAATCCGTTAAATTTATTTTCCATAATTACAAATATTGTAATTTCTACATCTAATATTTACAATTCATTTTACTCTAAGTATAAATATGGTTCTTAAATAAATATTTTATTAAAATTACAACTAAACATTAACTATAAATGCACTGAAATGTTACACAAAAAAATTCATTGAAAACTTATCACATATCTTTTGTGTACAATAAAAAATACCATTTAAATATTATTTATTATGTAATCACCGTCTACAGGTGGGGAGAAAATAATTATTTTATTTTGAAATTATAATAATCCAATACTTAAAAACTAATAGTCATGGTTATTTCTATATCTGGCAATTTTATTACGTTATATATATAAATTTACTCCGAAAAATAATACATAAAATAAATAAATACAAACGATTTACTTTTGAAACGGAATTGTTCTAAAAAGTTTTTGCGAAAACTAATTTAAGTTTTTAGTGGCATTTAGGTTTTACTGACGTTTTAATCTAGCCAGTATTGATTAACGGTGATTGGGCTTACGGTATTCATTGAGATGTACCGGCGCGCTGCTTTGCTGTGTATTTTTTTCACAAACGTACCACTTTTCCTCTGAACAATTTGTATATACATTCACTTAAACATTGATTTTGACATTAAACATGGCAATTGAGTGCGCTATATGGAAGTTTATGGTGTAAAAAGACAAATTTTGAAGTACCTAGCAGCGTGTAATGGCTAACAATGTTCTCACCCTTTACAAAACAGCTTCACTATTTTAACTCAATAAATTATATTATTGTTTATTATCCTAGTAAATGCAGTTGTACTGAGTATTCCATAGGCGTCCAAGATTAAATTTCACCACACTAAACCATCACGTTTAGAATGGGAAAGTTAGTAAGCAAGTATTAACTAAATTCGGATAAATAAGCGAAAAAGCGTTTCGAAAATTAAATATGTTTCAAGTATAAGTTGAATTCAAAGAGGCGGAACCGATTAATATAAAGCCTCTATGAAGCCAACAAACTTTTTTTTCATTCTAAAATTTAAAGGGGGTTAGTTTCTAGTTGATCCAATGTAATGACCTCGCTAGTTCCATAACTTTGTACCATGGGAATGGGGGGTAATCTGATGGCGATCGTCTGGTCCTCGCGACTCGAGATCTTCGGTTGTAGTAGGGTTCTGTGTAGCTGTGTGTGTGATATCTGTTGTACACTGGCTTGTCGGGGTACCCATGTGATTGGGAATAGTCCACTTTGTAGGCGCTTGTAGTACTTTGAACGGTTAAGCCGGTGTATCTGTTCTTGTGGTATGCTGGAATGAGAAGAATATAATGAATATTTCGTCATACGGGAACCTTACATTTATTAGGTACTCAATTAAATAATACTGACCGGAATGGTAAGCAGTGGTTGGTCGCACACACATCATTCCATACACTCTGATGCCTGGTACAGACGCATACGTTGGCTGATCATGTGACATAGGTCCTTCTGTAATATAAAACATTGCCAGTATTACTATATCTTTATATATATAATTCTTCTGTACGTGTGTATGTCACTGAACTCCTCTTAAACGACAAGACCGATTTTGATGAAACTTTTTGTGTGTGTTCAAGAGGATCTGAGAATGGTTTAGATTCACAATTTTGTCCGCTGGACAAAGATTTTTTAATTAATTTTTAATTTATTAGTAGTTGTTGATTTTGGAATGTTTTACATCGGATCCGACGGACGGCGCTACCATCGCAGTGTCAAATATTAATGACGTTAGATATTGTCATAACATTTGAATAATAATTTTCATCAAAAAGGTCCAGGATGAAAAAGTTTTAAATTTTCAAATTAACGTGTAGACAGGACAACGTCTGTCGGGTCCGCTAGTATAAGTATAATCTTGTAAACAGGATTAATCCGTGGAAAGGGCTGGCACGTGTAAAGTTACCCATGACAAATGCTTTTAAACACACTTCTATTTCATAGGACACTATAATATTTATTTGGTTAAATAGTGGCCACTGTACAATACTATAATGTACTGCATACAATGTTACACAAAGTGTCAACAAACATGGTATACAAGATACCTTATAACGTAGCCCCGACCATGTAAGTAACTGTATCTGATAATACGAATTCTTCACCAAATATAATGGACAATGCACTTCTCAGTTAGGTATGTAACCCAAGATTGTCCCTTGCGGCACTCCACGCGGAAATGCAAAGGTACACACATCTGACGTGACAATGATTAAAAATTCTTTAGCAAATGCGTTTAAATATGGAATTTCTATTCAACCCACACATTACAGCGAGTAAAATATAAACTTGCATTGCATAACGCCAACTTGGTCGCAAGTTAGCTCTATCAAAGGCCTTAGTAAGGTTATCAAAATAGGAAATTACTATAAATAGTTGTACCTCGTTGGGAATTTTGCGCATTCTAAGTACATTTGTATTATTATAGTAAGAAATGCATTGCTTACCTAATATGTGGTCTTCGGGACACCGACAGATGACCAAGTAGTGTGATTTGCCGGTTCTGATGTTCTGTAGTGCCAGTAGCGACCAGTCTCTAGGCGCTCGGCACTCTCTCATCTCAGATACCGCCTCGCAGGTCTTAACGAGTGTAACAGCTTTACTAGCGAACTGTAATCAAATTGGAGCTTATGTTAGTACGTTATCGCTAAAACGACGAGACAGGTTACAGATTTATTAGTCTTACATTGCATTCCTTTTTCTGCATTTACGAATATCTTTGCTTACTTGAAATAATAAATCTACAAGATAATAATCAGAACCAGGACTTAATCATGTGTTTGCAAACTAAAATAGTATTTTCAAATTAGAGCTTGCACGCAATCCTGTCATATAAACATTTGTAGAAGCCTCGTGCTACATATTTACGAGTACCATTGCTAGAAGAATTGGATTAAACAAAACCATTTTCATTGCAACAAACATGGCAACTTTACAACAAAAAGTAACTATGGGAATAATAAATCCAATTATGTTGGAGCGTTACCTTTTTTTTCGAGTCGGTGGTGAGGCGCGTAGTATGCAGGTCGTCGGCGTTGAGACTCGCAGAGCACGGGTCTCTGTACCGAGCAGGGCACGCGCACAGCGGCTGCGTGTAGTTCAGACGCACGTATACAGCGTTGCATACCTGTAACGTTACCGCCTTATGAAGCTAACGAACCAACATACTGAACATTGCAATCGTTCCTCGTTCCACACATGTGGGTTACATTCTTGACTATTGATATAATATTCATTCATCTCATGACTGTTCTTGTCTTGCCCGTTACAAATATGGACCATTCAGAATCGCATCATTAATAGCTAATCGCCAGCCAGCTTTCGTGGAAAGGGTTTCGCTTTGAATTGTTAACTTAGTTCCGGCAGTAAATATTTGATATAATATTTTGTTAATAGTAACGGTGTCTGACATTGCACTATATTTAGAACAAAAACACATTCGATCCGCGTCTAGAGATGTTGATCGTGGAAAATACGAAGATGTTAAGAAACCTTTTGGTATTTATTATCTTCGCTCAGGTTTTAAAAGAGCTTTGCAGCTTCAATTACTGAACGTGGCACTTGTCAGACCTATCGATTAGTCATAGTGTTTGTAAGCATTTCATTTATTTTAGTTCCGGTACTTTGTTAAGAACAAAAATGTCAATTACCTGTTGAATAGCGCATTCAGGCAATAAATAGATGTGCTGATTGTGTGGATAGTAGTGGTACTTTGTCGGCTTCGCCAACACTGAAGTCGACCCGGCGGGTAGGGGCACCGTCTGAAACAAACCAAAGAATAAATGATTTATGAATCCTCCAACCATTATAAGAACCGGAACAATGATCAAAGGAATGCCATTTCTATTTGTCAATGAAGCTATTTTCGCAAGTAATATAAGAATGCAGTGTAACGATTTATGTATCCGTTGAAAGTGCGTCAATTTAACCGACTTGTCATTAGTTATCGCAACAATGATGGGAAATCGCTCGAGGTTGGTCTCGGATCGCGAACCACAATCTCATTCATCCCCGTTTGTCTCGTCGAGGGTTTCTGTGTCAACGCTCTTACGTATATACCTTATTCGTTTCTCATTCTTCTTGTGATCTGCGGAAGGCGTCTTGTTTTGCGAGGTCTTTCTTAAGCTACGCAAGGATTCTGTCGAGAGATTTTGAAGCTTAGTGTTGGTATACGAAAGGAGTGATTCGTGCGCGGTGGTTCTTACTCATAACAATGCTTCACGGTCATGTACCCTGCGATTTGCCGATTACTTCGTCACGTTTGTTGCTGGATCAGGTTAATAAACCTGTTAAATGACGATTATCCTTTGTAGCTTTTTTCACAAAAGACCATTTCGTTTTACTTTTTGCGCCTTTAATTTAATTTTGGACATAAACTTGTTAGGTACGGAACTTATGCATTTGAAAATATCAGTTTTGGATGTTTCTCTGGTTATAATTGAGGAAGTTTTGTGTTGAAGAAAGCAGAATGGTAAATAAGGTAAAAGCAATCGTTATCGTAATCGGAGGCGGTCATGTGATGGCATCATCCTCCGAACAATTACATTGTTCACCTGCTGAGAGATCCAATTTGGATTGCTATCATCATAAGTTGATCAACGTACTCACTTATCTGTCCCACTAACCCGTATATATTGACATCAGACTAACTCACAACAAAGAGGTTTTTGTGTCCACAACTGGTGCTCGTGTTTGTTACAATAATACTCCTTTTACCTTACACAAAAGACATAATGCTATAATGGGAGTCAGTTCAATTTTAGTAAGTAGATAACTGTTATCAATAGTTTTTATTTTATTGCGTTCAAGGCAGTTTCTTATTCGACGTGGAATATTAAATGTAATTGCAGTCGAATTGGTTACCTATCCATTTTCAACGCCTCTTTAATTTAATTCAGTTTCGTAAGTTTTCTCACGATTCAAACGAACAATATTTACTTTCTTTCTGATCGAAATATCTAAAGTATATTGTTTTTGGGTACTGCTATGAATGATTTGTTTTCTAATAAAGGCCCAATTAAAAGTAAAACATCAATTAAAATTCTCAAGGTTATTTTACCACGTTTGATTAATCGTGTTACTGTTACGGACCCCATAATTATTTGTAATGAGACCGTATCAACTTTGGTACATAAGCTTACAGTTGAAGAAATAAGAACATTACTATGGTATAGAGATATAACGAACTCCAATATTAATCTGGTTTCCGCGTACTGATCCTATTCAAAATAACAAAAGGAACAAATATTTTCGAAGCATCATTGTGTAATAAACTTTCTTTTTTATAGACACCTACGAAAATACTCATAATTGCATTAACAACATTAAATAATACACTGGCTTGCTCCCAATTGACCTTCACGTTTGTATTCACAAAAGGAAATGTTTTATTGCTGATACAACTTCGCAAATTTTTGCTTTTATAATCGTAAGTAACTTTCACTTCTTTCTGTAAACTTAGTCAGCGTTGTGATTAACTTTTGCTTTTCGGATTCATTGAACAAAAGTGTCTTTATCTGCGTTCGAATCCGCGTGTCCTTTATAATTTGACTTTGTTTCACTTTTAATTATTTCTGTATCTCGATCCTCACCATGATGAACAACACTTGCCGCAGAACGCGATTGAGCCGCAGACTCATTGTCGGATGTTATCGTTTTGTAAAGTTACTGCTCTTTTTGACCGTCAGTACCGTACTGATTTTGTGTTCGATAACAGGGTACTGCGGTTGAGATGACTCAGGAGAGGGTTACCGAGTCGGGCTAGATCCTTGAACTAGCATTTTTTCTACTAAATAGCACCGGACGTCACGTTCAAGTTGAACGATCTAAACTGTCTCAACGGTTTTGGGATGGGCTTCACCTGTCATGCGTTGCTTTTTTATGTTTTTTACGTGCTTGTGCGTCTTCTGTGTTAATTTGTTATCTTAAGCTTGTTATTGGAATGCTTCTGTTCATATTTTTTTTAAATCATGGCTTTTATTAAATACTAATACTAACTCTTTCCTTGCTACTTGTGTTCTTAAACTGTTTCTAGTTTGACTATTACTGAATTGTCTTTCTGAATTCCATCATTGACAATTGACAGATCATTGAGTTATTAATTATTTTTACCTTTTGTACCTTCTTATTAAATAAGAGGTCAGTGTCCAAATAAACGGTTGAATAATATTACACTCCGTTACGTAGGGCTAAGAGGTCAATGGTAGGGCAGTTCTCTTCACACGACATGTTTACCATAAGAGCGAATCTTTGGCTCGCGATCTTGACATGATCAGAGCAGCATCGTGACGTCACTGATCGCGATAGTTGAAGGTTGTTAAACTATCTGACCGTTTTGTTGAATTCTTGGTCATACTTTTAGTTGGAAATCCTATTGTTTATTGAGAGTCGTGATTTTTATACCGGCCAAACTAAAATTTGGACAAAAAATGTTTTTAGTATCAACATCAATTTTATTGTCTGTTGCTTTTTTTTCTGTTTCTGTAGCGTTGAGTTCTCTATTACTATGACAGTTTATTACATAAACAGACAAGTTAATATAAGTTCTGTTAAACTGACAACCTATTTGAAGTTTAATTAACGTAAACTTATAATGCCTCGGGCGTAAGCGGTAGGCTTGTAGTTATTTTAATAGATCGTTCATTTCATTTGATGTATGCGTGCGCAAAGAAAAGGAACAGGCAAATGAATGCGTTTCAAGATTTGTAAAATGAAGAGTAAATTGATTAAGATATCGTTTCCACTATATTCCTAATTAAACTGTATCGTCACGCTTTTTATCCCCGAAGGGGTAGGCAGAGGTGCACATTACACGTAAAGCCACTGTACAATCCCACTTTTCATCATTTGTGTTATAAGTCCCATGTAATAGGGAGTGAGCCTATTGCCATATACTGGGCACAATTCCAGAGCTAATATACTGAGATTTTTTTTAAAAACCCGAATAAATCCCAGTAATACCTTGCCCGACCGGCCAGGCTTGGGCAGGCCTAATTAAACTAAGATTAATAACTAGGAAGCTTGTTCACACAACTTTCATAGTCAGGATTCTAGACACTAATTAATAATTTTATACTGCAACTACACGAGAACAGAATACCGTAATATTAATGTAATTTCTCCCATTAATACAGGAGTTTGTGTTCATAATTTAATTCTAATGTGTACAAGACTTCACTGTCAGAGCGTCGTACAAAATGTTCCGTTTCAACCTCCTTCATTCAGACTCATTCATTCCTAGTCTAGCAATTAATTCAAGTGGAATTTCTAATCAATGTACTATTGAGAAGCATAAAGAGCTGAAGTCTTTTCATATTGTAATTAATCAATTTACTCTAGAAATGACAGAGAGATCAGTGCAAAGCATTTTTATAGAGCGCTCGTTACATCTTGATACTATTAAGGATTCTTCTTTTTATTTAAGTGTTACAGTTAAAATTTTAAATATATTTTAACGTGGACCAATAACACAATTTCAAATTTGATTAAAGTTCTATTCTATTTTTGAAAATAGTCTTAATGGCTTCTTACCTCATTGATTTGAACATGACTTTAGTAACCGTTTATAGAGAGTGAGAGAGTGATATACAGATTTATTCTCTTTCTTCGAATAAATAAAGATGGACGTGTTATTTAAAATAAGTTATTACGTTTATAGATGTAATTTAGTCGTGATTTGTCATGTAAATAGGAAAAGATAGGTAGATTATACGTTATGGCGTAATAACTAGCAGATTTTGTGAGTTCCATATAAATCAAATATTAATTTTAAGAAATAATTTACGGGCATAGATTTTTACTTGTCAAATATGTTGAAAGGTGTAAATTTTATATCGAGCCAAACCATCGAGAAATAAAACATACCCTACATAGTAAGTTTTATTAGAAAAAAATCCTATCGTAAAAGTTTTTCTTGATTTTCACGTATTATAGTCATGTAACTTATCTAATGCTAAAGAATTCGCCAATTTATTAGCAAATTTTAACCGATAATAACACTCACAACTTTTTCTAATCACTTTAGAAATCTTAATTAAATTCTAAATCTAACGAGACAAAAAAGATTATTAAGATTCAAATGACTATACTAAGGCTCCACCTATCTAAAACGATCAAGAGCGGCCGGTCGCACATTAGTCGCACGCAATCTGCGTTCGTTGGCCGCGACCAACCTCAATACAGGTTCAGGGTTGAGTTACATAACCATCGCGTAATTACTTCCGAGTTTATCCTGTTTTATTTGCATAACACAATCGATGTATGAGAATTCAATCGATACCATCGTTTATGCAAATATCGATTAGGTATATATCGATGGTGCGAAAGGAAAATGCATAATTAATGTACCTTTCTTTGTTGGAAAATGTAGGAAGAAGGAAATACTTCATTAGTCTGACATAATATGTACGTCCGTATTGTTGCTCTCACGGTAAGTCTCATGGCTTCTCGTTAAATGTGGTATGGTCTTACATTGTTGCTATGTGCAGAGAATACACCTATTACCATCTAGCCATGTTTTTTGATTCTCTGAGTGGTTATAACGATCCCCTCTCGATCGTAAATCAGCCATTAGTGCTTGTTATAAAATGAATTATGCGTTTGTTATATTGTTTAGGCTTACTTAGTTTTAATCAAAACTCCTTTAGTTAGCTCTGTTAAATAGGATATCATTAATACATTATTAGTTATGTATTATCATTTTTATCGAACAATTTCTTCGCCTGGCCAATAACGAGGATGAATCCAAATAGCTAATTTTATTTAATTATTTATTTATTATATGAATACACAAATACAACACAAAGGAAAACACATAATATACAATTGAGGTACATAGGTACCACACATTCCTATTGGAATTTCTTCCTGTGGACTTGTGACAGGCAAAGTAAAATTATATCATCATTTTGTTATGCTATACCCATAGTATGTTGGAGTGCAGATCTACGCAAGGCACAATGTGTTTTCTATTGTGTCTTATATAGATAGACTACATCGGCACTTAAATATGTCGGAAATAGACCTGAACAGCATGTGAACAAAGGTGCGAAGCTATCAGAAGTTTGATATTCTTTGTCAATAATAAAATGGATGTGGCAAGTGTTAGGGCCCATTGTCAGTTACCCGCCTACAGCCTACGAAGCCAGGTATTCGCATCAAATGTGATCAATGGACGTTCTTGGCCCATCCATCAGATAAGATCTTTAGATCGCTTCTCCTTCTATTCATTGGAAAATGGAATGTGTAAAGATTTTACCTTAGATTTAGATTATAATTATCGTTCTATGTTGTGTCTGAATACATCGTAAATATTCGTAATAATGAACTTTACTAATGAACAGCTATTTATGTTTTTATGTTGCACGCACGTAATTATTTGACAAGCTTTTTATGTGCGGTAGATTAAATTCTAAGTTTTCTTACTTATATTCTAATTCTCATAGCATCAAGTCTGGAGGATTTTCAATCAGTTTACGGTTCATAGAGGTATGTAGCCTACTTAGTCAAACACTTATCTCAATACCGATACCTGTGCTCAAATTACACAAAAACCGACTCTCACAAATACTCTTGTCCCTTCCCAAAGAGGCACCATGTAACACATCTAAGAAATACACTAAATAAAGAAGTTAACATATAATCACTTATGAAGAAAGGAAGTATAAATAAAAGTACACTCACAACCAGTCATCGTTATCACTACTTTCTTAAAGCAATAATAAACTTCAAGTTATCGAAGTACACGCAAGTCAACATATACCTTTCTGTCAAATATCTTTATACGATTTTCAACTTAACTGTTTTGATATAAAATCGAAAATCCAATGAAAATAAATGACAGATTGCAGTAGCTTGACCTGCTGGTCGCTGTACAGTTGCGCCCACTCTTACGCATGTTCCCTGAATAGCGGTACTGTTATTCAATACTTCGTTACGGACTGATTCGAGTGGCCTTCGCGGTGATATGAGGAGTAGTGGACAGTAATCACTTCATATACCTTTAAAGGAACAATTTAATGATAAAGCTGCCCTTACATATCTACAGTTATTTGTTTTATCGACTGTTAAGAATAGGTAAAAGATACTCTTGAAACACAGGTGTATTTACTATTTATTTATTGCTGTGATTGCTACATACAAGGCGTAAATGGAACGTTCCCGAAAAACGCTACAGTATTTTTTGTTATTATAATTTTAATCTTTTTACTTTTCGTGTTATCCATACAACATCAGCCTTTAAGTAGTTGATTACAATTACTATTACATAAAATGAACACGAAATTCTGTATTTTCAGTTTGCGGCGTTTGGGAGCGTTCCGTATTCCTGTATGAAGCTTATATATTAAATTTACTGGTGGCAAAACTATTAAAGCACAGTAAAACAAATCATTACTCTATTCCCACGCCGGCAAGCACAAAAGGCATTAAATTGAATACCAAAATAACCTAATAATACAGAGTTACAAACTAAGGAATTAAAACAAGAAACGGGATTACATTAATAGCTCTTGTAACTGCTAAAATAATGAGCCACTGCAAATTATGTAAAGCCTACGAACTAGTTACTTGGACCATTCATTTGCTACCACTAAGGTCCAAATAAGTCGTTTCTAATTATATCACGAGACCGTAAAAGGACCTACGGGTTATTATAATAGAGCTTGTAATTGAATGGACGTAAAGTTGACAATATAATTAGTGGTCGTTTATCTGGACACTGTTTAATTAGATAGTATTAATGTTTCCAATGCTGAAGGAAACGTTACAATGTAATGTTTGTCTTAGAATGTTGGTTTAATTAATTTAATTTGGTTTTGGTTTGTTTCTTGAGTTTCTGTCTATAGATATTTAGGCTAAGGTTGCTGGAAGTATCGGTGTATTATAATCAACCGGTTATAAAACCTTTACAAACACATAGCTCACATAATAATTAGGGAAATGTGTGCATTTATCATTTACTACATGATTATAATTAAGTAACAGAATTAATAATCATTTTTTTTGAGGGGCGAAAAATCATCTAATCACTTCTCCCGCCTTGGACGAGGCGAGAGGGAATGTAAGACTCTTACTGACTAAAAACCACCCTGTTCCTACTCCTGCTTTTCGAGCCGCAGCCCCGGTAAACCCTAGGTAGTCCGCAGAGTATTCTACAATTCTCTTGCAACCGTTACACACAAGTATGAATTTTATCGCGGAACTTATTTGCTGTGAGAATTACAGAAGACGTTATAAATATGTGAACTTAAATGTCGGAACTGAACTGAGGATTGAGATTTGTGTGTGGAAGCTAGAGATTTCTATGTAACGTAGACTAATTAATTTGATTTATGTATTATGTCGTGGTGGCCCAGAGGTTTAGGAAGCTCGCTTCTCATGCATAAGAGTGCGGGTTCGGAACCTACCAACGGCAAGTACCAATGTGACATTTTTTTTTTCGAGTTATATGTACTTCCTAAGATTATTTAGACACTACTGACAAACGGTGAAGGAAAACATCGTGTGGAAACCTGAGCTTAAAACTTATAAGTCTGAAATCGCCAACCCGCATTGAGCAAGCGTGGTGATTAACGCTCAAACCTTCTCCGTGCGAGAAGAGGACTTTGGTCAGCAGTGGCTTATAGTCTGTTGTTGTTGATCTAATGTTGAAACTTAGTAATCTATACACAGTAACTGAGAAATAGCTTTCATTTGGTTTCAACGAGATTTTCATTTACCAACTACGGTGGGAAATTAATATCTACTCTAAAACTCCCGTTATTCTAGTCTCGCAGATTTCTGTGAGATGGTTGCTATTCATATTATATTAAAATAGGAAAATTAATCGTTGACGGGTATCGATGATATATAACTATAAAACTAACTGCATGACTAGAAAATACGTTCGTATTCACTGAAGCTGTTAACGTTTACAAAAACAACCGTTTTAATTTTACTCCTAAACATAATTTATGTAATTTATGTATGTCTTCTATTTTCATACGTGTATTACGTCCTCTTTGCGTTGCTATCCAATTTATTAAGTGCCGTGAGTCCCTAATTGTGGGAACATCTTTAGAACAGTTTACCGTCTTCACCACAGTTCTCTTTTTGACCGATTAAAAGGCATTGGTTTTGGTTTAAGGTTTTTCGAATCTGATCTGTTCAACTTATTGGTCCTAGGTTCTTTTGGTCTTTTGTTATTTTTCATATAATGAAGGACAGCCTATTATTTGTCTACTGCTGCTTTTCATTTCAACAGTTTAAGTGATATTATTAGATCAGAGAGTGAGCCTCTTGTCAAACACTACGATCGATTCAGTACGTTCTGATCATTCATAATCGAAAAACCAATAATACTCTACCAATGTGCACCAATTGTGACCACTCAACGAAATCGTTCACTATTTTCAAGACATTATTAATCATTATATGCCGATGCATCTAACAGCTTGCTCGTAATTCGTAGATTACTTCGACTTTCTCCGTAAGTAATGCCTATCTTGTACGTGTTTCTTATCTCTAAATATAAAAGGCATTATGTAGGTTGGGGGCAAGGGTCTACTTACGACCTTATGATCTTAGGCCATCCTTAATCGCTGATTTATTTCCGCATCTGCCTCATAAATCTTGGGGTATCGCTAACAGAGGTACAAAGGCCTGCTATGACTTAACGCTCATTACGTGGGATACTGTATAGAAAATAATATTTTATAGCCTCTTAGCAAAGATTAATGCGAATTCCTAACACTGAATAATTTGTGCCTTATAAAGGTCCTTATTATAGTAGTATTAGTCGGAGGTAATTTTAACAGGTAACTGGTGAACAATTTAAATCTAATCATTTGAATATTTTGCTAATTTTAATAAAAGAACTAGAGTTTTTGTGCCGTGTATGTTTTGTCTCCTATTCCCAGAGAAATAATATTATTAACAAAAGAATACTATTTATTGTACCAAATATGGTTGACCTAAGACTCTGAAAGATTACGGAACGACGAATTAAATAAGTACACGAGACAGAAAGACAGACTTGAAGATATATATACTATTTCTATATTCATACATGCAACTATTACTAGAATATTATAATGCAACATAACAGTGCTTATGTAACTGAAGACTGGACTTATGACAAGTGGAATATCCACGTTCCTGCTTCAGATATCTTGATGAAGATTACACGACATTTCTCGCTTATTGACAATGAATTATTTATCGCTAATTGAATTTTAATAAGAACTCTATTTTTGTTCTTACTGTCAATTAAATTTTATGTGTAATACAAAGTTACGCTTTTTAAACCCTGAAGGAGTTTCTACTACTTCGAGATTAAAATTTTCAGTGTAGCACCTACATTTGGCTTGTTGTGTTATCAGACCTTTTAACGCTGTTTTTTACTGGTCCACATTGTGTCCTAGTTAAGTTTACCACCTAAGCTTTACAGACTTTTGAGACTTTAAAAAACTGATAGAACTCCAAAAGCAAAACCTTAAACGATTTTCTCGATCTGGGAATCGACCTCATGCTTAACAGTTGCGCTTGTAAACATACTTTAAACGTACCACATTGAAAGTACCAACCTCACGTTTTTATGTTAGTTACAAAATGTTATATGATTCGTCTTTAAATACATATCTATTGATGTACGTTAAAGAATGGATTATAATTTGACATTTACAGCTATAAAAGAACCAATTCTAAAATCTTTTCCAATGTTATTATATTTTAGCAAATACGAAAACGTGCAGTTTTATTTCAAACAAGTCATTGTGTAGTTTTTATAACTGCAACCATCATAGACCACCTGAGGTGTGCCGACCACAAACTATGGCTCTGTGTACATTGGCTATGACCGAGAGATCACGACCGTTTAGACAATGTAATTTTCAACTATTATTTTTCTGTTACAATAGCTCCAAAAGTGAAGCCTACTGAATAAATACGAACTGTTATTTTTTTCATGAATAAAACTGCTAATTTTCGATAAATTCTGTATGAAGTTATTTAAAATCATCCATTATCATAACGTTTGACCTTATTTAACAAACACACAACTCGTTAAAAGTTGCTCAAAAACATTTTCTACATCCAATTTTCTCAAAACGCGTTTATGTCTTTTGTACTGGAAACCGACACCAACGTAATTGAAGTGTTTTGTGTAGGATTTAAACTGAACACTAAATATGAATGTTTACAAGCTTCTGTAACTGTCTTTGTAATTTATACTTTGACATAACGTGTATAAAAGTTATTTTATAATGGTGTTAAATCTTCCCACGAACGAATTTATGTGGGCGTCTGTAACACCTAATTGGAGCGGCGAAGATGCATTGTTTGAATTTAAATAAAGAACGATGTAGTTTTTAAGTAGCTTTTAATTAATTAACATTGTTTAGTGAATTATGAGCCTTTTTGTTTAGTTTATGAAATGATCTTTAATTTTTTGTTAATGAAATGTTATACAGAAATTGCATAAGATTTGTAATTAAAGTCACACATTTATCACATTTGTGTTGTGCGAAGTGGTATAACGATCGTTTTTATGTGCACAAAATACGTAACATTTTTATGTTTTAATAATAAAAACGTAGCTTTATTGGAACGTGGGTGTATTTAGAAGACACACATATTATATTACACATTAAACTTGCGTCACATTGCTCAGCAGCTACTTATTGCTAACCACATAAGATAATAATAATCAATCAGAGAAACACTAATACGACTCAAAATCTAGATAAATAGTTCAATACTGAAATGCTAAGCTTATGCTTGATATTTGACTTTTGCTTTATTAACTATTAAGAATTTTCTTTTTAATACACGAATATGCCTATTATTTATGCTTCCCATCCCAAAAGACTAAAGGAATCCTTTAACTAAGCAATGGCATAGATTCTGATGTTAATCTCAGATCAGATAAACCTTCAGGAGTTTCCTGTATTAAGTTACTTGTGCCGTAACTCAATCGCAGTAAGATATTATCGAACTGTTCGATATGACCGTCTTATCTATCAGATAGTACGTGATGAGTAAATCTTACTTTAGCGGAATATTCACGTTTTTGAAAAGGAGTAACTGTTCTTTCATATTTATGTTGCTTAGAAGCTAAGGTCTTCAAACCTTCAAGAAAAGAGCGTATTTATTTTTAAAAGGCCACCTGTGTCTCTTTTGTGTTGCGGGTGTCTATGATCAGTGCTGATCGTTTACTATCAGGTAATCCGTTTGCTCATTTGCCCATAAATAAAGAAAAGGTGTGTTGTGGTGGCAACGTAGAATACATTTCCACCACCTCTGCTCTTCCCGTAGGTATGGTAAGATCGAACCAAGGGATGGCACAACAGAGACCAGGTAGTGGTTCTGATAAATCTAAACTGCGTTCTTCTACTTGTCTGACTTGACTGTCAGCAGTTGGCTGTTAAAAAAGCAATTGGCTGTCACGAGCTGAAAGAAAACTCGAAATATTCTTATCAAAATCACAATCACACAAAGTCGGTAAATAATGCGTGAAGAATTAATCCATTACAGTAAAAACGAAAAGCCATGTGTATAATTTAGTCATATACTTGCAGATATCGGTGTAATGTACATGATTTGCACACAAACTATCGGCTGGCATGTCTATATGTGTATAAGAAGTACGTCTGAATGTTCATCAGGTGTAATCATAATAAAATGACATGACATCGGAAACTAGACACCTGATTACTAAGTCTTGGTTACCGGTAACTAGGAGTCTAACTCGTTTCAAGACTAGTAGCAAACTACTTAATTAAATTAGGTATTACATTTATGGTTAGGTAAAATCGACTTATGTACTGTACTAATATGATCCAATATTATAGATGGCTAATCGAGAGAATAGAAATGGTTGCCAGATTTGACAGTGACATTTAACAAAATGAGTCAAAGTTATTCTTACTCATTGAGTTTTCTATTCACTCAAACAGAGCTTCGAATAGTCCAAGCTCTACACTAGTGTTTATAAAATGCTATTGTATGGAGGATGAAGGTGAAGGGAAGGGGCTGATAAGATAATTTTCAATAAACAAAAATGTTTTAAAGCATATTAGAGAGAATTTTTAGACATATAATTTTAAACGACCGGTCCTTACAACCACTTTACTGGCACAATATCTAGTCGGGTTTAACCTTAAGATTATTTTCTGCAACAATGTAGGTAAATGCCAGTTTCTAACCAAACCATGTTGAATCTCGACCTTTAATAAAGCTATTCTGTGTTAACTAGGATCATACTACTTCCTTGTTTTATGCTAACAAATGTTATGTATCTAAGTTTTAGGTTTATTATAGAGCTTTGCTACTCAATAATGCTGTGTCAAGAACTTTTTTGGTACCTACCGTATAGTCTAGTTCAGTCAATTATTACGATATCTTAGGGCTTTACGTTTAACGAGATCCAAATAAGACTGCGTTTGACGCTGTGATTGGCCGGCATCAATAAATCAACCAATCACAAAAAGAAAACTTGTACTAAAGCCCCTGCACGAAGAAAAGCCTTGGTGACAAATATATTTACTCTTATTTAGGATAAATTAATTCTTGATAATTGACTTCGCTAAAATACCTTAGACAACGTAATATTTTTCTTTGGCTCTGTATTGACTGGTATATATCTATCTCACCATGTGTCATTATTTCAAACAAAAGTGAAAACAAATACTAGCCCATAAAAGGGACAACAATATATCTTATTGACGACCCTTAAAGTTTCAATTATCCCTATAAGGCTTAACCACGCAAGTACTAAAGAATTCACATTGAAACTGGTCAAATAGGTGAAGCTATTTCAATACAATATCGTTTGTCAAACACATTGAATATTATTCTTTGTGTACCGAGCAATTAGATTTAATTTACATTGATCAAGTTGTAAAGGTGTGAGTATTAAATATCGGTCTGTTACAAACAGATTAAGGTTAATAAAAATTTAATCGGAGAGAAAACATTGTTATTGGTGTTATTACGTTTTTATATTCAACTCTATGTATGTACTGTAATGGGTTCATACGCACGAACTGATTTATTGCTTCATGTGAAAGCAGTTGTAGATAAATGGGTATTGTATGTAAAAGTTCAAGTCAATAATAGTAACACATCTGAGTAAACAATTATGGTTCTTCTTTCTCGTTCTTTGTAGGAATCTAATGCATTATTGAAAGATTGACTAGCTACACATAGTAATTTAATTCGTTGAATTTAAAAAGTGTCGTAATAGTCTTGATTTTTTTGCTTATATCATAAGCCGATAAACGAGCAATAAACGCCCGTGGACACCCGAAACACCAGAAGCGTTACAAGTCCGTTGTCGGCCTTTTGAAGGTTGTTGGGGAATCTGAGATTGGGAAGGGGGTAAGTGGGCCTCCGGTAACCTCACTTACACAACGAAACACAACTGTGTTGTCGGTTTTTTGTGAGGCCGTGGTATCACTCCGGTCGAACCGGCCCATTCGTGCCGAAGCATGACTCTCCCACACTTAACTTAAACTTAAAAATTTAAAACACGATTTCGTAATTAAACATTTAAATTAACCTAGAAAGATATTTCTTAAACAAAATTATACGTAGGTGTCACCGGGATAAAGTATACAGCGCCAACGCAAACTTGTTCAGCATTAGAGGGAGCAACAATCTTGCAATCTAAACAGCATGCACTGACACACTAAATCTCACAATATAAAGAGCCCTTTAGCCTCACCATAGATTACACTCTTACTAATGTACTAAGAAACATTTAATGATTACTTTAACTATTCCTTAGTAACGATTTTGTTCTGAAAAGAATTGCTAAGAACTGGGTTATATACCTAACTATTAAATGACTCTGAATACGGCAATAAGTAACTCTAAGAGACAACGATTAACATTACCCTCAAATATACACTCTTAACTAAAACATCACGGCTTACTGGAGAAAAGCTCTACTACTTTCGAGTCACAGAGGGACTCTTCATCATGAGCAGCGTGCGCAGACGCGGCGAAGTCGCGCAGGCTACATACTGGTTAGACTATTAATATACATGAATAAACCGTGATTTTTTAAAAATTATTTGGTATGTCTCAGGTTTTTATAAAAATACAAATACTCTTGTTAAATAATAATCAAATCTTTATACTTTAAATTACGATTTCATGTCAAGCGTTTGATAGCTAAACGGTAGAATATAAATTGTGATCATAAATTCTAACCAACCACAGTTAACTTCTAGGTAAAGTTTAATTAATTAATAACGATCGTCTTTATAATGTAACTGTAAAGTGAGTACCCTGTAATACTGGATTTTCCAAGCGATTTCTACTTGAATAAGTAAATTTGAGCGTGTAAGTGTTAAATTGATGGAGGTAAGTAATATTGCTTGCGCCAAATTATGCCGGTGGTCTACTTTTAGGTAGGTATGCGTTTGACCACCAAAATCCACCGTGAAAATGGTCGGCAGTTTTCGATCATTCGCCTCATTGACGTGAAGTATTCGATTATACTCGATATGAAAAAATGCGATATGCTTACTCGTTTCGAGAGATATTCGGATCATATTGTACCATTTAGGTATGACCTTGTGATCTCTGTGCAATTACGTTTTTTTTATACTTTTTGCTTTTTTTATTAACTTAATTAATTGTTGTAAGTAGACACATCATTAATAATCACTGACAAATATGACAAATCATTACAGTGTCCAACGTGTCCCTAATTGACGTTAGAATTTATCGGTCCATGACAAATACTTCTCGTAAAGCAATAAGCTTTGCTAGTTACTGTTTCGTATTACATTGATTGCAAATTGCCGTTTAAACCATCTCAAAATACCTTTATATCTTCTAAACAAATAACTAAGAACGTCGCGCAATCACAAGACATTAACTGGCTTAAGATCAGCCGTAACTAAGGCGACGCGAGTGATGTATCGATGGCTCAGAACGTCGAACGTCGCCGTCGAACGTAGTTACAATGTCGTGACATTCAGGAAACCAGCAAGATTAACAGTTCGGAGATCCTAAGCTACGTCCCCCAGATCGAGTTACAGATTGGCGTGTTCTGTCTGCCAGGGAATTTGTTACGACCCGCTCAAGTAGCAGGATCACCTTAACAAGCACCAAACAAGGCGAGAAAACTAAAATAAATAACATTTTCGAGGTGTGCCCCTCGAATGGGGTAAATTAATGGCCGTCGCTCCCAGTCAAGTAGATAAGGATGTGTGGCCACTTTGTATTCCTAGAGGTTGAGGCGCGAATGCAAATAATTTATAAGAGACAAATGGTTTCGAAACGGCTCGTTAGATACTTACGTACTGGATCGTTCTCGTTATAATGAAAATGGAAAAGTAAATTCTTGGCTCGTGAGATCCAAACGTAGATACAATTCCAGGCTACTGTTATCGAGAAACTCTTACTGGAATATTAATAAGGAGAAACGTGATACAAATAAGCTAGTAAAACAACAGTTTAGTACCTAAGAACTTAATATCTTGTCCTTATTTAAATAAACGTTCACAACTCAACGCGTAGGACGTGAGATAAGTGCTAGAACGACGGTTGGGCGAAGCGAAAGATTTGACTTGTACGATAGGAACCCTACCCACGCTGGCGCGACACACCACCACGCCTCGCACGCGGAGATAACCTACCTTTAATAAGATAAATTGAATTTATCGCGTATTAAATCTACTATTACCGCATGGTTCATGCGTGGTCCACTCATATTATGCCCTTGAGATATGGCTTGCGCTAAACGCACATAGATTTTCCGTAGATTGCGAGCCGATATTACCGACGCAAGCGCATTGGCAGCCCAACCATTATACCGCAGTACAATAACGTGAACTTTTAGGGCCTAAAACCATATATTTCCTAATAAAGTTTACTAACGCTATAAATTTAGTCACTTTGACGTTACAAACGCTTACTTTCCTTATAAAGAGCTCACGAAAGTTGGAGAAATTCGCTTGAATTGTATCGTTAAATAGAACAATGCGAACCATTGAAAACGAGTGGGTAAAGATTTACATCTCAACGAGAGGCAGTGGTCTTCATTGTGTGCGGGTTCCCAGCGGCTTCCAGGACGAACGCGGAGACACGACAATATTCTATGCGATATCGAGTATCGACACAGCCGCATCTATGTATGCAAAGGCACGCGCGGTGTACAGGGAACCGATATCCCGATAAGGCTGTACCGATCGTACATTACGCTTATCCAGGCGCTGTTGGAGCGCCTAGCGCCTATACATTTTACTCAGCATCTCCCTATGTAATGAATACTTTGCCGACACGTAATTGGCTAGTGCAACCCTGCTAGAACTCGGTAAACGGGCCTATTTGCCTATGCGGATAAATGCGCTTGCACGCTACCGGTGGACGGACGGCAAGAATTCCATAACTGCCGCCAAAACAATGCTCACGATTCCACATTCAGAAATATCTTTAAGATTATTAGATACCTCGGAAATGCCGTCCGAGTCTGAAGATATAACTTTTTGCTTCCAGTGTTCTGCACTTTTGCAAAAACCAAGTACAATACTCCTCAGCAAGAAATCCATTATATCCATAAACAAGGCTACTTCGGACCAACTTATTTTTTGTGTCCATCTAATCTAGCTGTCCATGCCATGTATCTGTTGCACGGCCCGGGAAATGCCCACAAAAGCTGGTCCCGTTCTAAGAGTTCTTGCGGTAATCGCTGTCGGCATCAGTCTCTCGCGATCACCGCTCAATTAATCTCTTTTTCTCTTGAATCCATTGTCTTCCCTGTTTATCAATTCTTACATGCCACCATTTGTGTGTCATATTAACGGTGAGCGTGATGCAACTCTTCGTGTGACAATGTCAGAACATTTTTTGTTGGCGTTCGATCATCGCTGTAATTGGATTTTTGTGATGGTTACCGTTTGAACTCTGAACATCGACTCGCTAAGCGGCGCCAAGCTCTAATGGTTGACGCTCGAAAATACTGTAGTGAATTACGGTTGCTATTTTCGTATTTTGCTGGTGTCATGGCTCGTGCGCTTGTGTTTTTTATCGCAGCAGCCAGTTCACCGAAGTATTTAGTTTTGTTTTCATATAATGGCGTCTTCTTGTGCTTTAACGAACGAAAGTTTCTCGCATTCGAGCCCAATAATGGCCGTATATCACCTCACGTATTGTTAGAAAGTATTTTAAGCAAATCTTGTAGCGATGCTTGCATTATTTATGTTCTGCATAACTGATATTTATGGCTTTCCAATATACATAACTGTATTAATATCAAAAACTGTTGTAATAAATAAGAATTGCCGGCGTTAGAATTATGAGCTTTCACTTTCTTAGGAAATCTAAGGCTAGCTTTAGTCTTCTGCAATGTAAGAGGAATTGTTAGAGCTGAAGTCTCTGAGAGTAAATTACATATTCTTGTGTAAGTCTGAATAGCTGTTGTCAGGTGTGTTCGTACGTCGTTTTGAACAACAGTCATTAGTTGATTCTTCCGCTAACTGCAGTACTATGGTGCGAAACTTGTTCTGGCACATCTGTAATGGCCGATCGGCCGTATCGGGACCCAGCACGCACATGTGCCGTAAATTACTATCGAAGACTTGCACAGTGAAACACAGATACCATCGTTTCACGCCTGATAAAATCGTTTTGTGAATATCTCAATTATAAAATTGTTGCATTCTTTGAACAAAAATTTACTCCGTGTTTTCAAATAACAGCTGCTGCAGTTTTTATATAAAATATCTTGTCGTGCACGATCGTGGGCTACTTGTATGAACGATTTCATAACGCTAATGTATAGAACTTCAATTACGACATGATAATTTTAATGGCTTTGATGTTTGTTACAAAATTAATGGTTCGTTTTGTTTTCCACGACGTTATTTGTAGAAAGTTCAGTACTGTCAATATATTAAATTGGCGAAGCGTTCTGATCACGATTAGACCCGGCGCTCACAGGCCAATCCCTCGATGCAATAAGAAACCGACTTTAATTTCTATCGTGACAGGCCGGGCTATTCTCCACTTATTAATTGATTAGATCGGTTACAACGCTCCTCTAAAACAATTGCTAATAACAATCGCGAATGTATCGTTGCCATAAATGTTTTTGTATGATCCCACAAGCGATCACGTTTTATTATAATTCTCTGCCACAGTTCAGATTTCTGCAATGTTTCCTGGTAATGTATCTTATCTTGCCCCGGAGTCATTGAATGGGATATTAAAACCAGTAGCAGATTTGCTACGGCTGATTTTGTCTAGATTATGTTTCCCATAGAGTAAGCGATCGTGACTGTACTGTAGCATAGTTTTTCCCTGTAGGCTTTATAAGGCGTGGCGTACCATGCCAGCAATGGATGTATATCAAATAAAAAGCTCCGATATTGAGACATATATTGAAAGTTATTACATTAATAATAATTTCTATGATGTTCCTAGAATTAGAACGAAATATGGTGAGCCTTTGAGTACATTTTATTATGAGTTAAGATGAACATGGTTGCTTCTCATAATATTATGCGATTCTCGTATTTTATCGGTAGGGATAAGAAAAGGACATTCCATCTTCCTTCTCGCGACTGTCAAAGGAATGGCAGTTGCCGATAATACACGTTTATTCCGATCAATCGCACAAATCTGATTTGATTTAAGAACAGGAACGTCCAGTTCTTTATCGATATAACAAGCTATATTAGTATCGATAGAGTACTGGAAGAAGATACTAGTATTATTCAAAGTAAGTGCCGATCTTTACTACCCTTAGGAAGTTCAGGTTTCCTCCATGTTATTATTAATATTACACACGCAGCATAAAATAATAGCTCTGTCAATAACCATTAAATTGAACACTTACACGACTTTGTCGAACAAGATTGAAGTTTATATAATAAATAAATGTTCTTTATTACTGTCATAATACTTGTACAATATGTCGAATCTATTATTTCACATCTGAATAATAAAATTAGTGGAAATAACAGTTCAGTTTAATGTCTCATAATCGGCGTTGGACACAATGTATTGTGGGTAAATATGGACGTCATAAAGTGCTAAGAATGAGACTAGGTTTACAGGCCTTTCAAATTACTGCGTTGCCCGAGGTGGTTCTACGTGTTGGAGTATTTCAATGAGCAGTCTTTATACTGTATCATTACGTATTATAAAACTGTTCCTGATTTGCTTCTAGCTGTCTGTACGATGCGGTTATTATAGTAAACGATTGATGTTTTGTGGTTTTCTCACTTTAAGCAGTTATGCTAGTTGTGCATATTAATAAGCTGCTCATAAACTTGTTGAATATTGATTAAAATTGCATGTTTCATGCAATACCTATGTTATTAAGCTTTTGGTCAGTGCTTTGTACGTGAACGAAAGAGAAGCAGCTATTATTTTGATCCTAATCATTCAAAGGTTTGCGCGAGAGTAAAAATGTCGTTGTCATATAAAAAAGACTTACACCTGTTGAGTTCGTTAAAATTACACACATTTATGTTATTTCTCTTTGTTTCGCCTCTAAACATATCTTGAACAAGATGCATTGTTGTATGCTCAGCATTTAATATGCTTTTTGAATTACGACCTCATTTCACAAAGCGGTATCAACCAGAGGCCGCTTTGGGAAAACAAATGAACGTTGATATACTAAAGACATTTCATTTCATCAATCAAAGTTGCCCTCGGTCGGCATTTCAAAACGTGAGCTTGAAATATTTACACTTCATACTGATGAGATAATAGGAAAGTTGTGGCAGGCAAGACGGTAATAGATCAGTCGGACGGTTTGTTGTTCAAGCCCGTGGATGTACTGCATCATGTAAAACATGATCGGGACTACAACGACGCACAATAAATCCTATCATATTGCCGTCATTATTGTGATTTATTATTTCATCGTTTCCGTAGACCACGACTATGGAGTTGCGCAGCTTTTCCTTACAATTTCTGGGCAGCTCGTGCTTAGAGTTAACAGAGTCTAGGAAATTGCCCTTTCGCCGGCAATCATTGCGGCTGGCTAATGCGGCGCCGCCTGTTCAAATAACACAGCAGCGGCTTCCGCGTACCTAAGAAAATATTTATTTTGAGAAAATTGATAGCAGCAGTTACTGTAGTCATTAGTGAGACATGCGACCAGCGGCTTTTTAATTCCTTCGCTGAACCCTAGTTGTGCTCAATCTTCAAGCTCGGCCGTTACATTAAACAATGTTCAACGATTAGTTGTTGTGGCACCATCGTTTTTCGCCCCGTACCTATTTATAGCAGCCACCTGTTTAAAATGTTAGTCAACTAGTACAGTAGTTCTTATTACGTATTCTATTTCTCTGGGAACAGCATGTTGTCTAGATTGTTGTCATGTTTTTGTTAGTTGCGTGTCTGCGCGGCACGCTGTTAGATCGCAACGTGCGGAGGCCTGATAATGAATGTTCCACATTTTGTTCCACATTCGCGTCCACGACTTTTATTTAGTACTTCTTTATGTGACTCGAGTTTTTATTCCAATTTCCCTTGTAATTAATTAATTCGCATGTATCAATTACAGCTTAGTTGAAACAATTTGCATAGTTAAATAGAAAGTCGCGTGTATGAACATTCCCTTAATGTGGCTTTCCATTCTGTCCCTTTCGAAGAGACGGTTGTTGCACGTAGTAAGAGCGCAGTACTTCTTCGAGTTTTACCTTTAAAAAGTGTTCGGTGACTCCGTTTAACCTACTTGCCTAGCGTTCTCATGACGCATCGGTATTTTGTACTACATTTGAATAATCGGCCTTCACTGTCTCCTTTGACAAGAAATTCTGGAAAAACTGTTCATGTCTTGAAAGACGAACGATGCGATGAGAAAAAAGCAATCGTTTGTGACACGGTCGTCGTCGTGACTTCTTAATTTGGTGAACGTTAGGAACTGAATTAATTTTAAATTTATTCAGTTTGTTAACAATATCCAGACATTTTTATAAAATTGGTTCGAAATTGTTATGAATTAGGCAGTCTACGTTTTTGGAGTCAGGTTTGCGATTGATTTCTAGATCTAAAACATTTTTTCAATGCGTTCATACTTATGGTTGTATCTCGGTACAAAGTAGCTAGAAGCATGCATGTAGTCAGCATTCCGTCTATACTTAAGCCACACTAAAGCGCTACTAACCGCGAACATAACCTGCCATCAAAGGCGCCAAGTTCCGATCGACCCTGTACCATGATTGTGCACTTTGATACCAATGTTTCGATACAAGAAATGGTTCGATCACGATCGATACGCTAATGTGTGAATCACGTACCGTATCAAAGCAGATTCAGTATCTTTTCCAGAATCATTACTCATTCTACTCTAGCTCTAATTCCCAGCTAATGAGTGTTAAAATAGAACGAAAGCTATAGATAGTGAATTTCACTTTGTCATTTCCAGTTTTTCTGGACAAATTCTTGGACGTGGCTAGTGGCTGCTTCGTTCAATTTTTGTTTGTAAACCGTCGTCAGGTAAATGATTAAGGTTAGTTTCGTTTGAGTACAGTTTTGTTTGGTTGGCGGTGTGACAACAAAGGCTGTTACAATAAACGTTAGCGCCGAAATTGAAAGTGAGCCAGCAAGTGCGCGTGCGTGCGTCGTCCGAGCTCAACACAACAATCATAAAAGAATAAATACGACAGAAGTGTAACACCGTACGAAATTACTCACGCACGCGTCCGATACGCTACGTAATTGAGTTATGTAGTCGCACACTCAAAAAACATTTAATTGAATGACCTCATAGGAAATACGTGCACCTGAGTATCTAGTAATACCTGATACAGTCTACAAACAAGTAAGAATCGACATTCAGTTCAGAAGAAAACACGCAAACGTCTGTTATTGCACTTGTCAAAGAGGTCTAACGCTTTCTTGTGATGAAGTACAATGATAACGCTTTATATGACAAGCCGCCTTGAAAAGTCGTCCATTCATCACAAGTGCTTACGTGCGTTCGCGATAATGATGCGTAACTATGCAGCTCTATATGTCTCTGACAACTTGTTTATTCCAAGAATGTCTCCTTAGACTACTGACCACACTGTGCTATGACAAGAACAACATCTGTCATGAGCACAGATAAAGATTCAAACGTAAATAAATTAGTTACGTGCACTTGATTTAAAGACGCGTTGACTGTGTGAAAGATAAATCTTCACGATTTATTAATGAAGAAAAATAATTTAAAAAACAAGTTCCCCGTGTGGGTAAAAGAGGAAGTATTAATTAGCACGATGTGTGATAAGAATCAACTGTTTATTAAATTGGATGAAGATTCTTTTAATAGAAAAACGAGATCTATAGCCAACAAGACGGCGTCAGGAGATTTTGGGATGACAAAAAACTTGTAAACAGTTAAGTTCTGCAAAAATTTGGCAAAAAAATTTAAGCTGCTTGATGCATTACTGTAAACACTCGATAAAGTAGTACGACAAAAACTCTCCACTATAAATTCCATCCGTTTAATAATCTTCGGAAGTTCTTAATTTTATTTTGGTGTAAAATCTCGTTAACTATATTAATAAAAATAATCGCTACAGTTACATTTAATAAATACATACTTACGGACGTGCAGGAAGCCACAAATATAAAAGTAGAAAGCCCACGGAGAAAGGGTCCATCAAAAAGGTTGAATACGTTTTTTACATTACCACAATACGTTACAGATTCAAAATGGAATTTGATTATTCATAAGATTTTACCTGTAATTTTGTGGCTAAATTATAGGCTTGAATCAATTCGAGGCTGACATTAAATTCTTTTTATTCCATTTTTGTCGTACTTATTTTATTAAGAATAGTTCCATTACAAAGATTTGAGAGAAGAACTTCCAATGATCGTAAAATAGAAGCGATTAAATATTTTGCATTGCTAACGAACTTCAAGTTTGATCATCCGTAAAACAAACATGAGAGTAAAAGCCGTTGAGGTATTATAATTTAATTCCCTAGGCATGTTCGGTTATGTTTTTAAACACGTAATGGCCCATTAATTCTTCAAATACATTTCTTACATCCATTATAAAATTTTAACAGGCAGTTATTCGCCTATAAATAGTCATTAAAATACTAACTTCGATATGTTTACAAGAACGTGTGGGATTAAGTTCGTATAAAACGTACGAACCATTTCAATTTCATACACGATTCATTACTCAAATGCGGTGATTGTCTATAATAGTTGTGTTCGTTTTTGAACAGAAGTGAGCACGCGACGGTAAAACGAACTTTCTTCCGCACCGGACAGCACCTGACAAATTGCTTTATAATGATAGCTAATTGATGATCGCTTTACGATGATTTGTACGGTTTCATCTCAACTCCTTTTTTTAACAAAACCGTGATTGAGAAATGAATCATTAGTGAGTGTTAACCCACTAATATGATAATTTTAAGCGAGCTCTGATCTAGCATGCGATAAACCGATTATACAAATTAAAGATCAAAGATAAAGTGTTGATTATGACACTGTTAATAATTTATTTGCTTCTCAACATTAACATTTAAACTTGGTACAGCGATGGGAGGTCTATTAAGACAAATGGTAATGGATTCCAATCCAAAACTCTTTGTTGGAAAGTTTTGTAGATGGCGTGTGGATAAACGCTTTAAAGTAATTGACGCTTCCGGGTTTCAATTAAACATTCCTCATTCATTTTTATAGACATCAGCGTACATGTGTTCGTAAATAATAACACTCATTATTATATATTGAATCGGCTATATCAATTACTTATTACACGTTAACTGAATTCAAATTGCCCATTCTGCAAGAGACGTTTAAATGTAATTGTGTTTGTCATTCAATTTCGCCAATTACGACACGAACGGATAAAAGTATCGCTGTAGTTTAGAAAGCGATGTACAATTAACAAATAATTCCTTTTGAAACTAAAATTTTCTATTGTCAATTTGAATGCCTAAACAAATTGCTGTGATGTAACAAAGCGTTCTTTATTTAATAACGTAAAAATTCGTAGAAGTTAATTCGCTTTGATCTCTAGCGAGTGAACTAAGAAAGCATCTAATGCGAAATTGTTGTAATGCCTTCATAGACTTCATATAATACTGAGTGAAACTGATTGCTCATTGTGAGTGGAGTTATTACCATCAGTTGAGCTGTGGGAACTCGTTAGGAGCCACCCCGACCACTGAACCCTTGCACCCGTTTTTCTTCGCAAGCCTTGTGTGGTGTGACTGCTCTTTGTCTATATTAATTTTACTACAGCACTACATCTTGCAGCTTTAGCCTCTAGGCTGTTTTATTAACAACTTGTTTTTGTTGTTAATGTAATATTACGGTCGTTTTTTTTGTAAAAGTATAAAAAGTACTTATTAAACTGTGCTTTTACTATACAATACTATAGCCCTTTTTCTATATCCCACGACTGTAACGAGACATTATTTGCAACAACTTACAAGTATTTTGACTCTGTATTATAAATGCGAACGATATATTGAACTTGTTCCATATTTACAAGATCTGTATCTATGTTCAATTGAAGTTGATGATCGTTGACCTTACATCTCGCTTCACCTCTGCTACCCTTCGGAAGCAATACATAATCCATTGTAGATCGCAATCTAAGTGAAAGGCTGTAATTTTCAATCTGAGATACATTTACTAGAATTAGACCATTTGTGTCGAAGATATGTGTATGCAATTTATTAATAGGAATATTTCTCTACAGATAAGGATCGCTTTCGATTGATCAGGAGTTTTATTTGGCATTCAGACGTATCAATGGCTGCCCCTAACCCTAACAGTAAAAGCCACAACAATAAGACCACTGTTTCGCATCCATAATCGACAACTAAGATCTAAAATAATCAACTGTGGTTATTCCAAATATATTTTCGCTACATATCAGATTAAAAATTTTAATTCGGATTCGAGAAGTAGGTATTGTTTGCAATTAAGGAATGCCACGGTACGTAATTTTGGCTGTTGTTATAATTGTTGCGTTGCTAATCCATCGTTTTGCTAAATTAACATTGCTTTCCGAAGAATTAATTGTATTAATGGGTGGTCTGACGTGACGTCATTTTTATCAGTCGCCCAACAAATAGAATAGGGGTAAAAATAGGGAGAAGCTGCGTGTGATAACTCCATATTAAGTAGTCCATCCTAATTTGTAAGATGAGAATCTGTGGCATTATATGTACAAGGCTAGCGCCCTTAGGAACACTAGACCAAAGAAGCAATCAACTAAAGTTAAAAAAATCAGAACAGGCCAGTTTTGCAAGATTATATTAATGTTTTCATCTTCATCTAAGTATAGCAACTGTTATTAGAAAAAGTGGTTACGATCAGATCTTAAGTGCTCTTGTCGTTCAATACAAACGTTTGTAATGAGATACCGATTCATAGTATTGATAAATAAGATCGATAGCCAACCAACCAATAAAATTAACTTCTGTTATGTATCGGATAAAAAAGGTGTTCATACAGATTCAGTACTCTTACCAATTTACCGGCGCATTAGCTTCGGTTACTCGATCGGTAATTATCATTAGGTTACCGTTCCTCCTCGGGTTTCGATTGTCGATACTCACTTTTACCTTTTGGTGTTTTTAACTGTATGCAAAACTTTAACGTGGTTAGTAAGTCATGAACATTTTTAAGTAGCACATCATAATTGGGTAACTCTAGAAAGTAGTTTGCTAATGGCGATAATTTATTAAAACCATGAAATATAAACAATAAATACTAAAAAAATAAATGACCTACAAATTCCCGTCGACTAGGCAGCTAATCTTAGCATTATTTTATTTTTTGCCGCGCAAAACTGTCCGCTTTAAACAATGCGGCTTCTCCGCTACCACAAACAAGTTTTTGCAAACTTTCTTACTCGATTTAGTTATTGTCGCATCGACAAATTTGTTTCTTTTTACTGATTATACTCTACGCAAGAACGTAAAAGAAAACCACGAAAGTATTGGGCCGAAGCTGTCCTATCAATATAAAATTCTTGACGCCCAACCTCTTTACAACGTGCTTAATGAGCTGCCACTTAAAGATGCATAGATTATCTTCATAACTTTATTACTTACACTTTGAATAACCAATGTAAATCAATGGATTTAAACTGCAGTAAAATGCTAATACACTCGTAAACATTTCAACCATTAAATCTGTACCATTCAATATCAAATTATCAGAGGAGTTCACAATAAATTCTGCGTAATTGGCAATGTAAACGTAGAAATCGTACATTAGAGGAAAGTCCCTCATTCGCAATTCAATCTGGTGCCGTCTTTATTCGATCATATGTCAGTGGACTGAGGTTCTCACATACATATTTATGGCTATTTTCTTATTATCTGCAGAAGTAAGGTACGAAAACTATCCTGTCATCAAATCAGCATCGGCTCTCATCCAATGGTCGTTACCCAGCAATTTTCTACGTGCCATGCATCATATTCGCGGGTTAATCGTAGGTTGCTTGTTTCCAACATAGTATGTAGGTTGCAGCACATTGTAGGTTAATGGGACGCGGCACGCGCTGCGCTTTCCTGCAGTTGTCTTATGCAGATGAGAATTATTTATTAACCCTGTCATTTGTCGGTTCGTGTTACTTGTTGACTTCATATTAGACTTTTGAAACATTGAAATCTTACCAATTAACTTTTACTTTCTATATTTTTACGAAAATTTATTTTTTCATTTCATTTGTTCCGAAAGTATTTCCTGATTTACCATCAAGTTTAATCAGTACGTTTTGATTAAAATTGATCTAGATAACAATATTTTGTGAAACTTGTTCTAACACTGCTACACAATAATTTATCTTAAACGATCTAAACATTTACTTAAAAAGACTACAGTCTCCCAGGTGATACAAACTTTGAACAATGCGAATAGTAGAAAAATCTGAACCGAATCCAATTGTACACTTCCGTTCCCAGACATTTCTAGACCAATCGAAGAAACAATAAAAGGAAAGCTTGTAATTATCGGTACTGTTGCCCATTATACGTTAGTACCAGTCTTCCTAAAACAACGTTATCCAACCATATCGCGCCTATATCAGAAGATGATTTGTTCAAAAGCGTTTAATGCTGCATTCATCTGCCATTGCCTTTGCAATTCATTGAACCGATTTAGCTACGTTTACACGTCCCAGATAAACATCTGCGAGTATTGTTTTCTCATTTAGTTAGTTTGAATCATTACATTCAAGCCAATCCAATTTGCTATCGAATGATCGCTTGAACGATTTACTTTCTTCTTGTTCAACTTTAATCTGATCTCCGAGATATTTATCGTCGGTAATCACTTCAAAAATGTTGCCTTGTTGACCCTTACGGTGTTATAGCGGTAATGTTATTGTTTATCATGATTTAGGTAAAGGTCAGGTATTACGAACGTGCCTGTAATTTTACCTCTTTTTATAACATTTCGCTTTTGAATGTTCCTCAAATAATGTTCAAATACTATTAGTAAAAACTGTTATGGTTCAATTGACATGAGCTGCACATCGGTGGCACCTGTTAGCACATCTGGGTCAGTTTTTGTTCCTCGTTTTCACTATTCAAACAAACTTTGAGCGACGTCACTTACTTCGTGAGCACAAACGTCTTCATGTTTAATTATCTGAGAAACGAAAATGTCATTCTCGGTCATGTAATATTTGGAACAATTGTGTGTTCTTCACATTTTAATTTCATTTTTAAGTGTTGTAATGTGTAATTCATCGTTGTTGTTTGTAAATTTATTATAATGTTAATGAATGAAAGTGTTTCTGTTACGTATTTCTTTATTCATGAGCAGATTATGCTTTTTATTTCTCTCATTGTTACCGTGGACAAAATGTAGTGGTTACAAATTTCGCACATCATTTTGCCGTTTCTTCTTATGTTCGTAATGTTGCGTGGCTTAGTTGGGCGTGACGCACCGTTTTGTCGGCTGCTCTTGCCGATACGGTCTACATGCGCTTGAGCATCCGTCGACTAACCCCTGGTTTCGGCTTCAAGTTTTCTTCTTCCATGGGGAAAGCTATCGATTTCTTGTTTGTAATATGTATATGTATCAAATCATCGCACTTTCTTTTACTTATACTTGCAGCTTGGTGTTAATCTTTGTATGTTGCTAATTTATCAGCCACTAGCGTGTAACCAGAGATGTGTGAAAGCGTTAACAGCGATTACAAAGCTAATTAGGTATTACAGCACAGGTGGTTTTTGTTCACTTTTTTATATTTTATAAATGTATCCTGCTAATTTTCTATTGTGTTCCCACGAGCTGCTGGCTACTCGGTTGATTCAGTTGTGAATGGATATCATGAAATGTAATGTAATCTTCTTACATCAATAATTATTCAAATTGTGTTCATAATACTTAATGATGGCAACCTTTCTTTTTTTCCATGAACATTACAAATTAGTTTGTTATCTAGATTGTGTTCTTAAATAACATGTTTAATGTTTCTTGAGTATTTTAAGTCGTTTCGAATAATTCGCGTGTGTAATGTGAAGACATGTCATTTCGTTTGGCGAAACAATGTTTTGTTCTTGGATGAACGAACCCACGATACAAAAATAGTTGTAATAAATGTTATCTAATGCCGCAATGCTATTGCTTGTTTTCTAGGGATTGTATCTATATAAATTGTTCCTTAAACTTACTTGCTAATATACTGCTGAAGATGACAGTACTCAAATAAACGCCTAGCTTTTTATAAGGAGAAACTAAATCACCATTTTTTATGTCAGTATCTGTAAAGTATTTCAGTACGATTCTAGGTTTGCACAGAATCTGCGCACGACGCCACGTTCCAATATTAATAAATTCAACTTTATCGAGTTCAATTTCTTTCATAACAATAGTTACGTCTTTAGATTAAGCGGTACTCGAAACGGTATTACAGTTAGCGATGCAATTGAATCGTTCACCGAAGTGGGATCTGCAGGCACGACCACAGCCCAGTTCTGAGTGAAATGCAAGGTCGGGAACCGCTCAGTTATTGTGTTTATAAACTTTTTGTCATGCATCTCACCGAGTTGTATTGTTACAAACAACTGAACTGCTCCATTGAGACAGATATGCCGTGCGATACTCGACTCGGAAACGTTCCTTTTTTCATCACCTTCCGTGATGGTTGACGACGAAAGCCCCACTTATTCTGACGCAAATATGTGTTGCAGTAGCGATTAACCACGATATGCACCAGTATGTAACGCTAATTAAATTCTTGTTAATATTCATCTTTCATCGCCGATGTGATAAATTCTAATCGCGACACTGAATACTTTTCAAGCGAAATTATAATTATCGCAAGAACTGGTTGCGCTTTATGTCTTTTTTAGAGTTTGAAAATAACTTTGTATTTCTCTATAAGTTGGTTGCACGGTGTGTGGAGATGGAGACGACATGACAGTAGTTGTGGTTTGCTTTAAATCCGAAGTGGAAATGAGCCAGCAGTTAGTGTCCGTATTCCCTCCTGGCTGAAACCGCAAATCGTAGAGGGGAGGACGGTCTTTATAGTCGCATTCCGTAATAGCTTTGAGTTTCCGCCGCGATGGTTGATGTCCTCACCTGTCGCATGCCGTTACATCTTCACGAATATTATTGTACAATATTCCGACTGACAAATAACTTCCATATAGAATAGTACTTGCATACTCGTAAGCGTTTACTCTCGACAATTTCATACTATCGTAAAGCTCATTCGCTATAGACTGGTGTTTGCTCACCATATTAGGATGCTCAGTAGTCTTTAAATACCCATTGTATTTTAATTCTAAGTAAACATCGTTGTTTAAGCACTAAATATTCAGCGCGGTTGTTTGCCAAAATAATAGTAGTTTGTTTATTTAACGACAACAGTTCTTATATAGATATTTTAACTGTGGATTACGTTGCTTTTTAATTGATACTGAGAATGAGCGACAGAGGCAATGAGTGAGAATGAGTTATTATCAACAGTTTATTGCTGCAAATGCAATTAATAATTTAATATCTTATTAACTTATTATTCTATTATATTGCAATGAAACCAATAATATTTTTAACGATTATTAATAGAAGCTTTACCTCCTTGTTATTTATGCCGGGATGAAAGAAAATGGTTTATTATTAAAACCGGGAAATGTTTATGATATAATGGACAAGACTACTGATTACTGTGCCACTCAGAACTTCAATTTACAGGTAGGTATTTGTTATAATTTAGGTTATGAGACAAAATTACTATGCAGATTTGCTATGATATTAAAATTAGCCATGCTACGTAAATAGATTTACGTTCCTACATTGCATTGTTTATAAGATTTGATTTCAAATGCCCTGTGTTTGGTTGCTTTTGTAACATTTGAACTGGATATAAAAAGTATTTATATCTCTATAATAATTTTATTCACTAGTAACTTTATAAAGAAGATGGACTACTAGACAAAGTGACGTCAATAAGCAGTCTTTAAAAATAAATAGCTCCAATTATAAACAAATACCATAAAAGTACCTTTGATGCACTTGAAAGCAACTAGTTAGGCCTCGTTTCTTACATATTCCCCATACCGCCTGTTAGGATAACGACCAGATTTATATGGAGTTGATTTAACCGCCCATGTAGTTGACTGTTGACGTAGATTTATGATGCAACTGATTGGAAATTCGCCACAACTCATTGTAAATGTTATGCATTGAAGAATGTTTGTGAATTGCTTGGTTAAAGTGATGTTAGAAGTTTCATTATTTGTTTTAAATACGTATGTGATATCTTTAACTTGGACAGTCCATTATTCATGTTCATAAATGCTATTTACTTGATGTATAAAAAAGGACAAGTTTATTAGTATTAATAAAGTGTTAACAGCAAAAATATTCTTAACATTTATATCTTATTCAACATGATGAATGTACAAATGGCATGCACAGCTCACGTCTTCATTTTATTGCCGGTAAATACGTTGAGTATAATATCGTTCCTAAGATTTCCTATCGTCTAAGGTCGGGGAAAAGTCACCAGGCCCGATGATTGGTTTGTATAATTTCATAGTACCGCGTGAACTGCGTCTAACGGACTCTACTGTAACCTCTTGACATACTTGTATAGGATACTTTGTTAAATTGATTCTAGACTAGCTCATCCAGCCTTAAGGTCTGACTTTGACCTGACTGACTGGAAAATGATTGTTGAACTTTATTTTGTAGTCACGTTCACATAATAATATTAACCCTATCTGACTTCGCATCACGATGACTTTCTCTGTGATCCAGATGTTTTGCAAATGGAATATTGTTTTATGGATACTGTGCTAGTAAACAAGTGCATGTTTTGGTCTTCACTAATCTGCATTTTATTTAGTCAAAATATTCATACTTTTTTTTTAATCTTTTACAATGCTGTCTTTCGACTGCTGGTCATCACATTTAGGAGAATCTGTGTGAATGACTAGTTTCTTAATGGACACGTGGAACTCGTATTTTCCGAGTACCATCTACTGCATGACCTTCACAACCTTCGAGAAACTAGGTTTTCGCAATAAGATTTTATCAGTATACGGATGGAAATTGCTACTTGTTCATGAGATACTATCGTCTGTCGCCTGCTTCACCCATAACATATATGATACGCATACAGGCAAGCGTTGTACTTATACAAGGCATGCATGTATATGTTTTCTGCTAATACTAATATGCTGGTGTTTATTTTACTTAATTACCTAGTCTTAGGAGATCTATCTAAAACATTGCTGTGTATTATAATTATGAAGTCCTTAATTTTTCTCTTGAATCCGAAGTATCATTTTGATGTCAGACACAAGACGTCCTTTGCGGAACATAGAATGACTTCCAAATTGAATTTGAAAAAGATGTTTTGCATTTCATCATCAGATTTACTGAAGATTTAAGTAAACTATCGTCATACCGCATCTTAAGAGTGGAGTTCATGGCTAAAAACAACACTGCATAACTATCACATAAAATGATTATGGTAAACACAGATTCTTCGTGTTTGTACAAAGCCTTTCTTAGAATAATTCTCCAGTTTCGTGATCATGTCTAAGTTCCTCGTGACTATAAAGGCTTGTGGCGTCTACCTAGATTAAAACGTTTCTCAGCAGATAAACTATTATTGTTACTGCGACACTGTCCCACATTTTGTTCGAAGCTAAATGGACTAAGATTCTGCTATTCAGAACATTCTGAAGCATACCTAATTTTTTTTTGAAAAATTTTCTATCTTTGATGTCAATGAGATTTCTCTAGTAAATCACGTAGCGAAGAATATTTCAATTTTCGAAAAAAACATGACGTTTCTATCCTTTTCATTTCGGACGTGAATCCATTGATATGTGTTTTGTTTTTATTGTTTGATGTGGTTATGGAAAGTATGATCAAAACTACATTTTAATTTAGAAAAAGATGAGAATATATTTTTATCCTTTTCGGCGTAGCTGACGTATCATTTGTTTTTTATTTACACACCATTGCATGATAATCCACCCCCGTATCTTTTACTAGCTACGTAAGATAGGTAAGATGATAAGTGTTAGAATTTTGCTGAATTCATCTCGTAAAACCATAAATCTAGGTTTATACTCAATTACTCAAGCATTAATCATTGTTTAACTACCAGTCATGATAATAATCCAATTACTTGTTGCAGTAAGTAATTAATGTGTACGGTATCTTATCATAATAAAATTATTTAAGTCAAGCTGTTAATTAACCGCGAAACATACATATTGCTAAATACATTGGACGGCGTCGTTTAATTTCATGACGTATTTCAGTATTTAATAAGTAATGTACCGTGTTAATTTAATTTTCGATAAATATTATTAAATAAATAAAAAATAAAGTATTTTGTGCTTAAATAAATTTTAGGTAGTGTACAATTTTTTATATTTAATAGGGTTGATGTTTGGCCACAATCTTGGTTTGTGGCGATTTTTTTTTCACACTTTGCTGTAAACGTCTAGTTATCCAAAGTAGTGATGGGAAAAAGCTTGTAAGTGTTTAATGTTATATACGTTGTACAGCACCCACTAGAATACACCAGATAAGTACCTACTCGTACATTCATGGCAATAAAGGTCTACATTACCATTTATAGCACCGTTCACACCTCTATTTGCCATTACCGTAGAAATGGTGCATTTTTCACTGCACTATTTGTACGACACTCTTCAATAACTTTACTCTTAATTGCGAAGCATTCGTACTATAGTCAAGTGATACTCATACGCTCGCTGTTCGTGACTGGCGCATTAACGCAACACTGACCCGCGGCGCTTCTCACGCCGTTGACTCCTTTCTGGGTTGAAAACCTACTGCCAACCATCGGTAACTGTGCTTACAATACACTTCCTACTGACTCTAATGACCTGCCAAATGTTCATCGTTTTTCACTCAAATCATCCCGCGCTAAGGGCGACAACAGAGTAATGAACTGCAAATAATTTGCTCGCACCATTTATAGGCATTCTTCTATTTATAGCGATCTTGCCCTTACCGTTCCTGCTCGTGAATACCATGAACTTTATGACCAAGTGTCAGAACAAAGCATGCAGGACAATCCTTGTTTACTATAGCTAAGCCGCTTGTTAATAAATTGGACTCGGATTACGCTTTTATAGTCTAAGAACTGCCAACTAAGACGATTAAGTGCACGAATATTTACGCTGCTATGAAATTCCATGGTTGTCTGGCCTTTGCTTCTGTCATAATGTTTGAAGCTAGCCCTGACTGGTGGACATTATCACCCATTTTCCACGAATCATTGAGGTTTAAATTTGCTTGTGGTGAGACGGACCACGGACAAAGCCGATCAATCTCTATAGAAAGCTGTATTGTACGAAGGTCGTAACGTTCCGTGAAGTTTCCGTGAAAGAACCACAATAGATTCTTTAGGGCACAGCCACACGATCGATTTTGGTCGAATAACAGTATGTTTGAGGTTAAAAATGTGTTGGCTCTATTACCTATGATATTTTAAAGTAAACGACACTGAAGGTCGTACTTCCCTCGAAGTCACTGGTCATTGACAGCAAAAAGAATGTCCAAATGTCTCGCTGCTTACAAACGTGATTGATTTAAAATTATTTTGACTTGTTGGCATGAGTTGGACTTTCGTTCTCTTTCGTTTCATATATGGAATTCAGAAGGTCGTTCAAAAGCTCACTTTTCACAATGACGTCAGCAGTTTGTAGCTCGCTACCGTCAACCGCTCTGTAGTTTGACATCATCATCGACCGGACAGCCCAAAATGGTAGACAAAGACGTAAATCTGTAATGAACGGTAAATTCGATATTGAATTAGATCAAGTTCTTCCTTTTTTAGGCGTGTCGCGTAACTTCACAATCTTGTTTCACCGTACCGGTGGGGACACGGCTAATTCCATCTGTCTTAAGTTTTTTACAACAATTTCAATTAAATCGAAGACGTGTTTCCGGTTCGTTGGTCATTCGTGTTGTTGCGCCTTTTCTTGCCTCGGGCCCTTCGCCTCTAACACAATATGGACCCAAATTGCCCATCGATGGTCTCTCAACGGGTCTATTGTGCCGCCTCCGTGGAATTTGTATCTAACGGGAGATATCTTGCACTCGACTGTAGCACAAATGTGCGTGAGGTGCATTTCGCTATGCCATCAACTTATCGTTCAAGTACCGAAACCCACTCTTCGATCTTAAAAATAGCCACCCATAACGAATTATTTCAAATCGACACAAAAGGTTAAGTCAAGTGTCCAGGAAGTTAGGCTGTTGCGGCTTTCTAGCCCTAGATGGGTCGAACTGTCGTATTTTATTACGGCATATCTTTTCTAAAAAGGAACATTAGTAACTGTTCTCCGGTAAGCATAGAACATGTTACGGTGACGGTTTGTGTACGTGATTGACATAAATTGCGAATAGTTTCTCATGTTCGAAGATACTATGCTCACGACCTGAAATGTGTCGAACGGTAACTAATTTAATCATAGTGTCGGACCTCGATATCTGGTGTTCTATTCCCAGATAAGAAAATTGTTCCCAAGTTAATAGTAATGATAGACGGACTGACGCAGAAGATCTAGGTTGATTTGATAATGATGCAATAAAACGCAAATAATGCGCATGCACTGATTAATGTGGCGTTCAATGGATTTATTCGAGTACGTCCATTACCGTGCTGTATGTTATGCTCCCACTCACCTAGTAACACCAAACGATAAGTGCAATCAACATATTTTACACGGTGAGAATCAAACAGATTGCACTCTCGAATTCATAATCACTCGAATCGTCAATGATAATTAACGTCTCGCCAGAACAGTCATTACTATGTTAGGAGAATATCTTTATTGACAGCTCAAAGCGAGCACAAAGGCTACGAGAAAGCCACTATTGTGGCGAACCACATCGATGACTTACACAATGCTACCGACGACGCCTAATAACCCATCTGTAACTTTACAACTAGCAACTCATTTAGGAAAATGAAAAGTCCGTTTCAATGAGCTCAACTCTCCCTTATTGTTGTTCGGTTAGAGGTTGCCTGTGTACAATGGCGTCTAAGGTTATCAGACCGAATGATGAGGCCTTCAAATTCTATTGCTTTCACCCATTACGTGGTCTTTTGTGTATGCCTTTACGTCTCCGAGCTGTCGATAAGTTATTATGTAATCACATACTAATTGCTTTTAAAACCATCTTTCATCCGTAATAAGGGAGTCAATTGGTTGTTGTTGAACTTTCTCCCCCTTGTAAGGCTTTAATAACGCTCGGGTTTGTACTATGAACGGGATAGGTTGAACCCAGGGTTAATTACGAATCGTTGCGGTTGCACGCTAGTGCTTTTTGTCGGGTAAAAAATTATACGAAAGGGTAGGTAGACATATATTTACATAGCTATGCCAATTGCGTCTGCTATCGGATATTTTTTAATAGAAAATGCGAAAGCATGCACGTTCGCATGTTAACTATTGTCTCGTAAATCTTACAAAGTCGTCTTTCGAGTCACGAAAGTATCAACTATTGAAAAATTCAACAACTTCCGCACGCCTTACTTTGTTAATCAGATTAATAGTTCTTTCAGCGTATCATAATGTTGAAATTGAACATTATTGGTTAAATGAGTTGGTATTAAATTGGTCGTCGCGAATGGTGTCATTTTGTACAATTTGCAACGGCCGATAAATACAAGCGGTGTCTCGTCTGTGGACTGACATCAACATACATAGGTAGCGACGTGCTTCAAGCGATGCCTGATATAAATGGTCTTAATGCAGTTTCTCTGCAATGTATATTTTGAAGTTTCTAGCATTAATTTGATATATTACTCTCACGGTTATAGATACTTACCGCCATTTCACCCACGGTCAATAAAAGCTATATACCTATAGACACAATTAAAAGAATATCTTCATTAAAAGCCAAATTTTTATTTATTACATTATTGTTCTTTGAGCATTGTCTGGTTGTATCTCACGATCGTTACTGTTGAACCGGTGGGCGGTTGACCTTATTTCGGAGGAATAGCACCTTATAAGGGACCCATTAGTTCGGAGACTTGAGGGCAGACATATTGTCCATATAAGACCTTTGTTATCGATCTAAGAGTACGAAAAGTGGTATTCACTGAAAGGTATCAAATCATCTGTGATTAAAGTGAAGAGTATCTATTAGCAGTAGCCTGTTTTATAGAGTGACCCGCTTGACGTATTCGCAATGCGAGCGTTGTATTACACGTAACATAAACGTTTGAGACAGGAAGCAATTGAACGCATCCTATCGGCATATGCAAAACGCTACAAATTATTCCGCTACAACGATTTTCTACACGCATCTCCATATCACGAACGGTGACTGTTGACTGTTTGCGAGGAAACTTGTACTCGACCCCCGTTGTAGTGCTGAGATAAGAAATCACATCGGATTAGATTAATCGAAGGGGCGTACTCCTCGCTGCGTGAGCGGCATACGGAGAAAGGCCTTCCATAGTCTCCCGATTTGTCTATCCCAGCTGTCTGATAGTTGCTTTCTGATAACACCATACAGGTTCTATCTTGTTTACAATGAATAAAGTCACATTGTCGGCGAAATGCTTAAACGCTTAAAGAAAGCGAAGACATCTATGGTATTTGTATTCCACAAGCAATACGAAGTAAATTATTCAGAATACTTGATTTGAGAAACTTTCGGACGCAGGTGAATCTCATGAATGATCGTGAACTTGACCTAGTTATAAGTAAACAAACGCATTAATAGTCCGAACGACTTGGTGGCACGAGCCAACGAGGATTTCGCTTGTAAACGTGGGCTGCATACCCAATTGGCAAATCAAAGCTATTCGCGAACAACCTTTGCATTCGTTCCGCAATGCAACACACTGGCATGATTAAAGTTTGACCCGTGTCGAAGGAGGGAAATTCTGTCCACTGATACATACGTGCCTGACCAAATGTAGGTTGAAACTTTCGTCCGCTTACAGTCATTCCAACCGCAATCCAAACAAGAGCAGCGGTCACGTTTCCGAGATCGCCACCAATGTCTGCCTCGCCGGATCATTTATACCGATCTGTATTAACAATGTGCGGCGGAAGAAACCGACTCATTGTATAATTGTTAATCTATTCCGATTTCGCACTCAACTCGGTTATTATAACTACTCGAATGACGCTTCCCACGTCTGTACTCTGTATGCTCCAAATACTGTTAATGACGTTTTCTGTTTTCTCCGGCATCGGCTATCGCTCACACTGCGTTCATTAATTCTTAAGCTTTGATAAATAACCGTAGGTCGAATCAAAATGCACGGCTGGCAGTAATGCATGTGCGAATGATAATACAGCCAGTTCGTATAACAGTTCCGAGTCATTCCGTCAGAAGTGATATCGCCATACTAGATTACAAGTTACAGTTACAGACGTTAGTGAGAGGTTTCCATTTAAGTACATTGTATCTCCTATCCGCTTTTTACTACTGTAGATCTCGCCATTTATCGCCGATGCTATCATTAAACACTTGAAACGAAAAGTGAACTTGTTATTTAACGCCTTTGTGTTTGATTTTGAGTTGTTTTACTTTCTAAAGGAGAATGCTCAAAAAAAACCCAGGCCCGGCGCAAACTATACGTATCTCAGTTTATCAGTATAAATGAGTAATGAAATGCTATATAGGTACCATAATCGAAAACGATGGCTAAATGTTGGAAATTGATATTAATTTTTTAGCATGGATTAATTTTTATAATTGTTTTGATTTATGAAACTAGTAATATCTATTTATTTCATTGAGTTAATACGCTTCGTATACGCCGTGAGCATCAATCACAGATCACCCCCTCATCAATACAGCGTGATATAAGACGTTTTATATAGTAGAGGTAGTGGCAGAAATGCAATTGGCGAATATTATTGTTCATGCATACATGGGAAAAGGACGCTCGGTTGTTGTGCCCATGTGATGTCCATCATATACTACCTTGGGTGGGCAAGGCACCAAGATGGTTTTGCAAATCCCGCACTTTCACTACAAAACGTAATATAAGATGTAGAACTAAAATGATTGAACTTTGAATAATCTGATACATGATGTTTTGATAATGTATACATTTGTTTTAATACTTTCTACTCGTAATATCCTTTAAATATCATCATCATACCAGCCGAAATACGTCCACTGCTGATCGATTTAAATATAGTCCCTGACAAAAAACAAATAGCAATTTCCTACATTTAGCCATCGTTTTCGACGATGGTACCTATACGGGATTTTATTACACATTTATACTGATAAACTGAGATAAAAATCGTTTGCGCCGGGCCTGGGTTTTTTCCCATACTTCGTGAGCATTCTCCTTTACGTGTAGGTGCATTAATGACACGTTTTCGCTTTTTGCATTAACGGAGTATCGGTAGTGTCCACAGTTTCAGGTGTCATTGGTATTAAACTGGGCTATTATCTGAGATTAAGTCCAGTTCGTCATTGTTGTTCGACCAACCAAGGTGGATTGGTCGGAGAAAAGAAAAAAGTGCATACCGCTAGCTGACACAGTGCTTTATTGAACACAATTCCGTTGAGTGGTACGCAACGGTAGGCCTTACCGAGATGTAGATGGCGTCGAGAGAACGGGACAGATTAATGCTAATAGTTGACATAATCTTGCCTCGCCGCGTCGCGCCGCTTCCATTGCGAGAAGTATGGAAGTGTTTACAGCTTTGAAATAAATTATAGCGAATAAAGGAAGTAGACAAACGGCTTCGTTTTTGCAGTAATATACTATGTTGCAGTCATTTGCTTAATGGAGAAGCGTCGATGAATTAATGGTAAATACTTTATAGACCTGGTTTATGAAAAGAAGAATAATTCCACAAAATGGTTCGAAAAGAAAAATTCAATACAAATCGCCTTGTATTAGACATTAATTGCATCCATTCTTATAGATAAGGTACCAAGCCTTCATATCACTTGTCAAGTTATTTTCGATTAGTCCAGTAGCCTAGCCATTGTCTTCTAATTGAAAGTTATCTGACAAAAAATCTTAAGATACCGTCTATAGGTCAATCAATTAAAATAATAGCTTTGTTTGAAAGCTGAAATTAAGTACAAAAGTATTTTGCCTGATCCAGGTATAAAACGTAACATTCGTTTGCATAAAATCACGCTTGAGTCATCATCATCTCAATCATATCAGCCTATAAATCGTCTACTGCTGAATATAAGCATCTGCAAAGATTCCCAGATCTCCAAAGTTTAGTCCATTCCAAAATTGTGCCACAAGTTCAACATTCCACCAAAATCTTTGAAAACACAAAGCAGGTTGAAGTGTAGCACTTTTCCAATCACAACATCATCTACTGATGCAGTAACTATTACGAATCTAGCGTCATCAGTTATTAAAACTGTAACCTCTAGATTATTATTACGGCTTGCTCGAGTTCTGAGTACTAGCACACTTTGTTTTTACATCACCTAGAATTCTCTTAGAACTCTTAGATAAATCTTACTTACTACTAGTGTACTGTAATTAATCTTAGCTGATCCACAGCCTTCACTTTTACGATTTATGTGTGAATCGAAACGTTTTTGCGACGATTAGTCGTCACTTATAGGAATGCATTGACATTGGACATCAGACATTCATCAATCGCTTTCCGTTATTCGGTTAGCTATTTAAGTTCAGTTATTTTTAATTCATGTTTAGGAATAAGCACCAATGCGTCTTATATCCACCCCCTAGTTTGAATGAGAGCGGTATCTGATCAATTATGGAGAATATTCAAAATAAACAAAATGTGTTATTATATCTTATTTTGTAAACAGTTCTATGACGAAATGATTCGTCCAAAAAAAAATATAAGTATACATCAAATTGAAAGCTCTTGACACTGAAATTAACTTCATCTAATCATGTTGTTAAATGAGTTCTTATATCATCAGTCATCACATATAACAAATTACAGTACATACAATATTAATATAAGAAAATTGCACTTCATACTCAACACTAGTGTCTGTCCACTCGAGCTGCGTTTGCGCATCCACTGAATAAAATGTTTGCGTTCACTACTTGTTTAGACACGGTTCAAGTGTCAAGTCGTTCAGTTTGTCACTCGTGTGTTTGTTTGATAGTTTTAACATGTTCCTATGTTTGTACGTGTCACTGTGCTGTGTAAGCAGAAGTCTAGGTTAACAAAACATATTTTGATTTAATTTGGAATGTCTGTGCTTAACGGTTTTTTGTTCAGTTTGTTTGTGTCATTGTTTATCTGCGTCATTATCATGTCTACATATTTATTTCTTGTACATTCAAGTACTATTAGCTCGACTGTATTTTTTTTTTCATATAAATATTAGCTTCTATATTTTTATTATATCTATTAAATAAATATTTTATGATTACGTTTTTATATACATTAGAATATTATTAGTTTAAAGCCTGTATACCGCTGAGTGCGCATTGAAGCATAGACTATCTTAATAAGGCTGGAAATTCTAAACGTCGCCATGTAATTTCCTTTAGCTGCCTTTTAAGATTTGTACGGTAAAATAAACAGTAGATAGATAGATAGACAGACTATGTCTACTGAATTCAATAAAGTTCAAACGGAGTCATTGAAATTGTTTGCGTCAATACCGCAAGTGCCGTTTACTTCGCTTTGTACGTAGGTAGACAAATCTGGAGACTTTTACACTTTGACAAAATTATCGACCTAGTAAAGATCGTGACTCCTAAAAACGTACTTTAACGAACAAACTGTCGAACGTGTTATACTAAAATTTAGTTCCCGATTCACTCACATGCATTTTACTTTTCGATTCGTCACGATGTTTGTAGGGCGATGTTTTTAACCTACATATTTAACTGCTATGGTGGGCGATGGGCGACTAACACAAACTTCCCTTTGGACCTTTTCGCACATACGTACACACGTTAATGTACTTTCTTTTTCTTTTATGGGAAGTGATTCTTATGAAAATGGATATAGAGGTCAAATTCTTTTGGATTTAACTGTATATGAGATTTACATGAACAAAACATTTCAATGCGAATGATATTGTTTGAATTTGTTGTTTTGCATTCATTATTGATCTTGTTCTTTAATTTGTATTCTCTGATTGCAAAGGACTGGTTACGTTCAAGCGTAGAACCGTTCATTCATGGAGGTGATTTTCTGGTTTAACTTGAACTGATTTGATAACGTTATACGGAAAACCAGTAACGTAAGGTTGCGGATATTTTCCCAGAAGAGATAGGCATTACATCACCATTTTACTGTGGTAACTAAGTTGCAAACTAATGAGGTAAGAAGAATTTTAAAGAGATGCTAGTTTTAGTGGTAGCATCGTTCTAATTATTTCTAGATTTAACACATTAAGCGCCATAAAGATCACTGGTTGTAGTTTTCTAACGTCTGTCACGTCAGCGGAGGATAAGGCTTTAACAGCATTCTATTGACAGTAAGATATTTTAGGCTAGTATTTTAGTAGGTGCACATCGCTGAATAAACTACTATGTTGATAAAGAGATCATTAAATGTGTTACTAAGTTGTATATTTACAGATATAATGACTTACATTTACTATTTCCTCATTGGTTTTATAGTCGTAAAAGTAATATTTGCGATCATCTTTGCAATGAAAAGTCTCCTTAAGTAATTCGATTTGATTTTTATTACTTCTATTTCTGCTCATTTATAGTAGAATTTATCTATCTTCACTTCCTATGCGAATTAAGGATGTAAGATTATCCGTTAGCCCTCAATCAATATAAAGTTTACATAGTATTTACTTATTCAGGCGATAACCGTACTGTTTCCTCTTCAGTAATCAAAGATTTTCATGTAGGAGGTTAAATGAGCTGTTGATTATTTCCTGCTAAATGTCCAATTTCAATCTTATCCCGTTAACATAACGCTGTAAAACTTGACGTATCCTGTTATCTTAATCGAAATATGTTTCCATATTCGAATCGTTATTTATGCAAATAGCCTTTTCCACCGTGTTAAGATCGATGTCTCACCTATTTATAAACGAGTCTTTTTATAAATATCTTCTATCATGTCAATAAATATAGACCTGCACCCTTAGTACAAGTTTGAAAACGTGTTCGGCGCTCTGATTGGTTGATTTATTCGAGCCGACCAATTCCGAGAATATTCTGATTGGCTGGCTCAAATACATCAACCAATCAGAGCTAAGAACGCGCTTTCGTTTCGATTACTTTAAACTTAAAGCCAACTCATACTAAGGGTACTGATCAGCCGGTTAAAAGTGGCCTGCATCAATTGAGAAAAATACTGCTGCATATTTTTTCAAGTGTTGTAGTTTTGATAGTCATACATCTCACTAAGAACATTAGTTCCGGTTATAAAACATTTCCATCTGATTGTGGTAATGTGATCCGTAATACAAACTCATTTGTATTCAAACAAACAATTGAATCAAAGATTCGCAACAACTACATAGGAATATTTTGCATAATATTAGCATAATGTAACGCATAAGGTATTAAATTCTATTACACCTTTTGCTACTGAATAAAAATTGGAACGAAGATAAATGAAACATTTTTAATACCCCACCTAACTACTATAAATGTAGATTTTCATCTTTATTGCAAACTGATAAGATTGGAAATCTGTTACATTTGATAGAGCCTGATTTGCTAGCGTTTACACAAAATGCATTATGCATTTTCTCAAACAATTTATATATATAAACTTGTAATTATTTAAATACTTATTCTACAATTCAAAGGACCAATTAACAGCTTGAGAATTTCATTAGAAATTCCTCCTTCCTATGTTGAATTAATTTAAACAAAACACGACCTTAAATTCCTATAATAGGGGTCTAAATTCAAATGTATTTTAATTAATTCATGATATTTAAATGTATTCGTTTTACGGGGTACTAAACATACATATTTGAATAAATAATTCGATATTCATATCGTAAATATAAGTAACACATCAATATATGCCGTGACGGTTTTTTAACGTAAAAAAAAATACAAATTGACCGTTTCAGAGAAGTAAGCTGATTAAAATCTAAAGGCTTCGTGTTTACCCAATTAAGCTTTTACCGTCAAATTTACCTCTTATTTTGTGTTTATTAATTTTGTGACACAGTTTTTTAATTTTTTATTATTTGCTAAATATGTTTTTTACTTTCAGTATCAGGGTCATACAATTTTTTATTCAGAACTATATTGCAAGAGTCTTTGCATTTACTCCTGTGGTCTTAAAATGCCACCATCTTACAGGCGGCTCTATTTCTATTCTCTCAGAGAATGGGAATATTTTAAGCCAATAAGAATTTGCTTAGAATATTCCCATACTCTATATGTAAATAGAATTTCCTCAATTATGTTAAGTAATGTAGATTTCTATTAAAACTGTTATATTCCTGTCTAGTTGACCAATTATCGTTATTGGTAAATCAATGAAGCGTGTCTGTAATTGTGGTCTTAGCATTTATCCTAAGATGCCACACGTCCAAGCATTTAAGTGAAGGCGAAGAAAGAATATCTATTAAGTTATTATCTCCTCGCGATCAGTAATTATCCGTGTGTATTGGACGAACTAACGATAGGTCTCATGCTTGTAGGCAATCCAATAATTATGCCTTCCTATTAACAATCACAAACCAATTGCAAATGCAATTAAATATAAACCTTAAGTTCTTTGACATAAAATTCTAATCTAAATAGCCATAAAATAAATGACTACAGCCTACATGAGTGCCGATCTTTATCATTAGCATGCCTAGAAAAAACAAGAATCTTCCATAAAAAAGTATATAACTGTCCAAATTCCGTCATGAAAATGTAATTTTCTTAGAAAGCCTACGATTATGAGTAACCCAGTAACCCCTAGGTTGCCACTATAATTGAGTCATGTGCCTTCAACTACATTAGTACATAAACCACTATGTACCGTGCCTACCCATTATATGAACGATCTATCTCTCAGATAGTACAACTTTTGCGGTAACCCTGTGATAACGGGTACGTGCAAATATTTGAAAGGCTTTTATTACTTCAAAAGTAGGATCACTGCTTAGTACTTACGTGTTAATTGATGCAGTCTCGACAAACAAACATTAGTACCCAAAAATGTTCTAGATAAAACTGTTTTGTTGGTTGTCACATAAAAGCTAATTGATATTAATATGAATACTTTGTAAACTATAACTGTCACGTTCAATTCACACGGTTTAACACAATAATAACTGTAGTTACTGTAAGTACCCGTTACTACAATTCACTAAAACAAACGAATTGATGTGATTACCGTAATTCATAGTTGACAATGTGATTTTAAATCATGATATCATAAAAAAAATGAATAAAAAAATATGAACTGAGTACTCTGTACGTTGACCTTTATTCTGTTTTTCAATGTAATTTATTGATAGTTTCAAGTTGGTCTTTAGAAAACAATATTTTATTTTTACATAATGATAGCAGGAAGCTCCCGTTTCCATGTAGCATATGCCCTTACACATATCACTCAACCCAAGCAATCTAACATTTGCATTGTACAACGTATTTCACCGCAGGAGACCATTACTCGACCGAGGGTCGTGATGCCTGATATGAAAACTATTGTATACAAAATACATGTACGGGAAAGCTCATAAAATGTACTGAAACATGTAGAAACTCGTGTCTTTGAAAGCGGCCATTTATTGTATTTGCGAACTAAGTAAAGCATTGTTTAAAGTTAGTAATAACGAGACGAAAGTTATTTGTTTGTAGTTCTAGAGTGGGTTGTATGGTGACAACTGTTCAAAGATTGTACATTGTACTGACAATATACTGTGTTTGACTAAAGCAGTGAACTTTATTGTCGTAAATATTAAACAAGCATAACCGATCACCGCAACGAATTTTCTATTGAGCAGACAGTCTTTGTAAGTAATAGAACACGAAAATAAGAAGCAAAAGAGAATTCTGATTCATTCAACGAATTGCATAATGATCTATCTTATTACCAACATCTAAAAATAAATCACACTCACTTCCAATAGCATATATACAGCAGTAATTTAATTAAGTGCAAATTCAGTCTGCACTGACCAGTAAATGATAGTCAGTTGATACCGCAGACCGGTTTCAAATCAATCAGAATCAGTGAATGACTGCACGTCATCAATGAGGCTTCCGTATAATAACGAGTTTGCTTAGAACATCAGTAATACTGAGCCAACATAACCGGACTAAGGAAGCGATTGCGAATAAAACACGCATTTATTTATGTAAGACATACATTAGATGGATTACGGTATATGATGATAAGAGCTGGTTGTTATCGTCACTTGTCCAGACGCTACCACAGTCTGTTATAGCAGTATTCTTCAAAGACGGAAACTATTCACTGCATCAATTACCTTGATATGATTAGGTCTATTTAATAACTCCTTTTGGCTTTTAATGATTTTGCTTCTTTGTGTTTCTTATTCTTGACATAATTTTGTATACAAACGCTTCAATTGATAATAATCCGATCCTTGTCATAAACTACATGACACATGTAAATCAAGTTTACATCAAATACTGGTGTAACCTGAATGTCCATCCGTCCATCAAGACCTAATCAAGATGATCGATCATAGCGTGCCTTTAAAATGCAAATTTATGTCAAGTCATACTTTATGATATAACTTTAGGGCTCACAAACCGATGAACCATAATTGCTATTTACAACTATACATTAAATATTAAGGATGGGAAGTATTAAGTTATATGATTTGTAATAAAATAAAACCTAGCAATTGACACTGAGATGTTTGTTATGGGCATAAAAATCTAAGAATTTATAAGTATTATGTTACGTATAATATTCTTATGTTATTAAGGTTAATCTAGGATTCTCATGTCAAGTAACGGATTGTTTAATGTAGGAACGTGTAAAGTTAATTGTTAAAGGTAAGTAGCTTTACTGTAAGTGGCTTAAGTGCCTTAATGTTTTTATTGGCATAGTTTAAAATTAATGGAGTGTAAGTTGCACACCGAAACGCTTTCATTATCTTCGAAGAAATAGTAAAAAAGGAAGAGTCCGAGAAGTAGGTCTCATTGAATTTATCGTAAACGGAGACCGAGAAATTAGAAAAATAATTCTCAACAAAGTTGATGAAGATCAACATTTCAATTACACCAAAATTGCTACCGACGAAATTAGTGATGCTTCTTTAGATCTTACAGACACTCAAAAAGATAATTAACCATCCATAAATGCACTAAAACAAATTACTGGAACAAAAACCTTTTTTAATTGTACGGGATTTTCCCACAGGCAATGACAAGAAAATCTATTCAGTGCTTGCAGCTACACAAACATGTGTGATTAGAATCGCTGCCGAACTAATCTCGTCTCGATTTAATTTCACTTTCGATTATCTTTTAATGAACGGAGAGGTCAGTAGTGCTACTAAACTTTCGCCCGGGGCTTCTAATATAATAGCAGTGTATTATGTGTGTACAAGAATTCGTCATGTTCTTACGTCATTTGTTTTGTTACATTTCTCATTGATGGCTTCTTTTGTTACAGGTATGTATCACACTGTGTTTCTGTCTGTAAGTACGTTTTCTTTTTTTTTTGTTGTTGATATTAATATTGATCCGTGAGTTTCTATTGTTGTTAAGGAAAGTTCGGTGTTTGTTTACTTTCGTGTGGTATGTTTTTTTTATAGGATTTTTAGCGACTTCGTCGTTTATGTTTTCAATGATAAGCTTTTCTTCGAATGAGTTGAGAGGCTGATAGGAGTATTAAAGTAAATTGTTGCTCGTTTTACGATCACTTCTTGACCGCCTACTATGTGTCGTTTGCCCAACAAAATGTTTTGTTTGAAATGAAATTTTTCTCATACGATGTCATCACTTGTATAGTAATTTAAAAAAGTAATTACACTTAATTTGCGATGATCTGGATATCTTCAGTCAATGTCAATATAAGCAAGAACAAGTAAGTAACAAAAAAGGTGGAATATCATCTTGTAATAAACCCGAACAATCTTTAAGAGCTTCTCAGATTTAAAGTTCAGTTCCATCTATTTACTCAGCCATTAGTAACAGTGTACCCAGTATGGAACAAAAAACCACTCTGTTCTTGCAAATCACTATTCTTCCAACTATTAATAAGCCGTCTGTGAACCTAGACATCGTTCTATTTGCCATCAGACAAAAGACAAATACTTCCCATGAACATAAAGATAATATTGACACTGAGGTCAAAATACGAAGCTAATTCATAACGCCATTAAAATTGATTTGACCTAATGCTTTCACTGAAGTGTTTGGCATTACTATTCTATTAGTAGAAAGAAAATGTGACATAAAGTTCTGGTGTTGAACTAAGTTTCTCGCTCACTTCACACTTCACATGTTCTCTGCACGTTGACAATTGCTCGGCGCTCTGAATGCATAGGTAATTATTCGCAGCTTACCGAGAGTGAAAATAATTTCTTCAAACACTGACCATCCATTTAACACACTTATTTCTGCTTTCTAATGTCAAAAGTGTATTATAATTGTTACGGATCTGATAGGAAATTGATTAGAACAAAGTTATTAATTTCTCGAGCGATTTCCGCAGCTGATCCCATTGACACCGAATTAGTTTTGTTACAGAATCGCTTCGTTAATTCCTGTGTAAATAAGAGGGCTGTATTAATTTCACTTAAGAAACTTTGCGATTAATGGTCCGTCAACCAATTGATGAACCGTAATGACCTTCAAATGTAGCCCAATTGATTTATTACAAGCTTCTGAATATTGAATATCACATACAAAATGATTACTCGAGTTTTTGTGATCAGATACCCGTGAAATAGTTATCATACGTTCCTTTGTAGTTTTTATGATACATTTTAGTGTAATGGTTAGTAAGTGAACGATGAATAGGTAGCCTGCAGAGCTTGTGAACACGCGCTCTCTGATAATGAAACCGTACACTGACTTGACGTAAAACGCGTGTCATAAATAATTCATAGCATTAACTGGAACTAATTTACAATTGTCATAACACTCGTAATTGAGGAAACTTGAACAAACATATCAGTTTATGTCATACGTTCATTTGGCGTAATTAATACTAGCTGGTCATTAAAACGATTACCGCATATGTCTGTTTGCAATCGAATTGTTATCGACAGTTAGTACATACAAGAAAACAATTTTGTACACTTTCTACGATTATTTTGTTGTTAGTTTCGCTTTCTTAGTATCCACTGTTTATTTTATAACTTCTGCCGGCGATGTTCCGGTAGGTGATGCTAATGAAAAGGAACAGACGTTAGTTAAAACAAATACAGGTTTTTGCACGTGAGGCGTAGAAAAATACGCATAGTATGTAATTGCGGCCAGTTTGTGAAACGTAACATCGAGGCAGTTATGCACCTACCACCGCGGTGGCAGACTTTTTGCTGGATATTTTATTTGTCTCATGGTTGTAGACCGTCAGCATTTAGGCATCGATTCTAATTCATATTAACATTCTTCCGAACTTATGGTATCTTTTAGATTTAAACCTCACAATCACATAAATAAAGTCACAATCTTACAATATCGATGTATTACTGATAATGTTATTATTTTTATTGGTTTTCTCGAATATCCTTGTTTGTATGTCGACTCTAATCTTTATTTAATTTAATGGAAACACTAAAATGCTCAACAAACTAACTTTCCTGTAACTGTAAGCATTAACTATTAATGAAGACATATACAAACATTTCAATTAATTCGCTTAACTGAAACCTCTCGATTCAGTACTATCAGAGCTGTCAGTATATCAGTAGCAGTTTACAAGCGAAGCATGGAGTATACGGTTAGTGCAACGGATTTAACGCGATTTCGTACTTAACTGTCCGATTCGTAAACGGTTTATCTAAGGCGCATTTCGCGTGTGGAATTCGCGTGATAAGTGAAGCGGATAGACGCATTTTACGCCTTCAATCGTGACGCGAGATGCCACCTGTAATTGGCTCCAACGAATTGGTTATGTCATACCGAACGTTGTGTTGGACCGTGGTAATTATATACAGAATTTCATACTATTTTTATTATTAGCGATTATTACACGACCAATGAATTATGGCCACGATTTTTTCTAATAAATGTTGTTTTCGTGACATTAAATAAAATTCGTCAACGATTTTTTAAGTCGACAATCACTGTAAATTATTATGAGTGTAAGTATAATATTGTGTGAAATCTACAACACCTACTTACATATTATAATTCTCCTCTTTAGCGTAACTAGCTGCAAATCATCCTCTATACCTGTAATATTACCGTATTTTGATTTAGACGTCTGTTTATATTCATTTATTTATGGATATGCGTGTTCAAGCACCATATTTCACTTAGTCTCCGACGTTTCACGCCTCTTAATAACCTAAGAATAATAAATAAGATGGCAACTTAACGGATGTAATACAACATTATCTATCAAACGTACAGTTACGAGACACTTTTATGCAATAACAGATGGCCTTGAACGATGATCGAAGTCAATGTCGGTCACATACGAACGCAGCACGAATTACGACACGCCACACAAACCTGTATTTATTTACTATTTTACTCGCCATTAGCGAAAGCTTCCTTTTAAATCTCTACTATTAGAATAATGCCAATCCCCATTACTTCATAGACCTTTTTACTACGTGTTTTACTTTTAAATTTATAGCCAGTCGTAATTTAAGCTGTGTAAAAATAAGCATAAAGTGCGTTTTTACATGTCATAACGTGTCAATATTTTATAGCTGCACTATTCTAATTTATTTGTACAACCTGTATTATTCCAGCAGCCCATATTTAGACGTAGTGCTATGTAAACGTCTCAATAACGAGTAAAAATATTTTTATATATGTATAAAGCACTTAGTGCAGCTATAAAGTGGTGATTCAACGTTTTATTTTATTACGCCCTAGAATGACTTTAATGGCTTAATGTGCAATTTATTTTGCCGCCAAGAATTTACAGTGCATTTCGCCGAACAACACAATGGACGGCTAAGAAGCTAACCTTTCACCAAGTTGGATATCTAAACTACCCTTGCGGATGTCGTGACTTCGCGTCCGTACACTCCCATGCATATTTATGTACACGCTTCAATCATGGCCAGAGAAAATAATGATGTGCAAAAACTGGGAAAGGATATCATTAGCCAGTCGGATGCAGCTAGCGGCCGATACAATAATGTGGTCAGTAATGATATCGGTAATCGGATCGCACCGATGTAGCTCACTCGATAATCCGATATTCCGATATGTAGCTACTCTCGCTCTAATAATATGCAAATGTATCTATCGCACCAACTCATATATTTAACGCAATTTTCTTAATAATATACGACACTTTATTTATGGTTTTTTAATTAAAATAACACAGTATTTAATGGTTTAACGATCCAACCACTGTCAGTACCGTAATTATGTTCCTTCTCTCGGATTTCACTTCCAATAAAGAGAGGAATGTGTTTCTCTTATTTTTATTGTACGAATTGAATTACCATTCGCAATTGTTAAGTATTCAGTCGGTTGTGCAATACATGATTTAATCGTAAGAATGTCGGGCATGAATGTCTAATGCTATCTCTAATAAGCGAAACGATCCAAAACTGTCGCAAAAGAAAAGAATGATTCGATACGCATTGTATTATGTAAAGATTACATGCTTACATAAGTTGACGATGAAAAGTTTGACTATGCTGATAGAAATAAAATTGGACACGGTGGAGTCTATAAAATAGTAGACAATGCTACATCAACCTCATTTTACTGTTTATTTCGCTTGTCGTTTGTATTTTGGTTATTTTGGTTATACACTCTTTTTTTTTTTTTTTTTTTTTTTTTACATTTAATGGGTCGACGTTTGACCGCTATCTCACCTGATGGTAAGTGATGATGCGAACTTTTCAGTTTTTAGGAATTCGATGTATCCAATTGATTTTAAACGTCTGATTCGGCGATAGTATGAAATCAAACCACCTATATTTGCATAATGTGGATACTATTCATAAACGAATGAATATTTAGGACCACCCAAGCTGAGCGATGTGCTAAGCTAAACAGAGCTTAGCGCTTGAAGAGTGTTGTGCACGATGTTTTATCATCATATCATAAATATTATATTACGATACGCATTCAACAAAAACGTTTTCTCTCATGAAACACTCTCGGCTAAGCGCAATTCATGTTTACGAGTATTCCAACCTAGTTCCCTGTTCACAGTTCCTAAGGTACTGCCCCTTTCTCTTCAGATCCGTCTAAACTTTCTACTAGTAATGCGTACTGATTAATTAGACACGATTAGTAACATCGATACCTTTTTGATGATTCATTTCATTTTATTCGCGAAAGTGAGATTTGTTTGGTTTCCTTTCGATTTGCTCTGAATTAAATAGGCAATTATGAGTTCGTTACGTTTTGCTTTTTGAAATTTCATTTTTGGCTGGTCGTGCGTATCTGAGCCTCTGAAGGCGTTGCAATGGAAATATGTTTCAGCATTTATTTTGATTTGCACGAATGATAGGTTAATTTGTGTGGGAGCTGCTTTTGTTATTTGTTTAACCTATCGCACGGATAACTTCGCTATCCAATCTCCATAACACATTGATTTAAATATAGTATCTTGTACCACAGCCTATTATGATTTATGCTACGTTTGTGATATAAATATCATGGGTTCAAAAGCCATGTGTTGTCTACCTTCCATTGTGTAGTTCTCAATAGAGAAATCTGTACTACACAATACAAAGTTTCAGCACGGCTAGTTGTTCTAACAGTATTTGTTATAAAATGTCAAGGTTATGCTTTTTTCTGTGAAGTCTACTGTATCTTCATGGATAATCTCAATTCTCATAGTTGAACAAACATGGTTATAAGATATAATAAAGCTTATGTTACATAGAAATGTAAACGGCCTTAATGGAGCTGATGAAGACCTTTCCCAACATTAAATTCTTTGATCGTGTGTATCGGCGTCACAATAGGCTTGTGTTGTGTACGCAGTCATTAGCTTATGATCACGTACTTAGTTGACTGTAGTATTCATAAGTTGATGTTCTTATAAAGAAGTGTTTGACTTTGAATCACAAATAAATAAGTGGTGGACTCAGAAGGCTCTAATTTTCTAAGTTTTCAAAAGAAAAAGAAAACTAGCACTTTAAGTAACTAATATTGATTTTGACTTTGACTGCACACTTGGCGCGGTGGCTGGGCAACTGGCTGTCGTGCAATGTGTAGCGGGTTCGATTCCCGCACGAAGCAACTCTATGTGAGATCCACAAATTATTGCTTCGGGTCTGAGTGTCATGTGTATGTGAACTTGTATGTATGTAAACGCACTCACGATACACAGGAGAAAATCCTAGTGTTGGGCAATGGTTTATTAAAAACAAAAAATATTTCCTATTTTAACTACTATATTTCTAATTAACTATCGGTAGATAGAGACAGTATTTATATAACATCAAAGTTATCCAATAAACAGTTAATGAAGTACATTCCTCTATACAATTAAAATCTTCCTGTAAATGCGACACGAAGGTATTAAAAAGCTAACGATGTTGCGCCGGCAGATAGTCGCGTTTATTATGGATAAACGATACTAAAATGCAAATAGCTGAACGTCCATCGACGCAGGCGCATCGTATCCGCGAGTCCGTTAGATCTGCCGGTGGCGCCTAACAACGGTGAATTTAAAATGCAACTTTAATAGCTTTATGTATAGGGGTGAATTCTTTTTTATGATCTTTCGTGTTACTTAACGTCTTTGTCATATTTCTTTGAAGTTTTATATAGTTAATTATGGTAGATTTTTATTAGTTTTTTTTAATAATTCCATGCTAGGGTAAACGTGTGGTATACCAGACTTAAATATATCTACTGTTAATTTTAAATCTTAGAAAGGAATGAAAGGAAGATAAATGCAACTTTGAAACCTAAACTCAGTGCTTTCAGCTTTTACCATAGAAGCAACCTCATTAAACATGCTAACACCAGCTTTCGATAATAAACGTAATTCACTTACGGTAATTGTTTTGCCTTTCTATCCATTCGATGCTGTACTCATCAATTTGTAGAAACATAAGATGCTAAGCATGACTACTCAACGTTCGTGATATACAAAACTTGTACTTATCTACATTAAATTATTTTACTTTCGAATAACAAAAATATAAACTGAATTAACGCAAGTAATACGATGCAATTTCTATTTTGAATAGCTTTTGTGCGAGGACTGTAATTCTAGACGGAGTATAATGGTCATAGAGATGTAATGTCCAAGAAATGAAGGTGCATTATCTGCTTGCAGGTTCGTTCTGAAAAGCGATTAGCGGCTAAGTCAAATTCATCAAGGAAAAGGCATTAGAAACTGTTCTTTCTTGGCCAATGATGGTTCAGTGTCTAACAGTGAAAGTTCACATTGTGAGCTATCTCTGTCCAAAATAAATTTGTTTCTACCCAAAATTTTGCGGGCATCCACCACAGTTAGAAAAGACCACAAACTTGCTAATGATAGGAAAGTGCCGCCACAATATGATTTTGGACAATTTTTTGTGCATTGTCTGTGATTTTCCGAATCTTAAGTGCTTTCTCTATTAACTTTTTCTATTTGACTATGTATTGGCAAAAAAATGTTAATCGATGTGAAATTCTATTGCGCTGTATGGTCACACTCATAATGATGTCAATATTTATTCAACTTTATTATTTCCTATGCTGTAACTACAAAAAATGTCCATTATGCGAAGCCGCAGCATGTTTGTATTTTATCCAAAGAAAAGTAAGCGAATAATAAGAATGTGACTATAATTTATCATCGAGTTCTTTTATGCAGAAGTTTAATTTTTCACTTGTCCAGTGCTTACTTTTTTGTTGAATCTCTACATGTAGCAAATGATTGAAATTACTTGAATTTACTCAATAATTACTATGTTCGTATTAACTTAATGGAGTCCATTGTTTCAGTTTTTGTTCAATTACAAGTTGATGGATTTTATGCAAAATTATTTTTATCGGCATCTGAGGTGTTAGGGTATTTTGCAAATGTGGAATATTTAGATATAATAGCTAACAGAATAAATTTTACTGTAATTGAAAATAATCCATGTGATACAAAAAGTGCAATTATGCAGATTAGACGTATAATGCTGCTTTTGAAAACTTTAGTCTTTCTCGTCGCGTATAAATTAACAAATTAAGTTTTGGCAATTCTTATGATGATATTTACAGAACCTTAACAATTTATTTTTAAAATGTGTGTAAACAACTTGTAGTTTATGTTATGTTTAAGAAACCATTTCTACATATTTTAAGTACAAACAGTAAATTATGGCGGTGCTCGGTGTATTGTTAGAGCGCATTGCTTGAACGTTTTAAGTTCATTATCAACTATATAACTTCTTTATGGTACTATAATTAAAAATTTATGTTCTTCAAATAAAAGCAACTACTTTCCTTGCAACGTGTATGTTATTTCTTTTTATTTCAAAGTATTACTTAGCATTTAATTCAAGCGATGATTAGTGGGAATGATTTAAACGTTCATTATTAACCATTACTGTGCAATAGAAACTATCTAACGACTATCAGTGTGTAATAATTTAGTTTACATATAGTCACAGGGCGTAACACAATGTGTTCTTGTTCTCTTTTTTACAATCGTAATGCACTTCATCGGGTTTCTAGGAAATAAATAATTCATAGCAATTTGCACGGCTAATGTGAGAACATGCTTAGAGCTGGTGAATGCACACCAACCTTTCTCTAAGGGCTCATTAGCACGAATTTATGTGCTCTCACCGGCAGCGGCTAGCTCACAAGCTGTATCGGAAAGAGCTTTTGTATCACACATTGTACACCTATCGAGTGCTCAGCGCTACGAATATTTATGTATCGCCTTACGTAGCTTAAAGAAATTTACGATCTCTCGAGAAAACAAGGTGGCGACAGAGACTAGGAAAGTTGTAGCTATTAGACTGTGAACAATTTATATAAAAAAAGAATAGTATTAAATCACTGACCTCTTTCTTGGTCTGCTCGTTGATCTTTACGTGGGTCTGTTGAGGTTTGTCACGGAGCGGAAGGTATCCCTCGCGGCTGTCGGCCGGCTCCGTGCTGTCCGTCGGCGTGGTGGACTCCACGGTGGCTGTACTCGCGGTACCAGCGTCCGTGGACCGAGACTCTTCAGCCGTGCTCAGCGTCGGAGCTGTGTCTTTCGGCCCGTCGACCGTTGTTCCAGCAGTTTCAAAATCAGAAACAGTCTCCGTGCTGTCACTGTTCAGCGTAGTTTCCGTATCTTGAACTGTAGGAGTTTCCGTGGTTCGCACAACCGGGCGGATCGTGTAATGTTTGGTCGGCGGCTTGTACGTAGTCACGGTCGCATCTTTCGTAGTCGACGCGGGAGCCTCGGTTTTAGTTTGCGTAGTTTTTATCTCGGTCGTTGTGACCGTGATAGGCTTACGGGTGGATTTTTTCGTTTTGGGCGGCGTGGTAGCGGTCGGGTTTGTCACGGGTGCGGTCGATTTTGTTTTAGTAGATATTTTTTTCGCGTACGTGGTGGAGCGTTCTTCGAGTGTGGTCGGTGCTGGAGTATTTTCGACCGTGTGAGATGTAGTCTCAGGGGGTGTGCGGTCAGCGGGAGGGTCAAGGTTCGATTGTTTAGGTGTTCGGGATGGGGGGAAGAAATAATCCATAATTGAGGGTGATCTGTTTCGGTTCGAGGGTAGCCATGCCCAAGGGTTAAAGTCTATGAGCCGGGGTCGCGGTGGGTCATCGGCGGTGATGACGACGGCGAGGGCGGCGAGCGCGAAGACTACGATCAACGAACGATTCATGGCGCGTCGTGCGCGTGCGGCCGCGACGACGATGCAAGCGGGACTGCGCGCGCGCCTCCACTGAAGAGAACCCGCCACCGTTCACCTAGTTCATTCCGCCCTACGGACAACGCAGCAGATGCAGCCGCTGTAGTTCCTGTTCAATTTTCTTTTTCTTTTTTTTCTATTATGCTTTGCGCATCTTCGCGTTATGTATAGGTGATTGCGTAATGTGCAATTATGGAATAACATTACGTAAGGGTGGTAATTTACAATATAGTTGCTGCAGAGGTCGTTAATTAACGTCTTTACGCACCTGTCAATTTGATTTGCTAATATAAATACGGATTATTACATTACATAGAATATACAGATTAACATAAAAAGGTTGGTTATAGACAGAAGAAAAAAAAACCATTTGTTTACCGAAACAACAATATATCTTTTAGTTGTAAAACCATGTTTTTACACATAGGTAATCAAAAGAAAAGAAAGTTCTTAGATAAATTACAAAACATAACTTTGTATGTTTATTCATTCATAAATGTCAGGCCTTACTAACGTTGAAACGTTGGTACGGTATTTACAGAAAACTGTTCAGCAAAGGTAATTAATGTGCAACCTAATAAATTCCTCAAGTAAGATATTGCACGAACATTCTAACTAATAGACTAATTAATCTTCATGCCACGTGTACTGGGTAGCCAATATTCAGTTCCGTTACATTAGTGCATGATGCGGTATTATAATCAAGCAAATGAGTTTAAATTTTGAGGTACAATCGATTTTTCGCGTATATTTTCCCTGTGGTTTATCAATATCGCACCCAGTACCGTTATCCAATCAGAGCCGTTGAAATTCACTTTGGGTACAGCGATGCACGTCTGTCCTCTGATTTTGTATCAAAAATGCTTCACCGCAAACCGTGTAATGCTCGGCTGAGGCCGTTCTGTACGCTCCATTTAATATCCAATATTGTTTCATCTTCCAGACAAGCCAGCTAATCTATTTTTAAGGTCAGCGGTCATTATTGAAGTCACACTGGGTTATTGGAACCATGTTTATGGGGTCTTCTTAAGTCGGTTGCCTTGTTCATTTGCCTAGATATTCAACAACTGTCATTAAATTCGAACTTTTGACACAGTATTATATTTTATTCGCTACTGTAATGAACTTTTTTGTATAACAATGTTTTTGGACGAGAAATATAGGTATGTTGTTTGAAAAAGAAAAAAGCGTATTCCTTTTTAAAAGCCGGCAACCCACCTGTGACTCCACTAGTGTTTTCGGCGTCCAGGGGCGGTGCTGGTCGCTTACCATTAAGTGACCCGTGTGCTCGTTTGTCCCTTATAATAAATAAAAAAAAATTAAATGAAGTCCATGGCATTAGTCTGAAGTGCTATACCAATAAAAGTCAAAGTTTTACTGAAGTCGATGAAACTTATTTCAATATTCGTCAATATTAATAGAAATTAATTTCACTATTCATAGTTTGGACTGAAACTCATATTCATACGAACCCCAGCAAGCATTTACCAGTCACAAGTACAATGCTATAGAATATTTAACGACTGTGCCAATGCCACCTTAAGTATGCTGATTTATAAAGAAAATAATTTAAAATAAACGTTTAAACCCCACAATAATATGGAGATAATTTACGCAAATGCCTCGTAAATCGGAGAAAAGCTATAAAGTTCTTCTAATGATCTTTATCTATGGATCGTCAGCTAACGTTCTACGAACCGTTATTGGCAACACTATATTTAAATACGCTTTTCGCACACTTTCATAGACTCATTTTAGCACAAAATCTAGTCTCCATAGTACATCAAAGTCAGCATCTAGATAATTAAAAGAATAAACAAAGGATATGTGCACTATAACTGTTGATTAAGCCTATTGTTTTAATGGGATTTGTAATTTTCTATAGGAAATGTTCTTGTGTTAGACAGATCTACCTTTCATTAGTTCAGAGGCATTAATTGAAGTACATCTTGATGAAACACGGATCAGATTGATTCACGCGAATGGTAAAAAGTGCGCGCGAACCTGTGTTGAGTGTGTGATAACTTAGAATATAATGCGTACCTTAGGAATGGAAAAAGTAGAATCTGATTGGCAACATGCTTTGCTAAGATGTTATTAACAAACATGGAACATTAATTTGCAGACTAGCTGGTGGAACAGTCTAATGGCTCTGCATTAACCATACTCTCGTCTGTTTGGTATCAATCTAACCGTATGATGTTTCCACATCAATATGACATTACTCAAAACTCTTTTTATTTGAAATATGTACTTTCATTTTTGCAATAACTCTCTTCTGAGCTTAACTTGATGACTTAATTCAAGAATAATTGTGAACGGAATAATTTTTACGTCATTAAAAGCGGATAAACTATCTGATTTGGCGTACAATAAAAAAGCAAAAGTATTGCAAATTCTTTGCTAATTTATTTACTTTTCGAATTCACAGTCATTTCTTAATTAACTCTCGCTTTGTACGTGATGTCATTGACCAATGCTTTTCCTTTGATAAATGCAATCGTACTAATATTTTTATTTTGTTGTCATTTTTCTTTCAAGACCATCCTCTTCTGCTTCATTTAACATTTGTATCGACACGTTACGTTTGTCTTCTACTGGGACCATACTCGAATCGGTCAAATAGTTCTTGCTGAAGCTTTAAAAAATTATCTATTTTTTTTATGGTATAAGCCGGTAAACGAGCTGACGGGTGACCTGATGGTAAACAATCGCTGCCGCTCATGGACACCGGAACACCGGAGACGTTACAAGTGCGTTGGTGGCTTTTTGGGGGTTAGGAATTTATGGGTTGTTAGGGAATCGGGGATTGGGAAAGGGGTAATTGGGCTTGCAGTAACCTCACTCACACAATGAAACACAACGCAAGCGTTTCATGTCGGTTTTCTGTGAGGCCGTGGTATCACTCTGGTGGAGCCGGCCTATTCTTGGTGAAGCATGGCTCTCCCACACTTATCCAGTAGCAGATTCCCACTCATTGACCATTATATGATAACTTATAGATATGTTAATGCCCATGGCTGTATGGGTATTGAGATATTTCTGATTGCACTTACTATTGCGCTACATTTCTCACTTACCCTTCATATTAATTTCTAGAAACTAGTTTCGCACTGCTTTCATATTCAGCGATAGTTTGATATTTGCATTTCAAAATTTCTATCTAAAATGCTAAAACAATCAAATGCTTCATAAAACACGGTCATTTGAATCGTCTGAAAGTATTAGCTAAGCGATCATCGATTTTTCCTTCTAAAATCTCGATTCAATTATTGCACTAAGAAAGATTCATCCAAAACAGTTTCTTTGAATAAGTGTTCATACATTTTTTATGTTAAATGAAAATCTCAACTCCTAGTACAGTCACGTCTCTTTCAAACGATAGCTTTCGTTTACTTTTTAATCTGACAAACATCTTTACAATCGTATAATCTGAGGTCGTAATTTTGTCTCATTAGCGTCAGACTTTAGCCCACTTTTGTTCTTACTGTATTCGTAAGATATCTACAAAAAGAGGTATTAAGTGTTTTCTTCAGCCACGTTTAAGTGATGATCCAATTAATCTTGTCAAACGTTTTGTTCTTTACTTTTATTATTGTTTTGTGAAATTTAAGATACCTCCGCTTCTTGAAGGTTTGATGAAGATTGACAGAGGTAGTTTACTTTTATTTGGATATTATGGTTTCTTAAAAATATGCATTTAGCCTAATTTTACCAAGGTTATTACCGTACTTTTTCTTATAAAATACAATGTCTGAAGTGCATAACGCGGTACAACAACCTCATTGGGCTACTTGCGGATATTAGGACCAAAAACTTTCTTCCTAAAAAAACAACTTCACAGAAATTCCAGATGACATTGAAAGCTAGTGATCAAAATTACGTAAAAGCTGATAATAGTATATCTGACTTTGACGGATTGCACAATTAATGTCGCGAGCTTGCCAACTTGTGACTTATTTACCTGACACTCGCTCCACTTGCGCCGGATAACTCGGTTAACGGAATTTGTCGTTTTCACCGGACACCGGCGATAACTATCATCCGAATCCGGAACACAAACGCAACGAAATCCGCGTGAAAATCTTGTATAAACAAGACTCCTTCTTATTTATTTGTTTGTAAACTTACCGTTTCGCACATGCTTTCCGAACAGTACGTTTTTCTTTCACGCCAATTCAACCTTTGCTCCTTAGAGAATTTAAACGATACTCGTGTGCACGTTTTCCTTAATGAGACTGAAGCGTTTCGGATCGGAAGTTTAATATTCGCATCAAGCATAGACATCGGTATTGCATACGTGTGCTGCGTATCAATGTTATAGGATGCGTCACGGAGTTCCTTATTCGTATGTTGTTAAAATTGAGGTTTTTGTGTTAGCATTAATACAGGCTATGAATCAAGACGACATTTGGTATACCTAAATTCTGGGTCCTTTTCGAACTTTGGCTTTTTATTTTCTATCTATGACTTTCATCGGAAAAATATTTAACAAATTTGTCAAGACAATGACTCAGATAAAAGAAAGTTAAACATACGTAGATAACAATAAAGATTAATTTGGCATATCAGTCATATAAATCTGATCGGCCATTCGACTTGCAAAAAGACGTCTTTCGATAGCACACACTTTCAGTAGTAAGAAAGTGCTCAAGATTACTGGGGCGCCAACATTCCATACTCTAAGTGCGTAATATTCTACCAATATTGAAAGTTAAACAAATATTATTACTTGTAAAATGCTTTATATTTTCATGTTTAATGCTTAAATTGGAAAATGAGGAAGTGATTTCGTAGACAATCGTATTGGAAACTGGGTCAGCGACTACCATTAGTCGTGATTTGTTCAATCAATTATCGCTATTCAGAAATGCATTTTTGTGTCAGTGGGTAAAACTGTAATGGTTTACAGGCTAGAGTAATACAATAGATTGTACTATGTACAAGTTTCTCACCTGGTCCGCAAATTACGATAGTTAATAGTGGCTTTTGAGGCAGTCTTTAAGTGGACTACTTGGGATTGTCTTTGGATGTTAGTGTGTTAATTTACTTGATGTAATAATGATAAGTGAGTGATGGTAATCAGCCTGTCACAGCTTGATGTCTTAAAAGAAATATTAGTAACACTTTTATTTAGGTTTATGATCTTTAACCTGACAATTTAAGCACTAATTAGCTCTTTAAGACTAGCTTGGTAAAAGAAATGACTATGAACAGTTTTCCTGAGTGTATTTCCTCAATTCAAACTGCAATTGGACGTGATTTCGTGTTTTCGGGTAAAAGGTAAAATAGGAATAAAGTAGCTCTTAAAACTCATTACAAGAATCAATTCGAGAACCTTAAGAAACACCAATGAAACAAGCAGTAAAACCATTGGTAAAACAAAAATCAAGTTTTGCTTAATGCCATATTTGAAACCTACAGCAATCCTTCCTTCAACTTTTCATGATCATAAATAAATACATTAGACGCTGTCATTAACACCTAATCCTCTTATGAAAATGTGTCAATCACTGCACGTTTGGTGCAGTGGCTGGTCAACTGGCTGCCGCACAATGGGTAGCGGGTTCGTTTTCGGAGCAACTCTTTGTGTGATCCACAAATTGTTGTTTCGGGTTTGGGTGTGATGTGTATGTGAACTTGTATGTTTGTAAACGCACCCACGACACAGGAGAAAATCCTAGTGTAGGGCAACGTTTAAAAAAATGTAAAAAAAAATCACTAATGAATTCATAGATCAAGTTCACATCAGGTCTCCGACTCTCTGCACCTGTCCCCTCAGTGCGGACGTCCGTATGCAATGGACCACTCCTGTTCCGACAACGATGGTATCCTACCTGACATGTTTAAAGAAAGCTGAACGCTATAAGAAATTGAAAACCCTTCCGCCTTTCGTCTTTAAAAGAAATTTTCCCTCACATTTAGTTTCTATAAAATATAATATTTAAAGTAAAAGAAAATTCGATTGTTTGTTTGTCTATATTGGATTGATTTGAAAATACCTTTCATCTTTGAAAAGCTTACTTTTCAATAATAACAACGTCTAACCCATTCTTATAATATTGGATACTATTGAAAATTGAGCTAAATACAAAATAAAGGTATGAAATTTTGCAATCCCCGAAAGTGGGTTATCTTTTTATCCCAGTATTCTCTATTATGTATACCTACTCGAGAGAAATCTAAAACTCCATGGGGGCGAAACCACATGCGGAAAACGAGTAGTAGATAAAACTAACACCATAAGGTAGTGAAAATATGAATAAGTAATTAAAGTTTTTTATATAGTAAAACTTTATTACTTTATTATTAAAGCATTTCATTCAATTATAACACTTATTGTTATGGTACATAAAGTTTACATGCAATTACTCAAAGTATGTTATTTCTAATTACTATGTTTATTGTTATATTATTATCAATGAAACTCATTGTTTAATTTAAAGATAGTCACGGTTTTCAATTCAGGAAAACACTCATACTAGACTTTCTAAATTAGGTTCAGTTTAATAAGTACTATGTTGTTTTACACATATGTTAAGCAGGGCTAACTGACAATTTAATATCGACTGGTGAAGGATGCGCGTCGCGTTCCGCGCGCGCCTCAAAGAGCCATCAGACCACCACAGATGGAGCCCAGTAGGGCTGATGCCTGATCCGGAGCTGCGGACTACCAAGCGGTGAAGAAAAAAGACTGGTGAAGGATACCTTTGAAACGAGAAATAAATATGGAATAGTCAATCCGTCAATCTATCTGTCAGTGAAGCTAGGTGCTACTGTGCTATCACAAAAATATAATATGAACCTCCAAATATGTGACTTTCCATATAAAAACTCTTACTTATCGAAACCGATACTACAGAAACACAGTGCTACAGAAACCCTCTTCTAAAGTCTAATATGACAATAAATGTTCTTAAGAATCACCAAATCTACTTATAGTAAATTTTCCAAAAGTCCTTTTTGAAATCGGATCAAATCTAACATAGTTGTTTAAGCTGGTCGAAGCCGATTTACAAGTACATACGTAACACTCCAAGGCGAACTATATTTTAGAATGCACTGGAATCTAGTCTAAGTGTTACTAAGGCGTAGAAAGAGAAAATAGAATATATAAACAGCTTATCTATCGCATATATTAGGAACCAGAGACCTTAAATAACAGATTTCACTAAGGTTAGGGCTTATATACACGCACATACCATATTTATTCTTGTTCTAGATTAACGTGTCATTTACATAGTGGACAAACACAGGTATACAATGTAACATTCACTTTTCACTTATGTTGTTAAGAGTTTCAACTATCGCTGAGAAATTTACGAAAGATACAAATAACATTTTGACCAATCCATAAGTCGTACCCAGGGCTTCCAGCTCGCTGCGGACTACCTGAGCTCCGGGTCGAAAAGTAGGAAAACCATGGGGTAGTTTTTAGTCAGCAAGAGTCTGACACTCCCTCTCACCTCGCGCAAAGCTGGAGAAGTCATTGGATGATTTTTCTCCCTTTAATAAAAAAGCTTATAACATCCGTTTTTACTAAGATGTTCAAGTGTACCAATAAAATTAATATACGATGCAGATTTTTTTAAATGACAGTCTTGAAGATCAAGTCAATCTTAATTATGTTGCTGATATATTAATTGTGACACTTTTCGTTTATTACTGTTTTTTTTTTCTTATTTGCTAATAAAGTATGTATTTCAATTGCGAGTCGAGCTGGATGTACTTTTTTGATAGGAGCATATCATCCAACGACTTCTCCTGCCGTAGGTGAGGTGAAAAAGAGTGTCAGACTCTACACAAAATACATTGCCAATTTCTTAACAATGAAGACGACGTGACACTATCCTTTTCTAATACATGTACCTACGTGTCAAATCTTGCACAGACCCACCATATTTGAAACCAGCACTCTCACATTTGCATGCCATTCGCAAATGTAAGAGAAACCTTCAATGCTAATTATATCGTTATAAAATAGGTTATTGTAACGTTACTAAGCAACTAGTAACGTTTAAATAAATATGCACTATTGTTATCTGATGTTTAAATGACTTACACGTTCACTTAGGTCTTTTAGCGGTCATGATGTGTGTTCAATATTGATGTCGTCAATCTCTCCGTTACTTTGATGATATGAAAGTTAAGGACTAAATTTTGGTGGAATTTATTTAGGGGATATACGAGTATATGTCAAAAGGAAGAAAATGAGCGCCTGTAAGAACGCGATGTTCAAATCTCATCAATATTGAGCCTTGAACTGATATCTGTCGCCTAAATACCAATATGTCGTAGTCAAAATAAAACAAACGCGGATCCCAAGTTAGTATACAAAACTTACTAACATGCAAGATTCAATAATTCAGCACGAGTCGAAATCGTAATCAATCAATCGAAAAAATATTAAAGCACCACTTAAAGTTAAATTTGATCTATATGCTTACTAATAGACTGCCCAAAATCTCTATGTTAAAACTTATCTACAAGAATCTGTATAGAACCACGTAAATTGTAGGCGTACAAAATGTAGTATAAGTAACAGTTACGCACAATCGTCAAAATCAATTAAGTTGATCTGAAACACATCTCGACCGCTCCCGTTTACAGTAGCGGTGAGCTCTCACACTCAATTCCAGCAATCTCTTATCAAATCTCCTGTGAAAATATCTCGTCTTACTATGGAACGTAAAAGATTTAAGTAGGCTCACCGCCAGCCTACAGGTTTCGAATAAAATAATAGTCTCCATAACCTAGTTAGGCTTTATCTTTACGTATATTTAAAACTATCTCGTTGATTGAGTGATCATTCAATAGATCATACAAACTAGCTTGTGATAACAAACACGACCTGCGACCAAGAGGTTTCGCTTAAATCCTGGAAAATTATCGATGTATAGCAATAGATTAGCGCCCTTATTACATACAGCATAACGAAGGAAAATGGGGGTTACAATTCGTCGCCAACTATTATTTATTTGAGGTTCACCCTTTGCAGTGTTAGCAGCGATTTAAATAGATACTAATAATCAAAGTACGCTATATCAGTATTTTATATGCCCTACTTTATAGCTGTGCATCCAAAACATAACATCTCGCCTTTTATTTCCTTAATGCTAATAGGTAGGCTGGAATGCTCATGTTCACCAGTTACATTGTGAGTCACATGTACTAGGCATTAAGGAAGACTCCGTGCTAGTACTGAAATTAGAAACCCAATAATACTTTGTACGACTCAAGAGATCGGGACATTTATTACCACTCGACCCACGAGCTAGATTTCTCAAACATCTTTTAATTACTCTGAAACTTTGTATCATATAAAATACAATCTCCTAGCTTTATAGTCGCGGATGATCAGTGGAAACTGGAGACTTCCCGCTATTTTTTCATTAGTTAGTTGCACAAAAGTCACACACGGGTCCATTCTCATCGCAATAATCAATGGCCATGGCTCTAACTGAACATAATGATGCCATAGCGTAATGGTGCGAACATAGAAAACACTTTTATTTTATTCCTGGTCAGGTACGGACTTCGTTTTAGAAGAAAACAAACATAATATTTATTAGTGACGATGAATGAAGTATATAAAAGCTCTCTTACTGCCATACTCAGAGTTATTTAAATGGTTACTTAACCCAGTCCTTAGCAATTGATTTCGATACAAAATCGTTATCAAAAAATAATGTAGTAATCATTAAATGTATCTGAGTGCGGCAGTTACTCAATTTAGATGATGCACGCGTTATTGATCAGATGTACGTTTTATTTTGACTCCACCTCCGTCTCAAAAGACCAAACATTACGTTACATTACAAACTAAACGTTTCAATTACTCTCATATTATAATAAAGTTTTCTGCTCAAACAATTTTATTACCATCAAGCGATGTGCACAAAATGATTGCAAGGCTCTAAACATTCAAGCCGTCTTTCTAAATCCATGTCTGTAGCTCAAGTCATTATCAAGGAGCTAGCCGTAATTACTGTTTAATGGATTATTTTCAGTACCAACAACATACGGGGAATAAATCTTGATTGACGTTAGATTGTTTGCGTAAAACATTATCAAGTCATGTGAAAATAAACAAACAAACTTGGAACTTTCCAATTGCATAACTATAAAATAATCATTGGACACGGTTACGTAGAGGACGCGTTAATATGACTTCAAATACTTTGGGGAAAGGTCTTCTTCAAATGTTTAATACTACATTAAAAAGCGTTTATATCGACATGACTTAAATAAATTAAACTTTCGTTGGAAAGTGTGGTTGAGAAAACCAATAAAAATCGCATTGCATTTCAGTAATCGCATTTTTAACGTAGACAATTTTGCTCCACGGTCTATAAATACTAAAGCAAATAGGCCTAGACCTACACTGACACCGTCAAATTTGCATGCTGACTCTGTTATAAGAGTGAAATTGATTGTACGCCGTATAATTAAGCAGTGGAACGCGGTCGGTGTGACTGGCAACCAACCCGTGGGACCTTCTTGACCCATTAACACAAATTGAACGAGTGACAACGTTGCAAGCGGAGTGATGTTGAATTACCAACTTAATGATAGGGTAAGATCAAGTCTTTAGTGAAATTGTGACCATGTTTATGTAATTGACGGTAGGAGACACCCGTCAAGTGAAGGCTGATGTAGATCTTGTTGAAGATTGGTTACTGGACATTGATAACATAAAGGCTACATGAAATAAAACTCAAAAGGCAAATCTCATTTCCATTAAAACGTAATATTGTGACAATTAACCTATTTGTCAGAAAGATTATTAGAGATACGTACATAATTTCCTTGTTTCTTTAACAATTGCAATATAGTTGTTCATAAGAAACAGTAGTCGTACATTCTCGCAAGTCCATTCACATTCACATCATCGCTCCAGCGAGCCGTCATTAAAACGCGCCGTCTAACTATTCCTTTTAGATGGAAAAACTGCTGTTCCTGGCTGACGCTACGAAACGAAATAGATTCACGGGTGGTCGCCCCTAATGATTGCCGACCAGTAGGATGCGTACAGTCAGCTCTCTAGATTAAGGGCTGTACGGAACAGACACGCCTAGGTAAAGCCGGCGGCAGTAAGTGTCGGGTTAAGACTTCAATTTTACGAAGGTTCCTAGTAAATCCTAAATAATGGAAGATATAAATCTAAAGTATCCGATTCAATTTACTAAGATTTATGGAACTAAATGTTACGTTTTAGCTATTTCGTATACATTTTGTGTCTCATAAATAGTCTTGAGTTGATTAAATCACCAATATTTTCTTAGTATTAAAGCTACTTGATCCTCTTGCATAATTAAACGCAGTTAGTTTGTTCCTGGTTCTATCACCTCTTGAACCTGAGATGTCCTGATTTGTGTAATGGCAGTCCAACTCGTGAAATAGCCTGGCCCATAAAAGGTGCAAGGCGCTGACCGTTACCACTCTCTCAGCCTTTAAGGCAAGTAGCAAGATGGGGAACGCAGACAAAATGTTTGTCTGCGGTTAGACATAGACTCAATGTGTACCTAGGCAGAAAATAATTTGCGTCCGGCTTTTACTATTACTGATAGTTTTCCGAGCGTAGCAATTGTTGAAAAACGATGCATGTTTTATTAAATATAAAAACTCTCTGTGATTATATCAAGGAAGTTGTAGTACGGTAAACTTTGCATAGTTATAGTAACTAACATACAACATTTTCTAAGACTATTTTTATTATGGCTATGAACCTAGCCTTGTCTGTAGCTAGTACTGAACGTTTAAGGTAACCGCCGTACGGTTTGTCGTCGTTTTCTTATATTACCCCAAGGACCGTTAAAGCTGGTACAATATCGGCAGGAGAGTTATACGAGTGAATATTCGATGTTCACCATGTTTACTTATTTATGTTATGTCTCTCTATGTTCACTAAAGTTTCACGATTCGAGTTGGTCGTCTTATTTGTGAAGCTGACGTTACTTTGGTCACGAGGACTTACGAGTGGGCCTATTCGCTATTCAATTACTCTCTGCAATAAGACATGGGTAGGAATATGATGTAGGAATTAAGGGCGTGTGCTAAGATAATAATGTTCAAGTAAGATGTCTAAAAGTAATTAGGTCTCATCTGAATTGACGTTCCCAAGAGATTATTTTCATTTATAATTGTAGTTTCGTCTTTGAATCTGTTTGATATTTATAACTATGTATATTTATAAGGACTTCACAGATTCACTTTTAATTTTATTTTTAAACAAGATTCCACTAGTTGGGTTATCTATCTTAACCAGTAATGTACGTACAGGATACACTAATGTTCTCACGAGAAAAAAGAGCAGATTTCATAGAAGCATGTGAATTTGTCTACTAGACGTACGAGTTTTTTACTCCAGCCTTTAACACGTCGGCGTACCATAAAATGTAACAAAATACCTCGTATCCGAACTAAATATCATAATCTTCGAGCCTCAACGAGCTATTCCTGAAGCCACAAGCAATCTGGAAAAATTGTAGAAAAAGAAAAAGGAAAGATTAGCCATAAGTGCTTAATTTAATGTTTTACGTAAGGCACTTAGTAACCACAACTTTGTTGCGACTTTCACGGCACATCGGGATATTAATACATTCATGGTGAAATGATGGAGACATACAAAAATACACACTAAACTGACCACCGTTTGCGTCTACGCATTTTCACTTTTAACAAAAAGCAATCGTGACTGTATTAACATTTGTCGTGTGAGCGAGAAATTCGATTTGTCTTCGAGAAATAACTTGGATGAAATTAGGCTTTTATACGTCTACATTGAATGCACTTTCAGTTAAGTGTGGATTAAGTTAAGTAGGTTCCCAAAGTACCTTACTTACCTACTAACCTATAGGTTTACTCCCATTAATGCAATAATACTGTATGTAACAGTAAATATGTCTAGTTTTAACATAGAATTGACTCAAAGTGTCACCGCTAGTCAGCATAACACGTAGAACAAATTAAGTGAATCCAATTACTGTGTGCCATAATAAGCCATAATGTGATGACTGAGCGATGAAAATTGCAAGTGTCGTGACCTGTCGCTACTTCTGACTGCTTAATAAGTAATGACAGTTACCTATGTCCCACAATATTGTATGTTTGCGAAATGGTACAGTTGATATTTTTATCTATTCAAATTCTTTACTGATTCTTTAAATGGCTTACCGTAAAATTCTGTTTCATTTGCGTAGATAAGTAGAAACAATAACTTAACTTTCCTTAACCAATTAATAGCTGCAGTACAGTAATAAATCTCTCCAAAGTGTTATGAAACAACTCGAAGAAAGGGCTCTCATTCGTCACCGCTTTAACGATGCAACGTCATTTTAGAAACTCTTCAAAAGAAATCTAATTGTATTAAATTGCCATTTTGTCATTTGCATGTCGTTTATTGGTCGGTAGGAAAAAATATATTTTCAATTGGTCGCACGGCTTTATATTGGTTTTTATGTGTGTAAAACGATTACACAAGGCAGACGTGATCAATTTGCAACGTTCTTTATTTAATTGATAACAGAATGGTCTCGAATTGATCCCATTTTGTCGAAATTGCCTTTGCATTTTAATCAAATTTGCAAACAGTTTAGGTTGCATGATCCGCAAAAAACGACATCGCAAATTGCCTACTAAAAGTGCGATTATTTTATACACGTAAACATGATAGCCTCTTGTTATGATGTTTAGTTCGAGATAATTATTGTAATGCTGACAAAGTGGTATGTTTTTACGCGTTAAAAAAACTCATTTGTTGTGCGAATTAGTGGAATGAGGCGAGCTTTTTCCCGAGCCATTTGTTACGTTATTATATCGTAATCTTGAATTAGTTACAGTCTATGGTGCGGGCCTATTCGCTGAACCATCTCGTCTTTACAAGCCTAGTCGGTTAACAGTACTTCTGCAGCCTTTAAATTTGCTATTTTAGGCTATGTCCGACCGTTTCTTTAATATAATTCAAACAGGAAAAACAGTTTGACACGACTCGGTGTTACAGTTCATTCTGGTGACCCAGTCAAGTTTTTGCGGTACCTACTGACATTCAGAAATCATAACCTCTGGATTTTATATTTCTGCTATTCAATTGGGGTATAATTTCACTTATAAGATTGTATTATATCTTTATCCGTTCAGGAGCAGATTTATTTTATTTTTAAATGAATTTCACTTCATAACAAAAAGCTTAATTGTTTGTGGACAAAATATTGTAAACCAACCTCTGCTCTTCTAAAGACTTAAGATTAACCCGTTGGATGTCAGAACGGCGATCTATACGAGACACAATGTGTTTTCTATTGTGTCTCATATACCGACAGGAAAGAGGTTAATTACTGTTTTCACCAATCACCCCTTAACCGTTTCGTAAATAAACGTTATTTAGTGTGGCGTTACACCTAAACTAACCCCCACTGTCTTACTTATGAGTTGGTGAAAACCAAGTTTCGTTAAATGTCACCTACCTTAGCTTAGGGGTTACTTTAAATTTTGAGGTTGGTTAAAACGGCTGTAAGACACATTTTAATAAGCTTCCACTACCGATTTAACCACCACACTCCGAGTAATTTAATGGTTACTTAACCAACTCCTTAGCAATTGTTTTCAGAACAAAGTCTGAATACGGCAGTTTGAGACAAGTAAAAATTAAGTAGTGCAGCTTCGCTATACTTGGTGAATAAGCAAGTAAATTTACCCAACACGTACACAATTTCTCTAGCTATTTATTCGCTTAAGATAAACTAAATCGTGACCAGATACTTTGACGGCGTAAAAAGTATGATTGGATCTTTATTAGCGAAATGTATGTCGATTCTGTGACGATTAATACGTAATTCAAAGAAAATATGAGTGTGAAGTGCCGTTTTTATGAAATTGTAACTAATCTGTCGCAGTCACGTTTTTGATTGCGAAATGATAACAAGCTAACGTTTGTCGAGAAAAATGTAAAATAAAATACCGTTTGCTCTAGGAAATGTTATGATATTGTTTTAAAAAATAGATTTTTAAAGTGTAAATATTGTGTTAAACCAAAACATTTAGGTATAACAAATATGACATCCACTTTTAGAATAGAGTCAGGCGTTACTTTGCGGAAATCTATGCTACACTAACAATACAGTGAATTTTTAGTTCTTTCTTTTTTCTTCACTTTTTATTACACTACAACCGGAATGAAAAATATAAATTCATTGTATTGTTAGTATAACTCACTTACTTCAACTACTTTTTACTTCTCCCAGTGGCTTCACCCACGTGACCAGGGTAAATAGCCGTCCATGTATTATTTGCGACTTCAAGTCAAAGTCATAGTTAAATCATTTATTCCAATTAAACCATTTACTTACGTAGATACTTTTGAGACATTAACAAAGAAAGAAATAATGAATGTTCTCTGTCGTCTGTCAGTCTGTCCGTCAGAGAAGCTAGGTGCTCGTTCCAAAGTGTAGCTTCAAAATCTTTATAAGCTTTATAATCTTCTTTAATTTATCTTACATCATCTAATTGTTTTGATAAGAACAACATCCATGTAAACTTTCGCATTTATAACATAAGTGTAGATTAGTTGCTTAGTTATGGATAGATTGTTAATGTGTTTATTTATAGGCTTAATGCTCGTAACTCTTGGTATCACGCGATAATGTCACAGATCATTAACTTATTGCTCTGCGTTGTCCATGCGGCACTCGCGCATTTCACAATCTACGGAATTTGTTTTATTACTGACGGTTAAAGAGATTCTTATCAATGTATAATGTTTTGGGATAAAATAGTGTACAGGAATAGTTTTATTTTATGTTTGATAACTACATATTATAAAACACAGCCGCTTTCTATGTTCCTATGTCCATTTATATGCTTAAATCTTTAAAACTACGCAACGGATTTTGGTGTGGTTTTTTTTTATTGATAGAGTGATTCAAGAGGAAGGCATTCACCATTGCACCCATGCGAAGCTATAAGCAATTAATGTTAAGATCTTAAAACATTAAGCGTAAAATGGAATATGAAATAACTAAACCTGAACTGATGACAAAATCTTTATATAAGAATCTAGAACAAAATACAAGTACTTATGTACTCGAAGTAAAGTTGCTTTTCTAACCAATCACAAACCAATAGTGCACCCTTACACGTCCGCATCATCGTACGCGCATCGGCGCGACCGTAATTGTTCGCAAATTGATGAGTAGGTTATAATAAAAATAATAATCGCAGTTGCAGTCTCTACGTTGCATGTTGCAAGTCAATGATCTTATATCGGAACAATCTTCGTAGAAAAAAGTTTATTAGTCATCATCATCATCAGCCTATAGCAGTCCACTGCTGGACATAGGCCTCCCCAATTGTTCGCCACTTTGCTCTATCACTAGCGACTCGCATCCAGCTCCTGCCAGCCATCCTGCGCAGATCGTCACTCCACCTCGCCTGGGGGCGTCCTACACTACGTTTACCGAGACGCGGTCTCCACTCCAGGACTCGCTTACCCCAACGGCTGTCGGTCCTGCGGCTAATATGGCCGGCCCACTGCCACTTCAGCTTGCTGATCCGGTGGGCTATGTCGATCACCTTGGTTCTCTGCCGAATCACTTCGTTTCGAATGCGATTTCGGAGAGAGACACCGAGCATAGCCCTTTCCATAGCCCGCTGAGCGACTTTGAGTTTGTGGACCAGTCTAGCCGTAAGTATCCACGTTTCGGCACCGTATGTCATTACGGGTAGGACGCACTGGTTAAAGACTTTCGTCTTTAGGCACTGTGGGATTGACGATGAGAAGACTCGACGGAGTTTTCCGAAAGCTGCCCAACCCAACTGAATTCTCCTATTCACCTCATCCTCAAAGTTGTTTCTACCTAACTGCAACGTTTGCCCGAGGTAGACATATTTCTGAACAACTTCGAGGACGGCTCCGTGGATCGCAATCGGTTCCGGTAGAACATGTTCATTGAACATGACCTTGGTTTTGTCCAAGTTCATCCGTAGGCCGATGCGTGCAGAGGAGTCAGCCAGGTCGTTCAGCATCCCTTGTAGGTCCTGCAGCGTTTCTGCCATTATGACGATATCATCTGCGAATCGCAAGTGAGAGATGTGTTCGCCATTGATATTGATGCCACGTCCTTTCCAGTGCAGCGTCTTGAACATATCCTCCATTGCATTAGTGAACAGTTTCGGGGATATGACGTCCCCTTGTCTCACTCCTCGATGCAATGGTATGAGACGTGTTTGCTGATTCTGTACTTGGACGGACATAGTGGCGGCTTCGTAAAGACATCTCATCACTTGGATGTATCGCCAATCAACCTGGCATCGCTGCAAGGACTCCAGGACAGACCAGATTTCTATCGAGTCAAAGGCCTTCTCATAGTCCACAAATGCTAGGCACAGGGGCTGATTATACTCTTCGGTTTTCTGTATAATCTGCCGCACTGTGTGGATGTGGTCTATGGTGCCGTATCCGCTCCGAAATCCAGCCTGTTCGGGTGGTTGGAATTCGTCGAGTCTTCGCGCAAGACGGTTCGTGATCACTCTTGAGAACAGCTTATAGACGTGGCTTAGAAGCGAAATGGGTCGATAGTTCTTCAGAAGGCTTTTGTTAGATTTTGAGAGATTAGTACTGATTGAGTATTTCAGCACATGTTTTGCACGTCAGAATGTTTTATAGCACCTGCATTGCGCGCGAGTTGATATCTACTACGATCGATTGTGATTTATTTCCTTTGAAGTGCCGTCTGCTTGTGTGATACGCTTCAGTACGTGATATAGCAATGTATATTGAATTATTAGCTATTGTTGGAGATACGTCGATAAAAGTTTTTAATAACTTCGTTAATCGTGATTAGTCCGTGTCATTTATTCAATCCGCTATTTATTAGAAAGAGGTAGCTATAAAGTTGCCCTACTGTTGACTGGTTAGTTTCTCAATTCTTTGTAATGAGAAATACAAGCATAGGTATTAATTTTCAGAAAATGTCTACCAAGTGCAATCGAATTCAAGGCCTTTATTACTTTTTGTTAATAAAATTTTGGCAGTTTTGACCCATTTCCAAGTTTATGCAGTCATTTTCAGCGACAAATCAAGAATAACAATTTTCTATGTATTCTTATTCTTCCTAGCAATGTTGAATCCAGTTCCACAATCTCATCAGCATACCTTTCCGGTAGCCTGTTGAGAGATACTGCCGTAATGATTACTTACGCTTAGCAAGTTGATTAGTAACCGCAGTATGGTATTAGAAACTAATGTAATGCCGCGTCCACGAGATCTTACTCTCATCTCGTACATTTACATTGTATGTATAACAACGGAAAATTATAATGGACGATAATTATTTTTAATTCTATATTTTTTTGTTTAATAGTAGATATGTACTATGTCTAGACATTTTCATATAGGTACCCAGTTATGAAAATATTCTGATAGAAAACTATCATTACACTATGAAAACTATGAAAACGATCCCTCGTTCGGCACTCTGATTGAATGGTTTATTCGAACTGGCCAATCGAAGACCGAACGCGCTCTTGTTTCGTTTATTATAAACGTAAAGCACACTTTTTTTTTACTAATAAAATCGTTTATTTGTTTTACAAAAAATTATACGTACATAAACCCACCAAACTGTTAAGACAGTTTGACGGCTGTTTTGTTTGACTTGAACTAAGGGTACAGAAGGGATAGGTTGAAACCCCAAGGATGAGCAAACTGAAATGACAGTGGTCTAGGCACATTTGTAGGAGAACCGATGACCGTTTGGGTTGATGTGTTCTGAAGTGAAGACTACGTCTAGCCAAACGTAGTGTAGGCCACCCTTCATCTAGGTGGAATAACGATATCCACATATTACTTGGCGGTAGTTGAATGTATCGTGAGTGACAATAAAACGATGATAAAATTGATATCGAAACATTTATTCATTCTCTTTCAATAATTTAACTTATTGTATACCTATACATAATAAAACAAATAAAGGAAGACATACCACATCGCAGGTATCATATACAAACACCAACATTCAATCATATTTACATAGATACAGCGTTATTAAAACTTCTAGAACTTTCCTACACAAGAACTCTAGTTAGAGAAAACTATCGCCAATATTGTTAGAACAATTTTACACTGGTATTTATATCCAAAGATGCTTTATTAAAACTATACACAGATTCAGCCAAAATTATCAAACGTCACTCTTTATAGTGATGTGCATTCGCAACGCAACTGGTATCAGTCGATTCTAGATACTTAAACATGTTATTTTAAACTTACAACCTTAAGATATGGCTATCAAATAACTCGTTTTCGTATAACAAAAAATATTATCATACAATTTGTTAACATAAACAAAACAATGAACATAACGTTGTCTTCTTGACTGGAATGGAAGACTCGGAACAAACGCAACAAACTACGTAAGTATGGCAAGTAAATAATTAAAATATGAAAAATAATAATTTAAACTAAACGTTTGGAATGATTCGACTTAATCTAATATTATTTACACGATTATAACAGAAACAGTGCGTAATACAAAGTACTTAAATAAAATATTTACAGCATCTGTATCACCAATGGCCGCTTGCATGACAATTCGCTAATCATATTATTCATTCAATTCTAGACCTTCTTAGTTAACGGTTAAAATTTAAAATATGGTCATTAATAATTATATTTAGCGAATCATCCTACATGAGACCATTGTATTATTGTACATTATAATTAAAAGCTTAATATTTGTTCGTTAATTTGATCGTGTCACATGGACTAGCGTACGAACAAGCTTGGTATCGGTATCCGAAACCAAAATAGACATCACTGCCGTTTAAATTATTTAACAAATTAGTCATTCTTTTTAAAAACCAAACATGCTTAACACTTTTGTACTAAACAGGTAATGAGCAAAGCAAACTTCGTTGTGTGCTCTTGGAAGCTGTGGAGCGTTCAATGTACAGTTTTAAGTACATTTCCGGCTGAATCACACGTTTGAGGGTTGGTTGTTGATTCAATCTTTGTCTCCGACGAACCTGTATGCGTCGGGAGGAGGTTCGGGCATGCAGTAGCCGTGGTACGTGCGGATGTCCTCGGCCGCGTACGTGATGCCTGCCAGCACTCCCGTCTCCGTATGATGCCTGGGACAGGTATGGCCTCGTGGACACTGGCATATTGTGTTCGCGTTCACTTCATCGATTTGTTCGTGTCGTCGCCTCGCGCTGAACAACTTGCAGGGCTCCTTTCTTGAACAACGTAGCCTCTGTAATTAAAGAAAATTAAGAAATTAGTCTAAGTTGAAAATAAAACGTTAATTCTGTTTTTGATGAAGAAAGTAAGAGAGAGAGGAAAATCACTTTTGTACATTTTATTCTCAGTTAATTTGTATGTAAAACACTAAAGTAAAACATTCACACAAAAACTAAAGATAAACTACTGCCTCCATCTAGCGTCACTGACTCAAACGAACGAAAAGCATATTCGAAAGGCTACTCACGCTTTGCGGCGAGCACGCAAACTGGTATTGGTTCCCCTGTTCTCCGCTAGGTGTCGTGTACGGCAGCTTTTTCAATAGATACGTGACTGAGAACTTGGGACAGTGACAATTGACGATCTGCTGAGTTGCATTGCTGTCGGGAAACGAATAGATGATCCAAGCCGCATCCTTGAAGTATTTGCACTTAGGCAACCGCTTCACAGGCTCACACGTCTTATACAACGTTGTTTTATCTGATAACGTGTGATTGTCATCGGCCGTGAGGTCACTGTAATGAGAAAAATCACTAATTAGACAACTCTTAACATACAAAATGTATAAAACTTGCACATTTCACAGTTCCCGTTAGGAGGTACCATTAGACCACGCTACGGCCACCAATGACTCAGGGATAATTATGTTTTACGCTAGATTTAATTCTGAGTGAATTGGAATTCCTTTATAGAGTCGTCACCCTGTGTATTTGATATTAAACTGAGATTAGAAAGTAGGCGAGTCGAAGTTATTCGTCTATAAGATAAATGCAGACTTTTATCACAAAATATGAAGATTAATCCGATGAAACAACAAAATTCTTAATACATCTAAGTTTTTTTTACCTAGGCTTAGATAATTTCACAAAAAGTTTTTTTTTTTTTGGTGACGGGGGGAAACCTTCAAAAGGCGCCTAGCTTTTTTGGGGATAAAAGGCTAGGGAGTGTGGGATTTTTACCTCACTAAAACCACCCCGGTGGCCACCCTCAACACCTGTAAGGGGCACCGGGTCCTCTCAATACTAACTCAAACAAGCTTAAGAATATGTTTAGATCATTATACAGACAAATAATGCTATATAACCTGCCTAATGCTCTCAAAAACTGAGGACATTTAAATAATGGCCTCGAGCTACAACCATTCACTATAATTTGATCTTATAAGGGAAACTGTCAAAGGTTGTATTAAGAACAACCGACACATTTGAATTTAATTTGTTTCTGAAGAATTAGTATGAGGATAAACGTTAAGTTGACTTTTATATCCTTTATCAAGAAACTATAAAATATAATACATATAACCTTTAGTATTTCGTAGCTAAAGGTCGAGATTTAGTCAAAACAGATCAGTTGTATAGACGGAAAAATAATAACTGAATCCAATGTAAGCAAATCTAATGAAGAAAAAATAAGATTAAATGAAAAGGAAAATAACCAACCTAAATTGGCACACATATGCAACGTCCAGGGATAAAATATACCTGAAGGGGTGGGCAGTTGTGCACATTACGGCACGTAGGTAATGCCCGGTGGTGTATACAATGTACAGTGTACACCCACTTTTCACCATTTGTGTTATAAGTCCTATGTAATGGGGGGGTGAACCTATATTGGATACAATTCGAAACTTTTGAAAAACCGAAAAAGCCCAGTAATACTTTTTCCGACCCGGGAATCGAACCCGATACTCCTGGTCCGGCATTCCCACTTGTGACCACTGGACGAACGAGGCAGTCACACACACATATCATCCAAAATTTAAAACCCAAGAAATCAACAGAATGTCAAAAGTAGAGGTACACAATACTGACCTAGAGCACGGCCTATGACCCAAACAGCGACACTTCCTCTCGATCCAGGGCTGTGTCGCATCATAGAGGTCCACTTTACTGCACACCTGTCGCGGCCGACAGTCTGGGAGATCTTCCTCGGAACCCTGGAATAAAATAGGAACATCATGAGTATTAAGTCTAATATTCAGGTCTGTTTAAGAGTAACACATAAATACTTTAAGTGGAAATGGATTGAATCAGTAGATACAAATATTTAAAAAGTTGCAGAATAGATTAAATGATGACGTGTCGATCAATAAACCTTTTCCTTAAAGTAACGTATAATACAGAAGGCAAGGATAACAGCTCACAATAACACACAAACATGATTACATGAGCCAATCATTATTACGCGCGTACAATGTTCCAATGTTCGGTATGCACGGAACCCATCAAAATTCGCCTGCAATGTTTACCATTAAACTTGCGTCGCATACTAAATCAATCGATACGTACGAACAATTCGACACGTCGAACATTACGTACGAAAATTCTAAAGGAATCAATCATCGCCACAAAAGGACTCGGCGTGGGAAAAACGGAAGGTGTTTCAGGCCACCTGCCCCACGAACATAATGAAAGATATTACAAACCAGGCCAAATCGATGTTAATCATAACGTTCCGTAAAGGAATCACAATATGAACATGTGCTCTGGTCCTTTTATTTTTTTTTTGCGTCCAAAAGGACCATCGGTCCTACTTCCGACCGGAAGACGTGCCATTCGGCAACCTGTTAGCTGTGGGAACATTTTTTCTGCGAGGACTTGCAGGGCTACTGCTCACAGCTGTAATTAAGCTATTATTGCCTCTTATAAATTACTATGTTTAATTGGAAACGGTCGACATCCGATGGATGGCTTTAATTTCCTTTGCTTTTTGTTAACTACGGTTTAATGCGAAACAACAATTAACCAAGATGTTTCTGTTAATTTTATGCGAATGGCGTAGATGCTTGGTTTTTATTATCATATTTTTAAATTATTAATCAGGTGTTGAATCATAGTTATTTTGTAGATTATATCTTGTGGAAGCGTATTACTAATTCATTCTTCATCGTTGTAATTTAAACATAACGAGTGAACAATTTTAATTATAGCTACATATGTAACCAGTTGTCTAACGGCTAAAATATTTTATTATATGAACCAAAAATTACTTTTGAAGTCAAAAACATAATAGAACCTTTTCTATTCAAATTCCTAATACATTTTCGACAACCCTGTTCACGGATAGGTGTGAAAAAAGTTTGTATATGTATTTTTTTCGTTGTTCCGGATATGCTTCCTGTTTCTTATGTATTGCGATAGATTTCGCGGAAACGGCCTCAGTTGGATCTCCTAAACACCGGATACAGCCCTTTTGTGTAACAAACAAAAAGTACAACGCGTAGACACAATGTATGGGTTGTTGACTTACTTCGTCAAGAGTTTGCCTTTATTTAACGGAGTCTCGGTGACGGCCTGAATGCTAATGCAGGTTGTAAGAAAATTACATTTCGGACGCACCTCATTGAATTCCTAATAGGGTCGACAAAAAATTGACAATAGTACTACGTTGTATTGAGGTTTTATTAATGTTGTAGTTTCAAGAAATAAGGATGTTTTGGAAGACAGTTACACGATTATTGCTAAGTGGTTGCATGTCGCTAATGTATTCAGAAACACACAATCAACGTTCGCACATTATACGAAAGAATAGCTATTTGTGATGCCCCGGGAACCGTCCAATGTTCTTTGGTGTTTTTTGGGAATTATATCTATCTGAGACAACGCTTAAGGCGTTATTATAAAAAGACTTGAAACTTTGGTCCTTTCTTAAGCCTTGACAGTGTTCTTTAGGTTCTAATTGTGAAAAGTTTACTTTAAATGTAGGCCTTAATTTTAAAACTGTTAACATATTATGGTTTAACGTTCTTTCTAGTCTCTTAAACTTAAATCCGATATAGTTATTTGAGGGAATCCAATAAAGGTCATTTGAAATGCAACCTCCACATACGCCAACAGTAAAAAATGGTTATTGTATCGAGTTCCGATACAATTTAAGAGTTTAGCCCTAACAATACGATACTTTAGCTCGGCGGTAACCTAACCACTGCCTAAGTCCCTTGGCGGGCGTTGTGTGCGGGGCGAGGGGGGCGGGGCATCCGGTCCATCGAACAGGTGGCCACACACTAATAAAATAATTTGTTACCACCGCCGACCTTCCACAACCTTCTCAGTACGCCTAGCTCTTTCTAACATAGGTGTTGAGCATATTTCTATCCTGCTTATACTGTTTCAGTTTAAGATGCTGGGCGCTGAAGGAAAGTGCGAAGTTTGACGAACACTTTAGTTCTTGTAAGGACAAAAAAGTTTGGATTGTAATAAAAGCCATAGTTGAATGAATATCAAAGTCATTATCGAACAGATTGAGTGATGTGATGCTATCGAGATAATTTTCTCAATTCATTCAATGTTTAGGGAGACGGTCGCATAATCTTTGCCATAGGGACGAAATTATATAAACTGGCTAATGGTGACCAATGCTGAATTATTCATCGACTTATTTAAATTTAATGACGTTTATCTTCGGTTATTTAATTGTATATTATTTCACTGTTATGTAGTTTTGTTTTGACATTGCGTCTCGAAGGACCACAGGCTATTAACGATTAATGTAAAATTGTAAAGAACTTCCATTTCTTTAAAAATCTTCTCATAGCATTTCTGCTAATCCTCAAAAAATACAGATTGAACGGAAAAAACAATTTCTCCATCCCAAAAAACCCTAATCAAGAGCAACTTCCATTAGCTATAATTTAAAATATCCGTTAAAATCCCTCCAGAATCCGTAAGTGTAACATTAATGTCTTCTCATAATTACACGTCCGAAACGCGAGTGTGTAATCAATAAATTATAAATAACGATTTGTTAGCCGCCGGCTACCGGGCCGGATGTTGGCCGGACCATTCCGGGAACACAGGTAGCCAAGAAATTACTAATCCGAGTAAGTACCCCACAGCCGACGGTCACACGTTATTTATTACTTTCGTAATTAGTGGATAGCCGGCAGCTAACGCTATTAGCGGACGAATAAAATGTATACAGAGTTACCAGTATACTTGTTGAAGTGTTATAACTTTATTTTAAAACATAGTTATAGAGATTGTCCCGATACGATTCAATAAACGTTAAAACAATTCCATTAAACAAACTTTTCAATAAAAAATAAAGTAATAAAATAAAAAAGCCTATAAAGGTAATTCAAATTGCCAAAATCATTTTATTGAGCAATAAATCGTAGGCATTTATCCGACACGTACGTATAATCAAAATATTTATATTATACCTTTTTAATTTTACTACACCCCATAAATCAGGTAGACGCGTAATTAAAAGTAAAATTATTCATAGGCCGTGAGTTTTCGTAGCCGTAAAGGCGCGGCCCAAGCCCACGTTTAAAAGACATCAACGGCCAACGTATACGTCACATGTACCTAGTATCAATGAATGAACGCACGCGCCTCTAATCGTCACTGCGCTTGTATACACACATTGTCATAAATATGTGTCCAATGACACCGGCAGTTATGAAACAACTTGTATAATGTTCGAACGTTATTATGCCTACGCGAATGTAAACAATTTAAACGGCGACGTTCTGGTAAATAGACTTGGAATCGATTATGACTCCACTACTGCATGTTTTTAAATAGTTTTCCTCATAATATTTTATTAAATCTAAATCCGCATCGACTTTTAAATTAATACGATACCATTTTGTGAATGAAAATAAGGCAGTATTATCATTTAACTCTGTATTTTTGACGTTTCAATAGGCGTAATTTTCAATAGGATTCCCCTCCATTCATAAAGTTAATATTCCAGTGAATGGTTACCCTCCAAACGTACAGACAATTTCGCTCAAGGGGAGCATCTTATAAAGAGTACTGAAAGCAAGTCTCAAACGAACTTCCTCATATTACAACTACATCACACATCCGCGACGGTTGCATCATTTCTTAAGGTCTTAACCGCCCACATGAGGAGTGCTGTTGCGACGTTTTGGTCCGGAGGTGTTGGTATAATGTCTAAGCATACAGGCGTCCCCATTGTGGGCCAGGGCATCCGGAGCGGTCCATTGACGACACACGTGGTCGCCCCTTGAGACGGAAGCCGGGCCCAGTTCGTCTTCCACGGTAATCCCGCTCGAGTGTCGCCTACTTGAGTCTTGTATTTGACTTGAGTACCGATTGTCTGAAGACCTTCGGTTTTTAGGGCACCAATATTTACATTTTTGGGCAGTTGACATTTTTTATTTTCTATTTTCAAATGTTGTTCATTTTGCTAAACCCATTTTCCATTTACAACAGTTTTCTCGGTTCAAAGTTTTTCAACCTGAATGCACCAAGTCTCTAATCACATTAATTTATCAAGTTTCTTCACTTGAATGGTTCCAAATAAACTAAGAAGTTATAACGAAAAAGAAGTTGGATCTAAACAAAAACTGACAAGATTCGATCTGTGTTTAATGTTTATTTTTTGGGCCGCGGTAAGGGTGTTTAGTGTTTTTGTGGCGTAACGCAGGTGCTTCGGTTCTCGGAAGCTTATTGTTTTTTTTTATTTATTAATATTCTTTAGTGTAGAGTATAAGGCAGATTTTGATTTCTTGTTGTAATTTTTAATTTAATTAATGTTTTTGAAATTGGAGTACCTAATCGTTTTTATTGTATCTAGCAGTATTATTGGATCTTTATTCTTCATTATATCTCTAACTGCAAAATTTGGATAATTCACAACCATGTTGTTGTTTTATTCTTTGCACATATCACGAATATGAAGATTTGTTTATATCCTTAATCTTTATCTTATTCCCCTAACTTTCCCAACAGTGTATCCCGGCTTTACCAAAGTCCCGGCGAGGTCATTTTTTACAATCGCTTTTCTTTGTTGACGCGTGTCCCACTGTCACGCTTTTTGTCCATCCCAGCCGTAGCGAAGCGTAAATTATCTCATTATTTCTATTGATTTTATTTTTCTTCAAATCCGACCTGCAGGATGACTTTATATTATATTTTCGTTTTGATGTAACTTCTATATGCAATTTGACTTCTATAGTCTTTCCCCTGGCCTTTCCCAAATTGGTTATAATCAGCACGGATTAAGTAACTTTTATCTAATGCTATTTGTGTTAAGTTACTACTTCTTTCCCTATTTCTTTAACTTAAGATTCTGCAAAACTCACACCTTTATCATAGCCATACTAAATGATGCAAAATTCCTTTTTGTCGTATGGTGTTGCATTTTGCATCATCAATATTATTTAAATATGGGTACGTGCATAAGTTTTATTGGCGTATAAATTGAGCTTTATTCCCGTTACGTCCGCTTCGTCGCATGCTTTCCTGTGTCCTTTGCATTAAACAGAGACCTTGCGAATAGAAACGTTTTATTTGTTAGTAATTTTGTATGTGATATTCTTATGACATGTTCATTCAACACTGATATAAAGTTGTCACTCGTATAATACTTTGAGAAATTACATTGTACAACAGCAGTCAGCAGTACTCTCAAAATGGCCATAGTCTTATGGCCACGTGACTTATTCTGATTACATTTTGGAAAAGAGATTATTATTGGAAATGTTACAATTTTTTAGGCCGTATTGGACTCTCAGCGACGATGATTAAGTAGCTACGGGAATAAGTAGCTACACGGCTGTTTATTGAACTACCGAGTATTTGAAACCTAAAAGAACAATATTATCAAATTTTTCGATAAGCTAATCTAGCTCATGACCACAACAGAAATGTATTAAAGTCTGTGTAACTTTATCCTTATTTTTAAATATTTTCTTCATTTATTATTATTTTCCTACAACATAATGTTAAAATGATTATAGACGAGTATTAAAAAGATCGTTAAGGATCTCGTAGTTAACACCAAAGTCGCCAGCTATGCGCGAGACGTCATTGACACTCATCGTTTAATTATGCTAAAGCAATGTGTTTTCATTTACATAAATGTATTCATTTAACTTTATATCTTTTTGTGCATTTATTTTTTATCTTTGATTGTATTTGGTTTTTTGTTCTGGTAATTAACAATTGTAACTGAGAACTTAGCTATTTAGTTTTACACGGTTTATCATAGTCAAAAATTGGCTACCGAGGTTAAGGTATAAGGTGGAATTAAGTTTGTGAATCTATATAATCTTATATGGTCGAATTAAACCAAAGTTAATATCGTTGGTTAAAAATAAAATTTGACGTATACTTAACACTTCGGAGAAAATACACAAAATATAATGTAAACGACCATCAATTTCTTCTTGGAATAAAATTAATTAATGTTTCTGATTATTGTACAACATTCCACAGAAAGAAATCACAATACATTAAACATTGATTAATTATTAAATCATGGTCTCGTATCTCTGCATCCGCTACGGATTTAGCATTATCAAAATATTCAAAAGCAATTAGCTAATCAAATGGCGCCACACATTTCAAGCCGTAATGAAAAAACTGGTCATAAACAATATGCTAGCTGATTTGGAAGTTTTTATGCGAAGTTTTTACGACTTTTTAAATATGTGTCAGGTATTTTATTCATAATAGACTTGTCTTATCACTAATTGCTTCACGGCGCCGTATTCGCCACATTGTTCATTTAATGTAGCTGCCTTTTTATAATGTAGCTGCCTTTTTATTGCCTCCATCAAGTGCAGTTTATTAAAGAATACGATCATTCTATCTTCACTTGTTTATGCAATTTATTTTTATATCAAACTCATTATCAGCTGCATAATAGTTACTCCATTTGCAACTATATTATTAGAGATATAAATAATATTTTGCAAGAACGCGTGACCCTATTTCACACCTACACGGAATCGTTCATTGTGTAATGGAAAATTGTGATGTAGCAGAAAACGGGGCGGCACCCGAGGTCGACGTCTAATAATGTTTTAATAATGATTGATGATAATACAAGCTGGTTTATATCCTAGCAACATTGATGACGTCCGAATTTTGATACCTGTCGCAACAGCGCGTGTATCTTAAACAAAAAGAATAATATTTGTACGAAAGATAGTCATGATTCTTGGAATTTCTTCTAAGTTTTGTTTTTAATATACTTTTATTTTTGATGGTTTGCTAGCGATGATTTCATTGGGTTTAGGGTTAGATATGAGTCATTTGTCGTCCCCTTAGCTAATGTAATAAAAAATAGATACGATGTGTCATAATCAAATATATGAAAACAAAACAAAGTCCCATGAGTGATTCACATTTAAGGGCATAAAATAGTTCTACCGTCTCTTTAAAGTGATTCAGACTTAAAGTTCAAACATTTAGGGTATAATGTAGATTGAGCGTCTATTTAATAAATAGTTGAACTATCTTTAGAATATAGTTTCCGTGCTAGAACAATTCAGGCCAATAAAACACGATACCAGCCATAAGACGCCTGATTAGATGTTTACATGCAAACCACAATGACTTCACTTAGCTTCAATTTGAGACGATTTTCTAATTACGCGACAACCATTACAGCACGCAAAGAATAACAAACACTTTGAGAAATACATTCAGAACGTTGCAAATAATACTGTATTCAACTTTTTCCAACACCAAAAGGGAATAATCGATGTTTCACAAAAATTATACAACTTCCTACATAAAATTCATAACAGTCGCAATTGCAAGATACTCAGTACTTCTTGGTTATTCATTTCCTTCAATTAACTACATATTTACATAAGCAAGTCTCAAGATATTGCAATATTTCATACTGCACTTAATATGTTGTAACCGGCTTCCAAGAAAATGCAAATCGGTAAATCAAATACGGGAACGACAAGTGATTCGTTCGGTGAGACAAATTGCTCAGCCATTATTCTATTCTGTATATCAGACGGAATTGCGATGAAATTGGACTGAAATTCAATTATCCCCGATGGTTCGAGCGGCGTCCTTTAGCACTTATAAATTGCTACCAGGCTCTCGTCACTGTCAACAGCAAGTGAGGATGATGATTTATATCCGTATGGTCTGATTGCCACTGAGATATTTTCAACGCGCGTTAAACAATTGCAATTCTTATCCACATCTACCTATCCACCTATATCTCTCTTAGCACGTGTCGACACAAACAAAACCGAAATCTAAAGGCTCAAACCATGAATGCGTTTGCATTTCTTAATGTCACATTATATGATGTAATGAATCCATTCAGATGTTATCAATGAGATGTTCAAAGTGGCCCGCGCGGGATTCAAGAGGTGTGTCGCGTCGGCAGATCACAGACACCCTCTCATAGTTTTGTTATTCAAATGTTGGGAGCACTAAACTCAACCATTATTTACTAGTCGGCACTTTGATACCCGCTGTGAAACTAAACGGTTGATTACTTCGAACACTGCTGCATCTGAAACCTGCACAATGGCCGACTGCACTTTTTGTTAAGGCAGCTTAAAAAAATGGCACGCCGCTTAATACTCGTATATCTGTCAAGATTTAAGCCCTCCCATAAAACGAAATATGAATAAACGACAAGATAACTTTAAATTCCGTCGCTTAAAGAGACGAACGATCGAAAAGACGGTTACCGTTACGAATGGGCTTAAAGGCAATGACATAAAAAACATATTTTTTTATACCAAATAGCACACACGGGCCGGGAGCGAGGCTCGGCCCGTAAGTCATCGAAGCTGTCAAGATAAGAATGAGTGAATGAACACCTGCCGCCACCGGTGTTACGCGTGCGCCTACGCACCCGCGCAACGCTCCCATTTTATAATACCATTTTTAAAACACTCGCTACTACTCACAATTTGAATTTTATTTCTTGATCGATACAGTTCATATTCAAGTGAAGATATTAATATTTTAGAGCTATTATTGAGCAAACGTAATTACGGACCTAGGTTAGAGCTATTATCTTCTTGAATCGACTTTTAAAATTAGATATAATAATGATTATCGTTGTTTTTTAAATATAACTGACAAGACTTGACATCCGGAACTGCTTTTATTTTTATTGGCTTTATTGTGATACTTACTGGTTTCTGATGTTAATATCGCATGGAGAATTTAAGATTTATCATCGACGATGTATCCGTTGATGTAAATGTGTTTTTTCCGCATAACTTTTATTTACAATTTCTTGGTAGTGTGCTTTAGTCATGGGGTCTCTCCGTGTTTATAAAAATTAATCTGGCCGACATACTTGACTGTGCTATTTGCCCGTTTTAATTGGTCTAATTGTTGGGTGGAACCCTTCGTGGAATCTCATAATTATCTGCTCATATAGCCGCAATGCGTCATCTATTGCGATAATTATGTGATACTGACAACTTACTATTAAATATATCGTTTACTTGTTTACTATCCATATAATAATGGCTTACGTAATATGTTATTGGCTTCTATTTACAATTATCTTATTTTTTATACTTTTAAATGATAATACTCCTTGAATAAGTTGCATCGTAACTTTTTGACTTAACAAATAGACATGTCGACATTTTTACACTTTAAATTCATGCCCTATTAATTGTTAAAAAAATTGACAAACGTTAAATATTACCTTCGGAATTTCGAAAAACAAGTAATGGTTTCCTTTGAAATTCACTGTTCGTGACAATCGTCACGACTCTTGACGTTTAAATATTAAACTATACAACAATGATCCAATAAGGCATTCACTTTGTTCAAACCTACTTATCTTGCATCGTAAACATGTATTAATGCCTCCATTGGAATTCGTCATCCTGCCTCATTCACTAAGTTTTGGCGCCAACCTCATGAACCACTCCATATTTCGAGAACAAAACGTTAATTAAGCTATTTCATAAGTTTAAATTGCAGTGTTAAATGTGTTACTACTTATTTGTACGACAATCTTGATTTTTTGAAGGTTGACTTCCAAAGATTCAATGCCAGCGTAGTCACAAAACGGTAACTTGTTGTGAACTTTCAGAAACTTACGTGTTCACATTATTGGTGTCGTTTCATTTTAGGGCCCTTTTTTATTCGTCTGAATTAAAATGCAATAAAATCTTACTGAGATGTGGATACTAAAAAATTTCGACTTTATCTTCGCAATGCAAAATGGGTAACTTAAAACAAAAACTCACCCCAGTTTGGTATAATATCTTGAGATCGCTTTTTGATGGTACTGGTAGTCTCTTGTGCGGCAGGAACGGTATTTTGTCTGGCCTCCTCAAGTGTATTTCTCCTGAAGGCCTGAACGCCTCCAACGGTGTTCTTATCACACCACGGACTCCGCAGAGTGCCCACACCAACAGCAAAGGAATTACCACATGCATATTCGTTTCACTTACAAATACACACAAATAAAAAGTAACTGTCAGTAGTAACGTTCCAATTGTTTGAAAATGTTCGAATTGTGAACGGTGTTCGATATTCGGTGTTCGTGCGTGTTCGGGTCGCGTGCGCTGTGTCGCGTTGTGGTCGGGCAAGCTCGGACTGGCGGCAAGCGCGCCGAGTCAGGTACGACTTAGCCTACGCGCCCGGTATAACCACCTCCGACTACGACCAGTATGACTTGATTCTTGAAGCTTTCCTGAGAATTTGGCGCGAGAACATTTCTTTTAAGTTGTTTTTTTTTACATGTTTTTTTTTGTTTCTTTGAAGAAAGAAAAAAGAATACGTTAATGTTATAAGGAGATGTATTATTTATTATTAACTTTTGAATAATATTGATAATCTTTTGTTGATATGAGTCGGTGTATTATGGTTTTTCTTTTGAACAAAACACTAAGCATTATTTTTTTGAAACATTTTAGCTTATAAAAAACCTTAAGTCGCATATAGAAGGCAGAATAGTTAAAACAAAGCATCAATACTAAACTATTAAATACCCGATTGAAATATACGGCTTTTAAATAGGCACTTAATAAATCCCGAATAAGCAAACGGCCCTAAGCGTCAAATTTCCAAGTCGTTATCGTAAAATGACGTAATAAAATATATATTTTTCAAATACTCTCATGTATCAAGAGCGTTCGGTTGCGTCGACTTGACTTCCTACCGACGATGTTTTTTTACACAATCTTGTTGCTCTCTGGCAAGGGCGCGCTCACAGATACAACCTGATTTAAAAAAATTAAAATCGGAACAAGATTTTTATCTTTATTAATTTTTTATGCGATCGTCAATTTCCGAACGCGAATGGAATGATGATTTTCTTTTTTTTGTTAATTAAATTAAGGACGTGTTCATATTTTTAAATTTTTGTTCCATTACAAATAGTTGTTGTAAAGAAAGAAAATAAGGGTGTTTCCGTTTTCATCCCACGTTTTCATCCCAGGAGTTAAAAATAATAATAATTATTCCGCTTTCTTACAAACAACTAACTGTTTTGCTTTCATTCAAATCTTTTATCTTTACAAACAATTTTACAAATTTACTACGGTTTCGTTGACAAAGAATCCCTTTTAGTAATCCTGTCACAATGCAACTACTTGAAGTGAACAATAAGAACAACAGATGATTCGTGTGATTACCGTAACAGGGGGGGAAACCTCTCGCTTCCCGTAATAACCACTCGATCAACAAAAGCCGTTGGCTACCATCGTGCATATTCAATTGTTTTAAAACAAAACAATGTCATTCATGTATTCGTAGAACAGGATTTCAACTCATTCATGTGAATTCAAAAAGAATCCATTGTCAATGTAACGCGACCTTACATCTTTCCTCTCTCTCGCTCCCATTCACCGTCGTCGCGGCCGCATGAATGAACCGCTTCTTATGAATGGACACAGTCGCTATAGTACTATACGTACCTACCTGCCGATCGCTATATATGTGTTGTTTATATCAAGTTATATGAGTATCGGGAAATACTATATGTATGTGTGTATATGATGGCACGTGGTCAGTCGTCTTTTTATTCTATATACGTAATAAATGCTTACCGGGCGAACGTTAACTCTGAATAAGTTCTGTTGGGAATATTTTTTGAAGGAACTTTGAGGATTTTGTTTCTTACGCTGCTATACGGTTGATAGATTTGGAGAATTAATTCAGTATCTAAGTACTAAATGAAAATTTCTTCTTTGTGGCTTTAAAATAAGTTTTTTAACCAGTCCATACTACACCGGAACGCGAAGTCTACGCCTAATTTAAAACAATGCAATGCATAATAAATTATATTTAAGTAACCAATTACTTAACACTCATAAAATATAAATACACCAACTCATCATTTAAATAAAGGCGAATTTTGCAAATAATAATTGAGTTGCAAAATGAGTTAGGCTACTACGAAATAGCTACGTTAACATTGAGGATTCTCGCCTACGCCACGAAGCGTCTACGCAACTACGCAACTTCAGCGGTTGCAAATTTTATTAGAAGTTCTTGATCATATTACGTTATAAAATCAGTATTATTATACTGCAGAGTAAGTTATTTCAAACCTTCGTGTCTTCATGATAAGTACTTATTAAAAAAATATATTTGTAAATTCACATCCATACACAGAATCGGTAGAGAAATCGGTGCAGAATTTATTGTTTATCTAGTTGCATGATCGCTAACAACTCCTTATCTACATCGAATCGTTGAATATATATAGAATAGAACGTAGAATAGAGGCGTAGAATAGAAGTCATTTAATAGTTACTTAATCCAGTCTTTAAACAATTGTTTTCGAAACAAAATCGTAGCTAAGAAATAGTTTAAATATACATTAAATGTCTCTGAGTAAGACAGACACAAGTCATGTGACTTTTACTTAACCTAACCTAACCCCATGGAATTTTCTAAACTGTGTAACAATTTGATTGGCTCCACTTTCGCTGGTATCACCTCGTTAAATACGTTGTTACCTTAAGCTAACTTTGAATTAGATTTTCCCATTTGAATTGTTTAATGAACCGGAACAGAAAGTGATCATTTGTTTACGTTTAAACTGTATTAGCTGTGACAAAGAAAATTGTACGTACAGCGACGCTAAAGAAACCTGTACCCTTAGTATGAGTTTGCTTTACGGCGCTCTGATTGGTTGGTTTATTCGAGCCGGCCAATCAGAGCGCCGAACGCGCTCTCGTTTTGATTACTTTAAATGTTAAACAAACTCGTACTAAGGGTACTGTACTGGGTATTTTTTATGTATCTAAGGGCCAAAATAAATAAAATTACATTATCTAGGTTTTTGACAAAAGATTTTAGATAAATAAATGATTAAATTCGGTAGTTACGCTTCACCAACTCACCAGAATGACATCAGACTGTAAAAAAATATACTATTAATTAAAATTCGTTAATAATTCGCTATTCCTTTAAAGGTAAAAACAAAACTGCGTGCCTTAAAACAGGAAATGTTATAAATCAGCCTCTTTCTCTCGTCTTGGACAAAGAAATAAAAACTCTTGATATATTGAAGTAAGACAAAGGAATCAAAACACCACATGTTACATTTATACCACGTCACTCAGACTTTCGTGGAAACTATCCCGCGACATCGCAGCCTATGACGTCATCACAGTCTAGCCACAAATCACTTTGACAAATGAATGTTCACTGATGACGTCATACCTTAGTATTTTCTTTTATTTCTTTTTAAAGACTTAGGACACGCATAGAATAAATCGCGTAAGTCGTTTATTTATTTCTATGTTGCTATACTGAAATATTTTTCTAATTGTGTGTTAATTATATTTGCTGTGGTATTTTATTTGCGTGTGTTCAGAATTTGTTTGGTAGTGTTTTAATATATCACTAATTAAGTTATTTTTAATACAACTTGATTACTTTTAGGTTTTGCTTCTGCGCTATATAATATATTCTCTGGTGAATTTTTCAATTTTATTTTTGCGTAAAAAGAAATTGTTCTTTAGCGAAATATTTTCAAATTCATTTTTAATGTAATAATTATTGGTCATGATAGAAAATAGGGTCCATGGGCGGTGCTGATCGCTTACCATCAGGTGAGTGGTATTCCATAAAAAATAAATTGACAGAGCATCACAAGAGTTTGGTACTAATATCGCTACGTCTTTTATTTAATACTAGCTACTTCCGCGCGGTTTCACCCGCTCTGCTCGGCTCCTATTGGTCATAGCGTGATGTTTTATAGCCTATAACCTTCCTCGATAAATGCACAATCCAATACACAAAGAATTATTAAATTCGGACCAGTAGTTCCTGAGATTAGCGCGTTCAAACAAACAAACAAACTCTCCAGCTTTATAATATTAGTATAGATGTATAACAACAATGTCACGTTTTATACTTTAGGTACAAAACGGGAAAAGTTATACATAAAGTAAAAATTTTGGTTAGATTAAAACCGTTTAGGTTAAAACCTTTGCGATTTAAACGATAAACACTAATCTTGAAGACTAATTACACACATTTATTCAGCTAAGTACCCCTTCCGTTGTACAATAAAGATTATAATTTGTTTATACTATGACTTAGTCACAATTTTAATAGCTGTAATAATTATTAAGATTATTCCTTTGACCTTTTATATCGCCCTTACCAAAGTGATTAATAACACGAAAATAATAAAAATATTAGCTAACTTTTTTTATCTGAAATTTAATGTTCTTACACCTAAGATTTTAATCGAAAATTATTCAAATTGTTCATAGTATTAACGTTTGTGCGTAAATACACTACCGTTCAAAAGTTTGGAATCACCCCAATTTTCGTCAACAGAAAAACTATACCGCAATAAATCCATCAAAAAGCATATTGTTATTGGGGATTAGTATTTTTACGACCGTACTAACAACAATATTTAACAAAAACACTAATTTCTTATTAACTATCCATTGTTTTCAAAAAAGACCAACACACGTATTTTATGAACACTCAAGTTGCGGCACCGCCGATTGAATATTTGTTAGAATAGGCGGTTTTAAGCATTGTTGTAGTAATAACTGACGTATAATCTATGTAATATGTGTGTTTTATTTAAAAAAATATTAGTTTATAGTTCAATGTGTTTTGTGACGTTCATGTGATAGTTACAAACGTTTGCAAGCTCATAAAATGGCAAAAAGGAAAGAGATTTCGCTTGAACAGCGGAATGCTATCTGTACTTTGAACGAAGAAGGCTATTCTTTGCGCTAAATCGCAGAAAAGGTCGGTGTTTCGTACAAAGGTGTACATTATACTCTTGTACGAAAGAAAGCTACTAGAGGAAATCAAGACCGGAAGAGATCTGGCCGTCCCAAATCTACAACTAAGCGGGAAGATAACTTCGTTGTGACGTTATCAAAACGAAATTGACGTTTAACTGCACCTCAAATTGCCGCTACTTTAAATGAACCAGAGAAAAGTCAGTTTCAATAACAACTGTAAAAAGACGTTTGCTATCTACTGGTCAAAGAGGATGTGTAGCAGCGAAAAACCCAGATTGACTAGTGTTCATAAAAGGAGAAGACTGGAGTGGGCTAAAACACACAAAAACTGGACAGAAGAACACTGAAAAAAGTCGTTTGGACAGATGAGTGTAAATTTCTAATTTTTGGACCTAAAAGACGAGTTTTTTTTCGCCGATCAAAAGAGGAGCGGGCTTTAGAAACGTGTACTGTGCAGTCTGTTAAGCACGGCGGTGGTAGTGTGATGGTTTGGGGATGCTTTGGCAATAATAAAGCCCGCTATCTGATCAAAATCACCGGGAAACTGAGTCAAGAAGGCTATCTGAAAATACTTGAAGACAAAGCCATTGCCTCTGCAATTATTGTGATCGGTCGTAATTTTGTTTTTCAACAAGATAATGAACCAAAGCATTCATCCAAATGAACCAAAGCAAAAACGATGTAAAAAAATTTTTGAAAATTATGAAGTGGCCCTCACAATCGCCAGATTTGTCTCTGATTGAATTAGTATGGGATGAACTTGATAGAAAAGTGAAGAACCGGTGTCCATCGAGCTCAGCTCAGTTGTGGGAATATTCACAGAGCGAAAGCAAGTCACTAGACTCCGAATACTTCAATAAATTAATCAAAAGAATGAGTTAAATTTGTGAACAAGTAATAAAGAATAAGGGTGGCCATTATGACGAAGCTTAAATTTAACGAAGAGTGTTAACTTTTGGTCTTAATTGTCCTAAGTATATTTAACTGAATGCTAATCTATGATTTGATTAAGATTTAAGTGTAATAAAGTACACTTTACACATGTTATAGTCGTTTTAATTAAAATTGCCCTAGTGATTCCAAACTTTTGGCCGGTAGTGTATGTAGTGTTACATATTTTGTTTGATAGCTCAATTGGCAAAAGTACTTTTTTTGAGGAGGAAAATCATCCAATGACTTCTCCCACCTTTGGTGAGGCGAGAGGGAGTGTCAATCTCTTATTGACCAAAAACCATCCCGTTCCTACTCCTGCTTTTCGAGCCGGAGCCCTGATTGTTGTGTGAATGAGGTTACCAGAGGCTTAATTACTCCCCTCTCCAATCTTCCCAATCCCTGATTCCACCTTAAATTCCCCAACAACCCTTAAATTCCTAAACCAAAAAAGGCCGGCAACGCACTTGTAACGCCTCTGGTGTTTCGGGTGTTCATTGGCGGCGGCTATTGCTTCCCATCAGGTGATCCGTCTGCAAACCTACCGGCTTTTATCATAAAAAATCAATGGAAATCACTATAAAACAAAATGGTGTGTCCACTATTCAGAGTCACGTACTAGGGTTGTCACGAGGGTTGCCACTCGAGTGCTTTGTGTAGTAATGCTAGACAATGCACGTCTAAGCACCCACTTGACTATCGAGTGGTCAGCGTTTTTTGCACCTTCGTGCTTCGCCTTAAGTGGGAGAGGGACAGGTATAAAGTGGTGGCACGCGCACTAAAGGATAGGGTTGTCCATGGCTTTTGTGTTATTTTTTGTTTTATTTTCAATCTCTTTTATTAGATTAGGATTAAACGAATGAACTGATTTTGGCTCACGGACTATTCTGTTTATAATTTTTTGAAAATTATTTTGATATGAATGTAGTTTTCTGATTTGGATTTAGAATGATTTTGTTTGTCAAGATTAATATTATTTTGAAAAATATTGCAGATTTTTAATATTCCAAAGACATATGGACAGTTGAATTAGACTTTTCAAAAGTGCCTAATTAAGAATTAATTGAAATAAATGCTTTGACTTTGACTTCGTGATTCGAACTTTAAAAAAATACGAACTATACGGAGCTGGTGATTTTCAAAGTGGTTTCATTCATAGAATTGTCCCTGGGAATAATTGTGTACATTCTATTTACAAACAGACAGCCCTACCGCAGTCTTTGTTGTCTCAAAATATTCTCTTTTAATACATAGGTTTTGTTCTTCACCTCAAAAGTGAGAGATCCGGTTATTTTTCGAGTGTTTTTTTTTTCAAAACCGACTACATTTAACATGTTTAACTGATAACAATAGGTCCACGTGCTGTTTAGTTAAAACCCTGGATTACTGGGTTTTGTATTTATTTTTATTCTTTTTTTTTCTAAAAGGTAGGAAGATAATGATCAAACAACATTGAGAGTCAATAAAAATTGGTCTTGTTTCCGTTTTGAGGTGCTCTGCGACTTTGTACAATGATCTTATTACTTCAGTGATAAGGTAACACGGTTTAACAAATAGTTCCAAAAAAATTAAGAAAAGGGAAATAACATGACTGATACTTTTTGAATTCAGCGCCATCTATCGCTAATCGAGTGTAATGTACGAATTTTGCCAAATTAATACAAAAAGTTTCATGATATTCAGTGCGGTCGATTAAGAAAATTAGTTTTTTTTTTTTGAGGCGGGAAATCATCCAATGAATGCTCCCGCCTTGGGTAAGGCAAGAGGGAATGTCAGACTCTTACTAATTAAAAACTACCCCGTTCCTACTCCTGCTCTGGCCAGAGCCTCGGTAACCCACTAGGTAGTCTACAGGTACGGGTACAAAATTTATATTTAACATAAAATTAGTACAAAAACCGTTGCTATTTAATACCATGAATATCCTTGAAATCTAAAAACGCACATCTCTTGATGAACCTCTACTTTTCAACTAGAACAACGTCCATAACTTTATTCTTTATTTCCACCGAGTCACGGAATCCAGCGTGATTCGTGCAGCGAAATATTAACTTGGAGCTGTCATACGTATCTTGATGAAGGGAACACGATATAAAGCCACACGAAAATGATAGTGGGCTTTAATTACGTAGCAAAACTTAACTCATTTACTGCTTCGTTGGTAGGCAACTCTCAAATAGCTCGTTAAAACTTTAAATAATTATAACTGTTGAAAACACGCGATGCTCAACTTTGAACTGTAATAATACATTGATAAGGCTTATGATGATGAATACGACAAAATGGCAACGAACTATGTTTGAACTACTATTTGTTTGTTATACGGAAATGTGAGGAAATTTTTTAGCATTCTGTTTGTTTTGCAAGCACTTTTGCTATGTTTTCAAGTGTGTCCTTAAGAACTACTCAATCCAGTATTTGTCAATTCTCACATAATCTTTAAAACTATATCGTTTTGCGTGCACGCGTGCATAATTATGCACTGAGTAAGGGATATTCCTCTTTTGAAAGCCAGTCAAAATTAAAATGTCTTGGTTAGCATAAGTAGTCAGTTGCCTTTAAAAATCAATGTTAACAGTAAGTACAGATATTTTTTTTGCAGTCATTGAATCAGTCCCATATAATAGGATAAGCCTTAAATAGTCCGACAAAGATCTAAAGAACTTTTCGGAAAACCTCTTTTCTATTCTATTCTCATAAATAGAATCAACAGACAGAAAGGGACACTTCAATAACATAATAGACCACTTTACATAACAAATAGAATAAAAAAAAAACGCTTTAAAGCTCGGTTTTCTTTTTCTAATACTATAAAGACCAGATTTAGTTGTTCTTCTATCTTACATTTAAGAATAACTAAACCATTACATCTTAAAACAAGCAATCTTTGAAACTACGTAATTTTATTAACTTTATAAACCCACGGTACATTAAAACTCGGACGCGAGTAGGTCGATAATGAGTTGGTAACGAGAATCTATATCCGAACTCTTGTTTTCAATATCCTTTGATAGGTAAGCGTGTAACATTCACGATAACGACCTCAAATCCTTTACACGTGCAACATCACCCACGTGTGACCTCCGACCGATCTCTCATGGCACTCCGATGGCCATTTCGAGCACAAATAACTTCGTAATAAGGGCACAATCAGGCTAATGAAGTTATTTTGATGTTTTTAACAGTGCATGTGACGTCAAAGTTGTTATAAGTACTCTTATTGATTGCAGTGTTGTTCAGTACTTTGTTTGACGTCAGTACTTGGATTTGTGATGTTATGGCTTACTGTTTACTTTGTGTTGGGTTTAAAAATGAATTTGAATCAAATTACTGTGATGTAAGGGTGTTATGAAGTGTTTGTCTCAAAGAGGTAGGCTCAAGTTGCTCTACCGACTACGATCCTACATAATTATTTTGTTTTTTAAGTGCACCTGTACAGAGACCTACTTTTGAGTTAACAAATTCAAAATCAAAATTATTTATTTCAAATAGGAGGGCTTTTGACCGTTAAAACAAATATAATAATATTAAAAATGTCTCTATCGGTCAGTCCTTTAGTTATTTGCTCGTACCAAAGTGTAGATTCCTATGGAGTAGAAGGATCAAGAAACTCCATAGGTTACTCATTTTCAATCAGATTCACAATACAATTCTTAGTTACATTGTAGATGTTTGATTGATCTGGTAATGAGCATTGATATACCTTAATTTTGGTTATATATGTATCAACCACTATCAATAGTAATTAGATATCATTTGAATTTAGCTAACGAATCTTCTTTGAGTAATAATAACTAACTACAAATTGAAGGCTTTAAAGTAATTTAGATTTAAACAACTCAATTTAAACTGAATAGCAATGTAATGGTAATGAGGAGTCGTGAGTTATTAATTAATTTAGCCTTATTGATAGCAAATAATATTCATCCAGTACTAATCTTGTTAGAGGTCTTATAATAATTGCTGTGTTTACATCGTGCGTGGATGCTATTCAAGACAATGTAGTTACAGAACTATCAATAGCTAGTAGTTAGTCTTTACAATATTATAGCCTAAATTAATTATTATGTTATCGGCTTACTCACGTAACGTTTTGACGAGGAACTCGACTAGTTTCAAGCCATGCTAGAGGCTCATATTCATGAGCAGCATTACGCAACACACGACGCGGCGATTGTCGCACTGCTACTGGCGATTCGAGCTACGCGCCCATCGCGCCCTCTGCCTGGAATCGCGCGTACTATCCGGCGCGCGCGACGATGTTGGCTCGTTAGACTCGCTCGCCGGCGGCTGCGCAGGTGTTGGGTTCGATTCTCGGGTCGACGCAAAAACGGTGTTACATACCGCGCTCACTGTGTCACACTCCAGACCCGCAACATTGTAGGCTGACGCAGATTGCAGACTTGGCTTCCAGGCAGGAGGTAATGCCCAGCCACCGTCTCTGTTGAAGTTGGGACGACGACTTATTTCGATGGCCTCACGTACTTACCGTGGTACGAAGTATTTCTCCCTCGCTAGTACGGAGACCTTGTCGAAACGGAGGAAGTGAGTCGTGCCCGCGCTACAAGCAGGTACTGGAAACAAATGGGTACAACTGGCGCCAATGTACTCGACTGGCGAGTTCCTCGTCAAAACATTACGTGAGTAAGCCGATAACATAATAATTAATTTAGTATGTCTCACGAAAGTTACAATAAAATCAATATTATAGCCTTTCAGATGTATCGTAAAATTGTACAATTTGTGCCTAAGCACGAAGCGAGCAACCAGCTTCAGAAACGGACAGACTGACAGAGTATTATTTAATATATCATTATTTATTGACATTTCAAAAGTACTTATTTATGGTTTAATTGAATAAATGATTTGACTTTGACTTTGTCCTATTGAAATTTATGTTAGCGTTGTGCAGCAACAGTCCGTGTACCGTGATCCGACTTTGATCTATGAAAGGAAAATGGAATTGACAAAAGCTAAATTTCCCAGCAGCAGCATACCTATGTAGGTAGATGTAGGAAAATTATTCCATAATATCACATAGAAAAATGATCACATAACGAGTATGAATATTGCAACTTCAATAGAGTTACCTACATAAACTTACCTTTCGTAATCGCGTTATATAATTTGTTTACACCTGCCCACGTGTGGGCTGTGGGCTCAATCCAGCCCACTTCAAAGCCCACTGTTTCCTTTACAGCTTACGTATATGGAATCTTAAATACTTCAAGTAGTACTTACCTTGGTATACGTTTGCACAAACTCTTCACACATTTTTGTATTTGGGTCAATTTAATAAATCTGTCAAAGAAATGTGTAGATGTCGGCACTGGCACTTATAACTCCTCTAATGTTGCGTGTATCCTCTGTCCAATCTACAGGAGTGGCCCAGGTAGCGCTAGATCATCTGCTCGTTTGCCCCTATCCCATAAAAAAGAGGTCTTGTCAACTATCTGTACTTCTGAAATACATAGTACTATCTCCACGGTTACATTTCTACTCCATGTGAGGTTACCAATATTATGTTATCTTCGATAGGTACTCTACTATAAGACTGCACTATCAGCCGGGAGACGCTCACTGCTGAACAGAAGCCTTCCCTTACCCCATTTCCCTAAACGATAAGTTGCTTCTCGACTCTGACGGTGTCTCGGTCCACTAATGGACGTCGGTATCAATTTTACAATTTAAATACATAATTTTTCTACAACGTAACCGACTGTACACATATGCATCAGCCGCCCACCGGCGACACTGCTCTAGTTCACTATATTTAGAGTCCACATATAAGGCGAACGATTAAAACATATCGTCGTATGAGCGACATAGCTGACTATACAGTAGCCAATGACTCAGCTTTACGATAACTTCCAAATATATGGTTATACTAATAGAGAACAAAATTGATTGATTGTTTGTTTGATTGTTTGCAGTGAATATACCTACTGCAAATATTTGACCAATTTGAACAATATTTTTCAGTTATAACATAAGTTACTTTTTATCCCGATATTACTGTAGGATTAGGATGTTCCGGAGCTGCGGACTACCTAGCAGGTTTACCGGGACTTTTCCTCGAAAAGCAGGAGTAGGAGGTGGTTTTTAGTCAGAGACTCTGACACTCCCTTTCACCTCGCCCAAGGCGGGAGAAGTAATAGGATGATTTTCCATCCCAAAAAACAAAAATTATATTGCGAGCTAAGCCGCTGGTTGATACTAAACTTATAATTTAATTGCTACCTAATTGACCATTTTTATTGCCGGCTGTCGATATTAGGAAACTAATACGCCTGCAGATATTGGTAGCTAATTGTTGATTAATATCTACTTCCTAATATCGACACTATTTATTGGAAGGAAGTCTTGTTGGTGTATATTGATGTGAAGTTAAAACTGGTTCATTTAGGGTATAATATTGTTACTTTTTTGCCAATATTGTGTATTTGTTTTTGAAGTCAAAGGTTGAAATGAGTATTCCCTAACTTGATTAAGTTATTCATTGGGGTTATTTTTAAACAGAATCAAAGCTAGTAAAAACAATTTAATGGTTCTAAGGATTTTCTGTTAATATTCTAAACGCATTAAGAACCTTCACATAGCTTCGACTAGTTGCATTTTTTACCAGACAGCCGATGCAATAGGAATCCGAGTAGGCGTTTTATTACTTCAACGAAATGTCACTGTAATTAAGGATTTCCGAAATCCATTCAAGAAATCTTAATCGATTTAATGCATATTCACTGAGCGCTCACATTTTCATACATTTGTCTTGGTAAACAAACGAGTCTTGCTAAATCGGATTAGTCTCGTTTGCGAACCTTAATTAGCTGCCATGAACTTATGGTATAATGTACCTACTGCGTATGGTGTGACCGGTAAACTTGGGTAATTGTCGCTCAAGGATTATTATATTACGAGTGGACAGTCACGCTATATTGCGTCTTATACTTCATGTTCTCCTGGTAACTATTCAAGTGTTTAGTGATTCGGATAGAAAAAAAATAGCGCATTTTTCTATTAAGGTTTTGCAGAGCATTCTAACAAGAAGTTTTCATTTATCTTCTAATAAGCATTAAAAGACTAATAGCTTCCACTTTAATATTCTAACTTCATAAGTATCCGACGGAAAACGAGTAATCCATTAAAACAGCCCTAACGATTTGAGCACGACAGGTGCCTTAGAGGAAATAAGTTCTTAGCGACATCTGTGCCACGCACATCTTCCCACAGCTTGAGAAAAACCTCTAGGTGTCCTTCCCAAGAAAAAACATTCGCACCTATAAACGGAACTGGGCCTTTAAATGTTTTAAGTTGATGGTTATTTTTAGTACGTGTATGAAGGAATGCGAGACAAGTTTATCTTAAGTGCGGCACAACGGTGTGCTTGAGTATTAAAAAGACGATTTGCCACTAAGAAACTGACGGTTAAACAGATTTCATCAGTAATTCTCACCATTTTAGATATTTCTTAGCTCGTAATCAGTTTGAATTTCCTCGAGCCTAGTATAATTTTCTGCCTATAAGTAAATAGCCATATTCTGGTCTAACGCCAGCACAGTTAGCCGACTCTTACTTTTCAACGGAAAGGGCAACTCTTGTCATTATCGAATATCCTCCGACATCCGATCGGATTTAATTTGTTCTTATGTTATGCGTTATCGTGACGGGAAGTTGTCGACAGGAAGCGAGTAAAAATGTTATGTCGGCCGAGTAATGGCAAGCCAACATGGATCGGCTTTTTACCTCGCTCCAGTAGGGTTGGTTCGTTTCGTGCGTACGAAATCTCCGGTAGATGGTTTAGGAAGTAATTGATATTACTAACACGGATACTGCCTTTTTCTACTTGTTTGTTTGGGATACTTACCTATATTATTTGATGTTGACTTTCTAAGAAAACGGACATTCTTAGAGATTTTAATTTCCCGTCTTCTGTCGAAGACATGTAAAAGTTTTCTGCTCATAGTTGGTTCATGTTTCATGCAGCAATTTTTCTGTCGTTCCAATTTCATCCCAGGTGCAAGCCCTACCCGGGTGGCCAGTGACAAATTACGCTTCAGCGATCTGAGTTTCCGATTTGATGGAATCTACGGTGTTTTTAACGCGAGCCGAGTTGCCAAGTTTTTGTGCTACAATAATTGCATGACCAAACAATAAGAGTTGAGTAACGTGTCACAAAAACCATGGTGGACAATTTAGAAATTACTGCCGCCGGAAAATTCTTGACGGTTTTTGAGGTTTTCTGTTCCTTTGTAGATTTTCTTTTTACGAGTAGGTGCGGTTTTGAGAGAGAAGGTAATGGAACTTCAGATATACTCATATGGTGGTTTGTTATCATTATATTGAGTTGCATTGTAGTAGAAGTATTCATCTCCATTTGATGCTAAGTGAAATCTTAAAAATCTTTGCTTATTACTTTCTGCAGCACTACAATATCTATTAACATTGTAGTAAGCCTATTATTTTCTGGAGCTGCGGACTACCTAGCGGATTTACCGGGGCTCCGGCTTGAAAAAGCAGGAGTACTTAGGAACGAGGTGGGTTTTTAGTCATTAAGAATCTGACACTCCCTCTCGCCTCGCCTAAGGCGCGAAAAGTCATTAGATGATTTTTCCTCCTTAAAAAAAAAAAAAAACTATTATTGTACCCAAATTCTTTTTGTTTATTTCAACTTTCACCTAAACCTTCTAATCACCCTTAATTTTTTACTCGTTAATGAAGTAATCTGCCGTTAGAACTGCGTCTGGCCGGTGATTACACCCGATGGGTTTTTGTACGAGTCTCAGTCGGCGGCTAGTGCGACTACATAGCCGGACTGCCGGACGGACGGCTAACCGTATCGGTTATCATTATCACCTTCAAGGGAACTAATCTAGTTGCTATTTCATAGCCGTGATCTCGCTTCAAGTAATTAATCCCTGTTAAGTCTAAGTGTCTTAACAAACGTATATAGTGTTTACTGCTTAGTTAGTGCGGTCTTGGTACTGGTTAGCTAGGCGTGACTTGGACTTTTTTGTTATCTTATCTTGTTGGACGGAGTTTTCTTATTGGATTTAGATATTTGGTATTGGATTTTTAATCTGCTTGCCTTTTAGGTAGTCTGCTTGCCATTTAGGCTTGTATAATATGTTGTGCTATTCTTTAATTTGAACAATATTTCATTTGGTCGTAGTTGATTAATTTTTTCTTTTATATGTATATTGGACCTTAGAATTTGGTCTTCGTGCGTAGAAGTAGCCCTTATTGTATAAACATAAATGGTGTTCCATTAAAGGAGATTGTCCAAATCTGGCTATTTTTGAACAGGCTGCTCAACAAAAATGTAATTTACCAATAATTTTATTTATATTTTAGTAAATGTCTGACGCTAATAACTTTGTATCAATTTGTACTTTAAAAAAATCGATTTTTATTGGTATTTGTTATGATAAGACCAAGTATTTGTAGTAGTTGGCTTTAAATTTGACTTTAGTGCTGCCAATCTGCTGTCAATCTGTTGTGTTTTTCGTCAAAATGACAGATATTATTCGCTTTGTTCTTTTGCATTGTGAGTGTTGAAACTCCAATTTATTGCGTAGGAAAATACAAAGTAGACACATTAGTAGGAAAACATATTTTGTATATATATTATATGAAAATAACACTAAAGGCAGGACAGCCATAAAACATTTTTGCTGCAACTGCATGGTGGGTCATAGAACAGTAGGTTGATGTGCACATACAATAACTATTATTTGGTTTTTATGCTGGGCAAGGTACCAGAAAATTATGAATCCACCTGCCGAGTTCCTTGACCATATTTTAATTACATATGAATCGGATTAATAATGCATTTTAATAGAAAAAAAAATGTTTTATTTCATGCATAACCAGTTTCAATAAAATGTAAAAAAGTATCTAAATATAAATCTTGATACAAAACTAAGTTTGTATCTTCATTCTTACTGATATGAACTATTAAATCAAACATATATTATTAGCTGAAGTGCTTGTTCAAAAATAGCCAAAGTCCCATACAAATTGGTCAATCCCCTTTACATCTCCATATCAATGGAAAAGTTCAGAAAATAAAAAGCATATTGTTTATTTAATTTAAAACTTTATTCCTTTTTAACACCGTACATATTTCAATACATCCAGAGATGCAATGTTCGGTCCCACTGTCCATGACACATCTAGTAAGTCAACTTGGAAACAAGAACGAACGGTATAAAAACGTTGTTTTCTTAAAGAATGTCGTAAATTGTTTGCGGAAGTGTATCAACTTGTTTATTTTCAATAAATACATGTCACATCGTAAACTTACCGCCGCTTGGCTGGTTTTATTTTACTTTAACATGCGATATAATTATTAGTATTACCTTCGAATTAATGTACTCACGGTACGATGGTGGCACGTATAAAGCTGTTATAGTAAGTTTTGTGTGTAATAGAAAAATATAAGTTGGTTTGTTGGTTAAATATCTATGATGAACGTTAAACGGTGGTAGGTGTCTCATAAAATATTAATTGGTTGGAATATCCACCGGTATTCGCTTAAAATTGTTTATTAAAGTATCATCATTATCAGCCGGAAGATATCCATTGTTGAACAAAGACCTCCCCTTAGTCCTCCACGTAGAACGACAAGCCGCCACCTGCATCCACTGGCTCCCCGCGACTCTGACGATGTCGTTGGTCCACCTAGTATATCCACATTAAAGTATAACTACCACATTTTAATGTAAACTTTTCTTTCATAATAAGATCTTTTCTTCTAGCATTTTCCCAATTAGTTATAGGCTTCAATTCAATTCGCACTTCTTAGTCTTCACCAGATTTGGCAGATTATCAGAATCTTAAGTTATATTATAAAGTGACATACCACAATAGTTCAAAAAATTCCCACTACGTAAAAAACGTAATGGCAGTGTTATCCACTTAAAATTCCAACACTAGTTTTTAACAGAAATTTAACCTTACCTTACAAAGTTGCAAAGTAACAAGAAACAATTAACTATGATGGTAGAATTGTGACAAGTAAAATGGATATAAGTCTAGAGTGGAGTTTATAATTAACCCTCTCGGTACTGCGGTCACGTTTAACGAAATAATATTTAATAATTATGCACATTATGCGTGATGTTACAGCGGGGACGTGGGACGGTGTACGGATGGCAGACTAACGTTACAAGTATTTAGGCAAACATGCAACTAATTTATATTACACTAGAAAAAATGGGGATATAGTATGCATGTATTATACATAAAACCTTTCTCTTGATTTTCTCTATTTATAAAAAAAACCGCATTAAAATCCGTTGCGCAGTTTTAAAGATTCAAGCATACAAAGGGACAGAAAAAGCGACTTTGTTTTAACTATGTAGTGTAAAAAAAAAAAAAAACATCCAAACATCCAAATAAACTAACTTTCACATTTATAATATTGGTTTGATAGTGTGATTTACATTATTTTTGGGAAATCCTCTGTAGAGGAGGCTCTCAATTTAGTAACTAGTGGACCCATACGGGTTGTTGATGATGATTAAATATTTTTTAACGCACTGTCCTTCTTCCTTGTTGGCGACTGTCCTTCTCCCGGTTGTGCTGTCTCTTTTGTGCGTTGCGGGATCCAAGACAGTTATTCATGTCCCCGGGATACGCCGGTCTAGTGTTTCGGTGTTTTCATGGTTGTATCTACTGTAGAACCTGGCTTAGAGGAGTTGCAGTTGGTTTTGGGAGGCTGTGGTGGGCTTATCCCATTAAAAAAATGTCATATCCTTCCACCAACCAAGTGCCAAAAGCTTTAATCGTTTCTGAATGAAATAGGCATGAGGTTCTTTACATAGGAAAACCTATTCGTATTTCTACAACTTCCTAAACGTACTCCAACAAATAAGAATGTAATACATTACTGAAACAATTTAACTGCGTTACCTTCAAAACAAAAACGAAACATTTAACCTAATTCAGCCAACATAACACACCCATAAAAAAAACATCAAAAATCCCAAGTATTTCGCAAAAACCGTTTAAAAAGTTACCTCGGCGATAAACAAATCTACAGTAAGATTTAACTATGATAGTTAACTGAGCAATTAAAACGCCGTACATACCGATACACATAGTTAAGTAAATTGGGTATGATAATTGTTTTGTTGGCGGTACATCCGCGCGCCGTGGGAAAATTGTAAACGACGCGTGGTACACGACTGAGATCTCTGTGCGTATGCGTTGTGGGGGAATGTGGGATTTGGGTTCTTTGGGATTGTACTAGGTATTGTTTTAAGCGACAAGGCGGTTTAGAGACCTTCTACTATCAATCGGTCCTCTAGCTGTCCTGCTTGGCAACCTTCTTTTGAGACATTACAGTCTGTTAAAAGAGAAGGAGATCACCAGCACTTTATAAGGAAAGTGATCAAAGAATTGTGTAATCTCCAGTTTCCGAGTCTTGGTTTCCAAAATAATTACCCCTCATTCCAATCTTCCCCGATTTCCCAACAACCCTTAAACTCCTAACGTCGAAAAGGCCGACAAGGCACTTGTAATGCCTCTGATGTTTCAAGTGTCCATAGACAGCGCCGATTGCTTAACATCGGATGATCCGTTCCTGTTATAATAATTATCATAAGAAAATCGGGTAATCAACACAAGTTTTTGGTTAATAAACTTCACACTACGAGTTAAATAAAATAAATATTCAAGTTTAAAATAACCGGTAAATCTAGTCAATTCCACTTATGTCCGATTTCATCAGTTATCCTGCTACGCTTAAACATAGACGGTCACAATACTGCTCGCATGCTAAGCTTGTCATTAACATTACTCGTTTACATAGTTGAATGGGAGATGTGATATCTTTTACTCATGTGTGGGCGTCACACCACGGCTACCGGTCTTGAAATTCGTATTATTAATGAATTAAAATACGCTGATCTGAATACAAATGAGATTCTGCCAAATATACGACCTGACTTGGTATTTGAAATATTTTAGCACCCATTCTATTTTATTTTGTGTTATTAAAATGCTGGAATGTGATATCTAATGTTACGTAATTTACTCTTTAGCCTTCATTTCCTGATCTATAAAATTTGTTTGATGCGCAGAAAATGTACGTGGGTCACTAAACTCAACCGAACTAGACTAAAACGTGGACTCTAAACTTTATTAGGACTATAAATTCATCAAGACTGTCACATTGGTATTCTAGAATACATAAAATTAAAGCCGATAACATCTAAAATGTTCTTGATTTTGATATTTTCTACAATTTAGGTGCGATAAATTATTATAAGTTTCGTGAGACATACTAAATTAATTATTGTTATCGGCTTACTCACGTAACTGTTTGACAAGGAACTCGACTAGTTTCAAGCCATGCTAGAGGCTCATAGTCATGAGCAGCATTTCGCGACATTGGCCGCGTCGTGTGTCACGGTAATGAAATCAAAACATCCGAATTGAGTCACATTGCCATTTTAAGTCGGTAAAAATCAATGATGTGTCACATTGTCATATCAATTTTGAATTAAGATACAGTTTTGTCATAAAGTACTTCACCATCTTTTCCAATAGGAACCAATTGCAAAGCTTTCATATCAATCAGCCTTCCACACAGACCGCCATTCACCATTCAAGTCCCGTAAACACTCCCTAGGACTAAAACCTCATTATTTTTATACTCGTTTGATAAAGTTCCGTGACAAGCCTTACATGTAGTGTTGCATCCCACTGACGGATGTCCTCCGTAGCCCGTTACTAACGGATAGGGATTTAGGCCACAACGGTCCATGCTCCGCACTTATTATAATGCTATACCATAACCGTTTTATAGGAGGAATCAACTAGGTAATTGATAGATTTACATTTAAATTAAAAGTTAGATTTGTAGTAAGACTTATTGTTTAAATAGGGTGAAATGAGAAAAATCATAGTTGGATTCGAGTATTCTAATAAGAAAAAGAAGTAATTCTATGATTAGCCGAAGAACTTAGCCAGTTACATGTACAAGCTATTTATATCTACAAAGCTTTACTGACTGATAGACAGGCTATAATGTTCTATCTAACTTTAGAGATGTATGAAGTCAAAATCAAAAAATACGCTCTAAAAATATAGGTCATTTGATTATTTACTACAGTTTAATTTCAATCCCTTTGTCAAAATTTTGCACAACTCTCAGTTTCACAATCTCAATTCATTACTTACCGGCATCGCGACATAGCGTACTTACTTACTCACTACATACAAAGGTAACTTTCTCATAGCCATGGCGTACCATTCATAAAGTATAATTATTATTTACTGAATGAAAACCACAGGAAATGGGCTCCTCTCGGCCGCGACCAATTGCAAGCCTACGGTTACGTCAATATCGCTATTACGCGAGGCTTTGAAGAATTGTAGCTGAGATGCGTGTACGCAGCGGTTTGTAAGGGCGAGACCTACAGAACTTGTTATTTTAGTTCTAAAAATATTATATCAATATCTTTCTAAATGTTGACTAATGTTAGTAATGCGTCCCTTTGTCGTTACTCTTCATCAAAATATTTGTTCGAGAAACTATGCGAATACGTCTTGAAACCCAATCTAAGTAAAGAAATGTCAGAGAATATCAACTAAGTAATGTGTTTACTTTGGTCTTTATTCGTTTGCATCGCAGACGCCTTACATGAAGGGCTGACTGCCCTGACCCGCGCCTTTGTGAAACTTTAACTTAATGTAGAAATCCGAGAGTTGAGAAACAAATCTGTTGCAACGTATTGGTGTCGCCTGTGGGATTGTGACCTTCCACAGACAGACGGTGGGTAGGTGTCGCGAAATTAGTAAATATGGAGATGTGCATATGGCGCAAATTCCACAAATATGCAAGTTGGCGGACCATGGTGTTACAATCCCTCCCAGTGAGTCACTGTGGCGAAACATTTTCGTTAATAACAACATTGTTTCATTCGACTCACGCTACGACTCCTGAATAATTAGAGAACAGTGTGGCACCAGCCTTACATTCCAATCACGCGCACACTAACAAAAATCGTTTGTTTTTATCTCCAACCTCAACCAAATTCCGTACCAACAATTATAGTATGTGTGTTTCCCGTTACAAAATGATATTATTTTTTTCGTTAACATTCTTAGCACGGCCGAGTCGAGTTTCTGTGTCTACAAAAAGCTCCCTTATTTACTTGACAAATACGAGCGTAGTGGGACTAGTGGGCAACATCACAAGATGTCTTGCGGACGTGACCAATTGGACCGGATGCACGGCCGTGACCGGAAGTCCCCCTTTCATCTCAAAATGGCCGCGTCGAATCTGTAAGAAGCAAGGAATTTTTCTAGGCTGCTGACCACTGAATATTTGTCAAACAACTCCGGCGATATCACGAAGCGAACTTTTTTCGACGGAACTTTTTAGGCTTCCCGGTGACTCGCGGATACTTTTTTATCGGCTTTCGGCGAAGCTGTGCCTTGTTTAGTCCGTACCTACATTGTAGTCTTGAATGAACACGGAACGTCATCCTTGTTTTTGCTAATAGTGGCGGATAGAATCAGCCAATATTCGCTCGTTCTTTTAAATCACGTTGTGTTAAATTGAGTAAAAAATATTTGCGTTACCTATAAAAATTGATTCTTAGAGAACATTCCAATAAAAAAATATATTTTCTTATTTCCAGGAAAGCTGTACGCAGCGCTCGGTCGGCGCGGTGGCCGTGTGGTCGGCAGTGACCTGCAGAGCGGCTCCGCTTCGTTCCGAGTGCAGGCTCTGCTGCCCGTCGCCGAGAGCTTCAAATTCGCACTGGAGTTGAGGACTCATACGTCTGGACTCGCTGCTCCTCAGATGTTGTTCAGTCATTGGGAGGTTAGTAATAGTATCATACTAACTATACTGTTGGTGCGGTGGCTGGGCAACCGCATGGAGCAACTCTTTGTGTGATCCACAAATTGTTGTTTCGGATTTGTTTGTAATGTATCTGTGTGTAAACGCACCCACGACACAGGAGAAAATCCTAGTGTGGTGCAAAGATATTTTTAACAAAAAGAAAAAAAAATAGTTTTGTGCTTAGAAATTTTGTGTCGAGCCTAGTTGGTAATAGGTAAATCGTGACTGAGTGATGATAATTCTTAGTCTTCTTGTCTGTTAAAGCAAAAACAAAAAATCAAAAAATTCAATATAAAAGATTTATAAAACATAAACCTATTAATCTTGGCCAGCCAAAGTTCAGCACTGTTTTGATCTGGTACAAAATTAAAAAATCTGGCAGATTGAAAATATTGTTGTAGACATCAGTTAAAACGATTTACCATACTATTAAAACAAGTTTATTTAAGTATATAACGTAAAAGGTAATTAAACAATAAAATTGTAATTTCCAGGTAATTGACATCGATCCGTTCTGGAAGCCGCGTACTGAAGAGGAGTACTTGCATTGGGGGGAGAAGTGGGACGGAGTGAACAGAGCGAAGGCCTACATGGACTCAGTGAGGGCTCGCAAGGGACTGGCTACGGACAAACAACTTGTACAGCATGCTGAGAAGCAGAGAACACTGTCCAAAAACAAATAGACGAATAAGGCCTAATCCCCTACCTTATCCCAAAAGGCCTCTCCTCTAGTGACCCCTAAGCCCCCTAAGAAGACCGGAAGAGAAGACCGGCAACACACTTAAGTATATTCCCTCTAGTGTTGCGAGCAGGCGACACGAACTGCTTACCATCAGGTGATCCGTCTGCTCGTTTGCTTCCCTATCCCATAAAAAATATACTTATATTGTATACATATAGTCACCTATGGATGCCTTAATATTTAAGCAGCATGATCAATGCAAATGGTAATTACAAGTGTCAAATTCAGGACCTTTAGTACGAGTTTGCGACACGAGAGCACGTTCGGCGCTCTAATTGCCCGGCTCAAATAAAACAACCAATCAGATCGCCGAACGCGCTCTCGTTTCGATTACTTTAAACGTAAATCAAACTCATACTAAGGTTACTGTAAGCAAACATACCTATTCCTGTCATAATTGTCGATCTAAACACTAAATCCACAATCGCATGGTGATTAACTTAACGTTTAATTTTCTTAACAAATGTCAGCATTATGTATGTATGGCCAAATCGCATTTGATATTATGTATGAGCTGCAAAAATATCTCTACAAGTCTACATGGCAACTATACGATGAATAAGTAAATAAAATAATGAATTGTGTTAGTAATATGATATTAAACGAATTATGATTTTATTTCTGTACAGTAAGCACTAGGCATGTAGACAATGCGTGCTTTGAAGGCTAATTCTTACGTAACAATATTAAACTATATTTCGGTACTTAGTTGCTTGTCACAAATAACAAAGTTTTTCTGCAAAAGAATTTCTTATTATGAGAAATTATTGTTCTAATTTGTAACGGTAAAGAATTTTACATGCGAACTAAAAATAACTCGTGACGTACAAACGATGACGTCAAATGGAAATCTATTATTAACTTGAAATACTTTGAATGTTTGATTGTGGTATGCCACGGTAATGTCAACCTTAATGGCAAATTAATAAAGCTGGCTTAGCTGGTTTATTTTTGTGGTTCATAGTTGTTACGAATGAATTTATTGTAATTATTTTCGTTATACATCGATTGTGTTCTGAAATAAATACTGTTTAATAGTGTAGGAGTCGTTGAAATAGAAATAGGTAATTCTTCTTTCGTAATTTAAAATTAAACAGTGAGTAAAAATAGGCAAGTCTTACCACTGCACTGAATTAGTTTGTGTACTTACACGCCATATACATATTATATCACGGATTAAACATCAAATATTTAAAGTTACATAGTGCCAAAACATTTTTGTATTTATATCAAATCAGGTTTACAATTACCTAATTCCTAAAAAACTAAAATATAACAAGGAGTACTTGTAAGATATTGGTTTATGAATGACTCATAGTAAATGTAAGGAATAGTACATATCGACGGTTGAAAGGTTTATTGATCTAAGCGATATTTTTTTTGCGATATTGCTTTATATACATTATTCGATGGAGACAAATTCGCTGATTCCGAATATGTATATAACTGAATATTGCAAAAAAATATACTTACAATAATTTTGTTAGTCTTTCAACCGTCGACATGTAAAAAATATGTCCTAGTATCGGCTTATTTCTTCCTACATTGAATTTTGCTTTGGCAGATATTAACCTCATAATATTGTAATAATATTACCTCTTTTATTATTTAATTGTTATCCTAATAAATTTTAAGTTATTCTAGTATACTTTATACTTGTTAGAAAATGATTAGGTACATCAGTTGTGTATAAATATTGAAGTAGAACTTTGTAGTTATAAATACATAGTATTTATTATGAATAGTTGTCTTACAAATTGTATTTAATGTACTTTTCATACTCGTATTTTTAATATAATGATAGAAAAATATTTTTTGTGTTTTATTATGGTTTTACCTCTTTCTTGGATATCTTTGTTTCACACCAGTTAATAAAATAAGCTCTGTGAAAAATAAGGTGACTGCCTCGCTGGTCAAGTGGTTGCAAGTGCGACTGCTGGTGGTCTCGGGTTCGATTCCCGGGTCAATTTTTCGAAAATTTGTCAGTAGTAGCACGGAGTCTGGAATTGTGCCTAGTATATGGCAATAGGTTCACCCTCTATTACATGGGCCTTATAATACCTACAAATCGTGAAAAGTGAGTGTACATTGTGCAGTGGCATTACGTGCCGTAATGTGCACTTCTGCTTACCCTTTCGGGGATAAAAGGCGTGACGTTGTGTGTGTGTATCTTGGTGAGTACAAATTTGCAACGACAAGATAGTTTGAAACTGATCTTATTCTATAGCGGTTAAATCCTAATCTTGCAATGTCTGGGAATCTAGAGGTCCTAGCTAAAACGGGAGAGGACGGGGTGGAAGTGGAAGTCACTTTGGGCTGAGATGGACCAGTTATAGTATCTCAAACAATTTTTTTTTATAGTATAAGCCGGTAAAGGAACCAGCGGATCACCTGATGGTAAGCAGTCACCGTTGCCAGTGGATACAAATGCGTTGCCGGCCTTTTTGGGGAATTAGGAATTTAAGGGTTTTTGGAGAATCGGGATTGGTAAGGGGGTAATTGGGCCTCCAGTAGTTTATTCACAGAGCAAAACACAACGCAAGCAAGTATTTTCACGTCTACAAGGTAAAAAGAATTTTGATGAAATAGTTCAGAACGGATCTTGTTCTAGGGTTTGATAAATAATGGGCTTGCAAGGGATAAAAATTGAGTGCATAGTCGGTATACTTCTACCTATGCCTAGAATTATTTATTTTTAGGTTTTCTGAGTGAGAATCGAACCCACATTTATTACACCACAACCGGTAACCGAGCTTCAACCACCGTGCATTATGTTATGGAGTCTTACTTAGGTATAGGTAAAGGATAAAAATAAAACCACTATTCATGTTCAATTAACTCATCTATCTATTATTTACAAAATCAACAAACAAATCACAATTTCAAACAAAAATATACAAAACAAACTTTGAAATCATACAACATACGCGTCCATAACAATTCCTATGTGGTACAACTTAAACATCACTAATAAATCAGTTCTATCACCCATTGATACAATTACGCTATTACAAACTGACTTTTCATATAATATACATAAAAATTTAGCTTTATATCAACGTCGGTTTAGTATAATTCTATTTCCATAAGCTTATAATTCATATAAAGTGCATTATGATGTTTTACTGAGCTGTCACTAACGAAAATAAATACTCTTGTTCGTCAAAACAATTTGATGAAACATCAGCTACATCTCACTGGATACTCGATATTGCACCGGATAAACGTTAAAAAATTACGTAAAACAATAATTATATTTACACGAATATAATTCAAATGAACAGCACGATCCTACCTAACGACTAACTATTGTACAAACCTCACTAATCTACGTTTGATATTTTGTTTTAATCTAGTGTTTTTGTCTTTGGCAATATTCATTTCTGATAAATGACTCGTATATAGCGTGGACAGCCTTAGCTTTAAATAACACGAAAATATGGAGCAAATGTACATATACAACTTTAGGACATTTCGAAGCGAATTAGTTGCAACAATGAAATCCTTTTATCGACTGTTTAGAGACTTGGTAAGCCTAAGTTGGTTAATAATATATAAAGATATATATTGGGTAGAAGTGACATTGTGTATTAAACTTGAAGTATTTATTTTAGTACATGAAAATAAACACTTACAAATGAAGGAATACAGTTCAATTTTGCATGACTAAAAGATATTAAACTCATTTTTTATTCTTTGAATACTTTATTGAAACTATTAATTACGTAAAAAAATCATTCCTAATGGCTACTAGCTGACCATTTTCTGGCAATTTTTCGAATTTTCCTCTTCAGAAGTCCCTCTATTAGACTTCAATGAATATTTGAAAAATAAATTGCCGCATTGGTCCAGTCGTTATGACTTTTGAGCTAGTAATAACATTAAACGATTCAATTTGGTTAAACAATAAACAATTTTGTGTTAAAATCATGTACTAGAAGTATACTCAAGTTACAGCATCTCTTCTACCCTCTATAAAGGCCTAATTTGTCATTTGGAATATAAACAGTGGTGGCACACTTTGGCACAGATGGTAACCTAGTACGACATTAGGCCCTTATCACGTAACATATAAACAACAGCCAATTAACCTAGGTGACGCGATACAACGAACATATTTGTACACAAATACATCGAGTGATTGTTCGAGGAATAATTAGCTAGCATCATCTAATGTTGTGGAGAAATGTGCTAAAAAATTATCATAATATACCATCCCTAAACTGACTCCAGTACAAAATAAAGTAATTGGAACTACAATAAATAAGAATGTGTCATATATTTATTTATATATTTATATAACACTTAATTGCACGAACTTTACAAGTGCCCGTAACATAATTCCACATTTACATTAGTTTTAAAATCATCCTAAGTACATACTAACCCCAATAGAACCGAATAACAAATCCTTGAGCTTGACCAAAGACTAGAATAATAAATTATTAATTACATAAACTTTACAAGTAGTTACTATAACGACACTATTTTAAAATTAAAATGTCCAAAACTCGCCTTCATCCTGCATGATTCTATTTCATTAAAACTTTAGCTTCACTAAAATCATACTAAATCTCAAACCTAATACTTCTTGCATCGATAAAAATGTAAAAAATCCGTATCAATTATTTCATTACGTATGTTTATTCTAATTACTTATTGTCGAAATAGCAGTTTGCGATATTTATTAAAATTTCGTGTAAAGGAATTTATAGTGTTTGCAATCGATACAGAAATATTAGGTGCACAATAATGTGGCGTCTACTGAGTGTGTCATTATATTGGCAAGAAATATTACGAAACTATTTGGCAATAAATGTATGAAGCGAGCATTGGGCCCGTGCGACGCACTCCACTCTCGACACATACTGTGGATACTTTCTCCAACGAGGAATGTTGCTTTACAATAACTTCTTATCTAATACTAGCACCTGCCTTCTGACACTATCACATTCACAATTGTATACTCTCCACCGACGCGCTACACTTACTGTGTCACATTCAATATTTCATGATTCACTTCATAAATACATACGTACTTTTTAATTTAAATAAAAATGTAAAATCCCTTCAGACGTAGGATGACGTCAAGAAGTTCATCTTACATTAAAATATGCGGCAATACAGGAATAAACAGCAACATTGACTTACAATACTCGTTCCCCACAAAGACTAAGCACATAGAAGATGTGTTACACGAATATATTGAAGTTTGCAAAGATATAGAATTGTGATTATGAAAATATCTAACAATAAGCCGAGACGAAGGAACGTGAAGAGCGTTGTTTTATTTTATTACAAGTAAAATGCTGGAGCACATTTATAGAGAAAATTGTGCGGTACTATGAAACGAGATAGTTATAAATGCCATAACAAAGTACAGAGTAGAAACGTTCTGTATGATAAACAATATCTCATACATGTACTTATAAAACGTTTACAAGGAATTCGTCCATTCATCTCGACCACGCATCTTAAATTCTAGTACGTTTGTGTTTGACACAAATTAATATGACGTAGCAATGCCTTATAGACATCACGGCTTACTGCCGCTGTATATACAAATCACATACATGATAATATATGAAGAGGTTACAATTTTTTATTGTTCAACTTTTACCATATTGCTGATATCGTTTTTTAGGTGTCAGGACTTATAGGTTTGCGTCGTAACGATTTGAAACCTTAAGAATATATTTCTAATAATAACTGATGTCTAATGTACGATCCAGTCTTTTGTACGCTTTAGATATAACAATTTAGTCATTCATTTTGATTGAACATTATCATAGTCGGTAGTATCAGCAGCATAGTAAAAGTTGAAAAAAAGCAAAATATTTCAGCAAGAACATAATTTAATAAGAACTTGATTCCATTAAAACATCGATGCGTTTACAAAAACATCTAAAACATAGACATGTGAAGACGCGAATATTATTTGGTATATCGACACCAGCAATCCAGTCTTTTGTACGCTTTAGATATAACAATTTAGTCATTCATTTTGATTGAACATTATCATAGTCGGTAGTATCAGCAACATAGTAAAAGTTAAACAAAAAGCAAAATATTTCAGCAAGAACATAATTTAATAAGAACTTGATTCCATTAAAACAACGATGCGTTTACAAAAACATCTAAAACATAGACATGTGAAGACGCGAATATTATTTGGTATATATCATGATTACACTGTTTATAAAACATATTCAACAATGAAGCGAGCGTTCAATTACTTTTCGAATAAAATGCATAGTTATATAATAAAAATTATAACTTCGGGTCCAATATTAATAAATAATTGTTATAAGCGCATAGAACGGGGTAATTGTGTCACTAGATAACCACATAATACCTATACACTTTGTGGGTACTGTCATATACTTAGACAATTAGTTCTTAAATATTTGGACACCTATATTACACGTTCCCTCACAATATAATAAATTCAACATACATATTATATTTCTTTGTCGCTTCACAGAGGTTCATTGTTCTTTGAGACCAAAAATGGCGGATGTATCCGCGACTACTTTAAAACAGAATAATTGCATAAATAAATAAAAACTAGTATCACTTCCGTCTCACTGAGACATGGAAAAGCGTTTCCTTGTCGGATTGCAGCACAGCTGTCGAACTAAATACAATAATTTCCTCGGAGAGATATCCACGCAGTGATAACCCTAGCGCTGACAGTAGCGCGTTACTATAGCATGAAGTGTACTCAGGGTTGTCGATACTCGGATAAATAAATAATTTGCGGATATCTCGGATAATTTTATAAATGCATCTATCTGTATACTTATTTTCCGATGTGTACGACAACCCTAAGCATGCCTAATTACAATGCTGTATAACCTGGTCACCTGGGTGTGCAGTCCCATTGGTCGCCCGCTAACTGAACAGGGTCTCGTTGGGCACGTCTAGATTAAGGTCCATGTTGAGGTCCATGGTGCCTGATTGAGCCATATCGGTTAGTATCACGCCCGATAGCGCTTCTAGGGATTGTCTGACCTGGAAATAAAGATAAATTGTTTTATTGGCCGCGTGATGATAGCAAAGTAAAATACATTGCCTACTCTTCCTACAAGTATGGCAAGTGTCGATTATGGAACAACACAATTGACAGGGATCACGTCAAATAACTGTTCTATCTAGTTTGATATAGGTCTAGATGGTATAAACCTAACTGAACCTATTAAACCTCCAAGCCTGGAGATGACAAATCATGTGAATTAAGTACTAAGTAGTAGTAACTATAATATTAAATTGTAGTACCTAACTTTTACACAAAATATAGAACACTTAAATACAAAATACCCGTTTAAAGTGGACATTGAAATAGACCATTAACATGAAAATGTCAGCACCCGACAACCCAACAAACATGAATCAGACATCAATCAAGAAAATAAAAGATAGAATACAGTTGTATGGAATACGTACTGAATAAATTACCTTAGTAAGTAACAAAAGGTTGGTGGTTAGGAATGAGTGAAGTTCGTTCGCGGCCCGTCCGTGCAGCCGCGCTCGCCATCGCACTAGCTCGGAATATAACTCCTCGCCCGATAATTTTACTATATCCTCCTGAAATACAAAGATACATATTATAAAGTAACAATAGAATAACTAAGTACACTATAACGAAAAAATATATGCTGAAGGCATTCCAAATGTTTTTTGTACTTACTAGTTGCCTTTTTACCCTTAGGACGAGTTTGCTTTACGTTTCAAGTAATCGAAATCAACTAATTCGAGCACCGAACGCACTCTGCGGTCGGTGCTCTGATTGGTTGGTTTATTCGAACTGGCCAATCAGAGCGCCGATTTGATTACTTTTGACGTAAAGCAAACTAGGATTCCTACCTATACAAAATTTAAAAGATAAATTCGATGTTTACATTTTGGTAATTCACATTTAAGTAAGAATAAAGTATCATGATTGTTATCAAACCATTACATAGCATCCTGTATAGAATACTGCTTAATGAATCCCTGTACGATATTACAATTTTCACCCATCATTTTAAGTTCAGGAAACCTACATCGATTTTACCACCTAACTTATTATAATTTCCTGCCAATACAGACCACTTCTAACATACCTGTGAATGGTAAGAAGCTTGATACAATTTGTAAGCAAGTACGCATGCAGTGAACGTGAGGAAGAGGGCGAGTATGGCGAGCAGAGGGCGCCACCAGCGGCCCGCCGTCCGCGTCGTGCCCGCGCTGCCCGTCAGCAGCGCCGGCTGGATCACCGCCGCGCCACCCGCTGTACGCAATGGAAATATTTAGGTTAAATATTGACAATTATTATACAAACAAGTGAGTAGTAAATAAAACTTTATAATTTCTGTAACCGTTTGAGAACCACGGTCAGCTATTGGTGACAAGAAAACGTCCCTTTTAAATATATTATGTTTAGGGATTGTTAATAGCCGACTGTGACGCTCAAAAGGTTAAATAGTTGTTTGTCTAGCACTAGGATAGTCTTTAGTGCATTTAAAAACACCTAAAGCAGGCCGTGGTAACTGGTAATAAGTAAATAACCATGTTAAACTATGAGTTGATTAAGAAATTCTAATAACTGAACACTTATTAACTGTTATGAGTCCTTAACACTAACTAAACATTTCCTCAAAAATCAAAGCAAATCAAACTAAACTCAATGCAATGTCAAGAAAGTTGATTTTCGCGTGCCAAGTTTACCTGCAGCTATAATAGCTTCTGACTCCCGTCTGACAGGCGGTGAGGCGGCATCAGGTTGGTCTCCGCCCGCAGAACTACTGTCGTCTTCAGGCGAATACTCGGATACTTCTAATTCTACTTCCGATGCTCGGAGGTCCTGGAATTGAAAATGTAAAGAATACATTTTTGGAGACTAAAGACTAAGAATGAAAAACTAGAGATGGACAAACGGAATTGAGATGTAAAGGAGTAAGCTCACTTGGTCACACATAAATTCAATTCCAAATTGCAAAAATAACTGCATATAATACTCATTCAGCCCTACCCAAGATGCAAACTAAAAACTTTATTATCATGTAACTACAACTTAAAAAAAAAACTTTCCAGAACATTTAAGATTCGCTTTTACACCTGGAATCAGTTTCCACCATTGTAATTCAATGCAATGGGCATTCTGTCTACAGAAATGAGACGGTTCTATTCAACGATATATTTTTGTCTATTGAAGCAATTACCATACCTGTGGTTTAGGCACAGCTTGTTCAGGTGCTCTAGCGGCTTTCCATACGTGCATCATCAGCTTGTAGGTGGAATCCCGCGACAGCAGGGACCCGAACACGTGCCTCTCATCGCGCGTGCAAACACCCACTGCATTCGGGATTATACGGGCCACCTTCTCCTTCGTTATCCGGAGTACTGATATTATCGGGATTAGTAACTGGAAACAAAGAATTATTATCATTATTATGTGCTATAAAAAAATATAAGTCGAAATTGTAGTATGTATTGTTAAAAATAGATTTCTTTCTTTCCTCTCTGACAACTGACATGGGGGTTAATTTACCAAAATAAGGAAAAGAGGATGCTTAGTGTAGTGTTTTAAAGAAGGAAGGATTTTACAATTTTAGTCTTAAAGGAAGTTGAAAACAAATTCTTTATTCAACCACTCTCTCGTAATATAGGTTGACCCAGTAACCGCTGATACTTTATTTACACTTTATAGTTGTTTTAATGATTGGCAAGATTTGAAATAGTTTATTTGTTATTCCAGACCACAATCTATCCCTGTTCCAAATTTCATCCCGGTCATTACCGCTTTGACGTCATTGAGTAACAAACATACACACAAACACAATGTCACAAACTTTCGCATTTATAAAATTAGTTACAAATCTTCTAAACGATAACAACTACCAAAAGATCAAGTTACTAATTTAGTTATTTTTAGCAAATCAAATGAGTATAAAATACCGCAACGAAGTTATGCGGATCATTAATAAAACCTGTGTTTTAAAAATATATTGGGTTCGTCAGATTATAAGAATTCTTAACATTACTTGCAATAAGTATAATATTTACATTATATCGAAACTATTATAACTAATACAATAGTGACTGCGGCTTCGGCATTTATCTAGTGCAGCTGAGCAAAAAATACTTCTATTCAAAACTAATTATAAAATCGTCAGCATTTATAATCTACACTAATATTTAAGGCTGTAGACTTTGTTTGTTTGAACACGCTATCTCCGGAACTACTGGTCCGATTTGAATAATTATTTTTGTGTTGGATAGTCCGTTTATTGAGAGAGGTTATGGGCTATAGAACATCACGGTGAAACCGCGCGGAAATAACTACAACAGTTTTTCTTAAGATCATCTGAGTCTATTTATAACAGGCGATGTTATGTTACTAAGTAAATATTAACATATTACAACGTATACTAATTTAAGAAACATATTAATTTATACGAAACCATATCATTAATTGAAAGCATATATCTTGCCATACGATTAGCAACATAATTAAAATCGGTTTAAAGTCTATAACGACTAAGCAACAGTGTCATACGACATAGGTCTGATTAATGGCAGCTTGCCACACGATTAGTAAGATAATTACTATCAATTTAAGGTCTAAAATTCTATGCAACATAAAGGTATATAAAAGTTGCTCACCTTGGTCACATATCCGAACACATTGGAGTAGAAAGCGAAGTAGTTCTTGGTGATGTACAGATGACCTTGCAATAGCAGATCGCCGACTAGGGCACATGAATAATCTGGAATAAAAAGAACAAACAATAAACAAAAATATATCTTATATTATGACAGATAAAGTATCTTTTCGTTTATCGGGATTTGAAATATTGGTATGGATATTTTTAAGACAATAATTAATCAAGATAGTACTCTATGCAATTACAACTAAGGTACTTTTTTGTTTAAGACTCGCGTTGGTATGGAATTTTGATATTCAAAATATTTCTTAGTGGTTTCGGTGGTTTATGTAATCGGTTTACTGTTAATTTATAACTAAAACAGTGACTCTTACTATTATAATGTGGTTCCGGATGCCATGAGAATCACGAAATTAGGTAATCGAAAATTTTAAGTAAGTAATACGAACTCTGTACATAAGATTTTTCGTAAAAAGATACATAAGAGGTTTATCTGCCATTGGCTTCGGTTACGTGAAAGCTCTGAAAACAATTTTTTCCCACGGGTTTCACAATGTTCTGGGGTTAAAAATAGCCTTTATGAATCAAAAATCGAAAATCGAGATTCGTTACGCCATTTTGAACTATAACATATGTTTACATTTATCCTAGGGTATTTTCCACAAGAGATGTGCTATGTAGCTATGATACGATGACGTAATAGCTAAGCTGTGAAACTATGTGACCGATTCCACTGAAACTAAACAATGTAGATGTGCGAGGAAGATACGCAGTTCGAGTTTACGGTGTACCGCCAGTAGTGAAGCCATCCATAGCATCTTTCCGTATTAAAAACAAAGCTTAGTCGAGTCCGTTTCCCCCAGTGCTAAGCCAATGAATACGATTGGTGTAAGCCAAACGCATCGAAAGCAACATAGCATAGCACATCTCTGGCGGACAAGCTTCCTTATAAATGCCTTTTCGTCACACACGTGCAAAAGAAACAAAAATAATAATTATTAACCCCTAAACAAGGTCATTCCTAACATATCTAAACAAAGAAGCTCCTATCATATCTAACCCTGCACAAGTCTACTTGAAGACTTTCCACGAAACCGAAGTCACATTAGGGTACACTAGACCTCAAACTTTGTATAACCCACATTATATGTTATATTATATTGTGACCTTATTTGCTTAGGAACCTGTTTGGAAATAATTACTTTTGTGCCCGAATGTTCTTCGTAATATCATTGTACCTAGAATGTTCCATTTGATATTATTTTATTTTATTTTAAAAGTAAGTACCTAGTTATTAAAGTGGTTTATATGAAGTATGTTTTATATCGAGTTTTTATTAGTATTATATATTATTAGGTAATAGTAACCTTTATGCTTGTAAGATAATCATTTCGATAATTTATTATGTACGTTTTTTTTAATCCTCACACTAGGGTTTTGTCCTGTGCCGTGGGCGTGTTTACAAACATGCAACTTCAGACCCGAAATAAAAATTTGTGGATTACACAAAAAGTGGCTCCTTACGGGAATCAAACCCGCTACACATTGCACGACAGCCAGTTGTCCAGCCACCGCCCCAACCGTGCAGCCGATTTAAAGTTATTTTAATTATGCATATTTGGAAAACATGGAATATAAATCATTTTAATAGTATTGCTAATGTTCAATAAAATATGTATTTGTTAACACTATTCGTTAGTTTTATTTTATGCCTCAAGTAATATTTGACCTCGACCGAATCTTGACTTTATTGCATAAGTATTGAGTTGTAGGTATTCTTTATAATTACTTATAGGACTAAGACTACGTTAGTATCTTAGGAAACAATTTCTTTAATAAAATACTAGATTTGAGTTGGCTAAATCCGTAACGAAATAAATGAGAAGATATTATTAGAGTAGAAGAAAAAGAAAACGATGATATCAGATATAGGCATAAATCCAAAATATTGAGAGAATAATCTCCAAATCCCATTAACCTATTTCCATAAATTTAATTAAAGACTAGATATATTATTATTCTTCCCCTATGACGTGGTCTGATCCCGTAACTACGACCAAAACATGTAAAGAGGTCAAATGTCGGGTTCACAAGATTGACGAGAGGGTTCAATGACTCCCCCTCTTTTACGAACACATTATAATGATGTCATACTCAGAATTTCATATTTCACGAAATCTAGGACAAGGCATTGACTTTGAAATAGTATTCTGAAATACTGCTAACTTCTTACGTCAGTAACCTCTTTTTTAGTACCTAAATAGCTAACAGGAAAATCTAAATAATTCCTTATCTGGTTTTTACAGGAGGATTGGTATTGGAAAAACTCTAGTTTTTACGTGGAATTCACCAAGGCCGAATTTAACGTTTTACTTATCGAGTTATTTGTATAGTGACTCAAATTTTTAGGTATCAAAGAAGTGAGTTTTATGATTAAATAGGTACTAACAACTCTTTAGTCAATGAAAAAAAAGACATGCATAATGAAATTCATTACTTATTATTGCTTTACTATCCACACGTAACGCAGCTGATTGTATACAATCACTATCCGTTACATAGAGAAAATTCAAGAACAATAAGGTAGATGACTAATTTTTATTTTAATGTCCGTCTTGTAGATATATAACATTGAAATATTAGACACATATTTTTTATTTTCTTACGGAAACAAATACTTTGAAAGATATATCGATTTGAAATATGGCATGACGTTATTTTTATGTACATTTTGTACGTAGAAATGACGTATTTGCTCCCACTCGGACTAAATAGGTTTTTAATTTTCATATCCTGTCATCATCCAAATCATCCAATCAAAGCAAACACTAGAAAAATCAACAGAAGTGATAAATCAATCGAAATGAAAGAAAAAGTATTTTCTGTTACTGAAACCTGTCTATTTTACAAAGTCTTTACCTAGACAGCTATTTCATAAATCATTACCGAAATCGCTACCAGACGGTAGGTGATGAAACTTCTATTATTCTAAATCGCTGGCACTTAGACTTGCAATAGTATAATTATCTTTTGACGTGCCGTAGACAAGTCTAGTCTGTGGTAGCACTAACTTTCTAACGAGAGCTTTGTGAAAACCGCGATAAAATGATGAGAGTAACGCCTTTCACTTGACATTTTCAGATCTGGATAAAACAATGTGCCTTTATATTTTTTTGCAATCCGTAGATGGCGTTACTGTCGATAAATGTCTTGTTGATTTAATTTATATTAGCAAAAGACCATAGAAACTACATTTTCTACTGCCAGTTTCTGCGTGATCAACATTACAGTTATTAATTAAGAAAACTGCGATTAAGAAAAAAAAAGCTGAACGTGATGTACCTTGTGTATTTTAATCTTAAGCAAAGAAGATAACGTTTTTAAGCCGCAATAAAAGCTTTTAAGTCCTCCTAATCTGTTATAGCTCCTAAATAATAATAAAATTACTTGTTATGAAAGAGCCGAAACGAATATTAAAGAATTCGAAGTTTTAAAACGATTTCAAATTCCATTTCGATTACTGGCAGATTATGGTAGAGTGGAACTCTCGACAAGTCGATTACTTGGCAGTATACATAAACACAGAATCGGATAGCGATAACGCTAACTTTCGCAATCAAAACTTTATACTAGCTATTCTAACTTCTACTAGACTAACGAAATAAAATTTTATTCGTCTAACTGCTTAGTTGGTATCAGGTCAGTAAGATCAGATAATCGTATTACGATTATGATTTTCAGTTTTCCAAAAATTCTCAGCAATAACACAGAGTCCAAAACGACCCCTTTTTTCCTTTTTGTTAAGTTTAAGTTATGTTTTGTTCGTCATTCCCGATTTTTTATTTTATTGAAAAGTTGCAGTTTATTCAGTTGTAACAACTAATAAGTACATATGTGCACTTCTGTTTATGATCAGGCCTTAATAATGATTATAAACATAATATTTATTTGAGATACTTACAATTGAGCACCTTCTCTTCAGGCCCTACTTGAGGAAAGTGCCTTTGGAACTTTTTCTGTCGTGACTTGCTTGGTTGCTTGCCGTCTGTCGTATCACCGGTACCCGTCGCACTAGGCGGTGGAGCGCGTACGGACGGCGCTGAACCCGACAAAGGCTTTATGGCTTGTCTGGAAAGAAAAAGACGGAGAATTTAATACGATAATCGATTAGAGCTAGTTAATCGTTAGTCGAAGTTAAAAGTTATGCATACGTTGTTATTGATAGTTGTTTGTCCCTCCTTAGGACTAGGGAGTCCTACTTATAAGCGGACCTTACGTATGTAGCTACATTCGTCGTTAAGGAATTTGATGTTTTCCAGCCGCATAGTAAATACTTATGATAAGCTATTGGTCATAATTAATAACAAACAATTCCTAACAAAGAAACATATATGTATATCAAATGTTAATAAAAACATCAAAATATAAGATATCCTTTTCTATACCAATAGAAATTTCCATATCAATAAAAGACATTGCTTTCTGCTTTCAGCATTACCATATAAGTTCAATAACAAAATCACTAGAGGAAAACACGACTTTCTATTTTGTTGAAACAATATTCAAGTCTGAAGATAATAAAATAAGATAGAAGTGACTGACATAAATAAGAAAACCTTCAACTGAGGAAACTGACAAGGTAAATGTTACAATGAGGCTATACAGTAACGTTTAAATTATAGCCGTTATAGGCTAATAGGTAATCACATGACATATAATAGGATATTATGTACTATATTTGTAACCCATAAACAATTTAATGACCGCCTCGTGTATAAGGTATAACAGTCTAATTCAGATGACATGACTAGATAAAAACAGTTATTGAGATCGTCAAATCTGGAACTAAAGTAATTATCAAGTTGGTTTATTGCTATGCAATAGACGCAGATGTCAATTATATCATAATACTGATATACCTACTTAATATCTTCTATGCTGAGATCTAGAATCCTTGATTTTTTTTTTTGAGAGTGGAAAATCTTTCAAGGCTTCTCCTTCTCCCGCCTTGGGAGGGGCGTGAGTGTCAGAACCTTACTGACTAAAAACCACCCCGTTCCTTCTCATTTAAGCCAGAACCACCTCTGTTACGTTGTCCGCAGCTCCGGTAGATTCCTTGACCAAGTTTTAAACCCCCAATAGTATCTGATATACAAGAAGCGTTACACGTGAAACATAAAACCTTAATGGCTGCTTTATTTGTTTTAAACGCTATATAAATCGCCTTTGCAAAGAAAAAGAATAACAATTATACCTCTAAATAAAACTATTTGGAAAAAAACATGCAATCCTAATTAAATCAACGCTGGCCCAATAAACCCGTACCATTTCCTGAAGCTTTGAGCTTTACGACTACTAAATAGCGTAACATTATGGTAATTCGGTTACGATACAAATGTTTTACGACACACGAAACGACCCTTTAAACCTATTATTATAAATTACCGGTAAAACAAAGTCAGTAGGTAAATGAAAATAGTCTGTAACGTAAACCATTCCTTTACAATTATAGATTGGGTTGTTGTTTGTTTTTTTAGGCGGTGACCCAACCAATCGAAGCCCTATTAGGTCACTCGTCACTCCCTAAATCTTTTAAAGCGGCCATGCAGGCGAGTACTTCTCACCTGGACCTTTGAACGGATGCCACAAATGAGGTCAGTGGGTCAGTAAAGCGTATTTATTTCTATTCATTCACTGCGTGACCAAAGCGTCACCTCCTCCAATTCAGTCAATCATATCGTTATTTTACCTTTAAAGTAGAAATCATTTTGGACACATAAGAAGTCCCGTTTCATTCATGTGAAAAATGGTACCTACAAGTGAATCGCTTCGCTGCAAATAATGGTCAGGGGATGTTATTGGGGACTGCAGTTGATAGCGAGACTGTTCTCAATGATCTACTCGTAATATACAGATTGCATTCAAGGGAATAATTTTATCGCACAAAAACGTCTTCTTGTATTTTCGGAGACATACACTGAATTCCAACCAAGAAATAATTTTGATAAAAGAACATCAATGGAATTTAATTTAGAAACATTTCACGGCCTACTAGAAACAAAGACAAATTAGCCCGTGTTCTCCAATTACAAAAAATGTAAATGTAAAGCTTCACAACCAAAACAAAGCAACAATATTCAGGAATGAAAAAATTAAAAAGCAAATGCCGGAAAGTAGGGACACTTTATTAAATATATCGTACAGCCAAAAGCGCCGTAATCGCCCGAAAAGGCAAAGTAAAATTTTACTTGAGTAAAAAGAATAACAGTTTCCTAAAAGTAAAAGGTCAATGTTCTGGTTGATAGCACTTTTAGCATACTCTAAAGTTTTATAAAAGAAGTTGAGATAAAGTGGTTCATTATGGCACATTATTACACGGAAATTATAAACTTGTTGATGGATTCCACAAAAATCATGACGAAGGGAATAAAAACTAGTTTAATGTCAAGGGTAAAGTCAAATATTTGTACTAAAATAACACAAGTATCTATAAAAACAGATAATGTTGTTTGACGAGTTACAAGTTATATTTATCGCCATTAGACGAAATAGGTAATCACTTGTGGCTTATAGAGCTGATAAATGGAAACTACGTATTTCATAGCTAAATAAACGTTTAGTACTTCAAAAAGTTGTATTTCTAATGGGTTGGTTGTTGAGTATGGGTTAATCATAACCAGATCTTGTTTTTTTCAAGTGAGAATATCATCTAATTGCTTCTCCCGGCTAGGGTGAGGCGTGAGAGAGTGTCAGACTCTTACTGACTAAAAAGCACTCCGTTCCTACTCCTGTTCCGCGGGCCGGAGCCCCTATTACCGGGCTTAGCTCCGCAGCTCCGGGTCGCATAATCAGATCTAGTCTGCATAGTACAATATTTGAAAAACATACACAAGAACACATTTTACATTTGAAAGACGATTTCATCAATCTACTCCTCTACCCAGTTTCTGCAGTTGCCTTAACTACTAAATATTCGATGCGCAGTAACGATAACTTCATGTTTAATGTAACAACCATGTTGGTTCCTTGTTGTTTCTTTAAGGTCAGGTATGGGTCGGTTTCCTTAAAAAACTCATTCCATTTGTTGAATATAAACCTATCCATACTCTCGTGAGACTATAGGTAGGTATCTACAGTTTTATCATTGCCATTGTACACATTAATTCAGACTGAATTATGAGTAATTAAGCCACTTAATTGTGCATGTAATGGCAACAATTTTTTGGTAGAAAGTTGACTTTGTGTGGTTCTGGCTTCAATTTTCTCTTTTATCCGTTATCTTTGTGAAAACAGGCGGTTTTATTAACACTTGTATAAAGAGGTGCTCATGACATTAATTGGTAGCTGATAATTTAAGTAATTTATACTGAAAGAATGTCTACCTTTGTATACTATAGTTACATTGGAACCAAATAGGATAATTTGGTTCCTAACAAAGTTCATGAAGCCGCAATGTTTCCCATAATGCCATGATTACGGAGCACGTGATGGCCCACGGCGCGGCTCACAATTCGCTGCTAATGCACGTGACTGGCACATAATAAGCATGTTGTTATACGTCACATGGACATCGACGACGAAAGAATACATTCTTTGTAATGGTGTTTATCTTACACCTTCACCGGTGAGCATTTACAGACACCGCTAACATTTCTTTGCATAATTAGTAGAATGATTGCCAAGTTTGCTCGCCGAGTCAACAACCTTATCGTAAGTTATTCAATTGCCAGGAAACGACGCGATATTGTGAGTAATTCTCTACAATTTCAACACAATATTTTATTGAAACTAAATCACTTTCTTTGAAGCGGATTTTTTTAGAAACGCTCTACTAAAAGTACGTAATCCACGTCGTGAAAACGTGATTGATCACGTTTGCTTTAGTCTGGTGTGATCTACAAATCGAGTAATCACAATCAGAAGCCGTATACAAACGTGTTGAGTTGAAAGACCTTACTGACTGTTACTGGCAACATTAATGCCAAACTTCCAAGGTCTTGGTTAAGAATAGAATGCCACTTCCCGCTGCAAATAAATACGTTATTTGAAGAATGGCCGGATTGGTCAGCTGAGCAATGGCCTTATTTGGAAAGTTTCAAGCGAATTAATGCGCAAATACAAAGAGATTGGGGATCTCTTATGATTAAAATTTCGTGGATGGAGTTGTTGATGATACGTTTATAAAACACGTACATAAATACAGATTTCACAATTTTTGATAAAGTTGGAAATATTAGGCCTTCACCCACTTTTTGCATTACATGACCAATTGTCTGGAAATTGCAACTGATTATTTTGTTTAATGGCTTTAATGTTATGTTTAATAAAGGTAAAACTACCAAAACTACGGAAATAATAACACTTATGGACTTTGGAAAATAACTCTACTATCTGATATCAATCGCTTCATCTGCAGGTGTTTTAGTAGATAGACGTGATAAAATAGAAGCCATCATATCATACGATATACCTACGATATATTTATTATCTATTCTGATATTTTGGATGGATCAATGCCGACACCTAATTGTGGGATTACCTAGAAATATTAGAGGCTTTATGTAATATTAATGGAAGCCCATTTGTATCGTGATTGGGAAAAACTCAGATCCAACTCTCAGTAGAGATAAAATATTATTTTGGGAAAGGGCGACAAATGAGCAGCGGATCACCTGAAGGTAAACAAACGCCCTTGGACACCCCCAACAATGACAAGCTATAAGTGCGTTGCCAGTCTTTTGGGAGTAAGATGAGTATGAAAATAAGAGTAAGTAAGTAGGATTTGAGGATTGGGTATTAGGGTTAATAGAATTTTGGATAAATATAATACTCAGTTGTAATATGGAGCCTGGAATTGTGGTTTGTGTGTCACTAAGCTCGCCCCCTTACATCACTACAGGCGGGACGTTTATCTAATAATTGGAATTCAACCGACACATCCGATGAATAAACAAAGTCGTCGTTATGTCTGTCTATAGAGGATTCTTTTTAATCTTATTTCCATGAACCTTATGTAGGTAAGTACTAAGTACGTGTAAATGACAATGTATCTTAGTTTAACAAACGTTGCCATTATTTATGATTGTGGGGGAAACAAAGACTATAGTTTATAGTTGACCACGCTCGCTTAGTGACGGGACCGAAGTATCCAGACACAATGATCGATTCACTTAAAACATTGTTTTGAAAACGGAAACTGTTATCGCTTTACTATTGTATGTGTCAATAATGACATTATATTAATTTTAATTCAGTTTTGTGAAAAATAGAGGTTTGTTTTTAAGAGGGGAAAATCATTAAATGACTTCTTCTGCCTTACGCGAAGCAAGAAGGATTTTCAAACCCTTACTGACTTAGAACCACCCCTTCCTACTTCTGCTTTTCGAGACGGAGCCCCAGTAACCCACTTGGCAGAAATGGATGCTGCCAAAGTATTTTAGCGTTTCATTTAAAGCAAGAAAATAAACCTAAAATCTCATAAATTAAATTATCGAATGATGTAATCTTCCAACAATCACCATTTATCAGTTTCATATTTCAAATTGAAACATTATAACATTGACATAACTTCTAAATAACCTTATTCTTATCAAAAACTCATTAATTGATATCGTACTGGCCTAAATAATTCGGTATGTATTGATTTCCGACTTACATTTTATTTATAGACTCGGGAATATTCCCTAAAGGATACAAGTACAGAGCGAAAGGTCCAGAATGTTTTTCTACTACACAAAGCTTCATACTACGAACTCAGTCTTTCGGAAACATTATCCGCATGAGAAAAGCAATTCCAATTGAGAAACGCGATCCCATTAGGATTTTCTTTCTCGAAAAGAACTGTTAGATCTACCGTAAACCTTTTTTATTTTCTGACCACATCCTTGTAATGGAGACAAAGAAGGGAAAATAAAGATCAGAGTCAAACATAAAAATAGTAAATGGACGAAGTGTTAAAAACACTATAGACCTGAACTTCCAAATAAATATAATTGTAACTAATAAAAGATCTGAGAGATTCAATAGGCTACAGGAGGACCAAAAGACAGAAAATCTCACCTCTTTAAGAAAAACACACCCATTTTCCCAACAAGCACAGGAGAACACCGGCTTCAAAACGACAACACGTAGAACTGACCAACAACCGTATTTGTCCCAGGTTATATGCATCCATACAAAATTTAGGATCCCAGAGCAAAAACATATCCCTATGGACATGATAAAATCTGCCTTATTCCTATAAAGATAAGGATTGATAGATCTTGTACTAAATACATAAAACATTATATGACGCATGAGTTTACGCAAGTTATTGAATTTTAATATGTCACGGATAACAGGGAGCGGTACGGCACCGTGTTTATCATTCAGGGCATATGGAGATTGGAGAATAGTTCGATGCAGCTTGTTATTCAGGTTTCAATGAAATGTTAATGTCGATAAAATCAGGTTATTTTGATATCGTCAGTAGTTGCAATAACGGAATATATAATATATTTGTTATGAAATTCACCATAAAACGGATTACGTAGCTTCTATTAAGTAAATTTTTATAACGGTAAAAAAACATCGTGAAATATTTTCATAATATCCATTAAGTATACGATGAAATCATCAATTTAGAATTTCAATTATATTTCCAATCAATTTATAATTTCGTTAACGAATCTGCGGATGAGCGGCTGACAGAGACGAGATTTATTGGAAACGTTTCGCCAATTACTTTTGTTGTTTTAATAATAGAGATCAAATTATGCAGATGAATTTGTCACAACTTCAGTCATATTTTGTCAATATACTTACATTATTTGGGATATTCATGTCGTGTCTTATTACTGTAGTGGAATAATTTATATTCATTTTTACAAATTCATTGACTGTTCTGTCTAAACAATGCAAGCAAGGAATGTGAGGAACTATGGAAGTATGAATTAGATAACAACTTAAGTTAAAAAATTTGGTTTGTTAACTCTAATAAGAGTGATAAAATTAACATTTAAGGCAACATTTTGTGGGAAACTTCATTATTATCTACCTTTAGTCTTGAGATTTTTTTCAATGTAATCTGTATTAATCTGCATTCTTAAAACTGTATGACATAAATAAATTCACAGGTCAAGTACAAGTCATTAAGTAAGTCTGATTATTTTTAATCATTTCTCATTACACAGTTATTATGAGATTTAATTAGAAACACAATAAGTACAATAATTCGTTTAACAAACAGGATCTTACCCTCCATTAACATCGTTGATATAGATGCTTTCGGCACTCGATTCATCAGAGTACTCAAATGAAGCGTTGTCCACCATTCTTCACTATTTTCAATACACACACTTAACAACTTCACATTTTCACAATAAAGTTCCAAGTGCTTTAACAAGAAATCAAAGGACGGAACATTAGGAAACTAGTTGAAAAGGCAATAAAATGAAGGTACCTATTACAGATGAAAATAACTATGACTTCGACCTAATAGGCAATGTTTAATGCAGCTGCATAGGAAATTGCAATTGTTTTAGAAGGATAATATGGAAACTCGTTTAATAGCATTTTAATTAATAGGTAATTCATTGTGTTTTAACTACACAACTTTAAGTACTTTGACACAGTAAGTCTAGAACGTGAGGTGTAAAGATTTAACAACATGTTTGCCACAGCAACTGCAAAAACCGACTGTACTATAAAGCAGCTGGTCGCTGAGAATAAGGAAAATACAAATGACTTATTAGTATTACTGATATTAAATCGAACTGTCGAGGTCAGTGAATTAATTCGAGAATTTCGCGAAGTCATTCAAGCTTCCTTGTAAAATTCGAATCTCAGCAATTCATCTGCATCCTTCACTGACTCAATGTTTTGACGGGATGGATATTTGTGTACATTATGCTTCGAACCGAGCAGTATAAAGATTTTGGTTGAATCATAAATCAGTTGCAAATTACTTTCCATCAACACTAAGCCTACTTATTTTAGCTCGAGTTGTTTATACTGTTCTCAATTGTAGACACGGTTATATCTAGCCAATTATATGAAACTGTTCACCAGAGCCACTGCAGGCAACGATCACGCAATGTGTACAGAAAATTGAGCAACTAGAAACACGAAACAAAATTATATCTGTAATCAACGACAGGATTAGTCACCGGTAAATAAACAGGTGTATGGAATATAGGTAGATAAACAGATTAAATGTATAGGCTGATAAATCGCCAGGGACTGATAAAACAAAAATAGTGTGAATTATCAGAATATTCCAAACCTATTTGAACACCTGAAACACTTCAACAAGTGGGATTATATCGTCACAATCTCAAAGCCAACCGCCAAAAAATCTTTCGTAAGAAATTCATCAACAAGATAATTAGTGACGGCTTATGTTAAGAGGCAAAAACCGACAGTCTGTTAACTTTGGAAGCATTCAGGAGATTAGATAAGCAAACTGATCTGTTGAGTTGAAGACTTCAAAGATTCTTTTAATAAAATATTGAATGTTAAAGTCTATGTTTAATAAATGTAATTAAACAAACTCTCTCCACAACGCTATAAAAATAAAGCAGTAACTTAGAACGATGACATAAATGATCACGCTGCCATGCAATGCGGGGTCAGTGGAAATTGTTCAGTTGAGCAAAAGAGGACGTGCAAACCGGTCGCAAAATCATTACAAGTAAGCAAGTAACGCGACAGATTTACTACATTCAACGTGAATACTATCCGGTTCGAAGACAATAACAAAACATGACCGCACAACATGTGGAATCACGAATTCGCTAGCTCGTGGTATTGCTAACATATTTCTCTACACATCACTGATATAAAACCAACCGGTTCGAATATTAACACACACCACACCACACTCTACGTTTCCACTAAGTTACAACACTAAAATAGACGAATCACAAGTTTACGAACGCTGAATTAATAATTAAGAATTAAAAATCGAGTAACAAGACACCGATGTAGTCTGTCCGCGCTCGCGAGAATAACTGTTGAAAACAGTTATACATAAACGTATCTAGTTATAATATCGATTGTGTATCGAGTACGGACTAATTTATCGCGACGATAAGATAGAGAGCTTCGAGTAAAGCAAAACATAATAATTTTAGACCTTGTAGGTCACGTAACAATTTTATGAATAAAGAAATCCAACTTGGTTTTGAAGGATCGTAATGCTGGTGTATAGAGTTCAAGTGAATTGCACGTTCAAGTCCAACGACCTTGTGAATCGGAACATATAAATATAATAACGCAATATCTCGGCCGACGTGCCGGCCTGCAGTGTAAACGAGTGTTATTGACATCGAGAAGTTCGGAGAGAAAGGTAACACAAGAATCGTACGATCGGAAGACTCGAATCACCTGAGCCCCCATTCACTCGGTCCACAGCGGAACGGTACAGTGCGAATGCTAACGCGAGAATACACTGACTGGAAATATAATGTTTGCAAGCAAGTAAAGCGATAATGTTTATAAACAAGCATGGTACCGACAGAATACAATAGATTATAAAACCTAAGAATTTGTATTAAAATGTGACATCTCATAGACATGATTCAATAGTAGAATGTTTGTTAAGATATGAATTTTATAAGCAACAACATTGAATGCAAGCAGATTATGATTAATATGGAAATATACATGTTTAAAAGTATTCGAAGCTGTTGGGAATTCCCAAACAGTGCAGCCGACAATTATTGAATTCGAAAGGCTAAAATAAACTGTAATGAACAAGGATCTTGGGCTGGAATTTCCAGCTTCTCTTTATTAATTATTGAAAGTGGTAAAGCTATACATCTGGCTTTTCCTATCTTTGTGTTAAACCAAAATAATCCAATGACAGTAAGGATTCGCACGATTTGTTACTATGACTATAACTCGATATGAGGATAAATCCCTCAGATAAGGAAATACAATAAGCCAACTGTTGTGCTATCGTTACAAGAGTTCGCGCGAAACGAGGGCAAGCCGGGAACATCAATATTATCTGCGTTGATTGGACAAATGGGCTCAACAACTGTATTGCTGTTCACACGTGACAGCGACACGTACTTTGTACAAACAATACTATATTTAATCCTAATCCAGCAAGGTTAATTTTCGTTTAATGAGTGTACATAGAAGGTAGAGTAATTTATTAATTGAAGTTTTTTGGAAATTAGCTTATGGAACTGGACTTTCACAATACGCTCACTCCACTGTTACAAAAGATTTACTTAAAAATGCACAGTAGAAAATGTAAATGAAATCATCCGGTTTTACCTTTGATGCTATCAATGCCTCGTCCTCGAATACAACATCAACAGTACTAATGGAACTTTGTGTTATTATGCCAAAACCAACAAAACAGAAATAAGCCATCATTTCTATCTGTATTGTGCAATGTGTAACGTTGCAAATCAAACACGTCATGAATGTATAACCTATCTTTGATGTTCAACATACGCAGGAAGAGCTACGCAACTTTGATTTTGGGAATTTCTCATTTGCTTATTCGTTAATTCCAAGTATTTTGCTGTCTTATGACTCAACTTCAACTAACTTTATCTAAAAAAAGTCTTCAATAAGTAATCCTGTTATTAATAAAATGTCGCATGGGAATCTACTACAATAGTTTTGTCGATATTCGATAGCGAAAGCGTAATTTTTTTGTATGGCAAATTTTAGTTCCACAGGTGACCGTTAAAGGCGCTATAAAATTTGACATACAAAAAAACTACGTCGCCACTAGCGACTATCGACAAATAAAATTGCTTCTAACTCATGGTAGAGGTACAGAATATATTCACGTGAATATTTTGTAAGAAAACTTTGTGGCTAATGATAGCGTTTCGTAAAAGGTCTTCAACCTGATAAGTAACAAGTTTGCAAGTATCAATTTGTCACGAAGTATTAGAGCTAAGTATAATTTATGAGGATTTTTATGATCATAGACATTTTATACACTGGAGACAGTAAAATTTATTACATCATTAATAATATTTGGCTGTCTTGTAAAGATGAGGTTGATTCATTTTGATATTGAAATTCTCAGTTTAGAGAAAGACTCTCTTCAGTAGTATTAGTTTCAAACCAAAAATAGTGGCATCACCAATAGCCACATAAAAGAAGATTTCCAAAAATATACTGCTCAGCAGCATAATGAAAAAGAAGCCTAAACATGATTCCAAATTATCTAGTGGCCCTCATATGAATAACTACTCGTATTTAGGTGAAACTTAGTAAGATTAGATAGGTGCGAACAAGTTATTTGTAGATATCCTCGATAGTATAATGGCTTGACGTCAGCAAACTCTACACATGAACGAATATTTACAATAGAATACGCTTTGTGGTGGGAAAAATTCTTAAGAGTCCCTCATAACATTATAGTGTATAATTATCAATTTGTAATCCAAAGAAATTGAATAGGGAAAATAATGTTTTGCATTTCAGAACTGCTATTTAACTTTGTGCGCATGTGCACTAGTTGCTGACAAAATGTTTGTTATGGTAGCTCAGGATGAGTAGATGCCTTCCATTTCTTGGAAGTAATAAAGTCCAAAAAGTTTTGGATATATTTTATTGCACAATTAGGGAAAGATAGAGACTCGTATTAGATCCCTTAAAATAAACTGGTGGGTCGAAGTAATAAGTTCGAGTCGCAGACAATTGGGTACCAATGAAATCACAAACACATTATAATATGAGTCATAATAAATTTTGGTTTAGAATCCTAATAGGATTGCTAATGATTTACTGGTCTAAAAGTTTTAGGACATTGTTACTCGTCAAAATGGGTAAAAATGTTTACCCATCCACTTTTAACAGGTCTTTCGTTACAGCAGTAAAGGGTCAAATCTTATTTATTGGTAAATTACCCTAGTTTTGGTGAACTTAGTTTACAGGCGATAACCTAACCTATGACTTTGAGTATAAATAACTGACAGCCAAAAAACCTACATATCCAAAAAAAACTTGATGATAAGAACACCAATAATCTGTTGTAACTGTTTTAATTTTGTTTCTTTACACAATTTATTTTACATAACTATTATATGAATATGGAAATGATAAGTATTATTAGCAAATATCTCAGGATTGCGGGTTTGACGTAAAACGACATTTTGTAAACATCCGCAGTTAAAAATGGACCATGTTTACCTCTGGGGTACGATAAACCTAATATGATAACTCAAAGAATAGGAATGTTGACCATTAATCAGATTATATTCCCTAACAAAGCAAAAAAAAAAGCTAAACATTTTTGATGTTTCGCTTGCTAGCTACGAAATAATTTGTATAAGCCGTATCCAAATATCTTTAGTTGTCTTTATAATGCAATTTGAAAGGTTACCTTTCCTCTTTGTCCTGTAATGCTACGGCCTCCATATTGTCCAAAAACACAACACAAAAGAAATCAGCACATTACAACTTTAGATCGAAAGAACTAAACAAAACACCTGATACTATTTCATACTATACAAAATCAATAATTTCTAAATTACGTTCTACAAACGATTGCTTTGACGACGTAAACATATCTAAAGGAATGGTCTGACCTGTACGAAATGATATTAATCATCCTTTAATCGCAGATAATGTGTTATTGATAAAAAAAAACAAAATCGTTTGCCATTCAACGTGTTACCATTAATAAAGATTGGGTCATGCGTACAATGACGCGTGGGCTCAGATAAGGGCAAAAAATTGCGAGTAAGACGAGGATTTGAAGAATTACCTGTAATATGTCATTGTAAATCAGACTACAAGAGGAAAAGCAGAAAGTCCAGAATACCATCTTTCAGATCTGCTACACTACATTCCTGCAAATATGGGAGACAAGAATACTTCCAAAGTGATTTGAGAATCTCTTCTCCATGAGTATCACTTTCATATAATTAATTTCTTCGTCACAGCTATATTTTTCTCAATTTTCCAACATTCCAGTCATTTGAAATGTTTCAAAATAGCAGTATTTTGATGCCGCAGCGCACTCATAAGTGTCGCAATCACGACAGTTTTAAAACCACTTCCGCGATTTCAAAGACAGTTACATTTTGTATCGCGTTCGCGACGGCTTTTTTCCGCAAGAGCAGTCGTGGATAAAAGCTGTACATTTTTAATAGTTTCAGAAACATGTGTTCCAGTTTCCACTTAGGCAACCTAGGCTTGTTCTGACTAATGTATTTCCCATTTTCGACAGCGCTCGTGTTAAAGTACCATTAAATTTTTATTTAGATTTCAATACAATTGAAATAAGTACTTGATTTGTTCTAATTTGTATTTAGGGACTGGGTCAATAGTCCACAGACCAGTTAGCCTATACAAAAGTAGTTGCCCTATAGGCTACTGGGTCAGCAGGACTGTATTGGGTAACATTAGTCGACATATTAAATTACTTCATCCTTGATTGAGTATTGAAGACAGTTCCATTCCTCAGGAGCGTGCAATTTACATAGAAACCCTCTCGGAGCAAGATAACTAAGTACGTGTGGTGCATTCTGAACAACCAAGTTCGTTATGAACATGACAATCTGTATACGGTAACTAGATTTGTTGTTCATGTGAACTAAGAATAGACTAAGATTATTCTAATCTCTATCTTATAAAAGTTTAACTGATAGAGGAATAACAAACAACATTAGATGCAAGTCTATTAATAAACCCTGAATACTATTCCAGACATATACGGATATATATGGACAAAATTCCCAAAAATATTTGAGCCGAGATCTCTCTGACGCGTTTGCAACATTTAGAGCTCGCTGCTTTACAAACAAGGTATTCATAAATCCGCTGTAGCCATATCGAAACTATCATAAAGATTTGTAGTTAATCTTATCAATTGAAAAACCTCTTTTAAGCTCCATATTCCACCAGTGCACGTCTTTTGGATGACGATTCCTATCAATGTGCCGTTCAGTATAGTACCAAAAAATCCTTTAAATCCAATACTATGAGGAAATAAGAGTAAGTACTTACTTATCATGCTTAGTGGATCGAGGGTGTGGTTCGAGCTGCAGCGGGGTGGCGGGAGCGGAGCGCGGGGCCCCACACCCGCCACCCGCCGCGCCAGCCGCGAAATTGCCGGTTGACCTGAAACAAGCAAACATACACACATTCAAGCTTCAAGAATTGACATCTCGTATAGTATATGGGACAAGTGCCATTTATTTTTTGCTTAATTTGAACAGTCTGTCCTCTTATTTGACAGACTACATCCGTATGTACATATAAGGACTGTTTAGGATTTTCGCAATCTTGCGTTTACAAGGCCCTGCAGGTTAAGATGCAAACTAAGACTAAGAACAGAGTCTTTCTATAACTAAGTAAAATTTGTAGTGTATGATGTGTAAACCTTAAAATTTAAAGAAAACATTTAAAATCGCAAGGCAAACCAACACGTATTGCATACCTATCAAAGTGCCTTAAATGCCTTACGGCATGCAGAAAATATGCAACAACTCATCAATTTCGATAAGTAGTAAAAGTGTAGTATAAAGACTTCACAACGGACTATAAATATTAGATCACAATTACTATGAATACTCAGTACCGTAAACTATTCACATTGTTCGCTGACTTTTGTTTAATTCCTAGTTTAGTACCCTTGCCGTCAGAGCTACGATTAGCATTGTCATTTCTATGAATAATCTCACAACATCATAACACAGTTACACATATTTATTTCAAGCCTTTAGTGATGAGTAGGATCCTAAACAGAATATGTCGTAATACTTGTTGGCAGTAAATAGCCCTAAAAACTTTTGGTCTTTTGGTACACCTTCTTTTAGGCTAGTAGAGTTACCACCACAGCCTTTTAAACATCAGTTCCACAACAACCATGTTCCGACAGTTCATAACTATTGTATGGGGGAAAAGGTACACAATCCAGGTTTAGGTCTAAAAGTTAAAAATAGGTTAACCGTAAAAAAACACGAAAGAACATTAAACATTTTCTGCACAAAAGGACCACAACGCCCTCTAGATTACAGCTATTGGTTATAATGTCAAGTAAATCGTTTGGAAATGTATCTCACGAAACCAATAGCAAAATACCCTATTGTAAATAGGGAACAAATGGTATCTGCGTGCTCGCCCAAAAAAAACTAAGGGTAACAAATCAAATGCCAGTAGATCCCCATAAAATGCAACAATAACTAAAAAATATTAGCTATTTAAAGTAACTGAAAAGAAATAACTACATATTCTATACTTGTATGTACTTAAAATAACAACACAATACACCAACCACAAACCGTTGAAATGACCTTGGATAGCAAAATTTCAAACCGACAACGGATGCTATTAAAATTACCCTCATACCTTTTATACTTAGTGTACGTGTAACTCCTTCGTCTTAATGTAGTTGTCGGAGGAGGCACTAAGTAAGAAGGATGACTTCTGATCTTCCTTCCGACTTTTTTACGAACCATTGTGCACCAAATTCACAATCCAATTCAAACGAGACTACATCAAGTGTTAACAATACAAACACTACTGACGAAACTTCAAAAGCACTACACCTTATGAACCTATTGCCATTTGAGAACAATGAAAGTAAGTCCAAACATTATCATCTTTGGAACAATCACTTATCAACATACGACAAACCACAACGCACGTCCTACTTACTAATAATGCACACAAATATTTTCTATTTTATATTTTTCACTTCGATAACAAATTGCGGTTTCATTAAAGCTATGGTGACTCTGTAACACGACCACTGCGCTATAAACTAAAACGAGACTACGAACATTTGTACAAATAACGACTCTGTGAATATAACAAACATATTTCGTAGACAATACATATTCTGACAGCAAAAAGCATGTAGGTATACGCATACGCTCTATACATACATAATCGTTATGAGTATATTATAACGAGTCACAAAGTCCGATTGCAATTAGGTACAGCATTATTGTAAAAAACACACAACTAAAAAACGGATTAGTAATCATTATATAGAAAATGATACTTTAGATTTGTGCAATAACATTTAAAGTCATGATTCACTAACAATAGTTATACGTAATCAACAGAAATGTAGAACTTAGCATCTACAAAATATCCGGAGCTGCGGACTACCTAGCGGGTTTAACGGGACTTCGGCTAGAAAAGCAGGAGTAGGAACGGGGTGGTTTTTAATCAGTAAGAGTTTGACACTCTCTCGCCTCGCCCAAGGCGGGCGAAATCACTGTATGATTTTCGCCCCTTAAAAAAAGCATCTACAAAATCAATAATAAATAAAACAAAGTAGAAAGTGCCTACTGTATGAATGAAAACTTTACTTACATATAGGCCATATTCTAATCCTAAAGCATCATACAATACAGTACAGAATACGACAATAAAAAATACATAAAATACAATAGATAAGGACACTATGTTCCTCATTTTAATGCTTGCCTTGACCCCGTTATGTTAATTGTCTATGAGCGCCTAAAGGGACTAGGCGCAAACAAGATGTTCTCTCATACTCAAGGACGACATTCTTTTACGTTAACACATCCAAGGATAGGAAACGCGTGTTATCGCAGTAACTATATACTTGTACAATAAATTATCTTACAACTGTTATATCTGCAACAATAAGAGAACAATACAATTCATTTACTGCCGATTTCAGTGACCGATCTCGATCCGATTTTTGACTTTAGTTCTATAGAGTTTCTGTATAAAATGAAGATATCCAAAGATTCTGGATTAAGATCGTTTATTAAAATTGGCAGTTGATGACGTGTCCGTCCGACTCTTGACGAATTACGCCTTTTCTTTCACGTTGCCACGTTAGTGCGGATGTGACTAAAGGCAATTGCAAAAGAAAGAAAAAGACAAGCCAATAAAGATGAATGATCCTTGCTTTGGTGAACATAATCGTGAAAAAAACTAGGTATAATATAAAGATACAAACAAATGTAATCACCTTATTTCATCTCTCATATTAATTTCCTGTAATCCTATAAGATTTTCTGTCTTGAATACTTATCTTCAAATATCCTACTAAGTACGTAGGCAATAGATGTGTAAAGGATAAGTATACAAGTAGAAGAAAAGCAATAAAGACAGGCGAGATTGGTATCGAAACGAAAATAAACTGTGAGCAGCAGGCGCCCGACAGTCTGACGATATTGTTTCACGTGTTCATATAGAAACAATCATAGATGGCAACAGTACCGAAAATATGATCCATTCAAACAAAGATGGAAGCATTTCAATCAATGCAACATTATAAGATAATGGATTCTAATATCTGCATAGATATAACAACTATAAACCATAAGTTAGTTTCGTAGAAGACAACAAAACACCAATAATAGTCAACTAAATTACACTCCACTAAATTATAATAGCCTAAACAGTGTTCTGGACACGAGAATAATCCAGAAAACAATTCCAGCTACTGGTTATATTCAATGTCTTGTTAATAAAAACAAAGAACACTTTAAACTAACTGATATTTCGAAGAAGCTGAATAAGAAATAAGTTTTAACCGCTTCCGCCGCAGGGCAAAGTGCCAATAACATTTACGTTATATCTTCATGAACTGCTAAACTTAGGAAAGACTAATAAATAATAAGATTATTATAAACAAGAAAAGAATAAAAAAAATTTAAAGTAAAAATAGTTTTATAGTTACTTGACAAACGTTTTCTCAATCGAAAAGCATTGAACATGATCTTCCTTAAGTAACTGCAAAAATATTATGTTGATATGATTAGTAGCTTAGTACTTACCTATTAATATCAATACATTTTAAAACACAGAAACTAATCAACCCCATAAATTCAAGTTCTCAGAAATATCGACAAGTTCGTGTCCTTCAAGGGTTGGCATGCAGTTGGTGGTGAACTTCACATGTGAAGCAGCACACATGTTCAGCTTCTACGCATTAGAAATTGTATTATAAACCCAACCACATTAACTACTAGGTACTTTAACATAAATATGTAAAGTCTTACTCTAATATTGTGTTCCATAGCAAGCTCTTCAACTAGTTACTGGTTGCACAATAGAACCCTCGTCCTACATTTTAACAATATTTCTAGTAATTTTTTAAACATACTTTCAAAACATGAGGTGTTATTTGAAGAATACTTCTCGTATTCTATCATACTCAAGTTTCTGTTTATAAACTATAGAAAAGTTAGATTGGCTCACACGGTCACTTCATTGCTAACGAGGAATCGAAACGAACATGAAGTATATCGGGGTAATAGTAGTGGTATTTTTGAAAATTCTTTGTTCTGAAAGTGTGAGTTTTTATCAAAACATTGTTTCCTAGAATTCTGAACTAGAGCTACTTTTGTGTGCTTGTGTATTTTAGAGAATGCTGCCGATCAACTATGTGACCATCGATCCTAATCTTTATGAGCCTACGTCAGTCCGGGTGCGCCCTCAATCTCCTGAGAGTGAAGAGAACCCGCATGAAAAAGTGATTGGACTGCGGGAGCCATACGAAGAACGTGATTCTGAAGAATATTTCGACTATGACAGACCACAAAGCACTGATACTACCAGCAAGGTAAGAAACTAAATCCACGTAGCATATCTAAGACGTGAGCTAAGCACTTTTTTAATAATATTTTCTGTGATTGTCCAATTTACAGCCGTGTGCTGTCGTGGTCTTATCCAACATGCAGAACCCAAATATGCAGTCGCTGTTACGCAAATATAGATATGACGCAAATGGTTAGAACAATTAGCATATTATTAATGTTTAAATATTTTATTTTTAAACTTTAGTACATACTTAATTTTACATCTGACATAGGTGTGCTGATACCGAGCAGTGTGAAATACTTCATTAAGTTGCCCCAAGGTCTTCGAGCGTCGCCTGTCCTCGTGCCTTTGAACGACAAGGCTTTTTCACCTTTAGGCGGATTTGTGAGGTACGTTAATCCATTTTAAGTTGACGTGAAGCATTACTGCTTCCTTTGTTGTGTGTAACTCAGATATTCGAACAATAAGAATTATAACTTGACAATATAATTTGCAGATACTACAAAGAAGTTCCACCAATTCCCCATGCTTGGTGAAAAACATGTCATCCGGATATCCAAAGCCATACAACGACCGCCATAAAATATAAATGTAATCAATGCTTAGTTTACTCCTTTATTAATTTATGTTATAATGAAATATAATCAAGTTTAGTCTGGTGAAATACCCCTTAATCATTTTCTGTCGACTCATCGAACACGTGTAACATCTGTTGTGTCTCATATGCTAACGTCAACGAATACTGCAAACAATATAGGTACGTGAGAACTGAACTAGTGTAGAAATCGTTCGACCTTGTCAAAGTAGGGAAAACATAACAAAAAGTATCATTATAATACCGTAAGAAACATGATGAAGATGTTTACCATGTTCTTAGTAGCAAGAGTCGCCGATGCGGCAATTTACGAGAACGGTCCAATAACTTGATTGAATTAGGCCACCTCTTCTGGAACCTATAGACATCGATTGAGAACAAGTGGTATAAGAGGTCGAATGACGTCAACCAAAACAGCGCGGTCGCTTTTATTTGGTAACTTATTAACAAATTTTCCCTTTGATGTGTTAATTAATGCTACATAATAGGTAGATTGAACAAGATGAAAGCAATTCAAAGAAATGCCTTTTTCTTTATGAATATTACAGGAACAAGCAAAATGTAAGTACATTGTATATGTAAATTGTAAGTACCTACTTTCTCCTCTTAATTTTTTTCCATCACATTCATTAACCGTTCTACTCAAATAAGGCTTCATGAGAATGAATAATTAGCTGAAGATTAATTAACTAAGCAGTTTTGCTTTTCGTAGGTCAGAAACTCCGTAATATTCAGAAGTCATACTGACTTTCATATTCATTTATTAATGTGAACTTGAACAAGTTCAAAAGTCAAGGGTTCCTTTTCAAAGATTAATATACTTCGGTTAAAGTTTATTGCCGCCTTGCTCGATGCTCGCCTCGCTCTCGTGGTTTTGCGCTCCACATTCATTTACCAACACCTATAGAGGTGTAACATAATTTATGAATCTACTTTCTTGTTGAATTTGTTCCAATAAACGTAGATTTCTTTTAACGTGAGTTTACAAGAACATGTGAAAATAAAGATAACACAAGCGTTATTGAGTTCTATGACGCCATTGCACGCCTTAACGCCTTTCATACTGAAACACATACTTGTAGTACAGGCACTGAAGGGTGTGGCTAAGAATAGGCACGATAAAGAAGCAAATATGTGAACTGGCCTGCGATGACGTCTTAAGGGAGAGGCTTAGTGCAAAAATCAATAAAGATAAATCTACCATGAACAAATTGTTACACAATTGGATCGAGTAAAAGACCTTAAGCACATTAAACAGTGAGAATATAATACCTATAAAACATGTGTCTGGCAATTTAAAGATATACATTATTACCTTTACCTACGCAAAAATTTCAGATCCCTTGATGATTTCAAAAGTATTTTGTGCCTACTACAACTATCAGTATTTAAGATAACGAGAGAAGATTGTCTCTCAATCAGAAATCATCTTATCATTCTTCGCCATATGTTGCAAATGACGATAAAGTCAACAGGTTATTTACAGTTGGTACATCTTGCAAGAGATACTCCTAAGCAAACATCTTATACAGTAATCCCTATCATAAATTGCAAGCCGTTACACGTTTTTCTTCATTAACTCTTTATCAACGATTGATGTTACTGCGCATCGCATTCATATAATATGGCTGTACTAGCGAAGTAGTTCATGGCTGAGAATTTTCTCGAGTTTTCGTACGACAGGCTAATAAACCTTCTAGACTAGTTTTATGTACGCTGAACCTTCAGTATAACTTACATTCACTCACATCTAACCAGTAACACCACCAGATATTAGAAATAACTATATGCAGCAATAAAATCGTAAACCTTGCAACACTAGATAACTAAAATCAAGTGAGTTTATAGACGCAAATCCAACGCAAATGAAACTAGTTTTGGCAAAATCACGATTTCAATTTCGTAAAACGCAATATAGTTAGAAATAACTTACATAGGCAATTATTGTAATTTAAGCAATATAGCTCCCATTTTTTACGCTGTACATATTTTCATGCCAAAAGCAGTACACTTGGACCTTAATAAAAGTCTTCCACAGATTGATGGTGTCATCTATAGCCTTTTCTAGGCTTTCCATGTGATAAAACTGGAAGCCAGTCTCTTGATTACCGTCTTTTTCTTGCTTCTTCACCAATTGGAATTGTGTATGCTCCAAACATTACAGAAACTCTTGAAGAGGAGATAGTAGGTACCATAATAAATGCTATACCACCGCCATCATAATTCCAAGAGGCAATACACATCGAAGGTAATGGTGTACTAATGGCAGCCATAAAAGATAACGTACTCATCTCCCATTCTATGGCTTACAGTTTACGAGTATCGCTACTAGTTATTCAAGTGCTCGTATCTATCGACTTCAGTTGTGTTTATGCTGAATAAACAATGTGCATTCAATACTATCACTTCAAATAGAAAACAATAATTCTTGAGTCAAAGCGTCTGTATTTTTACTTTATATTGGCTGTGCTGTATCTTCGTACATTTGTTCATTTATTTTGGAATCGATTTCATTGGCTTAAAAAGTCTTTATTTATATCTCGAGACCTTTATCAGGAAACTTTGCAATTGCTGCGTAGCATGAGATGTGTCACTTTCAATATCAGTTTGTTGGTTCTAAATATTATCTTCAAATTCAGAAGAGAATACTATTGATATGTAAAACAGATCCAATCTAATCTTTGACATATTATTTTATTTCTGAACAACGCACGTGCTCTAAAGATTAACTACAGAGATTTCCTTTATTAATAAAATATCACGTTGGATTTCTTTTCTAGTTACTTTAATTTTAAAGTTTTATGTAAATCGTCCATTGCTCCGAGAAACTTTCTACTGAATATTCAGAGGCAAACACTTTCTTTACTCAGTTCTCTTTAGAATCCCTGAAGGGCAGAAGACGAAAGTACCATCAAAGTAAGCACGTTCCATTTAGTAAATGAGGCTGCAGAACGATCTATCAAATAAATTCTGCACAAAACGAATGATCCCTTTGCAAACGAATTTCTAAAAGCAAAAGGTTTTTTCCAGCGTTAACCGCACGTGACCGTAATTCTTGCTTTACGCACTCGTGGTTAACGTCCGGTATTTTAGTTGGTAACGAACACATAAAATTACATAGTTAAAGTCCAGACAACGATCAACACAAATTCTTTTACACTAAACAGATTTGTTGTAACATACAACTTTTTTTAAGAAACTGCTGTAGGTTTCTAAAAATCTCCTGGTCACCAGATCATTGAACAGTCTTAACTCTTCAGTACGTTTAAAGACGCCTCATTTATAGAAAGTACCTAAATAAAACAAGCAAATAGGCGAGTTCCTAAGCACGTGTGATGCTTATATCACGAATCGAGGGAGAACCGTTGGAAACGTGCCAACTTCCATACACGACGTAGATAAAACTCTATAATAGGAAACAATATATAACGAAAATTGTCACAGCCGACCAATTTCGGAAGAACGGTCACATCAAAGAGCGACGGCGCGACAGACTCATTCTTAATTCAGCAGGATGTTTAGTCACGTCTTTGTACGTCGGCCTTGGCACTGGCTCCATATTCTCTAAGAAAATGGTCACGTATGATGAAATTTGGTGAGGCTACGTCATAATATGGCGAATGGCGACGACCGATGACTAACGTCGCGCGGTTGTCACACTACAAATGTCATGCTTGACTCCATCTAACAACTGTGTTAAATTAAAGAGGGACTGGAAGCAGTCCACCACTGTCAGATACTGTTGGAAATACTAAGAATTTTTGTTTTACTTAGTACCTATATGTTGTGAAAAAACAATAATTAAAGTAGCTGACCATTTATTTATTACAGCATTGAAAAACGCTCGCTAAGTACAGCTTCAATAAGGTATTATACAAAAATTCAAATAAAAACCACGCATCTTCCATGCAGAAGTCAACGTTCACGAATAACTTGATTTAACAAAAACTTGAGTGATGAAGCCGGTTAGGCAAATTAACTAAGGTACCTATAGTATTCTAAACAATCCAATTTAAGAGGCGCTTTAAAATATTCGTCATATACGCAAGACAAGGTGAAGCCCTACAATTTTAATCCAATTCCCTGTTATTTCAATTTTTATTCGGATTATTCAAGTTTAACGCGACAAAAGTAAGAATAGGAGGATCACAATTGCTGTCTCTGTCAGAAATGAAGATCAAACAATAGCTGACGAGTGACAGACGCTTCTTCTGACTTCACTACGTCACAATAAGTAACAACTGCTAAAACTATCCAGTATAAACTAGTTATATCTTCCAGCAGAATATTGATAAAAAAATATGTCCTTTACAAAATCACTGCAAACTGGTCAGATAGTAAACCACGTTATCGAAGTTTGGATAAACTGATTCCTGAAATCCCGGTGATTGCCAAGAGTAATGAAATAAAACGGGTCGGTCCTAAAGCTCCGGAATAAAAAGTGCGAATGGATTTTCCTGCTGGTAACTATTAAATCAGGTTTCTTGGTACTATTAAGTACGATAGTAACAACATAGATATTTTTATATACACATAAAAGCTAAAATAATGTTCCTATTAGATACGTAAAGTGCAATATCCTCGTCTTTCGGGGTCGGCCGAACTGCAAGCTGCTACATTTAATGCATCTAACGCTACTTAAAGGCAAGTCTTATACATCTTTGATTAATTCTAATCACTACTGCATTCAATCTTGAAAAAGAAGACCTCCAAATAATTTTATTAATCATTAATCAAAGAAGAAACACAAGATCTCCTTTCAATTTGTCACTGTCATACAGAACTTTATTCGCAGAGGGAGCCACTATCGTTTAATGGCATGAAGTATCAACTTAATATCTCAATAAAGTATCAGGAAGGCATTATTACTAGTCGAAGAGGCCACGCGCGACAAATTAGATACTTCCTTTTATTCTGCAGCGGCAATGATGACATCATTCATATGGGTCCATGAATTAATATCCTACACTACTGGCTAAGGTACTATGACACACGATGTGAGGTTTGGGAGCCAAAATTATGGACAAGTGAGAAAGTTAATACAATAAAATCGCCCTAAATGTCGAAGATTTATGTTCCTGAATGTTTTGATTCGGAAATAAATATTTTAGACAGTATCCAACATTAACGGAGATCGTATTTTCGCATCATTACTGTCGGGTGATCTAATTGATGTTCTATAAAAGTCGTATAATGATGTTTAAAATAAAACAGATCTGTCAAAAGATTTTCTAGACAAAATTCAACTCCAACTTAGGAGTCTACGTAATTTACGAGTAACTAAGTGGGGAAAGTTTACTGGCCATCGCGAATAGCAGTAGACTTCGAGGAACCTTATGCAATTGAATGAGTCATTAGACATACCAAGTGAATAGACTACGAACTGAAAAGAATCTTCACAATCTACACTAAACTGAGCGAGTAAAAATAACTAGATGGTTTAACTGGACTCTTTGCGCAACCATTATTTATGTCAACCTCAAACTATTTCAGTTTAAACAGTATGTTAACGAAAATAGATTTAGGGCAAGGATATTGTCAGATCCAATGTATTTACTTTGATGTGTCAAGTTATCCAGAATCGAGAGTGTCGTCATTAAGCGGGCGTTTATGAAACAATTTGTCTTGGCCTTAACGTACCGGTTATTTTGGTATCGCCCGTTCAAAGTAGGTCGACAGCACATGGTAAGAATCTATCATAAAGTTGCGACACTGCACCGGTGTTTGCACGTAATTAGATGTGCACGAAAATACACCTTTTATGGGATCTCGTTCCGCTTTCGAGTAATAAAAATGTTATTGTACTTCCTTCTGAATTAAAGTTGTAAATTCTTGTGAATAAAACCTTAGTTTTATATGATGTCTTATTGCTAGAACATTCTAATAATTTTATGTGAATATGAAAAAAAAAAATATAACTAGGTAGGTAATTAATGTGAGAAATACAGAGAATTGTTTTTTAAACCATTGACAGTTATATTAAATTACTATGAATGAAAGAATAAAAAAATGAGTCACTTCAGTTTTTTCCTGTATTCAAGAGGTATGTATATAATATATATTGTGTAACTGTCATATTTATGAAAAAAAATAATCTGATAATATCTTGCAGGTGTTCATGAAAATTGAGTTGTATTCTTATATCTTTTAGATATCTTATCTAGTTCAATAATTGACAGTTTTCGATAATCTTGATACACATATGTGTTATGGTTTGATAAATTCCATATTGCCTATACTACGCACAGATAGAACAAAAGTAAAAACGGAGTGTTCATTGAAATATTATATCTTGCTTTATATGATACATAGTGGAAACTTGATATTCTGTCAGCACTAGACGTTAGCCAAGCTTTTGTATTTTACTTTCACACTTACTATGACTTTGATCTGTCTCTCAAGCTAAGAGATAGAATTACTCAGTCTATAAGAGGATAGAATTACATAGTCAGTAACATTGAACTAGAAATATAAAGAGTGTTAGTTTGTAATATTGAAATAACCATGACTTTTACTACATGCATATGAATATACATACAACACATACACCCAAATTATTTTTATTTTAAAATTTTTCTCTGTCTATCTATCTGTCTGTCTGTTTGTTCCGGCTAATCTCTGAAATAGCTGGACCGATTTTGACTGAACTTTTATTGGCAGGTAGCTGATGTACTAAGGAGTAACTTAGGCTACTTTATTTATATTCTATGTGGCCGTAGTCATGGGCAACAGCTAGGAACAGAAAAATATTCCTAATAGATTTTAATAGCTAGTAACTAACTAAAAATATTGAAGAGAAATAAATATGTATAAATAATAACAACAAAGGTCCTACATGACATGCAGCACACATTAAGGAAAAACAATATGTGATATTATATAAATATTTAAAAGCAAAATATACTTACAACTTGATTTACAATTACATAAATATAATGTAGGTGTTACTTCCAAGGCTAAACCTCATTACAATGAAGAGAATGAAATTTATTAGTACAGTCAGATGCAAAAGCCTTCATAGGTAGTTATTTATTTATTTGTTTAAGAGAAAATTATTTTTATGGTAACATAATGGTTTTGAACTTGATTTCTGTGTTGAGTAATTTATCTGAACTTATACCCACAGAATAACTGAATAATTATCAGGAATAATATCAACTTAGTAATAGTCTGACACTGCCTCTAGTCACATCCAAAGCAAGAGAAAGTAAATATTGGATCATTTTCCCCCCTCAAAAAAAAAATCGATAACTAGTTACAATTACAAAAATATAGTAGGTGCCTTAGTATTGTAGTGTTTGAATGTGACCAAATGTAGAAACAACAAAGAATAACTGGTATAATGAAACATTAGTTACCAAAGGTAAGGCTATTGATGTGATATGGATACCAAAGTCTTTTCATAAATATGGTAGCATTTTAATATCCTCTTTGCTGAAGACTAATCAGATAAGCCCCACATTTACAGCTATTTATTTTATTTATTTATTATTTCTAGCCAACCAACAATTATATGTATTAACTAATGCAATGGTTCCGGTTCCGGTGATCGTAACGCCTACACGTACGTCAAAGTGCTCCGCGAAAATATTGTGAACTCAGTGATAAAAGTGTCAAATTTACGTTAAATACGCTCCCAACAACTATAAAAAAAGACTTAATAAAACCCTAAGAAAACAATCACAACAGCAAGTACTTATATCGAGAAAGAGTTCGAAAAAATCCTGTAAACATAACCTACAAATTGTGTTTGACACTTGACAGCTACACCATAGTTTATAGAGGAGACTTGAGTGCAGTGCTACCAACTTGAAAACCAACTTAAAAAGCGACAGTAGCGACACCCATCTGGGTTACCTACTACAAAACAGTGTTACCACTTCGCAAGAAAAAATCTCCCAATTATAAAATGGAAAAGAGCATTGAAATGTTATGGTCAAAACTAGATGCTAGACTCAAAGAACAAACCGCAACGATAACAACAGCAGTGACACAAAATATCATGGAAGCAATTGACGAAAAGTTGAAAAATCTCTCAGAGGAAAACACATTACTTAAAACAAAAATTTCTACTTTGGAACAAAAACTCGCCAACAATGAGAGAGAGAAACGCAAGCAGAACCTGGTATTTTTCGGGGTACAAGAGCAGGAAAAGTCTGAACTGGAACTAGTAGATTACATTAAAGATATTGTAATCGAAACTGGGACTCAACTGGAGAGCCACGAAATTACCAAAGTTCACAGAGTAGGCCAACGCTCTAGCAACAAAAATCGACCAGTAATAGTCACTCTCAGGATCTGTGTGGAAAAAGCATATCATTATGAGAAATAAAGCTAGACTAGCTCCAGGTATTAATGTCAAAGAGGATCTTCCAAAAGAAGTCATAGAGAAAAGGAAACAATTACAACCACAACTAGAAGAGGAAAGGAAAAAAGGAAACTGGGTATATTTCAAGTATGACAAACTTATTATAAAGAAGTACACGGATTCCACTCGCGACAAAAGGAAAAGGGAGGAGTCAATCTCACCTAATGCCGTGAACCAGAAAAAGACACTCTCTAAAAATAAGAGCCCTACAAACCCCTCAACAAAAACCGTTGTAAAGGAAATAGTGAAACCCAATATCCTGAACTACATAGAAAGAGGACGCGCACTCTCACTCTCTGAACTTCCAAAAAACTAGAAAAATACTTGGATCCCTCAAATCAAACTATTAATACTAAAACGAACTCATTACAACATTCAAAACGAAATGAAAACAAGTTATCACAAGGAACCGATCAATTGCAAATAAAAACAAAACATTTAAAACCACAACCACCAAAACGTCTCCCACAACGGCTGGTCCCCGAGGGAGAACTAGACCATCACCCTCTAACGAAAAGGATTAAGACACTAAAAATCGCAACATTAAACGTAAGAACTTTAAGAACAGACGAAAGCTTGCATGAACTTGAAAATGCTTTAGATGACATCAAATGGGATATCCTGGGCATAAGTGAAATGAGGAGACTCGGAGAAAAGATAGAGGAACGTCACAATTATATCCTATGCCATAAAGGAGAAATAGCAGGAGAAAAAGGAGTTGGATTTTTAATAAAACAAAAGTTAGTACAACATATCCAAGAATTCATCGGAATCTCCGACAGATTAGCTATTTTGAACATTATTCTACCAGAATATAGAAAAACATGGACAATCATACAAGTATATGCCCCAACAGAGAAAGATCCACATAATGAAACAAGGCCATTCTATGCACAACTAAATCAAACTCTAATGAAATATACACGCAACCACATCATACTTATGGGCGACTTTAATGCTCAAATAGGCGAAAAACTATCCAGAAACGAATATATAACAGGAAATTATGGACACGGTAAAAGAAGCCCCAATGGTGAACTCCTAATTGAGCTGGCAATGGAACATAATTTGACAATCTTGAACAGTATGTTCAAGAAAAACAAAAATAATAAATGGACCTGGATATCCCCTGGTGAAAACTACAAGAACGAAATTGATTACATCGCTACAAATTACCCAAAAGCGTTTTCGGATACTTCAGTGCTCTCTAGATTTAACTTCAACACCAACCACCGCATGGTAAGATCCTCCCTAAAACAAAATCAACCAAGAAACCCCAGAAACTTTGTAACACCGAACAAAGCAGAACAATACAGCAATGACACATTAAAGAAAGTTGCCAAGTCACTAATCGACACATCAAAAGCTATAAAACCCGGAAACGCCGACGTTATAGCCAATTACAACAAACTAGAGAAACAGCTAACTGAAGTTAAAAATGGGAATAAAAAAGAAAAATACACACTTAGTGATACAACCAAACAGCTTATTGAAGAAAGAAAAAATCTATTGAGCTCCAAAAAACGAAACGCCAAACTAATTACTGACCTAAGCAAACAAATTAAAGAGAATATTAGAAAAGACAGAAGATCTAGAAGGATGCAGACATTAGAAAAGCACATAATAAGAACTGGAGGCGTCAAGAAAGCACTGAAGGATCTTAAAGAGGTGAACAAGGAATGGATCCCAAAACTAGATAGAGCGGGATTCACTTGCACAAACAGAAAAGACATCAACAAAGCAGCCACCAAATTCTATCAAGACCTATACTCCAACCCGAGCAAAAACCTTGACCAAGAAGAGCACAACTACACAATCAAAGCCGAAAGACAGACAGAAGAATCAGAACCCGAAATACTTCCGCGGGAAATAGAAAAAGCGGTACTGAGCCAAAAATCGGAGAAAGCACCTGGTCCAGATAAAATTGTAAACGAACTTCTCAAAGGTACCCTTGAAGATCTTCTACCAGTACTCACATTGATATTCAATGAAATAATGACAACTCACATTATCCTCATACACAAAAAGGGGAAAAAGGAAGATTTAGGTAACTACAGACCCATAAGCCTGCTATCAAACATCTACAAAGTATTCTCAAAAGTTATCCTAGGGAGACTAAGCAAAAAACTTGATGAGAATCAACCTCGTGAGCAAGCTGGCTTTAGACAAAACTTTTCTACCATAGATCACATCCACACAGTGAAACAAATAATGGAAAAATACAATGAGTACAACAAAAAGTTCTATATGGCATTTATTGATTACTACAAAGCTTTCGACTCTATTAGCCATGAAGCCATCTGGGAAAGCCTAGAGCAACAAGGAATACCCCTTATCTACATCAGAATCCTCATGAACATTTACTCAAATAGCGAAGCAAGGGTACAACTAGACTCCATTGGAAAAAAGTTTGAAATACAGAGAGGACTGAAACAAGGCGATCCCCTATCCCCAAAAATATTCTCAGCTGTTCTGGAAAGTATCTTCCGCAAATTGAACTGGAGTGACTTCGGTCTCAACATAGACGGAGTAAAGCTAAACCATCTAAGATTCGCGGACGACATCATTTTAGTAGAGGAAAACCCCATATACCTTGAGGAAATGATAGAAACACTTAGAGTGGAAAGTGAAAAAGTTGGCCTAGTCATGAACAGAGACAAAACTAAATTGCTGACAAACTCCACACCAATAACTATCCAAATAGATGGTCAGCCTCTCGAGTATGTAAATGAATACATCTACCTGGGACAGACAATCTCACACGAGGACCAAACCACAAAAGAAATTACTAGAAGAATAGTTAATGGATGGAAAAAGTACTGGTCTTTAAAAGAAATTTTTAAATGCAACGAATTCAGTATGTCTATAAAAAGAAAAGTCTTTAACACCTGTGTACTCCCAGTCATTACCTACGGATGCGAGACCTGGTCACTTACTAAACAGCACAGAGAAAAGTTGGAACGATGCCAAAGAGCTATGGAAAGGAGCATAACAGGAATAAAAAAACAGGAGAAAGTAAGGAGCACCATGATAAGGGAAAAAACCAAAGTCACGGACATACTCACGCACATAGACAAGCAGAAGTGGAGATGGTCTGGGCACATGATTCGGGACACACGCAATAAATGGAGCTCAATCGTCTCAGATTGGTACCCCAGAGACGGTAAACGCAGCAGAGGTCGCCAACAAATGAGATGGGAGGATGACCTAAAACTGACAGCTGGCCACCAGTGGAGAAGGGTGGCAAAAGATCGATCTCAATGGAAGTCGTTAGAGGAGGCCTATGCCAAGAGGCACACTGAATTAAGAGACATCTTGTAAACAAGCAAAAGAAGTAACAACAGAACACTCAAAATTCAATACTCTTAATCAGTAGAAAGGGCTTTATTATTATTATTTAACTAATACAATAGTATTTAAAAAGTGAAATTGCCATATCTACGAAAGTAAGTATTACAATTTCTTATAGGCTAGCACCGCATGCACTATTTGAAATAAAATATAAATAAAAAAAAAAGTAATTAAAATCTAAGCTGAAGATATATAACTGGCCATGACTGTACTTCATGCCTAAGTAATTAGTAACGAGTGGCATTCTAGAAGAAAAGTCAAAGTCATGGATGATTTATAAAGCCTTCAGTATCTGACCCTGACTGTTACAAGGGTAGTCAAACAATAGGAGCTCATTTAATGTAATGGATTATTTTTATAAAGCTTTTATAAAGTAACTATAATTATACTTCACAAAATACTACTAATATTATTGTGCTGATACACCCAATCAAAAAGTATGCTGTTTACTAGTTACTGTACATTTATATGCAATTATGCATATACAACTAATTACCTATTTGTTGTGTTGCAATTTAAGTCATAACAAATAAATAGGTACCTAGATCATAAATTTTAAAGGTAAAATTGAGCTCATACTGTATAATATCACAATGGAAATTCACACAGACAAATGAATAAGGACTATTGTAATAAATTTTATGTAACTAATCTTCAAATCTTATACTAACTATTTCTTATACTTACTATTATATGAAGCTGAAGAAATTGTTTGTTTGAACATGCTAATCTACAAAACTACTGGTACAATTTGAAAAAATAGTTTTGTGTTGGATAGTCCATTTAATGAGAAAGTTGGCTAGTCAAAGATAAAGATAACTAACACAACAACAGTAGAAATGAAAAGCTTAAATCATGCAGCAAAGCTCATCAATATCCACAACGACTTTTGTGTATGCAATTTATCTAGCTTAAAAACCGTCTAATGGTAAGCCTCAGTATTCTGCAACACTTGAAGTTCCAGAATGTAATTGAATTGTATGTTAATGAAATGTATTGCAAACTGTATAAAAAACTGTGTATAACCTGCACTATCCTTTTCAGTTACATTTAATAAGGTACTATTTGGTAAATAAAACAAGGTTTAAATAAGTACTAAGTGTTTGTGTATAGGAAAATAATTTTCTTCAAAAACTATTCCAGTTTGAATTCAAATACCTCTACATACTAAACATGTGAATGAAATAACTAATCAAAAAGAAAGTTTCATTAGAACCTTAATTGTTCATTAGAGTAAAAATTCTTCAGCAAGTAAATACCGGACTATAGGAATAGTTTTGCTCAAACTATTTACACAGAAACTACACATAGAATTTTTGAGGAAAAGAGTAACTAAAACTGTCTTTATGACTCAGAAAATAAAGGTCATGGTGGTACTGACATGTAAAATTAATAACAGGTAATTACTTTCATTAACTAATTCAGAATGTGAATGAAATAATTGGAATTTTGAATCATTGTTTGTTATGAGTATAGTTACCTACCTAATTAGGATAAAATTATTATTTATGGGTAACTCAAAGTGCCATATTGAAAGGTTTATAGTAACAGAATTAACAGGACCACCTAAGTATTAAAGATTCTGAAGAATTTAGGCAAAACAAAGATATATAATCTTAGATACATAAACTATTAGGTATACTTCTTCACTAATAAAAAGTTTCTGCATGTAGCTCAAAATTTTGAAGGTTTCTAGTTAAAAGATTTTTCCAATATTTAGATGTTTACTACTTAGGCTATGAAAGTAAAAAATGAATTGCAAGTCCAAAAATAAAAATAAATATTATAATTACCAAGTCTTTCTAATGGTCAAGAGCCCTTTGGCTGGCCTCTTCCCTCCAGCATCGGTGATGACTGAGAATCGGTCGCTCAGGCTCCTTTTTACCTCTGGAAAGCGACCTCCAGATGACAGTCTCAAAGACTTGCCAGTCACTAACGCCTGTGACTTCTTAGGTTCTAACTCTAAAGACTCCTCAACCACACCACTCTCGACTTGAAGTGATACTCTTTTGCTCTGCTTCCTATACTTTAAAGAAGCCTCTGACACATGGCCATCAATCTCACGGTTCTTGTTAAACCCACGCGCACTCTCACCAAACCCTTGGACGAAACAGAGCATAATTTCATCAGGATAAGACTCCTTCATTTAGAAGGTCATAACTAAATTGTATAAACGTAATCCACTCGAATAAGGTCACAACAGCCAACGATCCGTTTAACAACAACTTTAATTTACTAATACACCGAGTCACAGGACATTTTCCAACTAGAAAACAGTACAGACTTCACAGAATTTCGATTACAAACTTATTTTGTTACGGTGTACGCAACTGGGTTAATAAAACACATTCAACATCGATAACTTTGCAATAAAATGGTAATTCACATAAACTCCGCGACGGGATTCGGTAATAATCAATTAAAATTCACAGTTTCATTGTTCCATAATTAGCACGAAAACACTATTGTTCAAAAAATCGAAGGATTTATGTAGGCCGCCGAAAAATATCGGGGTGAACTGACATTTCTTTTACGTTCGGTAACCGCCCGTAAGTCGCGTTCGGAAACACAATCTTGCACGGCCTCGGCTGTTTGCGAACTGAGTCTGACACCGGTTTGGCCGCCCCCACTCAGCCTAGCGTCCACGCGGCGACTCACAAAATGTGCGCCGCGTCGCAATGAATGGAGAATATGACGTCGTTTTGTATGGTACACGAGAAGTGCCAATTTTTTCTATGGCACGTACGAATTACGTTGTGTTATTAAAATCGAAATGACTAAGTTTAATTATTACTTTTTAATCTTAAATTATACATTTACACCAAGGTTAAACAGATTTTATCCTTATATATCATTGAATATTATCAGTAAAACTTTCTGCATTTTATTTTAATTTTTCTGGGCTTAGGATTGTACATTGTACAACCTTAGGTACCTACATAAATTGGCAATTATTAACCTATGTACCTCCATAAAAGTAAACAGTAGGTAGGTACTACGTATGATAATGGCAGCTTGTTGGTGTGACCGCAAGGGAAAACCCAATTAAAAACAATGATTAAATAAGTACTTATACCTTACCTACCTGCATAAAACAGTATTTTGTGCATGTAAAGTGGGTATTAGTATTAGCACGCAAAGAATTTCCTGTATTTGTATATTAGAAAACATACTTACTACGATAAATAAAGTACGTGTGGGCAGGTATTCTTCCATCTACATGTTTACTTAATACCAAAGTAGCCAGTTCGAGTCGAGCTACAGTACAAATAAACCATTCTGTCTTCGTCTTCCTAGTTGATCTAATAGATAGTATCTATAAATTAGAATAAGACAGGGTATTTTTTATACATCATGAGCACATCATGAGTATCATTGACCATGGTACCTAACTACCTACTTAGCTACTTACTTAGGCTATTGAAAAGTGTGATAAGAATAGGATTCTGATAAGTGCATTGGATAAAGAAAATGTATTTCCTAGTTTGTGTTAACACATCTATAAGCTGAAAAAGCACGTTAAGAGTATTGGAGAGTAGTTCATACTAACACACAAGTACTTTTTGGAATAAGAAGAAACCACTTTTGTTGACTCTCATTTTCAACCTGTTTCATAAAATTTAAGGAATGAAAAATAAATTAGGTATCCCATTGCGTGACGGGCTATTTTGGATCGATACTGGGAAAACAAAGCAGAGTGAGGGATCGTCAAGGTTACCGGGAACCAAACTCAAATTGTAGGGCTGGAAGTTTACATGTTAAAGTCATATCACTTTCAGGATAGCGAAAGGAATTTGGATTAGAAAGTGAATTATAAATACCTAACCCACAAACAAGTAATACTTACATAAAAAAATGCTTTATGTTAAACGGTTTTTAATGGATATCCATAATGGAGAAAATTTGATAATATTGTATGCTAGAAATGTCGTCAGGAAGGGGAGGTAAATGTCTGGAGGGCCTATCGGTCGGTTCTAAACACGGACTTGCAAGTCCCATTAAAAACATTCAACTTGCTCCAAAACCGTGTACATTATCTGCCCATCATTCTCTTTCAATGAAGGTAGTTTCATAGAAAACGAAGTACCTAGATAAGCTATTGAAATTCTGTCGTAGTAATACCATTCAACCAGTCACATTCATGATTGATGGAGGCCTTGAAATATAGCTAAAGATCACGAATCGAGATACACTGCGAGCAGTCTGTGAAATCCGTGAAATCGTATTCACTCGTGGGAAAGTAAAAACCACGTAACGATTGAAGTAAGTAATGGCAAATTGGTTAATTTAGAAGTCGCGTGTACAATTTTCGTCGAGTAACATGCGCGCTTTCCCATTTCAATCTCTGATTAAAGCCGGAGTCAAAGATTGCTTAGGTAACAGAGCAATATCCTATTCAGTTTAGAAAAGAGATTTTTTTCCTGAAGATTTAAATTTTCTACAGGACGTTAGGAAAGCGAGATACTTTACCATGAAGGTTCAAATAATAATCGATAGTGGTGTTACTAAACTATCTTTCTTCTGGACCTGCAGACTAAATAGCGAGTTTACCGGGGCTCCGGTTCTAAGCAGGAGTAGGAACGAGGTAGTTTTTAATCACTAAGAGTCTGACAATCCCTTTCACCTCGCACCTCTCTAGGCGGCACAAGCCATTGGATGATTTTACCCCATTAAAAAAAACAAAACAAATATCTTTCTGCCAAACTGCCCATCAGTAACATCGAATAAACAAGACCTCATGCTCGGTCAAGGAGGAAGTGAAAAAATACTTAAAGACTTACATTTCCAAAATGAATGACCTCATTAAGATTAAAACATTCGTTCTCTTTACAGTTATCCTCAGTACTCCATCTTTGTCCTATTTTCAATCGATTAATTATTTCTTTTAATGTAATCATTAAACGGAAGCATTGTTCTTGATCAAAGAAAAACAAAATCGTTATTTTTTTATTAGGAAACTTAAGTAAAATTGTTTGAAGAACGGCTCGCTCTTTATTGGACTATAATAAAATATATTGCTGTTGATTTTTCGGTGTCTTAATAAAGTTACCGAGAGCTATAAAGACATTTTATTTCTATTTGTCTTTCTTCCTTAATTTGAATTTTACTAAGAACTAGTCTCTTTTTGTGATTGTTAACATTATCATATAATCATCTAGATAGTTAGTAGTAGGTACCTTTTACTTCTATTTTATGAAGGGCATATTTTATAAGTGACCAAGTTAATCTTCGTAAAAAAACAAAGCATTGCGCACTGCCATTTTCGTCGCTTTTTGGAGCTGGGTAATCGACAGAAAGTACCTTTTTGGCATAAGTTGATAATTGTACATATTGCATTACTAACATAAATAAAAAGAAGGATTCGAAGACCATTTTACAATTTAACAACAACACTTCATCTCATCAGCCTATGAGGAAAATCAGTCGTTTACCTTAGCAAGCCAATTTATGCAACGCTGTTTTGAAATGTTGATCGCAGAATTCGATACGAATTTATCCTTCCTCCCTAATTTCAAGTAAATCGTTTCCAATCATTTATATTGTAAATATCTAAACATCCGCCATCATAGCACGTCTATTCCGTAAGTCACAAGTGCGACGCGAACGAAAACAGGGTTTGAACCGATCGATATAATCCGGTACCTACAGGAATCTCCTAGGATACGGGAAAACACAAACTTGTGTTACCTACTTTGGGGCTTATCTATACAGGATAAAATTATAAATGGTATGATGTAACAGGAAGTTTGTGTATGTATTGAATTATTTGTTTTTTTTTTATGGTATAAGCCGGTAAATGAGCAGACGGATCGCTTGATGGTAAGCAATCGCCGCCGCCCATGGACACCCGAAACACCAGAGGCGCTACAAGTGCGTTGCCGGCATTTTGGGGATTAGGAATTTAAGGACTGGTGGGGAATTGGGGATTGGGAAGATAAAGAAAGAAGGTAATTGGGCTTCCGGTAACACAACTAAACACAACGTCAGCGTTGTTTCACGTCGGTTTTCTGTGAGTGGTTGTTACTATGTTAGACCTTATTGTATAATTTAGCACTTGTATTGTATCATCATCAACAGCCTGTGGTATAGACCTCTTTTACATAAGAGGGTTTTCCATACTCTCTATGCTTAGCAGGTGAGTTGCAGAACTTACATATTGTAGTTAGAAAATCCCACATTTATCAGAGAGCCGTTTCTATCAAACGTGTAGTTCCATTGTTGGCTTTTACGACAACCGCGAGAAATGTACCTATGTAATAGAAAAGTTATTAGAGTCATTACTGGTGGTTTCAGACAGCCAGTCAACATTAACGGCAACTTATTATAACGTGGATTCTAACAAGTTAGTGAATGCTAATCTGCGTTTAGTTAGAACCATGCTGGTAGAATACAGCGTATACATACATACATTACATACAATGGTTAATATAGGTAGGTACACTAGGTACTCAGTAACCGCGACGAAGTTCAGAAAGAACAATTACTAAATTCAATTTTTAATGTATTCTTCTGCTTTAATTTTCCAATACATGAGGAAGAAATTGGTAAAAGATCTTCGATATTAACCGCTTCTCTAAACATTTTGTTTCAAGTTCCACTTGAACCTTAGTTATGTTATGATCAAACATGATTCTCATAAAAGTAAGAAACTAGGCATACATAAAATTCTCCATTTTAGTTAGCAAACGATCCCAAACGCTATACGAAATTACAAGAATTACGAAAGCTACCTATGAACCTTAACAAAAACTCTTTAAGCTATACTTGTACCCGTGATTATGTTTACGCATTTTTTTGTGATTAGTTTTTCTTGACCTAAGAAGGAGGAAAACCGAAAACAATACAAACATGACAAATGTACACGAATAATCGTTTCCGGAGAATGGAATAATGTATCTATCATACGAGTAGACCATAAATTACCTTAACATAAACGAATACAATTTCCAAGAAGCGAGGTCCTCTTTACTACCACGTGTAAGGTATAATATGATCAATATTTCATCCATTAAGAATGTGTAAACAATACGAGAATATTCGCGAACAATATTTACTGAAGCGCTGACGATTCGTAACAGGATCACAACATCAAAGTACTCTCTTAGTCTCTTTCAGTTTAAATTTCCAGTAAATTCTAAATATATAGTAGTTTCTTAGATGACTACCTTCTTATTAACACGGGTTTGTTATGATAGCTTGCGAAAAACAAGTACCGAGAAATTCCGGGATCATAAATCGATTAAAACGGTGTTGTTTACGGAACTCCGAACGTAGGAGATCAAAACAATCGATTACGATCGAAAGCTCTTTTTTTCGCGTCTGGCTGTTTATTAAACTGCAGACTAGGTATATAGGTGTTATTTACTGATAAATAGTAAATAGTTTACGATATTAATATGTTAGTGTTAAACCTCACACCAAGTAGGTACAATCGATATCGATCAAGTACATTATGAATACTTAGTGTAAATACATACGGGAAATACAAAATGTACCTATTTTGCGCAGTTAGTAATATTATACCTAGTTTGTTATGATTTGGCCTTAAATTATGACTCATTTAGGTAGGTACCTACTTTTATTTTAAACTACTTAGTACCTACTTTTATTACCTAAAATTAAAAACACGAACAGAATAAAAAAAACTGTTTTTACGTATTACTTACTTACATCCTCTCATAATGTATCTATCTACTAACAACAATTATCTGCGTACGCATGTTTCTACGAAGCATCCGCCATTAGGCTGTTAAAAAACTATACAAGATGATTTAATATTAGACAAGTACTAGGAAATATACTGACGCATTCAGGTCAGGCCATAAGCATAAACCTTATTAACTAACTAAAGAAATCTAGTTCGTTATAATGCTTTTGTAGTTTAAATTATCTTACGTGCCTACATGTTTGCATTTGGACCTTTAGGGCCGCTGGTGAATACGTGCATAGAGTGGGGCCTCTGGGTACCCATCCAGCGACCTCAGGGAAGACGGTAGCACAGTGGTCACGTGGTGGCTTGCAACTTGCACAGCGAGGCTTTGCACCATAGCAGGTCTAATAAGAAGACATGGTTGAGTTGGGCGGTGCTGGTGTACGTGTCATGTTCGTGAACGGGCGCTGTCAACTGGGACTGGTCAGCTCCAGACTGCATTAAGATTGTTGTCCTCAGGGTTATTTTCTTTTTCTATCACTTTGACTAAATATTAGTTTTACATTGTTCTCACATAGTTGAAGCAATCGAAACAATGTAACCATGAATTGTATTGTGAATCTGATTGGAAAAGAGTAACCTATGGAGTTTCTTGCTCGTTCTTCTCCATAGGAATCTACACTTTGGAACTAGCAAATAGCTTCACTAGAGGACTGACCGATAGACTGACGTTATTAATATTATTATATTTGCTTTGACGTTCAAAAGTGCCTTCCTGGTCTAATTGAAATAAATAATTTTGACTTTGACTTTGACTTTGACTCGGTGCCCCTTGTCGATGCTAAAGGTACCACCGGGGTGGTTTTAGTTAGGTAAAAATCCCACACTCCCTAGATATTCCTCAAAAAGATAGGCGCCTTTTAAAGGTTTCCCCCGTCATCAAAAAAGGTACCTACATACATGTTTGTTAATAAATTCTGGTTTTTAGTACTCTAATTATCATATCATCATCTCCATGATCCAAGACGCCAGTTACCTCTAAACGGTAAAAATTCATTAAAGTGAGTTGGGTCAAAATAAAAATACATGACATGCATCACCGTTCCAAAATTAACCGCTTGAACGCCATTGTCTCATACATAAGTACCAATAACAATATTATGACAAATGAATCCCCACCCTGAACTCTGCTAAATTCTTTCAAATTACTTGAATGGTTTAGGCATGAAAGCGTGACAAACGTACCCAATATATTATGATTTCCATAAATTAAGTTAGTTTATTGGCATATCATTATAATGTTTTCCTCAGGATAAAAAATTAAAACTATATTTTAGTAGTAACTAGATATTTAAAAATAAATGATGGCATTATAAGTAATGGATTTCTTGGTACTTGAGTTTTATTGCGCACACAACTATTTCCGTTTTGATAATCAATTTAATTGCCCATTTAGGTCAAATGTGTTATTTACTTTTAAAATAGTTAATCAATCGTCTGCGTAAATACAATATAATTATGTATGTACCTAGATAAATACTCATAGATACCAGCTCATCAAACTACCCCAAACTCCCAACAATGGACTTTCGACTTTATTAGAACAGTATTAAAACTTATAATGGATTGCGTCTATATACCTTACCTAGGTATTTTTATAACTACTAGACGTCACGTGTCGTGACGGCCTCCGGATTACAGTGTCAGGCAATTACAGTCTGAAGAAAAATAGTCGCTCGTGATATAACGCAAATTCTACATAATCGTAACAAGATTAAAAACACGCGCTATTCTAGACATAACCCTTGGAATGCCTCTGTCATTTAAATATGACAAACGAATCTTGCCCTGCGCAAAATATCGTGAAAATAAAAATATACCATAACATTTTTTAAATATACCTACTTTAAAAATATAAGCCTCCTGCCTGCCTCAGTTCACCTAAGTATAAAGGATTTAATGAAATTGCATAATTATGAAACCAGATGCATGAATTAACCTATTACTAAGAGAGGCAGGGAAGTACGACAATATCTAAGTAGGTGGCGCTGTAATATCTGTCGAAACAAAGTCCTAAGTTTATGTATGTACGTAAGTAAACAAATAAGTTCCTAATTAAATTACACCATCGATATTGAATTGCTAAACAAGACGTATTTTCGTCCATACTCCGGCGTTCAATAGGTTAATACCGACACAGCAGGTGTATGACGTTAGGAATATTTGGCACGCGTGTGAGGGAGTGTCGCCACGTCACTTGGCACAAACAACGGCGACAGTCTACTTACGTCACTGCAGGCTGGGCTTTCAAAACAAATCTCTTTCTAGCCGGATAAACATAAAACGCATTATTATGTTTACCTTGAAAGTCCTAGTAAATAATGTATTACAGACGGTGAAACAGAAGTTCACTTTAGAATTAACTAAAAATCATGAGTTCCTCTGTGACTCGAAACTAGTAGAGCCTTTCTCCATTAATTTACGTGCCTTAGATGTTACACTTTCTGCCACTCAGGTATGCGATAGTTTCCATGTAATAGGGAACAAGCTTATTGACCAAACTGCCACGTCGAATACTAGTGAGAGGCGCTTAGCGGAGGATTGGACTTTAATTGTGTTTCGGCAGTTAATGCTTTATTACAAAATATTTTTAACAGATTAGAAGAAAAGCAGGTGGTATATTTACTGTATTAATCGTTCTAGGTGACTGCCTCGGTGGTCGAGTGATCGCAAGTGCGACTGCTGAACAAGGGGTCTCGGGTTCGATTCCCGGGTCGGGCAAAGTATTACTGGGGTGTTTTCGGTTTTTCGAAAATTTCTCAGTAATAGCACAGAGTCTGGAACTGTGTCCAGTATATGGCAATAGGCTCACCCCTTATTACATGGGACTTATAACACAAATGGTGAAAAGTGGGTGTACATTGTATAGCAGCATTACGTGTCGTAATGAGCACCTCTGCCTACCCCTTCGGGGATAAAAGGCGTGACGTTGCTTTATTAGAAGAAAAGCAGGTGGTCTATTTACTGTATTAATCGTTCTAGGTGGCTAAACCAACACTTAAAATGGTAATGAGATGGCTGCATCGGTTCCGCTTGGCGTGGTATATGGTGATTTAGTGGTGAAGCAACGCTAGTTACCTTACCTGCAGTAAGCATAGCTATTTGTATGTTAATAGTCTACACGGTTACACTACTTGGAAATTCAGCCAATTATGAAACTCTTTGACAACCATCTTTAGATTAGCACGTTTATTTTAGCTGTGTTTACAAGTATGGGCCTGCTAGACTCGGAGTAATTCGACGGCCTCACAGAAAAACCAACGTGAAACAACGCTAGCGTTATGTTTCGTTGTATGAGTGAGGTTACCGGAGGTCCAATTACCCCCTTCCCAATCTTCGTAATCCCCGATTCCCCAACAACACCTCAGGTGTTTCTTCGAGTGTCTATGGGCGGCACCGAATACTTACCAGCAGGTGATCCGTCAGCTCGTTTACCGGTTTATACCATAAAAAATGCTTCAGGGGAAAATTAGGGGACGAGAAGAAAATGGAAAAATCAATAAGGATAAGACAAGACCTAATTAGTAACATGATCTCTAAGTAAGACAAAGAAGGTACGAATCTAATAAAATTACGTAAGTCTAGTTAAATATCAAACGGTATTTCAGAGTGACTAAAACTTGATTACCTGGAATTTAAATAGCCTATCTTACAAATGAAGTTACGAGGAGAAATAGAGCAAAATTATTCTCCCCGATAGCGGAATATTCTCGTAGGCTTAAATTCTGATTAAAAGTGTACTAAGTAAAACTTCTTTATTTCCTCTCTATCTGGGTTTCAACATTAGTTGTTGAAAGCGTGGTTTACCTAAATGCTTATAGCTCCTAATAGATAGAAACTAGGTATAATCTGTTTAGACACTAAACAGATCGAGATGATCCTATTTACTTAATGTAACGAATCAACCGCAAGGGAATTTAGCAGATATTAGATGTTACATAAGGAGGAAAATCGCACAAATTAAGTAAACAGGAGACCATGTAGGTACTAAATCAAGCGGTAGGTATCTCAAATTTCCAAAGAAATGAAAATGTTAATTTTAGCTCACTATATCGATTCTTGTTATTCAATCTAGATTCGATTGCATCCGTGTAGGTATAAGGTCAAGTTAGGACGTAACATATGGCCACTTGAAACTAAATTTGGTAACTTCGCTTAACTAGTTTCCAGTCGTGGGAAGTTTGCCAAATATCACTAAGCTAACAATAATTCGGTAACTTTACTTAATGGTTGAACTTTAACGGTACAAACAAAAGTTTTTGTCAATAGGTAACTTCAATGAAGTTTCAATAGTGTTCTCCACTTCCATTCTTAGAATGTGTAGGTTACCTATGTAGGCCTACGTAAGTATTACACAACCTTTAGGTTTTATATCAAGGGTTAATAGAAATAGGTATTCAAATAGTACTGGAAAGTGGAAAATTGGTATCAGAGAATAACTGCCTCACTCAAAGACATTGAATTGACTTTAACTATTCCATAGTAACGATTATGTATCGAAAATAATTGCTAAGGACTGGTTTATAATACCGGTTAGATAATTGCCGGTTACCAATTGTAGAAAACATATGGTAGTCATAAGTTAGTACTGGTCATAATTTTCCTTGATTAATCAATAGGTATTATTTTTTTTCACTAGTCTAGTTTTCAGAACACATTATCCGCCGAATCTCCAACCATCCTTATTCTATGCTCATATTTCTAAGCCAGGACTTACAGTGAAGGGCTTCTCTTCACAAAACTAGTGAAAATAACTAATGTTCAGCTACTTTCAGTCACGTTTTTCAAAGGCGGTTACCCCACACATTAATGAAACCTTATTAAAACTAAGTGCTTGTATAAATTGAATACGAAAGGTGATATTTCACTAAATTGACTTGAATTTATTGACCGAAAAGGTCAGACTGCAGTGTCAATTGGTCAACAACACGTATGACCGACTCTTATGTATTTTGCCGTTCGTATTAGCATATAGGTAATAGGTATTATAGCCTTTAACTAAGGAACGATTATTGCGGTATTTGCACCTATCAAGATAAGTGTAGCGAGGTCGTTGTTTTCAACCATTTTTATGCTAATTTGTTATTTATGCTGGTATTGTAAAGTAGCCTATGCCTATAGTAGATATAATTAGTGTTCAGGTATATCTAGAAAATTACGTAATTTCAGGCTCATATTTCACAATGAATAGTGGAAGTGGTATTAACCTATCAATAATTTTAATATAAAAATGATAATTATTGTTTCAAAAGTACTTAGTTTTATAATTTAAGCACTGTCGTGACTCTAAAATAATTCACAAAAAATAGATAGAACGTGAGTTTCAAACTTGCATTTTTTGTTCAAACTGCAATGTCACACTGTTTATAATATAATTCAATACCCTCTCTACAAAGTTAACTTATCACTCATTGCTGCAAAATTAGGTCAAGTGTGTGCACAGCCTTACCCTGGAAAGTTATTTTCGTCAGCACATTGCTATTCATGGAAAATTGTGGCCATCTACTAGTAGACAGGTTTGTTCAATTACTAAGTAAGTAAATGTGAGTGAAGGTGATGCGTGGGATTACTTACATTACAGAATTCAAATTAATGAATAGCAACTATTATGTAGATGATATTAAAGAAGACCTAGAAAAGGCGGATAGATAGATTTAAAAGGTTACATTAAAACCTTGAAAAATCTTTCTTTAACGTCGTTTAAAAATGCATAAAACAAACTAACTTCTTTAATAACCTTCACGGCTTCTCAAATGCATCGATGTGGAAACCTTATGTCAGAGGGAAGAGCCTCATACATAATGTAATATCTATCATCAGACAGGCTTAGCTACCCTATTCAGACCTTCAAGAATCCTTGGATTAAAGATGAAAGGCCTTCGTAACATGGATTATAAAGGAAAGGAGGACAATCTAACTAGAGAAGAAATTAAATGTATATCATAGGCTCATTATTATCATGATCATTTCAGCCACAAAATGCCTTCCGTAATGACTTTCACTGTCAGAAAAATCGGGTGATTTTAAATCCACCTCTAGCGCCGGTCACATTCGCCCCCATGTATTTTAATGAGATGTAACCCAGATCGCGTGATTTTAAATGGACATCATATCAAAAGCCTATTAGTAGCCACTAAACTCTCTTCTCGCATAAAAAAGGTTTGAGCATTAATCACCACGCTTGCTCAATGCAGGTTGGCACATCATATCATCATATTAAATTCATCATCATATCAGTCATAAGACGTCTACTGATGAACATAGGCCACTTTCCATTTTAAATAATTCCAGAAATAATTTAAAACAAATTAAAATACAAATGCGATTTAGTATTTTCTTTCTTTAATAAGCATTTAAACCGACTTAACACTATAGATAATACAGGGAGACGGTATGTATCACGTATTGTACTCATCTATATTCTACTTATACTATCTTCATTTTATATTGTACTCCATGCGTCCGAGCTTTTTAAATATTGAATATGCTCCAAGGACGCAATCTTCCGTTGGGTAAACAGAATATCTTTTGAGACCTTACACCACCTTTTTTTTTCAGACTCATACCTAATACCTACCTCATACTATGTATATATATTTAACATAGACATATATCTAAAAGATATACATCTTTTACATAGTACATATCCTTTTCTACGGGTTGCAGGAAATTTAACCTCATTTCTACTAGGTCGGCTTATCATAAGGCATACCTTAATGCGAGTGCTTATTGGAAATGGGACGAGGCTATCCAATAAAACAACGAATGGACTTTTATGGTAGAATGAACGCGGGAACAATGCCTGCATTGTGAATTAAAGGAGCGTCTGTTTTTTCAATAATTATGACAATGTGCTTAATGATAATGAGTACTCTGTTGATTTCGTTTTCAATGTTTTTTGTGGGAGATTTAATTAAAGTTGCTGTGGATTTATTCTTGTTTTGTTTACCATTTATCGTATTGTGCGATCGTTTGTTATTGGAAAAATATGAATCAAACTAATGTTACTTGTTTTCTAAAACTTCAATAGATTATTTCCGTAGATAATCTTATATTATACTTACTATATGAAACGGAAAGACGTAAAAATTGGACACTAGACCTCGCACCTAATACTAAAGAGCGCACAGTATGGTAGACTATTGTTTCATTTCTTCGCCTTGGTCCAAACAATACCCGCAATGTATTAAGCAACTAGACTTTTTATTTTAAAAGGAATTTCGAGGTTTAACCAACAAACAGAAATCAGCAATATTGCAATAGAATTTGTGGAATGCATCTAAACTTAGACGCGTAACCTCATTGGTACATAATTTGAATTGATTGGTAGGTAATGGAACGTACATTGATATATTTATATACAAATAAATGTGTTTGTACCGATTGAAGATTAGTCACGATTCAAATATTTCATCTTGCATTACCGATTCTGAGAATTCTGTATGTTTTATACGCGTGATGATGATAAAATGTATTAAATTAATCAGATGTAGTTCATGGTTACACAGCCCATACGTTTAATGGTTTCAGCTGCTGTTTTCATGTGAAATATAAAAAGTTAATGACATTTCTTTCCAACCACAACAAGATCTTTGTGACTTTGTGACTTATCGGAAGATACTCCTTTTTTATGTGCTACTAGCTACTTCCGTGTGATTTTACCTGTTCTGCTAGGTTCCTTTTGATCGTATCGTGACGTTTTATAGGCTCAAACTTTCTCAAAAAATGGATTATCCAATATAAAAAGAAATATTCAAATTGTTACAGAGGCGTAAAAAAGACAATTAATTTTACACCCACTGACCGGCTCATATTGGTCGTAGTGTGTTTTTTTTTTTTCATTTCAAATGCACTATCGAACACAAGAAGAATGATTCAAATCGGACCAGTAGTTCCGAAGATTAGCGCGTTCCAACAAACATACTCTTCAGCTGTATGTTATAATAAGATGAAACAAAATAAAATAGTCCCTACCGAAGATTTGACATTATGGCATCGATATATATAACAGCGTAGTATTTTTTCATTACCACACATATTTATAATCTCTTCTCAGTATATAAATTATGTAAACTGTTTACATATTTTTTCCGAGAACGTAGATACATAGAGATAACTAAATTGATATGAAATGAAAATATTTATTTTAATCTTTCAACCAGGAAAACGTAAATTTTATACAAGAAATTTCTTGGTACGCAGATACGCATTCACTCTAAGGAAAATATGTATAGTATATACTAACTAGGTATTAATAGTTAATACTTAGTAATTCCGCACGGTTAACAGTTTCACCCTCTCTGCTCGGCACCTATTGATCGTAGCTTATACCCTCCTCGATAAATGCACTATCCAAGGCAAAAAGATTTTTAAATCGGACCTGTAGTTCAGCTTTATACATATTAGCAATTAGTAAAAGATTTATAACAGTTTTCAGGAGATTGCCTTGTGCCTACCTAAAGGCTCCTTTTTTGCGGGGGGAAAAATCATCCAACAACCACCCCATTCCTACTCCTGCTTTTCAAGCCGGAGCTTCGGTAACCCGCTAAGCAGTCCACAGCAAATAGGCATCAACTACAATACAATGCAATACAGAAGTCACGACTAAAAACAGTGATTATAAACTAACAGCTACGATACATTCTAAGTCATCATGTTACAAGAATAGAGCATATTATGACAAATCCGTGTCACCCTCGTGTTCAGCAAAGTCGCTGACCAATCATTAATCATTTCCCTTTCATCATCGATGAACCTAGAGGGTCAAGTTTAATTCCTAGTAATTATTGCCTGTGACTTTGCTCGCTTTCAGACGTTTTTATTTATCTATCTCTATGCAAAAATCAATCTTAATTTGATCAGCTGTTTCGGAATTGTACGCGTAAATAAATAAGCTTTTATCTCATTAATAGTAGTGTACTATTAGTTTATGGTTTTAGCTTGTAAAGTACCAATCCCTACCTATATTTTAGTATTTTAAAGTTATTGTAGATTAGCTTCTCCCGCGTGATTTTACTCTGCTAGGCTCCTACAGGTAGTAGCGTGATGTTTTATATTATATAGACTTCTTCGATAAATGTTCTATCTAACACAAAAATAAATGTTCAAATCGAACCAATAGTTCCAAAAATTATCGCATTCTAACATACAAAAAAATTCTTCAGTTTTATATATTATATTAATTAATACATGGATATACTATACGTAGTATATAAGAGCATGAGATTATACTCATGAATATAAATTATTTGTAGATCAATGCAACACGCGACCCCCAGACCTTAATACGTATTACATAATTGCTAGGGTCAAATGAAATAATAGATGTTTGTAAATAGATAATCTAAATACTGACTCTGATACCCTCTCTGATAGATAACAGTTATCACTGTTTACATTGTAACTTACATTGTTTTGTTCACACGATGTCTTTTCGTGATTATAAGAGGAATTCAAGGTAGCAGTGAGATCAAATCAAATGTTTACGTGACATAATACCTAAATAGTTAGCTTAATTTTGGCAACACACAAATATAATAGGTAGAGAGTATTGCCAGTATAAAGAATGAATTATATAATAAGAAATTAGTCACGATTATTGTATTAATTACCATAAAATTATATACTTAGATTAGTACTTATTATATATTTTTCCATTCGTTATAAGTAATTATTGATGTAGTTAAGGAACAATGCATTTAAATGAATGGAAAGTAATCAAATTAGATATACAAAATGATTAATGATAAGTTTAAAGTAAGAAAAATGGAAACAACAGACAACCACGCAACATGGAAAAATTACGACAAAGAATAATAATTGTAAATCGAAAAAGTATTTATTTAAATTCAAAACTCGAAGACTGGCAGGCATAAAAAGCAATATTGAATTTGAATATCGAATCAATAAAAAAAAAAAACAAATCATGTTCGAAACGCCCACATCTCATGTCAAGCTAACGTTCAATTGTTAACCTAAACATTGATTGACGAAAATTTCGATCAAACTTACCGCCGTCGCCAAAGTAAATTGTCTGGGGAAATACTCCGACTGCCTTTTATTAAGGCCTGCCTGAACTGAGCTAGGGGCAAGCTCTCCCTACGCAACGACCAACGTACGGTTCGCACAACACTATTTTTCTCAACATTCTTTTCCATTTGCACAAACACACTGCATATAAACTTGAAAAACTCACGATTTAACATTTATTTTTTAATGTCATTGTAAGCAACATTAGCAACATTACACGTACAATTGCATTACACGATCTTTATATGATAAGAGGTTGGTAACCAAATGAATGCTGCGCCCTTATCTCTATGGTTTCTATTTCGTATTTACGTTTTGAGATATGGCGGAAAATGTGTAAATACAGTGTGTACTGTATTTGTTTAAATTATTATTGTGACTGATGCCAGTTAGGTAGAAATATTTTTTATCGTCGAACACTGACTAACGCGAAGTTATTAGGTATACGTACGTTCTAACGTTTTTGACTGTGAGTGCTTACTGCAGTAATATTTTTCTTAATGTTATTTTTTGCTTTAAAATAAGACCTTCAAGAAAATGACGATGATTAAAAAACCTCATATTTACATAATTCAACGAACCCCAATTTTTTTGTAACTATTGAAATAATTATATTTTTCTGTCTATAAATTATGACTCTTAAGTGAACGCCCTCTGCAACCTAGAGGACACAATACCTTAATTAAGTATAGTAGCCAAAGACCCTTCTGCGAAGCAGTCATGCTAGCTAAGAAGGAGGCGGGGCGCGTAAGGAAACGAACCTCCTCACGCCCCAGCCGTCGCGAGCGACACTCCGGGTGTCGGGGATCGCACGACGATCTCCGGCCACCATAAGAGCGGCTTTAAGGACGGCGAGCAAGGGTAGCTCGCCACCCTCTCGTCTGGACCAAGGTATGTAGGTAGGTAGGAAGTTATTGGATGATTTTCCCCATCAAAAATAAAGCCTAAGACCATGGTGACGAGGACAAACATGCTTTGCAAAAATAGACAATATCAACAAATAAACAATACTTCCTTTTCTCTATTCTTTATTCTGCCAAGGTTGGTGATAGAAACCCAGCGTCGTGTTTGGTGTCTCAAATTGATTTTACACACGATTAGTTTCAAAAGAAATAGCCACGTTTGGTGTTTGCGTGGAGATCTTGAAACGCATTTGCAACACTTGACGTACCGAATATTCGGAAAATAAACAGTTTCGTTTGTGAATTAAAGTCTTTATTTTTGAATTTGTAAGGTTGAATTTTGCAGAGCAAGTTGTGTTAGTGATGTCTAAAGTCGTTTTCCTATCAGTACATGCTTTTCTAGTCATCGTTTTAAGACGACCTATGTATGTATCTATGTAAATGGAGAACTTTGTTAAGACACCCTTAAGGTCTATTTTCCAGTAACTCTTATTTATCTATAATTAAATACCTTTCCTATGTCGCGTGACCGTTCAATAAATCGTAGATAGACATTACGAAATACCGTATCTACTTTTTAATTGGTCAATTTCAAATAAATCAATTTCTACTGTTTCCTAAATTGTTACAATTACACAAGTTGAAAAACAAAATCGATATCCCATTTCAAGTTTTAAGCACTTAAAAAATTACTTTTCATCTAATTTCAAGATCCATGTAAACCAAACCAAATAATCTGTGACGAATAAAACCCAACGTAAACAAGACGAAGGAAAAATCTACCGAAAATTTGACACTGACTATTTTTTGGGGTACCTGGAAAGTAAGAACTACCCAATATTTGGAAACATTGACCCTTTTGGGATATTATTTTACAGGACTGACAACACACGGTCAATACCTCCCATATTGCCGACTTCCACGAGCTAGACGGCTAGTATTGACACGAGCTAGACGGATCTAGACACATGTAAAACCCGGTGGACTAAAAACACTTTATCATCATCATCAGCTGAGAGACGTCTACTGCTGAACAAAGGCCTCCACGGCCTCCAAGGCCTCCCCTTAGTCCTCCACGTAAAGACAAGACACTTATAATGTATAATTTTTTTTTTTTAATAATTATGCTTTAGTACTTACTGTGGAAGGGCGGGAGTGGGGACACGGAGATGGTGTCCTCGCCGGGGTCGCTCAGCGTCGCTGCCGTCACTCGCTTCCTCTGCACCGACGCTGCTCGACCCTCCCGCCGACCTACGCAGAACATCACATCAGGATATCAAGGAAAATCAGTAAAAAATAGAAGAAATTCTTAGCTGATTACAGAGGCTTGGTATAATCTGCAAATCTAAAAGGATTAGTGTAATTTTTTTCTTGTGTATCGTGTTATATATTTTTAAATATATATAGCCGAAATGTGAATAAAACAAATAGTCAGAAGCACACTGAATATATTTTCATATAAACAAAAGAAGATCATAAATAGTTTCCACTCCTATAAGTGGCTAGCTTAATAGCACAGATAGGTAATATATCTATGTAACATCTTTTTTTTTTGTATTTTAATGTATGTAACATCTATAGCAGTATTATTCAAGTAAGAAAGACGTAATTAAATTCGATATAGTCAATTCCCATTAATTTTTAGCTCTAAGGAAATAACTGTTTAAAATTAGAAAAAGGATTAAATTCAGTCAAGCTTAATAGTCTACAAAATGAACAAAATTTATAAATACTTAATTGCTCATAGATTGTATCACACATTTAATAATCATTGAACGGAAAAAGTAAAATAATATTTTTCCTGGCATATAACGCAAGGGCAATTATTTGTTTAAGTGTCCGATAAAATCAGGTATAAAAAGTGCAGGTAGAACCAATAGACAGTAAATATCTATCGATCGACAATGAACTGATCGGTTGACATTGATGATAATATGGTATTTATGATAAAATAAAAATACAAGCGAACAAAACCATAAAAATGAGTAATAAAATAAAAATATAAATTTAATACAGATGCCTGAAAAGGTAACTTTTAAGCTTCAATTAAGTGAAACCTTTTCAAATTCTTTAGAGGAGACCTTTTTTGCTATAGAAGACTAGGTACGAGCACGTAGTTACAAATTGTGCACATATAGATTGACAATAACCTTCTTAGCTTTTCAGGTAGGTACTAGAAGGCTAGATTCTAAGACGAAGGATTTAAAACACAAAATGTGTGTTGGTTTGGGTTATGATTAGTATCTAAATAGTGCATACTAAAATGTTAGTCATAGAAAATGCTATTAACATAGCGTCCATTAAAGTCTATTAACATAGCATTGTCTATGGCACATATTTTTTTCGTTGCCCCCACTTGGATTTTCTCCTGTGTCGTGTGTGATTTTACAAACTTACAAGTTCACATACACATGACACCTAGACCTGAAACGACAATTTGTGGATCACACAGAGTTACTTCGTGCGGGAATCAAACCCGCTACACGTTGCACGGCAGCCAAAAAAAAAATTGTTGTCCAACAAAAAGTATTGAGTATTTATAAATAAATTAAATTTTAAATTACGTGCAGTCAAATTACATAACAATACTTATAGGTAGTTTATGTTATGAAAGAAAAAAAAAGTCTATAAAGAATATCCGTTGTATGATCTATCATGTACAATGTACACTTTTTTCTCTAACACGTGTCGTGGTGTATCAACCATCAAGACTATAAGACCAGAGTCAAGTGAAAACGTTCAGCTACCAGCTAGCACACATCAAACAAAATTGCAAAAGACGCAACTTGTATAGGAACAAGTGGGCCGCTCTACTTGTGAGATGGAACACAAAAGACACGATGTGAACATCAACAAACACTGGGACGATATATCTAGCTATACATATCATATATGTATGTGTTTAGATACAAGATAAAGATAAAGATAAACCTATGCTTATATCATAATGGAATATAGCTTTGTTGAAAAAAAAACGTTATATTTGTCATAAGATAGAAAATTGTTCTTAACATTGATTAGGGTTGTGCCAGTGCTAGCCTACACGAATTAATTAGATAGACATTCTTTGTTTAAGTATACATTTTAAGGAAACATGTACAGGGAACGTTGATAATTACTAGTCCCTAAATCACCAATGATCATTTACACCTTCATTTGTATATTTTATCATGAAAAGATAATTTTCAAAGAAGTGAAATAAGCAACAGAGATAAAGTTAGTTAGAGTTTACGAGATAAAGTTACGAGCAGAAAAATCTCCTTTATATGAAATGAAAGACAAAATTAAAACTGCAAACATTCATAAAATAACTAGAATAAACGTCGACAAAATAAATGAACAAAAGCAATATGTAGATGAAAAAATACTAGAAATGACTTAAGGAATTTAGGTAATAGGTAAAGGTTAGTGCAACAAAACAGAGAATTCAGAGCAGATATACAGCAACTACTCTATGTCACAAAAATCATGCACATGCTTACTTAGTACCTTGGCATTATAAGCTCTCAAAAAGCCGCAAGCAGGCACTAAGTCTCGGTTATATGGTAAGGGATATACTTGTCACACTCCATGCCGATTACCTAGAAATAATAAGGGCATGAATTGCATATGGCTGACCGCAGACATGACAGTTTTAATGTCAAATTTTAGCGGGAAAATTTTCATTTACTAAAAACGATAAAAAATTAAATAGAAAACTGCTTTTAAGTATAATATTTTGTATTTCATGACCAATATTAATTCGTTTATCGAATTATTAATACGAACAAATCGTTCGCTATCTGTTTTTATGTTATATTTTAGATAATGTCGGTACTTGTTTATGGTAGCTACATAAATAAGTTTTAAAAGCATTATCCTTGGAACGTCGATAGTCAGCCAGTATTTTATGATATTATGGCTATAGAGGGGTAGTGATTGATTGCCCTCGTGTTTACGAACTATCGATATTGCAGTTTATTCGATAAAATGCTTTTAAAGAAGGGAATAAAGAGTTTTATGTAGATAAACAAAGATATTATTTACTGTTAAGTCTGCAGCCAACCCAAAGCTTCTATCAAATACTTAATAATAAACAATAACATCATATTTAAATCCTACTATGGTGTTCTTTACAGTTAATTGACGACTACATACTTCATGAATAAATAACTGCATTTAATTATGTACCAAGGACAGCGATTTTCCTTCCTTTAATAATATGGTGGTATTTATGATACTTATTTAAAGAATTGACGAAGAATTTGTCATTAACTTAAATACCTTTAAGGAAAATCACTACCCTCTTTGATCTTTACAAAAGTACTTAAACATGGTACATAATGCTTTACTTTTACCAATCATACTCATACAGTAACAAATTAAACGCCTACTTTTACAAAAAATCAATCCGCGAAACCTTCCCGATTAAGGAAGGTCTCGAGACAACTTAAAAAGTACTTTAACGTTACCTAATTAAGATACTTTCTTGAACAACTTACCGAAATATTCTCTTCAGCCGACTAATGACTTGGTATTTTATATACACGTTTCTCACACAGTATTATGTTAGTTGTTCACTTTCATATATTTGGACATAGTTTAAATCACTTCTAGTTTGGACATGGCCGATTCCATTATGCTGATTAATTTTGCTTTACAAGATACCTGGGGTGTGTTAATGAAAATTAATTAGTGCTTGTTGTAAATTGTAGTTATTTTCTACTTAAGTAAAAAATTTATAGAAGAGAGTTTGGTGTAGGTTGCCCTGATAGGTTTTTGTAAAATTGTTCTCTAGCTTATTAAGTTATCTAGTTTCAGTTGTAGTTAAATTGTCGATAAGGATTGTTAGAGACGACTTAAAGCCCGTTATTTGAAGAATTCAAAAAAAGGACTGCTATGTTATAATGATCTCTAAATTAATCAATCAAAGTCAGTTAATGTTTACTTAAACTATTCCTTAGTAACGATTTTGTTCCGATTTTGATGCCGTTAATTGATAAAGAACGGGTTAAGTAATCATTAAATAGATCTAAATACGGCGGTTACTGTGACAATATCTCTAGGAATAAGAATAGGTTAGATACTCATTCAAGGTTACATAGAATTGTAGTACGAAATCTACGAAGTTTCGAACGAAACTTCGTTTTTCGTTGATTTAGAGTACACCTCCTGTTCTGTTAGATATAAGTAACTTTTGACTTCAATAAAACTGACAATGACCATGAATACACGAATAAAACCTTGAGAATTTCGCAATTTAGACATTGTAAATAATGTTTTGACATTTCTAATGCTTGTAAATTCCCGACGTTATCAAATAACTATCACACAGACGCATCTGTTTTTATTTCGGTGTCTGTTACAAAAAAACCAATGAATGTGCCAGATTCAATACACAATGTTATTTTTGGCAGACTATCTGAGAGTAAAAGAGAATTAACCCATTCGTAATAATTAGACATCACTCAACAAGAGGCAATTTAGCGATTCTTTTTTTAAAAGACTTTTCATACCTTTTTATTTTCAATAAAAAATACTGGTGCGTCAATTTTCAACTTAATTTCCCTCCCAATTAAAATTAATTTACTGTAAACCAATACACGAGCCATATGACTATACAGGAACAATTAAAACCAATAAATATGAATACCAGGACTTTGCGGAAATTCTCATAAAATAAATTTTCCGTTTGAATAAGTGCAACTAATTCCAGTGAGTATGAGTTTGTTTCAAAGGTCACATTGTACTATGCGATGGGTATTTTTGAACTAGATTACGGAAGACGTGCATATAATGTTACCGTTAGAGAATAAAGATGACATACAAGTTCATTGGATTACATACAATGACACTATGCGTACATACTACATATACTATTCATTTTCATTAATAAATCTACAACATAGTATTGAAAGCCTGGATCTCACACTGGCCAAAAAAAAAAAAATTATAAAAATTTTTTCGACGCTTTCGAAATTCGAACTATAGTTATGCTTGCTTTCTTTTTTTCTTATCGGTCAATATGTTAATGGCATTCTATTTTCAAAATAAATTGTTTTATTGCAGTTTAATTTCTATTTTGTTTTTCTTTTATTTGTTTAATTTTGTTAATTTTGGATTCTATACGAAATATTTTAGCTTTTTTTTTTACACAATAATTTTGATATTTTGTACCTATAAAACTTAGATAAATATTAATGCATTGACTCTAAGCCTAATAGAAATATAAATTAGAACAATAACTTTCGTTAAGTAGTAATAAAGAGAATACGGAAGCCATTATAAAACACGGCTATAGAAATCTAAACAATGTTGATTACTTCGCTTAAGAATTTGTTACGGTAAAAACATTACATACTTATGTAAAGGTAAAGAATCTTTTGGCATTCTAACTAGGTATTATTACAAGAAATATTATTTGTAAGCAGTTATGAGGAAATTAAGAATAAATAATGCGATGTCACATTTCTGATTGGCTTTAGTTCACCTCGTATTTATTATGGAATTATTTATAAGGAGAATAAACGACAATGGAAATTAACCATAATATTAGCTATTTGTTTTTTTATTTTTTTTATTATACGGCGTTCCTCATGTCTATGGTCATAATTAAACTTAGAACACGAGCTAGGCTGTATAAAGCTAAGAAATTAATTCGTTATATCTGTCCCACCCTAACAGATTATTTCATTTCACGAGTTCACTGGTTTAATTATAGAATAAGGGCCTTAAGTGACTTGATAAAATTATTCACAAAAATCCACTAAAAAATTTAACATCAGAAATGTTTTAAACAAAAAACCATACCATCGATTAATGCGTAATTAAGTATCTAAGTGAATATTAAACACTCGAACAGATTAAATCAACACTCTTACAACGGGAAGCGTCGAATTACAAAAGATTTTAAAGATATTATACAATTTTCGTAAGTCACAACACAGAATCACTGAAACACAAGTTATTTGTTTGTAAAACCACAGTTTTCTGTGATAACACGGTGAAGATATCGCTAGTATTATGTTAATATTACGTATTTTGTTCAGACTACACAATACAGGCAGTGCAAACTGTCCATCCACTCTACACCGCGGGCTGTCATCTGGGGTGTCCCCTACTCCAAACAAAAAACCACTTTATCACCCTACATTGTAAGTTGAAGTTAGCACTTTCACATGGAGGTCCTAGGGAAACATGCGCAGTGGTGCATTGCGCACAATATTGATTGCAATCATATGTATGATAGAAGCTATGGCGGAAAATTTGATTTCGTTTTGGTTTTTATTGACATTTTACAGGATATTACTTTTGGCCGTTTACGATGCGGTTCTGTGTTTAATCTACGTAGACTTATGTCAGCTTTTGTAGAAGCATTAATTGACCGGGTAAGATACAATGTTTTTAAATTGTAGTTTGGTTATATGTGGAGCTGCGGACTACCTAGCGGGTTTACCAGGGCTCCGACTAGGAAACACAGGAGTAGGAATGCTGTGGTTTTTAGTCAGTAAGAGTCTGAGAAGTCTAAATGATTTTCCCCACTTAAAAAAAATAAATAAAATAAAAATGATTGGTTATATGAAGTACCTACGAAAAGAAAACAACAATGGTTGTAGAACTTAGGTATAGGTATAGAAACACGTGCAAAACAATTGGAAACTTATCTAGTTAGTGCGTATAAGCTCAATAGCTTAATCGTTTTATCGATGTGTTATCTAAAGCCAGAGAATCTACAGTCATTTGCATGTAGGATTGTGTTAAGTAAACGTACCTAAGTAAAGATGTTTTATAATTATGTTCACCATTCAAGATTCCATGCTCATTCTACCATGATAATTTACTTTGTCCGATCCAGAAATTGAACCAGAGGCACCAGGCCTTTTTTTGACGATGCAAAACCATCCAATGTCTTCTCCAGCCTTAGGTAAGACGAGAGAGTGTCAAACTCTTACTGACTAAGAATCACCCCGTTTCTTCTTCTGCTTTTAGCCGAAGCCCCGGTAACCTATTGTCTGCAACTGCGGGTCGGTACTTATCTACTGCTACGAACTCTTTCTCCTTTCCAACACAGAAGAATTACATCTACTAATGGTAGACGTAATATAATAAATATTATGTAAATTGCACATGTTGTTACGTACTGTGTGTAGAGAAAAATATAAATAGCTTGATATTAACACTACGTTCTAAGGTCAAGGCTCTGCGTAACAGAGTGACAGGCTACTTATACGTGACTGCACGGCTAATTGTTTGGCTAGAGTACAGTCTAGAGTTTCCTCTAGCGACTAGTAAAATACTAACTAAGAAAATAGACACATACGATTGTCATTTTCTTGCTAAAATTGGTTAGCTTATTAAAGAATATATGACACTTTAATGGCACCGCTCTAATCTAGCAATAAACTTGTCATTAAAATTTGAACATTAAATTTTTTGTCTTATGATTTATTTTATAACGTCAATACAAAAAAGCTGTAAGCGTGCAGTCCACGCGCTGACACTTCGCTTACAGCATTTTCGCACGTTAGCAGAAGATTTAACTTACATAAACAGCTTAAAAAAATAACAACTGAACGTAACAACTAATAAGACACAACGAAGATGTAATTGAGTAGATACTTATACAAATATAGGTAGCAATATGTTAACAATGAGGGATACCAAGTCTTTTCTATTTCTCAAGCATTACAGAAATTCCTACCCAAGAAACAGCTACAAACACACAACAGTCTCCCTCGCCTTCGCCTCACCCAATGTGGGAGAAGTCATATGATTTTCCCCCTTTAAAAAAAGCTCTAATCCAAATCAGACTAGTAAACCTATCAAAACCAACAGTAAACACACCAAACGCTAACCCACAACGCAATACAGAGTCAATAACAGTCTTGGGATGCTACTCACGTGATGAAGAGCGAGGGGGCGCCATTTGATCCTTTGCCAAATGTCTGCAGCGACCGTCTCGGAGTTATACCAGGGATGTCCAGGTACGCCAAGTCTGGACCTGTGGGCGTAGAAAAGTGTTAAGATAATGGCCATTCATTTGTTTAAAGAGGCTGGAAATTGCACGCGTCTGGTGAAGTTGAAGTTTCTTTCATTCTCTGATTGAGTTTGTTTAAACTGACAGTGAGAAATGAGCTTTTCTAAAAAGTTTTTGGCAATGTGTAGAGTTAGAATTAGAAACTTATGGGTACCTAACTATATTCCTTATGGATTGGAAAGGCTCTATAAAACAAGACTTTCGTCTGGTCTTTGACGGTTTTATGTAATTCTTGGTGACCCAAAAAATTTTGACTTGATAGACAAAAGTAATATGTCGGAGTTTCTCAATAAGTTACTTATACGTGACGGCACGGTTAAATTCTTAGACTAGACTACCTACAGTCTAGAGTTCCCTGGTGTGGTTCTCTTCTTCTAATGTGGTTTTTCTTTAACCTACAATAGAATTGAAAAAGTTTTTGCCATAAGAATCTACAGTTCAGCCAAAATCTACACCTTTTTTTGAAAATTACAGCAACGGATATTAAACTTTAGCCAATTATTGATTGCATATTGTTACACACGAAGAGATAAGCATTAAGTGCTGAACTGAGATATAAGGTGACGTCACCCGCAGGTGTCTAATGAACGGTGATAAATACTGAATGTAAATCACTTCCGGAGATAATGGCTGATAACAAAACATCATCAATTTATATTTTATCAGATTTTTAACTAAAGTTAGTAAGTACGTAGTACATAGGACGTAGTAACAATGTATGATTACCTAAATAAAGGAATGTAAACAAAAATAATCTCATTTGGTATTTCCTTAATGGATACTTGGATAGGTACCTATATCTACCTATTAGGTATAGCATTTTTTCAATATTTAGTATTGAGCAATATAAGGCACGTCCATTGTCATCTCAGTATCAATCCTCGGTGCACGTATAAAGAAGAGAAAAACAAGACAATCTTGAAGATCAAAAACGACGATTTATCGAAATAACATTGACCTATTACCTAAACTTAATTAAATTAACCTAAATTGGTGAACGTTTTTGCTGTTTGTGATGACTTTGTATTAGATGTATTCATCAATCTATAGATAAACACATACAAACCTAAGGGTTTGTATTTTTTATAGGTATTTTCTAAGGGTATGTTGATGCCGTAAGCCGTAACAATGAAGGTTTTGAAGCTGATCTATTTAGAGGAGATGATATGTACTCCGCTATAAGTGATAATGGTGACCACGGGGTGTGGTTTTAGTGAAGTAAAAAGTAGTAAATATTCCATACTCCCTAATCTTCTTCCCCAAAACACAGACTCCATTTGCCATCATAAAAAAAGAAAAGTTGCGTACTCACCACCATCAACGATCTCGCAAAGTCCAGTATCGGACACAGAGCGTCCTCTTGACCGCAAATCCGGCCGAGCCCTCTTAAAGAAGGTCCAATGTCTTGCCACAGACGATCGCAAAATACGATTGAACCTGCGCAAATAATCCTTGATCAACAATAAACACTTTAACAATAACATTGCTGAAGTTAACACGTGCACTTCTGAAGACTTTTTACAAACACATCACGATAGCTCCTATCATTCACCTAGAATAAAATTGATAATATCTACCTAACCAGGTGCTTGTGATAAATTTAATGATTTATATGACTATAAATTGAAGACTTTGTCAGACAAATGAGGTAGAGCATAAGATATAGTCGAACGGAGCAGTCACTCTTTGTGGCTCTTAACTTATTCAAGTTGCACTTGCATTCGCAGAGCTTCAAGAGTGCTAGGAGCAAAAATTGTGGCCGTGTATGAATCTCTTATTCTAGGGGCTATATTAGTCTCTCATGTATTAAGTTTCAGCCTAACCTTTAGGTCTACTCCGGTTCTCGAATGCGAAGTTTCGTTTAATCTTCAACCGCAAGCTTTAGTAGGTTTTATTGATTTACTAATAAAATTACTTAAAATAACGTTTTTTTTTTAATTTCAAATCAAAACCTGTTTATTTATCTTTATTTAACGAAAGTTCGCAATAAATGGAATTGTAGTACGAAATCTGCGAAGTTTCGTCCGAAACTTCGTTTTTCGTTGAATTAGAGTAGGCCTCCTGGTAATTTAGACTTGTTCTGATTCCTAACGCAACAAGAAAATCTTAGGTAAAAAGTAAGATGCAGTAAGAATTTATTAATAAGTTATTTACAAAAGAGTAGGTAATGTACTATTACAACTAACACTGATAGGTAATTGCATTGTATTTGCGATGTACATACATATATGTACATATCTAGGTATGTGTAAGGCATTGACCTATTCTCAGACAGGGAAAAAACGAGTGTTAATCACCACGGTTGCTCAAAGCGAATTGGTAATTTACGATCTAACTGAGCAGGATGCCGCTATGTACCTATGTACCCATTCTTTTTACACGACGTTTCACAAAGACGCGATATTAATAACGTAATAATTTTTAGTTTGATAAGCTTAGTAATTTAGTATTAATATCTACTAGGTACCTGATCGTAATTTGAAATGGGATTAAGATGGCTGGCCGTTTCTTGGTGTTTTGATTTGAAGGCACAAGTTGTTTGCTAGGCTTGCTCTTTATGAAAGAAGCATGTAGATAGATGCTATATATATAGATTTATGCTATATATTTAGATTGCCTATTAGGTTACAATTTTAATCTAATACCATTAAAAACCTACCTATTAATATTATAAATTCGAAAGTATATGTTTGTTACTCTTACGAAAAAACTACTGAATGAATCGGGATGAAATTTGGAATAGGGATAGATTATGACCTGGAATAACATATAGGCTACTTTTTATCTGATCTGGAGCTGCGGAGTACCTAGCGGGTTTACCGGGCTCCGGCTCGAAAAACAGGAGTAGGAACGGGGTGATGTTTAGTCAGTAAGAGTCTGACACTCCCTTTTGCCTCCTCCAAAACGAGAGAACTTATTACATGATTTTCCCCCCTTAAAAAAGCTACATTTTATTCCATAGGAACGCAGGCAAAGCCGCTGGTAAAATGTCGTTAAATATTATACATTTAGTTCAGTTCAACAGTTATTTTCCCCTATCAAACACAACTCGCGCTCCACAGCCGGTGTAAAGTTTCAGCCTCACAAAACAGTCGCCTCTCTATAATTTCTCATAATCTTACTCATAATTTCTCGCCTTCACACTCGCCTTGTGTTATGGCCACGACCTTACTCCACGGATCGCAGCCACGTCATTCTTACGTACGTATGAGTACAATCGTTAACACATTTACTACTTGCTAGAAACTAGTGTTATTCAATAAGTAGGTTAACTAGTTTATACTGACTATAGTCCTAGATATATCTTTCGATCTCGATTTTCAGCTTGAGTTGAATTGAAATTAGGGACTTCTTTTGGTTTTTTCGAAAATTCTCAGTAACGGTACTTACAAAGACATATTTTAATGATTACTAAACTCAGTACTTAGTAATTGTTTTCAATACAAAATCGTAACTAAGGAATAGTTTAAGTAATCATTAAATGTCTCTGAGTGCGGCAGTACCTACCTAAGTTACGAATAAAGGCAATGCCCTCATCTTATCTTCTAATAGGTACCCGGATCGCATGCTAAACAGTCAGAGTTACATTGTAAATTGTACCTAATTACATAATTATCTGGATTTGAACAACTATACCCCTCTCTCTAACTCCTACTCTAACCCTTTAGGTATTAAAATTTGTCGTACGTCTTACAAAGAAATTATTTGAAAATTGAACCCAAGTAGCATTATTAGTATATTAGGTGTGTCGTTCAACTGTCTATCAATCCCTGACCTACCCAACCGTTCTCTTAGTCTGCGGTTCCTCTATCCTTTCCTTAAAAGGTCGTTTCTATTTGATTAACCTAATTAGGTAAGTTAACCCCAGCACGTCTTACCGTTACAGTAAACCACATGTCACGTTGTAACTACCTAGGGACCTCACAAAGTAGGTAATCATTAAACGGACGGGATTGTCTATTGAGCTTAAATGCGCAATTAGGTAGTCGAACGAAATTTATCACTGGGTACTTCTACTGATTTTTGGTCAATAGAAAGGTTCTGAAGAAGTGTGGGTTGAAGTTATGTATTAGCTATCTATATTGGTATGATCTCTGGATCTTTGAAACTGATATCTTCTACCGACGTGGTAGCTGGTAGGCTAGCAAATGCGAAGATTAGTTGATATTACTAACGGCAAACTCCTCATGCAATGACGTCTCGTTCTTAGTCCAACAACGGATAAATACTCTCGGGCTACGGACTTTTGATGTTGATAGATATAATCTCTAATAGATAATGACATACTGTTTTCTGATTGATGTTCATCATCATCCACAACCTATAAGCGGCCACTGCTAACCAAAGGCCTCTTCTCCACGAAGAAGGTTTGAGCATTGATCACCACGCTTGCTTATTGCGGATTGGAATGATTGATGTTATACCATTTAAATTCATTAATGAATTGCTTTTATATGGTAAAAGGGAACCAAACAACAACTTCCAAAGGCTATAAATAAGACTTTCAGAAGTTTTACAACCAACTATTGGATTCCGGCACTTAGATCAATTACCATTGCGATTGGGCCAAGGTCCGTGTATTTAGATTTATAGCTTGCTCCTCCATAACTATAAATCTATACACATAAAACTATAGTTTCCGAGTAGCTACTGACGAGTTACAGTAAGTATAAAATAACAAAATGGTTTGCAATAAAAATAAAGCTAGCATTTAAAAGTGGATAGTGTTGTGACTATAAGTAATATTTTTAATATTTATGTTGCTGGTATTTATGGCTGAATTGTTATAGCTTTTTATAATGTAAGTATTAGAAGTAGGTAATAAATAATAACTAGTAACAAATCATTACTTTTACTACGAAAATATTCATCCTTGCTTATGAAAAACGGGCATTCGATAACTCTATTCTTCTAAAAAAAATAGTTAAGTTTACTCTATAAACCTTCTCCCTATCCCTTGTCACATAGACGATTTATCGTGACTATCAAGCACGAAGTTCAGTTCTCTGCCTACCCCTTTGGGGATAAAAGGCGTGACGTTGCGTTGCGAGTTAACGAGTATCTGATGTCTGTCCAGGTGTTCCTAAAATTTGCTCATGTCTACAAATATATGTATATTTTTAATTTACTCGTGTTTTCCTACTTAATACATAGGTAGGTACTGTAGATAGGAAAGTCCAATGTCCAGTGTTAGGTAAGTGCTTAAACTATTTTGTTGCCAACTTTACCGGATTTTTATGTTTGTAATGTCATTTCTATTAATATACCTAACTGTTGCATTTCTATTATGTGTAATTTATAAAGGATTTTGAGGACATAATAATATTAGTAATAATTAAATCTTCGTATAACTGCACACGTGTGTTTGTTTTTTTTTCACGTCAACACGGAGCATTTTTTTATGATCGTTTATATGGCTTAACGTGTTTGCTAAGTCCATACAACACCATTTTTAAAATGATCAAGCAGATCTGTCTTCAACTGTATTTCTTTCGTCACTTTCAACAGTTAGCAACACTAAACTAAACCTACCTACTGCCATAGGTCACTAACTCTATGACATTAGGTATCTTATCTAACTACCATGTGTTAGCAGTATAATACGAGTTCTACCTACTTATTACACCTACATCAAAAACGTGGTAAGCATAATAATGTTCATATTAGTATAAAATCTACTTCTCGCCCACTTGAACTGTCTAATCGGATCATGGTAAGAGTACATGCACCAATAGCTTGGTGACTAGGTACCTAATACATTATTCATAAGCACTTGTCTTTAATTAGAGATCACGATTCAATTACAGGTCCTTACCTCCTGAGTGGCGTATCATAGTTCTCTGATGAGGAACTGGTTGAAGTCGATGTATCACTCCTACTCGAGTTCAAGTGGTTTACATGTGTAACAGCGTAAACTTGACAGCTCGCACTCTTCCTCAATGGCCCAGGCTTTTTGGACCCCGCCATTGCACTATGCACCATAACACTATGAAATAAAAACTGTTTTTGCACTCAACATCCAGTAATGTAAAGCACTATCCGCACACTTTGAAATCAGTTTTAAAACTAAGAATTTGTTGACTGTATCAATGGATAACAGTCGCACATGAAAATTTTGTCACTCGCGTCTAAATTTAAAACTGAGATGTACAGATTGGCTCGACGCACGCGGCGGCGTTCAGTATTGCAAACTGACTTGACTCATCATACAATTAGATCAGTCGAAAAACGCCCAATTCATCTTTACTGCCGCACATTACTGGAATTCATAAACATTTTACGTAAGCCTGTACAGACGTATAGTGAAATCTTGACGTTGAATAAGATTTAGGTATCTATTCTCTAGCAGAATGCTTATCTATAGATACCTACCCACATTGATCTCAGGGTCAGATGAAATATTAATATTCTTTTGTTTTAAACTGAATAAATGGTTTCACTCCCATACTTGTTATTTTACTGTCTTGTCTTGCTAAATTGTTCGCCGGTCAGTCGATTGATTGATCTGTTATTTACATATCTAAGATTATTATCGTTACATATTAATTTTCCCAATGACCCAATTGGCGTTACTGCAATGTCCGACACATGTGCTCAGGGTCACTGATTCGTTTTCATGATCATGGGTTCGTAGTTTGTTCAACACATTTTCTTTTTTAGAATACGATATTATCTGATGTGAAAATAAATATTTCATGTTATTATTGCGCTAATGCTGACCGTAAGGTTCATCCGTAAATTAATACTACTTTGTAAAATCTAAGTCTAGTAATATCTCGAAACTCTTTTCAAATATTAGTTCCCTATTACAGATGACCAATGACCATTTATTAAGAACTGCCGTTAATTTAAAGAATAAAACAAAAAATGTCTTAACCGTTAAAATATTCTTTATTAACATCTAGCTAGAACCAACTTAAAGTTAGAACAAACACATAATTTATAGGTATAGCTATAGCTAAAGAACATTTTGTAGTCTTGTAACAATAGCTGTATTTTAACAGGACAATTTAATTTTTCTGGAGTATTTATACAACTATGAACACTTATTACTTTATTATATTTATATAAACACAATTGCCGCCAAGATTGTATATACTGTAGTAGAAAAATAAAAGGAGAATCTGTTTGAAAAGTTGTAATCAATTTATTATGCAGCCGTTTCAGCTATAAAATAATAAGGCCCACAAACACGGAAGCCACCTAATTTATAAAAAGAAAATAAGATGACTGCTTAGTATTTGATACTAAAATTAATGTAGTTGACCAAAATACTATAAATAAACGTTATGTGACATTACATTTGATCAATAACAACTGGTACTGGCATTTAGCCATACAGATATGACTATTCCAAGTACCTAAAGATCCCTTATACATAAAATAATATTGAAGTTTATATAATAAATAAATAAAATTTTAATACATAATATTCAATAACTGCTTTCATTTATTATGTTTACGGCTTAATATGTTACGCTTACCGCGTCGTTTATCGAGCAACGTTGCTAATGACTATGAGCCCTAAGCGTGGTTTGAAACTAGTCGAGTATCATCGATAAACCGTTACGCGAGGAAGCAATAAAACTCAATTCATTTATCATGTATTAGACAAATATAAAAACAGCTGTTATGTATTTAAGTTTATATAATTTCTTTTAACTGTTTGGTGAACACAACATTTTGTTGTCAATACTTTTGTGAAGTATGACCATTTACAGCAAATCTGTAATTTGCTGAATATTTTAATTGCCATATTGAAAACTATCGTTAAAACCGATAAACAGAGATATAATATTAAATAAATAAATAAACAACCAAGGTAAATGTAATGTACACGAATAAATATTAACTAAGTAAAAATCACCTTTTAATGAATTTTGATAATGAGGAACTTAAGTACTAACTTAGAGCTTATAAATGTGTATAAGTTTTTACTGATTTAAGTAGCGAAAAATACTAAGCAAACATAATTGGATTAAAATGCGCATGATAATATATTTTTATAGTATGTAGGTTTCATACAATTTATACATTGATACCAGAGGCATAAGACAAATTACAGACCGTATTCATACCGACAATATTTTATATTATATTTATTTTCTTAGTTTTCGCTACCCAGATCAACCTAATAATATTGCAAATGGAACATTTTCATGTACAAAAAGTACTTTGGCAGCACAATTAATATTAGCAACCGTTTGTAAAAGGAATAATAATAACGTCAATAAACTCCACAAAAACAAATTTGACACTTTATAGAAAATAACTTGTTGACTAACTACGGGAATATCTTCTTCATTATTACATTAATAATAAATTCTTCTTAATAGTACGGTCTTCTTGGGTTATTCTGAAACAAAAATACAATTTTAAACACTATTCATTAAGCTATGACAAGGATCGTTAACTGCCGATTTTAATCCTAAATATCAGGATCAATCTCAACTGAAAGATTTTAGATAAAAACATTTTTTAAAATCGGTAGTAAGTGATCAAACACAATAATTTTATAGTGTGTATGGTGTGGCTCGACCGGCTGATACCACGGTCTTACAGAAAACCAACGTAAAACAACGGTTGTGTTGTGTTTCGTTGTGTGAGTGAATCAAACGAACCCCGCTTCCCAATCTTCGATTCCCCAAAATCCCTTAAATTCCTATCCCCAAAAGGCCGGCAAAGCACTACAAGTGCATTGCCTCTGGTGTTTCGGGTGTCTATGGTCGGCGGCGATTGCTTACCATCACGTGATCCGTCAGCTAATTTACCATAAGAATAAATTTTGGCCAACATCACAACATCAATAATCTGTGACAGTCCACTGCCTACATTCTGGCCCTCTCTTCATAAAAGGGTTTGCTTATAATCTCCACATTTGGCAAACAGGTTAGATGTCGCATATCAGTAATAAGGGAAAATATGTGCAGCGGACATTTTGGCAAACATCCTTGATACACTGTCAGTTTGTTTTGCATTGTGAACTCACGTTTTTGCGTGGGAGGAAGGAAACAAATCGGGATTAAAGCACGTGAATGCCCATAACAACATACTTATTAATTAAATGATTATTTTTATACACGGTTTATAGTAAGGGCTATTGTCGTATATGGATTAGTTTGATGTAACAGTAGGTACTTTTAGGCATTTAATTTCCGTGTCATGGTAGACTATCTCGTTTATTAGCCTAGCAAAGGGTCTTTGAGGTTCCCGGATGGGGTAAATTAAGTCATGGTAAAAGCAAGGGACTGGATTTATAGCCGGTTATTTAGAACTAATAGCATAACGGGTAAAATGTTAGTGTTACATTTAATATATGAACCTCTACCGGCCTCTTCGGAGTTTTTTTTTATAATAACTACGCAAGTTTAAGAAAAGGTCGCAAGTTATAAATATAAACACCAATTAATACTGAATAATGGAACTGCGCAGTCAATTATCGCGTTTGATAAAAACAAAATACTTAAAAGAAAAGACACAAAAACTAAAGACTAACAAAGTATTCAAATACTATTCAGTAACTTTACATAAATTTTCAATGTGAATACATTACAAACATTTTGTAGAATTTTCTACTCCTTGAAGTTCATTGAACTTAAAAAACTTCAATAATTTCAATAGTTATGCTATACCCGGTGTGTAGTCAGTTCCAATTACACGGGAATCATAATGTAAGTGGTAAGAGTTAATGTTTCAGTACTTATAGGCGCCTCTACCTACCCCATCGGGAATTTTTGATGGTATAAGCCGGTAAACGAGCAGATGGATCACCTGGTGGTAAGTAATCGCCGCCGCCAATGGACACTCGAAGCACCAGAGGCGTTACAATTGTGTTGCCGGCCTTTTGGGGGTTGTTGGGGAATCAGGGATTCGGATGATTGGAGAGGGAGATAATTGGTCCTCCGGTAACCTCACTCGCACAACGAAACACAACGCAATCGTTGTTTCACGTCGGTTTTCTGTGAGGCGGTGGTATCGCTCCGGTGGAGCTGGCCCATTCGTGGCGAAGCATGGCTTTCCCACATTTAGAAGAAGTTACATTATGTGTCAATAATGAAGACTTACCAATGGATTAGGTCTAAACCTATAGGCGAGCATCATTCGTTTCCGATAGGCGTCAAATTCATCGTCTTCCGCTGATACCACGTCTGATGTTGACGCTCCCAGACCGAGGTTGGCTACGGGCTGATTGGCTCTGAATAACAAATGGATATAATCAATGTACATAGAGAATCTCTAATATTAAACTATTCAGAATTTTCATCACACTTCACTCCAATTTTATAAATGTAAGTTTGTTTGGATGTTTTGCCCGTCAATCACGCTAAAACTACTGTATGAATTTTGATGAATTTAGGTTTTGGATACTTTTTATCCACGAGAACGCGGGCGAAACCGCTGACAGAAGCTAGTTTAATATAAAAATAATTGAAAGCGAAAAAGTGAGTAAAGAGAAAATGATAATAAAGAATCTATTTTTAATTTTAAGTGATATCTTATTATTATTTTCAAATGAACTACGCTGAAACTTATCTAGCTACCTACGTGCTTCGAAAACTAAAAACAACATGACCTAAACACAATTTAGAGCCAGATAATTCTGTAGATAGTTAAAGAGAGATTTAATTCTCAGAACTACTAATAAGTAAATTAGCTTACATGTCATCAGATACTTAATATTAATTTATTCACAATCCATACCAAGCATTCGACAAAAACACCTACATTTCAAGTTTTATAACATGATATGTGACGTCAATCATCTTACAATTTAGAACATACATTCTTGGAATTCCAAACAAAAAATGTGGAGGTAAAAACTAATTGACTGGATCAACAGGTTCTTTTAAGAGAAGTACATACGCATTTGTTTAATAAGAACAAAATAATTATCATGTTTTCGATTTCAATATACACATAGTTTCTAAAAGTATATTCATAGTTGAATTCTACTAAATTATATTATGAGGATATAAGTTTTTAAACTGACATGGTCACTAACACTATCTTTAGAACTTGATACGAGATATTTACCGTGTTTATTTATGTATATGAGTTTCCGATATTCCGGCATACACTCATAGACATAAATAAACATGGTAAATATCCCGTCTCAAGTTCTAATGATAGTGTAAATGAGAATCTATTAAACATATTTAAATGAAATACGCGTAGCCTGAACTAACGCATACTAAAGAACGAACATAGGTACGGGACTTATGTAACCTCAATATCCTTCACTATAAGGTTCAAAATGGTACTCACTTGTTAATAGGTTCAACGATACCAGAGCCTTCAGCGCCGAGACCCTGTCCTTCAGTCCAACCTAGTTTTTGTAGCATTTTGAAACCTATGGACAAATAAGGATTATTTTTAATCAACAACATTGATTCCATTTCTGAAAATCATACATGATATACATCAGTATTAATTAGTCAAATCTGGTTGAAACACAAAACTGTTGGGAATCCTAATATTTTACGCAGTTCAAATGTAAACAAATGCGTCATATAATATCTACGAAATAACTATTTCCGTATAAGATATCTATCTAAACAAAACAAAATATACTATCTTATTTATCAGATCTCATCTCATCAGCTCAATCCTTTATTCTATCATTGCTCATCTAATCATTTCAAGATATAAACGACAGTATTAAAGATTTTCCTACAAATTTGTAACATATTTAGGATATTATCAGTCTGTGTCATCAGTATGTAAACCTCGTTCAATTACTGGACGACATCCAACATGCAAGCAATGAAACAAATTCGTAGAACGATGATGCTTTCCGAATACTCGACCGATTATTTTCATGTTAAATTCGGAAGAGGAAATGACCTTAAATATAGGGAATTATATCGGATTTTGGTACAGGTTAGTTTTATAGTAAACATGAGATTATAGGATATTTTAATAAAGTCAAAGTAAAATCATTTATTCCAATAAATCCATAAATAGGTCCTTTTGAAATTAAAATGGATGCTTTTAAAGGTAAATAATTCCGTATAAGCTGCGTAGTAAATACCATCAAAAACAAACACTGTCACGCTTAAATTCAACTAGGATTGGCAAAAACAACGAAATGTCAATTCTTATCTCTTTCGTCTCATTTACATTCATTAATCTTAGTAAGAATATTCCTTAGTCGTAATTAAACGTCTCCAGTCTGATTAAGATATAAATGTAGAACATAAAGTATTAAGAATCTACAGTTTTCTTTATCTAATAAACACATAAAGTTCCGAATTACAATATACTCCAAAGTCGTAGTACATTTTCATCAATAACAAAATCATTAGCCAATATTACGTTTCATTTATTACATATAATTACATGTGCAAGTAAATTCATTGGCAATTGCTACAATCTCCGGAATGAGGACCAAAACCCATTAAACATTGTAACTGCGACATAACTTGACATTGCAATGTCTATAAATAGTATAGACAATAGGAGATGCCAAAATATTCGACATCTTACACATAGTGAAAATATGTTCGTAGTACAAGTTACGACATAGGAAAATGCAAAAGGACCAAAGCATTAGGTACTATTCTGTCTCTAAGACAAGTGATTACACATTATGGGATTCTTCGACTCTACGTTAGAGTTAAGTATTATTGGCAATTTCTTATTTTTGCAGTGTTTGCAGTAAAAGTAAACTCGTATTTATTCAAATGAAGCTGATAAATGTGATAAGTGAGCGTTCTAGAGCTCAACGTTTTGGAAAAATTATATTTTTTTTAGACCAAAGTCAGGTCAAAGTTGTTAGTATAAAGGACGCTGTTGAATCACTGGGTTAAAATCGAATTTGATTGACTCAAACTCATTAATTTTACACTACGCTTTAGCCTTCTGCGGCTATTTCTGTCGAGGAAAACGTACTGTAATATTTAGGCGCACTCACCGACATTGTCTTCCTTCAACTTGAATTCTTTGTAGTCACTCAAATCTGGCTCCTTGCCACTTTTGAATGCTGAATATTTTTCCATGAACCTGCAAGATAGCCTTTATTAATAACAATGTACGGCAGAATACTCTTAATGTACACATTAATTTGAAAAGTGCTATGTAGTCTTGCGTTTGTTGTTTATTTACAAATATTTCACATCGATTTTGGCCTAAGTATAACTAGTGGCACCCAAGTGGGATCGTAGGAGAAATTGGCATAAAATCACAAAGTAATTCAATAGCCAAACATTAATTATTGTATTTAATGCAATATTTACAAATTACTACACCGAAAACGGGTTATTTGCATGGTGAAGCAATGAACATGGTCTTGAAAATACCGAATGAATCGTCAAAAATTCTACATTTCTAGAACATTCATGTTCAAAAAATACTTGCTTAAAGCAACAAACAAAGCAGACTAAACATAAAAACAGAATTAAACAGCATTAATATATTTTAACAGTGAACAAGAAACGCGTAAATTGTGTTTATAAACAATAACTTACTTTCTTAGTTCCTCTGGCGGTAAGAAATCGCCAATGTGATGTTTTCCAGCTGCCTGTTTTGTTAGTTCATCCGCCCACTTCTCTGTTGCATTCATTTCTTTTGCTCTTAACCTATTAAACAAGATTGAAGCATTTAGAACAAGGTTATTCATTGTTAATGTGTTTTGTCAGTTATGTTATTGATTGTAATGTATGAATCGCCATTTTACAGATACAATTTAATACATACTTCTCTTTCTAGATACTACAACTAACATCTTTATTTTCCGAAAAGATGAACAAAGAACTTATAACCTGTTATGGTATAAGTTGCATAGGAGATACAGGGTTGTATATCTTTAGACAACAATATAATTTAAAAAATATATAATGTGAATGTAATATTCACATTTTAATGATCAAAGTTGGATCGGGATTAAAACAAAGATGTGGAGAACAAAAGGGTATTCTTTATGAGCTTTTTTGAACGTTATTTATTTATTTTTCACCAGATGCCCCAGATGAAAGAGAACTGTCACTGCATCTCTTTGTTTCTCCACGATTAAAAGATATGTTCTTTTAATTTTACGAGAGTATAACGCTTATGTAGCCATATGGAAATATCTTAAACGAATCATTTGATTAACTCAAAGAAGTAAACCATACGATATTTTAGTTAATTTGCCATTGATATTCACAGAGCTTTACTTACACAACAGACATAATGATTTGGTTAAATAATGATAATTTTGTTTTTGTTTTTTTAAATAATGATGATGATTTTAAATCATTATTTATATTGTGTAAGTAAAGTAAACTTATTAATTTTAATTACAGATTTAAAACATTAACAACATCGTGACTGCATTCCTTTGGATATGTATTAATTGAAAGAGGTATGTTCAAAACACGATGCACGTGGCGCCACCTGTTGCATTTCAGTATAACTGAGACGCTATTACCCGTGCCAAAAATGCACTTTATATTAATGTAGTTATTTGTTTGAACAATTGATATGTTTACTCGGTCAAAAATTAATTGCTCCGACTTGTCAATTAATTAAATATTTTAAAATACATCACCACACACCATTGGAGCGATTTCCTAAACAATTATGCGAGTAAGTTATATGCATAAAGCAAGTACAAAGAGGATATGCCATTAAATGGTTGTGCACTGTGACACAAAAATCAGCCCTGCCCATTGACAATATAAGTTAAAAGGTGTAGATAGGTTACAAGTGGTGAGAAAGTGGTGAAAAACGTTTTTCGTAATATGGAACTGCTAGATGGAAAATAGAGAGAGGCGTGGTTTGTAACGTTCAAACGTCACGCATTATCTTAATGGGAAATTCAGTTATGACGTCTCCTCATTGTATTTGTTCGATAGTTGTATGTTAATATTACCTTTCTTCTACATAGGCGATGAAAGTATTTGCAAATAATACAATATTTTATTTATAATTGTATAACACTTACTTATGTTCCCAGGTACCTTCGGCTGTGTCCTCATCGCTGTCATATTCATACTTATACTTGCCCGCAGCGGCCAGACGTTCCACCTCTTGCCGTTTCTTTAACATGTCCTGTTGAAATAGATGCAATTAAGATACTATTTTTGTAGATCATAGGCTGGAAGATCACCAAGTAATTGCGCTCTTTGTGGAGTAGGGATGGGGTGTATATCTATACTTAATATATAAAGCTGATGAGTTTGTTTGAACGTGTTAAGCGCTAATCTCCGTAATTACTGGTACAAATGGTTTTTTTTTTGTGTTCAAAAGTCTATTTTTACATAATCAGAAAGTTGAAAAATCACGGTTTACTCGCATATATGGAGAAAAGCTCTACTAGTTTCGAGTCACAAAGGGACTCTTCATCATAAGCAGGGTGCGCAAACACCGCGACGTCCATTAATATAATCCGTTTCTCCATTAATATACGTGAGACCAAACCGCGATTTTTCAACTTTTTGATTGTGTAAAAATAGACTCCAACACAAAAAAAATTATTCAATTTGCACCAGCAGCTCAGCGCATTCAAACTCTTGAGCTCTATATATTAAGTCAATTTAACAAACATTACCTGATATAAAAGGTTAAGTTTGAAGTTATCCTCACACTTCTTCCAGTCCTCAGCACTGAGATTGGTAGTACCATAATTTGTCAAAGCATACTGCATCAGAGCCTGGTTGTTGCGGTTCACTGTACTCAGTTTTATGCCTTCCTCATCTATTTTAGCTAATTTTGCTCCTATAAAACAGTAAATATTCGTTATTATAAGATGATAAAAGGAATTCTAAGAAGAAAAAAGAAATATGGTATGAAAAACTAGATAATGAAGTATCAGTCGGATGATGATCACAAGTTAGATGTCAGATGTCATCAGAAGTCAGATGATGAATAAAAATTTAGTTTTATGAAGAAAGCTTTTATAGCTGTTTTCAGTTCAGTTATTCTAATAATAGATATTTTTGTACATAAATATATTTTTTTTTAAGTTTTTCTGATTGTTCAATATGATAAAGTATACAGTAAATAACAAAATTGATAGCTAATGTACCATAGTCACCAGAGCCTCAAGCCAAATGCCAGTTAGTGTTTGTCTACAAAACATCATTCTGCATACATTGAGTTTTCTACACTCTCGGTAAACATGTGCTAAAGTGGCATTTGGCTACAGGCTCAGATTACAAAAACTTTAAGCTAAAGGGCAGTTTTCTAACTCTTCCTTTAAAATAACAATCGTTAATTTACCTGGCACCATAGGTGGTAGCGGGGCCACAACTCCTGGTGGTTTAATATCGGCTGCGGGAGGATCATCACTCCATCTGGATTTCTTCTTCTTCTTTCTTTCCCTCTTGCTATCAGATTCCTCATCACTCTGAGAACTGGCTTGTTCCCGTTTATAGGATTGACCGAAGCCAAAACCTTCTTTAGTACTGTAAACATTACTTTAAAACATTAAATTGTGTTTAACATGGTTGTAATGGGAACTAACGTTTTCATGCCCAGTACCCTACCATAAGTTTGCTTTACGTTTAAAGTAATCGAAACGAGAGCACGTTAGGCGCTGTGATTCGCCGGCGGCAACCAAACTATTGCTTTAGACGTAATCCTAACTCGTACTAAGGTACAGTACAGATAACGCTTATGTAGCATATGGTCTTATTTGTCCAATCACTATTGTTGTCAAAAAATTATTGTCCAATCCTTTCTGACATTAGGATATTCTCTATTGGACAAAGAAGCCATTGCGCTACATTAACGCCATCTGCTGCTGGTTAGCACGTTACTAACGTTAGACCCCATTAAGGCAATACAAGTAATGCAAAGCAAGGTAATGTGCGATTAACTACAAGGATATAAAAACCAAGGACTATGTTTTTATGTGTGATGCATAATATATAAATATTCCAACCTGTTTGGCTACATGTTGACCTATTATAGCTGAAGGTCAGTTACGACATGAAGCAGTTTCGCTTTATACATGATTTAATAAAAATATTTATCACAGATTACAATAAATATATATAGAGTTAGAATATTCATCACTTACCTATCCCGGCTATCATCTTTATTGTTAAATCTGTAATCATCATTACTGTCATCATCTTCCAAACTGAACTCTGGTTCATATTTGTCCTCAGGCTTCACTTCAGGTTTCTTGTCACCTCTTTCACTCCTGATCTTAGTAACTAGATCTCTAAACGCCTTATACTCGTTCGAATTAGTGTTGTGAAGGAACCTGCAATGATTCGCATAGTACAATCATCTTATGTAAAGGGTAAAGAACAACAAAGGATGCGTTTGTGTTAGGTTTTATTCAACCTGAAAATACTGTTATGGAACAACTTGCTCAAGTAAGTGTTTTATCGTGTTACGATCAATAAAAGCTGGTGTTCCATCACAGTCGTTGCGACAATAATGTATGTAAATAAAAAAAGAATACAGCACGTATCCTCCTGCTGGGGATCAAAGTGGCTACAGTGGCATTACCACAAATTTTGGTCTTGTGAGTGAATTGCTTTCAGGACATTTTCCCAGTGGTCGCCGTTGCAGGCGACTTCGCTGGCGGCTCGCAGGACTGACGGCGGCAACGAATCTGCAGAGAGAACTGCACACCACGAGTCAACATATTGTCTGGAGATCACGACGACGAAGAACCGGGGCGACTATTTATCTTACTACCGCGGCTTTAGGTAAAGGTTGGGTGACGTCACGATACCTAAGCGAACTCATGTCATTATCGTTGAACCTACTAATACGTTGTATAGATTAGCTTCTACTCATTAGGTACATCCCACTAAGTAAATCGTTTTATAATTGCAACTTAAATGTAGTATCAATCATTATAATGCCTCATAAGCAAGTAATCAGCCAATGACTAAGCTTAAAGTGCATCCAGATCAGAGGAATTTCGCTTCTAACTCGTGATCAGCGCCTTCGTCCGATCCAGATGCACCTTTACGCATTTTTGGGAGCAAATTATTAAAGACGGCATAGCAACGAAAATATCTAGTAAATAAACAAAAAAAAAATCTTACTTTTAAAATATAGTCATTTAGGCATTGTGAACGTTCACCCAACATTTACCGTGTTTCCTATCATTAAATAAATTGTCGCTTACTCTTTGCAAAGGTTGCCAAATGGCAACATTGCATGCAAATTCTGATATTTAGATATGAAATATGTACCTACATTAAATCGCTTAAAATACGATCATTCTATGCAAAATTCAGAACTAATCAGGCTTTGTTTATAATAATAGCGAAATATAGTTGAAAAATCGGTTTTTTGTCCTCACGATATGGAAACATGCAAAACTACGATACTTTATCGATTAACATAGAATACTAAATATCAGAAAACAATTTAAGTTAAATATTTATTGCGTGGCCTTTGCATTTGTACAACATATTACAGAAAGATGGTCTTACTTTACGTAAGTAAAGGTATGAAAATAAATCAATATTAATGAAAGCTGCCTATTAAATTTCAAAGATAATAATTATTAAAGTTTCAAATTCTTCATATAGAAGTTATAAGACCAGTTTTTCCAATACATGTTGTACCAATAAGTTTATAGTACAAAGGCATTTAATACACAGAAATAATGGTAGGTTTTTACCTTGCGATGGTTTAAATGGAGGTCCAGAGTTGTCCATATCTTTAGGATTTCCCAAAAGTCCAAGTGGCATAGGCGGAGGTAGCGACATTCCATCTGGTTTCATCGGTGGACCATCCATGGATTTTGAATCAGGGTGGTGCATGTTTGGAGGCATCGAATTAGGAGGCATAAATGGAGGCATTGGAGGACCATTTCCATTACCAAAGTTTGGAGGACCATTCGGCCCGAAAGGTGGACGGCCGCCCATGAAGGGCATATTGTTATTCATAGAATTAGGAGGCATCATTGAATTAGGCGGACCATTTGGACCCATCATATTAGGGAAAGGTGGACCAAAGAATGGAGGCATAGGACCATTTGGCCCTGGGCCACCAGGACCCATGTTGGGACCACACATGTTAGGCGGCATTGGACCACAGGGCCCTGGGCCATTTGGACCCATGAAATTAGGCGGCATAGGAAAGTTAGGAGGACCACCCATAAATGGAGGCATAGGGCCACCAGGGGGCATTGGAGGCATAGGGCCCCTAGGCCCCATCATCGGCCCTGGCCCCATACCTGGTCGGGGACCCATGTTAGGCCCTGGACCCATATTTGGACCATGCCCCATATTAGGTCCTGGTCCATTACCTCCAGGGCCCATATTGGGGCCAGGACCCATGCCAGGCCCAGGGCCCATATTAGGGCCAGGTCCCATATTAGGGCCGGGGCCCATGTTTGGCCCAGGCCCCATCCCAGGGCCAGGTCCAGGGCCCATTAGGCTAGGACCCATAATGCCAGGTGGCATTGGCCCTGGTCCCATTGGTCCAGGTCCCATATTAGGACCCATTTCATTACTAGAATCAGGATCTTCATCAGACTTAGATCCTAGAAGCCATTGGTTACGGTCAGAATCTAAAGATTGACTATTAGGTGGCATAACAGGGATTTGCATAAGGGGTGGGATGTTATGAGGATTTTTGTTGTCCACAAGCTTCTTTCTGTCTTCCACAACTGGTGTAATAGGACTGTGGGGGCGAGGACGACCCCTGTCATTCCATCTATGATGTTTCGGCCTGGAAATTTAAAATGAGAAATTACAAACTTTTTCTTTGGAAACAATATGATAATATAATAAAACTTAACCACATTTACCTTTGTCCTCTATCTCCAGACTTGCGTCTCTCATCAATGCCTTGCCCATAATGTTCTCTGTCATATGAATCATCAGCAGAGGATTGGTCTTTACTCTCATGCTTAACTGATGGCTTCGATTCATCATCACTTTGATGTTTATCCTGTTCTTCTTTCTCCTGCTTGTCTTGCTTTTGCTTTTCAAGCAAGGCCTTGAACTGGTTCATGAAGCTGCCATCATTGGAGAATATGTTGACCGAGCCCTTATCATCTTTTTGGGTGGGACTGGAAGTATATCACAAGTTGTTTTATAGAAAAGTCTATGAATTTTGGTTGTTTAGTAGCTTGATTTAGGATCAAATTCCTATAAAAATATTCAGAGAAAACTAGCTTGTGTGGTTTTATATAATATTTTCATACAGAAAGAAACCTGTACAAATAACATGCCCGTTCCGGCAAGTAGATCGAGAGAATGTTTTACTTTCAATAGTTGATTAGCTGTTTTTTAACTTGTTGGTTCTACATCACTGACTTCATACATTGAATAAGCAACATTGCATTGTTGGCTGACTCGCTGGAGTCAATGGTTAGCAACACAATAGATAACCAATGCACATACATAATATTTGTATTTAGCTATAATCAATATGCATAAGAGTTGGCTGATTAGTTTCGAGTACCTGTGCACTTGCATATTTCACGCTGATAATGAAATTGGTACTAAATATTATATAAGAATTGAATTTTTTATTAGTTCCGTCCATGAATAATGTAGGTTTTAAAGAGTATTTTACATTCAATATTCTTAATATAATTTTATTATTGGGTACTGACTGGAAAATTCTTTTCAAATATATATCTTTAAAACTTGGACCTCATAATGTTAAGGATTCATAATAATTGGTAGTCAATGATTAGCTATTGTAATCATTCCTCACCTAAAACTTACTACTGGATGTAAATGGAGGAGAGATGGCCAAAACTAAGAATAGTGAATACTGAAGAAAGCTTTTGCCAAGAGGAACACGAAGGTTGATAGCTATCTAGTAACTCAAACAGTCATTAAATTCAAATCTTTCACCTAAAGAGTTTGTTATGGGCAATAAAAATAAATAATAAATCTGTCTCCGCCCGCTTACCACAGTAAAAATTTTACTGAAGGTAAGGTTATAATAGATAAAACTGATGTTGAATGCTATTATTTAACTGCATTCCAATTAAAACACATACAATTTAATACTAGTTTGATGACTTCAAGGTTTAGAGGCATGGTATTTTATTAAATAGCATAGTTTGTAGAAATTTTACAAGGTTGAGTAGGTATATAATAAAGCCAAGATCCATCATTATGTTGAAAAAACTAAATAATAATTAAAGCAATGTAATTCCAATAACCTTAGGTGTATTGTGATTATTTGTGTGATGATCACAATTAGGGATTGCAATCCGGTCCGGCGGATCCGGTAATCCGGCGGATCCGGCGTGTTTTTGGACCTACCGGATCCGGCGAGTCGGCGCCGGATCCGGTGGCGGATCCGGTAAAGCAAAAAATACGCGAACGCGATCGAAAAAGAAACAGATTATGAGAAAATACTTAAAAAAGAAATTACTGCGTATGAAGTAGGAGTAAAAGGAAAACACATTTCGCTGATCTACAGTTACTTGATGGCGATTTGGCCAACCAGTGTTGAGGCAGAAAGGGCCTTTTCTGCCGCAGGTTATATTTGTAGTGCCATCAGAAGCAGACTAGGAGAGAGTACAATAAACACTATTTGTTTTCTTAGATCGTTTTTTCAGGCACAAAATAATTTTCATTTGAATTTTGCATTGCAAAAAATAAATGCTTCTTGTTTTGTTTCTTAGGATTATGAACTGAAGTTGTTGATTTTATAAGTACAAATTTAAAAGACTGTTTTGTTATATAACTGTGTAGATTATTAATAAGAGTTTAATAGTATTATTATTACTTAAGTACTTTCAGATACTTACATAAATGGGTACATCAATAAGTGAGAGTCAGACTGATTAATTTATTATTAAAAATAGTTTTATAATTTGATTTAGTACAAATAGTACCAAAAATTACAATTAATACCGAAAAAATAATTAAAAGTGATTTTATTTTCCATAAATACGTATTTTATTTTCTTTTATACATTATTATCAAAACTAAAAACCACTAAATACTAGGCCCTAAGTAACTTTAAAATCCGGCCGGATCCGGACGGATCCGGCCGGATTAGCATCAATCCGGTGAAATCCGGCCGGATTGAAAATGATACCGGATTGCAATCCCTAATCACAATAGACTATGAAGTGTGGCGATTTCCGTGGTCTTATTGATTTTAACTACTATTCATTATACCAACGCGAATGAAAACAAGTTCATGAAAATGTTACGATGTACGAACATATAATTGGATTGACTAAATAAGACTTACTTTGATAGTTTTGCTTGAGCGGCAAGCGCCGCAGCCTGCTTTTGGGCCTCCAATTTGGCCTGTATCTCCATTTTCTTCCTCTCTATAATCTGCTCTTGTTTCGACATTTGAGCCCATCTTGTGCTAAGAGCTGATTTGTTTTTATTATCTTTAAAGTGAATCATTGTATTTGCTTGATTTTGTTAAACAGAAAAAGGGAAAACGTATTGATACTAAAATACAATACACCAACTTTGGCTAGTCGTCGCGGTTCGCTCGCTTTAGCACTTGCACGAACTTCATACCAGTCACCAGCACAGCAAGCACAGATTAAATAAAAATTCTGAAATAGTCATTTTTGATAGTGTTGTGCCTTGGCAAAAGTGACTATTTATGTATGTACTTACTATCTACTTACCTATTTTGTTAACGATATAGATTAACAAATTAACTATTTAATGATTCCATTATATCTAATTACAGTTATTATACTAGTGAAAATATGGATTAAAAATATAAATAAACATTTTTTAATATTTTAGACTCTGGGCTTTTGAGCTTCATTTTAGCAGGAATATCGTGGTGGTTCGATAGGGTTCTAAACCCATCCACGGAAACCAATGTGCGTATGTTACTACTGCAGTATTATAACATCAATAACATCTTCCTTGTAACTTGAGAGATTTTGGATTCAATTCTCGGGTCGGGGCCAGGATAAGAATTTTTGGTGCTTTCAAAAATTCTCAGTATTAAAACTAGCGGTGTTTTTTTTAACGTTCGTTGCCTCACAGGATTAAATTAACGCCTCTGTGGCGTCTCATCGTCATGACTCTGTTCAGGAATCGAACCTGAGACACATTGCCCAGCTGAATACAGGCTCACACATTACATAAGTCTCGTAACATAACTGGTGAAATGTTGATATTAGGTACATTGCTTAAAGTAGGTATTTGTATATCACCCCTTCCCTCTTCCCCCATCCCCCTAGGGGATCAAAAGGCGTGATCTTATGAAAAAGGGCCAAGTATATAATTTGCGCACTCGCAAAACTTTTAAATTGGTTTTTTATTTGTAGATAGATTACTTTGTTCTCTTGAGTAATACGTAGGTAATTTACACCACTTTACGATGATAATATTTAAATATTATAAGGTTTCGTTGCAAATCATCAAAATATATTTCTGTAGATACCTACTATACACTACAGCCAACATTCTAGATCCCCCATTTATGTAGATCTTGCTTATTGCAGTTGCGGCATCGAAGACGAATGTATGTTCACAGCCTTGACAATCAGGTTTCACAGTTTCGATGTTTTTCAAATTGATCTACAGGAGTTGCAGGAATTGGCAACGACTGGCTGAAGATATTTTTACTGTCGCACCATCTCGTAGATGTGATTGTCTGATTATATGATATTTCCATGCGATACTAACTATGCGGTAAGTGCATACTTGTACCTATTAGGAAACAAGTCGTACTAGGCCAAGGCCTAAAATGAAACATCAGATATCATTGCAATATTATTCTTTTTATATTTTTTTTTTCATCAGTTTAAATGGAAAATACAATTTCATTTATTTATAATGTTGTCATTTATTTATTGTAAACAAATATATTATAAAAGATTTACATATTACTATCAAAACAAAATATTCACAAAATGGCAGACTAACTAAACAATTACTTAGCTGTTTCATCAAGCATGCTAACAATTGCATCGTTTTGAGCTAAATAAGAAGGAGAAAGTTTGGCACTGATCCCATTATTCAAATTAAAGAGAAGATGGCATAAATGCACATTGCAGCAACACTATCTGTCGTACAAGATAAGTTAGTCTGTTTGTCCAGATTTTGAATAGGTACCTTTTACAACGATACTCTTCACAACCTCTCTTCAGCTCATGTATTGCATGATCTAATACTGACTACCTAATATACTTCCATAAGGCCGGCGGACGGCTGGCGTCCGCGCTCAGCCAAAGTTTTCAAAACTATAAGGACAACGCCAAAGAGAGCCTACAACTGACTATTGTTTCTGTGGTAACTTGACAGTTATAATAAACTAATCTGCTGCCTCATTAAATCGAAATTCAAATTGACTTAATTAAAAAAAAAACAACAAACTCTGGCTCCTTTCATAACAATACAAATTCCATTGAATGGATAAAAGTAACTCAATTTAAAACATTCAAACAAATCCTCAATCAATTCAAATTAAAAAAGTACCTCTTCACATTTCTGCATTACCCTGCCTTAACAAAATCATATTATACACTTAGACAGTTGACAAACAAAAAAAAGCAATGGAAGAGGACAATGAGCAAAAGAAATCACAAAATATATAGAAACATTCGACATTGTGTAAGGTTGCTTCAACAAGTGTGCTTGATGTTCTACGTGAACATGGGTTGCGAACTTACACAAAATATTTCGGTGTAGCAAATAAGCTAGGTCTCTTCCACTGTTACATGAAATGCCGAAAAGAAAAGTATAATTCATAAATTGTACCTATACTTTGTTTATACTCTAATTTTTTTTTACATTTTAATAATTTAAAAACAACCAGTACTTGGTCGAGAAATTTATATCCATTTTTTTGTGTATTTTATATTTTGATGAAATATTTATTTATAAGCTAATTAACGTGAGCCGATGTCAGGATTCATAGCTAGTCGTCGTTCGCTCGAACCGGCTGGCAAGTCTGTTTCTCTCGTCCGCCCGACTCGAGCTTGTATAAACGTATCTATACACATTAACACTACCGCATCGTCTATACATCTTGACTCATATATAATGCACTGATATTTCGAGGGGCACAAGGAATATCGCAGCATTGTTTCATTGCGCGCTGAGCGCTAAGGCCGCCGCCGCGCGGTCGGTTCGCACCAACCATAACCATCAATCTATATTCATATAATTTCCCCGTCATATACATTTTATAGCAATTAATAAAAATAAAACACTAAGATTACATCCCTTAACATGTCTAAATGTCTAATTCGTACTCTATTTACATTTGACATAATACATAATATTCAAATTGTTCGGTGAATCGACAGTCTTGCGAAATCGATGTCGAGCCCGGGCTCGCGGCGGCGGCCGACCTCTGATTACTGTACAGCAAATTTACAATAACATTTGATCAGAATACGCAAACTCAAAGATCTATATCTAAAAATTAAAGTAAGGTAAGGATCATCGTGTATGTAACGCCCGCCTTAAGCCGCTATAATATCAGCTATGTTAAGTAATATAACATATTAAGTTTGCACATGACAAAAATGCCACTAGATAACATATATAACAATATTAAATTAAATAAAATAGGCCACATTCATTGTTATGGTTGAAGTATGGGGTTAACACAACCTAATTTGAAGTTCCATAGGTAGATGCGATCGAATACAACCAAAGTAACGTAGTAGACAAATACAGTGTGGCGGATTTGTCATGCGACAACAAATCATACATATTTGGGAATTAGTACTCCTAATTTATCACTAACTAGGATTTAAGAAGATGACGTCACTAGATACTAAATATCTTCTACTCTGTACAATGGACTATGATATTTTATTGAGATATTTTTTTCCTTTGTATAAACATGACAAAATACAAATATTTCTGTCCAACTTTACAATAACTTAACCGGTAACAATCGAGCAACATTTGACATTTTATTACTCCCTTTGTGACAGTATAATTAGATAATATTATAATTTATTACGTTAGAAAGGGGTATCTTATTTTAAATGGTCTGGGATTTGTAAATATTGGTCTAATCTACGTTATGCAGATATCAATATGACACGTGATAGGGTTTCTAGTTAGTGGTGTCATATTGAATCTAGAACGGAATTACGACCGCGTATCTCCTATGCATTATTGCCTGTAAAAATATAGTATTCACATTCTTTTATCGCTATCCATGTACTAGGTGCGCCGATGAACAGTGCTAAGTCAACGGTTTTGACAAATGGAATGCATTTTTCACAATATCCACTTTCAATAATCAACAACCTCCCCGAAAAATATTAACAGAAGAAATCTACTATCAATAAACAAATGTTTCAGTTAATATAATGCACGTTATATTCAATAGTTATACGAATTATTATAATAAAACAATCGATAGTTCTTAAACTAGTGGTAACAATAACATTTTAACTGTTTCTTCCTATCGATTTCAATTGAGTTCGTTTTTTTATTATTATACTTGTAATAAATGACATTTAACACCGAACGATGCAAGTAAAGGCAAGCAAAATAGAAGATTAAGGTGTTACTCGTTGCGGGAATTAACTTACACGAGTTTCTGGGTAATCAGTTTGACGTGTGTTTAGTCTGTGTGTGTTATCGATTACAGGTTGTCAAGTGAGTTATAAAGGTCACTCATTATAAACAAGAGATAAGTTAACACCCGCACAAACAATATCTTGCCAAAAATCTTCAACAGTCACAAACAGTTTTTGTTGTTTAAAACTATTATTACAACAATAAAGTAAAAAGAATAAAAGTTTTGTTCACTATTTCAGGTTCCTATTAACAATTCGACACATGGTAAATGTTTAATTTGATAACTATATGTATATTATGATTGCAAATCCTTATAAATACTACACTCAAGGCCATTTCATTGTAATAACGTTTCGTAACAAAAGCAACTGTTAAAGAGTGACTGTGACGACAAAAGATAATGAGTGATTTTTGAATAAATAAACAACAGAAATAAATTAAAAACCAAAGCGAAATTTAATCATCTAATATCATGACCACAATATTGAGCATTATAATGAGTAAAAAAAGCGATAATTAAACCACAAACTATTATCGTATCGTGAGCAACAAAAGGGCACTTATTTTTGAATTGACCAAAAACTTCACATCACTAATGAAAATCTACTGTTCCTGTATATACATAAAAAACAATTGACGTTTATAATGAAAAATGAAATCCTAATACCGTTTTGACACTTTAATTGACAAAAAACTAACAGAAGTAACTTTATCCTTTAACAAGGTTTCGTAAACCTACGCAAATGTTCGCGTTATACTATATAATACGCATATAACAACAAATAAGTATACATTAGGTGAAAATTAACTTTACAATGACATCATTCAATTTAAGGACGCTTTATGCCGTTTTTAAATTGCATTTGAAATTATGTAATGGACTTGCATAACTGACTTTGCTTTCGAAGATAAAAATCAGAATCACTTAACGCTAAATCATTTCAAATATGGACGTTACTTTCAGGACATAATATGCAAGACGGCTTCCATACATTGGACCAGGGACTCAGTGAAGCTGTTAGCTTAGCTGTATCTCGTAACTTTGATCATATAAGTACTCAACGTTGGCCCGAATGTATACTAAAATTACTAAGAATTTTATTGTGATCTGGAGGGTATTACCGAAAAGGACCAGATAAATTCCTTATTTCTAGTGGATGTTCAACGCTGGCCGGTTGTTGCTATCTTCGAGACGTTATGTTTGGCAATAGAAAATAAACGAATACTCCGATTTGGCAAACACTATATAACCTCATAATTATATATTTGAACTCTGTCGTGTGATGCCCGATACCCTTTTAAAACTACAACATTAGCCGTCACTTTTGCACGAGTACTTTGTGACATACGATGAGTTACTTTAGCCATACACTATATACAAGATCTTTATACGGCAATAACACGACACAGCCAAACTTTAATAAATATGATAATATAATAATGAAAATAAACCTGAGTTATTACACTAGAATATAACAAAATTTAACAAGAACGTGAATAAAATTCTTTTATAGATACTACTATGTACAACATGCAAGCCGGGCAAGACAAAATAAAATGAACGTCCAACATTAAAATATGGATGGATTGTTTAGAAGCGAAGGGACGACATTGGGTTAAATATTAGTGTAGATAAAAAGGGCAATATAATTGTTATCGAAGGCCAATAGTCGATCAAATTGACTCGTAAGAATTGTCCAAGTTCTCAGCACTTGTCATACGTGTGCGACATCAAATTATTTACACATTGACCTCGGTACAAGTGAAATAGTAAAATAATTAAGAAACAGTATAAGCAAACTTCATTTGGACAACAATAACATTAGACGGCAATCATTTTCGACTGGAATAAAATGTGGACGAACATATATCTAATTGGACTATTATATACTTGATAATTTATTTTTTAATATACATAATATGCTATTTACAATATAAAAATCAACCAGTTCAAGTCTTCGTTATGGCGATTAGAGTCGCCACACGACTGACGACGGAGTAATATTGCAATTGTCAAGTTTCATTGACAATAACAAACAAGGACAGTTTGGCAGACCATTTTGTTTCTGCTCAGTTAAAACTAAGTAAAAATCTGAATAAACTTCGTTAGAAAAGCGAGAAACAAGTGTTAGGTCCGAAAGGAAGATAAATATGTACATATACCATGTTGTATTACAAAGTATTGAATAAAAGTGTATCAGTATGGGAACTCACATCGGTTTCAGCGAGTATCGCTCCGTTTAATCAGATGGTCAAGGTATCGCTCTGTTAAAATTAATGGAAGAACAATGAAACTTAATATACTATTATGTAACTTAATATTTTTTTATTATTAACTACAATGAGAATGACTAAAAACAGAACAATAATTCCTTAACCATGTGTAGTCACAACTAGTGTTCATCTTGCCAAGTTGGCAGGCTAGCACAACATCAGAGATGTATATTTCCAAATAACGTAATTTCATAACTTCAATAACAGGCGTTTATTCAATTATAGAACGAACAGCAAACTTTCATTTTCGTCCCGAGTAAAGGTCATTCGTTAGTACGTATATAATTCCAATGACAATAACTAGTTGATTGGCATGATTCATGCATATTTATTAAGGTCTTTTCCTTGTATATTAGAACGAAAATGGTGTTCACGTTTCGTATTAAATTTCATTGAAAAAAACGCTTTAGGGGATTTACACGAAGATCGTCATCACAAACGTTAAAATCCAGTTATTTCAATAAGAAACTGGGTTTCAAATTAAATCTTCGTACAAACCACTAATAAAAACAGAAATAGTCAAAATTAATAACATAGTCACATTAGAAAACCTGCCACTAGAAGAACCACATACAAATTAGCGATTGTCGTAGAAGTCATTCGGAGACGATAATCAAATCCTTATAAAAGGAACTGTATGGCCAAAATGTGGAACCAATGCAGTTGGAACGGATCGTTCCTTACACTACAATAAACTGATGATATTTACAAAACCACTGCATTTCACTGAAACTTCAAGGCACCACATTTCGACCAGGGATTACCGTCTCCAGCCAACGTCATAAGACAGGTTCACCGTACAATTTCCTTGTGATAAAACGTTTTGCAGTCAGCGCAGCATTACCTGGACCGTTAAGAGTACACCGAAGGCCTATCGTTATATATATAAAAAGCTTAACTCTGTCACTAAACGGGAGACACTGACTCGTATAAAAACTATAGATCTTATAATACAAATGTCTATGACCTGTTGAGATGCTCTGGGTAGGCGTGTTAATTATATATCAGTACTAAAGGCAGCGAGCGGCGGGCGGCGGGAAACTCGAGTGTCAGTACGCTTGCGTTGTGCTCGCGGTCGAAACACGATCTGGCTTCAAGTTTCGCTGTAAACAAAATACATTACATTAATATTACAATTGTAATAAAACTATTAAACTATCTGCCTACATTTATCAAAACATTCCTCAACACTATCAGAAATTTCTAATCATAATTCCAATGCAACATTCAAAATTACTACGTAAAATAACAACTCGTTTTCTAAGTTGTAATAGTAAAACAACACGCATGCAGTAGTTTCAAAGTACATACATAATATTTGCATATAATTTCACACTTCTTATCTCAAATTCACTATGCTAAAATACGTACATTCGAACTGTGAAACCGATATCGATAACAATAGATTGTCCTGTGATAAATTTACTGCAATTTCAAGTGGCTTTACTGTACATGGAAGCAAGTTAACTGCTCAATCTGATATATAGAACGGAATACTTTTAAAAACTTCGTTAAGATCAAATCGATTATATTGTTATTGATATTGGATATCAGTCAAGTAACGAGACACAGATATCGAACTATAAATAATACACTTTATCTACAGAACAACACATTTTCCTAAACATACAACGTATCGATCTACGGTGACATTACAATGACTTACTGGTATGTTCCCGTAGTCCTTTAAATGCGTTACAGACTTGAAATAAACAAATCAAATTGAGGGGGCCGCTCTATACATTCATAGAACAACGCTGTGATCTACAAAACGTTTCATGCGAGATCTTATTTTGAGTCTGAAGTAGATATGAGTCACGACATCAATTTTCATCAGTGTCTAATGACATCTAAAGAGAAATAAAGGATAGAAATATTTTACATAGAAATATCTATCAACAAAAACTGATAATCACTGCTGGGGTCAATGATATTCCTAAAAAACTTCAGACAAAATCGATTGAAAGAATCGTCAATTTGAATCTCTCGACCCAATACTCATTTAATTCTCAATACAACCATCGAAATGACGTAGGTATCTATATGTTAAGTCATTCATCCGATTTGTAACAATAATACTGAACGGACCAGTTCATTTTATCTTTGAAATAACCTCTAACAAACCTTCATTCTAAGGCTGTCGTGATAAAAAGTTAATCCATTGTTCTCTTTTACAATATACAGATTAGGTACAATAAAACTCGTTGTTCAGGCTCTTTGTTGAAATCTAAATGCAAGCAATATGGTGAAATGGAATAAAAAAGAGCCACGCAAATTCACTTTAGAACCTATGAATACAAAAAAGCAAGAAGTGAAAAGTCTTTACTAAAGTCTATGAAACAGATTCTCTCTTATTGGCAACTGTAGCCAAAATAGACCATTTTAGTCAGTACCCCAATTTTTATCAGTCATTTTGTGAGAACTATGTTGAGAAGTAGACATCTTGTCGCTGATATGATGATAAATATTTAGTTTCTCTTATAAACAAGTTACTAAGAAAGTTCAAATACTCACCAACTGATCATAATCATAAACCATACGCTTGATGTGAGTAAGTTTGCGATGCAGGTAGTTGACACGCCGCCTCTCCTGCTTATACGCTGGGTCGTTGTTAACGCGTCGGTATTCATCCACGATGCGTTGTTCTATACTCTGTGGGATAACCATATTTCTGTTAGAAATTTGGTGGTAGAGTCGATGGATTAATAGGCAGGTACATCAAAATGGGTAAAGGTTAATAAAAAATAACATAAATAATCAAAAATCTAAAAATATTCAAGTAAAAGAGTAAGACCTATGGAGTTTATAGCTCGTTTTTCTCCATAGGAATCTAAACTTTGGAACAAGCAAATCGCTTCACTAGAGGATTGACTGACAGACAGACATTTTTAATATTATTCCATTTGCTTTAACGTTCAAAAGTGTATTCCTAGTGTATTTCAAATGAATAATTTTGTCATTTTTTATATTTCTTCACCAGGAGACCAAAAACTATAGTTTTCATCAACATTCGTTCCAAAGTTTCTAGAACATTCTCGAACTTTCGACACCTTTACTTATGGAAATTTCGAGATTATTGCAATCATTTATTTATCTTTTTCGTCACCACAATGTTATCGGTAGTTTCGGCACGTGATCAGCCACTTAGTTGAGCGTACAACAATTATTTCAAATGATTGTTACACAACCACACAAGATCGCGTCATGCGTATCTCATTCTGTATCGATAATTCATAGAAATACAGTAGATAATTATGATTATTTACTTATCAAACTCTTGATGAGTCACACAATTATAATAATTGTATTTTTAAATACATTTGACAGTCTAGGCAACTAGTTTTCCTAATTTCTCTTTACTTATTACTTTGAACTTGATCTGTCTTGAGGAACATACAGCAATATGCAAGTCCAATGTTTAATTAGGTGTAAAACAATTGTTTCAAAATATTACGCAGAAGAATAGAATTTCAGTGCATTGTGTTTTGGCTGAAACAAGCCAATGACCCATAAAGGTGATGTAATAACACAGACCACCTTAATTTTGATAAGGAAACGTAAGCAAATCTTATGTATTTTTGTTATCGAAATTGTCTAGTGACGTGATGGAGTCAAAGGGTCAAATGCTTGACAAATATAAACAACTGCCACTTAACTACATTAGACTAGTTTTGAACATTGGACATTATTACTTACAATATTAAAAGTCAAGTCCATTAAGTACAATATTAAAACAAAGTATACTTTCACGCCTCAGTCTTTGAATTTGTTTTAATATACTTTTACAGGGCAGTTTTTGACAATAACAATATTAAAACAGCTACTATTTTGGATGATATTAGTATGGACATACCTGATGGTGCGGTGAAAGGGGTTGCGCGCGTTTTAACTCCTGTTCTAAGCGAGTAAACATCGCGGCCACCTGCGCCACACGGTTGTACAGCGACCGGTACTCCGTATAAAGTTCCGCAAACTCGTTCTTATACGCCCGTCGAATGTTAGAACTAGTGATAGGCGGATATTGCCTGAAAAGAAGAGAAAACAATTGTTATTAAAGACATTCTTTAGTCTGTACGTGTCTGTTCTGCTTCTACATTATCTAGACTTATGAGAAGTCCTTGCTACGTCCGAGTCGCAGAAACAATAGATATCCTCAAATTAATGCATATGACAGACCAAAAACGATCCCAAACATGACTATTTACAAATGATTACAATTTACAAGTGAACCACTCCTACAATGTCAATGTACTGGAGTAAACTCTGACATTAAATTAGAAGATCAAAATGTCAGCTGTATAGCATTGAATTTATCGAGAGACCACACCTGACCAGGTTCTGACAAAATGCTAATCTCGCGAGAAAACGGTCACAAGTATGCAAGGCAATACTGTTATTGAGACATCACACGTTTGCATTTCCCACGCAAATTGCAGTTGCCATCTCAATTTAATTTTCATGCGGCGTTTACACGACGCTCAAGTAGCGATCTCGTTTAGAATCAATCTCGGAACTTATTAAAATTCTCTATACGCGATCCATTCGTGTGAAAGATACCAAAGTATAAATTTAGATCAAAATGTTTGTTTACCTTGATATCCATGATGATCTGGGGATAAAGAAAAACAAAGAATGTATCAAATGTGTACTATCTATTACGATTACGATCTACGTCTAAGACGAATTAATTTTACTTAATTATTGAGGTTCAGATGGCGATGGGTTTGCAAACTAGTGTGATTGTGTAGACGGTACACCTATGTTAAACAGCGTGTTTGATATTCTACAGTGAACACAACGCCAGGGTTTATTAGTGTGGGATATACATAGTATGTGATTCCTTACCTTTCAATTTCTTCCAAGTCAGTCATATTCTCATCAGGGACAGGCGCTAATTCTGTATTTTCTAAGGGTTCATTATTTGTGATGTCTTTTTCTGTAAATAAGAACGGGGTAAATTAGCTTCATGTACACAAGAGTTTTAATTTTAATTCTATATGTGTAAAATATTAGTAATGACGCATATTTTCGTGAAAACAGATATTTAATCAGGTGTCAGTCACCTGCAATTGACATACGATATAGCCAAATGTTTGCGTATTGAAATAGTTGTATTAAAAATGTTATATTTGTAAACGTATACACTATCTTATTATTCGTATGCAATACATATAACTGTTTGTAAACAAGGGTAGTGTTTCAAATAAGTTCATTAGTGAAATCTTTTAACCAGGTTTTTGAGAATGAGATGGACATTTAAATTATTGGCAATATTCTGTCTGAGTCTACATTGACGAGAGAATTTGTAGTTTGTAATAATTACAACATGCTTTACAGAAATCGTTTCACAATTCGCTCAGTACATTCGAATGCAAGTCATCCTATCGACACTGTTTCTACATTCGTAGACTAAAGCATATAAAGAAGTGGATTTTTGTAACTTATACATACCTGTGATATTCGTTTGGGGTTCTACTGGGGGACTACTTCTAAAACCATTCGTCTTCACAGGACTGGGACAGAGATCCTTTACAGTATTATAGTTAAGGGTATAACCGTTACTATAACCGTCCTTTTTAACTGAAACAGATAAAAAAGCACATTAGACTTAGCCATTATAATCTAAAGTGAAAGGCACTAACTTTTTTTATACTAATCAGTGGTTCTAGGTTTACGTTCGTTCCAAATTCCAATTAATCGTATTTTAATGAGTCATCGTAGGTTAGTAAACAATAAATTTTTCGCTATCAAACGGTACTACCGCTACGAAAGTGGGTATTACGGCTAGTTTAATTTCCTGAATTACAAAGGTGCTTTTGGCGTTTCCTATCCTTCATTATTACGAGATTAAATTGCTCGTATTAGACTAATTACATGCTATTTGAGCAGTATAAGTAATCTTAAACATGTAAAAAGGAAATGTTTATGATTATTTGTTTACGCGTTGGTTGCTATGATTCATAATACTGATTTTAAAAGTGATGTTTTACACGTCTTCATACAATCGTCATTTCCCTCAGTCACCTTATGAAGACCTTGTTTTTAAGGGCATGAACTCGAGATTGGCTGAGGGTCAATGACATTTGTTTTATGATGTTATGGAAACATGTCTACTAATTTATCTTCTAGATGAAGTAAGACTTGTTCATGATATGTAATCAAGACATTGCCTTACTTCATAAGATTGTCTACGTGGGGTAAAGTGAACACAAAAGTAGGCAACAAGTTCAGAAGTATTAAGTAAACCAATAAGAGTGAAAATGGAATAATCAGAACCAAAAACGGCGTATTTTCCTAATCTGATGAGACTGAAGAGGCAAAAATGTGTTAATTTTCCTGATCTTATGAGACTAAAGTATAAAGTGACGGTATGTTCTCACCGGTGGTTCGGTCATCCTCGTTGTCGGAGGCCTGTCGCTCGCCCGAGGAGGTGGTGGCATAGCCCGAGGAGGGCGGCGAGGGGCGGCGGTAGTGGGAGATGCGCTGCTTCTTGGCGGCCGGCGCCTCGTCAGCGCCCAGCGCCGGCAGCGCGGCCCCGGGCACCGCGCCCCCCGCCGCACTAGCCACGCTACCCGCACTACTCGCACTACTCGCTCTCTTGTTGCCAGATGGCGACGCTCGTGGGGATAACGAGTTCGCCGAATCGCTACTTAGCGGTGGCGTTAGATTTTGAGGTTTCCGCCTGTGAAATATTAAGAATAATATAAGTATTATTTTAAACACAACTGCGACGAAACAGCAAAACGAACTGAAAGCATAACTAGAGTTACAAGTCCCATCGTCAGCATCAGCCTGTAATCCGTCTATTGTCCTATAGCATGCTACTGAGTACGAACATGAGTTCTCGTTCTCAAACATTAGGAACAATAAAATATTGTGTCAAAATTAAACACAAGTCGATATTCTTATTTTTGATCATTCATTGGCGACTAGTTTCACAACTAACAAAACAACTGTAATGCAAATGAATGCACTACAAACGCTTTAGCTTCCGTCTGTTTGTATAGAATGTTCTCGAAGGAAAATCATTGTTCTGTTTTCAATCAAAGTCTTGATGATAGAATTTCTAACAGGCTATTTGAAGAAAGATACTTAAGTATAGATTTTTGTATGTCCTAACAGATTTTTTAATCAGCTTTGCAAAATTTAATTATGCAGACAAGAAAACATCAATTAATAACATTATTTACTTTGCAATCACAAAGAACTTTAAAGATTCTTAATAAGATTTACATCTCAAACTATTCTGAGTTTAATCATCTTGTCTTGTGTTTTACATAACTAAGGGATAAACTTTTACGTAAAGCTGTTTTTTACCTGGAACCGATTGATCCGTCTGCATCAGTAACTGCGTCATAGCGGTACAGTTATAAAAACTTGTAGATTATTATAATAAAAATGATAACATACCTCTTGAGCATACGTTTCTCCTCCTCAGTGTAGAACGGCCAATCCTCGTTGACGTCATTCCACATGCTTCTACGTAATTGGTAAGTATTATCCTTGAGTAAACTGATTTGACTCAAAATCTTGTTCATTAAACTGCGATCCTTTTCTTTGATTCCCTCTGTAATATTGAATTGTTTGCCATGTATTAATGAAGTGGAGTTAGCAGTACATGGCACAAGAGTTCTTGAAATCTACACTTACCGGTAGTAAGCCTCGCGTACAATTCGGGCTTCTTGAAAGGTTTCAATGCTAATAATTGTATAAGTCTTTCTCTGAAAATAGAAAAATGGATATTATTATAATGTTATTCATACAAGTATTGTTTTGACGCGGCCAAGGAAAATGATTAAGTTATCTTTGAGATAATTTCGCCTTTCGATGGATTTGGATCGGGTATTTCCTAATTGTTATGTCCAATAATTATATGGGGTTTGCCTTCACTACTTATTTACAGTACCTATATCAGTAGTTTCTTCAGTACATTGTGAAATAAAACTTCGTTTTCCTGACAAATGAGTTTGAAGATTTATCTATTAAACATCATAGAGAGTACTTAAAAGTTAAGTGATACTTAAGAAAACATTAGAAATATTGAGATAATATTTCTCATTTTGATGTTAAACGTGAGGCTCATGAGCTATTTCCATACTACAATAGAAACAATTTACGCTGTCCTTGACTCTGAGTCATTCTGTAATTATATTGAATTCTGCTCTGTTCAGCTATAAGGAAACAATATGAATGCAAACGTCAATATGTCCATCATTTGTTTGAACACAAAAATTAACTCACTTCGCAATAAGTCTGTCAACAAAATTCTTAAAAAATATTACATTTAGTATGGAACGCAATACTTTATAACGCAACATGTAAGGTTTTTGTATAAATACGATGGATAGCTAAAAGTAAAGTTATAATAAAACAAGGTCGCAATCATACAGTTTCATAGACACGAATATTATTAAAGGTAAAGCTAGTTTTTGTGTTAAAAATATTGTATAAATTACTTTTGTACATGATATTGTAACACAAACCGCTGTTCCTTTGTATATCAGCCGCAAATTATCACTTCGGTTTTACTGTGATAACGATATGAAAAAATTATCATAAGACCGTCCCGCGGAAACGTCACTATTTCGCGTACGAGTATAATCATTAACATGAAATAGAACATGACCCTTACGTAAGTAAACAGTTTTAAAATGGAAACAAAGAGATAAATCCTAAACAACATAGAGAAATAAAGGGGAAATATTCAATAATATTTGTGAAAGATTGTGAAAATTCCAATGTACAGCTAAAACATGATGTCATCGCGATCGGTTTTACCCACACAGATTCCAGGTAATGTATCATACGTAATATTACGTCTGCATTTGCATGGTTGCAGTACAAATTATGATGGTACTTAGTGTGCAAATGAGAAATTTTAAGTCTCACTTACACCTACACAGATTTGTGTGCTCGAATTTTTAAACTGAGTATTCATATATAAATACGTGGTATGACTAAACTTCATTTACTGGCAAGACAAGGATTTGCTTGCGCGTATACTGTGACGTTATCTAGTAATACGAGTGAGGCTAACTTACTTGATGGACCGCCTAGTGAGATCCGGATTAGGGGGTGGCCGCTGTGGCTGGTGCTGGGTGGGCGGGTGTTGTGGGTGCTGCTGATGTTGGGGGTGAGACTGGTGCGGAGGTACGCCCGGCGCCGGCTGCGGCCGAGGCGCAGGCGGGACGGGCCTATCCGGCCTGTCTGGCCTTTCCACACGCTCAGGCCGCTCTGGCCTATCGGGCCGATCTGGCCGATCCGGCCTCTCGGGCCGCTCGGCTCGCTCAGGTCGCTCGGGCCTTTCGGCTCGCTCAGGCCGTTCAGGCCTTTCCGGCCTATCGGGCCTGTCGGGCCTCTCAGGCCTCTCGGGCCTTTCAGCTCGATCGGCTAACTGGGTCGCTCCCACACCCGAGTAAGGATGCGTCGAGCGCAATTTAACGCGACGTCCGATGTCCGTCTGGTTAGGTTTGATTACGCGGGTGCTGGAATAGGAGTAATTGGGTGAATTCAACAAAGCGGACTAAATAGCAAGTTGTATAACGTAACGATTTTAACCAAATGAGAGGAAATTAACAGTGTTCAGAATTGTAACAAGTTATGTAACAATTGAAATTAATCAGAGATAAGTTGGATTTCCATGACATCTATAACACTTAATCCTAATCCTTTACATTGAAATGGTTTTATCAATTTTCCTGTATATACGTTTTTATTTAACTAAGAAAAGATAATATAAAAAGCTAAATTAATTATACAAGAAAAGCGAGTTTAATAATATTTAGAAACGAGCAGGTAAGCAGACTTTATAGCTCTATTACGCTTCTAATAACTTCATTATTAAAATAGTAATTAAGTACACAGTACAGCAAAAATTTTCGGTGTTCTGTATCCAACAAAAGCGAGAGAGAAGTTACAGGGGCCAATTGACTACATGTGCAGAGTTCGAGAAAGGGTTGGTAATAGATGTAAATGTATGTACTGACCATTTACTCTGCTCCGCGGCGACTGTTCTCGCCATACGGTCCTTGGTGGCCTCGTACGAGTCGTCGTTGGCCTGTACACGCATTCTGCGAGATAATGGCCCGCACGACTCCAAGCGCCGTGCTCCACCACTTCGAACACACTCGAACGAACCCTGGAACACAGGAGAAACACTTTAGAACGATGGTCAATAAATGTTGGCAGGTAACTTTAGCAAATTGATGATTTGGTGCATTCACCATCGATATTCACAGACAATCTAATGCTCAACTAAGTACCTCCTCTACACAAGGTTTGCCAACTTTTATGTGTAACACTCAAAAACAAACCAAGTAAACCAATCTAACGAGTACCTACTGGCCTTAAAAAATTGAAACCAATGTTAGTTTCAGGTAAGTAAATATAATGAAATAGGTCGAATAAGGAATTTTTCTAATCCCATTAAAGTCACAAAGCTGCTTTATTTAAAAGAAACCTCGCAAATATAACATGCCATGATTTCATAACGTATGTTTATAACTAAAACTATTATTTCCATACCATTTACTGAAATATGATTATGTGTAACTGGAATTTGATCGTTCACCCAAAAAATAAAGGCGAATTGCCATACTATAAAAAGCTTTTCCGAAGCTTTATTGAACGCAGTTCGTGGGAGGGTGAAATTACTACACCCACGCTAAAACGTTTATAGAAGCGATGAATCGTTTCAGCTACGTGTATCTGTGAAAATACTCTATACCGCACCTTAGGGGTTTATGTCTGAACATTTGATACTTTCTTATTTTGTATTAGTTATATAATATTAGTGCTTTTACTGTGATTACCATTCATAAAGATTTTTGGACTAATCCACCAGGAGAAGTATGAATTGTCCAGATATTTTAGTATTATAATTTAAAATGAAGCTACTTCATGATGCAACGTGTGCGTTCTGCGACTGAATTCGCGCTTTCTAACGGCTATTGGGTAACGTTCTAAGTACGGCCCGTACCACCGCATTCCAAGTACACGTGAAATTTTCATTTTTTGCGAATCACGACTGAAGAACTAGACTTCTTTATAATCCTATTGTGGTACGGAAGTTTACTGTAGTCTAAAGATGCCGCGTCATACCGCACTAGCGAGCGTGCCAGTTCTTGTCTAAAGAGGAATCACGAATTCACGACTAATATTAGCTTTAAGATATCGTAGGTGTTGAAATAAATAACTGTGCAACTACGAAAATATTATTTATTATTACACTATGATGTATTTATTATCGAAACCATTTTAAACTGCAATGCTACTTTTGGACTGTCCGACTAAAAATAAATTTATTTTGACTTGGTCCCACGAAAATATTTGGGGCATAGTAGAGGCGCCACACGTAAGTTTACTCTTACGAATTTGTCGGTCACGCAATTTATTATCGGTTGCAACCGTTCCGCGACCCACAAACCCACGAACGCGTCACAGCATGGCAGAAGCACGAAGAATAATAATCGACCACCATCTTGAAACAGCTGATTAGCACATAGCAAAATTATATGCTTCAATTTGGATCAGTGTATTGAGTGTGTGTACAATCGTCAAGTTGCTTATCTCGGTTAGGTCGTAAAATTGACCGAGATGTGTGAAAGACGAAAGCTTGATAGCACAACACATATGTGCCAAAGTACCTACTACTCGGTTGCCAAGGGCTTTGTGTTGTTAACCTAACATACGATTTATGTGTGTCAAGATGTCCGATAAAACGGCGCAATATATTTATAATAATTCAAGTTTATATTGAATGGAAGTTATAACAGTCGGTAATCATGATATAATTTCTGCAAAGAATAGAATAACTACGAACATTGTCGTATTTTACTGTACAATATTTTAAATCAAATTAGGGCACATTGTTACTGAGCAGTCAACGGCAAAACATCAAGATAGCTGCTCAAATGATAAAAGCAAACACTAACATCAAAGTTGAAAGAAAAATGTTTACCAAGTAACCATCAATATTGAAACAAGTGCTTATTTATAACAAAGTTCTTCTTTGACTTGAGTATTTCTAGCAAATTCTGTTCATTATCATACATAGAGGCCTTATAAAAATGTCCAATGCAATTTACGATCAGGTTTTTCAATAAATTTGTCGTCGGATACTTAACCTTGATATTAGTTGAGATGATTGAAGTAGGTACCTACCTATACTTTGTTTATAATAAAGAAAAACTCGTTTACACGTGAAGGAAATATGCTAATTTGGCATTACAGTACGTACATTTAAAGTTGACAGTCATTCATTTCGGGTTGAAATTACGTAGAAAGAAAAGGTTGGTTTGGAACCAAATACACGGTAAACACATGCAAAAAATGGATGTTATGTGGAAAAGATAAAAGGCCAAGTAAAATGGAGACTATTGGCTAGGCTTGTTTGATAACACCCGCATGCATGACGTTACAACCTGTTTATTATCAAGGTGATCTGATCTGGGATATGCTCAAATAGTCTACGATTCACTACAATATTTTTCAACAAAAAGGCTTGTTTGTCCTCTGACCAAATATATTTGGAAATCATAACATGCAAAAGGAGGAAATGAGGCTATGATGCTTAGAATGGAGAGTGGAAGCAAACGTATTTAGTTGAGACCAAGAAACTTGCGATAATAGCAGAAAATAACCAATTTGCTTTGATAGGAATATCAGTGGAAATTCTACTTTTGAGGGCATCATCAGGCACTATGTAAATGTCAAAAGACACTGCTGCCCATAGACTTAACTAGCTATTAACTTAAGCATCTTGCATACACAAGAACGAACGTTCTTGGTGGAATCATGTCATAGTTATCATGCTCGGCACGAAGCTTAAAGATCGTTGATGTTATCAGTTTACAAGTGGATGCTACTGCCAATACGCCTGATACTAATCTTAACTTGTTACTGATCACATTGGAAAAGAAAATTGATCAATAAGGTCTTAACTGAATTAATTTAAATTCTTCTTGATTAATGTTATGTTGTATGTTTTTACCTGTGGACCCTCCATCTCCGCATTACTATTAATGCTGAAGTGAAATGTAGCCTCGCCTGCTTGGCCATTGCCACTGGCTGGCGCCGGAATGGAGATTTTCTGAAATAAAGAAAATATAATATTATTCACAAAGAACTAAGTAGTTTCACCGATTACTATATGGACATAGTAGTTTAAAAATCGATTTGTTACCGTATACAACTATTTAATCAGTTTTCTTTGATAAAGCCGTTTAGTTTAGTTCAATTGACTAATTAGACACAGTAAAAGTTTAAAGCCAAGGTTATGAAACAATAAATACTACAGTATTGAAGTATTCTTTATGTATAACGTGAGCTCACAAGTGGTGTTAGCCCTTATCATCAGAACAAATATAAACAGTGTTATTCAGTTTATGCACGTGACATCTTTATGAAGACATTAAAATATCAGTTAGCATACTTTAAATTCTTCTATAGCTAGTATTAACAACTGAATCAACAAAAACGGTCCTTGGATTTGTAACACATGTAATTATTCCTTAGTCCATCTCAGTATACCTGTATAATCAAGTATTTTTTACAATAAAATTGCCGTCGAGCGCTATCTGAGGAACGTTGTAGTAATAAATATTTATTTCAAGTTTTATAGAACAAAAATAGGACATACGTGGTCCCGTGTGAATAATAGTTAAGTCGTAACACGATGACTGGCTGACGTAAGAAAATGATAAACAAATATATTTCGGCGAGCCTTCAGTATAGATAACGTTGCTCTAATCGAAGGAAAGAGTTTCGTTCACAGCAGCACGTGAATAATTTTAAAAGAATCTTTTTTATCGCGTGTCTTGGATGTTAGGAGATTCAACGTGGGAAATCTGGCACGAGATCACTGTGTGAATCACGCAAATAAAACTCTAAATTACTATGGGGGCTGTTTGACGAAACCAAGAATCATACATAATGAGAGACTAGTCACAAGAGTTTTATTGTATTACATGCACTCTATCCACCTGCTATGCGATTGCGCACAGTTGATAAAAGAGCAAAGTAATCCATGAGAAATCTACGACGTTTCTTGTTACATTTCCAAGTACGGCTGACCTGGGCCAGTAGGCTTATCGTAGGCGCAACTGTGTAGTAGATACATAATATGCGTCCCGAGGCGTACACCACATCAACAAGTGAGTAATGACTTTCATCGTCTGGTATGGCAACGTCGCGACTTCACAGCCGATGAGCGTATCATACAGTTTCACCATTAAAGACAGTGTTTGTAAATAAATCAAATTTCGAAGATTACTATTTTGTTTATGGTATTTGTAACAATAACAATGTTAACAGCTAAAAGTATCAGAAATTGGATATCGCTAAAACAACTCTCAACTTTCGGAATCTGTTTATTGAGGTCGCTACGAGTTCTTCATGGTTCGGTACGCAGTGCCAGAAAAACAAGTGAACTCGATTTATTTTGTCCAGATTTTCCACTTCCCTTTCACAGGTACTGCAGAAATGAGTTTCTTTTTAGTGACTGATGAAACATGACATACAAGATGACCCTTTTAGACGCAAAGGCGTCGTGTTTGCCAGCAGCGTACTCTATTATAAAATAGTGTACAACAGCAAAACTAGTAGTGTCCAGGCGTGCCTCATTTGGTGACGCGCACCTACATGCGTGGCCGCGAGTCGCTGTAAGGTCGCGGCTGGCGATGTGTGCCAGCACCACAATGCCAGGCAATTAACCTATTAAAGAGTGCGCCGCGAAGCGGACACCGATGGAGCAATAACCCGACAAGTCCCGCCGCTTACGTGTTAACCGATACCCAGATTGCTCATTTCACCCTTCTTTGTACATAACATCGACGTAATGTTTATCCCCGGTCCCAAAATATGTATGTCTTAATTAGGTGGAAACATTATTAAAATGGAAAAACACGGTAGTTTTCCTATTTTATGACGAAAGCTGACTACTTTATAATAACAGCATTTTACAAGAAATAGTAGACACTATAGCGTGATGGAGAATCTTTACAAGTATTCTATAAAAACTAAGTCAATAATGCACAAAGCAGCGTCGTCCAACACGCGATTCAAGTCTGATAAACACAAGGTAAAGGCATAGAGCATAATATGGAATTATGGAGCTAATGAGGAAAAAACCCGCTACGAGCGTTGCGGGCAGCACAGACACTGCGGGGGAGTGCGGGGCGCGGCTTTCTCTGCGGTACAGCCGACCGATATAAAGAGCGCCTCGCGATGGAACACTTCGGCATTCGGTGAACAGCCGTCTCGCCCGCATCGCCCGCTGTTCCTTCCACGGATCCCTGTATTGTTTTGGCTTGCTGCTTTTATTGACCGATTTTTGTGATTGTCACTAATACAATAACATACACGATTAGATAGTTATTTATAGGTAAATAGTCTAACATCTGCAAATAGTATCATGTCAAGGTCGTTAGTTTCATTGTGTCTTATGACGAAGGTCGGCCACTGCGCCTCGTTTGGACCGGAAAATGGGTGTTCACGAGGAAATCCGTTGTCCGTTTTTCAAGGCATTATTGAGATGCCTCCTAGTCGAGTAATTTGTTAGTTGTCTTATCAAACTCTACATGCCACCTGTGCCAGTAAATCTTTTTGATTACGTCATTCTGAATGCGTAAACAACTGGATTCTTTTAACTTTTCGGTCGTGGTAGGAGTTTTCTTTATTGTGTATTGCCCGTCGTGCGCAACGACTGTGGCTTTTGTTGGTTACCTAATTTCACAGCAAGCGGCGAGCGGTACACAGGCTTGCAAAGTGAGAGGCCGTCACAACCGGTCCGTTCGGCTCGCTCGACCGAGAGATACACAACTACGTCGCAGATAGTGTTCTTGGATGTAGATTTGCTTATATGTCTCATATACATTCTTGCAAAGAAATAATACGGAGCAGCCATTTGTAGACTGTCTTTCAGAAAATATTGTCATGTAGGTATAAAGTACATAAATAATGTGTTTTACAATTCCACGGGACAAACCCGGACGCAAAGCCAGCGGTCGTGTGCCCCAGCCTCGAGTTAACGTGTTGTATCTTATTGACGTAACATCGCGGAGGTGGCACCGTGCGTGCGATGCAAATTGAACTTTAAATACAGCTTGCCTTTGGTACAATATTCGTTCTACTGATATTGGCATACGTCAGTAGTGTACGATAATAAATGGTTCACTTCAACACGAATCGTAGCGGGAAATCCACGCGACTGGCTTGTGATCGCCACCATGTTAATTGCTTGTCGACTTGTTATTTTCTTTACTTTATGATATATGATAATATGTACTCATAATAATTATTGCAAAGTTGTTTACAGTTCACTTGTTTGTAGTTCAACCTTCAACCTATAAAGCGCTACGCTGGAATGGTTTCAAAAAAATAACAAAGAAATATTAACAGAACTAAAATGACCGTCTTCCACTTTGTATAAATTAGCTTGGCCTTTAAAAACAGTGGCAGAAGGAAGCATATTATTACTTTTAACAACCTGTGGAAATTCTACTTTTTAGATAACATATCAAACCACATTAATTAATCCATATTATATAGTTGCAATTAATATCTTTTGTGTATCTTGTATTTCAATAACTTATCAAATTGACTTAAAATTATCGCTTGGCAAATACTTACAATATCGCGTACTTAGTAAAAGAGAAGATAAATAATTGAATGATCAATCGAACAACAAACAGCTATGAACAAATTGATCTCAATATAAAATGACCGCGTGCCCTATAAAGACGACCAAAAGTGTTATAAGTCGGCATTAATGAAAAACTAGTCATCTTAAACCTACCTATGTACAAAATAAGGAATCGTGAGAAATACTAGGGCTATTTATAAATAAACAAACGAATGTAAACGTTCAAGTAGTTGACATGTTGATAAACAATGTTCTGTTTAATCAAGATGTTTTCCTTTTAAATGATACAACAAGAACAGTGTCTTTTAGGAAAGGAAAATTTTGAATCCACACGTTACGAGAGCAGAGAATTTGGCAATGCGTCCGCGGAAGAAATTGTTCTAACACAATTTACTAACGGTAATAGTCACTTTCATCGCAGCAGACACATTTAAAGGCGAAGTGAGTGGCCAGTTATTCGTGAGGTTTCTACGATACTATTTGCATATTCGCCGACTTTCTAATGGACGATGCGGCCGCTCTTGTCGCAATCGTCGGCAGCGGTGAGGTAACACTGATTCATTTAATTATATACTTATGTTGAAAAAACAGTATTCGAGTCTCGCGCATTGTTGCCATTGAACAGTGAACACTGTTGTGTGTGCCAGTCTAGCTTGGGTTTTTTCGCTCGCTTGGCGCACGCTCATTGGCCACAACACGACTTATTAAAAGTCGTGTTCAAAAACCAGAATGCCTTGTCTTTACGTATATTCGATCGATTAAGATTTAAGTCAAGCAACCTTACCACGAATCTACCAACACCACCGAATCGAATAATTTCAACTTTGCAATTTTCTACTTCTTAGCAAACACCTGGCCCGGCTGGCACTGATACGGTTGCGAAAATGTTGCGGTCGTAAAACCTAATCAAACTTTGTCTTGTCGACAAATAGGTAAATTCTATTTTACGTAAAGTTAATTCTATTGCGGTGAATGAACTATGTTAATTATTTGCGCGTGGTAAATGATTAGATTAGTGCACCCAGGCCACTTGAACGTGTATTTTGTTATCGTTGCTTCCTATACTATAGATACCGTTGATTACGTCAAACTTGGAGATTATTCTTTGGGCGTGACAAAATATAATATGTTTTTGCTCAATGTTACGCTGGATAGAAACATTGAAGTTTAAATTATGTGCGTTGCATTGTAAATATCACGAGCGCTGCGGTTGACGGGTGGGTCTTTGCAAGGATTCATTCTGGTGCCGTTCTCCTTCGTGGCGGCCGCTCGCGACCTTCCGCCAGAGGAGGGGCACCTCTCACCGACGTGACTGCAACCACGGCCTTACGTCGCGAGGCTGTATCGAAACCTCTACGTAACGAAGCTCTTTCCAGCCGCGGTTACTCAACGCCCGATAGTTCCGTCGATACATACCTACATACTTGCTTTGCCGTATAAACCACCAGCAGATCACGTGATAACTTGCGTAACGAATTATTGCCGGCACACCTTTTGATACAACGTGAAATACATAGAAATCTTTCATTATTGAGACACATAATAATAGCGAAACCATTGCTTCAGTTGCGAAAACAAAATAACATCAACTGAGATCTTACTACGTATCTACTTGTCAGAAAAAACATCCCAGACCTGGTTGTGAACAATTTAAGTCGATGATAATTATTATGACGAAGTAATAAGTATGAAAACATGATTCTAGAGATCGCTCCATCAAAAACAATGGTAAGTAAAAGGCGAATAGATGTTGACGTTCTCACTGCAAGTCTGAGCCATTGTACAAAACAGAGTTACTTTTACTGACTATCATCAAGCAGAATAACAACTTATTGTTTAATTTTCCACAAACACATTAACCAACATTTGCCTACGCATTTAGGCCGTGTAGTTACGAACTAATAATGTAATAGACCAACACACATGTATACTTTGTTGATGGGCCTACGCAAAAAAATAACAATTGAAAACCGTGTACAATTTGAGCAACTGCGTAGTTTTGCCCATTAACTATCAATGTGTTAATACTCAATAATGATTTAGTAAGTATATACAAAAAAAAATCTAATAAAAAGAGAGTGCAATATTAAATGATAATTATGTTTAATCTACTTGATGCACTCATGAAGTAGGTAAAGGTATAAAAAAAAATAATTAAGTTAATACTTAATACTAATTAAACAAACAAAACGAAAAATCTTAATTCAAGGATAAGTTTAGTATGTATTATAATCAAAATATGAAGCAAAACAACGAATTTATGAGATTCAACGCTTCAAAATGTAGCATACTGATGCGAAAGGGGATTGACCGAGGTTATTTCCCTCAGGACTCAAGGCTAAGAAAGAGGTTAACCGGAAAAATAAGATAGTAACATAGTGAGGTTATAGTTAGGACTTTTCACGAATAGCCTTCATTTTGGTCATTATTTTAGAGTAGTTTAACATGACACCAATAACATATTTTTAATTCAATTTTAATGTAGTTAACAGTACTTCAAGGCAGTCGAAACTGTCGATGCAGTATCTGACGCACAATATAACGACGAGACCAGATAATGTCGCAAGTATTTAGATCAAGGTGCGAAACACGCGTTCGAGAGTCGAGATCGGATCCGAGGAATTTTTGTTGAAGATCACGCTCGCGCTCATGTTGAAGCGCATAAATTCATAATGAAACCAAAGCGGAATATACAACAGTAGAAATTAATGTATAATACAAGAAATCCATACACGAATACGTTGAATACTAAAACACAAAACAATATGAAACACTTTCAAAAGGGAAATTCGTAATGTAACATTCTAATAATTAATTAAAAACTTAGACGAGTTAGAAATAAAATCAAGACGTGGTACTTTTAAAGACACCTTATCAAAATTTGGTGTGGTGTTTACAGATAAGACATGTTAACAGCTGATAGCAACAACAATAACATGTTATGGTATGAATAATTACTATCAGCGAAACTACTCGTGATTTCGAGAAATCACTTGAGTAAAATTCCCGAAGCAGAAAATAGAGACATCATCAATCGGAAACTATTAGAAGGAAACAATATTTTTTAAAGTGCAAATCGCCGGAGAATGAGTTGTGTGTGAACGTCGGATCCAGAACAATCCAGTGGCACAGACGCGGCGCCGACGCGACGTGACGCCGGCCACGCCTCCGACGCTACGGGTTTATATTACGTCTGCTACCGACGCAATTATTGATGTAGAAGGAACACAAAATCTATACAAGCCCCACTGACATTTAGATTACATTTGAGATCATGAGGAATTTGTAGCTCTAGGAGTACCTATATCTGCATTATTATATTACGCTCACTGAAATTATGGTCGATGTCGAATCTAACAATAGGTTTGAGCTAAATGGTAATCGCCTAGTAAGCGTATTATGAGAATTGGCAAAGTATAACTAAAACAAAGGTGCAATGAGCAATTAATCATCTTTGTTGGAATATAGTTTGAACTGTGGAGTGCTACAAGTCATACTTGTGTAGATTCTGTAGTCCTTTTTAAGGAATAATGTCTTTCTTTCGCATTAACATTTTAAATATTTGAGCACTATTTATCAAAGTACCTCGTCAGTTTTAAAAGCAAAGAAGTCAGTAGGCTGGTAATAAATCAGCCATCCATAAGTGTCAATGATAGTTGGGGAGACTAAAGGCAAACAGCGACGGCGCACAACACACACAATAAAGCAGACAAATTGACTGCGAAACCACGCGCGGTGGCTGAATTCAATATGCTGTAGCCGAGTAGGTGTGGCCTTATTGTTTCCAGGCGGATATTCTCCCGACCAAATTATAGGTACTTCGTCTTATCCAAGATTTGGGAATGAGAGTTGAATGTTACACGTTGACCCATAAATTGAAATTAAGTTCATGATCTTCAGACGACTTTGGTCAAAGTTGGAAGTAAGCGATATTGTAAATCAAATACCAAGAATTGCTGCTAAGCCTGCTAGCGAGGAATCAATGGTTCGCTTTTCACTTAGAATTTTAATGTTGAAGAGACGAATGAAGCCTACTATTCAACTTCTGATTTAAGACAGACTAATAAATTTGCTACTTCATACAATTGATAAAATAATCAGATAAAAAAGCAAAACCTCATCCATCTACAAATGTGATTTTGTGGTCAAATATATTTTTAGGAACCATAGAATTGTATGTTGGTCATACGCCTAATTTGCGTTGAGTTGTAAAATTTTCACTCTCAGTCTCAGCAAACATAACCGTTCACTTTGGTACTGACAAATATTATAGTCACGATAGAAGTCAGAAAACTTGTGAATGAATTAGTGTTATTTAATTTGTAGTCATCGAAATCCATATGGACGACACACTCAGAGCAATTTCGTCGTGGAAGGGAAGGAATGAAAATAGTAGACAGACATTGTGTCTGTGCATGAATGATCAATAGAAAATTGTTCACGACGTATATCTAACTGTTGGCCTCTAGTTTAGCTAATAAGATTTGTTGTATAACGGGCATTACGACTCGAGCGGGCAACAGGGCGAAAACAATTGTGGACAAGACCGGTTTTCTTGCTAATGCCGTATGGTGTTTGGGTCAGATTTTAGATATTCTTGATGTCAGTTGTACAAAGGTGAATAAAAACTAATCTTTGAAAACAAATGAGACATCATTGCATTTCTGAAACAGGAGAAAAAGGAAATAGAAGAAAAGAACTGAAATTAAATGAAAATCTGATAAAGGCACTGTAATAGAAAAGTTGGTCTCTACAGACAATGACTATTTTCTATGTTAAACGATTCTGATAACGTTTCTGAAGTAGAAATGTCCCAGCTGTTTGTTCCTAACGTCATAGCGAATTGTAAATGTCGATATCGGTTCAATACCCCATATTTTACATTCAAATCGATTGTATGAGCGAATGACGACTGATGCCTATGATATTCTATAGTCTTTTGGGATAACATTATGTGAATTGAAAATTTTGAACAAGTATACTATTTCGCCTTCGCTGTACTAAAAATACTTTTGAATTTCAATGTATTAACATTCAAGTATAAATGTTGATAGGAGAACCTTTAAATACATTTAAATAAAAAAGAAACATGTGCCAATGTTTCATTTACTGAGATATGGCACGTGTATAAACGACAAATGTATTGATTTCGATTGTAGGTGCTATCATTAATGAAGACTTGGGCAACGACGTTTAGTCACATTTGTTGTGCCGTGGCATAACAGTCATCATTAAATAGGTATTGAGGTGAAGGTCAAACGGCTCTTGCTAACATTGTTTTTTTTGGACCATATAACAGTTACAGGACAATTATGGGTTTTTACACGTTTTAGTTCTACATTGCTTGATCACTAGTTTTTGTGGATTCATTAGTGAGATTATGAGTTAGTAGAGCATTTATAAATCTTAAGACTGAAATTGTTTAGGTAATAAAGAAAATATTTGCAGTTCAGTGCCGTATAAAAATACAGCGAAAGCGACTTTCTGCACATTGGGGTCTGATAGCGTCATCAGCGAAACGGTAGTTGAGTGCATCATGGCAATATATCGGTTTTCTTTTGTGGCTAATAATGGGCGTGACGGTAACGTATTATAAAAAATCAATTGTCCAGTGATTGCCGCCTACTCAGGTGAAGTTCAGAATAGTGCTGCGAACGAGCGGTAACTTTTACCTGGTTACGTAAGACTGCCAGGCACAATTTATTATCGGCTCCATTGCGAGCTTTCGTAATATAAGCCAGCACTGCTTATGCACTTTACGTCTACTTGTCCTCTTTTCATAGACACCCGGATGTTTTGGGTCTTGGTTAGCCTAGACGGCACGCGCTAGCAGCAGCCGCCAAATAGATATCCTTGTAAATTAATTATCTTAAACGGACGTAAGGCGGCTCAATTGGTTTCGAATTCAACGTACATTTGATAATGGTTATAAATTAAAATCTCTAGCAGTTAATAGTTAAACGATAAGAAATAATACCTTGATGAATGAGCTCCAGTGAAAGTTACAAGCTCTTTTTGCAACATTTTTTGGTCGATTACAGTGCTTTTTGTTCCAATTAAAATCAATTGTAGAATGATACGATTTGACAGTTCTGTATTGGTAAAAAGGAAACTCCAAAAATAAAACACAACGCTCCAAGTTAATACAATACAATATAGAATAGTCAATAGAATGAAATAAATGAATGTTAATGTAAAGTTAGTAAAATGTGACGGGCGCGGGCCGAAGACGCGCAAGCGTATGCCTGATCTTTTGACCTCTCAACTCAACAATTGGAAAGTAAATAAATATATAATGTACATTAAATATTCTACGAATAAAACACTGGACAAAAACTAGAAAAAGTCAATAGATCATGAAAGAAGTGTTGATAATGTTGATCAATATAATATCAACCGAATTTGTATAACCATTAGGCATTTTTCAACAAATCAAGCGCATAGAAGTACCGAATACTAAATCTGTAGTTCTCATGAAGACAATGATCATACATGTGCGTAATTACCTATTTGTTATTCAACAATAACACTGCAGCCATTATCAGTGGGTTATAAGTACAAATGGCTCGTAAAGTGATTTGTTGCCTTCCAATCTTATTCCAAAGAAATAAGGTTGAAAACGGAAAATCACTAGAGACCGGCGGTAAGTTAGCTGCAATGTCACATTGCACGCATCATTGCACACAGTGATCTCATTCTCAGCCAATTTGGGTAAATGCTGTAAATCATTTTTTGATAATAAAATACGTTTTCTAGTCTCAAATTATCAAGGTAATATTAAAAAATAGATTAATGATGTATGTCACTGTTAGTCGTTTAAGAGACGTAAGTCGTGCCAAAAAGGAGTGTCCATGTATTTATTATTCTTATTAGTTCAATATTTCAAAGTAGGCAGATCCTAATATATTATTTAAGATTTATAGGTATTATTATATTAACACCTTTGTGATATTTTTCATAATAGGTATTACGGAGATCAAATCAAGCGTCATAAAACTGTTGCATTTATTTGTTAGCAATTTTATAATCAACATTGAAGACTAAATAGGTTTTTTAAAAGTTACTACAAAGTACACAAACATATTCATCATGAGCCGTCGGAAAAGATGTTGAGGAAACCGGCATTTCTGAGGAGAAATTCACAGCGAGTATTACAAGTGGTGTATGAAAGGCGACAGAGGCGCCACCTATTACTGGCCATAAACGCGGTGACATGTGGATGTTCTCAGTGTCAAATGTTTACGACTGCTATATTAACTTCGGTCGCGATATTTAGCACAAAGATGTGCGACTATAACGACACTAGTATTAAAAATAAACTGAACAGTTTTATGAGAAGAAACGATCTTCTTAAGTGGGGTATTAAACTAAAATGATACAGGTTGCGATTGCAAAATCAAATATAAATATCAGTAGATGGTAGTAACTTCAAATAGTGTTTTTATTTATTTGTATGATTTTATGCTTTTATTGACTTGAGCATGCAAAGACACACAAACCACATTTTACGTCCACTTCCTCGTTGGGCATCGAAAGCGGTATTAGCTATGTATGATGGACACGCGGCGTCGACGCACACGACAACTTTCCCTTCTTTAATGGAAAAACGGCATTAAAACGAGAGACACAAGGAACAAACTTGAAAGGCACAAGTGCAACGCGTGGGATACCGGCTTGACCACCAAGCTCTACTTAGTCAAGGTGTTGACAATGTTTAATATTATTCCTTCCAAACTACCTAAGGTGTTGGAAGGAATAGTCTAATTTCCAAGAAAGCTTTATAAATTACGTCACACGCATCTTTTAGATATTCAGACCAAAATAGTCATTCAAGTTTGAATACAACTCATTCGTCACAACAAAACTTATTGACGTGCTACGATTTATCATGATTTTTTGTATTTATTTACATAATTACTATAGCGCGATGCACGGCAATTTTGTCATGGCGGTCGGTTCTACGAATCGAATTTAAAGTAAAGATGTGCTTGAGATAACACGCGGAACGCCGGATATCGATCAATGATGTCAGCTAGTAAAATATTGATAGCAAGTTAAGGAGATTCCTGTTTAACATAAAGATTGATTCAGTTTCTATTGTGCGAGGGCAGTAACTGCTATCACATTTATCTCAGAGCAATTTATTAAAAATGCATCTTTAAATCTTAAATGAGTAGCAATGGCTGATGGTAAACAACAATAAAGACTATTGAGTAACATTCAAGCTAAAATGTGAAAGTTTGGGAATTATGTTCGATAAATTATCGATGCAAAAAGTTTTATCAATAGCCATATAGACCACCGTGAAACTGCTAACAGCCGGAATAATGTAGTGAGTCTTGTTAATTCATTAATTTTAATGACACGGCCAAGCAATTTGATATTTTCGCGTACTAGAAAGAAGTCAAATAAGAGGAAGTAATGTTATGAAATTATTCTACGACCTCGTCTTTATCTTGTGCATTAATTCATTGGACTAGACTAAGCCTCCAGCTGGTTTCCAGTAATCGATAAGGTATCAAAATATACTGTAAAGCGATGATTACGCTTGTAAAGTTTGTATAGACTCTACAGCATTTTTGCGATGATTTCTGTAGAAATCTAGGTCTTACGTTGACGTTACTACATATTTCATTGGTTAAATGACGTAGGTACATAACATAAAGGATTTTCCAGGGGAAGGAAAATGTGTCATTTGCCATTTGTCATTTTTGCAGTATGAACATTACGTATCTATGTTGAGTCGGGCCCAGTTAGGAACCTGAGAAACACCCAAATCCACATCGATGTACGCTCGGGTCCAATAGCAAAAGCACGCGCTGCGAAGTGAAAGTGAATAACGCGCACGTACGGTCGGCCCGCAGCCCCAATAAGACGACACCGCCGTCCGCATACTTCAGCAATTACCACGAGGAAATCAGCACCGTTCCGCCAAGTAGCTCCCAGAGACCTAACTAAAGAAGCCGAATAAGCCATGTAAACACAGATTTATAAACATCTTTTCACTACCATAGTCGAGTTAACATTACTCCTGTATGGGTAAAGTAATGATAGCAATGTATTGCACAACGTATAGTAAATGCTGAATCATTTCCCTTTTAAAGTATTTACAAAAGTTAAACTATCAAATACAGTATTAGATGTTTCCTAGCAAATACTTAATTCATTACAAGATTTTATTTTGTGCACTGCGTACGTTTGTGCATACGGGTCTACGCTCAAACTAGTTGACCTAAACAATATTCTATTTTATCTTCACGGGATATCAAATGAATGTATTTCCAACCCTGACCCCGAGGTTGAATCAAGCACATGCAACCAACCGGCCTTAAAAGCCATTGGATTCTAAGGCTCTTCTACATTTATTTGGTTCCGGTTCGCAATAGATCGTGGATTTGGGTTACGTAACGATTAGAGACGTAGTTAAAAACATTGACCACTGTCTAGTCTATTCGATGGCAACTTTGTATTGAAGTATTGCGTGTGAATGTCTCAAAGAAAATGGAAAGCAGCGCAAGATTAAATTTACGCGTGTAATTTCCGATAGTCAAACAATTTTGAGTAAAAACAATAAAGCGATGAATGCGTGGACAGGCAAATGACGTCAATATCAATACATAAGTAAAATATAAACAGTGTTAACGAAATAAAGCATTGGAATAAACGCAAAAAGTGTTGCCTAACCTTATAACAATCATACAAATAGATGGTGATTGAGTAACTTAATTGAAATATATAGAAACTAAAATATTTCAGTGAATTCTTATAATGATTTTTCACTGTTCTTCAATGAATGAATGAAGTAGGTAATATCAGTGATGGTAAAATTGCTTGTTTTGCAAGTTACAATTATAATGACTTTTGATTTAGCAATTTTTTATCGGACAAGGCCTTTATAGAGTGGGCCAAGTTTAATGCGAGACATAAGACGTAAAAACAATAGGCCCGTGTTCGAGATCTTTATGAACTGGACTTAGGTACAACAGGTCGTCCTTGTGGCGAGTGTAAACACTATTGTTTGATCACGTGGCTGCACCCATTATGATCTGATAAAGGGGTTCACGCTAACACACCTTTGTTCTGTACCTACAGTACCAGCCAGTAACAATGTCTGTCATAGAAATGCCTATTTCATTGAATTTGCAGCTTCCAATTTAAATTATACAAAAGGGTTCAATAGTTATTAAAAACAAAATCCATTTTTTTATTGAGTCGATAAAATTAACGCCAAGAATATGTAAATAAATCAAGTCAGTGTCACGTTTCAAGTCAAACAAGGTTCTAGGGAAGGTTATGAACAAAATCTATAATGAGCAATACGGAGAAATCGCCAATCGGTAGCTAACCTTCAGTAATCAATCAGGCATTACAAGATGAGTAAAATGTGGCTGGGAAGCAAATCTGAGACGAAGGTTAATAGGTAAATGGAGGCAGCAAATGGAGCCTAGAATATAGAGCTACTTAGTCGTTGCCATGTTCCTGCTTAAGCATACATTGTCCAAACTACACAAATATAAATATCATACAAATACAACTAGAGGTAAGTGGCCTGAGTCTGGTTCGACTGATAAATACATACAACTGTTGGACAACGGTATATTTTTTCGATCCCTAACAAGTTCAATTCGAAGATTATTGTGTACATTTCGTAAAGCGTTACATACGCGGAGTGAAATTTATCTTTATATCAAAACATAACATTTTCGTTTAATACAAAATCGAATCCTGTTTTCAAGGACTGCGATAATGTTCCGTAAACCGTTGGTGAAGGTAGTAAAGTGTTGGGAGGACAACGACCTGACCGACTCAAGACGTATTCCAAGTTACATTGTGAGGAACATTCAATTTTACAATGCAGAACATTGGGTTCAATGTACATAGGAGGATGATTCATTAGATGCAGAGATAACATCGATACTAGAGACGGCGATATATTGTGTTCAGAAAATTAATGCGCATCCTATCAGAATGACTGACTATTGCATTTTGTTTAACATTAATTTGGTGCGATGAAAGATTTTTCTACACATTAGTCGAGAGCTCAGAAAAAATAAGGGTCCTGACGTGTGGCAAAACATTATCGCAAAAGGGGACAACGGCCGTCGCACCTGTGAGGTGCAATCCACATGTGCCCACTAGCGACTGGAACTGTTGCTATTTTTACACACTCCACTCTATCTTATTTACTATTCTGGTCTGCGACTCATTGAATTGTGGTTATTATGTGCAAGTTGGATATGTGCCAGCGAGTCTCGAACCTAACACACAGATACAGAGATATTCGAGGAATGATGGCGAAGCGTTTTCAGAGAACAGTGCTTATCCCGATAATTTTCTGGGGATTGTAAAAAATAACACAAAGCCAAGGTTGACCCGCTATTGGGTTCAATAGTGTTACAATTTACATAATGTTGTTTTTGTTTTACATAAAATGTCTATGATATTTGTAATGTAGAACACGTCCAATTGTTTAGTTGGTATCATTTAATTTAGTCAATACAGGAAAATATTGAACGGTGACGTTTTAGGTTTTGAATAAGATGGTCGGGGTCGTTTACATACAAGTAAGTGACTCTCGACGAGCAACAAGAGAAGAGATCACGTCAAACCGGCAGGCGCGTCGAGCGGTGGCAACAAGTAAACCGGTCGAAGGCGCCGGGCGTCGGGCGCGGGGATCGACCGGGGGATTAACACCTTGTAAACAAAATTGCATTAGCCACGTTTTTTGCAATGAGCGAGTGGTAATTGTATAGTTAGATGTAATACTTGTTGCATCTAACCGAGCCAAATATGTTTACAACACTCGATACTTTTATTTTACACAACTTTTCACATTTGTTATCCCAGTTTCTTGGTATTTGGTTTATATGTGACGTAATTGTAGACTCGGAAAGTTTAGAAGTAAACAAAATGCTACTGTTGGGAAAGGAAAATTCTTGAATGTATAATAATAATGTCAACCATGTATGAATGTAAATACAGCAGATACTGGCTGTTCGTTTAATAGAAGTCATGATCGGTTGGGCTAAATGACGAGGTCGCTTTGTTTACGTGACGGCGTGTGATCCGTGTACAATTTGTTTTTCGAAATAATTTAGGGTAAAAAGTTTAATAGACCACCGACCGCAGCGACAAGCAACAAATCGAAATCGGCTAAGTGGGTCATCATATAATTTCGCAAGCGTATCGAGTGCCGCAAGCGTTAACTGGTACGCCTGAGGCAAGTCAAGGCCCGTGCGACGATGAGGCCCAGATCCTGACGATGCTGTACTCCAATACTATATGCAACTATGCATCTTCAATCCTTATTAACCATGGACAAGAGTTAAACTTACTAATACACCTCCATATTTAAACTAAAGCAAACATTTGCTTTTATAGCTTGAACTTGCATAATAGTTTTGGTGTTGCACTTGTGTTTAATGAAATCTAAGTAGTTTTCGAAATACGTCAATTGTATGTTTACTCATGACAACTATAACTTGATGTACGCACGTTGTTATTAATAAAATATTTCTTAATGTTCATTCGAAACGTCATTACTGATAAGGTCATCGAATTATGTAAAATGTACAGAGAAGTACGTGCAAAGCAGACAATTGTTATATCACAAATTATTAGGAAAGCTAAAGATTCCAATGTGCATGATACTGAAGACATATTGCAATAAGTAATAAATGTTGTTAATTATTGCATCAATACAACGCACGTGACTAACGTCAAGTACCGTTCTTTGCAAAAACCAAAATGTTATAGGTTATGTATGTATTCTGAAGAAGGTAATTTGAAACCTTATACTGAACTTGACTTTCTAAAAGCGATTTCATAAAGAGGACAAAATATTTAAGGAACAAAGAAACAATTTTGGCGTCTTCGCAAAATAAACGTAAAACTTGTTCATGTCATTGTTTCGACCGCGGTTTACACATGATATCTCTAATGTTTCAACAATTGATATCAAATAAGAATACTAGGGTATGCTAATTAACTTGTAGGTACAGTTTTATTTATGGCTTCTAAACTGCCGTTAAATACATTAGCTAATGAAACGGACTTATGGTACGGTGTGTATCTACGTAAATTTTACATTTACCGGTTCTCTGCATGATTTATTAATATGGAAAGCCTACATTTTTATAAGTCAAAATTTCAATAAATATGCACATCATGTTGTTTATAAAATTAAGTGCATAAGGTATTTTACTAATGATAAGGGACATTAGTAAACGGTTTTTGGGGCAAGTAATTAGGACAACGTATTAATACAATGCAGTTAAATAAAAATGGTCCAAGGATAGCGCCCTGTGGTACCCCATCTTAAAATAATGTTTTACGTGGAATGTTAAGCTTATATTGAGTAATTTTATTAAGTAGAATAAAAATGTGTTTGTTCACTTTCATTTTATTAGCATAAAGAAGTAAATAAACCTTCAACTCACCCCTTCATTTCCGGGTAGGAACTGTATTTTAGGTTTTGCCAATCTGTCCTGGAAAAAGAGGAAACAATGGTTAGTGTTGCATTATACATATATTAATAATTGATTGGGTCACCTAAATGCTTTGTACATATTAGTCAACATAGTTATACAATATAAAACGATTTTGTATTTTGATTGCATTAATAGGACTGTTGTTATTTACCAAATACTGACTCCCACAAGTCTACGTAATTCTGTTGAGACTCACTTTGTTAGATAATGATAAATAATTGAAGTTTCCATTTTAATGCACATAAGTAAAACCTGAACCCAAGCCTTAGACAATGCTTAAATGCCATACAATGCTACAAGTGTGAGAGTTGCAAATAAAATACTTAAGTAAATACCTGACTCTACGAGTTTTGAAATAGAGACAGATTATGGTAGCTATTTGAATTGTTTGTGTACAGTAAAATATTAGACATATGTTTAATACATTGACGTGCAAAAATTTTTCAACACTAATTTACGTAGACAGGAAAATACGATGTGACTAGTGACGCATATTATTGTTGGGAGTAGGTACATACAAGGTAAAACTGTGTTACAGTAATATTGGAAATATCAGCAGTGTCTATATTCTTCGTGCATTTAAGACCGTCGAACTATGAATCAGAATGACTTTGTGTTTGTGTACTTATTGTGTTCCACCTATTATTTGCTTTTTGGAACAAAAAGTAACCGTGGAAAACTATGGTCATAACCGGCATGTCATTCGAAGTTTTTACTTAATTACATAAATCTTAAAGACAACGCTCATCTTCATTCCTATCATTTTATCTGGTAGATAAGCTCTTAATCCTATGGTTGGTTTTTTTCGGATGTAGAAGGCAGATAAGAGAATGAAAAGTGATATTAATGTGTTGTTGCTAACGATTCAGCAGAACCTAACATATGTTATGATGTCCTACAATAATGTACCGTCAAAGACTGCTAATAACATTGCATTAGTAGATAGTTGAGAGATCAATATTTCTACATTATGAAGCATAACCTAATGAAACGATGTAATTAGACGACAAGAAGCCAAACTAGTTAGGCAACGAGTCGGGTTGGCCACAATAAGCAAGTGTCGGCAAGTCGAGTCGTGGCGTTGCACAACCGGCGATGGTCGAACGCGAGAAACATAACTAGGCTGGGCGGCAGTGCTGATGATGTAAACTTAAAAATTGCTTTACTTACTTACTTAACCACTAAACTCAATGTGAAATTCAACTACTTAGTTGCACTGCACTGCCGCGATGCCGTCTAGACTCTTAGCGGGAAGGGATGACCCGGAACTTGCCGTGGTTAGCATCCATGGCCGTGACTCTCGATCTCTCGAGGGTCAACCAATTACTATGTCAATATCAGAACAATTTTTGCATTATATATTTTATACGGTCATAAACAGTTTTATTTGGAAAATTTCAACAAGTGAATGCTACCAATGTGCGATAAGAGAATCGTCTACTTTGATTAAGATTGAAATCAGTCGCGAATGTCAAACCAGTTTTACTAGCAAGGTCATACGTTTGTATTAATTTTCCTATTCAAACTTAAAACATGCTAATACGACTTAAAAGTAGTAATGTACATTTATTCTTATTCATTGAAACAGAGGCTGTTCAGTCTAATAAAACATTTTTATTCCATTTATGCCAAGAGTACCTTGGAAATCATTTACTTAAAGATAATCACTATCATTAGATTACACATTTAAATCTGAATGATTAGTTGGGAAATAACTAGTAGTGATAAGCAAATAACAATATTTATCAACATAGTACCGCGCATAAACACTAACCTTTGGCGTTACATTTTATAAAATAGACCGAATAGACAATTTGTAGTTGATAAAGAGATAAGTATACCTAAACTACATGTTGTAAATAAGTATAATTTTGTTGGATAAAAAATACAAAAGCAATTTTGGCCTTGCGTTGAATTGCTACGTTGTACGGAGTGAGGCAATAAAATACCTGCACAAAGTGACCTTAGCGGAATATGCTGGTGACCTTTAGCTGAGTAAAAAACTTTTACAAGCTATACATTTTTAGATTAGTGAAAACAGAAACCATTTTATAGATATCATTAGCATACAAATCCTGCGATCATCAAACGGTTTTATAAACGCTACCACACATTATTCAGTTTTATTTCATAGTTGCATTTTCAAAAGTTGTTTTATATCTTAAAATAATGTGTAAAATGACAAATTAAATGGGGCTGTTGCGAAAAATAATACTGGTAACGTAGTAAGTAACTAGTTTTAAATATAAACAGAGGTCAATCCAGTATAGAAAAGATAAGAATGCGTCAAGACAGAAGTAAAGCGGGGCGGTGCGAACCGTTGTACGAAATGTTCTGATCAAGACTCCGCTTAGCGACACACATTATTTGAATAACAACACATTTCCTATACTTATTAGAGGCCATTTGGGGATTTATTTCTTTTGATTCATAGCTCTAAAGTAAACATCGTTGCTTTTTATTAAAGCACTCAGTTTCGTTAGAAATAGAAACAATACAATGAAAAAGAAGTGCAATAAAATCATTAAGCTCTGTGAAAGGATCTTTCATAAGCATCTGGGCACCTCCATCTACCTGAGCCACGGAATCCGACAGCTATAAAATGAAAGTTGTTATGTCTAGTTTTGTATTTGTTACGTCGTCTCATACTACAATATTCATACATAAAACATTTTCCTGAAATTTCATTAATTAATATGAATAATCGTAAGACCCATTAGTTTATTACTATATTTGATTTTCATTAGTTGTGGTGTTATGTAACTGCATACAATTTTGTAGTTGGTTTCATGTTTCTGTCACAATAAGGAATATGTTTTAAGAACATTTAAAAGTTGAGTGGCGTTTGAATAGATGTTTGAGCATCCTTTGTAAAGAAGTTACTAAAGAAATAATTGGACAGTTCATTTTCGCATCTAACGTTGAAATCTAAAAACTAATCCGGTTGCTTTGTAAGAGACCAAGGCTTTCTTTTATAAGTTTTGATTACCAGACCTTGTAATTACTGTTTTCCTTTCTTGGTGTTTGAGTATTTCTTTGAAACTGATTTACCTGTTTGTAGTGTGTAGTTACAATGTTAACGTTTTGTTGGAAAACCTCGCTGTAAAGTTTCCGAACATAATTTTCGGTTAATAATTAACATCTATCTGTGCACTGAGTCTGAGAGTTACATAATTTCGTTCCACGTTAGCACTTGTAGGGTCCCTGCGGAAATGAACTTGCCCAAGGTTTGCTTACATTTTAATTAGTACACGTTAATTTAAATTGGAAATAGGTAGAGTGGTTAGTTCTGGTGATCGAGAGTTTTATAGAATGCGTTAATTATTACTAAATTTCTCTTCGCATATTACAATTGCAAGCTTAATTGGTACCAGTGTAGTAAAATATACATAGCAGAAAGTAATAAATATAAGGTGCTTACTTGAGTTAAAGTTACGCCTTAATGAATACATGAATTTGAATGATTTTTTTATATTGTCGATGGATATTATTGGATCTGATTTATTCAGTAGTTTTTAAGGGAAACAGTGAATGTTATAAAATAAGCTACATTGTGTAGGCAGTTCAGAGGAAGGCCTTGTTCAATGTCATGACTATTATGATAATAATGGATCGATCTAAGTTTAGATAGTTGCTACTTAATCTGGCTATGACGGTAAACAAATTGGCTTTCAAGTTTTTCTTACATAATATCTTGATTTGCGAATTTAACATTAGTGTCTCATCACATAGTATTACATCATTTCGATAAGCCATTACATTTGTCTTTTGCATGATAGTTTTTGCAAATGTGAATGTCAGGCGATCTATAAAATATTATCTGCTAACTCCCATCGATTCCACGAATTATTATCGTTATCAGGTACAGAGTAAATGCACGTGTTCTTTTTGTATCAAATTGAAAATGGATGATGAATAATTAAAGGCCGTATTTACTTATTGGTTTATATTGAATTCTAAAATATCTTAGGTAGGTAGTTATTGAACAATATATTGTTCAGTTAATAGTCTTTAGTTTAGCACGAATAAAACATAACGGTTGTTTTATTAATCAAGTGTTTAATACTGGTAAAACACATTCATAAAATAATAATTTAATAAGTATGTTTGATACCTACTTATAAGAACTGTGAAAAAATAATCATGTTCTACGATAATTGGTACACATGCAAGTAAACAAGAAACGAACACAGCATGACAATAAGTAATTACCTATAACTTATAATAGTTACTCTTGCAACACAGGTATGACAAATGATTACCGTTCCATAAAGTGTATCCAGTCATTTTGACCTCGCATGCTAGCTACTCTATTTCAATATTAACGAACTCCACACACGGCCATTGTACGTTGACTCTGTCATAAGGTTGGCGTCCCTAACCGCCCTATTTCTAATCTTCCGTCCTTTTCTAAAGCACGACGCCTTTCACGGGGTTGTATACCCCGTCGTAAATGATGGCTACCTTCATAAAAAGAACCACGTGATTCGTAGATATACCTATTTCTAAATTTTACTACCGTTTTACGTCTCTTTATGGGTACCGTGGTCCATCAACGGTTTATGCTTCTCCAAACAATTAAACATTACCCCTTCATCAGGTTGCATCATGTAAGGTTCTGCGGCACTTGCTTTACGGATTGGCTGACATTTCGCAAACTGGTTTGTTCTAACTACACGTTAGTCAACAAAATGTAAAGAGCAATATTACAATGATGTAGAGTCATTGAAGTAAACAATATTCAATTAAAGCCTCGAGGATAACGGTGTAGTTAAAATGTTTCTATTGCAGATTCATAAATCACGGTAACTATTCATTTAAAATATTTTTATTACTTTATTATGGGATTTAGGATTAGTATGGTTTTTAGAACAAGAGAAAATAGAACAGGTATTTATTGTTAAAGCATAAGACAATAGGCAGCCTTAAAAACCACGCCAAAAACAATGACTAAACTACCTGCATTATCACAAGCGCCCTTTTCGGGAAAACATTGTAAGCTGCCTTTTGAATTGAGTCTACAAGCTTAGAAAGAAAAAAAATACGAACTCAAACAATACTTTAAAATGTAAGGATAAAAATAGAAGTAAGGGGCGGGCGGAGGATTTCTCAGTTCTAACATCTGTTCGCAAGTAACTGCTTAGCAAGGGACAACCAGGTGCCAAGGCTCGGGGGACCGAGGGTGCGACGACCTCGGGCCCTATCGTTCGTGTTCATCGTCACGCAGACGTCACTACATCTATCACACACAAATATTGACTCTCCATAAGGCAATTTAAAGATCAATTTAGAATTTCTTAAGAGCTCCTAACATTTGCGAGAAAATCTACATTTACTCTTAATTCATTCGTGCGATGTTAAAATCTTAAAGATACCTAGTAGGTTTGAATTAATTTGATATCTAGATTTCTCTAGCAGTTACTTCGTAGCAGCCGTCGGCATTTTTATTTTACTACTCGGATGACCCTGATGTCAAAGTGAGATGATAAAATTATCTACATTGTGTGTTGCCAATAGGTACGCTGCAAATAAAATGAGTTTTTATATTGAAACGTTATTAATAGCGCAATTTACTATGAGTTTTAATGATCTTTATCTCAATAAATACTTTAGCAATAAAAGTAAACGGCTCGATTTAACTTCTATAGCTTCTTCTATTCATGATTAGTTATAAATAACTGATAACTATTTATTTGTGATATTCCGGTATCGCTAATGTAAATATGGCATACTTAGGTACTAAGTGGATATCCGGTACCGATACCCACTTTAAAACGCACGTGACAAAGTACCGGCTCAAAGAGTCATGCGTCGCGTTGCTTCTTTCAATCAATTCTAATAAAACTGAAATTTGATCTCAGCAATATTGCAAAATGTACTAACAAATAAGTGTGTACTAAGTATTTCTTTTAAAATGGCTGATTCATTCATTGAAGTCAGAGGACCTCTATGCGATACGCTGGACAGTGATTCGACTGCGTTACAAAAGTGATTCATGGCTTTCAATGGATTCTATGGCCAAGAAAAAAGACCAGGTGGCACGCTTACAAAAGATGCAACAAAAAAAAAACGGCCACCAAACCTGCCGCAGATTACAGGAGAGCGCGCAGGAATTTGTATTTTGGGGGTACAAAGAGAAAGTTGACAATCGTTTAGCAGAGTTGAATAATAGTTAGGTGCCCATGATCTTTCGGCCGGCACAAAATAAATGTATCGTTGTGGAACACGTGCACGGATTGGGGAATCGTAATCAGGTGGGCGACCAGTTTCGGATGGCGTTACAGAATTGTTTATATTGGCAAGCAACGCTTGCAACTGGTCGATATCCATGATTGCTTTGAAATCTGTTGCTTCTGCAACTTTTTATGTAATGCAAGGAAGAATGACTGTCCGTTTTGTGTTGCCTGTTTAATTAAAGAACATTAAAATGATTGCCTACATTTTTATAAATGTAACACATAACAGAACTAAAGTACTTATTCGCCTCATCATTGACTAATTTATATTTTTATAATAGGCCGTAATCTTAAGATTATGCAAATAAATAGACTTAAGTCCCGAACTAACTATTCTACGAAATAACTAGTTTATGATCGTATTTGTGCACGATTACAAAAAACGTTTTGGATCAATTGATATGAATTAAATATCCCTTGATGTGTATTATTAGAAGTTCAATCAGCATCTGTGATAGAAATATTAGGAATGCCTTTAATAATATTAACAATCAAATACCAATTTAATGTGTAACAAGAACTGATAAAATAGGAAGTAATTTAATTACTGTTCTTGTTTTTATTTAAATGTTTATTACATTTAAATGAAATTTAGAAACATAGATATTCGTGATAATACAGTGATTAATAATAATAGACTCGAGTCATTATACTGCAATTACTTAAAATAAAGTACTAAAATATTTGACAGCTGGTACTTAATGTTGTTTACAATTAATTACATAATTTTATTGATTACATGACCACAATTTGTATTAATTTAGGAATTACAGAGATAAAGGGATCTCTATATCAATAATTGGGCCCAATTTACGATTACTGTTAAATATGAACAGAAAACATGTCCTTTAAGCTACAGCTATTCTGATTTGACGACTTGGAAGAATAAAGCAGCTCACTTAGCTATCAGCTGCGTGATTTGATAGCACTATTCTAGGTATTTAATTCTACAATGTACGTAGGTGTCTTGTCGAGGGGCCAATATCAGCCATTGTAAACAAAAAACCACCGGCTTATAAATAAACATGTTTACGTCGTATTTTTTTTTATAATATCGTCACAAAGTACCAATGTAGCAGTTTAATTTATGTTTACGAGTACTAAAATCAATGTACCTATGTAAACATTATTATGCAAGATATCAGTAAATGTCATCATTAGAAATAATGATGAACTTCGAACGCGACGATGGATATAACAGACATAATTAATCATAATTTTCAATGATTTGTAACGATGGAAGACTAGGCGATCGTATAATTAATATTCGTATAATATATCATTATATTTATTATCTACGTTAGTGGAAAGCATACCAACAAACTATCACGTTTCATAATATAATTATTAGAAACACTAAATGAGTCATAAAGTTACCTACGTTAATTAGTTCAGATAATAACACCATGCATTTCAATACTGCGCATAACATGCCTTTTTATAGAATATACGCACAAATATAAATTAGTTACCAATAACAAATACCTAGTCATTAAAGTTGAAAATGGCTAAAGCAAAACTAATTACACTGCCTGTTACATGCGCGTCATTACTCAAAGATACCAAACATAACGTGAAGTGGAAGTGAACGCGACCTTTTCATAAAATAATAATAATAAAAAAAAACCAATCGGTGTCCTCATTCCACTAACTAATCGCAGTGATTTTGATAATGACGCTCTATCAATGGTAATGAAACAGATGCACGTTAATGAGGTGTCGTAAATCACATTAAACGAGGTCACACTACATGTAGGGAAAACTAGATTATCTTTACAACTGTCAACAAGACATCTAATAGTTGAGAAACATCAGGACTATGAAAATTGTCTAATTCAAATAAACACATCTGCGCGCGATAATTTAATTGCAGCTTCATTATGACACCGGTTTTAATTTCGCAATTAATTTGAATAACTATGATGAGCAGTTTGTGAGCAAGTGACTGGGGTTTAGAATTCAGAGGAAATCTTTTTTGCACTATAAAGTAATCCGGCAGCTGTTGGTACTTTCACCTGCGCGGGCGCCGCCCGAACATTGTCATTGCGGCTATGCGCCCGATTCGCTTACCTAATATACGGAGTTTGCGAAACTGGGCCCAAACGGCTAGACACGCGCCGAATGCCTGCGATTTAGAAATAGGAGCAATCTGATGTAGCACTGGAAATGGTAAATACTTTAATACGTATTTACTTACGAATAATATCACCAGGAAACAAGTTTTAATATCAGCTTTACCCAAAGGTGTCTTTTATTTGATTCCCCAGCAAAAAATATTCGCCGTTCAATACAAAAATACACTGCAGGCTCAAGTGTTTTGTTTATGCAAAGGTGCAGGATGATATTTTTTGCTCCATGTAACACAAGGAAACACAGTTTGAAAAAAGCTTACACAAAACTGGTTTTTATATTTTGTTATTCAAGTTACCAACATCACTTTTGGTATGGGCATTGACTTGATAGAGAAACTATTGTTTCTATGTGGTTTCAGGCTGAAAACCAGTTTACTTTCTTTGTGGTAACTATTTTGTTTAGAAAGGTGACTTGACCACTGCTGCGGCAGTATTTATTATTTAATTATTATTACAGACAATTAGGCAGCCAATTACATAACGGAATAATGAATTTACTGCAATAGGCAGTTTACTGCTCCGAAAATTAAGTAACAACCTAGATCCTTCATTTGTTGGTTAATCTTAATTGCAGAAACTTTTATTATGCTTAGACGTTTACACAACTAATCTATAGGTATTTATTATTTAATTAAATGCCTAATTACCCACTAAAACCTGGGTATTGCTTGTATGAAGCTGTATCAGTTACTAAGTGTTTACCCTAAATAAGATAAAACCTTTCAATGGGATATTACAAGACTTTTTTAATTCTAGTTTAAATAATATTCAAAGTAGGTATGTGAATGAAGTCCGTATTATCCAAAATGAATTGTTAGACAAATGTAATTTAGTAACATAATAGGCCACTCTCTACAGTTTGGACATGCAACAAGTGCAGCAACCTTGTTCTCTTTAAATATAATTGCAACAATAACGAATTTCATTTTCATAACTCGGAGCAAGAAGTATTACATAAAACTTATGAGTGTACCTATTTTCGTGTTTTGTGTATAAAAAAGATGATTAAGAATGCCATTTATAAGAAGAGTTTTATTTACTCTTTTAACTTTTGAGTAAATAACTTTCACCAGCATCTAAGTAGGCTGGTTGTTTTTTTCTTCTCAATATTTCTACTTCCTAGTGTGTATGGCTTTAGTTAAATGAACCTTGTTTTCTTTCCCACACTTCTAAGTAATGCATCATTGTGTGTAAAGCATTGTCAAATACATAGAATGCCTTACAAAATTGTCAATTCCATTTATGTGAACTGAAGGAATTATGTTGACATGTCAATTTACTATTTATTGATTCATTTTTATATTTCATTCAAGTTAGAGCAACTGTTTATCAATGTAAAATTAACAAACTCATATCTTTTTATTCATATTAACATGTGTCAGGTAGCTTTATAGTGTTGTGAAGTTATCAATAATTTCTCAACAATGTTGTTGCAACCATCAGTAACCCGTTCATTAAACTTTGCAAAACAACTTTGTCTATAATTTGAAATGTGTATGAGGAGGTATAATAGCAACTAAAATAAATTTTAGATAGGTACATTGATCACCATTGAGGATATCCATTGTGAAAGAAGTATTCAACCCGCTTCTGTTTGTAATTGAATGCTTTAGAGCAGGATAGTAGATAGTTATTCACCTGGTACCAATCAATACTTCTAGTTGACTAGACTGTAAGGTGGTAATCAACTTGTAACTTGATGACCTAGATTAGAAACTTTTTAGTATGCAAGTAGGTTAGCAGTTATTTTTAATATTTCACAGCTTAAGGAGGAAGTTTTTAGTTTAGATTTTTATCTTAATCATTATTTAAGAGTGTGTTATGTCCGAAACTTGATTACTTAAAAGGTAGATGCTAGAAAGTATGATTTAATTGTACTTCTAAGTTGCAAGACTGGTTACAATATTATCTACTACTGTGTAACAGTAATTCCCCTAATAGTTCTAAGAAAATCAAATCAATTTTAATATTACTTATGTATTAACATTTTAGAATAAGTAATCAGGTAAAGGCATTCTTTTTTATTCGTTACGATATTACATTCCAATAAAAAGTATGTCTTACTTTAAAAGTGTATAAAATGTACACCGTAAAAGGCCAATGAGTATTTATCTTCTAATTAAAGTATGTGTAGCATTTGTAGAACCATCTATGGCTAACAGGATGTTAATATTCATTGTACAATAATTTAATTTTAATCATTAAACCTTTAATTTATTCAATATTATACCTATTTATTATATATGGTACAAAATAATGATACTGTTTATTAGCAAATTGAAACCATACTTCATGAATATAATAGATAATTACTTGTGTGTAACATTATCATTAGCAAACACACAGCGCCATCTTGTGTCATAATGTTGTACTAAGTAAAGAATCATTGATTAGCGCAAAGAAAAAATGTTGCCTTGAAATGTAATCTTCACTAAACATTAGTTGTTTCTTATTTTATGCTAAATAAGGAACAGTATCCTGAAATACTTCAATTTATGTAGTAAGATAAACAATAATATTGCAGGTAGAGCTAAAGCATGATGAAATCTGTGATGTAGATTTAGAACTGTATTTTTAGTTCTGCTTTATTCAAGTAAATCATAATCCAGCAATATTATAAAATGTTGCATGATTCTTGACATTGCAAATGTAATTTCAGCTATGATTTCATTTCACCAGAACCTATGAAAAGTTGCAATATTTAGACAGTCATTACACAAGTAACTATGTTTCAGAAGACAAACTAAATACATGTGTAAATTTTTAAATATCTTTACTGTATGTATCATTTAGTGAATGTTTTCAAAATAGTATTGTAGTTAAGTAATTTCTGTGTATTCATAAAGTTACTTGTAATTTGATGTTTGTGATAGTAATGCTTGAACATTTAAGTAGTATTGACCCATCATGATAAAGTCTACTATAATTTATTCTGGAACAAAGTTCCAACATCAGCTGCAGTCCTTTTGAAAACAAGTTGTTGATATATTGAGTATTAGTGGTAATGATAATGCAAATCTTTTTACTGAGAATTGTAGTACCCTAATTAACACACTAATTTGGTTTACATACTAAAATCAACAACATCGACAAATACTGCGTGGTGTTTTTCCAGAACGTAAACTAGATAAGTATTCGTCTTGAATGTTTTTATTCTGAATTCATTTGATATCTCTTACAGGGGCACAATCTCTCTTTACGTGAAACGGTAGCGAGTAAAAAACCACGATTTGTAACACAACTCCACGGTAAACGTCGAATTCCGCAACAATAAGTCCGAATTCTCTAATTATAGCCGTATGAAATGTAAATCTGTGAAAATAACAGAGCAAATTTTCTACATGTTGACGTGGCGTGACATTGGAGAGGAGTTTATATCGCAATGCTACCTACCTAAACTTGTTTTGAAGCCAATTAACATGATTAGAAAACAGATTTGTTCGAATAAACCTTCTAAATTTGCAGTTTCATTTCAATTACTGTAATATAAGTATGGCGCCTGACATTGTTGGCTTATCTTTATTTTGGTATAACAATATGGCGATTGTACTTACCCTATTATTTCTAAGAAAGTCTTCAATAGCTTTAAGCGCTGAATCCGTTAATTTCACAAACACTAGTTCCTTGTTTTCTTTATAACTAGACTCCGATGATAACCCATACTGAACACCTGCTGGCAAGGCCGCCATTTCTTATTCACTATTCGCACTGTGGACCAGCTGACTCCTTTGCTAGTCGTCACGATTCATATCATTCACACATTTTCTTAACCGTAATCACAAATTCACAACCTATATAAAATTATAATTACAACAACAAAAGGGTTTTAGAAGTCCAAATTAACAATCTTTTTGTAACCCCATCGACTCGGCCTTTGTTGGCAGCGCTCTCAGTCTGCAAGGCCGCACTGACTGTCATGCGCAATGGCGCTTTTGACAGGAAACGCGAGCATTCACTGCGACAGCAGCGCCAATTAGCAGTTGGTAACAAGTATTTTGAACTGTAGCTAACTTCAGACCTGTCAAAATTCCAATATTTTTTTATTTTTTTCTTATTTAACAAATGAGAATCTATAATGTGATAATTTAAAACACAATAAAAGTGTTTACTTTATCGTTTTAACTTAAAATTTGTGAATTTTTGTTACTTTTTAACACTTTTACTGATCTCAACGTTAGAGGTTATGTTTCATCTAGTTTCGTAAGACACTTCACTTACGTGTTATTATTTCTCGTATGGTATTTGTCCTACAATAAGTGTAGTTAAAACATATTGATAGTTATTGGTTTTAAGTCTATTTATTGACCGCACATTTGAAATTCTATTACATACGGCAGGTAACTTTCATTTTACATTCAACTTATTTGTGATAAATACTATAGTAAATGAATGAAAACCTTTCCAAATTATTCGTGTCTTAACCTAGATTTGTTTCTTTTTTGCAGAACTTTGGTGATTTTTAACCATGGCTACTATGGAGGAAAAGAAAACCCTTATAACTCGTAATTTACAAGAAGTTTTGGGAGATGACAGGCTTACAGAAATCTTGAAGCAAAGGGATCTTAAAATATACTGGGGCACAGCTACAACTGGGAGACCCCACGTCGCTTATTTTGTTCCGATGTCGAAGATAGCAGACTTCTTAGTGGCTGGCTGTGAGGTGACTATTTTATTTGCGGATTTACATGCTTACTTAGATAATATGAAAGCACCATGGGATCTGTTGAATCTCCGTGTACAATACTATGAAGCTGCTATCAAAGCCATGCTTCAGTCCATTGGGGTACCACTGGATAAGTTGAAGTTTGTTAAGGGTACTGATTATCAGCTTAGCAAAGAGTACACCCTTGATGTATATCGCATGTCATCTGTAGTCACAGACCATGATGCTAGAAAGGCTGGTGCTGAGGTAGTGAAACAGGTTGATCACCCATTACTCAGTGGTCTATTGTACCCTGGCCTTCAAGCATTAGATGAAGAATATTTGAAAGTTGATGCACAATTTGGTGGAGTAGATCAGAGGAAAATATTTACTATGGCTGAAAAATATTTGCCTCAATTAGGGTATGCCAAAAGGGTACATTTAATGAATCCTATGGTTCCTGGTCTAACAGGTGGCAAAATGTCTGCATCTGAAGAGGACAGTAAAATTGATTTATTAGACAACCCAGCAAATGTAAAGAAGAAGTTGAAAAAGGCTTTCTGTGAACCTGGCAATATTACTGACAATGGTGTTTTGTCTTTCACTAAATATGTTGTATTTCCTTTGATGAAGGGTGATGAGACTTTCAAAATAACTAGAGCACCAGAGCATGGTGGTAATGTCGAGTTTACTAAGTTTGAAGATCTGGAATCTGCTTATGCTAAACAGGAAATTCATCCAGGGGACCTTAAGGCCAGTGTTGAGTTAGCCATCAACAAACTCTTAGGTCCTATTCAAGAAATATTCAAACAACCTCATCTCCAAGAGTTAGCCAAGAAGGCATACCCACCTCCAGCTAAATCTAAAGGAAATGCACAGGCGGCTGATGAAATAACACCTTCGAAACTTGATATTAGAGTCGGACGTATAGTTGAAGTTTCAAGGCACCCGGATGCAGATGCTCTCTATGTTGAAAAAATAGATTTAGGAGAGGAAGAACCTAGAACTGTTGTATCAGGATTGGTAAACTTTGTGCCTATAGAAGAAATGCAGAACCGAGATGTAGTAGTTCTGTGTAATTTAAAACCAGCCAAAATGCGTGGTATTGAATCTAAAGGTATGGTGCTATGTGCTTCTGTTGATGAGCCTAAACAGGTTGAACCCTTGTTGGCCCCAGAGGGCAGCAAGCCAGGTGATAGAGTGGTTATAGAAGGGTATGAAACAGGAGAACCTGATGATGTTTTGAATCCTAAGAAAAAGGTATGGGAAAAACTGCAAGTTGATCTAAAAACGAATGATGCTCTTCTAGCAGTATGGCAAGACAATAAATTGATTAGCAAAGTCAATGGAAATCCAGTTACTACTAAATCAATGAAGAATGCTCCTATTAAATAGTTTACTTGTCAACTTAAACAGGCCATTTATTTTGCATTTGTACAATAATTTGTAATAAATCATAAATATTCTTTTAGCAGAGCATATTTATTTTTATTCTAAGTACATGATTTCACGAATAATAAATATTTTTTGTTATATTACTTGTTTTTCTTTATTAAACATATCTCTCTAGACATCAAAATTGAGCAATGTGGTGCTGTTTGCTCTCAGGTAACAGGACGCCATCTCTTGGAGGAGAGTCGATGTGTATTTTTGATATTAGATGGCGCTGATGAAATAAAAATTTACGACAGTAATACATAGTATTCCAGCCCAACTCCAATAAAATTATATACAATCAAATTAATATTAACAACAAATTTATCCTTTTATCATACATCATAGCGGTTCCTGTTTAATTGTGTCCGAACTTTTGTGCGATTCCTGATTCATAGATTCTTTTTGCCATTGAAATAAACAGTTCTCATATTGACTTGGACTATCTACAATTTCGTCTAACAGCGTAAAAATTTTTCTTCGGAACATTCTCATTTGGCATTCGGTTAATGCGTTAACTTCAGGCAACAAACTTAATAAGAACATTTTTCTTGAATCGTCGCTCACTTCATTGTTGTTCGAATTATTACTTTGCTTTTGTTGCAAATATTTGATAAAATTGTCGTTTGTTTTAGACCTCTTTTTTGGTGGCTCAGGTACTTCTATTTCTTGATATTGAATTTGCAGTGGGGCACTTTCGTTATCTTGATCGTTATAACCATTCATTTCTTCATCTGTTTCAGCATCTATTTGTTGAAAAACAACAGGGTCAGCTCTGTAAGTTCTGATAAATGGTAGCACGAATTCCATGTCATCGTGCAAATAATATTTCTTTTTTTCTGATCCATCTGGGTTTAGTTTTAAACTTCGCAGCAACCCGTACCTTAGATTTTTCCATTTCTCTTTGCATTCACCAACTGAAAAAACAATTAACGTAGTTTAACGTTATACCATAATAATAAATCATGGCGCCAGTCAGAAATGTATTTAAACTACCTAGTACCTACTATACTACGTAATATTTAGTTCAAGTACTTATTTAACTGTTCTAATCTCAGTAAAAAGTTACCTAGAGATCGTTATTTATATTATTATTTGTAGCAAAAATGCGTTTGTTTACCTACTCATTCAATGTCAAGTTAAACTATAAACAACGACTGTTCCCTGTACCTACCCACCTATCAATGTGTGAACGCATAAAATATATGTAATCCTAGCTAAAACGTACCTACATGTCATTGTACATACGTAGCTACTACATAGCTAGTTGTTTTGAACAATTAAAACGTCTTACCCGCGAGTTGAGTTTGACTAGCAACTTCTTGCCATGCTCTATCACTGAAATCCTTTTTTAAGTATTCTGGCATATTGTAGTTGTATAGGCATGGAAACTTTTCGATTGCTTTCACTAATTGTACGGTTTTGTTATCAGACATATTTGTGAGAATGTCGCTCGTCACCTTGTTGTTACTCGAGCTCGAGTTTGACTGGCTATCGCGTCATGTCGGCTACGCGACATGGCGGAGTTCGTGTTGCGTCGTTGTCGCGATGACGTAACAGCGGCTTTGTGTTCCTATTGGTCGCTGTCTTATGTTTGATTTTGATATACATTCACTTAACGTGTCGCGTGCGCCATCGCGCCCGACTTGCATATTCGATGATATATCAAATTCTATTTGTTGTGATTTGTTTGTATACTTGGTACATAGGTACCTATTTAACGTAATACTTTCCTTTAGTTAGATGTAAGTTATAACTACCTAAATATAATCGTTCTTTTGGGTTGGTAGGTACCTACATGGGATACATACACATATTCAGGAGCCTTTGTGGTACATTCGAAAGTATTCGAAATTACCGCTCAGTTTCTTATTTCTACAAATTCTACACTTGTAGGGGAAGCTATAATGTTATCATATTTTAAGATAATTTATCTATTAATACAAGCATGAATATATGCATATTATGTCAATTATAATTTATTCTAATATCTTTCAAATTGTATACTTATTGCAGCGTCAAAGTGACAGGCAACGCCATCTAGTGGCGTTTTACTGTAGAACCTTCTACTTGAGCATTTAGCATATCTTCACGCGTTAATCCCAGAACCTGTGCCTACAGGTTCAGTATAAAAAAAAAAATGATAAATTTTCTAATCATGCACATTTATGAGATGCTATAAAGCAAAGTTAGTCTGTCGGATGTTACCTAGTACCTATGTTCTTACTTTTCGCATTACGTAGGTAGGTAATAGAGCCAAATAGACAAACCTAAGTATGTCTATTCCTATGTTAGCGTTTGGAATCTGGGCACAATTCAGAACTATATGCTTACGCGAATATTTTAAAAACTGAGATTGAAAATCATAACGATTCAGACGATCTGGAAATCGAACCGAAACCTCTGACTCAGCAGCCGTGTTTGAAGCTATTCGACTTTAGCGTAACCCACTTAGTTGTTTAAGAATAGAGTAATTTACTGGTTAAATAAGTAGATTATGTTATAAAAAATAACGATAAGAGCATTGACCTTTTTAATTGTTTGTTTTTTGTACTGAATAAAGTAACTTTCCTTATTATGCTGAAATTTTAATGTCACCCATTCTCACGCCATGTTTTAGGTAGGTATATACCTACCTAGACCTACTACTTATACCCATGCTACGAATTTGTTATTATGTTATGTGTATGCCGTAATGTCCACCCGTTTTTTTATGGAACACGCGGGTAAACTAGCAGACGTATCACCTGATGGTAAGCAATCGCCGTCGCCCATGGACACTTGAAACACCAGAAGTGTTAAAATTGTAACGCACTTGCGTTGGTTGTTGATGATTGTTAATGTTGATTGGGAAGATTCGGAATTCGGCCTCCGGTAACCTCACTCACACAACGCAAGTTTAATGTTCCTTTAGTGAAAAGAGTGAAATTTGTAAATTTATCTTTATAAAATCTCCCTACAACTTACTTATAATATCGTTATTGATAGCTATTATAAGTAGTTGTTTCCTCTGCCTACCTAACTTTAGTAAAGCAATAGGAACTTTGTGTAGAAGTTGAAGTATATCATGTACCAACTTAATGTTCATACTTTGGAAGAGTTATCAAAGCAACGCTCTAGGCCCCAGGGGGAAGTTAAGTAGGGGGGCGGGCGGTATTACTGGGGCTGTAAAGTAATTTGTTTATTAAAGAGTTGTATAGATTTACTCTGATCGTAGAATATTGCGATATAAATAAATGTGTATTTAGATGTATAGGAAAAATTGACGATGTAGATATTTAAGCATGTAAAAAGCTCAGCGTGTCATCGCGCTAAAGTTGCTTAAATTTTTCTAATTTTATACGCAAGTTATTGACCGGGCTAGGCAACTGGATAATAATAAAAGTAGGCCGTGAATGCATTGCAGTCGAATACAATAAATGCACGGCGATAAAATTAGATATTCAATAACGGGAAGGGGTCGGAGGTCCGCCATTTTGGAGCTTCGGTCAGACGGGGCTACGGGTGAAGGGGGAGCACGCATGCGCAAAGCTTGCACCCGCACCCTGTTAGGGCCGGGACTTCTGCAAGTGCGATGTCAAAAAACACGTTATTCTCTCCCCTAATTCTACTAACCTAGTACGTCTTAATAAGAGAAATTAATGATATACGCCCTGATTTCTGTGATTTGAACATTGACACGTAATCTCCGGCCGAGAGCCGAGGATTTGTTGAGGACTCTTGAAATATTTATCAACCTGAACAATGACAGGGAACGGCTGATTGGACAGTGATTCATTTGTGTTAATATTTATGTGGGAATCTCGGACATCTTTCGGTGATATTCTGTGAACAATTCCATGATCTTTCTGGAATAAATGCTTCAGTAAATATTGTGATTGTGCGTACCTACAGTGACAAGTGATTGGTCGCGCTGAAATTGCGACGATTAGTGGGAATAATAATGGGATGACATTAAAGACAGATGGAAAAGGTTTGGCGTCGAGTTGGTCTCCATTCCTCCCGAAAGAAGAGGGATGGAAGCGGGACTAGCACTAGCAAGGACGCGACGCCAGCTCCTGCTCCGCAACCACAGGAGGCCGAGTATCAGAACATACACACACTGAGAACAGCTGACTTGATAAGACAAAGGCAGGGCGAGGAGAAGTCAACACTCCGCTCATCATACATTATCAGGAACGGGGACAACTTTATTTTGGTTGAGAGAAGGCGTCGTAGGCGTCGTAGAAGTGGCACTCGGGCTTCATCAGGCAGTAGACATCACACTCCACCCGTTGAAGAGAACACTCGAACCGAGCAGAAGAGGCGTCCCCCGGCCAGGTTGAAGATATTCGGCATACAATGGCCGTTGCATTCCAGCGACTCTAGGTACCTAACTATTAATTATCTACCTAACTATAATATTAATTAGTCGGTTAGTTTATCAACCAGGTTCATTATACTGCAATACGGTAGATTGCACGACATGATTACAGTTCGTCTTATGTAAACTTGCAGTTAGCTTCGTATAGACGCAACAATGCAACAAGCGGCCGACGCAAAATAATATGTTGTTTACGCATAAAAAATTAACGATGGTTAATGATGAATGATTAAATATAAATTAAATTCTCCAACGGTGCGCAACTTAGTTTCTTACATACGAGGAGATTGGATTACATGCAAGCTGCGGAATAATCTAACTTTAATAATGGGATGAGAAACTAACGTCGCTTTTAGGAGCACGATTACTGCTTTTGATTCTGCTCCCTGACTTCGTAATAGGATGTGAGTCATAGAATTGATTGCTCTTAGCGAAACGTATGACTAAGGGATTTTGCAGAGATGGCTCAATGGGATAGAAGCTATCGTTCAAATAGTGATAGATATGATTTCAGATCTCGTAGCGTTTTGTCAAATCCGCCCCTAAGGCTACCCACTGACCGGATTTCAATAACTTACAGTTATTCCATCAAGTATTAATTTAAAATAAGAAACATTTAAAATAACAGGATATAAAAGTGTCTCTTAAAACAGTGAATTAATGTTTGAGACTTTCTATTCGCTAATAAGCTATTATCTAATCATTATCACTATCATAATTAATAAGCTATAAGACGTCTACTGCTAAACGTACCTAGACATAGGACCCCTGATGATAGATAAAGGATGATATAGTAGAAATATATACTTATTTGATACCTGGAGATATCCCACGTGTCTACCTACGTGACTTGGAGTTGGATTCTCGTGTCGCGTGGTGTTTATTGGGTGCGATATGCGAAACAATCACTTCTACTAGTAAGTAAGTAGAAGGGAGTCAAAAATGGTCAATGTGGTAAACAACAAGGCAACAAAAATGACATGGTGTAACGTGGGTGCACTATTGAAGGTGCACTCTTCAAAGTCAAAGCATTTATTTCAATTAATCCTAAATTAGGCACTTTTGAAACGTCAAATTGAATTGTCTGTCAGTCTGTCTGTCAGTGAAGCTAGGTGCTCTTTCTTGCTTAGGTACCCTTTTTACGAGTAAAAGGTTTGCTGATAGCGTATCTAATAGGTACGTCATCTATCTCTATCTCTGACTGGACCTATCTGGTAATAATTCGTTAGGACTAGTACCATAATATACTTAGGTACTAATTTAGCGTTGACGAAGACTTAAACACGATAAGGGCTAAATGCCTGACTCATCGTATTGTTCTTATCAATCAACAGTTTTACCTTCCCACTTTTACACAATTTTTATGTTTAGTATCTGTTTAGGGCCTGGCTTTATGTACGTAGGTATCTATGGTCAATTCTTGTGGCCGGTATCTCCTAAAACTGTAACCACTTACTAAGGGACGGACAGCAGTATTCTACATTAAATTGTCAGTGATTTAACTAACATCAAACCTGCCAAATGTCGAGAGTTGCGGACTACCTAGGGGGTTTGCTCGAAAAGCAGGAGTAGGAACGGGGTGGTTTTTAGTCAGTAAGAGTCTGACACTCTCTTTCGCCTTTTCCAAGATAGGAGAAGTCATTGGATGATTTCCTCTTTAAAGCCTGCCAGTGTGGAAATTATGGCCAATCCCCTTTCTTTATTAGGACACAGATAGGAGATTTGATTTCTTCACTATAGAGGATGTATTCTCGCTGCTGCTGTTACTGATGATGATAATGTTGAGGTTCTTGTACATGTTCTTCCATATCTTAACAATATCGACGACACATTTTCTCATTAATTTTCCTATACTCCTTTTACACTTTCGGCTACCACCATACAGATAACATCTGCCCAGTACGCGACAAAAAAGGCGTGATGTTGTTTGTTCTTTACCTTTCATAATATTTATGATATTGATACGAAATTGAAACGATATTGTTCTACGTTAGCTGCTTCTAATCTATATGATAAAGTTCTATTTTCGTCATGTATTTTTCGGCTTGTAATTTCAAATAGGTATAATGAGATATTTGTTTCTTTTTCGATACCTCGAATCATAGCAGTATTTATTTTTCTTAGCACTTCATTATGTTATGTAGCGATGATTACCTAAGTAATATTTTGTATGGATTCTATTTATCAAAAGATGATGATGGATTGACAAATTGCTCTTGGCAAACAAATGTTTCAGTTGTTAATTATAGTGTAAATCTTGTTGTTTTTTGTGCTGCAATTAGATAATTCTCTGTACTAACTGATATTAGCTTTACGTCTTGTAGGTGGTGTATCCAGGTGTCACAGAATACCAAATTGTGATAGAAAAAAACCCATACTTTAGTTTTCTTCAAGGATGGCCTTCGGCCTGCAGTAGGACGACCATGGCTCAAAATAAATAATATTAGCTTCTTCTTTACTAAGGCACGACATATCTATTTAGGCATTTCTATTTTTAAATGAAATGGTGAGGAAGAGGTATTTTCCTTGATTTCATTGGTATTATAATTATATTCCAAGTTCTAGGTAGAACGGCGAAAGAAATCTAGTTATTTTATTCTCTTCTATCAAAAGTAATTGTGTCACAAATTCACAATCTAAATGAGGGAAAAGATTCTGTTAAAAAGTTAAAGTTACCTTTTACAAAACCTGAGTCAACAATATCAATGTAAAACTTTAGTTCCAATCCCAATATTGTTGCTATCATCTCTTATCAGAGTTCCATTATCAATGCGAGCACGTATTTCCAGATTAAGTAAACACAATTAATTAAATTAATTGCTAAACAGATTATAATAATGTAGCCAGTTTATCTTTACTTGGAAACATTTTATGGTTTTAATCTGTGCAATATGGCAATACATTAGTCCCAGGGGCTTTGGTCTAGGAATTTCATGCAAGAAGGTGTTATACGCTGGCAACATTTATTGGCTTTTGGAATTCCCTGAGTCTCCGAGGGTTGAATCGATAGAAATGTTTAAAAAGGCCCACTGTCCGATATTCTGGACGATTGGGTCAGATTTCATATTGGGAAATTGATTTGTGAATATTTGATTCTTATTCAATTTCTTATGTAGCAACATCTACATGTTGCGATATGTTGTATGTACCTATGTTGGTACGTCTACATATAATATTTGTAATTTGTGTACCTATATCTATAAAACTCTTCTGTTACTGACTCACTGACTGACTGACAGACAACGCAGAGCTAAAATCACTGGACCTAGGAAGTTGAAACTTGGCATGTACCAATGTTCTTTAAGGAATGTAGGGGAGCACTAATAAAGGATTTCCCTAAATTTCGACGAGAACAGGAAAAACCGGAATCACCTATTTATAAAGTCCCTGATAGACGTTAGTTAAAATTCAAACATGTCTTGAATAGGGTGACAAAATAACTTCAGTGTATTCCGAAAATGTAATTTGGTGCGGTGGTGGATGTTATGTCATATGTGGTCTCAATGTGGTTGATATCACACACATGGGCGCAATGATAAAACGTGGCTAGTGTGAAAGAAACTACGAAATCAGTTTATCTTAAAAACTCCCACGTGTTATTATTTTCAGTAAGACTATTAAAGCATTAACTGCCGAAAGAAAACCGTTGAAGGCAAATCCTCCGCTAAGCGTCGGTCACCACTGACCGACGTGGTGGTTAACGTGTTAAATTAGGGACCCTTATTATTACATGGGATATATGTATGTTTATCTCCTAAAAGATGGGCAGTACATTTCAAATATTTTATAACATTAGAACTTAAGATATTTACCATGTTTATTAATATCTATGAGTTTCTGATATTTTGACACTGTTACAAGCGCCATTATCACGGATGAACTGAATAACAGTGATCACTGATCATCACATAATAAACATGGTAAATATCACGTTTTAAGTTCTAATGTTAGTGTTTGTGACCACGCCAGTTTAAAAATATTGAATTTATCTACTTCTACCCATCTCTACTAGAAACAAAAAGCGTGCTAAGTTATGTAAAATCATTCTCATTGCATCTTGTTCTCTTACATAACCACCACTACTCTCTAACTTTCAGGCACACCTCGATAACCCGTCGATTCTGCCGTGGAAGACGTTCGCGAGAGGACAACGAGCTCTACAGGTCCAACAGCTTCAAGTTCGAGAGGTTCACCAGGGAACCGCCGGCTGATGAATTTGCTTCAGGCTCACAGGTAAGTGGCATCTCAACAGCGAATATAAATATGTTAAAGACTATACAAGACTGACCACTGGTCGATATGGAACAGGATGATCAATGACGCAAATCAGATTAGTCTAATGTACAGAAGATAGTATATTGTACAAGTCAAACAATCATACAGCACTCACTATTAAGACTCATTGAGACTACAACGTCAATTCAGTCGTCAGTCATATATTTCGCCACGTGTAAGTCTCAAGGAAACTGCCTAAGTAATATGAGAATCAAGTAGCTACAGAATACAGTCCAAAGAAAAGATTAATTATAGGCGATAACAGTATCATTTCTCTCGTCGGTCCAAACAATGGACCCTTAGCGTCATCTGACGTCAAAGCGTAGGCGTATTTGCTATCTATTGTACATAAAAGATGAAGACTTCTATTGAACTGTGCTCGGCTCACCGCATTTTACATATACCTAGGTTTCAATGTAGGTGGTTAGTTATATAGGGGCTCTATGAACGAAAAACACTAAATAACTAGTTAGTTTAATGCTACACGGAAGTGCAATGAACTTTGAAGCAGATACCTACAATCTGAAAAACCAGTTACGAGTCAAAACACTTCTTGATATAACTGTTTATTCTGCATGTGTGTGTCAATTTAGTGTCCATTGTTATTGTTACAAAATGCTAATTCGTATTTATTACAAACAAAATGTAAACTCACTTCAAGGTACTTAAAACAACGGTAGCGCCACGTCGGTGTTGGTGTCGTTTTTTTAAATCCACAGCGGTGTCAAAATTAATTTTCGTGGCAACCCTTTCCTATCATTGTAAAATCGAGTTCCTTAGAAAGCCGTCTGGAGTGTCAAAGCACGTCAGGGCTCGCATGATATCGCCGCCGTTCTTACCATGAAAGCGTACCCACTTATCTAGATGAGCCATCTCCTCCACAAAGGATCCACTTTACAGTCTACCAGAAAGGATTTCCGCAAAAGAACCCTATTGAACTTCAGTACTATCAATATGTCGTGTTTCTCAGAAATTGTATTAGCGCTCGTTCTTGGTTTAATCTTAGTAGAAAATCGCATGAACTTTACAATGTCGGATTTTCCTTATGTGTTAAATAAAAAATTGGATTTTCACAGAATCGCTTAAAGCCTTATCGTAGTATAGTAGGTACTTACTTATTTAAAATACAAATCTTATTGCTTTGTTCCAAATTACTGAACTATCAGCACGTAATTTGGTTTTCCTAATTGGTGTTTCAAATTGGAAGGGCAGAATTGTTTGCTGTAAAAGGTAAAGAACCTAGTACAGTGAAATAAAAATAGAACTAGTAGCAGTATGTTTTTACTGTGTAATAATAGAATACAAGGTTTCCTATTTGATTATAAGACCTATAAAAGTATAGTACACCTACACTAGAGCTGCTAAATCAAGTATTTATAAAATACATATTCATGCAAATTTAAAAACAAAGATATTTACACATTTAGTAATTGTTCAGGCTGTGGCTAAAAACGGTGATGATGAAACATTAAAGATGACTAATAATGTTTTGAAAACACAAGATATCACTACTTTTGCTTTAACTTTGGACAGTCAGCGCCATCTAGTAGCGCATGTCCAAAAATTTGAGAAATTGAGACAAGCTTCGTACCAAGTAGTTCTCATTTACATCGTTAGGTGGCGCTGAGAGGAGGTTCAGTAAGTTTAACGTGATGGACATAGATGCCGCTAGTCGCTTTTCTGGTTATCATGAATGTACTGTTAAAACTCCCATATCCTGCATTAATATTGCTGTTGTTATTACAGAATTAATTTTTCCATATGATACGTGTATCGAAGCCGATATTAAATGCTCAATCATGCTTAGTTTTACCAACAAGATTCTTATCTACTTCATTGAGATAGCGTCGCGTCGATTAAGTGGTCAAGATTGTAAACCAGATTGATATGCTTACAATAATAAAAATAAACATTGATTCACATCAAGAAACTGCGAGTCAGGATTCAATCGCTGAAATAATTTCCACTAATAACATTGTGTAATAAATAAACCTTTTACCTATGTAAGTTTTGTTTAGATACAACAAAAGTAATCTAATCGTGGTAAATATTTAACTACACGTCTGTTACTTTACTGACTTGAATAGGTAAATAAATAGATGCTTAGATAAATATATTTTGTGAACTGCCTCAAGCATTTGACTAGAGTGGTAGTCTAAAATTAAAATTATTTTGCTTTATCATTAAAGTGCTACGCTTAAACGCCTATTTAAATAATTATTTTACCTCGAATTCATACATTTGGGAAATAAATAAAACAACAAAAATGTTTATTAGTTTGGTTCGGTATTGGTGTCTCACAGGGTACTATTGTAGGTCCACTAATTAAATTAAGTCAATAAAAATAAATTCCACAAATAAATGATGTCCTTAAATAATAAATAAGCAAAATTAAATGAAAATAACAGATATAGGGACATATTCTTCATTTCCACATTGTTTTTATTTAATTTACGTATGAATATTAAACAAATACGCCCCAAAGTGTTGCGTAACTCAGTTTTAGCGTGAAAACAGTTGCTGAATATTCGTGTACAAGGGGTGCGTTGTAGTTTGTGTGGTATTGCAACATAAATTGTGTGCACACGTTGTGTTGGGGAGGGACATTAATATCATCTGTCCTATCAATTACACCGGCGCGGTCACCGACGCGCCGACAGCCTATCGAAGGAAAATACGTGAAAAATTTGACACACGACCCTAATTTATCCTTGGAATATGGTTTTAGGGGTGCCTCTTTGTTTATAGTGTTCCGTGATGGATTTATTTCAGTGTTTACTTGTAAGAAAAGACTTATGGTATTGATAGATAGTTAAAATTAGTGTATTGTGTGATCATGGTCTGAAAACATTTATTTTCGAGAATAACTGTTTAAATAGTTAATTAACTGTTAGATATTCTTGTTACATAATAAAAATCCCATCACCATCACTTAATTTAAATTATCATTATCTCCAATACAACTTAACTTGCAAAAACAAAAAATAAAAATTGATTTATTTTTAAAACACAAACAAATAAAACTAACCACTCCAATGGACAGCTCAAGATTTTCCAATAAAGTACGTGCTGTTTAAAATGTCCAATACTCAATAACACTGAGTGCCTCTAAAATTATTATGTTCAGCAGCCAACCCTATCCGCGATATAAATCACGTTATCCCCGCCGTGATCGCGATTGCCTCATCAACATACTAATGCGGACGCCAGATGTGCCCTGCAGACTTATAAAAGTCTGCTAGACTTCGAAAATGTTGGAAAATAGATTTCCTCGTGTTACCTCCTCGCTTGTGGTTTACGGTTTACGTTCGTGTCGTTTGCTTCATATCATTTCAAAAGAAAAATTTGTTGGAAAACATTTTAAAATGTTGAGCTCTTTATAAATCTTTTTCGCAGGTGGGATAAGTCTTTTAGGTTCATTTTGCTATTTTCCTCTTTAGCTTTCCAACTGCTATACTTTACGGGATTTATAAAAGAGCCTATAAAATTTTCACTTCACTTCAACGAACCTTAAGCCTTAGATATATTTTATATCGGGCTAAAGTGCTGTGTCGTTCTAGTGTTTTACGGTATAACCTAGCTTATCCTTTTCAATGAAGTGTATTTCATTCAGTTTTCTAGGTACCTTAGCTTACGTAAATCTCCTTCAACTTATTTTTCTTTCTTACTTTTCAACTTAACGATATAAAACATAGACTGATAATTTTGCATTAAAAGTGTCTGTAATAGCGTGATTAAAATTGCTTTTATCTTTCAAATCGTGGTAGCTTTTCGGACCATTTTTGCATAGCTCAACTAAAATGAAATACTCAGTTACTTGAAATGTCTGTCTTAGTAAAAACTGCAAACCATAGCAGACAGCTAGCCTATTTACATACGTTAGTCCTGTACAGTCGAAAGGAAAAGTCTACAAAAACTGTAGGAACACTCAGGGAGAGCTTAAGCTAGCTCTCCACTTTCGTTATGAGAAAACTTGGAACATTCTGTACCACGAGTCGCTTAACAAGAACCTGTATGTATAGGTAGGAACTCAGCTCGCTCACTTCTACCTATATACTCAGTTTCAGGTGTAACTTTCGTACATTTTATTTTGAAACTATTACCTATTTGTAAAGTTCGTAAAATAATCGTCATTGGTCTTTATAATTTTATGTTTGTGATTGTTTTCTTTATTTTGTGGTATTTATTTTTTGTTTAGCTAACCTGCATTAAGCAAGCGTGGTGATTAATGCTCAAACCTTCTCCATGTGACAAGAGGCTTTGGTCAGCAGTGGCCACTAATTGGCTGTTGATGTGATGTTTTGTCTCATCAAATGTTGTTTCTAATAATATTTTAATTATATTACTTATCTACTCATTCTGGTTAATTCTGATAATTCTGTAGTTGGTTATTCATCAATGTCCCCAATCTAAATAAGTGCTTTCAATTTCGTGATAAAAGTCGCTGGTACAGCATGTTTCCAAAATAAAACACATTCCCCCGAAACCCAGGAATTTAAATTAAACGAAATATAATAAAAACCCGACAATACAGCTTCATCCGAACCGTCAAAAAATCCTGTTTAAGCGCCTCTCTAAAATCCGTTAATCATTCGACTCGGTAGTTTTTAACTCGATTACAAATGCGTATTAAAACCACTCGACTATTCCCTTCGGCTACTGTAATCAACTTCAGTTTCGGATACGGGCTGTAATTGAAAATGTCGAGTCGTGCGATGTTCATTTTCCACTAATTAATCGCCGTGATGACATTGCATCCATCCCCTGTCCCTAGGCACCACGTATTGTGGCCTATGTACCTCTCGCTAAGTCGCATCAGCAATTTGGAGGTGCCATATAAGCGATATATCGGAAGTTGGTTAGTCAGGTGTTTCAGGAATATCTATGTAGAGTTTAATGCGGAAAAGTTGCAACCGTCTTGAAGCATCTATTTCTTGTGATTACAGTTGAGTCTCATATTATGAAGTGTTAATTTACATCAACAAGATGTCCACTGTTGATAGGCTTTATCATTTTACCAAATACTTTACCCAAAAAGAAATGACATAATATACGCATTTACCTATATTAACTAAAAATTTCATTATCCAAAAATGCGAGACTGTATTTGAAATATCTATAAATATAATGTAGAAAATATTCCCGATAAATGCCAATCACATAGCAATATACTTGTTGGATCACATGGGACCAAACATCCTTATAAAACTTTGGGTTGGCGACTACCTTTTTCTTACCCTTCGGGGTTTTCAACTCTGTCCCTTTATGTAAGTATGTCTATAACTTTAATATATTTGTATCTAGATATAATAATATACTGGTGTTGCTGTGTTGTATGATGATTATCTCATTCGTTTAGTGTGACAACTCGCCACAAGATTATATATATTAAGCTTATCAAGCTAAGTAAGCACCTATACTTAAATGCTTTGAAAGTCTGAGCAATGGTATATTGGTATCAAATGTAGAGTAAAATCCTCGATTGTACAATGCATGGTAGTGTATCTAATTGTCAAGTACAAACCCTCTGCATTGATTCCTGTTGGCTTTGGCTGCATGCTTGAGCTGATGTCTGCAGTATTTACGAACCGATACTACTTTCAAACCTTTAAGAAAAGAGCGTACTCCTTTTTAAAAGGCCGGCAACCCCTCTGGTGTGTCTATAGGCGGCGCTGATATCTTACTATCAGGTGGCCAGACTGCTCGTTTGCCCGTTATTCCGTAAAAAAAGTGCACTATCGTAGCATGTTGCTCAGCCTGGCGTCTTGGGTCCAATTATTCTTGTTCTTGGTCTCGTCATACAGTATGCACCCATGTAAAAAATATGTTTGTAAACAATAAAACACACTTACGAATTTACAATACGCAAGAAAAGTATACATCAGAGCCGAAAATTTAAAATAAAATGATCTCACTTCTGCCAAACCCTTTGGGAAATAACACGCGTGTTAGACATGGTATGTAAAAAAACCACTTAACCGTGCAAATATATGTGATTTTCACACGAAACCCGCTTAGGGTTCAAGTTCGTGAATGTTTTAGGCACTTATTCTGATTTACATTGTCGCTGTCGGCGTTGACTATGGAGATACGATCTCGCTAAGGTTTTTGCGGTTGGACCAGTTTTTTTGGACATCAAGTACTAACTCACTAAGTCACTAAGATATACGATATAGGTAACTATATGTATATGTTGGTTTTAGTTCCAAGTGATTTATGATGTTCGCAAAAAGTCAAACAGACAGACGTACAGAAAGATACTGTGTAGTATTGTCAGTACTATTTAGAGTTGTTTAGGTACGGTCCGTCACTTGTAATGTGGATATCAATCACTCAAGTTTGTAGTGCATCCTACACTCGGGCAATTTCTTGCTTATTTGAATTAAGCTAGTTCAACTTTAGGAGTATCTTATCATGTGTTTCAGATTACTTCTAATATATAAAATTATCGTGTCACAGTTTTCGTTGCCATACTCCTCCGAAACAGTTTGAACGATTTTAGAATACGAAGTCGCGGGCCGAAGCTAGTATCATATAAGAATCATGTTCATTTTGATTGCTGAAATTCTTTTACTGAGCCCTTTGGACATTTAGGAGCAGGTAATATACTCTTCTCTTGGTTAGAAATGGCTCAATTGGCTCTAACATTTTAGAGCATAAAAGGTCCTTTAATTTAATGAAGACTGGTTGAATTAAATAGTTATAGAAAAGTAGGTACGTGGGTACTACTTACTTACCTGCTAGAGGTCCTATTTGAATAGTAATAAGTCGTAATTCATAGTAAGCATTGACACAAAACAAATGTGATTTATGATTCTCAGCCGCAAAAATAGATCATAAAAACATTGAAAGACCAATCAGATATTTTATAACAATGGTTTTAATAATACTAACAACACATTCGGGAGCTATATTAAATAATGGAATATTTTTTGTCAATGTCTTATGTAATATTTGTCACGAACTTTGTTATCTAATTATGGTAATGAGGTTTGGCAGTTTAAGTGTCTGTTTAGACGGTAGGTAGGTAGGTACAGTGTGAAGCGATTGCCGTGAGATATTTACTTATAGAGCGCAGTAAGGCTTTTAATATAGGCGTCACTAAACCCATGGTGTGATTTTAAGGTTAATATTCATACAGCTACTACATGGTTTCCAAAATGTGTACTTCCAGCTTTTTTAAAAACATTGCCCCACACTTGGATTTTCTTCTGTATTGTGGTTTGGGTGCGTTTACCAACATACAAGTTTACATACACATGACACCCAGGCCCGAAGTAACAAATTTATGGATCATACAAAGAGTTGCTCTGTGCGGGAAACGAACTCGCTATCCGTTGCACGGCAGCCAGTTGCCCAGCCATCGCCACTTTCTGAGTAATATGTATGTCATGTGATATTCTGACTAAATAAATGTATGTCACATAACTGATTCATTAACTGTCGGTATCGGTTATTCATAGCATCATTAACATCTTTGAGGAAGTTTAATTCAAGAATTTAATATTTTAGGTATCCTTTCTAGAATTGTAAAACACAGTTTTTAATTCCAGAAAATCAATAAGTTCCACGATAATAGCACAATATTCCATTTATTATATACAAAAGCACCAAAATACAATACACCATTACAGTATTCAATAAAACGTTTTGAAAAGTAACAAATCCCGGGATTTACGCAGCATCAACACAATTGTTTCGTATTTGTTTAAACAACGCGTGTAAATTGATTCCTTCGATATTGGTAAAGTTTGTGTCAGTAAATCCCGGGACGGTCCCGGGGTAAAGGGGAAATGTCACGACATGGGCTCATGTCCCGGGTATTTGTCAATGCTTTGCTGTTTGTCAGCTAATGGGATTGAGGGAGGAAACTTTGGAAGTTTAGAATGTGATCTAAATAAAAGATCATATTTTTAAGTGGAGGTTTAGATCGTTCTCGTAACTATAGGAGTTTGATCGTTCTAATCTAAAAACTTCAAAACTTTTCGTTTAGTAGTTATGTCTAAAAAGAAAATGAGTTTAATCAAGATGATCTCTCGATTATTCAAATTATACAGTCCGATAATTTTCGAGTATGTTCAGAGGAATAAGGAAATAAATTATTTATTTCTTTAGGTTTTTTTTTATCAAATCATAATAAGTTTTGTGAGACAAGTAATGGTCAGAAAACACAGAAGCCTTAATACATGAGATCGGAACGACACCGCGTTCGGCGGTCTGATTGGTTGATTAATTGGAGCCGGCCAATCAGAGCACCAAACGGGGTCTCATTTCGATCTCCTTAAACTGAAAGCAAACTCGTACCAAGCTCTCAGAACTATCAAAGTTACCAACATCATTTGGAGTTTGCTTCAATAGAAGTATCTCCTTTCAAGCTTAGGATGACTGTCAGTTCCACTACATGAAGGGGTCACACACGAAGATGATGCATCAATAAAAGCTGATCCTACAAGGGTCTTTACAAAGCATCTGTCTTTATCGACTCTGTATCATTTAGACGCCCATCAAATGCAACTGAATGATAATGATTTGTCATCTTTAATCTTATTTGAAGTGATTTATTTATTTGAATTTTGTTACCTTCTTCAGATGTCGATAATTCGATAATAAGGGTATCATGACGTAGGTTCGTGTGTGGTATTGTGATTAAGTTATTTTGTGCTTATATTCAAACGCCTGGGATGGCCCGCTATGTCGGGCACTGGTGACCGACGCTTAGCTGAGGATTTGCTTTCATTCGGCAGTTAATGCTTTAAACTAATATAATGATAAAATGAGGTTATACTGCTACATCGATACAAAAGAAACCATAACTAGAACTAAAGAGTTGAGAAAAATGTTCTCTATAGCTTAAGGAATTGGCTTATGTTTTAGAAACATTCTAAACATTTGAAGTGAGTTCGAACACATTCCCGCCCATCATTGGTCGAGATTATTCTCATAACCAAAGACAAGCTGATTATATTATTAGTTCCAAGAGAACATCAATCAGAAATTACATAGTTAAAACTTTCCCATCTCATCGATCTATCGTTAATCTTTAAAACTTTAGCACTATACCAATTACTAATAGAAGTGCCTAAAATTAATCTCAAGACTCTAACTAAAGAGTTTCTCTCTAGTCCTCTATAACTGAAAATACCAAAGGCTTGTTTACACGAAACTCGACCAAAAGTGTTGAAAAGGGTGCTAAAATTATGGCGTTAACTTCTCAAAATATCCGTCGACACGACAAAACCACATTACGGAACCTTTGTACGCAGTAGCCATTATTGGCGAACTTTGATCGTTGCTCCCACGGAACCCTTAATGGGTTTAATGATTAACAGTCAATAAACGGTAGTACATGCTTATTATTATAGATGTAATGGTCTTCTAACTATGTATTATGAGTCTTATATCTGTTGAGATAAGGGTTAATGGGGATTTAGTTGGGATAAGTGTTATTGGGTATGCGTTTTGAATGTCCGTTCGTGTTTTTGGGTTTTGTTTACACTCGTTATTGCGGTTTGGTGTATTTATTTGAGCAAGTTTTGTGGCTGTTGGTAACTTTAAAGTGCATTTACAGAAGGTGTTATTTTGGCTATTATTTTTAACTGTTATGATATAACTATAAATATTTGCGGATTGGTCCCTATGAATGTTAACAGGTTTGGCTATAGGTGTATCCCCTATTATATTGTAACTCATAACATAACTGGTAAAGAGATGACTGTAGACAAACAATTTCATTTCCTATGACGTTTACTACATTACTGTGATTTAAACAAAAATAAATCGATATTTTGTTTGGTTCTATTATAAAAACCTTATTATTTGTAGCTACGAAACCCCAATGAAAATTTTCATCAGACCGTGAACATGCAACACGTGAACAAAATTGAAATAGGTACGCACAATTTATTTTTCAAACAAAATATCTTCTAGCTTTAAACATCTTGGGTTACGAGTAAGTGCTATGTAATCTATAAACTGCTTTGTTCCAATTATCTTTTTTTATTGAAGAATTTATAGAATACAGTGTTATAATCTTTGTAATATTTAGATCACCATTAATTTATCAACTGTTTACTGGGTGTAACGTTTAATCTAATCATCATACTCTGCCATCGGCAGAAGTATTTGACGATAATCATTAACGAGACAAAAATTTTGCTTTTAGTACAATGCTATACGGGAACTCCGGCTGAAACATTATGTGCCTTACACTCACCAATTTTTCATCAAAACAACGCCTCACATACCTAGATCTGTATTTGTGTGGTACATACAGCTTTAAAAGCAGTGAAAATGAGAAGGCTATCACAATCCAAAGTAAAAAGGGAAAAGAAAATACGAAGCAATACGGAATATATCGACGTGGAGCGAAAATCAGTCGGATCCTGTCCTTCCCTTTGATCTAACGTACTTCGTGGCATTAAAATTTACATATTTTGCCTTAACTTCTTCAGTCTATTTGTAAGCACTTTGATGTCCTTTCTATTGCGAAGCGTATTCAGCTATTCAGCGTGAATCGATGCGGGTTTGATAAAATGTTGTTTGTGGGATTCGATACTATATGTAGTTTTGAGAGATACATTGGTACACTTCTGTTTTATGTACGAGAGCCTTTGTTTTGCTGTGTTGTGTTGTGTATTTCGCTCTCAAGTTGTGCATTGTAGGATGATACTATATGTGTATACAATAGAGCGTCTAGCTTATCTTACGATGTAGTACCTATGTGGGTTCTCAATTCAATTGAATATAGGTACCTACCTAGTTGCTAAAGTTATATTTACAAAAACTTTATATATAAAAATCTATTGCTGTTCGTCTCGCTAAAACTCGAGAACGGTTGGCTTGATTTGGGAAATGTTGATCAAGAATTATTTGTGTCCAGGGAAGGTTTAAAAGGTAAGGTTATATTTCAAAAATAATACCTAATTATGTTAATACAATATTTTACTAGCTGTCCCGCCTTAGAGGATGTGACAAAAATAAAATCGTTTTGTTATGAATTATGAATAATTCGAAATTTTTTGTTATTTTCTAATCAAATAGTCGAACATTCGACACAGATTTTGCCCAGTCTCATTCAAATACTTTACTACTCCTTAGCACAGCCACTAAAATCGTGCAAAATACCTCCTATTATCTCCACAGAACTCAACATAGCTGCCGATACTTACAATTCCTTACACCTATCATTTCAAGAAATAAAACCTATCTTACCTCCAGTTCAATACAGAAACAAATCCAATAACCTAAGAAACTTTTACACACAATCCTTGATGAGGAGACGGTTTCATACAAACGAGGTTTGCTACAGTATACGACGTAATTTGCGTAGTCTGCAGTCGCGACGCAATCAGACGCGTGTATTGTGCGCCGGTTGTGTGTTTTCCAGCCTTTATTTATATTATTTACTTTATGGATATATTCTCAGATGTCTGTGTTTGTTTATATGAGAATAGCTATTGTGTTGTTAATGAGTTTCATTTCTAGATGTACGGGTTTTAATAGACTAGCCGCTAGTCTATACGTGGTGATGTTTCTACCTACTTATCGTGACTGTTAGTTAGTTTATTATTTTTCCTAAGAATAGTACCTAAGCAAATAATTAGTTCGGAATACCTAGCGGGTTTACCGGGGCTCCGGCTCGAAAAGCAGGAGTAGGAACGGGGTGGTTTTTAGTCAGTAAGAGTCTGACTCCCTCTCCTAAGGCGAGAGAAGTCATTGGATGATTTTCCCCCAACAAAGCAAATAACTAGTTACTTTTCTCCCTTTAATTATAGGTCAGAGGATAAGGCAAAGATGATAGTAGTGTCAGAGTTTTCCTGAAATCGTGTCTCGATTTTGGGCGAAAAGAAAAACTTACTAGAATAGATTGGGGAATTAGTGAACGAGATATATTTTTAAATTAAACACTATTATCAGTATATTACTTGTCAGCTTAGGAACTCACATTGACGCATCTCATACCAATGTGTCATCGTATAAGCCAAATAAGATTAAACATTTAGAGTTTATAGGTATGGAGTGATGACTTAATAATCCTAAAAGGTTTGCCGTTTTGCTAATTGAAACGTTGGAAGCACAGTGTTTAGAATAACGCCATCTGACGGGTGCATTCGAACGTAAGCGGTGGGTCGTTGATATTAATAAAGAGGGTTGCCTGTGCAGAATATTAGGTTCCATATCAGGGAGTTTATTAAAGTCTGTCTGTATGTCTTAGGATAGCCTTTGGGAGTGCTAAGTGCTTTGTTATGTTTCTAAGTAAATTGTACTTTATATGTTACCTTTTTAGGTTCTATATTGGACGCAGTATTGTATTATTTTACCTACGTAGTCTAATAATTGTTTTGAAAGATATTACAGAAGATAACATAGCTTTATATTGACCTTTGAAGGAGTTTTTGATTTCATGATCTTGGTTGATTCATCAAATTTAGATCAAAAACAAATAATTAACACTTTTTATAACAATTCCCTCATTAAAATTCATTTGTAACTTATGAGAATAACTTGAAGTAAGTAACTCAAAAGGTGATGCAAATGTTCCAAGCCTCTGGGCTCGCATTGCAATGAAAAACAACGATGTTCCCGAAAATTCTGGACTTCAAAATACACGTTTATGAATCAGAAAATAAAGTAGGTTTTTGAATAGAACTGGAGTTATGGAATAAAATAAAGAGAAATGAAGGTTTACACATAGCCGAATGTTTAATGAGGAGGCAGATTTTTGTTTAATTAACTTTGAAATAAAAGCAAAGGCGAATAATTTGAATCACAATAAAGAAGTTTCGGTCGTTCGCGGGCTTGAAGACTGTGGGCTCGGTGAATTAGCAACTGTCTTTTGTTTCTTTATTCAACCTCAAACATTTGTTTTACGATTAATTTTGCTCGCTAATTAAGAAATTGAACATTTTAGGTGAAGTTTTCTGTTGTCAAATTCTACATACTGTTATACCAAAATCTATTGTTAGATGACAAAATGAAATTGAGATCCGTTTTTTCAATAAGAATCAAATTCAAATAACAAGAAGCTATATGTTTTTATAATAAATATCGTGAGAAACTAAACTAAACTATACTAACTACCTAATTAATTGAAGTATAGTAAAATAAGTGGTAAATTCCATAATTTCAAACTATATAAGGTGTTATAAAATTATCTGATACAGCCTTATAATTGATTAAAATTGGTTTCATTAACCAAGAAAAGTTATTCGTAATCAATAACTTATATTACTATTGTAATCTTCAAACGTAATACTACCTCCCATTAAAGCCATGGCAGATATTTTTAAAGGTCTTTATGAAATTTAATCCAATGAAGCATTTTAATATTTTCCCAAATGATATCCAATATCAAAGTTACCGAAATGAATTAATAACGCTCCACAAACTAAGGTAGACATACGAATTGAATTGCTTTCAGTACATTTTGTTCCCTCAAAGCTTTCAGCAACAATGAAACACAATGCTTTGAAAGACAACTTAATAGGGTTTTTAATAGGTTTCTGCCACACAATAATAGACTACTTTTTTCCACTGAATTTCTCTTGTAAGGTTAAGCAATTGTATGGTTGGTACAATTTATTAAAATACTTTATCTCATATATTTTCGTACGAATATATCTTATACATGAATTAGTTAATATATTAAGCTGTTGGTTTCTGTTAGAAATGTATATTACAGTGTACATATTATTATTAAGCTAAGGTTATATGGTATCGTATTATGTACCTTGGAACGAGCACCTAGTTTCACTGACGGACAGACTGACAGACTATTGTTTATTTATTTCTTTGTTGACGTTTTAAAAGTATCTATATGGTTTAATTGGAATAAATGATTTGACTTTGACTTAAAGAATTAATGTTATTAAAACTTATTTTCAAGGAGTCTGTTTCCGGAGCTACAGACTACCAGAGGCTTTACGGAGGCTCCGGCTCGTAGAGCAGGAATAGGAACGGGATGGTTTTTAGTCAGTAAGATTCTGACCTACTTCTCGCCTCAGCCAAGGCGACGAGGCCATTGAATGGTTTTCCCCGACTGTTTGCTGTGTATGAAAGTGAATTAGCTATCATCTAAAGAGACAAAATCTTTGGAAAAGATCGAGCAAAGGAATATAAGGATAAAGATTGTTGTTGACAGTTGAGATCACCAAATAATTTACTTTTTAATGTATAATCTTCAAATACACGGACAGTCATCGCTCGATGTTGAATGAAAAAAAAAACTTTTTGATATATTTTCCTCAATAACGTCCCATAAAAATATCTGCGAAGCGAATCGTAATCGTATTTAGATATTTCATCGCTTTTTTCTTCGCATTTCGTAATGGGATATTCGCATAGTCGAAATGTAATGTTATTGGTTTTTTATTGTGTTTTAGCTGATGCGACTTCTTTCCGTTCCAGTCTGATTGTAGCTTCAATGTTATTGAACTAAATTTTATTGTAAACAATATTTATAAACAAATTGTAACAGTGTGCCCGGGTAAATGTCCGGTGGCCCAATTACCACCCTTTCCAATCTTCCCAATTCCTTAATAACCCTCAAATTTCTAATCCCCAAAAGGCCGGCAACGCATTTGTAACGCTTCTGGTGTTTCGGGTGTCCATGGGCAGCGGTGATGACTTACCATCAGGTGATCGGTCTGCTCGTTTACTGGGTTATATCATAAAAAAGTGTACGTCCTCTATTAAGTTCTTCTCTGTGCTAATTTTATTTGATACTAAGTTGAAATAATATCAATATATAGTAATTCAAAATTATTCCCTAAAATTAACTAAAATCTCGGCTTCTATTGGATCATCAACATGAGATTTATAATACAAATGGTGAAAAGTGGGTGTATATTTTATAGCGACATTACGAGCCTTAATGTGTATCTCTGCCTACCTTTTCGGGGATAAAAGGCGTGACGTAGTTGGTCAGCAGTGGATAGTATTTGGCTTCTAGTTGACGAAGTCTAACCTAGTGATTCTCCTCTAAAAACAGCATCAATCTTAATGAATGCACAGAAAAACCATTATGAAAATGCACAAGAAAGTCTTTGCTCTAATACTTAACATATTGACACATACATAAATATGTCAACTATAATGGGGATGAAGAAAGATTTATCCGCATTCTAAGCATCGATTAGCAGATAATGTACGGAGTAATTGTTAGAAAGTTTATTCTCGTTACGCTTTCAGTACAGATGGCGAGATGATGCATCTGAGATGCGCACGCAATGTTCACTTACTTTACTTATCCTTTCAGAGCCATGCTGTTTAAATACATATTCATGTATGTGTTAATTTCTAATATAGTGAGGCTATAAAATGTCTCCTTTGTAGTTTGAGCATGAAGTGTTTTTATATTCTGAAATAAAACAAAAAGCAGTAACCGTTTTACGTAATGTTTATTCAACATACTTACCCTAATAAATGCATGAAAGGCATATTTACAAAACAAACTCCACTTAAAATTACGAAACCAATTAAACTAATCACAGAATTTTCTTATTTATATGTAAATCGGAGGCAAGTAAGTTTTCATTGATGGGCCAGCGCGGCCTAAAGGAGGTAGATTTACAGATCTTAAAGGCGGTGGACTTAAGTTCCTTTTTAACCCAGCATCGTCATCATTTCGTTCTACGTTAGCGTAGTTATTGTTTCGATTTAGGACTTTATAATTTCTTATTACACCGCGTAACTCTTCTTGCGGTGGGAGTATACGTTGGTGCCGATTTAATATTTCTTCTTCAATCTCATGATCTTGTGTATAGTAAAGCATTTCAGATTTTTGTTTCAAGTTATTAGGCAGTTGTTTTGCTGCTGGTTTTAATTTACCAGGTTCAAACTGGTTTTTGGCAATGTAATTTAATAAATCGGATAAGTCCATCGGCTTCTTCTTTAAAGGTTTAACCTCGTTGAGGGGCTTAGATTGATATAGATATTTCGGCTGATGCTCGACTCTCATCTCAATCGGCTTAACTTGAAGATTTAGTTTATTATTATGTTCATCTCTTATCTTGTTATTAACATCAGCGTCATTTTTATTATTTCTAAATAAATTCTTTAAGAAAAGGTTCTCTTCAATCGCATGTTCAATGTTTATTTCTGTAGTCGTTGTAGTAGTAGGAGGCTCAGTTATAGGTTCGGTAAATGAAAATACTGGTTTGAAATCATTCTCATTTTGAGGTACAATGAAGTCAGTGAATTTTATGTTACCGCCTTTTGTTGAATGGTCAAACATTTTAACAGTAGTCGTGGGTGGTTCATGAGTGACAGTAGCTTCCGATTCCTTTTTAATTTCATGCTTTACATTGTGTTTACGTTCTGAATTTGGATAGTAATCTAAAGGTAAAACAGTCAATTTATTTTCATGAAGATTGGGTGAACCAGTGTTTAATATTCTGGTTCTCCTAGATTCGAAATTGTCGTCCATATAATTGTAGTTTTGCGTTATTGTTTGACTTTGAGGAATAAATTTTTGTTGCGTTATAATTGTTGGCCTAGATGTTTGGGTGTCTTCATCATGTGACTGATTAACTTGATCATCAGAATTTGGGAGATAGCTTTTACTTGTCTCAGTTTGTTCTTGATGCCAGCTATTTGGATTGACCGAAGGTGAAATTATTTCAGTTGAGTATTGATTTTCATCACTATTTACAGCGTTTGCAGCCATTGGATTTTCGTTAGAGTAATTATTGAAATCGGGTTCTGAATGTTTTTTGTTATCAGAATAATAATTATTTTCTTTTGAATCTGGATTCTGCGTCATTTTCATATTTTCTTTTTCTGGTTCTAGTTGTTGCTTTATCATTGTGGTATACTGGTCGTGAGTCATGTCATTGAAGTTGATAACAATGTCATCTGTACCGAATGATCTCGATATGGAATTTTTCTCCATATTATTATTTTGGTTACCATTTGCATTAATACCGTACTGCCACCTCCACAAAGCTTTGTTACTTTCTTGATCGGAGTCTTTCATGTTCGCTTCGTAATTTACTAACTGAGGCATTGTTGATTTCTCAGTTGTGAACATTCTATTTATGGGTTCAGGTGCGTTCACAGACGGAACGTGAGCACCCTGCGAAGCCAGAAAAGTTATTTGTGGGGAAATTGTTCCACTGTTTTGTTTAGTTTGCATTTGATCGGCAAAGTTAATGGTCGCTTGAACCGGAGCCTGTGAACTAGCTGCGGCTACTAAATTATTTTGTGGGCTTGACTGTTGTGAAAAACTATGCGAGAATGATTCGGGAGTTTTTCCTGTAAATAGACTGCTAAGGCGCGGCGGTGAGACAGCGAACTGATGTCGTTTTTCACTTTCGCTTAATTCGTTTTCTTGTTGTTCCCCATTCCATGATTTCAAATGCGGTGGTTTCTTAGCTTCTTCGACTAAGTTGTACTGAATTGCTCTGAAAATATAATATTCGTTTTGAAATATAACTTTTTTTAAGTTATAATAAATTATATTTTTATGTCAATAAATCTATAGAAAAGAGTATCGTTTAAAGTTACTACAAACCTCTGAATAATTTCAGGAATCGGCGGTGCAACGGGCAAGTGATCGCCGCTTGCTCTAAAACCATTCGCATCCGCAATATAGTGAACCGTGTATGTCTTTCCATTATCTCCCACATACGAGTATGATCCCTCAACAATTTGCTCGTCTTTGCCAGTACCCGCGTTTTCCATGCGACTGTGTTGCACGTAATGGGTCTGATCTGCTCCTAAAGCCCTAAAATATTATTTGAAATTAGTTCTGTACAAAATCTAGATCTATGAAAAAGTACTCAGAAATCACACTTACTCGTAACTAAAGCTCCCATCTAAATCCATTTCGTTTGATAAACGTAGAATAGGTATCGCAGTTTCTGTTGTAGAAGAAATGAATACTCCAGGCTGAGGCACGTATTGTGGGCCTTGAAAACTAGCTGCTTTCATCTGATCCGCAGAGTGATCTCGATGAAAATCCATTATGTTTACACTGCGTGGTGTCATCGTTTGCGTTGGTGCATTTTGCGTTGAGGATTCGGGGTTGGTGTTAAATTGAAAAGGCATTTTCGTATCTATTCTATCAATGGGATGTAGAAAATTCTTTGGTACAGGTCTCATTTCTCTTCTTTCCGCCATCTGGTTAGGCATTTTTCCAGTGTTATTATATATGCTTCTTATGGAAATCGACCGCGGCGTTGTTGCTTTACTATCTTCTTCATCGTCATCGTCTTCGATTCTGATAGGTCTTATTGTTGAAGACATCATTATAGGGAATGGTGAAGGGTATCCCATCGGAGCCTTTGTTGCGGTCGGGGGAAGGTATGGGAATTGTAATTTGTTCATGTTATTCATTTGAAAATATGGATGTGGCGTATGAGCCTCTGGGGGTAAGTAAGGATTTTTTTCAGAAGTAAACATATTAGATTGAAATTGTGGTGGAAAAGTGAAATGTTCGTGAGCTATATTGTCCACAGCTAGACTTATCGTCAAAATGAATAGTGGTATCTGAAAAATAATGTTACGTGTTAATCAAGGGCTAACTTACGGTTTCAAACCATCCAAATAAAATCCGATTTCACTTAAACACAAACACTTTTCACTTACCAGCTTCATTTTTCTTGAAGCTGTCAATGTTTCTGATAACAATTTTCACGTCACACTATAGCACTCGTGGAAAATAGACTGGTAATGAAAATGAATTCCGCATATATTTATATACACGCGATGTGTGTCCAGGCATTCGTGAAAGAGATCGTTTGGCTAACGTTTCTCTTCTTTGATGCACACTTTTTGCCCCGTTGTTGTTTTTATCCCGTGTCCAATACAGCATTAGTTCAAGCCACACTTATTATCCTCAGAGTAAAGCAGCCATGGATGATGTTCGAGTATTAGTTAATATTGGGGTGTTGATACTAGTTGCCTTCAGCGTTTTTATACCTGTAGCGTTCAAGACAATTACCTCAGAAATATGACTGTCGCTACTAAAGCTGAAGAATGAGAATTGATTTGTAACTTGTTTGATTTTTACAAGATGAATGTGATGTTATTGACAAACCAACTAATATATAGGCCTAGGCTTTAGGAATTCGATTAACAACATATTAAACAATGGAATAGTGAATGCATTGTCTTTCATTCTAAGTCGATTGTAATACAATGTATTTGTAAAAGGAAAAGGACAGAGAGAACGAGTGATTCATGGATTTTAATTAATTAAAGAGATCAAAAACCCCTGAGGCGGATGCGAAAAGACTGCGTTCGATAAATTGCAAGATAAATTGAAGGTTTTATGCGGTCATCCCAAATTCGCGTGTCGTAAAGTGATGCAAGTTCTGTAATGGTCAAAGTCGAGTCAATGGCCTATAAACCGGTTCTCAAGAATTTTGGTTAAAACCTACCGCGGTTAAATTACCAGCTCAGTAGGTTTAAAATGGGTTATTTTTTTACCTCGTTAAAAATTGTGGGACTCTTGTTTCAAACTGTGTTTTTTTCCAAATATGTGTATTTATTTTCTTTTTATGCAATTTCAACGCCTCATTTATTTCTTTGAAAGGCAGCTTTATGCTTATTTGTGTATATTCAAACCCTAATTGGACTCAACGATGACGTAATGGGTTTCTTGAAAAAGAAACTTCGTAGGTATGTCTATTATAATAATTAGGTATATCATTGTTACGAGTTCTGCAAAATATTTTATGTAATAAGTTTTCAAATTGACGTCTTTGTAAAAACCAATGCGAAAAAACAGTGAGAGACTGACCGTTAATACGATATCAATATTATCTTTCTCATCTTATTACTATTTCTCTTTATTGTCATCTCGTCAAAATGTAAGGGTTTAGGGATTACATTTAGAATGATACAACAAATTATATACAAAACTTATTTATTTGATTACCAATACATCACATATTAGGCTTTGAACATACAATACTATCACAAAACCTGTCATACCTCGATCAGTGATCGAATTCACAATTCATAATCGTGACTAAGATCACTGACTTCAATCGATCGCATCGATTTACATCGCTATAATCGTTCAGAGGTAATGTTATTCGTATACCTATAGAGCTAAAAGTATCTGTACATTAAAATTCATCGATTCGATTAGAAAAATACGAAATATCGATATGAAAGTAAAGCGAGTGAAATACTTTGGTCCGCATTACTTTTTACCGTTCCTGCGTTAAGCGAAACTTGGTCTCATGATGGTATTATCTTAATACGATTATGAGAGCTCAAGAAAGTTAAAACTTTTATCGCGATACTTTCAACCGATGATGATCAAATATTTATAAACGATGCAGTTTAAAGTACAGAGGATACAACAGTTCTCATTTTTAATACAAAAATAATCTCTATGGTCGTTGTTTTCATTATAAATATACCGCTACCTATTTATGATTTAAACGTGGTTTTGTTGGGGGTAGTAATTTTGTTGGGGAGGATAGTACGTTTGTTGAGGAGGGTAGTACGTCTGTTGGGGAGGGATGTAGTTCTGTGGGGGGTAGCTAGGTTGAGGGGCATAGGTTGGCTGTTGTACAGGCGGTAGGGTTGGTTGAGGTGGCACGTAGATTGGTTTCACGGGCACTGGAGCTGGTTGAGTTGGGTAGAAGACTGCTGGTGCCTGAGTCTGAGTTGGGTAGTCGTAAAGAGGCTTGTTCTCAACTACGGGCTTGCTGTAACAATAAGAGACACAAACGTTTTACAAAATGACCTTAAAGAAAATAATCACGAAATATTTTAGTTTTGTGAAGGTCTAACAAGGTTTTCTGGTCTTTAATTCAACTAAAGGTTTGCACAGGAAATCCCAAATCGGTCATCTTGAGGTTGAACGATTATGTCATAGGAACTGTTTTAAATGTATCAAGTGACGACGCATTCGTTTTATGGTCGAGATAACCATACATTTTTTAAACAAAAAACTGTATGGTATCTATTTACCTCATATAGTTATTCTTTTATAATTGCCATACATGTTGAATGTCCCATAATAAGATGACAGTTTTGTTTCTTATTATTATTCGACACTGTTATCTGTTAAACGCTTTTAAACATTAGGCAGTTAAAATTCCTATCGCATCTAATTAAGTATTTCTTCAGTAAGAATCTGAAGATTTAATTCCTACGTTACGGAACAATTTTCACAGTATGTAAACATTGGAAAGAATTTTATCGGTATTTAAAAAAATATTAATTACAAACAATATTGCAACAGGAAATTCAATGAAATAATAAGTTCCGCTATATCAATAAAGAGTTTACAATAGCAAATACTGAAATGTAATCTTCAGAAGTCGTTGTGTTTTGTAAGGAAACAATAGATTATATTGGATTGTGTACAATTATGCCAATTATTCATTTCATCCGTGTATTATTTGTAAACTTTACATATCCATTCTTCTCTAACGAAGTAAACAGAAGTGCACGTCTTACTTGTAAACACCGATTTAATACCAGTTGTGTTATGTATATCGTGTAAAAGGGAGCTATCATAATTGCTTTCCATTTTAGTGTCATACTGATGATATGTTTAAGGTTGAAATTTCAGTAAGTACAATTTACCTATACACACTTTTACAAAAGCGTTTTTGGAAGTGAATCTATATATTAATACGTGATGCAAAAACTTTGGACCGCTTTTTACGAAAATTACGCGGACGTAGGAGCATAAAATTTGGTACACTTATAGTTTATGTGTAGGAGAAGTTCAGAACGCTAATATTTTTCAAAAATAATGCTTATAAAGTACATTAAATCAATAAATAAAACATTACACACACATGCATAGTATCTGATCGTATTTGACAAAACGTCAAAATCGATAGACATTGCGATGATATTGACGTCTCATATGAATAGAGTTTTATAAAAGAGTTTGTTTGAGTTTGAGTTAAATAAAAATTATCCTTGAACGTATGTTAAGTGGTATTGTAAATTAAATCGTATATGGTTGAATTTCAACCACTAGGCGACCACTAGTAGTAATAAATAAGACTAATCTATACTCTTAAATGTTTAGCCAATTTAGAACCGTATTTACACACTTTAAAGTTGATTTATACTACATTTAAATGTCTATTTAACATCGCTGACCCACCATCTATTATGTTCTATGCAAATACAAGTTTGATGTGACAAGCGGGCGGACAGTTTATGCCGTTTCCATGTTCAAATTACGAACTTCTTTTACTTGTACCTCATTTGTTATTTTATAACGGTAAATCCGCCATTTTTAAACATGACCGCTGTCTTCTCGATATGTAATTGAGATAATAGATGCTTGTTTAGTTTTATTTAACCGTAGTGTTAATTGGCTTTTTAAGAATGTGTTCGTAATCTTTGTTGAATCTGTTTCTGCTTAATAATAAGTTTATTGCTTTGGGAACCTTGATATAATCTTCAATGGAAATGAATCACTGAATTGTTTATTCGGTCATTACTTCCGAACAACTACACTATATTAGATAATGTTGTTGTTATTGTCATTGGACAAAGCTTGAATGAAAGAAAAAGAATTGGAAAACCCACATTCGGCGGTTAGTTAGTTTATAATGCAGCTCCTTAAAAAAATATGTTTTCTTATTTGGATTTCATAAAACGGTTTATACGGATTAAGTTTTTCCATTTGTTAGTAAACATCAAAAATGGAATTCGTAACGGTACGACAAATATATTATTAGTTAAAATATTCCTATGGACTAGATTCGCGAATATTTTTATAGGAAACTGGTTACGGTAGCAAACTGTAAATACCTAACACCAAAACATTAGAAAATGAGTCACACTCTACTGCATATCATAAAAATCACACTTTTAATCTTTTACAAGTTTTAATGAGGTGCCACAATTCACAATTTTTTGTAGTGAATCTTTTTGTGTTATGTTCATAAAAGTCAGACACTGGACATAATTACAGACTTTGCCATTACTGTTAGGTACGTAACAATACTTTAAACCATCCGGAAATCGAACCTGGAACTCATTGCACAGCAGTCACGATTTGTATGTAATATAATAAACAATACTGTTAACGTCAGTAAACACTTTCTTTTCGATACAAACTTATTTTATTTTGTTCCTTATTTTTATTTGTGGCCATTTATTTCGGCTATGACAAACAAGTTGAGGCTATAACTCACTCAAGAGCACTCCCGCCCTCCTGTTCAGGAAAAGGGCCACGTCTTACATTGTAATACTAGGAAACCGATTTGGAGAAAAATAATTGTGTTTCGCTAACGTGGTTTGATTAGTATTTTGTTGTTATTCGTTTGGTTTTGAGATTTTATTAATATTAAACTTTGTTTACTAATTATATATTGATTTAAGGTTTGGGGACGAAGTGCTGGTTTCTGTTGCTTTATTTTATTCTACTTCAAAACTGGTAGAGATTTAAGTTTTAAAATGAAGGCTTGTTAGTATGACATTGGAAACATTTTACGAAAATATGACTAAACACTGAATGAAACCGAACTTCCCAAGAAAATTGTTCTTGAACCCTTTATCAGATATAAATGGACACTGCTGACCAAAGGTCTCTTCTCATACGGAGAAGGTTTGAGCATCAATCACCACGCTTGCTCAATGTCGGTTGGAAAATTCAAACAAATAATTAGAAATTTTAAGCCCAGGTTGTCTCATAATGTTTTCCTTCAAAACTTACCAAAACCTTTACGAAACGTTTCTTATAGTAAAGATATACTTACTATGGAGGAGGAGGGGTGGGCAGATGGTCACCATACGCATGGAAGCCAGTATGGTCAGCCCAGTAGGTGACGGTGTACTTCTTGCCATCAGCACCAACGTAGGAGTACCATCCCTTCTTTACAAGACTCTCTTCAGTTTGCTTGGGGTCAGTGAAGTAACCTTCTTCTCCGACGTGAGTGCCATCAGCGATCTGGTATCTAAGGAGAATGGGTTAAGGTTTAAAATCATTTGGACCTTGTATCATATTTTTTTCGCCTTTAATGAGTATGGAAATGTCAGGAATTACATAGAGTAAACATAAAGACAGTCAGTTTATAAAATTTTCGCAAGCAGAGCATATTTTGTTTATAACAAACACAGGTACAAAAGCGAATCCTAGCAATGATTTAACCGATGACAAACCGTTGATATTTCCCATATGAAACTTTGATTCGGAAGCTATATCGCGTCGTAGGTACGAAAATGATCTATGATAATGTTCCTTTATGTTCGCGTGCTACTTTTTATCAAGGCCTGCCACACTATAAAGATTTTTATCACCGCGGGATGTGCTTAGCAGTTTTTTATCCACCCTACTTATATCATCCGCTTGAGACTATACCTAAATGACCACAAAAGGAGTTTACCTACAAGACAATAGAGGAACCAAAACATCGTTAATATTAGTAGTTCAATAGGTTGATCCGTTAATATATTCCTTATTTAGTCTACATGTCTACGAAAAAGAATTTAAGTAAATATAAAAAAACTACGAGACATCATAAAAATTATGGATCAATAAATTCGAATCGATGTGACAACGGTACATTTTTAAAAAGATCTCAAGATATTTACACGCTGTTGACGATGACGGTACAGTTATTATTGGGGTAACCTACACAAAATTAGGACCTTTTTGGAGGTCTGATGACATTCAAGAAACAGTTATGGTCAAGATGACCTGGGATTTTGTGAAACCTGTATGAGCGGTCCGCCCGACCGTTAGGGACTGTGTCATCATAACACAGATTTTTACATAATATTTGCTTTTCGAACCCCAGTTATGATTGTCAAGGACAATGGTCTCAATATTTGCGGTTTGTGTGTTTTAAATTATGGAAATGTGATTATAACTGGACCGAAATCTAACTCTTTAGTCGAGTAGTCGCTAGACAACGGTCTATGAGGCATCTTAGATGCGATTCCGAAATCATAGAAAATCTAATGAAGGCTCATTCAGTATAGACAAGGGGTGGCCAACTTATGTATATGTACTAGCGATCGACTTTTTTTCTAAATGTTCCTCGCGATCGACCTTTTATACAAAATATTTATATGTACGCATACTTTAGTACCAAAAATTTTGAAGGTTTTTCAGGTTCAGGTACATAATCTACCTATCCTTTAAGGGAATAACATACCTAATATTAGGTTACAAAGATTAAGGAGAATCTATAAGGAGATTTCCAACATTTTAGGACAGATTTATCATCATGTAGGCGTTTAATGATCTTGTGAACACAGCCTTAAGTAATTGCCATTACGCGTATGTAGGCCCACGATATTACTTTACGGAGCTTTACAACTTGTTACAGATTACTTCGGTTTTGTCAAGATTACACTGAAGCATTGTATTTGTAGATTGTGCTCTTGAGACTAGAATTAAAGTGAATAATGTCTTTAATCTTCGGCGTGGTTTAGAACTTTACAAGGACATGTTTGGGAAATAGATTAGATAGGTAAACTTCCTGAAGGTGACTCCTTTTCTATATCATCGTTATCTGACGGTGACGCGGTATACTTATACCAAGAGATTAGTCATTTAAGATGTCCCTAGAGTCGACCAAAAGTGGTTATGACGAAGACTTTTTACTTTAACCGCCAAATAAAGACAACGAGCTTAAATATTCTGTACCCTTAGTATGAGTTTGCTTTACATTGAACGAAAACGTAATGAGAGCGCATTCGGCACTCTGATTGGTTAGTTCATTCACGCCGACCAATCAGAGCGCCGAACGCATTCTCGTTTCGTAAAGCAAATTCGTACTAAGGGTACTGATCTTTCACCAAAAAAAAAAAGAACTTACTCGTATTTGTAGTGGCCATTTTCACCATAGTACTGCTCGTTCTTGATCACCGACACTGGAGTAGTGGTTGTAGGAGGATGGTAGACCGGGGTGCTCCATTGATAATAGTCATTCTGTACGTTGGCTGGTACAGATGTCTGGATTGGTTGAATAGGTTTCACGTTCCAATGAGGAGGTCGCTGGCTTGGAGGAACATAGGAGTTGTATGAGCTAGCAGCTGTGTTCAGGTCTACTCCTTCTTTCATGAGCTCGATAGTCGCTGATGCTTCGGCTTCTGAGTCATTAACGACTTCTACCTTTTTCTTCTCCTCTGCCAGCGAGAAAGCCAAGATGGCGGCGAAGATTAGTAGCTGTGGAAGATATTATTGCGATTAGTTTTAATCAAAATTGATTTAGTTTCTGTAAATGATGAATTTATAGATTTTTAGAAAACATATAAATCAATTGTTTTATTAAGGACATTTCAGTTTGTCAGGTACTCGTATTGGTAAATTCAATATGAGTTTTATTTACTCTTGTCAGAGTTAAAACCGTGATAACTCTAATAAAAATATTTATAAATAAAAAAATTTTAACTGATTTTAATTCGTGAAATTTTATGTATATGGTTTATATGGTTTATTTCATTCGGTATATGTAACTGTAAACAGACCAATTTTGTGGTTTCAACTTTACCAAATTGTACGTTTATTTCAAGCTTCATATTATTATATATTTAGTTCTTAATTTGAGTCTTTAATATTAAGTTGGAATTCGAAACGAAGATTAATTTGAAACAAGATTTTGGTTTGAGAGAAAATTAATTTTCCAATTCATGATTAGCGCGAAATGGCACTCAATTAAAAGCTTCTTCGTTCTTAATTGTTCGAGTTATTTATGTCTAGAAGTTTTTAATAATTTATCTTGAATAATTTTGGAAGTTAAATTATTCCGTGATTCTGTATGAATTGTGAACTTTAAAATTTGTAAAATATTCTTATTTTTACACTGTTTGAAAATTTAAGGAAAAACATTTATTTAAAAGTATTCAAAATTTATACACATTACATTAACGTTTTTACGTTACCAAACACAAAAAATCCAACTTAAATTTTTTTTCACTGATATTTTTTTTTTAAATTAAAAATATATTATTTTTTCACAAACACTGGCACTAAACTTATATTTCCAAGGACTCACCAGCTTCATGTCTGTGTCCTTCCGATCCCCGTTCGATACTGTGGTCACAAGGGGTCGCCCCACATTTTTATAGCAAAATATCCTGCGTCCTCATGCGTTCGCACATCTCCGCGCCTGCGCACAATGACCTCGCTCTTAGATCATATGATTAATAAATGCGATTTTCGGTTAAAAAATGAGATTTATTGACAAATTTATTGTTTTTATTGCATTCCAACGATGTGAAAGAGGAAATTCCGGAGATATTTATTTTTCTATTGTAAACTTTTTCTTAAAGCCAACTCCTAACTACTATCGTTCAAATTTATTTAAGTTGGAGTTGCAAGAAAACTTAACAGACTTTACTATTACTTAAGTTATGAATGGACTAGCAAGTGCTTCATTCACAAACGAGTTGTGGGCGTAGTACTTCTATTTACTTATTTACTTAGCGTTTGACCGAAATAGGGTAACGTGAATAGTTCTAATTGGTTTTAAGGCTTGCATCTCTATGATTCATGGTATTTGCTTTAGGCTATGTGTAGGACCCAAGGTCGAACTGATTATATTGTTAAATATAAGTATTTGTTGAACGAGATGTTGTAATGTTTAGAACATTTTTGAAGTTGAAATAGTTGTATCTTGAAACATATTTCCGAATATAGTTTCTAAACTGAGTTTTACTTATAGACGTTTTATAATCTTTCATCAAACAAGTAAAACGAACTAATAATTTCTTAGACTCGAGGATCATGAAACTACATAACTGGCATGAACTGCTTGGATACATCACACATGAACAGCTTATAAGTGGCCACTGCTGACCAAAGGTCTCTTTTTAAACGGAGAAAGAAGGTTTGAACATTAATCACCATTAATCACAATGATTTTTTTTGGCGGGGGAAAATCATCCAATGACTTCTCCCGCCTTAGGTGAGGCGAGAGGGAGTGTCAGACTCTTACTGACTAAAAACCACCCCGTTCCTTTTCCTGATTTGAGCCGGAGCCCCGGTAACCTGTTACGTTGTCCGCAGCTCCGGATTAATCACAATACTGGTTAGCGATTTCAAACTTATTATTAGAAATTATAATCCATTGTTTTCCTTCACCATTTGTCAGTGGTGTCTAAATAATCTTATAAAGTACATATACCTCGGAAAAGTCAGATGCATGAGAAGCGGGTGTCTATAACCTACGAGCAACCATAATTATTAATTACGCTTGGACAATTTCAACAAAAACCCAAATAAACAATAGGTAAAAGACGTAGGTCAAAAGAACGAAATTAAAATTTAATTTGTTCCATCTCTTAAACCTGAAATAAATATGTAATATCTACTTATCTAATTAGCAGACCAAAATTTTGATTACTACAGAAACAATTGTACCTGCCTTAGTATTCGTACATGTATTTTACAACAAGTCTAATTAACTTTATCAAAGCGTGGGCGCACCCTTTGTCTTTAAACGTAAGGTTATACACGTAACTATGTATTTTATTTAATTTAAAGGAAAATTCACAAAAGTCACCGACTAATGTCCTTAGTACTTTATCTACATCATATTTATGTATTTTTGACTTGATGCAGAGCAAAATGTACGTGTATAGCGTATAAAGATGCCCATCCCATACACATGTCATACATAATCGTATGTTTATTACTTAAAATTGTCATGAATCGGTGAAAATCCCGAAAAGGGACGTTTTGTATCCATTTAATTCCCTATGTCATACGGATTTGGTTTGTTAATCTGTTATTAGCATACGTTATAATGAGTCAGTGTTGCTTTTTATGTGATGTATGAATGGGGACAATTCTGGAATCATTACTCGTAGTATTTGTCTTAGTTTTGCTTGTGTTCTTAAATAGTTTTATTTTAATTTGAAATTGTTTAACGTGGAACTAAGTAGCAACCTACTGATTTTTATTGCGACTCTCTTGAACTTTTCTGTACGTATGTATAGGTAAAAGTATTTATCAGCATATAGCATTACATTATTTGTAGGTTTGTCCTTAATATTAGAAAAAAAATCTAAAGCGTTTTTTCAAAGAATTTTAATACATAAACAAAGCTTATCTTGATCCACATTCATTCAGCGAACGACGGACTACATGAAAAAAATACGGATCTCACTAGGGAATTCCCAAAAACGAATTTTTTAACAGTTATCATATTCTTTTAAATGAAATACAAGGTAAAATGGATGAGGAAAGTGGACATAGGATATATCATAGGTATTATGATTAAGAAATAGGTAAAGTTTAATATTGAGTGGGAATTTCACGTTAATCAGAGATCATAACTAAGTTTTCATGCGAGATTTTACCTATTACATATAACATTAGACACAAACTTATTCCCTTCTTTTTTAATTTTGTTATATACCACCTTAATAAATTCAGACATAGAAACAAAGACTAACTTTATAATTCTCAAAAAGGCTCAGATGACCATGTTCTAAATAAAACCCTTTGTCACGCTATAATGTGTTTTATTCGTATGTAATTAGTGTCTCATTTCATTAGATAATCCCCGATATTCTTATAAATTATATAAAAAGACACTATAAAGCTTTGATCTTGAAAATGATCTAACCAAAATCTTGTACGCATGAATGCTGTAGGCAAATTTAAGGTTCACATATTATAAAAGAATTTTGCCATACCTTACATGGGGCATTGGAGATACCAAAAAAATGTGATTCATAAAACCTTTATAATGTATATAACGGTGAAACAAATATTACTTATTACGGTAAGAAGATAAAAGAGTTTGTGTGTTTTAATTTACTTTTTTTCTCTTTTTAAAAAGAACGTAGCCCGTATCAGTGTTTTATAATATAAGTCTTCACAAAAGTCCTATAAAATGATGTGAGAAGCACCCAGAAATACTAGACTTAAAGTAATTTTTTTGGTGTTAAAACCGTTTTTTAAGGCAAATCATCCAATGACTTTTCCTGGGAGAGACGAACGGGAGTGTCAGACTCTTACTGACTAAAAACCACCCCGTTCCTACTCCTGCCTTTCGAGCCGGAGCCCCGGTAAACTCGCTAGGTAGTCCACAGCTCCGGAGGTGTCGGAGGTGTGAAAACAGTAGGGTTTTATTTATATTTGCTAAATGCTAAAGTAAGCTAAATTCTTTTGAAAACATTAAAATTTGATCAAATATGTATTCAAGTAATTTTGGTTTTATGGTTAGTGTTATCTTTTTGAAATGAGTTTTTTGGGCAATAAAAGTTGTAATAAAAATTTCGGAAATTTCGGAGTGCAGCGGTTGCAATTAAAAATCTGAAGGGCAAACTGAATAAATATTTCATGTAGGTACTCGTAATAATGATTTGATTCTATCCTATTAACATTATAAATGCTAAAGTTTGTTTGATGTCTGTAGAGTCATTATTTCATTTAAAAACAACTGAATTTTATTCAGATATTTCATACCTATTGCTATAAGGATAAAGTCCTTTATTTAGTTTTTCAAAATATGGTGTAATGCGTAGGATGAAATTATATTGACCAAAAACGTTTGACCTTGACAAAAATTTAAAGGTCATATTAAGCTCCCCAACAATTAAAAGCAATTTTGTTTGGACTTTACAAAACTGGTCAACAATTGCTAGATTTGTGCACACACCTTAATTAAGTGATTTTCCTTATATTAATTTACTTCCTTAATTTAGTGTTTTTTATTTAAGATACATAGTGCACCTGTAATATATCACATTATAACTGTAATACATATATCATGCATCTTCAGAAAATTTTAGGTCTCCTTGTTAAACATTCGGAACATCGTAACACACTTACAACCAGCAAAAAGGAACTGAACTGAATACAGTACACCTTTCATCAGTTACTATTATAACTGATGAAAGGTGGGTTTGTAGCCAGTAGATACTCGAGATCTTTAAACGGCGCTTAGCTTTTGGGGAAATATTAGACTAGGTACACCCTACGGATTCGATTTTGTCGGACTCTTATTTTTACCTCACCGGTGGCCATCCTCAACATTTGTAAGGGGAACCAAGTCCTCTTAGATAGACCTACTCCGGACCCCCTACGGTGCAACGTCTGGTCCCAGTACATCCCTAAGGAGATGTGCGTCTCCCATGAACCTCACTGAACACACTTACAATCAGCAAAACAAGGAGGATCAAAAAGATTTTCATACATTTTAAATTAGCTCTTAAGCTACATTATAATAAATATCATTTCCATTATAATATTTTACGAAGAGTTTTCTAACTCAAAATGTAAATAAATCGTCAGTCACACGAAATGACATGCAGCTAATGCTTCGTAATGAAGCATATAATTTGATTTTGTCTTTATCTTCCCTTTAAGTGGATTTATATCTCAACAATAAAGCAAGGGCCGTATCACCAATGAATATATCAATTTTAATGCTTTTCTTCTCGATTTTGGGATGGCATGCCAACTAACTATAAACCAAAAGGGCTTGTGTATTTTGATTCGGAAATGGACTGCTTCGTTAGTAGAGTGCTCGCAATCGTGACAGCCAATTAGGGAGTATCGGGTTCGATTGGGCTGAGCCTGACTTGCAACAGGCTCACCCTATATTCCAGTGGCCTAATAACTGATGAAAGGTATAGATAGATCTTTGTCTGTGTTTTCTTAAACAAAAAATAAACTGTTATACTCCTATGTAAGTGTAATATATGTATTTAGCATAATATACACTTATGAGCCAAAAACGGGACGACTAGCAATTTTTATAATTTTAAAGATTCCTCTATAACTTAAAAAAATGTTTTACTAGAAAATAGTCTCGTTTTAAATTGCCTGTCATATGACATATCCATTACCAATTAATAAAATATTTGTATCAAGAAAAGACAGAGAAAAAACGCCAGTGGCTCCGATCCTTAGCGTCCAAGTGTACTTGTCAAAGCAAAGGATTTAAATAAAACCAGATGATATAATATGAGGGATATATTGAAAGAACTTCTTTAAATAGTTCGCAAAATAAAAAACGCACTGATCTTGAAGGAGGTAACAAATGCCTTAGGTCTTATTTCAACTACATATAATTAAGTACCACTTTATTAATTGTTCTAGTAATATTTCGATGAACAAGACATTAACAGCTTAACATAGGCCATCTATTACACAGATCAATATCAGAAATAATAAACTTAATTTATTAGATTATTGAACTTCCCCTGTCATGTAAAGATGTTAGACACTTTGTTAACTTTAGTGAGTCAGACATATTATTGCAATATTTTTGCGAACATAAATTATGACTGATTTATTGATGTTTTGAATGAATGATTACTACGATGATTTAAACTTAAAACTTCTTCAACCAGTGGGTAGCCTTAAAACATTAATTTTCTTTTGTCATGGGTTGCTTCTTAAAAATAAACATTCAAAGAAACTTTCCACTGTTTGTTTATAATGAAAATTATGCATGGAACGTCGTGGTGGTCCGGAGGTTTAAGACGCCCGCTTCTCATGCATTAGTTTGCCAACGACAAGTCCCAATGTGACTTTTTCCCGAGTTATAAGTACTTTCTAGGATTAGATCACACAAACGGCGAAGGAACATATTGTAAGGAAAACTTTTTTTTTGAGGGGGGATATCATCCAATGACTTCGCCCGCCTTGGGTGAGGCGGGAGGGAGTGTCAGACTCTTACTGACTAAAAACCATCCCGTTCCTACTCCTGCTTTGAGCCGGAGCCCTGGTAATCTTTTACGTTGTCCGCAGTTCCGGATATTGTAAGGAGACCTGGGCTTATAATTTTTAATTATAAGTTTGAAATCTCAAGTGTGGTTATTAATGCTCAAACCTTCTCCATGTGAGAAGAAGCGCTTGGTCAGCTATAGGCTGTTTATGTGTGTGTCACTTCCTATTACATAGACGTGATTGATTATATTATTTATTTATTTTTACGTATTGTAGTCTCATTATTTGGCCATTTAACCTTTGTAGTGCATCAGATATTGGCATCTCATTTCCTTCTCCGGTTTTTGAGCAATTATATGTTTGATACTTAATTGTCATTTACCTAATTGGTGTTTGGTTTGAATTATTCCGATTTTTATCAATGAATCGATTAATATGTTAATTGGGATTTGTTAGTAAAGTTTACCTTGTTCTCATAGTCATAGTAATTTGTCTACTTATCCTGTTTCAGCATTTTAGGTTGCGGTTTTAGTCTAGCAGAAATAACCGGTCGCCTATACATGCTATTTAAGCACGACTATAATTTACACGAAACTTAATACGATTTATAATTGAGGAAAATAAAATGATTTACCTACTTCTTGAAAAAGATGCTGTTGTTTTGATACATGTTTACCTAATGGGTTATAAATACTTAATTTGACATAGCATTTTTTCCTGAAGACGCAGGCAGATGCCCATATCAGGAAATGTAGCGACAAGTCAGCGTTGCTGCAACATTCGCTCGTGTTTGTCTACTACTGAACATTGGATAAGTCTCTTTTAATAGCATAGTACAGAACTCAATCTTCAACATCTTCTCACATCCAACCACTGCTAGCAGTGCCAGCCACTTTTTTTGCGATTCGTTACTACTTACCTAGAAAAATCATCCAATGTCTACTCCCGCCTTGGGTGTGGCGAGAGGTAGTTAGAATCTTACTGACTAAAACCACCCTGTTCCTACTCCTGCTTTTCGAGCCGGAGTCCTAGTAAACTCACCAGGTAGTCCGCAGCTCCGGATCACTGTTCACCTAGCTGGACGATGCTCTACACTATGTTTTCCTAGACGTAATCTCCTCCGGAGCTGCGGACTACCTAGCGGGTTTACCGGGGCTCCGGCTCGAAAAGCAGGAGTAGGAACGGGGTGGTTTTTAGTCAGTAAGAGTCTGACACTCCCTCTCGCCTCGCCTAAGGCGAGAGAAGTCATTGGATGATTTTCCCCCTCAAAAAAAGACGTAATCTCCATTATTCCAACATACAGACAACATCTGCTCCAAAAATCATTTTCTCCGACGGAAATGACTCGGCCAGTTTCAGCTTGATCATTCGAAGGTAATTACGAATAAGTCATATTGCAACGATTACGTGGATACTTAAGAACTTTAACCGGGTTTTACACTTCTTATGAAATGCTCTACTTGAGGTCCTGATACGATGATTCAAAGCTCAAGGTCTGACACATCATTTTGCTCACTTTGTTCGTTGCTTTAAACCTTTGGCAATAAAATGTTGTTTTTATGGCCCATTTTGAATTGAACCCATTTTGTCATAAAGTCCCATGCGTCATTGACGTCCTACATTTACACGAATGAGGTAACTACTGTCGTTCGTGACTCAAGAATTTAATTATCCAAAATTCTGGTTGGTGGTTAGACAAATAACAACTTTTTTTGTTATATGACTAGTAATGCTACTGTTTAACTGAATGGTTTGTAGGTAGCACAGTTAGCTGGACAACTGACTACTACCTAATCATTTGTGGTTCAATGCTTACATAACCCTATTTTTTGAGTAATTTAAAAATTGTGTCCAAAGCCTAAATCCAAATCTTTAAAGAAGTGTTTCTCCTAAACTACATTGATAATAGCAATACAAATTGTTCTGTGGTATACTTACACATGTAGAAACATTTATTTAAAAAAATACTCGGACGAAACACTCGAACCTTGTTTGTAAACCTTCAAAGGTTATAAGATGGCCCTACTTCCATTAAGATGGAACAATGTCATACATTTGCACTTTATCTACAACAACGCTTTCGCATCCTGAATCCTCCTTCCAAGGTGCTGATCAAAATCTTAATTTTTCGTGTGTTTCACTAGAACGAATATGTATATGACATACGTTCACAAAATAAATGAACTTCACGATTATAATTCAGATAGAGATGCACCAAGTCCTTTGAATGGAAACCGAGTTGATTGTCATACACTGGGTCCATTACCGTGCTATATGCTGTTTTGATAATTTAGAAATCAGGTTGTCATATCGGTATAGATTACACATTCGACGACATGACGAACGAAGTATAGTAATTATAAAAAACTGGCGACTCCGCGGTTTCACCCGTTCTGCTCGGCTCCTACTGATCATAGTGTGATGATTTATAGCCTATAACCCAAGCCTCATTAATAAAACACAAAAATAATTATTCGAATCGGACCAGCGGTTCCGGAGATTAGCGAGTTCAAATAATCAATCAAACAAACAAACAACCTCGTCAGCTTTATAATATACTAGCTTCCGCCCGCGGCTTCGCCCGCGTGAAATTAGTTTTTGTCAATCCTGGTCCTTTATGTCTAAGAGACTCTTACAGGGGCCAGCCTCACGTTGTGTACAAAAATATTTTTAAATGACCTAATTTAAAACATTTTTGTACACAACGTTTGCTGTTTTGTTATCATTTGTTAAAATGTGGAGATTGTTTGGACTCGACACTCGCGAGCAGGCCACGTACAGTTGGCCATGCGAAAAACAGTTTTTCTCTAAATGGACACCTGCTACTTTAAGTGTTTGCCCTTGCGCTTTGTTAATGGTCATTGCGAAGGCTGGTTTGAGGGGAAACTGGATTCTTTTAAACTGAAACGGTAAATCTGTAGGGATCATGGGTATGCGTGGAATCAAAACTTCTTCATCTTTAGCTATACCTGTCATTATAATTGCTCCAATAATATTGCGTCCTAGCTGCGTAATTTGCAATCGAGTCCCGTTGCATAGTCTCGGCGCTTCGAGATTTCTCATTAATAAAACTGGAACCCCAACTTTCAGTCTCAGCTTATGAGACGGCACTCCTGACAGCTCTAAAGAGTTTAGAAACTCGGTAGGATAAGACGTCACCTGTTCACTGTCCATGACAATATCTACTGACAAATATTCGACAACATCGCCTTGCACATGTGACATCATTCTTTCATTGATCTTTCCCACGATTTCATTGGTCGGTGCTTGCCGCTCGGAATTAATTAAACGTCGTCTACGTGTTTCTTCGGAGGTCTCTGCGGCTATGTACGAAGCTTGACGCTCAGCATCAATGACCTGGCGAGCTTGGGTCTGCTGAGAGGTCTCAGCAGCTCTTTGAGCCGCGTGACGCTCGGCATCAATGACTTGGCGAGCTTGGGTCTGCTGAGGGTCTCAGCAGCTCTTTGAGCCGCGTGACGCTCGGCATCAATGACCTGGCGAGCTTGGGTCTGCTGAGGGGTCTCAGCAGCTCTTTGAGCCGCGTGACGCTCGGCATCAATGACCTGGCGAGCTTGGGTCTGCTGAGGGGTCTCAGCAGCTCTTTGAGCCGCGTGACGCTCGGCATCAATGACCTGGCGAGCTTGGGTCTGCTGAGGGGTCTCTGCAGCCCTTTGAGCCGCGTGACGCTCGGCATCAATGACTTGGCGAGCTTGGGTCTGCTGAGGGGTCTCTGCAGCCCTTTGAGCCGCGTGACGCTCGGCATCAATGACTTGGCGAGCTTGGGTCTGCTGAGGGGTCTCTGCAGCCCTTTGTGCAGCATGACGATCAGCGTCTAAATTATGACGGGTCTGCGTGTGCTCAAAAGTTTCAGCAGCCCTTTGAGCTGCGTGACGCTCGGCATCTAAAGTCCGACGGATCTGTGAATCCTCTTCTGATTCCAGTGATCTAGCAAGTTTAGCAGCCCGAGCTCTGCTAGAGCTATTAGCTAAATTGGACTTTCGTTTGCGAGGCATCGTAGAAAAACAAAAATGAAATGAATCGAACAAAACAGATGTACAGATTAAGATTTATTATATTAAAAAAAACCTTTAATAAGCACCTACTCGGTAAAAATGATGCGCTCATCCCACGGCGATGTCAATTAAACACATCGTCCGTCACGTTTAAATGGAAAAAAGTAACTAAGAAATTAAATTATCAATATTTATTTACAACCAATGCATAAAAAAGTAGGAGGTTAGTAGCTTAGGTTAGTTTTACACCTACTACGACCTCTTAGATTAATTAAAAAAAGGAAATAAAAGCAAATCGGATTTTTTTAAAGTAACGGAAACTATCTTACCTACTTTTAACTATGAACTAAAAGAAATATCAAGTATGTACAAAATTAATTTACAGGACCTAATTAATAAAAAACACTTAAAAAGTTATACGAAACAAAAAAAATAATTTTACTGGATCGAAAAATTTAATTCTCTATAGCGCAAATTTCTCTAATCGCATGCGTCCGACAACGACGTCTGCCCTCACGTGTCTGCCCGTTCGGGTAGGCATAGTTAGATTCGTGCGCTCCCCCACCACACGACAGCGCCGCACCGTTGCCTGCCGCAGATGCCGCCACACTTCGGCGAATGTGCGCGACGACGACCGACGGCAGCGGCGGCGATGCAGACTATTCGTTAAAAGGAATTTAAACTTCAAAAACGAACTTTTTTGTAACTTGATACACCCAAAACTTCTAAATTACATGTTCCTAGGTTCAGTGATTAAGATTTCGTATACAAAAAGTTTGGCTTTGTAGTTCCAGTTCCGAATCCGTTCCGTTCGAATTTCGGGAATTCCGTTTGTAGAAAAATTCTGCACATCCTTTGAGACCTACGTACCAAGATTCATGGTCTTATCTTCAATTCAACCCCTATTTCACCCCCAAACTGGTAAAAATTTCAAAATGCTAGAACAAACGATTTTTTGTTTCTTATGACGTGATATTTGACGAACTTGCATACTAACTTTCAACCCTTATTTCACCCCTTAGCTGGTCGAAATTTCAAAAATGCTAGAACAAATGTTTAATGATTTCTTATAAAGTGCTTAAATATTAAGTTTCATGGTTTTATCTTTTAAAATTAAGAAATCCCATACAAACTTTCAACCTCTATTTCAACCCCTTCATCCCTTTTTTCGAAATAAAAAGTAGCCTATGTTCTGTCTCAGGGTCTAAAGATTGTCTGTACCAAATTTCATCAAAATCGGTTGCGAGGTTTAAGCGGGAAAGCGTAACAGACAGACAGACAGACAGAGTTACTTTCGCATTTATAATATTAGTTGGGATTTACCATCATCATCAGCTTTTTTTTTTCATGACTGAATATAGGCCTTTCCAATACATATTATAACCACTGAGCTCCATCTTGAGCTTCCTACCTACTACGCAATGAAAAAATATAAAGCAAAATTTGTATTATCAAACACAAATATGATAAAGCATATGGGTCTTTAGGAAACGACGTGTGGTCCCAAGATTATGATTGAGTTTTATAAATCTCCGCTCAGATTGCGGCGAGGATTGTAACCGCCTTGTTATTATCTCAACGTCAGAATAATGTGTTCTGTCTGTTTTTATTTGTATTTTATCCTTTTTGAATTTGGCTAAAATGTCCCTGGAAATACCAGAGTAATGTGTTTGATGTATTACTTATTTGTGCCTTTTCTTGGTACCTTTAAAAAGGCTGTTACGGTTGTTAGGATATACGAGTACAATTGTATTTAATTTTAATAAATATGCGTTAAATATGCAATATACTCACATTACCTTACGCCTGTCACCCATGGGGGTAGGCAGAGACAATGGAACGCCAATTGCTATGAATCTTACACACCCCTTTCGCTTCATCAACAGTCATCAGAATTTTCAAATACAAGTACTCAAATCTTTGAATTTTCTTGTAAAACAAATCAATACCGCTTTAAACAAAGCACTACTTACTCTAGTAGGTCTGTTAGAACAGACACAAGCAGTGACCGTAATTTAAAGAGATACCCCAATAACTTCTAACAAGCCTAGCTTAATTCGTGTGACCTTACCCGATTCGAAGCCTAATTCCTTTTCACCGCCACATTAACCCCACCTGGGCCTGGTACTCCTAAAAGCAAAAGTAACAATAAAACGTAAGTTAGTAAGATCAGCAGTTAAAACATTAACTGTCTGACCTTTAACCAAGATTACGGTACTGTAAAAACAAAGAAAAACGTTGCAGTAAGGATTTGTTTGCCAAAAACGGGAGTCGGTATTACCGAACCCATGACAAACAGACTTGCGGAGTGACGTTTATGTGTAAATATCGATATACGATCTGCTGTTACCGTTATTCCTTCGTAACAATTTCAAGTATGGACTAAGTTGTTATTTATTATGTGAAAAGTTATTGATATGATCTTATAGTTAATTTTAGAGAGTGTCTTTTCCATTTTTGAGATTGTTCTAGTTGTTTGGGTTTGTTTAAAATGTATTGAAGAGTAGAGTTATCAGTTAGAAACTTCTAAGATTCTTAAAACCTATTAATACAAAAGTTACAAAATGTTTTGGTATACGATGATAGACGTAAGTGATTAATTACGTACTTACTTATGTAGGAACAGTGACGTTGTAGTGGCTCGGAGGTTTAAGGTTTCTCATGCTTGTGGGTTCGAATCCAACAATAGCCAAAATCAATGTGACTTATTCAGAGTTTTGTATACTTTCTAAGATTATTTAGAAGCCACTGACTAACGGCGAAGGAAGAAATCGTTAGGAAACCTGGGATTATAATTTTTAATTATTAGTTTGAAATCTCAACCCGCATTGAGGAAGCGTGGTAATTAATGCTTAAAGTTTCGTCATGTGAGAAGAGACATTTGGTCAGTAGTGGTCACTTATAGGCTGTTGATGTGATGTGATGTAGTAACGGTTATAAAAAAGTAATTCGTTATTAAAGCTACTTTAAATGTCCCCCGAGAAAGGTTTATACAAAAAGTTTCATATGCACATTCATTATTTGACTCCTTCAGTTCACTCTCCTCCATAACTTTCTTTTTAATTTCCTTAAGCCTTTCGATGTATCCCGAACATTCCACGTTAATAAAAATAAAAGTTTGTCGCTAACTCGAAAGACTCTCATGCTAATTTCAATTCCTTAGCAATGACGTCAACCTCCTCAGTGGATGCAAAGTGTAAATTTTTCTTTAAATCAATAAATAATCAATCCCTTTCCTTTAGAGATATGTAATAAAGTGCGCCCACGTCTGCGGTCTGCGAAGAAGATAATTTTAACTCGAGTGTCAGCCAAACTTTTGATATATTACAGAACAGTTCTTTCAAAGCCTTTCGAAAACAAATAAATCTAAGCTCTTGTTTAAAACTGAGCATGTCGAATTCCAAACATCGATATCGTTTCTCGAAAGCTCAGTAGGTGCGATTAACCCACAAAGGTGTCTTTATTGAATATCTTTATCCAAATATTAACATAATGTTGAGGTTATTTCTAAAATATCTGAGAATAAAAACTGTACAATTCTGACAACTGTTTCTGTAAATTCAAAGAAACAGACATTCGATAATTTTATGCTGTTGATAAATCATTTCTTGTACAATAGTTTAAATTAATTTATGTCTAAACATCATTATATCATTTTGTCGAGAAATATTTTTTTAGATTCATTGGAATGATTTATAAAACGTTCATTAGGCATATCGCTCAAAGTGAGTGATGAATTCACTTAGATAAATGAGTAACAGTTCGTAAATTTTGCATCTTCTGGACCTGTCACTGGTACAATCAAAATTCAATTAGGAATATCGCTGTGAAGAATGTTTTATTTAAATTTATTCTCACTGTTTGTTGTAAACATTGTACCTTTTGATCCCTAAAGAGATATATTGTACCTACTTTTCGCCAGTTGTGTTATGAATGCTATGTAACAGAGGGTGAGATTATATAGGCATTACAGCGCATAATTCATAAATTCTGGGATAAAAACCCATATAGCCTTTAGCCAAATGCCATTTAACATTTGTCTCCAAAAAAGAAATTGAAAACTAAACTGGGTCTATAAAGAGAGTAGAAAACTTACGATATAAATTTTGACACTTGTCAGTGTCATACGCATATATTGAGTTTTCTACTCTCTCGGTAGACAAGCGCTAAGGTGGTATTTGGCTACAGGCTCTGATTTCTAGTACCTACCTTTCCAGGTTCAAGTATCAGACTTCCATGCATACGCTTGCTTACTCAATTAACTACAGTTTCAAACAAAGTTTGTGTAAAGACCTCTCCTAATTTATTTACCGTTACGTCTTGACCTGGTCATAGTATAGTGTTATCAGTCGATTTTTTTGCAGTTCCCGTGTCGATGAGAATATTATTCAAATAGGCTGTGGTATCGAGATAGCTTTGAGTTTGTTTGTCTGTTTTTTTGCCGCTATTTGTAGTGGTCTATAGACGTATGTATAGTGTTTACATACGAGCGTTTAGTAGTGCCTCCTTGAGATCTAACTTAACTTGACAAAAACTTTAAGAATGGTTTTATTATTTCACTGAAACATACAAAACATTAAACCTGTTGGTAAAAGCGGAAAATATTCCCCAAAAACCACAAGAGTATTTCCAACACTAGTTCGAAACTCCCAATAAATCCAATATCTACAATTGCACGTTACATTATTAAGGCGTACCAAGAACTGGCACCTCGTAAATCCCTGAGGATCATTTCGTAATTAAGTTTCCGAAACGAACAAGCAATACGTTCCAAACCTACGGCGATAACAAAAATATTGGGGACCGAATCGCATCGTGATTTATATGACCCGTCACCGATAATTTCTTTTAATTGTGGCTTGCTCGGTGCGGTTTGCGGTTTGTGACCAACCTTACGTGGCCACCGCCTTCATTATTATGTTCAGTCGTCGTATTGTCACGCCTTTTATCCCTAAACGGGTAGGCAGAGGTACACATTATGACATGTAATGCCACTGGATAATGTACACCCACTTTTCACCGTTTGTGTTATAAGTTCTATGTAATAGAGGGTGAGCTTATAGGTACTGGGCACAATTCCAGACTCCGTGCTACTATTGAGAAATTTTTGAAAAAGCGAAAAAAAACCATTATTACTTTGAACCCGATCGAACCCGAGATGCCTTGCCCGGCAGTCGCACCTGCGATTACTCGGCCAACGTTAGTCAGCAGCAATTATGTTCAGAAATTGTTTAATTCAGAACTGCCGACTCACTACTGAATGAACCGTCAAGGAAACTCGTGAATCAAAACTTGAACAAAATGTGGGCTAACAGCTGTCAAAACGTACTTCAAAATCATAACCCCTTTCTTGAATAATATTATTTAGGTCGTTTAATATTCACGTATTCAAACTCAACGGTTAGGCTTAAGCTTGGGATAATTTTGGACATTCTCGTTTGCTTTAGATACGTTATATTGCAAAGGTTACATAGGGCTGACAGCGTGAGTGATATCTCCTTTCAAGCGTTGAGTCGGTGTCCTATTTTTTGCGTTTAGAAGTAATTTTAAAACCTGCCCGCGGGTGTTTCCAGGAATAGTGCCATATTTTTGACTAACAACCGAAAAACATCCTCACGTTTTAAAATTATGGCATTTTTGTAACAGGTTTCCGTGTTAGTGACCTCTGGCGGTGATTCACTGTGACTGTTTACTTTACCTCCACGAATCCAGGGTTCAGATGTGATTACCTTTGATTAATTTGTTTTAGATAACACCTAATTTCATTTGTTATGACGTGTTACTGTTAATCAGGTGTACACGTAACTGAGAGGTGATTGAACTTGTCCATTTTCTTTAAAGATGTTAATGAAATGTTTTACAAACATCGAACTTTTTACCTTATCTGCTAGCTTTTTTGGTCACCAAAAGTTGTAATGGTTGCTTCGTAAAAGGAAGTTTGCAATGTCTTGGGTTACGAGCGGTCATGCTGACGTCATTTTTGAATTTTTTTGTTTAACTCCAAGGGATTTATGGGACTTGGACCCGTTTGGGGGCAATGTCATTATGCGAAACTAACTGCTTTCTTATATACGATTTGCATTAAAAACTTTTATACGTTTACTTACTTAAATTTTTATAGGTATTGTTGTTGACTTATCTTCATATTGCTTGCTTAAATTGTATATTGTATTTAAAAACTTATTTGTTTGTTACAGGTAAGGCTGATTACATAGATAAAATACCTTCAATGTAAGTTTTATTAATGAAACAGTTGATAAAACTAGCTTTCAAAAGAATTCTAACTGGCGCCCCGTTCGTTTGAGATAAAAGGTAAGAAACGAAAAATTAGGGCCATTAATTACGCTCACGAAAGAGACTCAAGACATTTAACGAAAAAAAAACGCCAAAATTAAAAGGAATCGTCTCAAATAATAAAAAAGAAAAAACAAGAAAGGAAAAGTATGTAGAAATGCGATAAAAAAAAAACGGAAAGCAAGGAAGTCCAAATGGGCCTTTCGAAAGATTCCGCAAACCAAGGTCGTGTGGGGTCAATGAACTTTTGTGTCGCGTACATTTAAAGTCCAATTCCATAATCTAGAAGATGTGACATATGACGTTAATTAAGTTGATGTTATTAAATGAAGGAGATGTGACATATGACGTTAATTAAGTTGATGTTATTAAATAAGAAGATAAAGCTTTTGCCGTCTTCAATGATGTAGTTACCGCAAGTTTTAGTAACGTTTACGAGGTTCGGAGTTCAGTTAGATAAGTAAAGTTAAACGATATGTAATTGTTATATCATGTGAATGCCCTATATTTTGTAATTAAAACCCAATAAATCGAAATGTTTACCTCTTAAAGTTTAGGAAATAGTAAGTTTCCTAAAAACAAGAAGGATCCTCTCCAGGCGAGACGATTGTAGCTGGCGGGCTTTCTGCGCAACTTTTGTTTGTTGGGATTTTTTATCCATGTTTAGTCGCATGTACACTTAATATATGCGATGTAAGATTTATGATATCTCCGGAGCTGCGGACAACGTACAAGGTTACCGAGGCTCCGGCTCAAAGTAGGAGAAGGAACGGGGTGGTTTTTAGTCAGTAAGAGTCTGACACTCCCTCTCGCCTCACCTAAGGCGGGAGAAGTCATTTTGTATGATTTTCACTCCTCAAAAAAAAAAAAAAGATTTATTATGTCATCCATTGATTTGCTCATCGATCGTCTATGTGGGACTTTAATCATCTGTCACTTGTGTCACCACAAAAATTATTAAGGAACTACATTAGTAATGAAATCACAGTTTTGTCTAATAAATCTTTTTCATCAGTAGGACTGAATTTTATTAATAGATCCGTTACTTTTGCGCCATTCGTTTTTGTTAGAACACCATAACATCTGGGTTAAAAGAGTTAATTAATCATTGCTAAACGTGTTTTAATTGATACTAATATTGTGGCACAAAATTCATAGCTCAATGCGTAAAGGCGGAATTTTTAGACCGGTGCCTTTGAGTAGAAGAGACATATTAATGTCTACATAGCTGTGTATATTATTCGGATTTAATTACTGTAATCTGCCATCTTTCTATATTAATCCTTCTTTTTCTTCATTGACTTTTCTTTACTATTTTGGAGTAGGACTTCTTCAACATCCTCCATTCATGTTTTTAGTAGCTTTTAGGTAGTCTTTTTGCTCGTTACTTAACGTGTCTCGTCGTATTATTATCACAATCTGTGGTCTCCTTCACAGGCGCTAATTTCTCATGGTTTCCATTTCAAGGGACTATATACCGGAAGGATCAGTAGATTTTTTCCTTGGCTGTGTAAGAAAAAGGTGTGTTAGCAATTATACAATTTATTAATTGACTCACAAGAGTAACAAATCACTTTTAACACTCTGGTCAGGCCTTATAATTGGTGCTCAAAACTATTATTAGATCCATAAGGCCGGTAATGAGTAATAAATTATCTGTTACACTCAATTAAGCAGTTTAAAACTCTTGATTTGACTATATCGTAGGTAGTGTTTTAAACAATCAATTTAAGTTTAGTCTGCCGACGCTATGAATGGCCTTTTAAATGCAGTGTCGATTTAACGACCGACTTAATATGGCGTATAACTAATCAATCCGCATTTTTATATCGATTAAATCATTCACTATATGCAAATATTTTTTTGTCCACACCGATATAATTTTAGTTTTCAAGGATTTTTCAGTTTTTGTCGCTGTTACAAATTGGGAATTTTTACGATTTCATTTAAAATTATTTTCGATAATTGTTTCTGTCTAGATTCCATACAAGTTATGTAAAATCGGTAATTTGGTCAATAGGTTGTTTGGGTGCGTCGGAAGATTTAATTGATTGACTACTCTTTGGTGGTAGTTCCAAGCGTGACTCATAAGTACAAGGCCATGATCTTCAATACCGGATCAGATCGACCAGAATTGTTGAATTTTTTGCTTTCCCAGCTACCTACGTCTATCTTGGATACTGCGTGTCTTTTAAAATATTAGGGTTTATTTTCTTTTTTGGGGTGGCTTTAATATTTCACACAATAACTATAATAAAATTAACGAAATGTTTTACTATACTGTCTACCTAGATATTATGGCGTGTACGATGCGACCCAAAATTTTCGGAACGTTATATTTATCAGTACTGTCCATGTCAGCATGTTAAGTTACCAGAAACCATAGCTTCAAATAGATTTTCCACCTTATTACAAAATAATAAAGCTGATATCTGCTAGCGATGAGTGCAAACTTTTTGTCAAACGATAATGTCACGTAGGCCTCCAAGTTATCGTCCCATGTCCAGTGTATTGTTAGTTCTGTAAAAACATAGTTTACTTTGTAACAGTTTACTTTACCGCTTCCAGCCCTGACGGTTTCCTGTTCATTTGCATAGACAAAATGTAGGCCAACGTCACGTATTCCGTCAACCATGAATCTGCTAGTATTTGTACTAGTAGGTTACTTGATAACAATATTCATATAGCATGACATGACATTTGGATCAACATTGTACACCAATTTATTAGTAGAATAAGGACAAGCTTAGAACTCGTCAATAGGTATCAAGTGTTCTTGATACCTATCCTGTTGGATAGATACAATTAAAGTCATCGTGATCTACTAAGCTAAAAGTTGAAAAGTTCTTAGTTTATAACTTATTGCGACTATTTGATAAATGTGATCCTAGATGATTCTTAGTGGCGTCATTACTAAATAAAATATCACTCTTAAAAATAATAACAAAATTCAAACTATCATACAGGCTAGACAAATTCAAATGCAAAAATGTTGAAGAAGAAGATCTGAACAAAGTTTTCAATCGAGCGAGACATATTAAAAGGCAAGGTATAAGAATTGAAAACCATACCAATTCTAAAGAATGAGAACTGAATGAATCCCTACTTCCACACAATAGACAACCACGACGTTATACGAGAAAATGAAAGAGGTTTCATTCAACTTTTGGAAGAAAGGTGGACGCTAACTTAGACTGACGTCCCTGGAAGGAATAATGAAAAGTTTTCTCGCAAAAGAAAATTATGTTTAGTTCCAGAAAACTATTCGTTTTGTTGACGCTAAGTATCTCCATAAGTGACAAATGTGGTTATAGATAAAATTACTCTTGTTTACTTTATTAGAAAACACAAAATAAAGTTTTATTAATTCGTCATCCAAGTTTTAGTACAAAAAATTAAAGTAAGTAACCATGTGGGTGAAAGAAAGATTGTTGTGTATCCTTAAAATTCTACTTGCGTATCGATTATGCAAATGCTTTCGTCGATGACATGGCTATAATCTCCATAGTAATTATCGACCCAACAGCAATTTACTTTTGTCCCAGGAATGAAATACCAGATTAAAATGTTCCATAGTGACGTGACAAGATTACCATCCACTACCATTGTACCTATCTCACTTTCTTAATATTTCTAGACACGTAAGTATTCTAGATTATCATCGTTATGTGCTTGAACGACAAAAACCTTTGCGTGGGCATTTACAGGATAATAGATGCCCTTGAGGATTGGAGACGCTCCTATAGTGTGTGTATCTTTATTATGTGCCCATGTAGAGAATGTGTGATTTCGTAAATTTATTGCAGTAGCAGTTTGTTGTGTTCAAACAAGGCTAACTTTATCTACTGCATGTTCTTCATATTACTCTTGTGTATTCATCAACGGCATCTAGATCTTATCCAAACTGTAAGTGAAAGAATCTGTACACTTGATTTTACTTTTTATGATAACATCATTTATTTGCTGTCGTTGTTGTAAAAGGGAGTTATTTGTCATGGAAATATATTTGTCTTTAAGTTTGATATGAGAACGAGTCAACAAAAAGATATATGAACATTTCTACACGTGTCCAAATTATGGCTAGCAAATATGTCCCTCCCGAAAGTAACAATTTGAAAATTTGCGAATTGGCAAAACTTCAAGGTACGTTGAACGCTAACGTGGGTGTTGACACAGCATAATGCCGAGTTATGCCCCTCCTGACACTTGTCTCCATGTTATACAGTTTTTATAAGCTCATACAAAGTGTGACGGTATAACATCTGCACCAAATTTTATCGCTGAATTAAATTTTGAACAGTCATGCATATCTGAACCGTGTTCAAGGTCCTTTTGTGTTAGCATTTGTTGACTTACTGTTAGTTTTTTAATGAAGAGTGACGATGCAAAATAAGCCTTTAATGTTTCTTATTGCATAAGGCCCTTTATCCGAAAATTCCTTACAGTTCAATGTTACAATATTTCAATGGACACTGCAATTGGAATTTTATTGATGATAGCATAAGTTTCGAGTTTGTTTGATCGTTTTTGTACATTCTTCATTCCCATAAGATCCAAGTTCAGGATGTCTGAGAGGTTTGACCTTGTATGAACACAATGCCGCGTAATGATGGCGGTGCTATTGTCAACGAACCGTGATCTGATCATCGATATCTGTCCTAGAGTTAAGAAGCACTGTACTTGACACTTTATTGAACGAAAAAGTTAGGAATTCTTCTAAAAATTAAATTAATCACCCTTAAAGCGGGTAAAGGTTTGAAAGAAAGATTTTTTTTTGTCTCCATTTTAAAACTTTACCGAAGTGTTAAGAATGGCAGTGGTTTTGAAAGTACTATCTTGTTGTTATATAAACAGAATTGCTGTTCAATATTATTATGTTCTATGGTGAGAATGTTCTGGACAATGATTTTTTTTGTAACTGGTTTGATTTTAATTGTAATACATATTTACTTGAAGAGAAAGGTTCTTATGTAATACACAAGTAATTGTTCTCTTTACACTTTTTGACGGAGAATATTTTTACCATTCTTAACCTTCAAGACTTACTTATTTTTCTATTGAATACACATAATAAAATCAGATGACATCATAAAGATTTTGGCCAAGTTACAAATAATATTGAAGAGAAACTTAATATCAGAATCGGGATATTGTTTTTGTTTGGCCGTGTTTTTCTATCAACCGCGTGTCCTTGTGTCTCCTTGACCTTGAAACTTATTTTATTAGACAAAAAATCACATAATATGGACCAGACAGTATATTAAGAAGGTATATCTGTAACTTTAGTATTATCTTCTTCTTTATTATTTGATTCATTGCCAGTATGGCGTCCTTCAAGTACATTTCTAAAGAAAATGTTGTGTTTAGTCAGCGTCTTGTCACTTCTAGCCTTTTCGAACAGCAAAATATTTTTTTACTCATATTTGTATGACGTTGTAGATTTTATCGATCGTTATCATTCACTTGTTCGAGCTTACGCGTGCGTATTATTTCTTCTCTGCCCCTGTCAAAGATAATGGTGATTTGATTAATATCTAAGACATCTAAATATATTGGAATATTTATTGTCCGGTTTGTTTAGGTCTTCTTTTAAGATTTTTGCAGTAGTAGGTAATAGTTCTAGACTTGTAATACTTTTAGAGGTAATGTATTGAACTTAGATACTTGACTCTTATAGATATTTCCTCTTTGATACCGTTCTAACAAATTCTGAACACGAGAGCTTTTAGCGAAATGCCGTAATTTATTCACAGAAACTACTGAATTTGATTTAAAGTATCGGTGAAGTGCTGGCCGTATTTCTAGAGGTTCGAACGTGACTAACTAATGTAGGGGCTTCTTTAAACACGTGTTAACATGTAAAATGTATTTCAACTCACAAATTATTTGGATTCAATCTTGATAACAATTTCCTTATACTGTTGACAGTTATGGCTGTTCTATCAACTGTAAAATAAGTCAATAAAGTCATTCATTAGTAAAACGATATGGCAAGTCTAGCAAAATTTAGAAATGTACGCAATAAAATATAATTAACGGCACCTATTGAGGCGTGCATTAACAGGATTTGTTTGTTTGGAGGTATAGGCATGTAATTTGATATGTAATATATCATGGAAGTGTTAAAATTTACATGGTTGATTAAAATCTACTGTCTCACCTCGAGAGTATTAAGTTACACATGTTATTTGATTTAGTAATTTGAACTCTATGACTAGTCAACACGGTTCTTAAATTAATGAGTAACGGTAATTGTATTACGTTTTATTTTTAGTTACACATAGTTGTATTTCTGTGTCATCACTCACATGTTTAATACCATGTCTGATTGTGTGTCGTAATTTAATATCTTTACTCATTGTCTAGTCGAGTACTTGACACCTATGACATGGATAGGCTGCAGAAAGCTTTACTCGGATAGTAGTGGATGCAGTACGACGATCATGACAAAAAAAATTGTCCCTTTAAAATGATGATACATATGTTATGATATTCTTCTTTAAGAATGTATGTATAGTAACACGGGCAGTCCCGTAGATATTTTACGTTCAGCCAGGTTTGCGAAAAGACATCAGGAGTCAGGTTTGAAATATCAGAATCTATAACTAATACGTTGTATCCTCTTTATGAACGTTTACGGGAAATAATAATAATTTATAAATCATTACTAATGAAGGAAATACAGATTGATTGGCTCTAGAACTTTGTGAGTCAGAGAGATCTATTTGATATGATAGACATGTTCTATGATACACTAGGATATTTTTGTCCTCAACCACGTCTGCGAGATTCATAGCTATGTTCAGCTTGTACTGGGATTTTATTTCCCTATTTGACATTCATAACTTGTGCGGAATAACAAGCAGATGTTACGTTTTCTACAGCTTTTTCTATTAAATAAGTCATGAGATATTAAAGCTATTATATTCAGTAGCTTCGCTCGCGATCCAGTGATAAATGTCTGTATACCAAGTTTCATCAAAATCCGTTCAGTAGATTCCGTGTGATTGACGGACAAACTCCAAACAAACGAACTGTCAGTTCTATAATATTAGTATGATTTCTTGAAGATAGGTGATAGGTGTGTCAAATTAGTGAGTTATTATTAGATTTCATTCATTTAGTGAGAGAGAAGATATCATTACAAGTTCATAAAAAAGTTGATTTGCGTAATTTATTTTCTAATAAAATTTGTGTTCTGAATGAGTATAGCAACAGATAATTTAGATAAAAGATATGTAAGAACCAATTAAGTAGATGCCGATAAACACTGTATCATTGATTAATGTTTAAACGATTATTGCATTTTAGTGAATATAAAAGGAGTTGGACTCTGCTACCGAATTCATCAATTTAAAATCCAATAAGGCAATGTTCCCGTTATCCAACCGTTCTTCGAAGAGCTCTATTAAGAAAGTCCATAATTGGTACTGATTTTTAAAAATAATGAGATGGTTCTTCATTTAACTAATTGTAATTCTGCTGGCAATAAGGAATGAATGATTAACTTGTTTTGGAGTCAGAATTCATTGGTAGCCATTAGGCTACTTTAAGGTACTTCGTATGGTTATCTAGTTATATGCACTTGTCTTACTAAAATAATTATTGTATGAATCACAAGATCCATTATCACTTCATTCGGAGAAAGTCAAAGTCAAATCATTTATTCCAATTAAACCATTATACTTAGGTACTTTTGAAACGTCAACAAATAAAGAAATAAATAATAGTCTGTCAGTCTGTCCCTCGTGAACCTAGGTGTTAGAGACTTTTATATTGTCGTAATAATTTTACATGTTTTTTATTTTCTATTTCTCCCCTAGTTGAGGTAGAGGGCGTCCATAAAAGTCCAGTACCGTCTCCATCGCGGCTTCGTGATATACCTACATACGTACTAATATTTTCAAAACCTATTGAAGAATACCGATCACATTGACGTCACATATCCTGAGATTTGAAAAACATTCGTATTCCCGTTCGCAGACATGTGCAAAGCCAACTAAAGCGTCTGGCATTAAATATGAAAATGTATGACAATGACGGCTCTTAGCCTATGTAGACCGAGAGCCTGTCATTGGCAGGTTGAAATGCTTATTGGCTGTACATTACCGACTGTAGTTGAACTTATACATTGATTTATACAAAACTGGTTTTTTGTTCAAGTTGTAGTCAGTGTAGGAAATCCGGCAATTAGCAAAAGTATCATAATTTAATTAGTTGAGAACGTCACGGTTTTTATAAAGATGACTAATTACTTGTTCTAGATTTAGGATTGATAAGATGACCTTCGAATTAAGTGTTAGTGGAGTTTGTAAAAAATCGGATGTGTTGTTGATTTTTATCTGATTATAATAAAGGGTTGTACATTGCTGTTGCGAGCGAGTTGCAAATTGATATTAAATATTATTAAATTAACGCTCTTATCTCCGATTTGATTAGGCAGAGGTGCATATGACGGCACGTAACTATTATACAATGTACCTATTTTTCACCATTTGTGCTAAAGCACACTTAAAAGTCCCATGTAATAAGGGGTGATAATATCTGGAATAAATTATTTGTAGAAGTCGAACATTCACAAATACGTATAAAAACCTAACTATTCCCCAAACCATTTTACAACAACCAACCACAATTTAAATGCTCGTATGACACAACATAAAGCCTTTATACACCGTAAATCTTTTCATATTTCTTGTCCCTAATTATTTCCGTTGAAGACGGAAACGTTCGCAGCGAAGAGACATAGTTAATGAGATGGATATCGTGAGTACAGAGTAATGGATACTAATTGTGTAGCCAACAAGGTTTTGTGCATCGATTTGTGCAATGCAGACGGGATTTTTTAACGTCTTTTTATGTTTGAAATGTTTTTTTAAAATAGAATAAGGATAATATAATAGGGAGTGAAGTTTTGTGGAGTCTTGGATTGAATGTTATATAATATTGTTGTTAATAAAATAATGAATTGATAGATTTATATTCAGATTTATATTTAGTTAGTATAAAAATTAAGGTTATTATTGATTATTGACAGGTAAAAACAGTTGAAAATTATATGATAAATGGAAATTTGTATAATATAATTAAACATTAAAATAACATTTGTAAATATGAAATTACACAATGTATTTTAAAATAAAATAAATAAGTAACAATGTGGGTAATGTAGTTAACGAAGACAAATGGATGTCATAATATTTCGAGAAAGAGCTATGTTTATTTAAAAGTAGCTGTTTTGAGTAAAATCTGGCACTAAATCTTCGTATTATAGTAAAAGATTTGACTCATTTGTCAGGCTTCAACTTTGTGACCTGAATAAGAGTTTATATCTTTTAATCTTAATCAATCATAAATAATGAGTAATTATAAATACTAAGATGAGACAATAAAATTAATTTTGATTAAAATCGTCTTGATTAAAACCGGACTGAATTGTTTAATCATACAGCAGATACTCCTATTGATATTGATGTCTTAATTGAATTATTATTTTTGGCTTCCAATAAATTTTTGAAGTTATAAGATAATATTAATAAAAATAAAACCATCCACAAACATAACCTTATAAGACAAAAGTTACAAACAAACTCAATAAACGTACAAGGAAAACTAGAAAGTATAGAAAATGTCGATCTTCATAATACTGACTGCGACTATTATTATTATTGATCAGTGACCTTGCAACAATAAGGAATGCTTTCAGCCATCATTTATTATTTTCTTTTGGTATTCGATTGGTTCCTTTGTTACTGAGACGAGAGTAAATCCCTTTGCGATTCGATTCACCTGAACAGTGATGTGGCAAACGATTCTGCAATCGATTAACTTAGTATCGATAATCGTATCCGGTTATTTTTTTGTGTTGGTTGTCAATGAAGTGTGACGTTTTATGAACCCTTTTAACGTCAATGATGAGGAAAAATGATTTGGAGATAAAGTAGTTTTGTTTTTCAGTAGCTGTTGAGTGAGAGGCTGTTGACTTATATGAGCTTAAGACGTTGAGCTGGATTGATTTTGAATTAATTTATTAACGCAATTAATGGTTTTGCGCTTATATTGTCAACAGTTTTCGAACACGTGGTCAGGAACTTAAAGCTTTGGATCAGATTTTTAGGTCTGGCAATATTTTCAGTTAGGTATTCATATTCTCATTAATATAGCTAGCATGGTATCTACATATACGAAATAGCGTGTCGCATTAGTTTTGTGTATTACACAATGTGAGTAATTTTTTACACCTATGTTTTTCCTCTTCAAATATATAAATGAAGTAATATTATGATTTTGAGACAAGAACAATCTTATATGAAAAGACTTATCATATTCAAGCAGATTTACATTCCAAAACGCATTCAGCACGTCCAGAGGACGCATTACGTATTATTTTTCAACTTTATCGTACGACTTTTATTACTTTTAATAAAACCGCAAAATGGCCGTGCCCGTTCCAGAATGTTCGAACCGGTTTGAAATATTTTGGGAGAGGGCTACCACCATCCCGGTTTTATGAATCGATTTAAACTAAAGAATTACATCCATTGCCGTATGCCTTTAGACTTTTATACACCGTTCATAAGTCAATGCAGCAATGGATATCATTTTTAGAATTTCGTCCTATTATTTCTCTTATACAGGTGTACGCAAAAGAATCGTATCGAGATTGTAAAGGCAGGTATGTCGGGATATTTTTCAATTTAAGATATAAATTATTGGTTACTGTTATGTAATAATTTTGTATGCGATGCAGGGTCAAGTTACATGTTTTGTGGTTATTAAAATAAAGATAAAATGCGGTTCGTGTGATGAATATTAATTTATCTTTGTTACTGATGATAAATTATGTAGGATTCCTTCTAACAAGGTATAGGTTCTTCTTTTAATTGAATTATAATTGTTTTAGGTACATAATTGAATGTTATCTTTATAATTTAATTAGATACCTTCATTATCCTGTATTAATTACGTGAAATACAAGATTGTTAATACATTAATTTTGTATATATTTCCAGTTTTTTTTCTTAAGTCATTGGCATTAGGTATTCAGCGTCGACATGATGGATCATGCAACCAACAAAGAGTAAAAACTATTTAACTTCGATACCTAAAAACAATGACTAATATCAAGACCTCGTTTACAATACTTAGCACCGCTAGACTCGAAGCAGCACATCAGCAATCACCAGAATCCATAAAACAAACTACAAAAAATCGGATAATGCACTATCCATAATAAAATTAAAAATTAATTAAAACCGACGCGACGTTGCCATTCAGCTTATAATTATGCCATAAATTCATAATCAATGGCTCAATATCTATAGAGATATTGAAAAACGATAAAAAACCTCTTTGTTGTTCGATGCTCGGGTAAGCTGAAATCCTGTATGAATAGGGAGATTACTCGGCATATGTGAATCTACTAATTGAAACACCGACTCGATGTGTTCGTATTACGCTACCTTTATTCGTGTGCGAGCACGGTAATAAATGAAAAATGAACGTACATCGTGTTCATACGCGAGGCATGTCGATTTTTGTCATCGATTGAAGAGCCATCTATTTATTCTGTTTCGTTATTGTTAGAAAATATTATTACTAACATGTTTGGTGTTTCTATTAGTTGAACTAATCAGATAGTTTAATTAAACCAATCAGGTATTAGATAGGATTATCTTTTTAATTATTTGGACGCGTTGTAGAAACGAAACAACGTAACGAATGGGAATTTGTTATTGAAACATTCTATTTCATAAATGGTAGTTATGTCAGAAATAGAAGGGAGAATATATGAGAGAGACAGAAGGAAGCCCATTGTCGTCTAGTATGTTACAGGCTACAATTTACTAATTAAAGCTAGGCTTTAATATAGGTTCTGATTCAACTACTCGAACTTTCCCTAGTAACGTTTTAAACTGAGTTTCATAGACTATATACTAGGGGAAGCCCGCAAAGAGATGGACTCTGTAAGACGGATTTATTTTTGGTGCCTTATAATTAATTAGTTATTCTTTACATAGTTCAGTTGAACAGACACAAGAAGTCTCGTTCATGGATCCCTTCGTTCGCCCCCTGGATAAGACACATTAATTTCGTGTTATTCAGTAAAGCGCTGCCAGATAAATATAACAATGGTATCAGGTACAATATAAAACAAACAACCTACGAAATTCAAAGATTCAATTTCAAACAAAATGTTCTAAAACCATTTATAAACATTATCATCCCACAATTTCTTCTAAGTCCATAATATTCCGTACACTTTTTCCTAGAAAAATGGCGCTTGCTCTAATCTCTTCAGTGTAAAATTTCTTTGAAAAACTTCCCTTTAATGTTCTTTACTTTACCTGTAATAAATCTTGAGAGCTTTTCCAATAACTTCTGGTCAACATTGTAAACACATTTGTTGATGTTTTCACATAAACTTTGAAGGTGTTGTTTTCTTTCAGTCGATCTTGTCAACAAGCAAGGGTACTTTTAGGTCACCCTCAAATTTTCTGCGGAGCAAAATATTGTAATTTTATTTGAACGGTTGACTGCGCACATTGTATTTTATTTTATTTACATATAAATACTGAATTGTCTTTTTGAGTTAATAAAGTTACCAGATAAGATTGTTTTCGTTTCCCAACTTAGGTAAAGTGTTGTTCAGGTTTCGTTATCATATTTTTTTGTTACGAAACACTAACTGTATTATCCATATTTATTATTTCATATTCGTGTGATTGACACACGCTATTAATAATGTAACGATCAAAAACGTCAGCACAAAATTACCTATACCTATGTATAGTATATCTTCCAACAAGTCTGATATTACGTTATCAATTTTCACACCAACACTATAAAGGATTCACAGTAACGTTTGTGTAATAGAGTAATAATTCACTCTTTGTTTATTGGACCCTCTATTCCGTTACATAGGGAGCTATGTACTAGACCCTATTGTTTAGGGATGATAAATTAGCGTAGCTTACCTGTCGGGCCGGGATTAGCACCCTCCACGAGACTCAATCGACACCCCTAGAGTGTCGTTTGTAGCATTTTATTTGCATTTGATTGTTGATTAATTCGTATTTTAACAATAGGACGTAGGTGGCTAACAGGTGGAGTATTGTCTGCTGTATCTCGTAATGGCTTAATCGATCATTGTTCGTGTTTGAAGGCTGTTCTAGCGTACTAATGTCTGTATTGGACATAATTATCGTGTCGTGTCCAATGTTTGTGTGAGTTATAGATTTCGTTTTGGAAATGTAACGTTTTAAAACCTTCAAATATAATTTTGGAAACATTAAGAGATTTGAAGCTCATGTCTAAAATTGGTGGTTTATAATGAAAGTCGCTTTGTGTGCATCAAAACAAATTAACTTAATTTTTCAAGCAAATAGCTCAAACCGTTAACCAAAACATTTTTCTTTTAAAAATCTAATTCCTTGGACGTTAACACGAAGTAACATGATGATATTAAAGTCACAACAATTACGTCTTACTTATCGGAGCGTCTCGTCGAGTTTTTGCCAAGTGCTCGAGAGCTCGAGCCGTGTGAGTTATGACGTCAACGTCAGCTATCTTCACGATAAATCAAGCTAGAGCTTCTTCGGGCACTTTCGAGCAATCTTGAGCAACATTACCGGTAACGAGCTTCTTACGTTTGGAGTTGAAGGCTGCCATGTACGCTCCAGAAAAATAATATGAGTACTAACATGGTTGAAGCCTTTTGTTCGCGAAAAAGATTTTCTTAATCTAGAATATTCTTGGGGTGTTATTGTTTTATGTGATGTAATATGTTTCCATTATTACTCGTTCAGCTTGACACGTGCGTCTCTTTATTTCTTAGCAGTTCGTATCTCATTTTCTCCTACTTGTTATGAGTAGGATGTATGTAGTAAGATTTACTTTGGAGAAGTTCAGTCTCCAAAGTTTATGTGGTCTTGTTTGTTACAATGGTTTATGTTAAACTAGCTTCTGTCAGTGGTTTCGCCCGCGGTCCCGTGGGATAAAAAGGTGGCCTTTGTGTTCATCATCCCGATCTCTTCAGCCATTTTGACTTGATTGAGTAACAAACATGCACACAAACATACAAAGTCACAAACATTCGCATTTATAATATTAAGTACCTAAGATATGAAACTATTCATAGTTTCTATGAATAATATAATTATTTCATGTATCAGTAATTTTGTGTATTTTTCTGTTCTGGTCGGATAGTGGCTAATTACCTAAACGTAGTAATTCTAGTATCTATTTATTACTTTCAATGATAACAAACGTTTAAGTGACCATTTCTTCTTAATACACTTTAAATAATAATATAACGTCTATAATAAACTTGGACTTACATTAACATTTTTTCTTATTTTGTGTGTAAATATATTTTAAGTTGTTCTTTGATGTTTCTATACCTATAAAATGAAATACATTTCAAATATCGAATTCCATAAATCGCGTCGTCCTTCAATTTTTGGCCAGAGATTGTTCAATACGAGTGACCTTCCCTGATTTTACCTTGGCCTAAATGCGGAGTGGACAAAAACGTTCCTTGAGATTTCCAGCCGTAGTTAGGAAAATATACTAATAAATAGAGCCTTAATTTAGCTTATTTAACAAATTGCTGGTCTATTTTGAGGTCGGTAAAGTATACAAATACTAATAGCATAAATATTCCAATGAACTTTACTTTTATAGTCACTTTTAGCTAACTTTACTTTAGATCTGAGAAAGCCATGCTTCGGCACGAATGGGCCGGCTCGACCGGAGTGATACCACGACCTCACAGAAAAGCGTCGTGAAACAAAGCTTACGTTGTGTGAGTAAGTGTGTTTCGGGTGTCCATGGGCGGCGGCGATTGCTTACCTTCAGGTGGTGAGTGAAAAAAAGTCGTGGTGGATAAATTGGCGGACCATCAGCGGCATTGCTCCGAGATATCGATTTTAATTCCATTCCTATAATGATTTTTTTTAGGCATCTGTGATCTGTCTAACTTTGTTCTAATGAAAGTATATAGAGAAAAATAAGCATCCTACACAATTATTCTCAGAAAAGGTGTCGCCTTCTTGTTATCAAGTCCTAAACACGATGCCGAAAATCCAATTTAGTATCAAGAATGAAACGTTTTTGAGAATCCACTGCAAACCTTATTCGTAACCTTTTTTTTTTTTTTTTTTTTAGGGGGAAAATCATCCAATGACTTCTCCCGCCTTGGGCAAGGCGAAAGGGAGTGTCAGACTCTTACTGACTAAAAACCACCCCGTTCCTTCTCCTGCTTTTCGACCCGAAGCCCCGGTAAACCCGCTAGGTAGTCCGCAGCTCCGGATCAGGCAACAGCCCTACTGGGCCCCATCTGTGGTGGTCTGATGGCTCTTTGAGGCACGAGCCGAACGCGACGCGCCGCACGCACGGTTATTCGTAACCTAAGTCCTAATTCGTGTTCGTAGTTTTAGCTCGAAAGTTAGTACTAGGATTTGCTTTTGTAACGAACTAGAAGTTAGTTCTAAAAAGTTGGTCGTGTAAATTTCTGTTCGTTTGTTGTTGAAGGCTTGTCTGTGTGATGTGCGGACGAAATGTTTCAATATTTTATGTGAGTTTTCATTTTACATGTTAAAGTTTGTATTGAGTTTGATCAATGAAGTTGTATGTTGAAATTAATGTGAGTTTTTTTTGTGATATTGAGATTTCTTTTAGCGTTCTTCATTAATTTAGTGATCATACGATTGTCGAGCACAATGTCTAGTTGTCGATATCAGTACCCTTAGTATGACTTTGTTTTACGCAACTTTTTTTAAACGCTGAATTAGGCTTATTTGATGGATCGGTCGCCTCTTTTACTACGAGTATTCTCATAAGTAGCGACAAGAATTGTTATCTTCATCTAATACTTCTAGACAGAATAGTGTTACATAGGCAACGCTTATCGCTTACCTGTCAGCTTATTTTCTCCCATTACAAAAAAAAAACATTCTTTCATCGAAACTCCAAAACTTCTAACGGTGAAAATAGAACGAAAATAAATAAATAAATGCAATGCAAGAAAACGTTTCACTCGAGCCAATTACAATGAGATTAGGATCAAATAGGCTCGAAGGGAAATCTGTTCGCTGTAGTACAAGACGGATGGTGATTTAAACACCGGCCGGCGAGTGATCGAGTATGAAAAATCGGTTCAGATGGCGATTCGATTGCTTTATCGAATAACATATGACGATACGATTTAGATTTGGAAATTAGGTGCGATGTTGTGCTTATTTGTAATTTGTTTTGGGGTGGGTGATAGAAAATGTTTTTAGATTGATTTTGTTTGTTATTTTGAGTGTTTGTAGCTATGTATTGGAAGTACTTATATGGGTGATGTAATGTAAATAAGTAAATAAAGTCAGTAGTAAATTTTGTGACTGTTTGAAAGTTTAATGGAAAACAAACATTACAAACTCAAATTTCAAGTTAAACCTATTATTTTTAATTTTACTGTAGAAAATTAATATTCAAGTAGGTAAATTTTAGTCACGTTCTTACTTTTTTGACTTAAGTCAACCAATATTCATTAAAATTAATGTAGATATTAATTAATATTTACCGTTTAGTCCGCAGAGGGACTTACCCCTTCTGCCATCCATTTGTTACTTATAAGTATAAAAAATATTTTTCTCCCCTTACGGTTAAACATTTGGCCCCGCGAAAGGGCAAATTAAATCATATACCGAGCGTCTCAATTATACCAAACGCGCGGTATATGCCACAGGCAGTTACAAAAAGAATGGTGGCGCTGGTCCTTTGAAAAGCCCATCGGGGGGTGCTCTCAAAGCTGTCACCCCCAGAAGCACACTTCACTACGATCGTAAACATCCAAATCGGCAGAAACGCGCGACCGAACATCCACTGGCGCTCACGTTCCCCGGACCGCACTAACGCAAACAACTGAACCAGCAATGTATACAATGTGCACCGACTGTGCGACAGGACCGTTTTCGGAAGCAGTAGAGGCGCCGCGGCGGCTAGAGTGGCGCGCATGCGTGCGAAATCTCACCCTATTGGTCTAAGATGACGTCATCGGGGTGAACCCGTGGGCCCGAGTGACACTAACAGTCACCCCCGAGCGGTTGTAGGGGCACCTCGTGTCCCAAGTGGTGATACAAAAACAATCGTTGAATTAACAATCTGTTAGAGACAGTGATATCGTACAATAAATTGTGTTTATAGTGTTATTGGTAACAGTGTTAGCTCGTGTCTAGTCGCAGATTGTTCGTAGAAGCAGAATCTCCATTGAAAAAGGTAACGTTATCTCATGTTGTTTACAGTTTCTGGCCGTGTCAGTGTTCTCAATGATGCTAGCTCATGCATGAGTCTGTGAGACGTGTTTTATCATATTTTGTGGATGTGGGAGAAAACTGTTGAAAACGCAACAATTTTAAACACGCTTGCCGGTGGATTTTTACGGCTGATGAGTTTGTGATGGTTCGCAAACTATAAATCATGCGAGCCGGCTATTTGTTTATGTCACAAAACATTTTGAGTTCCCTCACATATAAATGTGGTTATCGTTAAAGTTTCAAGTGGGACAGTAATAAGAAAAGACAAGGAAACTATTTGCGTCGAGATAAAAGATCGTTTCGTACAAAGTTTTCTTCTCAAGTGTATGTTATGTGTTAGGAGGTACGTTCTGTGTTGTTGTGTATAGTTTATGAAACAAATTGGACAGGGTACAAGTTTTTATGAGGTTTTAGTCGTTTGGGATGACCACGGAACTATATTTAAGAGTGGAACTGCTAAATTACCAATCATATTAATTTGGCAGCGTGAATAATAATGAGTACGTTCTTTTTTATAGGCTTTTGATTTGTAGAATTTAAAATATCACGATCCTTCTAAATACAACTATTTATCGGGTGCTAAATAATCGTTCAGTATTTATTTGTTGTGCGTGCGAGGCTGCGTAGCGTTTTAAGATTTACTCTCAATTTGATCGTACTAAGATGTCTAAGACTGTTGTTGTACTAAGACAGTTTGTTAGCATAACTAGAAAATGTATCTCATACATTCTTGATTCAATAAATAAAAACAATGTATTGTTAACTTACAGACAATAGCCAAGGAAATCCGAATATTGTCTTTATTTACGTTAAAACAATGTTTATTTTCCTTTAATAATGAGTTACAAGCCGCCTATTTACTCAAGTTACATACAACAAAGTCTTTGTCAATTTAAATCAACAGTGGGATCACGTTTTAGATATTGAGTAGGCAGTGGTACCAAGTAATCTAATACTTTACATAAATTAATGTTCCCGACAGCGGATACATCTCCGATCTAACCAACCATTACGGGCTTTCATATCCTATTTGAATATTTACAAGGAACAAAACTGGCGGTGTAAAGTTTGCGTCGCGAAATTGTTTTTTTTTGCTACAGACATGGAGTTTGGTTCCAACGGGAAAGTCATTTAAATAACCCCTGAGTCCGGAGGGATGATCCTCGCCTAAGTTAATTTGTTATGTGGTGCTACACTTCACATTTCGAGTTTTATTACTAATACCAATTCTTTTAAGTTTTTCTGTGCTTGGTAAAGTTATCAACAGGAAAATAGATGGAAAATATTCTTGTTTGTTTAAACAGAAATTACTTTGTATTTTATATTAAAGTATTAAAAAAAAAAAAAATCAGAAAACTAATGTACCATGATAATTGGTATTGAAAATGAAAATATTCTAACTTACTTAATAAAGATTCACATTTCACTGTCTCAGCTATTTTATTAAATTGTACAAAATTTTAGGTCCCACTTTTCCCTGAGCTGAGCAATCAAAATGCCCTTAAAATCTTCCACTCCAATCTACTAATGACAATCAACGATAAAAATTTCTTGACCTGATTTTTGAAGGATCTCGAATCTTCGACCATGACCTACGTATAAAGTTTTTTTTTTACTAGTTGGCACTGGTGTTACGTCGCTGTAATTCATTATTTGATTTGTGTATTCGCACTAGAATATCTCAGCTTGATTTACGGTCTAGAAACTAGATAAACATGATTTATATCAAAGGGTAACGGTAACAATATACGCTTAGTCATTGGGTAATGTGACATGAGTTTTTATTTTGGGTGCTAAAAGTATAAAGTTAGGAAGATCGAACATTTTGTGTATTTAAACGTTTCTTATTTAGATTTATCTAAGTTGTTCGTGGCAATAAAGATGAATTTGAAAGGTGAAATTAATAGTAAAAAGATTTTTAGCATAAAAGTTTTCCATCAAGCTGAGATATTACAAATTAACTTGACATCAAAATGCTGTTTTTTTTCTTCTACAACTAAGTTAAGAAGAACGAAGAACTTCCTAAATAAACAGTCTCCAAACACTCTTACTTTCAGTAACACGTTTTATATGAAAACCGAACTTAGAAGACTTAATATAAACTCGAATATGATGTTGTCCGTCGTTGCCGCGTACGTTTTACGACATAGGAGATGCCAGGGTTCATCTAAGTAATATGTTAGTCGGAAGATTTTACAAGTCTTCCAGATCTCTCTGAGATGAGAGGTGAAATGGAATCGTCACAAGTTTGCTAGCGCTTTTTATTACGAGAAGTTAGTTTTCTGTTTGAGTTCGTTCGTTTGTTTTATTGAGACTGGCTTTTTTGGTAGCTTTGGAGCGTTGAGAGAGTATTTTTGTTTTATTATAGCTTTCATTGAGACATACTAAATTAATTATTATGTTATCGGCTTACTCACGTAACTGTTTGACGAGAAACTCGACTAGTTTCAAGCCATGCTAGAGGCTCATATTCATGAGCAGCGGAGTAATTTTTATTCTTATCATTTATTATTACAAATTAAGATCCTGATCAAGATTTGTTAAGTTAAAAATAAACACACAATGATATAAAAACTAGCTAAGCAACAAATAAATAAATGCTATTAAACTAAAATTGTATTTGCAGCTCAAGTTCTTTTTGTAATCCTTTCAAAAAATAAAACAATTGGGTAGAACGGGTGGCGAGACCAGTACTCGTATCCGCTGAAGAAATAAAGGCAATTACTGAAATGGGTGGCCGCATGTGCGTTGAATGCCAATAATTGGAACTAATCACCGATACGATACGGAAACGCTATTAGATTATGGTGTAAAAACACCCATAGCATGGAACCTGGGGAAAATAGTCTTTATTTACGAAAATACTTTTAATTTATTGCTGGTTTGGCTTGTATTTTGTGTTTCAAAGGGGTTGTTGTTACGTATTTAGATGACTTATTTTGTAAAATGGTGGAATTATAACTAGGTAGTTGTAATTTTGTTTTATTTTCGTAGATTAATAGAATATGTAATAAAGTTAATTTTCTAGATGAAAATAAAAGTGTTAGAGTTAATTGGAAAGACTTCAAGAAAACAGGGATTTACTGAATCAATCGAAAATAAATGACAAATTATCCACAATCCAAATTCCCATTACACAGAATGACCTAAATTTTATCGCTCAAAGAACGAAAAAAGCTCTGTTGCAAAATCAATTTCCTGATAATAATTCAATGGCATTTTTCTTCAAATTATGAGACGAGATTATAGAAAATCCCTGTTGCGATTCAGTAAAAGAATTTAATCCATAGATTAGCTTCAGTGGCGATCGTTCAAAGTGAGTCCTGATCGGCATCGCTCGATAATCGCTCCTAATTTGATTGGCACTCGGCAGCTGGCAACGACGTGAAAACTCTATTACTCGCCAACTTTGTAGGGTTTTACGGTCTATCAAAGGAAATTTAGTGTATTGATTGGCCTATTTGCGACTGCGTTCGTTGTTGTGGTAGTCCCTACCTGTTCTTAGAAGTTGTGAACTTAATACGGGCTCTTGGAATCATTTCGTCGGATCGTGAAGGACGTATTCCTTTGGGAATGGAAATGTACGCGGTTGAAGGGACGGCACGTTATTAGGTCGTAACATACTTTATGTATTGAGTTGAAGCTTATATTAACTGCGTACTTATGTTAAATTGTGTTTTGCTTTGCGTTTTTTTTTGGGTGAAATGGCCCTTCTCTGAGCTCTATAACGGTTAATACATTAACGTTCTTGTTAAGCAATTAATATGAGTAATTTAATTTAACGTTAAAATACTCGGTTGTAACGGAATTGGTAAATATTTGTCACAGTCACATCCGTACTATTATTATTTAACTCAACCGTTTAAACTGTTGATAGTTTACCGTTGCCCGTAGGTACCTATCATAATACACAGTACAGTTATTGGGCAAGGTTGGATTTTTAAAGTGTTTTGGTATACATTCATAAATAACTCAGTTCAAGATTAATTATACTTCTGCTACAGATATTATACGTATTCTCGTTGCTAAGAAAAGGTGTCTTCCCAGAATTTCTTTTAATTTATTTACTCTTAATTCTTACTCTAAATATTTCATAACTCTAAAATCTATTTTAAATAGATGAAGTACACAGTAAAACTATTTTGATGATTTCCAAAGTACTTTTAGGATGCGTAATACGGTGACATGTTATAAAAAAACGGTTTAATCTCAAAATAACCCAAAACAAACGTACAAAATAATGCCACAGATAAACCAGTTCGATATTTTTACTCGATTATTTGGATTCTTCACGAGCAGTCGAGTTGACTATTATCTCATTAGGCACCGGTACATCACTAAACTAACATGCGAAGTGGTTTTTCGTGTTAACTAAAAGGGGAGACAATATCGTTTCCTTTCTACGTGATTTGCTTAATTACCGATTTTCGTAATCGGTAGACATTTTTGTTTGTGGTGGATAGGTTGATTATTTATAAGCCTGATTGTTTACTCAGCATTGTTTTTTACACTTAACGGAGTTAGTACCTATACGTATGGAGTTAATGAGTAAATATTACATGAGAGAGTCTCTAGTAAAGCTTCAGAAGTTACAATGTGATGCTTTTCTAGACGATACAAATATTATTCAGTCTTGTAAATACAGGTACCTAGGTACTTTAAATGAAATATGATAATTAAGTTAAATGATATTTTAAACCGTTATAATAACAAATCGAAAATAAATATTAACATTTTACGAGTATTAATTCATTTGTATGTACTTTCAACAACCGTATGTTCAATTAATCGATTCATAATGAAAACACACACTTACTTACTACATTTCAATTATTGCAAGCAAACACTACACTGCGGTGAAATTATAACACGCAAATATAACATCTATGACTATTATGGCATAGATGTTATAATTACATACGTGTTATTTAGCCGAAATAGGGGATGATGCGTCATGGTATTAGCGTTGTTCTAATAATTTCGTTTAATTACTGTTTAGTGTGATATGTCGCAGTTTTGAATGAAGGCCCACTTTTGCATGTATTGTTATCTTAGTAGAGCAATGAGAGTGAGAATTTGTTCAACTATTGTACATAGGTAACTAGGTTATATTTTGCATTCATATACAGGAAATCTTTTATATTTTTCCCTAATCGAATAATTATTGATAGATCGCTAAATCACATTATTCAATTGACATTATTTGGCGTTTCTTTTAAATAAAACCCATTTTACTTAAAAAAGTATTAACATAAAAGAGTAATTTTGATCATCATTAAGGTTATATGTGTTTTTATTTGAACTAAAACTTAATTTTAACACCTAAAAACACAATATGAAACTCATCCTTTCCCACATTAGCCCCGTCTATCTTACAAAACCTATTTAAGCTTCCTACATCAAAATCAAACACCATACAAGTACCGGTCTCACTACACCTTTGCCACCAATAATCCTATCAAACACTACAGGTAAATGTCTACACCGTAAAGTTAATATCAGATGGCCCCTAGTCCCCATACAAACCATAATTTGTGATTTACATAGGGGACGGGGAACACTCGTGTCCCACGAGTAAATGTTACCTGTCACTTTAGTGATTGTAGCAATTACTAATTGTATGTAATCAGTCTGTAGTTATCCATGTTCAATGATATCTTTTTATAGGGGTGAGATTGTGTTGGTTTAAAAAAAATGATAGGGTATGAATAACAGTTTGTTTAGGCTCATATATACACTAATAAGGCACGTTCTTTTTTCTCATTATACATATGACAAGTTTTGATTCTATGTGATATACATAAATACGTTAGTAAGTGACCTTAATTTGCAAGAATAGTATTATTTTATCCTAATGTTAGGTAAATAGTAGTAGTTGTCCCCAGGCACAGGTACAAAAAATAAAATAATGTAATACGCAGACAGTCAAATAGATACAGCCACAAGAAAAATCCCTCATGAAACCGCTCACTTTATTTACTCAGCAGAGATGAGTTCTAAAAGTGACGCAGTGATAAAAACTTTCCTCTTAATTCAAATCAAATTAACTTCACTCCACTTCGGAAGTATTGACGCCTTGACGAAAATCTCAGGGCGACACTTAACGAACTTCTAATTCAAAAGTTTGCCCAAACCGAACTTAAACGCAAACGTTAGCGTTAACGTTAAAAAATGGGGGGATGTTGAAATATAAATCAGTTTTAAGTTAATGAAAAGAGAGAATATATCAATCTTTTGTCTCAAGACGTGACGTTAGGGCGGGGAAATTAAGACAAAGAAAAATGGCTGACCATTATGCAAATTATTATTTGTTTATAAATAAAAAGGTGCATTTATATAATGAATTTTTGGTGGGAAATGCGTTCACTTTGCGTAATTAAATGTAATGTAATAACTGTCATTTGGTTGCCTAGCTGTAGTAATTTGTTTGGTTTTACACTTGGGAATGAATTTTGGTGTGAAGTTAACTACATGTCGTCTTTGTTTGAACAACGTTATCTTTCACTCAAAATTGTAGGGCTTCACTCTAGTTATATTTTATGAAATCGAGTCCTTTTTTCTTTGAAAAATCTATTCATGGCAGAAAAATCTTGAGCTTATTTATTTTATTGGGTAACTTAATTCCTATCCAAACTAGTTGCCATCTATTTTCTGTGATACACTACCCTTGTCAGGTACCAGGCGAAGTCATTAGAAAGTATTCCTACTCCTTATCACGTGTTTTACGCATCTTAAGTCCTTCGTCACTTTACCCACAAACAAGGTACGTCATCGACCGATCACCTCTGAAATTATGACTAAACATCCTCAATTTTCTGAGCGAAACGGTTTAGCTCCGAGCGATAGGCGATTGAAAAATTGTAGCGTTCAGAGCTTACGTAATTTTGGTAGTGGCTCTGAAGCGATACAGGGTAACGGCGGGTATGGGTACGCCCCAGGGTAACATGGGGTACATTGATGTACGTGGGGCGGGGTAATGCGAGATTGACACCCATCGCAGATGTTAGTGATAATTATTTTCGAATTTCGTAGGCGAGGCAGTGGCGAATTAATTGTCTTTACGTGTAATTAAGATTGTATAACACGTAGGTGGCTTTGATTTACTCTAGTACTATGTGTGTACCTTAATGTTAGGGAGTTTCATTTAATCTATACATATAATAAAATCGTAGAAAAGTGCTGTCTGTACATTGAAAATAAAAATAAAAAAATAGCAGGGGTTATTGTTATGTCGATGTCGAACCCAAAAATGTAATTAACTTTTTTTTTGTCTGTTTGTCTGTGTGTCTATGCGCGCTAATCTCAGAAACGGCTGATCCGAGTTGGATGCGGTTTCACGAATATATTGTGGTATGCTTCAATTTACATTTAGTGTTTGTTTTATGTCAATCGGTTCATAAATAAAAAAGTTATGTCAAATTAAAGAATCACGTCGAACACTATTCTATGCTTATACCATTAATCTCCGCAACTATTTGACGGATTTGGTTGAAATTTGGTACAGATATAGTTTAGAACCTTAGAAAGGACATAGGATAGTTACATTCATTTGGTTGGGTATCGGCCGAGCGCTTCGGTACTATCGTAAAAGAAGTGTATTATCAGTCGTATGATTATTAATTGTCTGTAGTGGTCCTGCTGTTTCGTATACCTATTCTAAATAAATTGGTTTCGTTGTATTTGTCAATTAATAAGTTTATTTGTTGGGTTTTCCTGGTTTTCTGGTTAAATTATTTAACGTAGGTTTAGTTTGATATCGATTATTAGTAGTTACTAGTTAGTTTTTTTAATAAAATTGTAAGTCTAATTTATTAATTAATTAGATAGATTAGATTTAAGTCGTTTCTTTTAAATTATTTAGTTTAAGCTTGGTTATTATAGCATAGAGGATAGGTTGTAATATAATTTCTTTTTTAATTGTTATAAATTCGTAATTCGTAGCTTTCTTTAGTTTTAAGTTAGTTTTCATCTTAAGTTCGGAAAGATTATAATATTTCTTTAGTTTAAGTCCGTTTTTAAACTATTTTTTTCAATGCCCTAAGTGAGTATACATCTATTAAATTCAAACGCAGAGCTCATTATGTTGATTTTTGAAGAGTTCCCTGGAATATCTTCTACATCTCATTTTTGAAGAGATTCCGCGAGATCGGGAACTATGTGGTTAAAACCAAAAATATGCCGGAAGTCACTATTCCACGCGAACGAAGTCGCGGGCAAAAGCTAGTGAAAAATATTTCTAAAGGAAAATTTTCGAACTCGTTAAAAATTCTGAGAAAATACAAACGGCAATGATTTTGTAGAGACCCTCTGTGACTTGAAACTAGTAGGGCTTTTCTCAGAATATTTGTTGTTTTTAGTTAATAATTTTGTATTCGCTAATAAAGAAATACATGTTTAAACAAACAACAAACAATAGACTAAATTAAACCATAGTCTAATGTATAAACCTAACTATAACATAAGCTCACATTACAATAGTTACCTATAGATTTTTACGCGTATACAATTTTCACTTAGGACCCATAAAAGCGTGAAAATCAAATAAGCTGGCTTTTGTATAGAATGGAGACCTCTATTCATTTTTAGGGAGCGGCTGATTTTTGTCGTAGTTGGCTTCATAGCAAAATTACTCGAGTGTAATGACCTCATAAAATATAGGCACGGGCTTATTTTCTAAAATGTTGCTCCAAAATATTATAAGCACACATTTTTACTTATATTCACAAAAATATTACTTAGAATATTACTTTTTCACATATCAAAACCATTATCCATATTATTCTTAACATTCATCTTCTAACTACTTCTACCACTTAGAAACAAGTCTACTAAGTAGCATTTAGTCACCGTCTACCTAATGTAGACATAAACCTGCTCTTAAGTCTGTAATTATAAGATCCACCTTTGAATACACTAAGACTAATCTACTGCAGTCAAAAGGACTTGGAAATGGGACATGTAGTGGAGAGACCTTAGAAAAAACATGTTTAGACCTTATAAACCGTTCATAAAAGGACCAATACATAGGATTTCAAAACTCGTCTCTTTAGGTCTTCATCAATAAAATTAGGAATTGATTGACAGAATGGTTAAAAAAAATCCAGCTTTCCCCGGTTATGATTATGTTTACTTAGGGTAACTGTCCACGTTGCGTCATTTGACGAATACATGTACTCTGCACAAACAATGGGCGACCTACAAATGATCGCGTCAATTGATGTATTCATGATTTTAACATGCAACGTAGACAAGCTTTTAGTCTTATAACCCAACTTCACTCAGTAGCAAGCTAATTTCAACACCTCAGAACACAAGCATCAAAACATATCAAACGTACTCAGACTTTGATTCATCACATTTGTTAGTAATAAAGGGGGATAAAATCCGATTAAAGCTGGCCTGGGGTAGGTCCAGTCTACACTGATACCGTGACGGATTTGCTTTTATTGGACGTAGCACCCTTTCACCTGGCCTTATGTAGAGAGCCTAAAAATATCTACCACTCTGCATAATTGACTTTGGGATTTCCAGGCTTATGGTTCTGTGTGTATCCTGTAATTTATTCGGTTATATGTTTGTCTCGGTCTGTTTCATTATTGTAATTGTATTCTGTGTTTCTGGATTCTCGTTGAACAAATAAATGGCTTTGAATAAAACCGAAGTTATTGGTTCTGCAATTTTGGTGCCATTATAAAAATGCTTATCAAATACTAACGGATTATTGTAGTTTTTCATCTTGGCCGGTCGAATTTAGACCACAATGGACGATGTCTTTTGTTGGTATTTTCAGAGAATAACATTGATTAAACGTTAGTCTTTTAGGAGGAACTGATTACAATTTAAACATAATTCACAATTGATTACAATTTAAAAGAAATTTGTCCAGAATACCCAAACAGATGTTAAAACTACGTTTCTTAAAATACCTGGTGCATCAATTTTGTGACGTTAAAATAAAATCTTTCAATGTAAAATTCATACCGCGTCATATTCAATAGCCTCAATTGAACAAAAATAAACATGATCTATATTACAACAAATTTCTTTGAAGATTATTCACGAGCAGAAGATACCACCACATTATCTGTGTTCCTTACAGACTACACACACAGTCTCCCTTGAGTCTGTTGCCGTACGTACAAGCAAAACACACATTTTATATATTTATGCATTAACACAAACTCAAAGAGGGTAGTCAAAGAAACGTTTTGGGAGTTTGGACGGTAACCTCTCAGACATTCTAATGAGGAGGTCGCATTTGTGTTAAGAAGTGTAGACATTGTGTTGCTTGTGTTTATACTTGTTTCTGAGCGCTTTTAGGTTTTATTTTTGGTTCAAGGACTTGATCGGTTGAAAATGTTATACGAAACAAATCACTCGCAATTTTTTGCGTTAGATTACTACCTATGAATTTATCAAAATTTTAAAAGTTATTTTCAATATGTATGTTTTATATGGAAAAGCGCTTTAATGTGTTTGTCAAATAAACATTCCTACATCATAAACTGTCCACTTCATACGCGAAACAAACAAACAAAACGCACACGACTAAACTCAAACTAAACTCGAATATTTCACTCGCAAAGCAAAATTATTTTACATTCTCGACTTATCCAAGAGTGGGGTTTCACGGCAGACCCTATGTTGGTCCTCTAGTTTAAACAGTACACGTATCCGCATGCAATATTAATAGGAATGCAGTCGCACCCCTACGGTACAACACTAGGGGTTCCACCGAGCTAAATACATCACTAGCATTAGTGGGGAATCTCTTCTGCCCGAGATTAATTAAATTTATTGATTGACACTTTCGAGAGATTTAAAAGTAAATACAAGAGTGAATTTTGTTAAAGGTAACCGTGTTACTGCTTTGGTTTAATTTGAATAATTATTTGTTGTGGATAATCAAGTTTTGGCGGATGCGTGAGTTGAATTAGGCCTCGGGAAATCACGTCTGTTAGACGTTTAGAGTAACCGTTTGAGCTCTGTTGTGAATTAATGTTTTGTCAGATTTATTTAAGTAGTTATCTCAAGTAACCAAAGCGTAATGAAACGTAACAAAGATATAGCCTCTCTACATCGTCATACTTGAAATTGCTCGAGCAGAAACGAGGCCTTTTTGACAGCCTGCGAAAGCTGTAATGGAACCTAATCTACTAATCCACTCCAGTTCATCTGAATGCCTCTTGACAAGCCACTCATCATTATGTTGGTTAGTGATTGTAGGATCACTACAAGACTCATCCCAGTCATTAGCATCTGTTAGCTAAATGAATACTTCAAAGCACAATTCGCGAGTGCTGCCATCTACACGATGTCATCTCATCATTATTCAGTATGAAACGGTCCTTGTCCGCATTTTCCGTCGGATCCTCCATCCAGCCATCGTACATTGTTTGTTTGGAGTGTCGTTGCACTGTACATCATACATAGCTTTCTATCTACAATAGGTAGTCGGTTTAAGTGGATTACTCTCGGCATTGGACAATGCTTTAGTTTTTATGACCGTTTAAGCTGTGAAACGAGTGAGGGATGGATGGGTCGTTAGTACTTTTCTGTTATGGTCTGAGGGTGCAATTTACGACTATTGTTTGCTTTGAATGTGTTAGATCAGGATTTGTTTTGAAAACTGAGGCATTTATTCACTGTTTTTTGTGGGTTCATCGTAAAGTTGACGTGTGCCCGATTTAAATAGCCATTCCCTTTGAAGATTAACCGTGAAGAATACAAAACAAGTAAAATCAATATAAAAAATTTGTTCTTAAAATATAACATTTATTTTCATGTCCAAATCACGAAACAATCAAAATCAATCCTCTTTGTTCTATCTTTTCATTGTTGTTATGTCATGAATATGGTCAGAAATTGTCCGAAATATTCCCGAAATGGTATCCATGGATTAAATTCGGTTGCACCGGCAAGGCTTCTGTAATCTGCCTGCTGATGCCGTCTAGCTTCGTCATCATATGACTGTATTCAATATTCGTTTCGCAATCAACGCCAGTTAATCTATGAACAGCGCGCGGTGAGATTTCGGTGTATTGTGTGGTCCAGAGTTGATTAGTTGCCCGTAGTGCTTTTGTTTCTATAATTAAAATAGGCTTCTCTGTTTTACGAATATATTTTCTTGGTGCTTTTAGTATTTTTATCGCTTTTTACTTATTTGGTGTAGACTATCTTTTGTTGAGTCGATCTAGAAGAATTAGTGCTTGAGACAGAAAAAAATATACTAGGACTTTTAGGGCTTTTAGGACTGCCTCGTTGGTCCAGTGGTCGCAAGTGCGATTGCCGGGCAACGGGTCTCGGGTTCGATTCCCGAGCAAAGTATTACTGGACTTTTTTCGGTATTTGCCATCATGTGCACCTCTGCCTTTGACGATAAAATCCGTGACGTTGCGTCTTTTAGGGTTTGTAATTTTCGTATCATCTCTGACTTAGAACATAAAACAAATCCGTAAAAACCCATCATAACCAAATCACATCAGTACCTTCCATCCCCTTTTAAAAACGCAATATTTATTTAAATCGAATTTCCATCTCTATCCTTGCACCACTCATACATCACACTTCAGTAACATCATGTTATGAAAATTCATTCTGTTTCTTGGCAAGAGCCTCTGGCTTGTATAATACAAATCTGGTGTTGGAACACGTGTCAATATATTTTATTCATGCATACAGGGACATTGCAGATTGCGTTTTGTGCAACGCTCGATGATTTTGTATGTGTGTGTGTCTGTGTGAGGTGTGATGGGAAGGGGTGTGATTGGGTGACGTTTGTATTGTTGTTAGAGTTTTATATATTAGATGTTTTACTATTTTTTTTATTACCAAAAATTTTGGTGCAGTACAAGTTGTGAGTTTTTACTCACTAATTGGTTATTAGGTTATTACCGCTTTGTTTTAGGAGCAATCAATTAATCTTTGTCAATCGAATTATTGTTCGGTTTGTAGGCAGCTTTTTGTAGAGTATATTATTATATAGGAATTATTGAGTGCAAAACAGAAATTGAAAAAAGTGTAATAGGATGATGACATGGTATGAAAATTAAAAATCTATTTAGTCTAGTATTTTGTCATATATCAATAACAATACTTAGATAAAACGAATCAAAATTTAGGAGTAACCACTGTTAGAAACAGAAAACTAATCAGTTTTCGCTGACTAAAGATAAATAGATAGATGTTCAAACGTGATAGTCTAACACTAACATAGTATCTAGGTATTTAAGTAACGACCATCATTTAAGTTTAGTGCTACTCAGGACTACTTGAAGTCCTCATACACTAGTGAAGTTTATGACCGGCCGTACAATTAAAGGGAAACCAAACGACTTTTAAACTCACAGTTCATGACGTCATGGCATCATAAAGAAGCGACTGGTAGAACTGGAGTAGGGACTTTTTTACACGAGTAAAATCAAGTGAGAGGTATAGCTATCCTTTACTGTTTACTGGGGAAGAAAGGGTAGGAAATACGTTTCAATTAAATGTTTTAAATTTAGTTTAGAAAAATATTAATTGCTCTTGTTTTGTCTTTGATTCGACTTGTGTTTGTTTCTCTATCTCCATTCTCAAGGTAAAAATTACCAATGTTTCAATATGAACAGTTGTCATTCTCCAGAATTTATGAGTCACGATTATTTGTCATAATTATCAAAGGTAGTATGAAAATTGACTCCAATAATGTATTGTCATCTAAGCCTGTAGCTTAATGCCATTTAGCGTACATATCGTTTTTTTTTTCGTTTTTTTTTTAAATATTGCCCCACTCTTGTATTTTTTCTTGTGTCATAGGTGCGTTTACAAACATACAATTTCACATGCACATGACACCCAGACCAGAAACAACAATTCGTGGATCACACAAAGAATTGCTCCGTGCGGGAATCGAACCCGCTACACGTTGCACGGCAGTCAGTTTCACAGCCACCACGCCAACCGTGCAGTCATACATAACATTTACCTATAGAGTATACGACTAAATTGTATGGGATCAACGTAAATTTTGACACTTGTGAGTATCATCCCATCCAATATACATTGAGTTTTCTACTCTCTCGGTAGACAAGCGCTAAAGTGGCATTTGGCTAGAAGCTCTGAGCCGCTAAAGACTGTTAGTATGTAAAGCATAGCCAGCCTGCAGTAAACCGCCGTTGTGCAAACAAAAACTAACTTAATTTTAAAGGCACTAAGTTCGTTAGTCACTAAAAAGGCTACAAATATAAATAGTAGCAGTATTAAATTAGTAAGGTTTAACCAGTGGCTTATTTTGTACCATTTTAGAGCAGAAATAGTACTATATTAAAGTGTCCTACTTTACTTAATTATCTAGAGAAATGTTTAGTTATACCATTTCAGGTTTACTGGTACGTTGTTAAATACAATTCATGGGTAGAAATTGTATTTTAAGCTTGATTTGCTTTTTGGTTAGAGAGTATTGTTTTACTTTCTTTGTTTTGTGGTAGATACTGGCTTTTGTTTGTGTCTTCCTGTAGTGTATTCTCTGAAACTGATACTATTGTTTTAGTTGTAAATTGAAATTAGTGTTAAGTATTTACCCTAGAAATACAAGGCGATGAGCCTTTTTAATTTTATATTTTAATTATATTATGTACTTTATGAGATACTTTAAATGGGTTGGATATAGAATTATGGTCGTTATTTGTTGAACAAAATTTTGTAGAATTTAATTACAATTAAGTATGCATGTTAATATATCAGAAGCTGTCGAAAGATTTAAATACCGATCTAATTAATAAAACGATTATAATTTACAAAAAATCTTGGTATTTATTTTAGAGATGCTTATTAAAAAGTAAAAGGAAAACATTAATCACTAAAAATAAATTCATTTAAATGGCACACGGTTAGTATTTTCGTGTTATTTGGTAAAATACACGATGTTCCGTTATAACGACTTCGGTGAATATATCTAGGTTATATATCAATGTAGAATTATCATATTTTATTCCTTTACCAACATTATGATGACTGATTCTAAAGTCTTCATAGATTAATTCCCTTCGTAGGGCCTACGTAATTACTACGTACGTAGCGCTACGCAGTGCCTACGCGGTTGCTACGCGGAGACTACGACGACGAAGGGGAGACTTGACTGTCTATGTTCGCACAATACACATGTAACTTTGAGTTATGGATTTTATGAGAGACCACAATGAGTCGGGTCAAGAATTATAAAGATATTTCAGTTTTTATTCTTACACTACACTCTGACACTCCCTCTCTCCTCGCCCAAGACGAAAAAAGCTATCGAATGATTTTACCTCCCCCTCAAAAAAAAAAAGAGCACCTTGAAGTCACTTCTATTTAACTCTTTATTAAAAATATAATGTTATGAGGGACTATAAAACAGATAATCCTCCAGTAAATACGTTATCCAATTTCTAATATCAAATTGAATGTAAGCACATAATCGTGTCTAAGAGGCTCTAAGGCTAACTTTATAAATACATCTCAAACTGTTAACAATTTCGTAAGTCATGTCCAACTGAAGCAACTACGAGTAACTGTGAGGACGGACCCTTCCATGGAATGATAACACAAGATCAAGAACATTATTCAAGACTTTAGAATTCCAAACTGCTCTCCAAGTTACCAAATTGCCGTTTGCTTGATTAATTACATAATTCGGGGGAGGATTTTGTAAGGCCGACAATATACTTGTAACTTCTCTGGTGTTGGGGGTGTTAAAATAGTTAAAAATCAAAGTTATTTATTTGAAATAGAGCCTGAAATAGAGATGACCATGGCGGATTGCTTGATAATTTACCTAACATTTTCTAGTGTTGCAAGTGTCGTTTGCTTACCATCATATTATGTTTCGTCTGCTCAGATACCATAAAATTGTTACCAAAATGCCGTTTCCTTGATAAATTACTGTGTATCGTAGCGAGACCGTAATGGCGACTACTTATGTAAATTCTGTCAACGCAACCTGAATATATTGCCCACCTACGACTTGTCTTAATCAATAAATATCGACAGGATACCGTTTTTAAGATGCCGTAGATATATCTCCATTTCTATATTCTAGTCTAGTTCTATTCTAGTCTAATTAAGAAAATAAAAATGTGAATATGAAATATACATTCTTGTTTTAATAATTTAAAATGTTGTATCGAGTAAAATTGCATTTCGTTTTTAAAGCGATAATAGGACAGTAAAATACATTATACACTGTAATAAAATATTTGTACAAATATATAAAGCGTTTTTGTTTAGTTTTTATAAAAATTCTGATTCATTTTCGGAGGATAATGTAGTTTTTCTATTTAAATGTTTATTCCAATCTATATTCAAACACGTAGTTTATACTATACAAAACCATTTTTCATATAAAAGCGAAATAACTTCATCAATTTTACCAAAAATCCTATAAAAATGTCTACACCCATAATAAACTAATTTACATTGGAAAGCTTTCAATCTTTTGTTCATAAATAACATTGTGGTGATATAAATTCTATATGACAGACTTGTATATCAAAACATTAGAATAATGTACAGCTATTTCTGTTAAAAAATATTTTTATGTGTAATTTATTACCACACTCAGAGACATTTAATGATTATTAAACTCATAGGGTTTTATCAAAAAGAATAAAAAGAAACTCTGACAAAGTCCTTTAAAAACAGACGAGAAATTCAAAGGTAAATATTTAGTAAGAAGAAATTTCACATTTCACAGACAGAGTGCGGCTGTTAGTTAATGATATACTCATTAGAACATTAAATTTTTATTTCTATACTTTTTGAGTAAACATGACTCTTGAGATCTTCATGATATAGACATCACAATGGTTGAATAAAATACTTTTTGTTTTATTTATAAAATCTGTGGTTGAGAAGTGTGTCAAAATTCAGAGAACTATCAATCTATTTATTGTATTAGGCAAAACGCAGTCTATAGTAATAGATATAGGAATTATAGGTACACGATTTGATAAAAATAGTAGTATAAATTAAACCAACTACAATATCATACAAAAGCTAGCAAAATCACAATTTAGCAAAGAGAAACGCATTAGGTTTACGGAAAACTTTGAAGAGACAGTATAAACGAAGTTACTCACAATTTTCATGCAACAAGCTTGCCTAACGAGCGCATACATATATCATACCTACCAACTACTCTATATAGATATACATTTGTTTATAGTTATGTTGACTTGTATCTGAGAACGTGACGTCATTTGTACGAACGTTTCGTCTATAAGACAAGTTCTACGGTTAGATTTGTTAATGATGTAGAAGAGTATGGGAGTTTAAGTAGATATATAGCTATTATATATATAAATATAGTTGATGAAATAGGTAAGTTGAGAGTCTATAGTGTATGTTTCTAGCGGGCATGGTTCGAAATCTAGGAGAAAGAACGGGGTTGGTTTTTAGTCAGTAAGAGTCTGCACTGATCTCACCTCGGCCAAGACGAGAAAAGTCATAGAGTGATTTTTCGGCCACAAAATAAATAAATAAAAATAAATAGTGTAAGTTTAATAGTTTAATGTATAGTATGTTAGATTGTTAGCAAAATGCAGTATTCTAGAATAATCCTCGATTGGTAGATACATTAGACTTTTTAATTAAGAGTGTAATGTATACCAAATCATCTTCGCATTCCAATTATTTCTGTATATGATGTCATTCAATCTATCAGCATATAATGAACCTTAAGGCGCCTGTTGAAAAAAGTAGGACGTTACGAGATATGAGCATTTATTGCCGCACATAAGTGTGCAGGCGTTCCGTACGTTTTACGATGTCAAGCAAGACCGCGTCATAAAACAATTATTATTGTTGTTGTTCACGTTTTCTGCATTATTTCTTAAAGCGAGATTCTGGTTTTAAGCATCTTGTGTTATTTTATGCTCACGTTGTTTTGGTTCTAAAATTGAACGAGAACTGTAGATCTCAGTTGTCTACAGGATTGTTTTGTTTTGGAGAAATGTAACTGTACACATGTACCTATAGACATTATTACTTAATCATAATTATTATTTGTCATGTTCTTTTTAAGTAGTTGTATAAATAGACAAATTGGATTAAAAGTTTTTTTTTACATTCGATGGGTCGACGTTTGGCCGCTATCTCGTTGGTTACAAATGATTCGAAGCAGGCTTCTTGAGAGAGGCATTTTAAAAAAGTTTTATTGCCTATCCAGCACTCACTAAATCTCATTGAAACAACACAGACTACTTAAACGTAATATTAACAAGCTCAACAACCACTTATCCAGATAGTCTTGGCAACACGTCCAAACGTAATTTGTAACAACGTTAGGCGCCGGCGGACGAGATAAGGGTCCGTTTGCGGTTAAACTTTAATATTGCCACATTCAGTCCTTAAGAAACCGCTGAGGTTAAGTCGGGACGTACAAACGGCACATCAAGGTATACCGGACCAGTTTATCGCGGTCTCGCTTTATATGATACTTCTCTACATTCAAAGGTCAGTTTATACTGGTTTTGCGTAGCTTGATGTGTATAAAGACCATTTCCAACTTCAACATGTCTGTTTATATATTCGAGTAGGCAGATTTTAGGCTTTCCTACACCTAATCCCACTTTTCCTTCACTAAAACTGCGTATACGTTGGGAATTGTTACGTGTGTGGGTTGCTGAGGAACTTGAAATTCTCAGTTCAATTAAGAGAAGGTTTGCCTAAATTAAACTATTTCAGTTTAGGACTTAGGACTACCTGCCTGGGTTGGAAATTTGGAATTACTTTAATTCTCTAGCAGGGCCGTACTTAAGTGAATTTTGCTTGATTCGGGTAAGATTTTAATCACTTAAGAGCCTAAGATAACTACCTAAGTTTTCTCATTTACTTGAGTTGTCTGTAATTGTAAAGTAAAATAGTAACAAATAAAAATAAGTTGTTTATACTCTCACAAAAGTAACCAAACACTGTGGAAGAAACCATATTATTACGTACCTTATGATAAAATTAATACTAAAAGCGCCTGTCAAAAATCCTGAGCAAATCAACAAAAACTCGTTAATTTATTCGTGGCTAGAAGGGGCTACGGCGCTAACATTAAAATTTGAGCCTTGTCAGGTGCTAAGTCCATAATTTCCCCCGGGAACAATCCGGGATCGCGTTTTAAGGGTTTCCATGAATAGCAGCTCTAATTTCCTCCGACGGTCGTCTTCCTATTTGTTTTTGAGGCTATTGTTTTTAATTGTTTTGACCGTGAAATCTTAGTAACGCAATGAATTGTGGCTTTGATGTTTACTTGCTTATGTTTCCCTTTTGAGTGTTTCCACCATTGTTCCATTTAATACGACGTTTATTTTTAGACTGTATTTCGAATCTCTTTAGGTACATTTTAGTTAAACTACTCTGAACGTGTTTAAAAATCTGTGTCCGAAATTCTCCCATTAAATTCATATTTCCTTTGTAACATGTTGTGACCTAAAATTCTTTTCTGTTTCAGGTAAAAACATGGAAATAACTACCAACATTTTTGGTAAGCCAAGCTGAAAACATGTGGTTTTGCATTTTATTCCTAGGGACGGGCTGTGTAACTTTGTAGGGAATAAACTTCAATAGCGCGAGGACTTTTGGTTCGTTTATGCGGTTTGCATACAAAAGTTTACTGAATGCTTTGGTTCCTTAGTAGAAAACCGCTGAACACGCTTTTATTATATCACTTTTGGTCAACACGAAAAGGAATTTTCATTGTGAGAAGTTTCTCCTACATTGTTAAGAGTTAGTTTTCGAAACACGGACAATTTATACGATTTTTGAACTACCGCCGGTTAAACAATTTTGATGTTGCATTTTATAATAAAGTTTATATTTTTGTAAAAGTATTTATCTAGTAACTTTTATTGTTCCGTCTATTATTATAAGCATTAAATCGATATTGTATTGAAACAACGAAAACGTAAACGAAACAGTTATTGTTGACAAACAACATCTGTTTTCTATACCTTCCAAGTAGTTTACGTAAGTTCCATCTCGGTGCTAACTTAAAGCGTCCATTTTACATAAACAGACTGAACTTAAACGGTTTGCGAACTAATTATAACTTAAGTTATGGACAAACACGTCGTGGTCGTTTGCCAGTATTTATAAAGTATTTATACTACTGTGGTTCGGAATTGCAGTTGAGTTAATGGTACTACAGGATTTTTTAAAGACGATCTAGACTGAGTTTAAAAATGTTATAAGTTTTCGATGATATTTAGTCGACAGTTTGCATAATCCTTAATTGTTTATTATTAAGTATGTAATAAATAGAATGTGAGTTGCGGGTGTTTTTGTGTGGTGGTTTACCGGCCTTTGTCATAAACATAATATATGTGCCATAGTGTTATAATGTAGAATGCCTTACGAGTTCTTAGCCGATCAAGCGTTCTGTTCAAAACACATAACAAAACAAAACGCCTTCATTATAAATAGAAACAATGAAAGCTTAAAATAGAAAGCAATCACCATTAATAATACGTGAATAATACCCAAATTCCTAACAACATTAATGGCTTCCAAACCTTATCCAACAATAACTACAGCTGTACTTGCCTGTACTCTATTCATTATCACCCCGTGAAGGTTCGTTGTGCTCTGAACGGGAAAGTTGCACGAGTCGCGATGGAAATTTTAGAAGATCCCAAAGTTTGTTAGAGTCGTGGGCATGACCGGCCACTGGCAGTAGTTAGCCCTCTATTATGTAGGCTGTGGGGCAAGTCTTGTGATTGTATCTTAGTTTAATCTTTGGATGAAACTTTAGCTTCTTAAGATGTTTTGTTTGAAAAGGTTAAAGGTTTTATAAAGGTGTTTGAACTTTTTTGTTAAGACTTTCAAAGGTTTCTCTAATGTAGGTTCGAAATACAGGAATAAGAACGGGGTGGTTTTTAGTCAGTAAGAGTCTGACACTCAATTTCACCTCGTCTGACACTCAATTTCACAGGCGGGAGAAGTCACTAAATGATTTCACCACCTAAAAGAAAAACAAATTGACAAAAAATCAATCAATTCAATAGAGCAAAGAATTGAAAGTTCAATGGAGAGGAAACGCGTGTCCCATAGATGTAACAGATCCCATACCACGCACACTCATACATAAGTTGATGATTTGACAAAATGATACACGGTAACACAAAGCCGACCTCCTGTCCAATACAAATGGCTAAAAGCTACATTGATACATCTCCTATGAACATATACATATACGAGACATAGTATACTTGTATGTGAAGATAAATCAATAGTCAGTTGGCTGTTTGTAAACACAGGATATTGGGTTTCATTACTAGCTCATGTGTACCTTGCGAGCCTTTGAAGTTCGTGTATGATACAGTTTACTGTCTGAGTGACAAATAATTGTTATAGGGTCATGTTAGGTATATTGATTGAGGTGATAATATGTCGGTTTATTAGTCTCTCTGTTCAGGTTATAGGTGTACTTAAGTGTAATAAATTGTTCAGGGGCAAGGTTAACGTTTGATCTTGAAGCTACAGAAAAGGTTTTTGTTTTGCAAAATTATAATAATGTTAGTAGTAATAGATTACCACTATGTAATACTATTTTATTGTATTGTGTACATTAAAGATTTAATAAATAAATAAATACATTGTACAAAGTCTGGGACTGTGCGGAGTGCATCAAAACTAGTGAAGAATAGTTTAATAGACTAGCAGTTGCGCTTACGATGCATGCTTTCGTTTATTAGAGCGCTCCTATATCAATAACACCCAGTAAAGCTATCCAGATATACTATCATTTAAAAACACAACGAAATAAATAAAAAGATATCCAACAGAACCCCAGAAAGAGACGAGCTATAATATTTATGCTTACAAATTAATGTGCCGGGTTTAGCTCGCTGAACTGAAAAATTCATTGACCCGTTTATTAAGCGACGGCGATTTGATAAAACTTGGATTAATAACTTTGCTCTTATAATCGAATTGGAATTGAAGGGGATTAAAGAATTCCAATGCCCTTTAATTACTTAACTTGACAGTGATATCTAATGAATTTTTTGGAACAGTTTTACGAGATCAAAAAGTTTGTAGCTGTCGTCGAGTCGCCTTTGTTTTGTTTGGAAGTAAAGAGTTTTTATTAATGGGAATGTTTTTTTCTGATTTTGAATTTAGAATTTAGAAAAAATCAAAAGGTAAGGTTTCTGTAAAAGGTTCATCGGTTCATAAAATAACTTTTGTTTTATCGTAAAATATGTCTTATAACAAAGCTAATAAAATCTTTATTAGATTAGAAAGGTATTTCTTGTTTATGTGAAACAAAAGTTGGCTGTTATTAAAGTTTTAATTACTTTCACAAAAATGGTTTCTACCTACTCTTATCTATTTAGATATTTGTAAACGCAATTAGTTTCGCAGTAATTATAGAGCAATAGCTAAACATTTGGGCGGAATCTAAATAATTCATGTAAACACATTTAATTTGAAACTGCATTCAGCAGTTTAATTAAAACGTTCCACAATTTCGTTGACTAAGCGCAACGAATGTTTGTGAGTAGTCTCCAAAGTCGATATTTTATACATGGGCTGTACTTATGTAATACTCGTATGTAAACTAGTCTAAGTTACTGTAGATGCTCACTGTGTAACGTTCATATTAAACTAAAAGTAGTAAATTGATTCCATTAAGCCGTGTGTCCTATTAAGATGACAAACGATGGCTGTATGCAGAGTAAAATAGTTTGTCACTACTTTTCTCTTTAAGAGCCGACTCAGGCATTACACATTTGTTATAATTTAATTACCCCCCTTCCCAATGCCTAATTCCTCACCCCAACAAATTAAATTCCTAACCATCAAAAGGCCGGCACCGCACTTGTAACACCTCTGGTGTTTGGGTGTCATTGAAACATTTTGTCATAAAACTTACAAAAAAAAAATATTTCACGAAAAATATTTTAATATCTACATCATAACGGAACGCTAAAATAAATGCAAATTATGGAGATTTTAATCGAATTCGATATTCAAAATTAAAACCCGTGTTCTATTCGTGACACATTCCCTTCGGGCACGTTTTCGGGAACCGTTAGATTTAATTTAAAATTTCACCACGAAATTGGGACGGCTTGTTAATGAATTTTTAGTTTTTAATTGGAACCTAGTATTTAGTAGTTTGATACTGTTGAAGTTGGGATATTTTGTTTTTTGCTAGTATTGTGTTACAGAAATTAAATATCATTTGTTTAGTTTGTCCTTTGTAATTAGTTTCTGTAGATAAGGGAGAAAGAATCTGTTGAATTTACTATTGACTGCTATTTTAGATATTTACTGATATATGCACATGTGGAGAATTGCTATTGTTCTTAAGTACGATAGGTACACTGACATCTATTGGATTGGCTGCAGTCGTAAGTAATGATGACAACGTCATAATATCTTCAAGTCAATAGCTTAGTTCGGTCACTGAAGGGGATGTAGTTGAGCCCATTGTGTTAGCATGGTTGCTGAGATGATGTGTCAGGGACATGATGCGACGGCGGACGGCACGAAATTGTGAATTCATGATCAAAACTTAATTCACGGTACTTATATACGATAATACATACTTAATAGAGATGTCGATACATTATCATGTATGTATCTTCTTAAGAAATAATCAATAAAAGTAGTTTGAGGTTAACAAAAAGAGTATTATAGAGAACAAAATGACACATTATTAAAGCCCAAGTAAACGTGTAATCGTAACAAATACTTTTATGTGTATACGAAAAATGACTTTTACAACAATATAATCGGGGTTTTACGGAGTGTCGTACTAATACGGTAAAAGGCATTGAAGAATCCTCACTAGGTTCATTCATTTTACCGTCGTACGTACTTTTACGATCACATAATTTTTATGCCTTAAACAATTGTATGTTAACACATAACCTTTCTTTACTACTTAAACATATATGTATGTAGGTAAATAGGGTTTTGTAGTTCAATTGGTTAATTTGAAAGGCTTTGTTTCTTGTTATTGTTGTTAGAAGTTATTAATCGGTTCGTTTTTTCTTTTTTATCTTATATAAAGTTGTTAAATAGAACGTTCTCATTGGCGAATTCATTTTTCGTCACTTAGGTATGTTTTTCTGGTCAACAAAATCATATCAGGAGTTGTCGATTCGGCTGCATCGACATTGCCTGCATCTCGAAACGGTCGTCGAGTCAACAACTCTTGAAGATGCTCCGTGGAGGTGCGAAACAATAAGTCGAGTGTTTTGTAGCGAATCGTGTGTGTGTTTTTGTGTTGCACCGCTACTGCGTAAGCATTTATTTGCGGACGGGAGTGTGGTGCTGCATACTGCATGCTGAAAATACATCTACAGCGGAATAAAAACTAAAAATTTCATATTGTTAGTGTAGCATGGATTTCCGCAAAATAACACCTGATTCTATTCTACATAAAATCATATATTAGAAATACTCAATCAATGCTTAATTAAGCATAGTTACAGTGTCTTCAGACCTACATCTACTGGTACCACATAAAGAATAAGGTTACCAAGGCGACATAAAATAAAGACCTTAATCTTATAAAACTTTATTAACATAAAATCCATCTTTAGAATATTCGTCAACTTATTACTTAACGTTATTACTCATAAAAGTTATATTTATCACCAAAGTTTGGAATATGAAAGGCTTCGTTAGAGTTTCATTAAACCGGCCCTGTAGTTAATAAAATTAACTGGATGTGGATGTGCGTGGAAAATACGTCATAGCACGATGAGAGATGAGTTCAATTTGGTTTATTGAAGGACATATTATATTATGTATATATTATAAAAACATGTGCATTTTGTTTAGTTATACTCGTATAATAATAAATTGTCTAAACTGAAGCTGTTTGAACAATATTGTATTATTTGTAACAATAGTGTTTATCGGTTTCGAAGTTTACACTATCAAAATATATGTCACTGTAACAAACTGAATATTTTTATATGAAAATGAATTTTTCATCTCTTTGCGTCCCACGCTGGGCGCCAATAGAGTTGGTCTTTTATTGAAACTACCCACTTTAATATTTCATGTTCTCGCCATTTATTAAGTTCTGTGATAATGGGTTGGTAAAAGCTTTGCGATATTAATTATTTTAAGATATTTTTAATTGACGATGTAAAATGATTTTTGTTGATTGATAATAAGGTTTATTTTAGTTTAATTATTTTTTTGACAGTGTTAGTTAAAATGTAGAAAAAGGATTTCTTTCTTAAAGTTCTTGTTTTTCTTTTTTCTTTACGAATATTTTCGATCACGGGTAAGCTAAGAAAATTGTATTGAAAACACGATAGAGTCAAAATAGAGGGTGACAGATCTAAAATTGTCACTTACTATGGGGAAAACGTATGGTACCGAATGGGTGTATAATGTGTGTCGGGTCCCATGGGACGCCACGAGTGGTACTTTTATACCTCTTTGAGTGTTGGCAAATACAAATAGTGTAAATGTAAGATGTACAGACGGGGTTAATACATACAACGTGTAACAAAAAGGGGGTATACATATCAATTGCACGGCTTCTAGATAACATAACAAACGATATGGTAAGGGTTTTTTAAACTCATTTTTTCATGGTACCAAGTTATGAATTTTTCAAATCGCGCCGCCGCGTGATTCAAAATTAGGTAGACAGGTACTAGGCGATCAGATTGACAGAAGAAATATTTCGTAATATTAGCGAGTGACCCCTGTAGTGTTGTGACACGTTTGTATGATTTAAAATCAAGTACCATGCGATACCAAGTATTTGGTACAATTTTTTTTAATCGTATTTTAAGCTGAAACTTCGTGTAGAGAGTCTATTCAACCTGTATTCATCAGCCCTTCTTGATGTATATGGGTATTTTGTTACACGTTGTATATGTACAAGTAGATAAAATACAAATTGCCTATTTTTCTGGATTTGGTAATTGAATTATGAGTATAAGGTGTTATCAACAAGTCATGGGTCAGAAACGCTATATTTTTTTACGGAACTTTACGCCATTGGGGTAGGCAGAGATAAACATATAGGCACATAATTACACACAAATTATTGTTTCTTGATCTTGTTATTTCCAATCAAATGCATGTAGTCGCATTTAGCTGTAACTTTATGTTAATTACAATAACTTTTGTTTCTATGCCACTAGAGCGAAATAAATGTATTGTTAGTACAAAACCCTCTATTAGATAGATTTTGAGAAACTAAATATATGATTCATAAACTATTACTATCTAAAAATATCATATTCTACCATTTTTCTAAAATTCCTTCTATAAAACTCTAGTATTAACATAATAATGATGCCGTCGATAGTTTCACCATGACAGGGCATGGTCGAGCACCCTTGTCCCTAGTACCTGCGTCTAGGCACGTCCTTCAACGCCTAGCCTCGTACTCACCTTAAAGCTGTTCTCGATAGGTCAACGAACTTTGCGCTTTGAACTGGTAAAATTGTTCATTGCATTGTTGAATGCGCTTTGTTAATTTGTTGTGGGGTGGTTAATATAATAATATGTAGGCTAGTTAAAGATATGAGTGTGATAGGTTAGTGGTGATTTTTCTTAACCAGAATATAACTCTTAATTTAAGGTTAATGGTCGAGTGGTCGCAAGTGCGACTACCGGACAAGGGGTCTCGGGTTCGATTACCGGGTCGGGCAAAGTATTACTGGCTTTTTTCGATTTTTGCAAAATTTCTCAGTAGTAACACATAGTCTGGAATTGTGCCCAGTATATGGCAATAGGCTCACCCCCTATTACAAGCGACTTATAACACAAATGGTGAAAAGTGGGTGTACATTGCATGCCTACCCATTCGGGGATAAAGGGCGTGACATTGCATTTAAAGTTATGTTGCACAATAATTTAAATGAAAAGAAGAATAACTGTTCATTCAGACGTTTGCAGAGATATAACTATGTGGTTACTTGGAAAAAAGTTTTCTTCAAGATAGATACGAATTTGTAATATACGGCCTGCAGATAAAACTAGGCGAAAAAGCGGTTAATCCTCGGCAGATCTTGGTGGCACTAAATCATAAGGTAAATTTTCGCTTGACTTACTTTGTCACAAATGACTTCGGCTCGCATTTCCTCCAAGTTTTCCAATGAAATTCTTTTATCCATTCCATCTTGCGTCAACCTACTTTGTGACATATCGACTTTTCAATATTCAACCCAAGATTTACTCAAAGAACGGTTGCAATAACGTTTTGATGGAAAATGGGAATAAAGTTTTTGTCTAAAGAAATGATAACTCGAGATTCTTGTTAGATGACGCATTGAAATGATATTACGAAAATGACAATTTAATGCATTAAGTTTTTCTTATTACAAGTGCCTATGTTTTTTTTTTTACGTTTGTTTGTTACATTCATGCAATTGAATTAAGAACAAAAACAAAAAATACAGGTAAACTTCGAATGAGTGTAGTGAAAAAAGGTTTATTGTTTTTTTTTACAAACAAACCATAAAAATACTGGCCATTAATTGAATTCGAATATCGAACATTATTTATTTTTATCAAAGAACTATGCCAACGTTACTGGATACGCCAAACTATCTGTATTCTATCTTCAACAATAAACTTTCTCATTTTTAATAATAGTAGGGTTGCCCCCCTTTTACTTTACGTCTTAGTGACAATGTAGGTAAGTCACATCTTGCCACAGAATTTCAATATCGGCCCATAAAGGGTGAGGCTGTTTGATACGACCTCTCGGGACCACCTCGAAATTGTTGTACTACGTTATTTGTCAAACCTTTGTTGTATGTGACATAAGGCTGATTATTATGTTCTCTTATAGATAGATCTTTTGTCGTGGTTGTCACTTCTAGTTCGGCTTAACTAATGATCCGTGTTCCTTGTGCAAAAATGATTTTGGTGTTTACTGTCCAATCGGATTTCATTCAATGTTTATGTTTACCTTTTAAATTGGTTCATTAAATGCTTACAATACCTGGTGTGAGAGCTTAAATAATTAATACTATGGATATTAATTACGTAATATTTATTCAGTAATTACTTACTAGGTATTTATATTTTACAATATTTTCGTTCAATTTTACAGCCTATAAAATAAAACAAAAGACATACAAAAAATGTTATCAAGTCAAGGCATAATGAATCTTTTGCTGACGCAAATAAAGTTGGAATTGGTTTAAAATATTGTTCTTGTAACTCTTGCTATTATTTGATCGGAACTTCGTCCTTCGACCGTGCAGAATTTCAATAAAGGAATTGGAAGAAATATCGCTGGGAGGGTCGGCTGTACAGTTGTAATGGTAGCCGTACGAGACTAAACATCGCAAGAAATCGTCAGCTACGTAATTTAAAAAGTAATAGTTAAAAATAATATCTTATACATATAAGATATTAAGCCCCTGTTTCACCATCTTCATATAAGTACCCGATAAACTTATATGACAGATAGTTCATACAAATTACGTTCTTAATTCAAAATCTGGCACATAACAGCTATCCAGACATTATGAGACTGTCTCTAAGGATCGGTTCATATCTGACGTAAAATACGTCGAGCGTATCATCGGTTGTACTGACGTATCATCTTTTGATTGTGAACAATCAATTGTTTTTCTATACATTTGTCTGTTCTGTTCCGCATGTTCCGTCAGATGTGAACTTATATTATCCATCAAGAGAAATTCCAAACTCAGTATACTTTGTTCTACTCATTATTGAAGACAAAATACTTCTTGAAAAACAGCATTATATAATAACTTCATCAAAATGTAGTAACAAAGTACTAGATTTTTTACGACAACAACGTAAAATACGAATTGGAGACCGTCATAAGATTCCTGATCATGATTATGTGGTAATGACGCACTCTCGTGATGAAATAGTTCGTAACAAGACCTATTAAAAAGTTATCATTGCAAAATGAAGTGTAAAAATGTTATGAACATCGTGATGGACTATCAGTACTTGTATTGATGTTACTTCGAGTTTTAGGGTAATTAGCAGATTCTTTATGATTTGCTGATGAGGGACATTGTTTAGCAATAATTATGGGAGAACGACTTTATAGCTATTGTTGATGAGTATGTGATGGGTAATCAAATAGTTTTGTTATGCGAATTGGAGCTTTAAAGATACTATCTTTAACATTCCCATTCGCATAACAAACCTTGAATGAATGATGTCGTCTATTAAAGTCTTGTCTATTGATTGATGGACTTAATCAGACAATGCAATATTATCATCGTATCACATTATAATACATCAATCACTAATTATGTATCATCTTAATGTACACATGAATGCAATAAATGATTTGAGTTTGAATCAATTGCTGACTTCAAGGACTCTTTGAAAATCGAGTTTCTCACAATCGCTACGGTTGGTAACTGACTTAGAGATTGCGGTCAGGTCACTCTGTTTGTTAGTTTCACAATAGATTCAGGTGCAAAAATTTGGTGTTTTGAACATTCCTAAATAAGTAAACTTTAAGCATTTTAAAACTTACCTAAATACTTATTGCGTTGTTAAGAGTAAGTGTATGTTCTTGTAAACTAACGTGTTTCTTCAAATAAGGATTTGCAAAACAAGAGCACTACAACAATATTAGGAACTCATTTCTACTTTAATCTTCGTCGAATGCTTTTTGCGTAACAACGACATCGAGGTAGCGTTATGTGCAGCTTCAAATGTCATTAGTGTGTCCCAGTTTGACGGTCTGAGTAAAGGACGAGTGACACATAAACTTGGGTACTTATACAAGATGTTACTTGTTTAGATACTTTTGTAAGGAGAGTCCACATTCTTAACTTGAGCCGCTTGAAAGGAGCGAGTTCAAGTTGTTTAGGAAAATAGGATGTTGACGTATACGAAGAATGATAATGCATTCCGTAAAGAATTTATAATTATTTTAAAAAAAAAAGAATATTATTTGATTTGCACTGATTTAAGTAACTAAAAATCACGTTTTACTCACGTACATTAACGGAGAAAAGCTCTACTGGTTTTGAGTCACAGAGGGACTCTTCATTATGAGTACCGTGCGTAGACGCGGCGACTTCACTCAGCCTACAGAACCTTATAATAAAAATATTACACTGATAGCTTTAAATTATTTTTCACATTGTCATGAAGGTTATCGACCTTCTGGCAATGTCCACATATATCTTACAACACACATGGCTTTCAATATAGGCACCTAAGGCCTGTGTTTATTGAAAATATTCCAAACATTCTTCTTTACTCTTACCCTTAGGATAATAAATCGCTATTTAACTCTCAGTTTTCCCGCTTTAATACGAGGACATTGGTATTTCGATAATGTTCCTGTTATCTCGCATATCTCCCCTTGCGACAGGAATTTATCTGGGGAGGGCATGCGAAAAAATACCGTAATAATGAGTATTGGGGACTTCTTGAGTTGTTTCCATGATTGGCAGCACTACTTACCCTTACCGGCTTACTGGGCCTTACTTCTCCCTTATTACATAGCACTCTAGTACGATGAAATTAGAGTTTAATTTTAATTACAAAAGTTTAGAGCATTATAGCCTAAGTATTATAATTTTATATTCACAGCCTGTCCTAAATATGAAGCCCATTTATCACGAGAATATGAATAGCGTCGCGAACGTAATCCTGAGAAAAGTAGATTTCTTTTTGTTTGCGAAATTATACAACGTTTTCTTGTATTCAGAGAATTGTCGCGTTTTTATTATATTTATTTATTATTATTCAAGAAACCCATTTTAGTTCAAAATACGAGTATAAGTACTATACTCAAGAAGAGAATACACAGTTAGCGTTTTGGTATTACTTTTACAGAAAACACGTACAAAATTGTTGGATACAGATAAGCCCCATAATGCCATTTTCACCTACATACGAGCAAATCGATTCCAAACATGTTCAATCGGATCTTCAGCTTCTCGATTATAGAATCGGAATGTCAGCAAAAGTCATAAAAACAAATCGATAACGCGAATTTAACCCTCCGTTAGAGTCCCCTCCCATTTTCCGCGTTTTGATTTTCCGTTGATTGGGTTTAAAATGCCCTCCCGCTATTTTGATAAAGCCCACAACAAAATGCTTGGATCACTCGGACCCTTTCAATGCGCGAAACTATATTCATGAAGGTAAGTATCAATTCTGTTACGTTTATTAGGGATAGTGGTACTATTCGATTTGTTGTTTTAGGCTTTAGGTTCTTTGTTATGCTTATTATGGGGAACAGTAGCAATAATGGGAATTTTAAGCTTAATGCTTGGTACGTCTATGTATTTAGGATATGATATATTTAAAATATAATTCTGATTTGTGAAGATGTCTTTACATCACACTAATATTATTTATGTGAAAGTTTGTTTGGATGCTTCTCCGTCACGTCACGTCACGCTAAAATTAATGAACGGACTTTGATGAAATTGAACACTTTAATATCACGGGAATGCCAGTGAAGCTGCTGGCAGAAGCTAGTATACCATTTTATTTTAAAAATTATTATTACTCCTTATTTGATAACTATGTGAGACAAATATTTGTTCATCAAATTAAACCCAAACATGATGCCGAGAAGCCAACAAAAGTATGAAAAGGAAGACAAAATAAAATGTAGCTGGTAGTACCTAACTGAAGAAATTTAGTACCTACTATGCTCCTCAACAGTCTTGTTAGCGATGCCTAACATCATATTTTGTTACGAAACACTTGAAATTACATGAAAAGTTTCATTTTCATCCCGACCTACTTTGCAAGGAAAAACATATTTTTGTTACATAATCTTATCTTGTTGCCTATAAGTCTGGAGAGAATAAGTTATTTAGAGCTATATGCAGGCTTGTTACTGCATTATTACGGCTTGTGCCTAGAATGGGTGGAATATTGTAGAATTTTATGCATGATAGATAATTTTGTGAGAAGAGTTTTTTGACTATGTAGTTAGTTTTTTATCTAAATAATTACATACATACATACATAACCTCACGCCTGTCTCCCATGGAGGTAGGCAGACAATGGAACGTCAATTGCTACGATTCTTACACACCTCTTTCGCTTCATCAACAGTCATCAGTCTTTTTATGCATGCTCTTCGGTTAAAGGTATTTTTAATTCACATGTGCAAATATCTAAATAATTATATGCACAATTTTTTTGGAAGATTCTTTCAACAACACAACTAGCCAAACTTAAGAATATTTTGATACTAACACCTTATGTGTACGAGTACCTAGAGAGAAATAACACAACGTGTGTCCTAGTACCGGAAAAAATACATGAATAAATTACGAAGCGAAAATTAAGCTACACTAAAATGGTCTTTATAGCCCATTAGATCTATCTAACCGACTCATAAACACTTTTAAGCCCACCACATAATACCAGTTTTAATATCCACAATAGAACTTTCACAAAGCGTCAGCGATACCTTTTATACCACATTGCGTCAAACAAAAGGCAATACAAAAGTGTCGTATAAAATCGTGGTTTAGAGTAAAAAAGTATAAAAAATCCGGACTTTTATTTATTATACAGACCATTGCGTTTTTACTGAAGCGATTTCAGCGTTTTGTCGATGACAGTGTAGGAATAACAAATTGTGTGTGACGTCACGCAGCTTACGTTGGTTTCCGTACTTCAGAAAGGTCCTTTGAAGGGATTTTAGCTTGGAATAGATACATACTGTATGTACGTTTTTTGTTTTCATATTACGTGTGTAGGTACTTATGTTAATGTTATGTTTGTGTTATGTAGGAGTACCTAATAAAAAGAAGAGTTTATTATCCTTTTCTAATTAGTTTTTGTTTTTCTGTGTGAATACGTATTTTATTTGGATTGTGATGTGAGAATGTTAGAATGAGATCAGTTTCGTTTGAATTGTTGTATGAGTTTGTTATTGTAATGATACGTTTTATTTCATTGAAAAATACGCTTTATTATCATGAATGCTGGAGTTATACTCAGTATATGAGAGAAAAACTAAACCTTGCATACTTGTTTAGAAGTTATACCTAAATTATTGGTACTGCTATTGCAAAAAGACGCAACAAAACTTACATTCACACAACCTTTTAAAGGACACAAAAGTCTCTTTACAGCACTTTGAAGGTCGAATACTTATAAAAAAGGAGAAATAGGGTGTTTTATTTAGGGTGGAATCGTAGGTGTCATCGTCGCCCAAGCCTTTGTGGTATGTTGCTTACGTCAGCTTTAGGGTTGTGCCACGTCCTTAATTTGGCATCTACACGTCTTGCGATATAAATAGGTAGGAGGTTACACCGATTGATCAGGGAGTATAAATAAATCCCATTCAAGCTGCGGTCGGATTTGGATTATGTCAAGTCAGTGTTAAAGGGATTTTGAATTGTCAATTTATTTCACGTAGATAGGTACTGTGATATATTTTTAATTTTATTCGTAAAATATTAAAGTTGTTAGTAAAGTAAGTGTTTAGGAGATCTCGATAATAGTTTACTGTGTTTAGCTAAAACATACAGCCTATGGCTACTGAAAGTAAATCAAGCGAAGAAAATATATTTGAAAAAAAAAGCGCTGAGAGCTTGTTTATTCCTTTCATTTCTTTTAATACTGTTGTGGCAAGGATTCTTACTCTTATGTGCGTCACCCTTCGACAAAAACGGATTTTTTCTCGGAATGTAACACTCAGCATTCCAATTCATACGTAACGAGACAAATCTGTCTGTTTCCTAATCCCAAATCATTTTATTCGATACACAAAACCAGAAAAGTGTCTACAAAGTTTGTGATTCATATTACGAAAAACAAATTTCATTACAAGACATTTTTTTTTTAAAGAAAATTTTTACAATCCTCTATTCCTATTTACGTTACTGCTCTAATTTGATCTTTATTCGTACAAAGTTAAGGTTGGATTTGTTGAAAATATAGAAAAAAATGATACATGTTTTCATTTTCGCGTTGTGACAGCAAGGGGAGACGTATGACGGGAGTCCGCTTCGAAAATCCAATATGACAAATTCGGAAGTACGTGATTGGAATGAGTGCGGGTAGAGAATTTTATTTTTGGACCGCACTGACGGATCCCGGGACACCTGGGTCGTTACTACGGTTGGACGAACCGATGACTTTCTGATGAGAATTATAAAAATCGAGAATATATTATTAGAATGGAATCAAGGAGGGGTGGAACTCGGTCGCAAGGAGGATGTAATAACGTATGATTTTCAATAATTGAGACGTCGCCGTATAAATTTCTTTATGGGCATAAATTGTGGGGAAATATTTGTCATTTTTCATTTAGAAAAGTGGCACCAAATTGTTAAGAAACAGCTTATACATATAGAGGATTCAATTTAATTTATTTACGTAAACATTTTTGAATTATTATTTCACATTAAAGAAGGTTTAAAGAGACACAAGGGAGACGGTACCATACAATCAAAGAAATACATTCTACATTTTTGCATATACAGTAAATATGAGGATTAAAACGAGCACAGTCACACATTAGGCAAATATTTTTACCCTTCAAAATACTAAATATTATGAATACTTCAAAGTAAACTCCGTTGGTTGATACGAAAATTAACCGAGCAAGAGATATAACAAACAATAGGTAGACTCCAAAATTATAATTAACAGTATAATGCTTTACATAAAGGGGGTAACTGGAGTGAAGGCGACTTGATTAACAGAAATAATTCAATAATGTTACATCTGGTCCACTAGAATGGGTCACAGAGTTAACAAGTAGGTCAAAAGTGTCTGTTCTACCGGCTTGTTAAGTTTTCATTGGCCAGAATTTCAAATTAATATGATAAATGTTATATTGTCTTTGCCGTCGAGACAATAGTTTAAGTAATACCTTATTATGAAGTTTTAATTATAAATAGTTTTTGGGGCGAATTCGAATATAATTGATAAAACATAATCCTGGGTTAAATTATCATGGTTTATGGATCAAATGAATAAATATGTGTTACTGCTAAAACTAAGGTTTACGTTTTGAGCTGCGGAATACCTAGCGGGTTTACCGGGGCTCCGGCTTGATAACCAGGAGTAGGCATGGCATGGGGCTCAGTCAGTAAGAGTTTCAACCTCTCGCCTCGTTAAAGGTAGGAGAAGGCATTGGATGATTTTACCCCCTTAAAAAAGGGTTTACATTTGTGTCCTATACTTGAATTAGGTAAAGTAGCGATAGTTGACTTACCTATATGAGCTCTAAAACTCTCAAATTAACGTCTGCTGAACAAAGATAAAAAAACTTCTTTGCTAACTCAAATATGTAGCGTAATTTTTAACGTAAAACTTTTTTACAGTCTCTGTCAGAGATATGTAGTAAATATTAAAATAATGAGTGTATCCTCAGAGTGACCTATTTTCTTTGTAAAAAACTTTTTTTGCTGTTGAATACAGACGATAAAGTAGCGTAGCATTCCGAATACGTAAATAAATTTCTGTAGCACGTGAAAGCAATACTAACTGGCTGAAAATATTTCTAGCGCTTATGTAGGATAAGTAAAAACAAAGTTTGTTTTCTTTTAGTTTTTTTTGTATGGAAATGTAGATTTATACAGAGCTGCGATTGCGAGATTTTCTATAAGAGTAAAGAATCATATACCATATTTAATAAGTTTGAATACTCACCTTCTATATTTTATATAAAATAGGATATTTACAACTAAAATAGTGATGAAAAACGAGTGATTGGAAATCCATTCTAATCCTGATGTTCCATAAAATCAAAATATACAGAACAATAAACAAAAACGTAACTCACGCACCGCATGTATTTTCATTGACAAAAAAAGAAAATTAAAAAAAATTGCCAGTGACTGCACTTCGCGTTTTAAAACCGGACACGAGCCGCCAATTGTATGAATACAAAAATATAAATTGCGTGTGCATGAGCTCTGAGCTTCGAGTCCCAAATGTGTACACCGTACGTCAATATGAATGTACTTTTACGAGCCCCTATGGAAGTGACTTGCATTTTATATAGTATTTATATTTTAAAATAGGGGATATTATTTGCCAGAATAAGCCATTAGGTGCTGAAAATGTATGACAGGTATCTTAAAGGTATATTAAATTGTAAAATGTGAAATTAATTTAAAACTATATTTTTAATCGTGAAAGTAGTTGTAGCGATATTTTTTTTACAAATTATTTATTTATTACTATTAAGTCACCTCAACAGATTAAGCACCAACATTAATAAAAAACAAGATGAAGACACTAGATCCTGTGCTTATGCCAATTATAGACATGCACCACATTCACAATCATCCGTTCATAACTACTAAGCACAATCCGCCTGTTTACACCAACATAATCAAACCTTTTTTATACGAGACTCATAATGAAAAAACCCGAAGCCGAGTATCAATACATTAAAGCACGTAGATATAAAACAAACAACTTTCTGTTTGTTAACACGCAATAAAAGTATCCGCTAAAGCTCGGATTCGGTCAATATTGACTGAAACAAGCGAACCGAACTAGCAGAAAAGGTAACCCCATCGATTGCTAAAGTAACACTAAAGGCCTAGTGCAATAGCCGCGAGCTATAGGGGGTTTACAAACACCTTGAATAGAGATCAAGACGAGGGATGGTTTCGGCGAACGGAGGCCGAAACTAAATTTATTTCGCCGAAACTGGGTTCGACATTTATCGTGTTAGATGAAATGATCGTATGTTAAAAGTGTGTTGTAGATGGATATTTTTATTGATTTATGTGATAATGTTTGTAATCTTATGTCTTAGTTGTTTTGTTTTGATTAATTTTTCAATTGACTTTCAATATGAGTTTTAGAGCTTATTTGGACACAGCAAATTTAGTATAAGTAAGTAACAGTAAATTATAGGCTTACATTATTAGCTAATTTCATACCGGCATACTATTATTAGCTCTCAATTTTATAACAAAACTAGTATTTTGGCACATAATTTTAGTTAATAGTTTACTATTCGGCCTTGACAGCGGTTTCGCGTTTAGCCGAAACCAAATACGTATCAACACCAACACTAGTAGATCCCTGTGCCCTATGTATCCCGGTGACTGAAAGATTTAGAGGCAATAACGTGCGATGTTCGCTCCCAGCAATACCATCTCATTGTTCGTTCGATCGGATTAGTATCGCGAAGATTGGTGAAGCTCAGTCGGGTATTGGGACTGAAAGTAATCAACGATACAGTGCGGAGTGTCCCTGTTGATCTATGTTCAGAATCAATTGCTTTAATAACGTGTTTGAATCAATCAATGGTTTTGCTAGCGTTATTCTAAAAGAAAGTTATCGGTCTTTATTCTTTTGGAAAACTCTTGCTTGATCTCTTTGTACCGTAACTTAAGTATATAAAATTGCCGCAATTTACAATCTATGGGCGGATACATTCAATCTTAGTCACGTACTTCAGACGTACAAAATGTTCTATACATTTAATTTGTGAGCACCAAAATTTTTAGGTCATGAACAATTGCGTACCTACTTCAATTACTTTTTACATGAAGCTTGTCACCAACAGTTTTCATCGGTGCTTTTAAACAAAGCGTATAAATACCTATATAATATTATATTTTGCAAAAAAAGTTATCTATGGAAATAACGAGTACGAGTACGAGAGTCTAAAATGTAAATATCCTGTAATGGTAGATGTAAGGTGTGAAATAAATAAATAAATAAAATAAATAAATAAAAAATATTTTTTGTACATTAAAAGGTCTTTGAAGCCGAAAATTACCTATACTTTTTATTTCGTAATTTAAAACTCTACGTATTCGTATCCCGGAGAACATTGCAATTGCAAGGGTGATCTGAAATCTAATAAGGATAAACATAGGGATGCAAGTCACGCACTTACTGAATTTGCCTAGAACTGCGACTAGGTAATTGACTTTCAGGGTTGATACTTTAGATTAGGTGTACCAAACTTGTCCTTACCATTGTGGGCGCTTTAAATTCGACAAATGTATCTATTTTATTTCTTGTATTTATTTTATTTACCTTAAAAATATTCCACTGAAGTTTTGTATCACAAATTCTTAACTAGTAAGGTGAACACGAAAATTGCGAAAATGGATTTAGACCTTTCTTATATTGGTTCTTATAAGTCAAAAGACCCAAAAGAAAATGAATGAAGCAAAAATATAAGCGCAATGATCCCGATAAAGGTTTAGGCTAAACAAACAGGTCATATTTTTAGCTTTTACTTACAAAAACTCTTTACATTTTTAGCTTTTCCATCGAAAAAGGTTCGAATAAAACTGAGATGAGAAAAGGGTCGATCGAAAAAGGTTGATTGGATAAAAAGTTCTAGATTTTTCCAACCGAAAACCTGAGTGGCGAGTACAACAGAAATCCAAATACCTAAATGCAAATACAGAACGCCTGAAATAGAACGAAACTGCTGAAGTGCTGACCCTTGTCATAAATAAAAAGCCAGAAAGCTTATTCCGTTTCAAAAAGGTCTAAAGTTGAATACTCCTTTATTTTGGTCTTACTTAATAAAGGAAGGCAATTGTGATGAAAATTAAAGAAAATAAAATAGGCGCATTTATATTTTTACGTTCGAAAATATCCTGAAGTAAGCACAAGACGTTTAATAAAAGGCCCACACTCGTTCCGCGGGACCATTACTATTGTCTTCCCTTTTCATTTCAACCGCTAAAATGTAAGATTCGACGATAAAATTTAAATAAAAGGTCATTTTCTTCTTTTAAAGTTCAAATCTTTGGTGGGATTGAAGAATATTTTAAACTTGAGGTCTTTTAAGGGGAGTATGAATGTACGAAGCGCAGTTCTTTAGGAGTTATGGGCTTGCGCTGATTCTTTATTTGTGGCGTGCCTCGTATATCTAAATAAGCACTGAACAAAGTCTCGTCTGAACTTTGACTGTATCAACAAGTGTCTTTATTTTAACGGTACGAGTTTGTGTGACTTTATTTGTAGTTTTCTGTCCGATATTTTGTTTTAAGCTGCATTTTCTATTCGTAATTCGACAATAGGTAGTAATATGTAGTCAGTATAGGGTCCTTTAACCCGTCGTGTGCTGGAACGCAGATCCAAGCGAAACATACTATATTTTCTGTCGTTGTCTTACATATGACATACGAAAGGTACCGTAAATGAGAAGCCCGTATAGATATGCGACATATTCACAATTTTTGCATATTTTGATATGCACAAAAAGGAGCCACATACATTTATACGCAAGACAAGACATCCCTCAAGCATTCCCTACTCACAAGAGCTCTTATCCAACTTACACTTTATGAATACGTTTAAATATAAACGTGCACTGGACCGTACCAAACAACTTTACCAAATGACGCCAAGATGAACAACAGCATCCTCGCAGGCTGGTAAAGAGGCCAAACAATGCAATGTCATTTAGAATAAAACATTCTACCGTAGTAATGGTATTATGCTCCCGAAAGGTATGAATTCCAGATGAATTTAGCATGAAGTGAGTTCAATTTACCCCACCGACGTTTTCATACATAAAGCATGAGACCGTGAAAGTCAGACTGTCTGCCTCTTTAAATTTAATATTCTTGGGTACTTAAACAGAGGATAGACGCTTTTAGAGAACAGTTTTAATTACTCACTCTAATTCGTAATTAGGTTGGTTTAGGTAAGGTTTGCAAGAGGTTCGTAGTAGTTTTTTAAAGTATTATTACTGAGGTGTAATTTTGGAATAATTTTGTAAATAAAAATCGCCAGAATAATTTTCTTTTGTAAAGATTAAAACAACAATCTTGTTATTCGAGTCGGTAATACTACCCTAATAACATTGTACTATTTGGCGTACACTTATAATAAAAAAGGTAAAGCGAGATGTACTTCGATACATTCACATATATATTTGGGTAAAACCGGTGTTATTTTTCATACATTATACGGAAAGTTTCAAGTCAGTTCATTGACTCAACTGTTTAGATATATCTAAATACAACTAATACTAAGTAAACAATAACATAGCAATATCGCCACGAAACTTGCTCCCTCTGCCCCGCACAGACGAAGTTTGCAAAAGGTATAAAATCGCTAAACGATGTGCTGTCAAGCGCACTCTCACTAAAACTAGATAAATACTAAAATGTACGAGGTATGGTGGCGAAAGTGTTATAGGAATCGTCTGTTTATGGGGAATAAAATACAGACTCTATTTTCATAGTAAGCTAATGTGTTTTGTTGAAGAATATTGTACTTTGTTGAATTAAGTATAGGTGCTATGTTTGTTGCATTTTACATTTCATGGAGGTTGCACAGAATCACTACTTTAAGTAGATTTATATCGTTGCGTAAATAAGAAAGGGCCTCAAATGTAATTTGAAAATACTTTTTTTAGAAAAAACTCACTTTTTGATTGTTTTAAAAGATATCGAACTTCATTTTTAAATAAAGAATACTCATTAAAATGAATCTCTTTCATCCCAAATTATCGTGATTCGCGAGAAAAGACTACAAAAATGGTAGAAAGAGACAGCATCACCCTCTTGTATCGTCCCCTTTAAGGCTCACGTCAGTCGGTCATTCTTTTCTTAAAGACCGGTGAGGAGAGGGTGAAAATGAAATTAAATTCTCAATGAAAGCCGATCTCGCCGTGAGATAAAGGGGGATCTTCTATGAATCATATCCCCTTGAAGACAAGGGGGTAGAACAATAGTGTAATCGCCCAATTAAGTGTTTGTATGAGTTCAAAGCGTCTGAGCTGGGAATGTGGAGCTTAAAATTTTCGTCGCGTTAAATTGTTGTCTTTGTGTTTTCGTATATTGTTAGGTTTGCCTTAATTCTGGTAATTAAGGTTGCAGTTACTATTGCAAATGCTGTTTACCTGTTTAAATTTAGATATAATGTTCTTAGTTTCTAAAATATTTTTTATGGGATCAGCTAATCCACGTCGAACAAAAAAGTATTACGCAAATCGGTCCATACACCTCGACATAATCGTTGTATAGAAAAAAAAAAACATAACTGCTGAATTAAAAATCCTCCTTTTTGGGGAATCAGATCAAAATTCAGTCACTTTCTGTGTTCAAATGTTTTTCAAATATTTTATATTTCGCTCGATAAATGTTTCTAACAACATTATTTATATCTAAACCTTACGTTAAAGTCACATTCAAAACAAAATCAAATCTACATTTTTTGCTCTAAAACGTCAACTGTACAAATTCATACAAATTGCGTCCAATTCGATGAATTAATCGTCTAACTGTCATTCATATTCATATTCAGGGAGCCTGCAATAAATCGGAGTTCTGTTTCGGACACTCTCTGTACCGAATCGCTCATAATTTCCGATTTTCCACACAATTGCACTAGATCGGCACCTTTTAGACGCATTGGCGCTGTTACTGGGGTTTATAATTGCTGACTGTATTGAATGTTTCTGAAGGCATGGATTTTAGGAGCTGATCGTCAGATTTTATGTTAATGTTTTACTATAATTTTATTATAAACTTTCTTGAGACATACTAAATTTATTATAATCTTAAACTAGATGTTAAACTAGCCGAATTCCTCGTGAAACAGTTACGTAGTACAGAGTAAGCCGATAACATAAGAATTAATGTATGGCTATTTAGATACTTTAACGCATTAGTGAGTATTGTCAATTTTAAGTATTTTTTACCCTTAAGCATGTGGTTAAAATGTTATATCATCAGAGAATGATAAGAGATTTGTCCTTTACCCAAGTGCCTTGGAATCTATAGAGTTTAAATTATCCTTAAAATACGTTATTGAAGATACTAGCTTAGAGAAAGGTAATTTTTCGGACAAAAATATCACCAAACAAAAAGTAGTTAATCCTAAAACCTTGTACAAGAACGAACAATAATAAACAAAGACCAAGTTGTGTAATAAATCGTGCAAACTTATCCTGCCTTAGTACATATTTGAATTTGAACGTGCTACGCACTTAAACGCGATTAGACATTAGACCCATTTACCCAGGTTCAAAGCATTTAGGTTAATGAGTTATGAAGGCCCTTAACCTCAAAGAAATTAATATTCCTCTACAGATTACAAAGTGTATAAAGGTTTTAAATAAAAAAGCCTTTAGTATGAACTTTATTGAAATAAGGTAATGGTTTGAAAGTTTGTGTTGAAAAGATTTGAGTTTTCGTCTTATAATGTTTAAAGGGTAAGGAGATCGTTAAAAGCAAAGTTTTAAAGATTTTTTTTATAAAGCCAATTTTATGTATTTATGAAAATGGTTTCTAAATAGTCGTCATTTAGAAACAAAATTGCTTAAAAACCTCCACGCATTATTATAGAAATGTTCACATAATTTTACGCTTGAAATACCTTAAAATTAATTCCAGTGGGCCCCTATCATTCACATGCCGTTGGCGCCCTTCAAATTTTAAGCCCGGTTCGTTCCCTTGCGCTGAGAAGCTAACTCTAAGATTAAGATTGGCTCAATTCCATTTCGAGAACACTAGACCGAGCAAATGAGATCGACAGTAATAGACTTACAAGTCGGATAGAATGCAAATTTATCTAGAATCTAGATCCACGTGCTTTGTTTGAAAGCAACGTCCATGAAATAACGATGCCAAGGAATGCAGGACTTTTGATTCTGTGAATATTGTAAGTGAATTTTGGAAAAGTTGGGAAGGAAGGATTTTATTTGATTCGTTGATCTTATAGCAAACAAGTGCAATTGAGAGTTTGTTTCTTATACACCAGTAGCCAATCCGTAATATAGTGTTTCAGTTTTCGTATTGAATGGTATTTCAAGATTGTTCTCACACAGTCCTGAAGTATCTAAAAACTATTCTTATTAACAAAAAAATATTTAAAACGAGCTTTCAAATAGTTTTTACAATTTGAATCCGCTGGCATGAAATGAAAATGATAAAAAGAAAGTTTGTGCCACTTTATATAGATCACTATCGCAGAGATAAATTTCCGCTCTAGTCATGACTCTACTATTTTAAATTGCGTCATTCTGATTCATTTACTTTATAGAACTTGTTGAATCTAATGCAAGTTTTATTTTCAGGTAATATTAGATAAGTGTTTGATCCGTTTTTAGAGGACTGTTCCTATATTCCTATAAAGAAGGTTTGCAATTAGGCCCTAGGTACATGAAAAATAAACGAAATATAGTATGTAAATGTATGTCAAGAACATAAGTCACAGTAGCTTTGAAGTCTCAGACTTATTAGTGGTAGTCTTCACTAATGAGTACGACGCGCAATGAATAACGTTGAGAAATACCATCCTGTCCATTTGTTGAGAAAGTCTGCTTTCAAGATTTAAATACCCAATCTCTTTTGCTTACTGCGATAAAAAATTACTTCATTTTATTGTGAACTAAAGCTTGTTTAAGTAGAACGTCCTGGAGCTCTTTGTTGGGTATTTCTTTGTCAACTTTTTATAGAGGAATTGTGACTGCTGCTTAAACGTTTTTGTCAAAGAATAATCAAGTACATTCAGCATTCAGAAAATGCAATGAAAACTAAATCTTATTGCTAAATTAATAGGATGAAATTTCCATCTCAGACTTTGTGTATCTTCTAAATAAGGACTGAGTATAAAACGCATAAGGTAACGATATCATTTTCCCGAGTACCGTCCATTCGCACCTGCATTCTTCTTAAGTTACTCAAAGTAATGAAAAAAGTTTGCACTCAGTGTAAGCGTGTCTGGCAGCTAATAATTTATCCTTGGAAGAAGCAAACTCATTCAAAATTATCCGAAGCATCATTGTTTTCCGATGGCCTCCTGGTAGGGCTAACATAAATCTTGATAATATGCAAATTTTATTTCATTAAAGCGGTTGGTCTATAAGCAATATTGCCCGGCTGAGTTACTGCGGGACCACCCCTGGATTAACTAATGGCTCTTTATCTTGTAAAGATCCCCCGTGCAAGAGCCCCACTGAAGGATGTGTTGGAATTATTAATTTGAACGTTTTAAGATGACTTCACTTTACGCAAGTCGAGCGAGGTCGTAAAGGCGCTTTAAGTGTTGGCTAGTGGGCTGAGACCGTTGTTCAAACCTGTGGCCCTTCATAAATATTTGAGTGTCAGAAAGTATTTGCTGTGAGCTATTTTTAGAAGCAATAATGTTGCTGGAGTATGTACCTATATCATTCATAAGAATGGTTGATTTTAAATTCAATTTGGCTTCTGGTTCAAGAATAGTAAATCAAATCAGTGATTGAAACCGGTTGTGGTAATAAGTTTCTTCAAGGAAAACTAGATGGCGTTTACAGTAACAAAACTACCATATATTCTAAATTTTTAGCAATATAATCAAAATTGTAGTTTATCCATAGAGATCTCTGGCTGGCCTATGTATAAGGTCTTATGTATAGAGATATTACCGTCCTCTAAGAACGAATAAAAATATCGCCTATTGTGTTGTAATTGAAAAGATTGAAGTCTTTTTAGGACTTAAAGGCAACTTAGATTGGTTGTAAGTCGATTTCACCGATAAGCTCGCAACTCAATACTTTTTACAGTTATTTGTTACCGTCAACTTTTTGTTCGCGCTCCCGTTAACCTGACGAGGGTAGAAAGGAATATGGATTGATGGTAGACGTTACCTTCACGTAACATCTTAAGCTTTTCTGAATAGAAACTGTTGAAGTATTAAACTAATAAAGCAGTTCTTGTTTAGGGATGTCAGGGGGCTCGTTAAATAACTCCCCCATTACAAATGCTGCAAATTTGACGCAGTTAACCGTTAAATATATGCGCCTCGTTAAAGCGCCAATCAGCGCTCTTGACGCGCGGAAATCGTAAAACAACACAATCACAGTGTACGTGAGCACAACAAAGGCTCACCGAACGTATTCATTTCGCTCATTTGCGTTATTGAATCACGACATCGATTATTCCATTCGAAAACTGATAATCGAATGCATCCGTTTTAATGTTCGCTCTTAATATTCGGAAATCGCTAATAAATCGGTTCTGTGTTGTCGTATCTCATGATTTATTTTGTCTATGCATGTGAATGGGTGCAATTGTTTTGTGAAATGTAATCGAATAGGTGTCTAGTGTCAACTGAATGTGGCATCGGTATCGTTTCCATTTGTTTCTGTCAACTATGTAAAATATGGTATCCGGTTAGTTGAAAGTTTATTTATCGGGCCATCTGACCTGCGTGAGCAGCCGTACCGACCGCGTGTGTGTTAAAAATACTGGACAGTTACAATACCCATACTGCGAACCAGTGTTAAATCTTCATTGCATTTTAGTTATAGTGTGTCCATGCTTTTTGTTTACTTACAGTATAATGTGAACATATTGTACATGAATATCCAACTTTTGTTAAATATGCATAAATACCTAATGTGTGAAACGTTGACTTATAGGTATGAGTGCTTTCACAGACCTGCAGGACACAACTTTATTTTTATCCTCGAAGTTCAAGCGAGAAACACTACCGAAAAGTAGATACTGAATATTTAAAGTTCTTGCAAATGCATTAGACACAAGAATAGTTGCACAAAGTCTCCAACAGAAGTCAGTTCTATAAACAACAGTAATGTTTTACATTGGAAACGGTATTGTTTTTCTGCAACGCGATAAGACGTTCAAAAGCAAGAAAAGCAATTTTCCCCGTTCATACACACAAAGGGTTGCATATTCTCATATTCTGCACGCACTTCGGTCGCGTGGGGAACTCTGCTCTTTTCGAAATGAAAACCACTGTTTATATTTTCACACAGTGATTAAAGTGAAGTGTCAAAAACAAAATGCCAACACCACTAGGGGGAAGGTTTTTTACTCGTCAAAAGTGGTGAATATTATGGCTTTGACGCGCCGTCGATACTACCCGTTGAAGACTATAATTTTCTTTGTTCTTCGCTTTTCTTTTTGTTTTGCTACATTTTAGTTTTCCCCTGTCAAGTAATCGGAATTAATTTTGTTCACAAACAAAACGTAACATCTCATTCGTTTGTGGTAGTTTTTACTGTGATGCTCGTTTGTATTTTTTTCCTTTTGCGAATGCAGTTTTTGTTTTTATGTTTGAAATAAGAGTGAAGTATACTCGCTTCGTTCTTGCATCAAGGGAGTAGGAATGTAGAATGCATTTTGAAACCTGATGTTGTCTGTGAACATTGAAATTGATATGCTTTTCTAGCATTGACAGCTGTCTATTGTTTTGACAAGCTTGTTCGATATGGGATTTGTTTAAGTAGAGATACCTAGTAATTTTCGTGTTTTAAAGTAATAAGTGATTCAGGTTCCTCAATGTACGTGTATATCGTTATAATTTGATTATAGTTATAACCGTCTCGTAGATATCTGATGCGTATTAGCAACATTAATGATAACGTGATTAAAGTTATACGCTTGGTAGAGGACTTTTAATTGTAAGCTGTTCTAATTTTAACTTACATTGTATTTTATTCACGCATATGTTATATGTATATTTTATAGCGTTTTAATAAAATACTCATTAGAACCACTTGGTTTGATAATAACATATATTGCTTTCATTTTAAATATTTATATACGTCGTGTACAAAACGTCTGAAAAGTTTCGACACTAAAACTAACTTCGATAGATATTGTCAGTCAAATTCAATCCACAGATTTTCCAAGCTTTCAAACGTCAAATACATCAATCAAATCCATTGAAATAGTCTTCGAACCACCGTTTGTTGGAGATACGGCGTCACCATTGATAGATTTTAATGCGGAGACGTCAGAAAGGGGGGAGACACCTCTTATCTTTAAGATGCAGACTTTTTAAAAAACAAAAAGGGCACAGACAGGCTCACACTAGTGCAAGGGTGTCGTGTGGTGCAAATCCTGAGAGATTACGCATTGAGTGATTGCCTTTTCTAAACTCTTGCGGCAATGTTCTCTGGAAGTGAATGTTAACGGTGGCTAAGATGGTGACGGGAGTTTGTGGTGATAGTCGCATTATACAGTCTGGGACGTCTTTCTTTTGTTTTGTGGTTGATGCTTTTTTATTGATGCTCGTTAGTGCTGAAGAGAAGTAGTATAAGTACATAACAAGATACAAGGCAGCGATGAAAGAACAGAAAGAACGAACTATGGAAGTTTTTGTCTGTTACAATCGATGATGAAAAACTGGTAATTAGTAATAAAGTTACAGATTTATTTCCTACATCTCATCTGATCTGTGTTGTTTGCACTGCATCGTCATATACATTTGCATTATCATATCTCATTTGCATTTTTTAACTACACCAAGTAAAGAAAAAAACCTTATGAAACTATAGAATATCTTTACGACTTAAAGAACTATGGAATAAAACAGACGCAAATAATATAGGCAAAAAGCAAAAACCATGTAAACTATAAAGCACCAAGATCGTTCGGGCATGTGTAGTAGCATCACTAATGCATTCAATGATTTACCTATGGGGCGACAAAATTACCGTCACCCCTACATTCGAAAATACGCTCTACGCTAGAAAGATGAAGGTTGATATTGCAATATGATTGAAGATTGCATGAAATTGGTGAATTGCCTTCTCTCAACATGAGTTCTACCGGCTTTGATGGGGAAAGTTTTCTTATTATTTTTTATTTATTATATTCCCCGCTGGTAGCGGTAGCTGTTGTCTCTAATGCTTCTGTACTAGTCTTACTTGGTTGTATATCTTAGTAATTTACGTGCTGTAAGTACTTGAAAACTATTTTGAGAATTCTCTTTTATAAGTAGTGTTGTGACTTAGGTTTAGTTTCTTACGTGAAGGTTTTACTTTTGAAGATATATCGATTTGAAGATATGCGACATGCGTTTCACTATGTTGTGTAATAATATGAGCTAACTCGTAAGTCTGTGTTTATCAATAGAAAACTGTTGAAGGTGGAGTTTAATGTGTTAATTAAAATAGTAGTTTATTAAGTTAAGGAGATTCCCAAGTCAAATCATATAGTTTTACTCTTTATAAGATTATACCTTGGTAAAAATCACCTTGTATAAAATAAAATACGAATGAGAAAACCTCATATTATATTCGGGCTTGAATTTAAAGGTAACAGTGAACTTAATTTATTTCTACATAAGTAACTTTTCAGTATTAAAACTAAGACGTTAATTTACAGAATCGTCATATTCAACCGTATTTTGTAACTAAAATCTGAATACCCCTAAATTCCCTACTCAAGTGAAAACTATCGATTCATTACTCCGTTGTCGATGGCCTGCGACGTCCCACCGGAAATATAAAGCCGCGTGAACGACACCTGATAGCGCGACGGCCACCGTTTCCGGTGGCGCTGTGCGTTTCCGGTGGCGTACGATTCGTTTGCTCCCATTGTTTATTTAATTTGTAATCAAACGTTATTTTGTTTGTTCATATTAGATTCAGCTTTGCTTACTTGTCAAGTTTGTTTGATGTTTTTGTAAGGAATAAAGTAGTGAGTGAGTAGTGGGGTCACACGTTTCCATTGTTTGTTTAAGGCCCAAGGTATGTGTGTATGTGTGTAACCAATCAGTACATTACGTCTTTGGACGTGCTTTAGAAAACTTAGCTTGGAATAAGATTGATTTTGAACTAAGACTTTAAAAAGGAGGTTTTCATTTACCTGTTTATAAGTACATAATATGTATTTTGATACGGTTTTCAGCATAGTATTTTCAGACTTAGGCATTAGTTTTAGGGATATTACTTGATTAAAAAAATTGACACGGTAAAGAAAATTTAGCTCGGTTCCCTTTTTTTTAAGTTTTCTGTTAATTATTAATTTTGTAGTTGTAATTTGTAAATACATTTTATTCAGTAGCCTGCACATTTATTCTAATTTATTCCAGTCGCTCTTATAATAAGAAAAAAAATACAAGTAAGCAAAAGTGACCCCTGCATCCAACCAATTAACTTACCCGACCTCTACTTGAAGAAGTATAATGCAAATTTGAATTCAAGTAATCTCGGCCATCCATCTGAAAAATTACATTTCATAAGGAGCTTAACATCATACAGAGGTGAACTTGTTACGTCCAACTCTAGATTTATTTATTTCGACACAGGGATTTATCAGGAATTTTCAACTAGACTACTGGATTTTTATTCGTCCATCAATGAAGCAGCCTCATCACAGTCAACATCATCATCATCATATCAGCCACAATACGTCCAATGCTAAACATAGGCCTCCCCCGGCGCGTCAATGACTTCCAGATAGGCCGGTTGGAAGCGACCTGCATCCAGCGGCTCCCTACGACTTTAATCAGGTCGTATGTCCACCTTGCGGGTGAACGTCCTACGCTCGTCACAGTCAATAACCTGAATTTTATATTAAAAACAATATTAAATAAAAACATTTAATACAATATCCTTCGTTGAATAAAGTATCTACCGGTCATTGTCAAAAACGTGCGGTCAGCAACGATACATATAGAATAGAATACATTTTGCTCAAGATGAGAACGTAATCCGGATTTAGAAAAAAAACCGTTTTCGTCGGCGGTCGGATAAAGTAGGGTAGTGAATGAGAAATGAGGTTTCTGCGTTTTATTGGTACGAAATTCTGATATTACTTCGGGTATTATTAGTCTAGAAATGTAGGTTTTATAGTTATAGGTTTTAGGACGAAAGTTGGATATTAGATTTTGGCCTGTATAACGGTCTTTATTGTATTTAAAGTGTAATGTCTGTTTGTTAGAAGATTTTTCATTGGTTTATGGTTTTAGGCTATGATAAATCGATATATTTTTTTTTCTTGATTGCTTCTTTACCTATGAAGTAATCATAATTGTAATTATTGCATTTATCCAATAACTAGCTGAGCCGGCAAACTTCTTACCGTCTCCTTTTTCTCACGTTTTAAACCTTCCTTGGACTTCCAGAAATAATTCAAGACTAAAATTTGCCAAATCGGTCCAGACGTTCTCGAGTTTTTGCGACACTAACAAACAGTAATAGATTTTTATCTAAATACTAGCGGACCCGACAGACGTTGTCCTGTCTACACATCTTTAATTTGAAAATTTTAAAGTTCTTTTAAAAAGCTAAAACGTTCTGGACCATTTTGATGAAAATTATTTTTGAAATGTTATGACAATATCTAACGTCATTAATATTTGACACTGCGTTGGTAGCGCCGTCTGTCGGATCCAATGTAAAACATTCCAAAATCAACAACTACTGATAAATTAAAAATTAATCAAAAAATCATTGTCCAGCTGACAAAATTGTGAATCTAAACCATTCTCAGATCCCCTTGAACACACACAAAAAATTTCATCAAAATCGGTCCAGTCGTTTAAGAGAAGTTCAGTGACATACACACTTACAGAAGAATTATATATATAAAGATACATATATAAACTTACCTACGTCTCTACGATATTGGATACCTTCTAAAATACATATTTTTAACATAAAATGCTCGTAATTTTACCCTTTCCCCTTCTTCACTTTTTACCGCCAATAGTGACAGCACAGCACTAGCTGTCCTTATAATAATGCGCATATTATACGAAGGAGAAAAAGGACAGTTTTGGGTAAATCTGGCTCTTTGTTGTCAATGACGTCATCCTTTGTGTGGTTTCATAAAGATATATAAAATACCCGGATTCTGCTGGATTATGCTCCTTTTGGTGTTAATGTAGTATGGGACTAGTGAATGTTTTGAAATAGTATAAAGGAATTTAATTTGAGAGTAAATTGTATTTCTTTTTGCGTTCATAAAATTCGTTTAAATCTAAAAACAATTTTATTTAGCGCCTGTTTCACCACCTTCATATAAGTACCCGATAAACTTAAGTGACAGCTAGTGCATTCAAATTACATTCTTAATTTAAAAGTTATCTGATACCTAGCGGCTATCCAGACATTGTGAAACAAGTCCTAAGTATCGTACGTTACTTTTCTACATAATTATATTAAAATTCACGAACCCCTTCCTCCAATTTCTACATACGTAAAAATAAAACGAAACCCCATTTTATTTTGAGAAAAAAAGACACATGTAATTTACATTAAACAACCAAAAAGGTCCGTATTGCGGCAATTCGGTTGTACCATGTGGTGTGAAAATGCCCATTAAATTATCATTACTGGCATGTAACACCATATCCTTCATGTTACCCTAGCCCTGTATTGGCCTGGCTATAATGCCATAAAAACAATTAGACGCCATATTTTTTTCTCAAAGCACGTACACCGTAATTGCGGACAGATGGCGTTGCTCGTTAGGCTTGACATTAGTCATTCATGCGCGGGAAAATATTGGACGCTTTTTGATGCGTTCGGATGATGTCACTTTTGATAGATTGTTTATTTGTAATTACTTTTTTTATTTACATAATTAATAGGACCTTAGAAATAATATGCATTAGGTACAATAATATAATTAAAGACTTCTTGTAATTAAGCTTATACATATTATGTAAAACGAAATTGCTTTTACGAGTAATCTCTAGTTTTTTAAGTCTTTGACTGCCAATAGAAAACTGTTGAAAGCAAATCCTCCGTTAACTTCGGTCACCGGTGATCCCCGTGGCGTATAAAGTGTTAAAAACGTTTATCTATACATATAATAAAATCGTAGAAAAGTGCTGTCTGTACATTGAAAATAAAAATAAAAAAAATAGCAGGGGTTATTGTTATGTCGATGTCGAACCCGAAAATGTAATTAACTTTTTTTTTGTCTGTTTGTCTGTTTGTCTGTTTGTCTGTTTGTCTGTTTGTCTGTTTGTCTGTTTGTCTGTTCGTCTGTGCGCGCTAATCTCAGAAACGGCTGATCCGAGTTGGATGCGGTTTTCACGAATATATTGTGGGATGCTTAAATTTACATTTAGTGTTTGTTTCATGTCAATCGGTTCATAAATAAAAAAGTTATGTCAAATTAAAGAATCATGTCGAACACTATTCTATGCTTATACCATTAATCTCCGCAACTATTTGACGGATTTGGTTGAAATTTGGTACAGATATAGTTTAGAACCTTAGAAAGCACATAGGATAGTTACATTCATTTGGTTGGGTATCGGCCGAGCGCTTCGGTACTATCGTAAAAGAAGTGTATTACCAGTCGTATGTATATTTGTCCGTAGTGGTCCTGCTGTTTCGTATACCTATTCTAAATAAATTGGTTTCGTTGTATTTGTCAATTAATAAGTTTATTTGTTGGGTTTTCCTGGTTTTTTGGTTAAATTATTTAACGTAGGTTTAGTTTGATATCGATTATTAGTAGTTACTGTAGTTAGTTTTTTTAATAAAATTGTAAGTCTAATTTATTAATTAATTAGATAGATTAGATTTAAGTCGTTTCTTTTAAATTATTTAGTTTAAGCTTGGTTATTATAGCATAGAGGATAGGTTGTAATATAATTTATTTTTTAATTGTTATAAATTCGTAATTCGTAGCTTTCTTTAGTTTTAAGTTAGTTTTCATCTTAAGTTCGGAAAGATTATAATATTTCTTTAGTTTAAGTCCGTTTTTAAACTATTTTTTTCAATGCCCTAAGTGAGTATACATCTATTAAATTCAAACGCAGAGCTCGTTATGTTGATTTTTGAAGAGTTCCCTGGAATATCTTCTACATCTCATTTTTGAAGAGATTCCGCGAGATCGGGTACTATGTGGTTAAAACCAAAAATTTGCCGGAAGTCACTATTCCACGCGAACGAAGTCGCGGGCAAAAGCTATGAATTAATATAAAACTTATTACTTTATCTGCGAACTAGCTTTGGCTAAAACTCTCTACAAATTCCAGCCTCAAAACAACAAAGTACTTACAACCTAATATTACCAGAGACGCCATCAATCTTACAATACCAACTACGTAAATACCACTACAACTAAGCATGACTGTCAGATATTTTAATCTTTACACGTATCAATAACTTGCTTCATACATCAGAACACGCTTTGGGATTCAACGAACATTTGTATGAACAGACCCTTAGCAACAGATGTGAATGATCCCTTATAGTGAACCAAGTTTTTCCTTTTCGATATTTTGTATGGGAATTGTATGATAGCAAAAAGTTCGCGTTTTGGGTCAAAGATTTTCGCTTTCAAGCAATTTATGTTAGTAAAGATATTTTCGCTTGTTGCGAAAAAGGGTATGATTGTGTTGGTCAAAGATGGTGATGGTGGTAGCCATAAATTTGTTTTGCTTTGAATTATATTGTGTCAACAGTGGTTTGTGCTATTTCCTCAATATGCCAATTTTGTTTTTATTTGAACCGCAAAATGTAGAATTTATATAATTTAGCTCTCGTTTTCAAATACGTAATCTACACCGAAAGGGGAAACTTAAAGCAAATCCAATTTAAATTGAAGTTTTCTTTTTATTTTCCAAAATAATAAACAAAAATGAACATAACCACTATGTAGCAGTAATTCAAAAGCCACGCTATTTGTAGCGATTGTAATATTTTATTTTTCATTTTTCACTGCCAAATAAATATATCCTGCGTTTGAGTATACAAAATCTCGAACACTGTTTTATTTACCTAGTTACATTTATTACACCACTACAAGTACTAAAGTTAATTTAAACAACAAAACACAAACCCAAAATAACTCAAAATGTCCCGAAACTTTTGAAATTCTTACTTTGAACCCTTGCAGACCAAAGTATGTGACTTCTCAGGTACGGTACATTGTGTTTAACATAGCATGACGTCCCTAAAATGTTTCATACTATTGCCATCCTTCTCATTTGTTACTGTTTGTTATCGTTTGCATCTCTTTCCCTCATGGTAAGTCTCAATAAATGTCTAAGTATTTGTCGGTATTTTATCCAAAGACAGAATGATCAAAGGTAGATGAGCTACAAAAGACGAAATTTTAACACTTTTTGTGTCAAGTTTATATCAAAACTTCTCCAAACTAACAGACAGATGACTGAGACTTTCTGTTAATAGAATATCTAACTTCAGACAGGTCAAAATTAAGTTGAATTTACTAAAACCATGATAATATTTCATCCTACAAGATTGTTCGACGTGCCAATCTTACCGCCTTTATTCTGCCAGTCATCCTGTCTCCAAAGATAATGAAAATATTAATCGCCAATGTCTATTATGACGTCATTAGATCCCCAAATATTGGAACAGCTACAATTACGCAGCGAAGTGGAAAGATAAGCACTATGTAGGTTATTATAGCAACGTAATCCGCTTGATTTTGTTTTGGTTAAATACAGAAATAAGCGTATTTCGTTACTAATGTAGTATCTTGTGTCTTGTAGACATAATTAATAAAGAATATCCAATGTATTTGGTTTAGAAAATACGATTATTATGAAATGATATCAATGTAATTGGGAATGTGCTTATATTTTTTATTTCTGGTAGGTTTTCTTTCTATATGGTCAATTACACCGACATGTTGTGATAGTGACTGTTACTATGGTAGATAAATCTTCACATAATCTTCTGCTGGACTATTTTGACCGACGTGACACAACGGTTGCGTTTTGTTTCGTTATGTGAGTGAGGTTAGCGGATGCCAAATTATTCTTCCCAATCTTTCCAATTCCCAATTTCCCAACAACCCTTAAATTCCTAAACCCCGAAAGGCCGGCAACGAACTTGTAACGTTTTGGTCCTTCGGGTGTCCATGAGCGGCAGCGATTGTTTACCATCAAGTGATTCGTCTGCTCATTTATTGCTTATACCATAAAAAACCGACATACATAGATTTTAATATGCAAAAGCGTTTTTTAAAGAAATCAAACGAAACTAATTGCATGTTAATGAAATGAATTCATGCATATTCTTTCTAAAGTACCTTAATGCTAATGAACGAAAGTCGAAATTCAAAAAACAATACATTAAAGTGGTTTTCAGTCCTACTTTGTTGAAAAAACAATGCAGGTGCTCATCGAAAATACTTTTAAATTACTTCCCCGACATTTGCGTGTACTTTAGTCGATATTTATTTAATAGGGACGTTCTTTGCCGAGCGAACGAATCCGATAGCGCAAGACTTTCATTTGTGTTAGGGGTGGTTTACACTGTTTGAACCAAAGACTCAGAATAAATACTGTGTTATACTATGTTCAATTGATAAGGTGTTATTTTGTACCGTAACGTTTAGTAATATCCGTTTTAGTTCTGTTTTATCTAGGAACCAAAGTATGAAATAAAAGTATTTTATTTTGATCATAATGTTTAGTAATATCCGTTTTAGTTCTGTTTTATCTAGGAACCAAAGTATGAAGTAGAAATATGTATTTTTTTCTTACCATAAGAACTACTTCTGATTACAAATTGTTATTACTGCTATTGTTACTAGTTAAAGTAAATTGTTAGTATACTTTTAATAAGTTTCTAAAGCAATATACGACATTGTTAATTGTAGTTTGAATTCAAAAATAAAACTAAAATCGAAATTTATTTTAAAACTATAAAAAAATAAATTAAATTCGAAAATCACACAAATGTTTCGAAGACAACCTACAATGTAACACAACCTTAACAATATCTTAACGTCTCCCTCGTTTCTTTTCAATAAACTTCTACTAAGAGCTTTTCAGAATATTCATGAAGATGTCTGTTCTTTTCAGGTGGGTGTTTTCAATTGGCTCTGCGGTGAGTAATTATTCCTTTTTTCAGCTACAGCTTCAGCGTCACCCAGGTGAAACTTCGTTAAGGCAGAAGTTATACTTGCAGTTCATTTGATTTTTATTTAAATTTAAAACTGCATTGGTTAATTGAATCAGTTTTCGCGTGGACTGTTTCGTTTTTAAAGTAGTTTTAATACAGTTTAAAGTTTTAGGGAGTAACGTACGTGGTAAGGATGGTAATGGAGGTGAATAAGAGCAACATCAATGTGGTTTTGAATAAATTTAGGTCTTAAATATTCTTAAAAGACCAAAAAAATAGACGGAATGCCTTTAAGTCACTAATTCAACCAGTGTGAATAATGAAATATAGCTCCGTTAGAAAAAGTAGTCAATGTCAAACCGTTTATTGCAACTAAGTGTACACATTATGGTCACAGGATTATTATAGTGCTTAAGACTTGACGGCCTTTTAAACAGTGCAACATTTTTAGATAAATACATTCATTGTTATTAGCATTAATTATTGCTATTATCTCTGTACTGAATCAATGTTTTTTTCTTACCTGTTTACTAAATAACTTAACTGATTAGCCAAGAATATATGGCGTATAACTGCATTCAACAACATGGTGATACTCTAATTATTTGTCACTGAGACCAATCCTCGTGTATCACTATCTATCCTTACATAGACCAATGGTGATTAACCACGGAATTAATAATAGTATCAGATGACCACTGCCCATCACCCAGCGTACACAGATGACAGGTATCCGCTTACAACCGGTTTCACGACCGCCATTTAATCATAAACCTCTCGTATCGAACAAAGCGAGCGAAATTTTAGAAGAGGTTATAAATTATTTAGTATGCCGTAGACGTTTTCGGGTTTTCCAGTTATAACACTGTCACGACTACGGTTTTATTTTTTTAGACCTTATACGACGCAGTGTTTACTTTAGATATAAAAGGATCGCTTCGTTGATCCAGTGATTGCAAGTAGGACTATTTGAGTAAGGGGTCTTTTAGGTTTTACAATAAATTCTTACTAATGGCACGAGTCTAGAATGATGGAGTGTGGTATAGTTGTCCACGTCTGCTCCGTAGTCTCCCTATTACATGGGGCTAATAGCATAACTAGTGAAAAGTATATGTAACATTGTATGTGTATGTGCTTCATTTTTTAATCTTTCGTGGATCAAAAAGTGGCGTACTATGGGTTATGTGATAAAGTGTGATCTTTAGACACAAATGTGCTTAGTCTAATAGCCTTGCCTTTCATAACCTGTGACCTCAATCGAGTATGATTTATTAAACATACATTTTAATATGAAAGGCTGAAAGAGATGGATGGGCATCGATGACTCTTGTCGCAGTAATTAATTTGGTAAGGGACGGGTTTAAATTATATATGAGATATATTAGAGATTCGGGTCCCCGTCGTTAGGCACAGATCCTATTTCAGTTCTTTAATAATGAGTGTGAGGTTATAAGGTTTATGGAAATGGATTGGGGTTTTACGTTCGTTATCCAATATTCACAGTTGGTTGTAAAGACGGGAATAAGGGTATTGGTCAGTTTTGATGGGTGACGCTCTCTGACGACTGTTTGCTCGGAAGAAACTATCAGGAGCTTTAGCTAATTTGTGATTACATTCTGTCCTTACCGAAACAGATTTTCTGATAAGTCTTCTTTTTCTAAATAGTGATTCGTTCAAAAAGAATAACTTTGAAGAAGATTGAGGAAAAATCACCACAGTTGCTTTTTTAAAAATGTTTCGTACAAAAATTGTGTTGAGAACTTCAGACATCAATTTCACGACTTCTAAGACGAAAGAAATAAACCCAATTTGACGTCCACAAGAACTATCAAGAAATCAATTCGCCAATATTTTAAGACGTGACTTCACGTCCTGTCGTGGCTCCAGAAATGACACCCTAGGGAGTGGACGTAAAGATTAACGTGGCGCGACTGTCCTCGGGCCTAAATCACATTATGGTCCCCCTACTCTTTGTTTAATGTCGTCTTAAGATAGACGGCCTTTGTCAATGAGGTTCAGATTTTTCTTTTTTACCAACCTGTGCTTTTAAGCCTAGGGCTGATGAGAGTTTTTGTTCGGTATCGATATATTTTTTGATTTTATTTTTATTATTGAAATGGTGTCTGTGCAAGAGTGTCTATTGTGTATTTTATTTGTTTTACTTGCTGGTTTTAATTACACTTGCAGAAGAGCTCTCGATAGATATTATTTGTGATAGATTAAAAATACCTTTACAAAAAGGATTGTACAACGTTCTTTTGAGGCAGTTGATGTACAGCCAGAAGGCAATGTGGTACCTACTCGTATATGATAATTGGGATTTATTCAGTTAACTCTACTGACCATTGATTATGCGACAGATTTCTGTACTTACCCCATCCTACATTTAATTTACCCCATTGAGTACAAAAGTAAACCCGTATCGAACACAAAAATAAAACCGAAACAATTCGAAAGTTCGAATAAAATAAAAAATCGACATCAACACGTATAACGCTTGTTTTTGCAGCCTTGATTGCAAAACTTTTACGGTTCGTTCAACACAAAAAATGTTCAGTAATTTTTTGTTAGGCTGGGCTCAAACTGCGACAATATATTTATTGGTTGGGGACATATGGGGTCAACTGTGGCGAGTTTGTCCATAGTGAACGCTTGCCCTAACATCCTTTTGTTTGGTTTAAAATATTAGATTAATAACGTACAGGTAACAGCCTATATACGAGTATTTATAACTCCAATAAATAATTATAAAGTTTTAAACATTTTTATGTGAATTTTTGAACTGCATTCATTTATCGTTTCGGGATATTTTACTGGGCAATTTGTACACTCATAAAAATTCTGCGGCATCTCGTTTATCAGGAATATTAAAAAAAATGTAGACATGAGAGCGCGCCTGTGTGCATAATGTTCGCATTAGCCAGGTGCGTGGAAAAGTGAGATATGATATTTTATGAGGACGGGAGGCTTGTCACTAAGTACTAAGTGATTTCATAGGTTCTTGCATTACGTGGCGTGTGATTAACTTTGGAGACTAATGACTTAAATATTTTATCAACTATCTCTAATGATTTATATGTCTCAAGTGTTGTAAATTGCAATTGATTTACAAATTAGTCATTCGTGATGCTTGTTAATCTTACATTACTTACTTACTTAAAAATTATAAATGTGAAAGTTTGTGAGTACTTATATGTGTTTGTGTATATGTTCGTTACTCAAACACGTCAAAACGACTGCAGGGATTGGGATGAAAGCCGCTGGCAGAAGCTAATGTTGTTAATAATGATAAGATGTATTAAATACGTAAATGATTTTTTATTATGTGTCATTCTATATCAAGATTGTAATCAACATCAACAGCCTTAGTAAGTCTACTACCTATAGGCGTCTTCTACATAAAAGATTTTGCCATAATCTGCACGCTTGGCAAGTGAGTTGAAGTTAAAATAAATGTTCAGGGTTATTTGAAGTATGACACTGAAGTCACTATGTTACAACGAAAAAATACAGATATTGAAAAGAAATCCACGCGTCAATTAAACAGAGCATCAAAAATTTTCCAGACAAGTATTTTCTGTTTACTGTAATCAGATTTGAGTTGTTGGGTAGGTACCAATTTTACAACAATCTATCAGTATGCTGTTCACGATTGTTTGAACATGTCACGACGTGTTAATGACAGGCCTCAGGCATTGTTTGTTTGTTTTTGTATAAGCAGAGGTATAGGTATAGTAGCGACTAGCGAGTAAAGTCATGGGGATGACGGGTGCATACAGAGTAATTTATTAAGCACTTTATTGCTAAGCGTATAAAGTTTTAATTCCGATAGTAAATTCAGTCAATCGAAATGTTTTTTTTTTAAATGAAGTTGTTATTACTACTAAGTAATGAGCATTCTCAGTGCAAATCTAAGTTGAATTTCTTTAGTTATGAATAAATAAAACACACGTAAACATTCCATGATCATACTAACTTTAAGAAACCGTTAAAATATGAGTACTACGTGTTATTTTAAAAATCTAAAAGCATATTTCATATAAACGCGAGGTCGATAAACTCGAAGCATCGTAGGCTGTAAATCAGCGCGTGACGTCACACCGCAGAGCACGTCGACCGCTGTAGCGCTCGTAGCACGTAGTCGCTACGTACTTCATAAATCTGTAGCCGTAGCGTAGCACCGTAGTCCCGTAGTACCGTAGTATCATAATGTTTCATAGCGATAATTTTGTTATTGAAAGTTTTTGTTATCTTTGGATTATCGTTTTTATTATCGTGGTAACAGGGCCTTATTATGCGATTTGATAATGTAACAGTTATTTATCTCTAAAAAGTATCAGTGCTATTGTCATAGTGATACAGTTTGTAGTATGCCACAGGTCGGTAGCTATCAATGCTTCGTGATTTGCTTAATCACTTTATTAAAAGAAACAATAAATCATGACAAGTTTAGTAAACACTTTTATTTTATTTTTCTTCTAATAATATCTTCTGATTTATTTTGTTGCCGGATCCAAGACATTCATTCCTGTCCCTGCGACGTGCCGGACTTTAGTGTTCCTGTTTTCATGGTGTATCTACTGTAGATCCTAGCTTACATGAGTTGCAGGGCCTTTGGGAGATAGTGGCGGACTTGTCCTCCAAAAAAAAAAAATTATATAAAAAAATTAGCTTATTAACTCGCTAACTATGTTTTACCATTAAATCTCACAGCTGATCACAATCATAACACACCTAAAACTCCATACAACAAAATTACAGACACTCAGATAAAACCAGTATCTACCATAATACATTAGGCAGTTTCTTCCTACGCCTAGTTATTTATTCTAAGAGCTGTTCAACTCTGTCGACATTGAAAACCCTTTTACAGACGTCACGTGAGGGGTCTGGACCCTTATTTAGGGAGTAACTTTGGAAACGGATAGGTTTCCAAAGTTTTACAAGTTCACTATTGAATCGAGGGAAAGAAACTCTGTACTTACTTAGTGACAAGCCTCCCTATTAATTTTATAGGAACGATAATGGTACTGTGATCTTTCTATTTGTTTCTATTTGTAAATAGATTTTGAAATGGTATTTAGTGTTTGTGATGAGTATAATACAAAAATTTGTTATTATTTAAAAAAGTATCTTAGGTGAAAATTTTTGTTTAAGAATGATGCTTCTCATGCATGAAGATGCGTATTAAAACTTACTAATGGCAAGTATCAATGTGACTTTTTCTAAGTTATATGTACTTTTCTAAGATTACTTAGACTGACAAACGGTGAGAAAACATCGTGAGGAAATTTGTATTTTTTCTACAGGTTTCCTCACTTATATGTTTAAACAAGCGTGGTAATTCAAGCAAATCTTCTCCGTGTGAGGATACCTTCGGTCAGCAGTGACCACTTATTTAAGTTTGAATATAAGTTTGTTTTTTTTTAGCTTTATTATAAAAATATCTAATACAGTAAGTATTGTTTAGCTTTTTCAAACATAACCCGTAAGTCAAGCTATTTTTTTAATTAAGTTGAACTAATTGTTTTGAAACAATAACATCACCAAGAGTACTAGACCATATCTTATTAACAAAATGAGGTATATATTAATAAATTAATTAATTTTGTTAAGGCCACAGACAAATTAATAAGCTTTTGGACGCAATCCAAGGATTTTGGTGGAAGCCGGTATTAAAATCATGCTCCATACAATGTAGTGTTAATAGAGCGGAAAGTATATTGTCTTATTTAATTAATTACATAACTATATATATTCTTATAACTTAACTATGGGAATATTAATCTACACATTTTTATAATATAAATAACATTATTAAAGAATAATTTTCTTACCGCCGCACTCAGAGTCATTTAATAGTTACTTAACCCAGTCTTTAGTAATTGTTTTCGGAACAAAATCGTTACTAAGGAATAGTTTAGAGTTGAGTTGAGTTGTACAAGTTGAGACACAAGTTTTAAAACCTTGACCACTGCGTTATTTACTGCTGACAACATACGTTGGTAAATTATTTATCTTCAACAGTCTTCACTTGACATACAGGTGTTATAATATTAAATCCCAAATCATAAAACAAGCAATTAATTAGAATCGATATCGACAAATAATCCAAACTTTGTACTGCATTCGATAATCACTTCGAAAGTATCTATCGATACGTCTTGCATTCCCCTTTTGTATGGAGAAGCAGAATTTGCTACGAATCTCTGTTAATTATTCCGTAGTATCGAATTCGTTGGGAGACGTGAGTTGCATTGAAGATTTGTTCGTCGTTGAGTTAAACTTGGCTATTAGGACTGTTGTTACCGTTTGTTTTTAGATCTGTCTATTTGTATATTTTTAAATGAGACAGTGGGGTTTACTGAATTTAGGTTAGTTTAAAATGAAGATTTGCGTTTTGTTTTTAACAAATTATATTAAGCATCATTTGTATTGATTTTTTTTACTACAGGGCCTGCCTTTTCAAGTAAAATGATAGACCGTAGAAGTTACTAGGTCGGTATTACAGTTACTTACTTATCAAAACCAACTCGTACATTAGCACTAACCATTTCAACATTGTTATACAACTCCGTTGTTCCTTTTGTCAGTATTTGAAAGAACACTCACATAGGCAAAACAAAACATCGAAATTCTACCTTCTATCTCAAACACACACATACACAGACCTCACATTACCACGTTGTCAAACGCTTTCAAAGTATCAGGTGTGCAACATGAATACCTAATCTTAATGGAGTACGTACATGTACCCATGGCTACACATAGAGCTGTACAAAACCAATTTATCGAGACCCGTCTTTGTAAAATCTTTTCACACATTCAACGGTCAGTTTATACTGGTTTTGTATAACTTGAAGTGGTTTGTACCTTAGATAAGGGATGGAATAAATCATCGAGTGAATGTTTTACCAACTTCCCTCTGGGAAGAAACAGATTGTACAAGCGAGTCTCGTAAGAATAAAACTGTTTTATCGCGATTTCATGGGGACTAAATGTTTGAGGTGTCATAAATGTTTCAGTTTAAATGGGGAATTAGAATTAATGGACGATTTCGAGAAACTTCTCAAATTGTTTCCGATTTCGTTAAATGTTTGACTACTTGTAAGTGCTTTAAAGATGTTATAATTTGAATTAAATTTATGATATTTTTGTTTTAAGATCACAGCTCGATAATAAACATAATTTATTTGAGTTATTAACGACGATTTATAGCTATAATCATTGTGTAATATGCTTGTACAAAAAATATATATACTTAAGATTTCACACAAACTTTTATTTGACTCATTCCCGATTACAACACGTTTGTATAAAACCAAAAATAATCTGACACATGCGTGGCATATATTTATTTTGCACCAGAAGATAATAAACAATCCCTCTCTTGAAGATAGAATAAGCTGGATATTATCATCGAATACACGATAAACATTTTTCCTAAATTCCAAATCCCAAGAATGTATCTCTACTACCCACTCGCGAGCAAAGTCTACAAAAATGTAAATATTGTTCTAGCAAACATTTCAAACGACCTTTGAACGTTATATTATAAATTCCTAAGCGTTAAAGTAATATACTACGTATCAGTATAATCCTACAGTTGAAAAACTAACAGCTGTAAAAAATTGCTTTCACCCTGAACGGACACGCGGTTGCAAACGAAATGATTTTCGCAAAAAAATTCTCTGTTAGATAACGCTTTCCTTACCATCTTAACCGAAAACACGAAACTGATCTCTATATTGTACATCATAAATAACATTTTTAATATCGCCGAGAATTTTCCGGCAGATTTTCGCCAGCTCAACCGAATTTGAAACTAATCTCGGTGTGTTTGGGTTTATAATTGTGGGTGTTTTGTAGGAGGGGTTTTGTAGGCGCCGGCGTTCGTCACGTTTAAATATGATTTATGCAAGTAATTTAGTTAAGTACATATAGACATTACGAGCTACGGATAGATTAAAATGTTCGTCGGATCGTGGATCCTTTTGTGGTGTCGTGTCCTTGTCGTGGCAATGAATTATGTCCCACCTCGGTAGAACAATGCGAAAATGACGTCATTCGAATATTAAGAACATTGTTGTTAATTATCGTTATTAGATAATGCTTGTGTGGTGTTAGCATTCATTATCGGCTTTCAACTCCGAAGGGGTTGTTGAAGGTGTTTAGTTACTTACAATAATGTTTATGTTGGTATTTGTTGTATAACCTCGGATTATAAGTATAAGGTGTGAGGACTCCTCAATCAGTAACTTATGTGATTTAATTTTGACTACAGAGGTTCCAAATAAATGTCTAATTTATTATTATGTCCGATAAATGTTAGTTTTTTCTTACCTTGAACCAGTGTTCTATTTCATGATCTAGTTGAATATTTTTGGACTTTTCACCTGATCATTTTATAAAAGAATACCGACGAAGTAGTTCTACTTCAACGGTATTATTCGGTACGGTACGGTATTAACGGTATATTTATGTTCATCAATACTAGCTAATGTCTGCATTAGACGAGCGAGACAGTTCATTAATACGTTTAATTAATTATCACAATCAAATTATTTCAATGACATGTCTATAATTACATTTTATGTATCACATACGACATAATATCAGCTTTATGACATAATGAAATTATTACCGCTCTAATTAAGATGTAAAACTAATTGTTACTTGTGTTGCCAAGTCGTAAATGAGTCACTTCCTGACAATTAGAATTAGTAGTTCTTTGGCCTAACGCCTTGTAAATTACTTCCTACTTAGGATAAGAGGATTATTATGATGTCTTGTTGTTCCTTCTTTTGAGAGAATTCTTAAAAAACTGCATTCAGAAGAGTGATGCTTCTCCTAGTCTTCTCTTAGCATATAACTCCTTAAACGACTCTTCGAAAATGCGCCTAGGTAGGCAGTCGCGCATGTATATGTACATAGTCGAACATATGTAGGTACATATGTTCAGAGTTTGCCTTCTAGGAAAATCAAACTAATGAGTTAATCATGAGTTTGGATTTAGGTTAATTGCTTAGCAATAAGTTCCCAGATAATTTTCTTTGACTTGTAACGTTATTGGCGAAAATCTGCTTTATTCTTAGAACACTTCTACCTACAACGAATAAAAGATATAAGATTCTCTCTTCATACTAAATAATCACGGTTATTAGACAAACTAGCTATGCAAAATAGGATAAAAATATACGAAGCGAAAAAATAGAGTAGCACGTAGACAAGCACATATATTTGTCAAACGACTAGTGTTGTGTCGTGGCTATTCTAGACTACAATGCCTCTGGGTGCGACGGAGTACGAACGACGTATAAAATTTCCATACAAAGAGTTCAAGGCTGAAACTATGTTTGAGGTATGAGCGGTAGCGATTTGAAATAGCGGTTTAAGGACATACGGGTCCAGAATATTCAGTATCGAATTACCACTTTTATATTTTTATGTAGAAAGCATTTAGGTATTACGATTGGACGAGTGTCATTATTAGGGAAAGTTGCGTTCATCAATGTTTGAATCCTTGAAAAGAGCTTGTATCCTTGTCATGTCATCATACATACATCTAAAAAGCTATTGTCTTTTTATTAAACAACTACTTTTTTAATGCGGTCCCCGCAAATAAGTGTAAGTACCCTACTTAAATTGCTGCAAAAGATGATTAGATACCATGACTATGACTATGGACCAGAATTAAGCCTAGACACTTATTAAAATGCGATAGCTTATAACTTGTACCACAGCCAATGGCTAGTATGACTCACCCGTCGCTTGGAAAACTCTTCAGGCGGTCACGTGACGAACTCATGACGTAAGCATGCGCGCATCGTGCGAACACTATTGACATAGAATTCGTGATTATGCGCAATATTAATTATGTAAATGCCGTAGCCAGCTTCAGACACCATTGTATGTAGATGGAATTACATGACGAACGAGAAATATTCCTACATTTACTGTATTTCGATGAAAATCTTGTCAGACTGCTGTTTTGTATAACAATAGATTTTTTCTTGGGAAAAATTCTAAATGTGAACGTATTCGGTTTATATATACATAGAAAAAATGTGTGTTCTTCTTCTAAATTTATGCACAGAATATTGCTTTTGTATTTCTACACGTGCCAAACATATCTTTTCAAACTTTTTGCTACTATTGCTTCCGTGAAATGTTGAGTAGTTTTTCGATTGAAATAACCTATTAGATTTGGATTAACGAATCTTAATGACCCTTGAAAGTGCACGAAGGTACCGTATAAGAAGACTCGTAATAAAGTAATAACCCAAACATGAAAGACCAAGTATTTTATTACTGTCAAAAATGATTAACGTCGGACAGATTCCTAAGCAATATGGCGCCTAATTTACCGACAGACTACTTTATTTATTTCCTCTTACAACTTACTTAGGGGTCGTCCTAATGATGTATCGCCGTAATATATGGCGATTAACTTGCAGTTCTGACCGGCCCCTTACAGTGCAAGTGCAGGATATTGTACGGAACGAATGCTTGTTTCACACGCGATCGTAATTTAGAAGAAGAATTAAGTGGTTAGGAGTTGGTGTGATAGATTTTTTGTGATTCTAATAGTGATGTGTTGTTTGGGGCGTATTTGATGTATAGTGATTGGCTTGTTTGTTCCTCTAGTATTATTATTGCACCTGTTGATCTGAAAATTTGAACCAAATGCAGCTGTATCTGCACTTTACCTTCCATATTTTAAGCCACGTTATTGCCACACTCTGAGACATTTAATGATTACTTAAAATAACGATTTTGTTTCGAAAACAATCGCTAAGGAATGGGTCAAGTAACCATTAAAGAGTATGGCGGTTAGTCTTTTAGTCTGTACCTCAATGAGTCCACTGAGCCCATTGAAGCCGATTTTCCTGCTTATAATATTTACAAGCAGAAAAGTTGGCCTCAATGGTCATATGAGTTAAACTTACTACTGGACTTACACAACACCTATGACTATGCCCACCAGGAAAAAGCAGTAGCTGCATTACTATGTAGGTAACGAATGTGAGTAGTTTCACCAAGAATCACGTACAAAACCGCAATGTTCTTAGTAATACGCTAAAAAAGGAATCTATATGCATTATTCGAATTAGTTGACTATTGTGGTATAAATATACATGTATGTAAAGCTATGAGTACATTAAACTCATTAAATTATACGAAATGCGATGTGTAATATGACATTGACGTCAAAGAAAGTAATGAATAATCGGTTATATGTATAATTTGTTTCTATGTACTTAAAGTAAACATTTAAATACATATATTATTAAAAAAATATGTTATAAATAGTGGTAGCACACGTTTCCAAAATTAAGTAGGCGTGAGATTTTTCCGTGCTAATTTGAGCGCCAGCCGAAATAAATATTGGAATTCAGACAATCCAAATATTTGCGATGACTCAATTATCTGATGCTAAAAAAATGTTTTCGCATTCTTTGTCTGCGGTTTTTGGGAGTCATTCCCGATTATTTATTGAGTCTATGTGTATATCAAATGCTTATTTACCTTCGTAAATAACGAAAATGTCTTTCAAGAACTAACATGACAGTCTAAACAAATTTTAATAGACTACCATTACATCAATATGTTAATATTTACACGGTCAAAAATATCCATCGAGAACAGACTTATAATTAGGTTTCTGCATTTTTTTCCTTCATGTGTTGTCCACAAACGGTTCGTTTTCAATTAACGTTATAGAGATTTTCCACGTCGTCGGACGTAATCCGAACCGGCCGTAATGGAGCGCAAAAAACCTCTTGACGTTTTTTCTAGGCCGTGTGTATTGAAATTACTTTTTTGGTAGAGTATAGAGGGTTAGATTTTAATTGAAAACGTTCGTTATGACTGGATGACTTGTGAATGTTTTCCGGTTACCATTGGCAGTTCAATTGAAATGAGTCTAGTATTGTTTCCAATAACAGGGGAACCATTTTTTTAGATGCTCATAAATAACACATAGACCATTAAACTTGGCTAAAACATTCAAATACTGCAGCGTGGAGTTTTATGATTTCACTTAAATACACCTTTTGTTACCTCTTCATATGAATTTATCAGTCTGCTTTAAATATTTTAATACTTTACGACTATCCTGCAAGCCAAAAGCATTACCATTTATGACTCAGGCTGGCGAACACAGAATACGAAATTCAAATCTCATTTTAATTTTTCCACCCATAAACGGTTTCAATTCCGTACTTAAAACCCTCCTGATGGCAATGTACCACGTACAAATTTCATCTTGGTCGCTTTTTTAATTGAGATTACTGAACCGATGCGCTATTTGTATGCAACATCCGAACATGGGACGCATTTCAAAAATTAAATGCAAGTAGACTAAAAACAAACGAGAAAATACGTGGAACTGAACGTAAATGAAAAAGAAAACCATTTACGCTAGAAAAATGTAGACAGAAACAGAATATTTTAAATTGATATTTTTCGCTTTTCTTATACAATGGTTGATAACTTACAGAATAAACGTTAAAAATATTTTCTGATTTGTCTCTAGCCTTTGATACGTATACACTTTAATCAAAATCAGTTTCACTTAACCGTATCCACTCTAAGGGTCGCGTGCTTGTCTCCGAAGCCATTATTCAGATGGACTAACTTCTTGGATGAGTTGCGTGTCGAAACACGCAAGCTCTCGTGTTCCAGATGGGAGCAGATTGATCCGGCTTGGTCATTAAGGTGAAAGGCTCCCTCAGGGAGCTACATGGGGCCGCTCCGTGAAAAATAGTAGTTAGGTTTGTTTAATGGCTTGTATTTTTAAAATGGTTGCGGGTTAGAGTGTTGGTTTCTCTTTACGTTTGGAGTTTTAGAAGCTCTTTTAGAATATAAGTAGAAAACATATCATCTATATTAATAAAATGTAGAATGTTTTATGTGAATATTGTTTACAGTGTGTCCATTATTTAAAACATGCTATAAGGTAAAATTAAAAGTAACAAGAAGTAAAAAGGAAAATGGCAAAAACATATTCCCTAATCGTTTGAGGAAAATAATGCAAAACCTGGTCGTATTTGGAAGGTTTCGAGCCTCGCGTGGAACAAATATTTGTACAACCCATAGATGGTTGTTCCGGTTCCGGTTGTTTATGTAGGTCAAAGAGATTGGTATTTGAAACGCACCCACAAAATGGAGAAATCTTTCGACGCATGGTATCACTAGTTTGCACCTAATAAATGATAACAAACATTGTCGAATAATATTTGCTATTCATAATATCATACTATTTAAATCCGCGTCCAATAACAAGAAATCACTTGCGGTTTGCGTCTAAAAATAATTTGATTCTAACCGCAGAGATCATGTGGCTTTAAATTAGAAAGGCCCATGTGACTTCAAGGTGGAATTTAATGAAGATTAAGTAATAGTAACAAATCGGTTGACCGTTAGTTTACAATGCCTAAGTGTCAGATGCTTTAGTGTGGGAGAGCCTATCTTCGGCACGAATGGGCCGGCTCGACCGGAGTGATACCACAGCCTCACAGAAAACCGACGTGAAAAAGCGCTTGCATTGTATAAGTGAGGTTAATCCCAATTCAATCTCCGATTCCCCAACATCCCTTATCCCGGCCAGCACGTATTTGTAACGCCTCTGCTGTTTCGGGTGTCCTGGATATGATCCGTCTGTTCGTTATCTGGCCTATACCATAAAATAAGTTTCGGTCTCAGAATAACAGTTGAATTTCATGTTTTTTATGCATCTGGCTTTACAATAAAATTCTGAATATTCATTCTACAAAAAGTGTATTTCTGTTCTGTCAAACTTTGACAGCAGCATTCCGTTGATTTGGGTGGTAGGTACTGTTGTGTAAATGACACATGAGGTTTTCCTGTAGGTGAAATTACTCTGAAATTACAAAATATTTTCTGGTATATATTTGGATTCGGTTATCTAATATCGTACTTATTATGTTACGAATATTCTCTATTCGTTTTATCAGAATCATCAAAGATTTTTCTAGTTCAGTTAGTAACGTTATGCAAAGGCTATCCAGATTGAAATAATGTCCTACCTAGATGTCCAGTGAGCCTTGTCGCTTGTTTGAACATCTCAGAAGATAAAGTTTCCTATCCTCCTGGGTTCTATGACCTAAAAAGAAACACTTGACTAACTTTATGTTCGTGATTTGCATATTATATTTAGCAGAACCAAGTACACAGTTAATACTTTTGGGAAATTTCTTTGACGCCAGTCCTCTAATAAAATTGTTTTTATGTTTGTTCAAAATCATTAAAATTAATATTGCTCTTGGAATTTTGGGCGACGGAAATAAGAAATGGAATAGCTTCTTCGAAATACGAAAGCAATAAGAGCAAGAAAGATACTGTAGAAGAACTTATTTAAAGCACATTTTAAAACTAGATGTAGATACTGATTTTATATTTATAAGTGCCAACTTCTAACTTGGTCGGTAAGGCCTTTGCCCTGCAGTGGGACGATCATGGCTGAAATCTAAATCTAATATCTAACTCTTTATCAAATCGATAGCCAAAATATTCCCATTTGTATTTTGGAAGAAGTTTGCATACATATATCATGTCAACAGATAATCTTTGCATACAAGGTTCTTAAAGTCACGTGCAAAACAGTAGAGGAACATGCATTCGAAGCCTTACTTGTGTGGAACAAGATTGCTGACTAACACATTTCAGTAGTAAACATTGAGGTAGGAAAAGCTACCTTACTACAACGTAATAAAGGCGTTAGTAAATCCATTGTTGATATGAATGAGGGTCAGAGTTAACTCGTGACTGCCACCGGGTATTTTTAAACTTTGATCTTGTAAAGTTGAAGTATGTATTGGATTATATCTATATGTCATCTGTTGGGGATTACCACTGCGACATGATTCATTTTTTCTCTTAAAGGAAGATACGCGTTGAAATTGCTGCATGTTGGTAATACAAATTTATTTATCGTATGAATAAATTAGTCAAGGACTCGTAAATGAGATTGTTGTTATTTTGTTCAATGTTGTAACAAGCTTTTGTTAATTTAAAAATCTATAACGTTGTTACTTAAAGTTGTGTTATTTAAAATTTGTGTGAACGAAAAGCCCAATTACTCCCTTCCTAATCTTCTCAATCTCCGATTCCCCAACAACAAAATTCCTAAGCTCCAAAAAGCCGGCAACGCACTTGTAACGCCTCTTGTGTTTCGGGTGTCCATAAAAGTATGACTGGTTTTATTGAGTAAAAACTTTGTAAAACAAATATTGCATGGTAAGCGTATGATATACTCAACAGTGTGGAAAAAAAAGCATTTTACATTTTCATATTCATAATCCTTTATCTGCAAGGCATCCACTCTAATAGGGAAAAAATGCCTAGACAAAAGGGGACGCAAATATGCGCCCTGCGATCAAGAACGTCATTTTGCGTCATAAATCTCACTGATCCTTGCTAGAGATCAGCTCGGTACAACATGGATGATGAATGCGTATTTTTTACAAAATTTATTTCTGCCCTAGAGACTACGCAGTACGCAGCGCAGAGAATTATGCGTATCGCTGTAGAGAATATTTTTTCTATTATTTGTATTGTGGCAATCTATATGAATTGTTTTGCGTATTTTTTATATTGTAGGCTGTGTATGAACTTCGGGGATTTTTGAATCTTTGATGAAAATAAATGTTTATGTTGGCAATATAGGAACTGCTTACGAAATGATTATTTAAAATCACGTGGTGTGTAAAATATATCAAGGACAAAATAAATTTCACAATATTCTATTCTAAAATACCTACTATTGTATCTTGCGTTTTTTTATCAAAATAATAAAATTGTATCACGCGATGGAAAATAAAACCATAGGAACGAATAGTCATGATAAGATTAGTAACTAGTATGTATTGATATTGATTTTGAATGACCGATAAATTTGATGTAAGTACCGAAAGTATGACGCAAATCGCACTAGAATGACATTGTGTTATGACTAATCAGTGTTGTTTCGGCTTGTTCTCTATACTTTTGTTATTGCGATACCTATATCTGATTAATGTACACTGCTAACCTAGAGAAAGTGATCCTATTGTTATTATTATTTTGCCTATACTGTTAGATTAGGAAGTGTCCGATTGTTGAGGTGTATCTTCATAAGATCTCTGGGATTTAAAAAAATTTTTTTGTTGTTAAGTATTAAGCATTGAGCTTTGCATTGCCGCCAGAGTTAGGTAGTTTGTATGCTTAACTAATTAATTAATTCTAGGCCTAAATTGGTAATATGAATGGCCAGACGTGAGTGTGTAACAAGAGGTAATAAATAGAAGATTTTCAGAAATAATGTTTACTAATTATGTAACAGGGCCTTTATATAAATACTAGACTTCCTACAAACCAACCAAAATGCTCTTCAAAGTAAAAGTGGTTTGTGAAAGAACCGTCTACCTTTAATACGAGGATGGTTCAACCATTAAAGAAATAAGAATGGTCAGTAATCATTACTCTAACTTGAGAGATACATAGTCATGTCACGTGTCCAAAGACCATTTCAAAGTACCATGTATCATACCAGGAACATTGAGTATGACGCATAGAAAACGGACGAACGCAGATTTTTCTTCAATGAATCTCGTTATATGTATATTTTTGAATCATAGCCTATTAGACGTGGGAATTTTTGTATGGGATTGTATGATGTATGTATGGTTAGCAGAAAAATTATGATGTAACTAAAGTAACGGTTTGTTTTTTTTTTTAAGGTTTTGTGCCAGGTAGTTTTAGAAAGGTTAAATTTTTTTTATGGCACAAGCCTGTAAACGATCAGGCGGATCACCTGATTGTAAGCAATCGCTGCCGCTTGCACCCGGCCCTTTAGGGGTTAGGAACTTAAAAGTTGTTTTTGTTATCAGTTCTGGTACGAGATTTTCGAATTTGAATAATACTATTTGTTAAGTTATTCATGTGTACTCTCATGGGCAATATTTTTTTTAACTTCTAACCAAATCACCTTCGCATCTACTTAAAAGGTCAAATCGATGATGGAAGTGTAAACTTTGATTATTATTATCACACATATGTGAAATCTCGGAAACAACAATGTATCTTCTAAACATTCAAGTAAATGACAACAAAAGTCAACGCTTACGACCTTATCGTGCAAAAAACTAGTTTTAACATACAAACATAATGTATTATCGCGCCATTAACATAATCATGTTAATGTATGGAAATTGTATGGAATGGACGCAAATAAAAAACAAAACGAAATTTTGTTGCTAACTCTACTACACTTTGTAGTCTTGAAAAATCAAAGGGCTTCTACGAAGTTTGCTAAGAAGAAAATTTTATGAGTTAAATTAGTTGGAAGAATCGCTGATGTTTAACTATTTATAAGTTTTCTGGTAAAGCACGGTGGTACTTGTGAGTTCCAGAAATATGAGTCGCTGTGTATTTTGGTTCTTTTGTTAGAAGTTTGGGTGGAAACCTGCGCAGGATATTATGTTTTGACGAGTTCTTTTGGTTCGTTTAAGTAATATTTTTATTTTAGAAATCTTTACATGTTTCCGAAAATTATACTAGATCATTGTAAAAGTAGTAGTAATTTTAGAGTTATTAAATGTTGGTCCCAATTTTTGTAAACTCCATTTTTTTTAAATAAATGAGAAGAAAGTTCTGAAAAGTTTTAAGTTATTAACAAACTTATAACTTTTTTATCAGTGTCAGTTATAAATGTTAATTTATTCTCTTCTTTATTAAGGTCGGTTTTTGCACAACCCTTGCTAGTCACGGAAGCAACCACAAACCCAAACGTAGTATGTGATGTGACTGTGATGTGATCCCATCAGATCACACGTGTAGATTAAACGACATTTTATGTTACTGGTTTCCGAATTACAATATAATGATATTTAATTCTAGTAATTTTGATGAGTTTGCGGACACAGGGTGTGTTAATGCCGTTTAATGATTTCCATGACATATGCTTATGGAATGCAATGAATGACTAACAAATACCTTGAATACAGGAAGGTAGAAACCCAGATGTAATTTCTTTTATTGACCATAATGAAAACCCACTGTTGTATAAACGTATACCTACTTGCCTACCTTATTGCTATTACAGTAGGTACTTATATAGATTTCCCTCATAAAAATCGTACACTGAATACTTTTGTATAAGGAGTTTATGGTGCGAGGTTCTTTTTTGAAGGTGGAAAATCATCCAATGACTTCTCCCGCCTAGAGTGAGGTGAGAGGTAGTGTCAGACTCTTACTGACTAAAAACAACTTCGGTCCTACTCCTCGGAAACCCGCTAGGTAGTCCGCAACTCTGAGGTAGTCCGCCGCTCCGAATTTTTGACGACTTATAGGTACCTAATATACTAAGAAGGTATACCTAACACCATAGATTATAATAGGATATATAGCTGTTTAAGTGTATAAACATGTTATTATAAACAGTACTGCTTACTGTTAGCTTACGCAATAGGAATTAGCCGAACGTACACTTTATTTCGACACCAGCAATTTATACTGCGCTAACTCAAAAAGCGTACTTTACAGTAGAGGCGTTTAAAGGGAAAAACGTGATAACTTTTACATTAATTAAGATACTTTTTTGAAATTTGGTATGCTTAATATTTAATTTATTCATTGTAATATCTCATATTTATATTTTATTAATTATTTCTATTTTTTGATTTAGCGCGTTAGCCGTATATAAACGTAATTCATCAAAAAAATTACATCTTATACACGTCTAACTTATGTTAGCGTAGTGTAGTACGGGACGTCGTAGTGCATGATCAATCATCTGATGCATATTTCAATATTTTATAAAGAACATGTACTTACTCACAAAAAGAATAGTCAACGTACCATTAATAAACTAATTAATACGTTAACACATAAGTATTTACTATGTAAAAGTCGCTAAGTCGTTCATTTTACAAACGAACATGTATACACACGAACGCACTAAACTACGCTAACTATGAGTTAGTGCAGTGTTGCACGGACTTTGACCAAAGAGACCCGCGCGCACACTCCGCTAATAATAGTTGGCGTAATATAAATCGAGTGATTTCAAAAACCTTTACTTAGCGTTTTATAAGATTTGTAACTTTCTTATTTTTGCATATTTCTTCTCAATTTTTTTATGACGTATGTAAACACACATTTTAAGCAACTTGGCAACCAAATTTCGAGTTAGCGTAGTATAAATTGCTGGTGTCGATTTATTATTCCTAAACTGTTTACAAAAGAGGCGGCGCCACATTACGTCAGACAGAACTTCTAAGGAAAAAAAATCAAAGATATCAGTATAATAATAACACTTATTAATAACGTTTTCCTGGAACGATCGATATTATGCAAAATACAAGGCATCGTTTGTAACAGCGAAGGCCGTTGTGTGGTGACTCACCCTGGAATTGGGGCATTTCATTCTATGGCTCACGTACCGATATATTCGTACCAAGGTGGGGTAATGGTTCGTGACTAATATTAGAAAATATACTAATATAACAGTTATTGTTGTACCTAGTTTTTGTATGAACCTTGAACTATGTGAGTCATACACAGGTTTTAGATTGTAACGGTTATTTTTATTTAAATTTGTATTTTTATCAGTGAGTCAGTTGGGGTAGGTTAATGGCTCTATGTAACGCAGGATGTCAAGGATAATCGAGTTCTAATTGACATGAGTAATAAATTATCGGTTGACGCTTATTTCTAAAGCTTTTGATGATAATTTGCTGTAATCGAATAGATTTGTAATCGCAATTACCTACTTCGTAATCATGATTGATCATGTTTTGACGGCTGTTTGTTTAGGTGTTTTGTTTGGCCTTCAAAACTTCTAGAATATCAATTTCAACACTGCAATCGTACCTATTTTATTTTCTTTGTAACTCTTATCTCAATGAAGCTATCAATCGAATTAAGTATAAATAAATACTTATTATAAAAGTTCGATAATAACTGCATATCATTAGCCCTATGACATCACATTTTGTGCCTTATGAATAGAACATTAAGTTCAAATTAGAGGCAGAGTCTACCAATATGCGTATTACCACAACCGACTAAGCTACACCTATGTTAGCCGTCCTTGATGGTATTACACTTAATTATGTTGAACTTTCCCACCTATTGTTTGACCCTGAACTCTATGCTATGAGTCATAGATAACTTTTTAGATTGTAGTAGTTATAGTTGGAAATGTATTTTTACGCGAATTGCGTGATTTAGTTGAGGTAGGACTGGCAGACCTACCTTATCGCCTCTGTAGCGCGCGATTAAGTACAAAGAAATTTGTCATTCTCTAAACTGTTTCGGCAAAGCATAATGAGCCCTATTTAAGTTTTAAAAAACAATTCAGGATATAATAAGGTATGTCTCTTGTGTGAAAATAGGATCTTATGACATGACACAGCAACAGGTTTGAATATAACGAAAATTGGGTTTTTCATCTAATTTGTTTATGTACCTTTGCCAACTTCCTTCGTTGAATTACCTAAATGTGATTTGTTCTAACAGATTGTATTTGTCACGCCAGGAAATAGTTTTATATTGTCGTCATTAGCATTGTGACTAAGGACCTTGTTGTCAGTTATATCTTTAGTTTTATAGGCTTCATTGATTCATCGATACAGATTCATCAGAATTCATTTAAATTGCTTCTCACTCAGACTATTTGTAGGTAATCGAGTCGTAATGAGTCATTGCGTTTAAGCAAGACTAAAAAACAACAAAATATGAATCTAAAATTTCTCCTCATAAGATTCAAATTGCATTGTGTACAATTAATTAATATTTTCATCCGAATTATAAAACCATTCATTATACGAACAAACATTGAGGTTTTTAAAAACATTGCTCTCCCCTATTATAATAGAACAATGGACATCCGAAATTAATATTTAAAACAACAGAAATATAGGTCATATTCCATTGTGACCTCGTACAGGTGATCGATATATTTGAAAATAAATACTCGTATGTGAATGTATGTAGATATAGCCTGTACTTCCGTATTCTGGATATAAAAATTATATGGCCCAAATTTATGGGGTTCCACTTGATTTATATAGCTTACGGTTAAATAAAAATCGGTGCAAAAACGTTCCGTTTGTAGGTGTAAACTATTTTTATGACGATAAATATTTTTATGACTTCTAAAATAAGGTTTAAGATTTGGTATCTTAGTAGCGATCAGGTTCTTTATGTTATTATCAATGAAAAGTCATAAAACTACCATCTTGAATTTGGTCTATAAATGTGATAACGTCATATCTCAAGAAACCTTTCTTTCATCCCTTACACATACACAACAAATAGGTACTATCTATTCACGTAATCGAAAAATGTACTTCGAATCAAAAAAATTAAAACTAATTCATAAAATCAGCATTATAACCACAAAGGTGCAAATTAAATCAAAAGCATCATAATTCATTTAAATTAAAACAAAAAAAATAATAATAAAATGCAAACCTGAGCTTGACCGAGATTAAATCTAAACATGCAAAATTAATTTAACAATAGTAATTAACCGACAATGCCTAATGGAATTAACATATTTATATAATAAACATTACCTACTGCAATTCTCCATTTCTGTATATAAAAACATACGTTTAGGTACTTCAATAAACTGCCTAGGCTATTTACATATATTAGGAGTCTTGGTACTTCAGGCACGCAACTGAAACACGCATGCCTGAAATAAATTACGTTTAGCTGTAGGCATTTAGTCAAGTAGTACTCAGTGAAACGATTAGATGACGCAATCGGTTTCATGAGCTTTAATCAGAAAGTGGGTAATATGATGTACTTACTTAGAATAATGAAATGTTGGTAAGTAATGCGAATAGAGGATAGTCATGTTAATAATTTATAGAAAACTAGCTTCTGCTAGTGACTTCGCTCGTGGTATTCGAGTAAAAAGTAGCCTATTTGTAGTAATTATTACTTAACTTAATTACGTAACATCACGCATATACATACATGTATGCATAGTACCTACTTACTTTCCTTTAAACCATCTACGACTATGTTTAACTGATCTTGATGATTGGGACATGTAAACTCAGTGATATTGTTAGAAAATATTTCTTTTACTTTTAAAGTTGCGTCCAAGGCAAAAAAGTCCTACGTAATAAAATTTCTTTAAAACAGGAAAGGTTTGTACATTTTTACATTGCGTGCTTAGACTCGGAATAATTTACATGCAAATGAGATTCCTACAGCAATAGACATACTTTTAACTTTCACATAGAAAATACAAAATTCGCCATGTTTAAAAGCGCAAGAAAGCAAAGTTTAATTTATGCATACTAGAATAACGCATGTTACGATGACTTTCAATATTTTTAGCTATAGTATTTTTAAGATTTTTGTTTGTATACATCATCTGTGTTCTTGTTAATTAAATTAAACTGAACCGTTAAGACTACTCAAAAATTAATAAAGACTACTCATAAAATAATTTTAGTGACAATTACAATCCAAAGTTTAATTACAACTGTTAATGTTATAAAGAGTTAAAATCCACTATTAACTTTTTCAAATGTCCTATAGTAAATACTAAAGCGCAGTGAGTTCCTGCACAGGAAGGCAAAATTAAATTCTTAAAATTGTTCGGCTTTTAATTTTCACACCGTTTGTAAAAGAGAAAAAAGGTACAAATATGTACAAAGAACGAAGCGAAAATCAACGCAGACTGTATTTACTCAACTGTTGTAAACATACAATCCTTTTTGACGTCCGCCCCAGTACAAAACAGTGTCGTTCTTTTTGCACAGCCAACCACTTTCAATTTCACTCATTGTGAACTCTATTCAGAAGAATTTTCGCCGTAAAATTTATTTACAGTGCTTTAATCGAAGTGATCCGACACTTCGGAAGGGGACAGTAAAGATAAATACCACTATCTCGACTTAATGGCTTTCTGTCCTGTGTCTTAGAAGGGTGTCCGATCGCCGTCAGGTCAGCGAAACTTTGATTTGTCTTCGTTATTTCGACATATCTGTTGGCGCGTACAGAATTTTGATCCCCGTATTCAATTTAATGGACACTGCGGTTTCATTCGGTAATTGAATGGCAGTCATTTATCCTACCTTCGCCGTTGTTTTACATCCTTTGTTAATTTACTGAGGAATATCGAGTAAATCACTGTCACTAGTTTTCTGTCTCTTCTAAGGCGACTGACGGAAATTGGGCGTTTATAGCCGCTCGAAGAAAATGTATGAGGAAATTGTCACTTTTCACACTTGTTGCGTGTTGAGTCACATTTATAAAAAAATGTTTCTTTTATAAGGCATATTTGTAAGGTATGTAGATCTATTATGTTAGATATGATTTTTTTTTACGTCTTGTATCTGCTACCTCTTCGCCCATCACTGTAAAATTGTATCTTTGAAAAATGTACAAAGGATAACCCGTGACATCGTAGCATAGATATTATTAAATAAAATACTTCGTCCTTCTTTAATTTAGTGTTATGTCTATCGGTCAACGAAAGTAAATCCATTTTACAAGGCAAGAGGGTGCGATTATTGTGACGTCACAGTGAATAAATATTCCTAAAGCATAACATACTCAAATATTTAAAACGAGTACGCCGTCTCCATCGCGAGCGGGCTATTTCACACTACTTGTTTTCTCGCGAACAACATTTATACTCAAGACTTATGCGAGCCGTGTGCAGGGTGCATTTTTCTGGCTTCTATTATTCAACGACACAATGCAATATAGACTTTAATGTTTGACGGTTAAGGATGATATTCGTTTGGTAACGATAAAACAAATAAGTCACCGTCGTCACCTGAGCAAACGTAGCGGGGCCCCACAACAAGTTTATATCAATTTTCTACCGAGTGCGTCTGGATGGTGGAAAACACTTAACCGTGGATGTGAGCCTTTACATTCTTTTAGAATAAAACTGTTTTATTTCTTCACTTTGAGGAGGTAAATTAAAAGAATATGAGGCTCGCAGAGGAGACGCTAAAATGAGGTACATTTTTATTTTTGTCTGAGGTTGTATGTTTTAACGAACGCTCTATTAATGCCTCGCTAAATCAACTCTCGGAATAAAGTTTTATGAATAAGCAAGTGTTTGTGAATCTTTAATTTCCATTACCGAATTTGTTTACAATTAAACTTTTTGTTCATACTTTACACTGTGTGGTACTCTAGTGAACAACAGGTATGATGCTATAAAGACATTAACCAACGCAGAAATAACATTAAACTTCACAATAAAGTCCCTTATTCTAAGAAAATATGTACTTAAATTGCCACAAGATGACTCATTATAACAAATTGTTTGTACGTGTGGCTTATGTCTATTTTCTCATACATAACTGCTTAGCTAAGGTACCAACATACCTCATAGTTTACGACAGTCATATTACTATAAAGATAATATAGATTTGTAGATATGTATGTACTATCTCCAGTTATGACTTTGTTCATATTGATTGGATTCTCCTCTGTAGATAGAACGCACATAAACCAATTTGCTAAGTAAACAGTTTTGGCAAGCGTCTTGTAAACATAGGCGTATCTTAAGCTTACTTGTTTATTCAACGGATTATGTCGATGGGAAAGGAGTAAATTACGCTATTATAACTCTTATTTCGACTGAATTTAAGATCAATATTCATTTAACTTTCATCATAGAATATTTATTAGGAAAAATTTCGTTGTCTGCTAAAAAAATGTTTTCTTCTTTAGACAAAATTTATTTTGTAATCTCAAGGTCTTTGAGTATACATGTTATGTTTTGGTGTGGGTGTGTGCCTAAACAAACAAAAACGTAAAAGTAAGTGGCTGTATGCTTTAGACTTATTAGTATACATAATGTATTGTTGTATTTTACGATCATCCGTATGTGACGTAACACTTTCAGTACCTACATAACCAACGGTAAGGTTGGTTTCGAACTGTTGTATGTTAATGAGTAAAATTCTTGTCATGTGTAGAGGGCATACAAGCGAGACTGTTAAGAAAGAGACTTTCGACTTCGCCATCTCGAGATCATTGTTAATATTTATTTTGTGCGTTGGATTTAAATAGACGGTGCGAGGAATGATTTGTTCGAAAAATAATTTGATGACGTTAAATAAAGAAGAACGCAAAAAGAAGACAGGTGTTGTACTAAAGTAATTGGGATAAGGACAGTATGAACAGCTGAGTAGTATTATGTCAGGGTTACCACTTATTATTTTAGTCAAATTAGAATAAGGACCTACACCTGAAAACCTCGCATATATTTGTAATTCGTATACTTTTGGAACCCACACCTAAAAACCTCGCATGTGTAGGGGAGGTAGGGGAGGGATGGGCAGTCGGGAGACATGGGCACCCCCCTTTTATTCTGATCCTGTCATAGTTTTTTCTTTTTTCTTAATTTGGTAGTTTACTTTACCGTCTGGCAAAACTGTTCATCCATAGACTATCTGTTATTTCCGTCAGTTATCAAACACAAACACATTTGAAGATTATGCGCTCGTAAAAGTAAGTATTTTGTTGTGGATTCGGATCGTAATACAGAGAAAAGTAACGAAAGGTATGTGTATTTTTTATCATATATCTATTGTATATTTACTAACTAATAAATTAAACTAAAATTCACGTTTCAATACCTAAACAAAAAAAAAATGCCGGTAAATTGTGTTGAAAATGTGTACAGAGGGAGCAATGGGCATTCGGATGTGAGGGAGGTTTGGGCATGTCCAATGCTCTCTTCTTTATATTGCGTAAAGGAGGTCTTTTGAAAATTATAATTATCTGCTTTAATTAAACTATTTGAAATATTTTTAATTACAGAAAGAATCAAAAAGAAAGGTTTACGACGAGAAATTCCCAAAGATTTGATATTACGAGCCATAGAAGAGGTATAAAAGGATCAAAAATAACATCTGATAAATATAAATATAAGCCTTTTTAGGTTATAACTAGTTTAAGATAAGTCGTGATATATTTAAGATGTTTTTTTTGTTGTTATTACGTTTATTTTTGGAGTCTATTATAGATGTTAAGTGTTTTACAGGCCATGCCCAAGCCTCCCACAGGGTGTGCCCAATGCTCCCTACCATAGGGAGCCTTGGGCACTTTTGACTTAATTTTTCAATTACCTCCTAATTAGGAGACTGATTATTATTATAAGAAAGTTCTTTATAAGATATCTAGCCAAAAGTATGGAGCAATAGGAAGTGGCAATAAATGTTGATTATCTACAAAATCTGACTTTTTATGCATAAAATTGTGAAAAAGTGCCCATCCCTCCCCTACCTCCCTTACTTGCTTTATTATTATTTGTCCCAAAAAGGTTTTTTGTTTATCAAATAAACAAGTTGTCCTTGATTGGGGACGGATCGTTGGAAGGATCCTTGTTACAGTTTTTCATGTTTGTTCTGTAAACAAGAGTTAGGTGAGCGTTTTGCTTCGTTTTCGTGATGCCGCATTTTAACGAAGACTTTTGTGGCGATTATTATTTTGATGGGCCATAATAAATGTTGGTTGCGTTCCGTATAATTTAATGGCGTATTATTTGATCGAGGTTTTGTTAAAATATGTACGCATCAAACGTTTGATCCATAGAAGGATTTTGTTCTATATAATTTAAGTACGACTGCCTCGTTGGTCGAGCGATTTCCGTGTCGGGCAAAGTAATGCTGGGATTTTTTCTGACTTTCGAAAATTTTTCAGTGGTAGCACGGAGTCTGGAATTGTACCTAGTACAAATATGGCAATAAGCTCACGCCCTATTCAAAATGAAAGTGGGTGTACAAACATTGTATAGCGGCATTACGTGCCGTAATATGCAAGTCTGTCTATCCCTTCGGGGATAAAAGGCGTGACGTTGTTGTGTAATTTAAGTACTGAGGAACTTTGTACTCACCATTTACATTAAAGGTACTTTCTGACAATTAAAAGTAGCAAACTAATTAGCAACCTTTGACCATAATTCAGTCAAATTGAGACACTAATTTACTTTACTTAAAGTAGTATTTTATTTAAATCAAATCAAACTTTAAATAAGTTGCTACACACAAAGTAATCATTGTTTTAAATACAAGTACACGTGTCTCCTGTGTGTTAGTAAATTGATTGATCGACCTTTACAATTTAAATTGCCACCTATCACGTGTTTGTATGCAGTTGCACATGTGATGTACCAATAAACTCTATAACATTGGCCTTTTGTACTCAAACAATTTGTACTGGAACAATTCGTTTGACCGACATGTGGTACCAATACCAGACCATGGTGTCGATTAAATGGTTTGAAAGATCACAAATAAATTGTCGGTCGATGGTATGATTTGTGAAATATGTTTATTCAGTGTTTTCTTAGATTTGGTTTATCTACTGCCTCATCCGTCGAGTGGTCGCAAGTGTGACTGCCGGGCAAGCGGTATCGGATTCGATTCCCGGCTCAAGCAAAGTACTGCTAGGCATTTTGGAAAATTTCTCTGTTGTAACACGGATCTGAAATTGTGCCCAATATGGCAATAGGCTCACCCCCTATTATATGGGACTTATAACGTAAATGGTGAAAAGTGAGTGTACATTGTACAGTGGCATGCAGACTGCCTACCCCTTCGGGAGTAAAAAGGTATAACGTTACATTGTTTATCTAAGTTAGTATTTTATACGAAGTCAAAGATATAAAAAATGCTCGTCTAAAATAAAATATTCCAAATAAACAAAACCTCAAAACAAAATATCTCATCGCTCAAATAATAATTGCCTTGTTTTAAAACTTAAGCCTCTATTTTGAATCATAAACTTGAAAAACCCATACTCATATTACAGCAATGCGTTTTACGATCTATAATGTGTGTCATAAGGATACTTGTTGAACAAAAACTTTGCTAAAGCGGTTCAAATTATCGTCATTTACTTTTAATTTTACTAGCAACGTAGCGCTACTACTGAAATTGTCATTAAGTTTGGGGTTCGGGGAATGCAGAAATATCATTAAAATGGACGTAACGTTTTTGGTTGGAGTAAAATATTGTGAGAATAATGTTTTTGAATACGATTGCAATTGTATTTGGTAAATATTCTTACTGTGTATATCTAAACTCTAGACGTTTTTCCACATTCATTAAGTATATTTTTAAGGCGTTATTGCAATTAATTTTCCGTGAAATTGGCGTTCCATTGTCTCTGTCTAACCCCATGGGAGATAGACGTGAGGTGATGTGAAATAGAAATTTAAAATAAATCTCATATTCTTAAGAACAAAAACCTTTTAAAAGTTCGTTTTTATACACGACAACAAAAAAGAAAACAACGTATCATTAAAAACATACGAAACCCAATACCTTCAATTGATTTATGTTTCACTTCTGCATAGTGTCGTCCCGGCAACAATTATATGCAAGTGGCCGTTAAAGCAATTGAAACTTTTTGCGTCTGCTGCAGCCATATTTAAAAGTACCGTGTACAAAAGAGGTATGCAGGAAAACGATTACACTACCTTCCTATAGGGTTGTTCAATACGGCTCTTAGGTTTTGTATTTCAAAATAATATTCCACCCAAGCACTCATTAAGTGTAATTATAGAAACGAAGCCGTAAAAGTATAGAACAACTCCTCTATTTTAACCTCATTTACTCTAGGTATTATTAGGGTGTCGATTTCTTTCACAAAAAAACACTCCATTCAATCAAAATTAACAACTAACATATGACGTATTAAATAAACGTAAAGCTTTAGTTTGTTGCTTTCGGTTCCTAGAATTCACTTCACACATATCCGGCATAATTTAGACACTCATTTGGTTAGCACCATGCAAATTCGCAGAAGTCCATGACAGACACTAAATAACTAAAATATGATGTCATTTAAATGACCAAACTGGTATTTTATGACGTGTGGTTTTGGCAAAATAAATTTCCCATCGATTCGCATTGGTTTAAAGTTTTATATCTACCTATTTACAATCTTTATGACGATTCAATAAACTTATTTGAAGCGTAAAAAAGTCTTTTGCCGCGTAAATTGACAGCGTTAAACTCTTGGTGCCGAATGTCGTTGACATTTCAAAACTTTTTTTTTATCAACCCTAGCTCAGTCGGAAGCGAGGGAAACATACTCATAGTGCCAATTCTCCACGTGACGGTTCCCGGACGATTTCGATACGAGCTTTTTACTTAGCAAGTATGGAGATAATGCTCTTTCTATGTCCTTTTTTACACTGCGAAGTTGAGTGATTATTTTTGGGTTCGAAGTTGTGAGTGAAAATAAGTGCATTTTTATTTTTATAGCAGTAAAGGTTAGGTTAGCTATTTTAATTTCAACTACGTTATTATGTTGTGGAAACTAAACTATGCCTAACAGCAATGAAAAGTAATTATGAGTTTGTAAACTTCAGCTTTCCTCCGTTTCGTGAGCGAAACTTTGGAATCTGGGGCGGCGTTGTATGTGAAACTTCAAGTGTTGTTTAATATGCTCCATTTCTTTACAAGAACGAAGTTTTACAACACGTATATATATACATGACGTTGCAGATAGTCCCAAACAGCAGCAGCCTCAAAAACCAAACAATCAATTGCGAAAAAGCCTGGAATTAAGGCGACGGAACGCGACGGCATTTTCCAAAAAGGCGCAGTCTGCACTAGTTAACACGACGGGGCTGGATTACAACACGAAAATAAAAATATATTTTTCAGCAAACAGTTTCGAGCAATTTAGCAACCGTGTCGTCGACTCGCCGTGCTGGGCAATTTCACCAATTCCCTTTTCTATGTTGGCCCTTCGTAACAAGCGAACGTTAATTGAAAACGGAATTTTTCCCACCTAATCCGACTCTGCCCGTTTAATCGGTAGATCTTAATACATAGTGTTAGGTGTAGTAATTGAATTCTATTGATTAATTTCCTCTGAAATTTCGTTAAGGAGAAACTTAATAGTACCTACCTATCTTTTTAATGAAACTTCCCCGACATTTAGTAATTATTTTGTGATTGTTTTGCAAACCGTTTGAATCGGATCATTTGAAACCAATCAAAACAATTGAAGATCATATGCACTGAATGCGTTTATTGAAAAGTTACAAACATGATGCTTAATTAATTACTACACATCTATAAAATACATGTGTCAAAAGTACCAGGGATAAACATTATTAAAATAAAAAGTTTCCTAGGAAATGGTTAACATGAAATAGAAATTGTATTTGATTATAATTTTAGAATCTAACGCTAACCTGTAACGAACGAAAGTGGTCGAAAATATTAATAAAAATATTAATCTGTACCCTTAGTACGAGTTTGCTTTACTTTGAACGAAAATGAAACGAGACCGCGTTCGGCGCTCTGATTGGCCGGCGCAAAAGAATCAACCAATGAAAGAGCCGAACGCGGTCTCGTTTCGTTTTCGTTTAACGTAAAGCAAACTCTACTGTACTGTATGTGTTTCAACGAGACTACATCCTCGTACTTGAAACCCGAAAGTACTTAAGTACTCGAGTCCGCCCGTTTTATTGCTACTAACAAAATCATTCAATCGAATAATTCGGAGATGAGTTCGCCGTATTTCTGCGAGCTTTAACAGAAGTTAACAACAACTTTCTCGGTATCTATAGAGGTGTACTTAGAATTAGTAGTAATCATTTACATAACATTGTTTTTGTTATGATCAATATTATGTTTCATAGAAATTGGATGATCAAGTAAATTATACGCTTCCTGCAGTCGGGTGAAAAGCCAGTGATTTTAAAGTTCTTTTCTATGTTCGATGAAAACGTTTGTCTGACTGTCGACTGAAAGCTGTTAAAGACAAATCCATTACTAACGCTGGTCACTGGTGCTCTTCATGACGTTTAACATGTTAAGTAAGTAGTGTCTATCTTTGGATAGGGTAAATTATTCCCTTATGTTCGGAGAAAAAGTTAAAGACGAACTAAATTTTAAAAGTCATTAATCTTACATCTTGATCATGTTTCACATCACAATGTCATGTTTAAAAGTTAGCCGGATGAAGTACGACTGTCATCAGTCCTATTTTTAATACATAAACAAGATGTCTCTATACTATAAAACGTAGGGTTCAGATAATCCATTACTACATTCCCATTTCATTCAAATTAATAATGTTTACTAGTAAGTACCATTCCCAATGCACCATTCAAGTGTGGTGTACGTAGCGCCCCTCGTGTAGGGTGTCTCATATTCTGTAATGGACATTGTTGAGTAACCATTGACCCTGCCATGTATGGGGGATGGGATAGGCTCACTTGATGACTAAGCGGGATTGATGTATTTATGGTAGATTTATTATTTATAGGCTGTTTTTTGACACGCCATTGTTTGGAAAGTGATAAAAAAAGCAAGATGTTTTTTTTTCTTTGCGCCAATGAAAAGGGTTTGTTGCTAGGTTTATATTGGCAGTCCGTCAATTGAGAAACTCACACACATCAGCAGCATATAAGGTATTTTTACTGTTGACCAAAGGCCTCATCTCACATAGAAAAGATTTGAGCATTAATCATCTCGCTTGTTCAATGCGGGTTGGCGAGTTGAGAACTATTTATATGTGTCTATATATGTACAAATATTAGTTTTATTGCGTCTCTGATATTGTATAAGGTTGTAGGATTCTGAACGACGACCGGTGACCACAAGACGGCCTTCTTTCTTGCTATCTGTTGATAGCAAACAGTTAAAATTGATTGGTTTTAGGTAATCAATCGGATTAACGTCGCTTATGAGGAAATATGACTCAATATCAAAGTCAACACTATATCTATGAGTCAGTGAATCAAAGTCCATATAATCTTTTTCACTTATAATAAAATCAAATAGATTACTTTACTAATCAAAATCACTAACATCCTTCCTAAGGCCACGCGGCCTTCACACGACTACTCATTAACCACACCGATAACGCAATTCCGTTCCAAATCATTACTCAGAGATAAAGTTACCCAAAAAGTATAAATTAGTAACTAATACGTATACTTTAAACTTCTAAATAAAGTCTATCGGTATAGATTACTAATAAAGTTCAAAATTCAAATATATTAAAATACTATAAAACTCTATAGGTATAAATTCACTTAATAAAACTATAATAAAATATATACTCTAAAGTTTAAAGTACAAAGTTGGTAATCCAAAATCAAGGATGTAAACTCATGATAATGATGTTAATCAAGGCCCACTATGGAACTGACTGGCAGATGTAATACGATTACCAGTTGAGTAGCGTCTAGACAGACTCAATTAGTTACTAGGCTATTATGTAATGCAGTCAGGAGAGGCAACCGTTGGTATAAGTAAACTTAATCCAGGTAAAGAGGTTAGGAAATAGAGTTTCCGAAAATAACTGTTATTTTAGGGAGGTGTTGTGGGTTTGTTATTGTAAGACGTTTTTGTGTGTTAAGATATACCTAATTAAATAATGTTTATAAGGTTTGGTCATTTGAAGGTATCGCTTCGAGTATGCCCGATTTGTTTCAAGCAAAATTGGAGCCCTAAATCATGAGCTCTGTACGTTTATGATCAATTTTTTAACTTTTAGTGGCATGTTGTGGTAGGTATTCTACAAGTTGTTATGTAATATTTTTTTAATATACTTTATTTAAATTAAAAACATGTATCATCTGCGTTCGATCTTCAAACATTTAATAATTTAACAGGTGTTTTTAATGTTATAAGCAAATATATTCGATCACAAAATAAACATCAGTAGTCTATCTACACAATCATGTTGATCGAATTATTTTTAACGTTTTGAAACACATTTAAAGAACATTCATGATCTTGCCAAAAGTTTTAAAATACTTTTTGGTGATTTAACTTCATCCTCCGATCGACAAAAAATATTTAACGTGCAATGAAAAAAGAATTTCATTTAGACGTTTAAGTACCAAAGTGATTTTGAATGGAATAACTTGGAACAAGGAGCATTGTTGGCATAGAAAACGTAAATTCAAACAATTCAAAAGTTCGAGCTACTTAGAGACTCGTGAAGTTACCGAAATGAGTTTTCGGAGTACGGAATTCGGTATCTGTGGATATGACACAAAATACTCGAGGAACATTCATCAAAAAACGTTGTCAAAGAGTAAGCACCACAGATGTGACTGTTCTTGATGACGTAGCGTTTGTCAAAGTGTGCTCAAACACCCCGCTTCTTTGTTAGCCGACACGTTGTTTTCGCGCTTCGCAATAATCTACGGCTCTACAAACTTGGCACAATATACTCCGCTCTGATTGTTGACTTACTGTTGTTTATGTGTTTGTTCTTTGATTGTTTAATCATTTAAATAACTTGGTAAGAGCTTTTAAATTTGAATTTCCATGTTTATATACAAGGTTTTTGTATACTGCATAATTCTGTGGACTCTGTGGTCAAACGCGAAGAGGAATCTGAATCTGGATTAGTGTTGTTACACAGAATTTTATTTTGGAATAATGTAAATGTTTATTTTAAGAATCACACCTATAGCCGATGACTTACGGTTACTCATATGACACGGCTATACATATTTCTTTACTAAAAAAACTGTGACATTATTTTGGCACAAAACAAATGGAGCAAATTCAAGCACGTAGATCGTAAATCATGCGAATTAATTGTACCTGTATAATGGCCTTGGGGCATTGAACATTTAGTTAGGAGCTGCCGTGTTTGACAGGGATTAATTTGGTTACGTACTTATTATTATGAATTATAAATAGAAAGCTTTGTGGTATTGTAACTATACCAGATTTCATATTTACTTTGGTCTTTGTACTCACAGAGAGAATAGAGGCTAAGAATAAGGTAGATGACTAATTCTTATTTTAATGTCCGTCTTATAAATTATTTTAAAACATTAGTCACGTATTTTTTTATTTTTTTACGGATACAATATGTTTTCGAATATAATTTTATGACGAAAATCACGAGAAGTCACTTATTTATTCCTTTACTACTAATTAAAAAAAATACGTAACTGACGGATTAAATAGTGTATACCCCGTCATCATCCCTGCTATTCAACTGCGAAGTAACAACAGAACTGTCACAAACGTGTGAAAGAGATAAAGTGAATTTTTCTTTTTACTATGGTCTGGAAACCTCAAAAAAGAAACAAGTTTTAGTTACACAGTCACAGTGCTTTACAAAGTTATCTATCGATGTCGGTACAATTGAGTCCCTAGGACTGTGATTTCATTTATATCAGATTTACACTGAATGAAAATCAATTGTGGTGTATATTTGGCACCCAAAATATTCACGCAGCCATTCCGATCCCCAAAATGGTCCTCATTACCATAAATATTTCTCCTTCCGAAATCAATAAACAAACCAACATCCTTTACATTTTATACCTATACGAAATCGGTCTTCAATGAAAACATGTTTAGGTTATGTTTACAATAAAACTCTTGAACATCCCTAATTTTAAGCACCGACGCTACACACACATTTGCTGACAAACAGCGAAGGGTTAACAGTCTGCTGCGTAACAGAGGGTGTTCGCAAAAGGTACATCATATGCAGGGTTAATAAAAAAAAGTACGCAAGCGAACGCAGGTGATGTTTTCTAAAGCGAAAGGGAAGTTTTATTTTCTTTTTCTTGCTTACTCGTAATATGTATTGAATAAAAGCATGCGTGTCAAGTATATTTTTTTTATTGAATCTCGTTTTGTTTAGTACAGAACGTGGGTTTGGTTTTAGAGACCCACTCTCGTACTTTCGTATGTGTGGAATTAAAGGGTGACTTTTTAGTTTTAAAATAAACGGTATTTTTCGTTATTTCCAGTATAGTGTTGTTTTTTTTTTACTTTTGCAAATGTCGAGCTAGTTGACAAGGCTAATAGAAGTTAAATTTCCACTGTTTTAAATGTTGTTTTCTGAACAGTTTAATATTATTGTATCTTAGTCTTTCCAGTAAATAACGTCGCTAAATAGAAACAGAACTCTGAATTTATTAGTTGCGCCTGTCAAGTAAGGTGGTCTTAGTACCCGTGACAATTTAAATACCAGTAACTAGCAGATTGTCTTTGCAAATTCTGTATTCGAAATACTCTAGATAATTACAGTTATCATTTAAAAGAAAATTTATCATTAAATGATAATGCAAATAGATAGTATTTCGTTTTATAAAGTGCCAGTGTATTCATAAGATGTTACGACAATTAGTGATATCTATCATTTATTAAGTGTATTTATTTAAAATACAATTATCAATATCAGGTTTATCAGTACACGTGCCAATGTAATCGTAATCTTCCTTTCCTTATCTGTACTTATATAATCTTTTGTCAGTTATGAACATAAATATGTATCATATCATTCATCAAAATGTACCGAATGAAGTGAGCAGTTTCATTCTTTAAAAAACGACTGAATGAATTACCAAATTGAATGAATCACCGAAACTAATATAATATGGTTTTAATGTTTGTGACAATTCTATAAGAAATTTATGAAGAAGTATGTATGTATTAAAAGACATTTAGCCTTAATATTGCTTAGATTTTATTCTTGGACTGCACGAATAGTTCTACTAGTTTCGAGTCACGGAGAGACTCTTCATCATTAGACACGGTGAAATGTCCCTCTATGACTCGAAACTAGTAGAGCGTTTTTCCATTAACTTACGTCAGTATTTATTATATATTACTATTAATCGGTATACCGATAATTATTATAAAAAAATACACGAATAGTTTTTAAATCAAAACTGGAAAAGTTGGCATTATATTGAACATGTCCCTTCGCATAACCTTTCAGAGCTTAAAAGACGTGAAGTTATATTATGTAATGTTTATGATTGATTCCACTCATCAGTTTCATCACTGTACAAAATAAAACTTCATTTTTCACGTCGATGGATAGCAACTACAGAAGGGCCTCAGTTTTCCGACGTTCAGATAAATGTGCCGATAGCTCCCTTGTTGATGAATGCACGCCATGATCACTTTCGTAGTAGGGTTGCTATGGATTTTACGGAAATATGAGATACTTGATAAGGTAATAGCAAGCAAACAAAATAATTTTATTGCTCAGAAAAGTTACCTAAAAGTCGCCTAAGAATTTTTTAAGTGTGGATCTAGAGCTTAGCAAACGAAATTACCACTACTTGTCACAGTTCTTTGCAGTTTCTCGTTTATTCCTAAATTAAAAAGGTATTATGTTATAAAATCTTAGCAAAACATAAAAATCATGTTAAAATCTCAATAACAATTTTGTTGAGTAGCATTTACTAATTATTATGATACCAAAAACAATTGCGTTGAATTAACTTAAACTTATTATCGTCGTGAATATGTATGACTTTTATTAATATGTACATATAATTGGCGGTCTTTTTATATAAAATGTATAAAATCAGAACTCTGCAACATTGTGGCCACAACCAGCTGATGCTGCATTAACTAATTAACGCGCAATCAATTACGTTATCCAGTGTCTGGCGGAAAGCCAATAAAAATCTAGGACGAACTAAGACTTATCGGTGGATTTTTTAACTTATTTTCTTATAAAGTAGGTCTCATTTTACAATAATGGGATTTTATTAGGTCTACTTTTTAAGGCTTTATTTTTTTAAATGTTGATGCATAAATGACTTTTAGAAATGTCACCGTTTTGCGTTTTTTTTTTAGATGCTTAAATGACATTCACTTTTACATGCATAAAAATGTTAGATCACAAGTTATTGTTGTTATTCAAAAGTTATACAGATAATAAAATAGTTTACGTTGAAACTAGGTTTAATCATAATGAATCATAATCACATACTTATATGAAAAGATCACAAATGACAAAATTTATAAATTACTCATCTCGATTATTCTATTCACTCTTTAGATTTCCTCACAAAATTCAAGGTAAAAAGCACACTATTCATTGCAATAGTGAACCCTCGGAAAGCGATGTTTATGGGAAGTATAAAGCCACCATACTTTAAGTCGATGCTATCATAGAGATAATTTATCACAGTTTTATCATAAGGTTTTTTCCTTCGACTAAGTGTTGGGGTAAATGGGAGTAAGTGGCGGTGATATATTATCTCTAGATGCTACTTATACATCTATTTATCATACTTTATTTCTATGGCTATGTATCCGTTGGAACATTAGGTAAAGTATCTGCTATATGTTTCCGTAAAGATCATCAACATAAACGATCTTTTACATTTTAACAGTTTATAACAAAAGTGTGCGTCTTGGTGGTTTTTCATGAACTTGAAGAGTTTTGTTGTTCAAATATGAATACTTGACGAAGTAAATTATTGAAAAAACCAATTATTTTACTGTTAGAGAATGCCCGGCATCAAGTCCGCCATCGTATATCATAATATACAGAAGTGTAAATAAATAAAAATATTTTAATAGGCATACTTTTACAAGAGAGAATATGTGCGAAAGAGATCTTAAGTTAAATGATAGGGACAGAACTACCTCAATATACTCTTTCTTGTAATAAGAGTCATATTTAAATTGATATAGGTACTTGAGATATTATGTCGTCAAAATGTCTGTATCGCAAGGTTAAACGAGTCGAGTCAGATTATTTTGCCGATATCTGATAAATCATAGCTCAACGTTCAGCCCAATCGAGTAAGAAATACGATATGTACCTACTAAAATTCTTTATATGGAGGTGACACATTTTGTTGTTACTGTAATATTATTTTCTAGAATAAAATCGAATCAGTTTTCGAAACTATGTAGGTATCATCTTGTTGTCGTTTGTCGTGTCATATGTCGTGGCCCGAGGTTTAATACGCCTGCTTCTCATGCGTGAAAGTGCAGGTTCGAAATCTACTAACGGCAAGAGTAAGCGTGGTGATTAATGCTAAAACCTTCTCTGTGTGAGAAAAGGCCTTTGAGCAGCAGTTATAGGCTGTTGATAATGATCATCATTTTGTTGTCATTAAGTTCACTCATACATACATTGATGTGCTACTAGATATATACTAGTTTGGAGCCCTTGAGTCTTGACGAAGGTATCTTAAACAGGACCTTCTTTTACAGCCTGTATAAAATTGTATTACTTGAATTGCTATTTCATCACTTTATCAAAAATATTTGAATATTCATTGCAAAATACCTACATTATATAATAACACACCTGTTTAATATATTGATGGTATCATCCAATGTAATAGATAGTAAGTCTAGTATTATAAAAGAGCTCCGATAAGACGTTCCACTTGTATGTTTTTAATACACCTGGAAAGTAAATGAAATTTATTTTGGATTGAATTAATCTCAAGCAGTTTTTGTACTAGTCTCCAGACTTGTCAACTCGTGAGACATACATATGTAGGTAATCATCGAAAGAAACTTTAGTTTAAAATAATATAAAGGACTTACTCACAGACCTAAAACATTCGACGACTCGTTATTTCAATTTTTCCATACACTAAATCTAACTTAATGTATTCGACAAAAACGAACCAATAAAATACACTGGCCACAATAAAAAATCAATCGTATTCTCCATTCGAATAAAAGCAGGTTCACGGTTGAATCCGCACTTATTATTTACATTCAATCGCTACATTTAAATGGTAATGAGAAAAGCTACAGTCTGGTGGAAGTGCCCTTCCGACTGTCACCAGGTTTTAAATGTAATACATATTTTAAATTCAATGCGAATCGATTACATTGTTACCGATTATTCGATTGAATGGAACCGATTTTTGAGTCATTCTTTTTATTCAAATCAAATTGTATTTATATCAAAAGTCAGTCTTTATTTCACCGCTAATTAAGGAAATAATTGGAATTCCTAAGTAGATTATTGACTAAGGAGACGATAAAAAATGGATTTTCCGGCGCAAACATTGTTGAAATTCTTTTCAAATAATCTATTCACAATTTTAATATAAAACGTTTTCAAATAAGATTATAGTCTGTAAAAGTAAATTGTCTATTTATAAAAATACAGAAATGTTATCGAGAATATTCGTTATTCATTCCAATGTTCAGGCCAATCTCACTGCGATTCTTTAGGGAATCTCAAGTATTCGAAGTCCGGCAAGGTCCAAGATTTCCATCCGGAATTAACTTGAATTTCTCGAAGTCTAGCTCCAAAAGTTCGGTCTAGACTTGTGAACAATGATCGAAGGTTTATTTTGTTGGAAATTTTATCCGAACCTCTATCAATCGAATCATATTTCGACTTCGAGACAGAAAATATCGGCTGCCTTAACTAAGTTTATTTCAGTTTGATTTATTTTGTTGAAGTTATCTTTATTTGGTTTTAATATTAAGTATCTCGGAGAATTTAAGCACAGGTCGTGTCTACTGTTGAAAATATGTAGACCTAAAATATGATACACGATCTCCGACTTGAAGAAACCGATGCCGTATTCGTATCCTTTCAAAACGTTGGATTCAAATTCCATATTCTCATCAATGATACCAAATAATACACCAATAAATGACCAAAAACTTAACAAATATCTACAATACATCAAGCTCAAACAAATTCCTCTTCCAATATACCAGAAAAGAATTTACAAAACACTATCACGTAGGAAACAGATCCCTCTGCACCGCGCGCACTACATAAGGAGAGATCCATCAACTGGCAAGGGAATGCAACAAAGAGTTCATTCTTATCTCCTCAGTACATTGTGCATCTGCAATACAGAGGCGGAATTAAAAAACCATCCTTGGATACTCGGAATTCCCTGAAGGGTTCTCGATGTCTGAGGTCAGAGAAAGGGCGGTGGCGATTGAATGTGGTCAATGCGGGATGGGGGGCCGGACATTTACTACAGTTGAGAGTCTCTCGCTACGATTAACTACAATTCTGTTTGTATCCTGCAAATGAAAAGGCTGACGGAGATTGATAGTTCGTTGAATCCTTTCTTTTGTTTTAGTCTGACAGTTGAGCGGTTTGCTATTGTTTTCGTGATTGGAAGGGAATTATTTGTTGCGTTTAGACTTTTTCTTTGTTTTTTAATTTGCAATCTACAATATTAAACCTATAGCTTGAAACAGATTGAAATAGTTGTTCGAGTCTTAAGATTATTTCCTAGATTTGATAGAAGTTACTTGTAAGACTAAAGAGATTATTTTCTCATAATTTAAAGCACGATTGTACCTTGTATATCGACATAACGTGCCGTAATGTGCAGACAGAAGTGCACCCTTCGGGATAAAAGGCGTGACGTTGACTTTGCGATTAACGCTTAGTTCAACGTTATGCATTGTATATAATTGTAACGTGTTAAATCTAGTGAATAAGACTTTGGTGTATCTTTAAATAAATAAATATCATTTACTACTTGCACTTTCTTCACGTGTTATTTAATAATATGAAGGAATGAAGTTTTCCGCATGAGAAGGAAGCAAAAAATATGAAGAATGAATCACTCATTATCAGATTCATTCACTTACACTATGAATTGGATTACAGTGTTACAGATAACAGATTGACTTATTCCGTTGTAATTTCTCAGAATGATAAAATAATTTTAGCAATATTTTCCTGAATATTCCAAGGATTTTGTTCAGTTAATTGATAAGGACGTTTTATCAATGAACCAATCATATAGGTAGATACGGTGAGCTGGGATTTCGGAGGCGACTATTAAGCCTATAGGGAAAACCTTGGTAAAAATAGTTTTTACTTATACGTACCGAAGTGTTTGTACTTTGACGGTTGCTGATGTTAGGTGTCGTTTTATTTCTCGTGCGTAGGTACAGAGAGGAGTAGAAGGAGGGTAGGGAGGCCTTTGCCCTGCAGTGGGACGATCATGGCTGAAATCTAAATCTATTCGTAGGTACATCGTGTCGCATTCCGCGCGCGCCTCAAGGAGCTGTAGGGCTGATGCCCGATCCGATGCCGCGGACAACTTAACGGGTTACCGGGGCTCTGGCTCAAAGCAGGAGAAGGAACGGGGTGGTTTTTAGTCAGTAAGAGTCTGACACTCCTTCTCGCCTCGCCAAAGTGAGAGAACGACGATTCCCATTGGACAACTTTCCCGCTTAAAAAAAAGCTTAATCAAACTCAAAAGAATATACGAAACAGAACCTTAAGTATATGATCAAAGAGACAGTAATAACATAACATACGTTAAGTAAGAACCAAAAAAGGTTTTAGCATTCCAATGGTAAGGGGTCGCATTAATTCAAAGGGCACGTCTCGTTTCCGACTGTGAACATTGTCGAAATGTTAATTTACCGGAAATTAAAGTTGTTTCAACTTGTTACCCTTTTGGACATGACTCTTTTGCTACCTATATTTATCTGTATTGAGTATATCCTAGAGTCGTGAGTTAAATGTTTTTTTTTTAAATGGCGAAGATTTTTGCACGAGTTTTTTTTTTGCGGAAATTGAGCTTTTTAGTGTCTGATTAATGTGTATCTCAGTTTGTTTTTTTATAATTTCGGGATAGCTGATTTTTAAAGTTATTGGGAAGTTTATTTTTTGGTTTTAGGTTATTTGCTTTTTTGGCTAAAAAGTATTTTGTGATTCATGGAGTATATTTTTCTCCGCAGGATTCTTCCACAATTATAGGTATTATATACAGTACTAGCGGACCCGACAGACGTTGTCCTGTCTACACGTCTTTAATTTGAAAATTTTCAACTTTTTTTAATACTCGTAAGCTAAAACATTCTGGACCATTTTGATGAAAATTATTATTCAAATGTTATGACAATATCTAACGTCATTAATATTTGACACTGCGATGGTAGCGCCGTCTGTCCGATCCAATGTAAAACATTCCAAAATCAACAACTACTAATAAATTAAAAATTATTTAAAAAAACATTGTCCAGCGGACAATATTGTGAATCTAAACCATTCTCAGATCCCCTTGAACACACACAAAAAATTTCATCATAATCGGTCCAGTCGTTTAAAAGAAGTTCAGTGACATACACACTTACAGAAGAATTATATATATAAAGATACATACCAATTCAAATTAAGGTTACATTTTCTCCACTCGTCATAAAATAAATTGCATTGTGTTGTAAATAGGCAAACAATTCTATTTTAAAACTAAACCAACTGTGAGTTGTTATTCCAATAGAAAACAATAAAAAAGAAAAACAAAATCGAATCGCCTGCACGCAATTCCACGAATTCATCTAACTTTTTCCCCGTTATGAATTAATAGTGCCTATGTACCTATACAGCAACACACCAAGCAATATATTCCAGTTTATCACGACCTCGCTTTGTATGATCTTTTCACACATTCAACGGTCAATTTATAATAGTTGATAATAGCTTGATTTTCTAACCTATTTTAATGCATATATAATTGTGAATTGTTTCTTGTTTCGTTATCAAACGTAGGTATACTGTAAGGTGTCTAAAAATAATACGTTTTTATTTTTTTTTTATTAGAGAATATCATCTAATGACTTCTCCCGCCTTGGGCGAGGTGAGAGAGAGTGTCAGCCTCTTACTGACTGAAAACCACCCCATTCCTACTCCTGCTTTTGGAGCCGGAGCCCCGGTAAACCCGCTAGGTCGTCCGCAGCTCCGGTGTGGGTATAAAAAGAATATTTAAAGTACCTGTTTCATGTAGATTATCTCATATTTTATCACGTATGGTGCGATTTTTAATTGCGTCAACTCTTATCAACTATAAAATCGAGCCGGCACAAGCGAGTGATTATGATATAATTTACAATCGTATGCATCATTCTTAGTTTAGTTACTAACGTGATTATTGATTACATGTTGGGAACTTGATTTCCGGATTGAAAATATAAATATCATGTTATTTTCGGGCTGTTTTTCTTTATTTTTATGACTCTTTTGCTAATCTGTCGATAGCTGGTCGCAGTTTTAAAATATGAAATAGTTTTGTTTCAATTCTCTTGCTTATTTTTTTTTTGCATACTTAGGTTTACTATGAGATTAATCTGTAATCACATGACAATTTTGTTATAACTTTCGTGAGACATACTAAATTAATTATTATGTTATCGCTTTACTAACGTAATTATTTGACGAGCAACTCGACTAGTTTTAAAACATGCTAGAGGCTCACATTCATGAGCAGCATACACATGGCATTCATCCAGCATGGCTTTAAACTATTAGGTTCCTCGGCACGTCAATAAGCCGATAGAATAATAATCACACATGACAACTGAAGAGTTGAATTATATTTCTTTATATTTATTATTTCTTTGTAACATGTTCTGATAATGATAACTATGTACTTATACTGTGTTAGCTAGAAGTTTCATGAAAATAAGCCCACTTTTCTTTAGATATAGACAGGATGTGTTCGCGAACATTTAGGCTTAATATAGTAATCTAATTATAATATAATTACCTCCGGTCTATTTATAATTACTATTCAGAGAATATTCGACAATCATTCATACTTCACGAATGATTCTGATTGCTTAATTGTAATTAAGGAATAAGATAATCGTTTTTGATATCTGAACAGGATATCAAACATAAGGCCATGAATTTATATTTGTGTTTATTAAGTGTGTGTCATTAATAAATACGAATTTTGTAATATTACTAAAAGTGTATTTAAAAACTATAAAATGCTGAAACGTAAACACGTTTTCGTAAACATGATTGATGATTACACAATTGTACATAGGTATTTTCATTTCAATCCGGGACTGTAACGGCTAAAACAAAAACCTTGTACCTACATATTTTTCAACAAATTACGAGTACGAACTCTGTCCAAATAAATACATTTCACGTATCAAAACCAATAGACTATGGACAATCCAATACACGGCACAAATCAGTATGAACTACGCCGCCATGTTAATTTTCCAAACGAGTATTTACACACCATACACAAACTAAAGGGCCTAGTTCGAGTACATTTTTACCGTAACGCTATCAAAACGTTACCGCGCTTAGCCCTCTGATTGGCCGCTCCAAGTAAACCAACCAATCAGAGGTCTAAACACGGTATCGTTTTAAAAAACACGCACTAGGCCCTCAAATCGATGCTACAATTTCATTATTAATACCATGGTCCATGGTACAGGATTAATCCATTTGTCCCATTATTAAATCATGATTGTGACGATATTTGTAGACCAAAACATGTAATTAAATGGGCTATCCTTGTTTTGCGGTTTCTGATAGTGCACCGGAGATAATGTAGGCCCAGCCTGTGGTCATGCTTGTGTCTAGGGTGCAGGGGTTGGGGGCGGGGCTAATGGTTTTTATGAGAGCAATTGTCTGGTTGTAATAATCGTGTTTAGTGCTTGTTTCTATTGTTTTGTATGTAGTTTGGTAATGAGGGGACAGTACTAAGTTTTCTAGAATATTTATTTTAATTTGTTGTGGCGTTTTGATTAAAAAGTTTTGCGTTTACCTTAATGTCTTATGCTTTTTCTGATAGACCTAAAGGGGTTTTTACTTATTACCTTTGTTGTTTTTTTAGTGGCGATGGAAACCTTCCAAAAGGTGCCTAGGTTTTTGGGGAGCAAAACTATTGCGTGTGGGATTTTTACCTCACCAAAACCGCACTATGGCACAAGACTAAATATTTTAAAATTTATTATTTGAGATAATTTTTAATCGGTTTATTTTCTTTTATCTCCATATCTGTGGGTCTTTAAAGGATTACCGGGTATACACACCCACATTTTTAGCTCATTAGCAAACTAAATTGACAGCAATCAATAATGTATTGTTTTACTATCTATTTATCTATCTGTATATCAGTATCTAGAGATAACTACCTAATCAATAATCTGACGGGTGACCCCCGGGCCGATAGTGCATGTGTCAGCTTTATCTTATCGGTTCACTAATTCACAATAGTTTGCAACTTGTATTGTTTGGTTGAATTAGTTTGGACATGGCGTTACTAAATTCTAAAACCAACAATGTATCTTTAGGATGAAATTAGTGTGTTTAGGAGATCTAAAATTGGATAAAAATATTTTCTAGTAGAAAGTTTATTTGAATATAGTGTAAATCCTTCGGATTTAAATTAATTTATGTAAAGCGTATTAACATTGCGTGTCGTAATGAGCACCTCTGCCTACCCCTTCGGGGATAAAAGGCCTGACGTTGCGTATTAATTAAAGGCAACCTCAAATTGGTTAGTTCCTGTTAGATTTCTTTAGTTTTAGTATGATAACTTCGTCAGACTGAGTCCACATTTTTTTTTACATAAATCAAAAATATTATATGGTATTTTTGACATTTTAGATGTTAAAAAAGCTAGCTATCAGTAGAGTAATTTCCAGACTGAAATGAAAATGGCGATAAAAAGAGTACGTGCAACTCGCGCGACATGTCAGCTGTCAAAAGTGCTTTAGATAAAAATCCTGGATTTTAAATCAATATTGGTACAGATATTAGATAACAGCTTACACCATATACTTTTTTTTAAAAGTAGTGAAATTGTGTAATTTGCGGTGAGCCTATACTTTTAATAGCTTTGTTATCTAGAGATAATTTTGTCACTGACGAACTTTCTAGTGTCATTAGTTTATACCAGTAACTGGTTTTTTTTTAAGCAGTAGCATTTTAGAATTGGTACAATATTGGTTTGTACCAATTATTGTGAAACGATTTATTCACGTAAATATTCTGAGAAAAGCTCTTCTAGTTTCAAATGAAGCAAGGACTCTTCATCATGAGCAGCGTGCGCAGACGCGGCGACGTCACGCAACCTATTAGTTTTTAATTAATTTAGTACTAAATGTTTTATCTTGTTGCTGTCTAAAAATAATTTTATTGGATGCCTGGTTTTATAAGTAGCATAACACCAAGTTATCAATTTATTTCCCTTTGTTGTCCCATAACACATGTTTAAATGGCAGCTGGAAAGATGATCAGGATGGAATTAATTATGTGTAGTAGATAATAAGCTATGATAGCCAAGATATTAAAGGTGCAACTTTATACACCTGCCTATGACACATAGTGCATACTTAAAAGAAAAGGTCACTGTAATAAAGTATTTATCTTGCAAATTATTAGGTATACAGTTAAGTGGTGGATTATCATAAACATTGCAATATTTATGGTTGTTGATATTCTTTTCAGATACAGCCATTGATGTGATAGACTTTGTATATGACGGCATAATTGTAAGACTGTTTTGATGTGTAATCAGAAAGCAGATACAGTTTTCTTCAATTTTTATAATAACTATCGTGAGACATACTATATTAACTAAAAATCACGGTTTACTCACGTAAATTAATGGAGAAAAGCTCTACTAGTTTCGAGTCAAAGAAGGACTCTTCATCAGCGTGCGCAGACGCGGTGAGCAAACCGTTATTTTTAGTCAATTTAGTCTTCTTCAAAAGTAAGTTTCGGCCATTTATCTTGCATTGGTAAATTGTAATCTTATCAACAAGAGAAGATATTTTACAAAATGAAAATGTATTCACCTCAGAATTAAACTAATCTACTTCTACAGACAAAATCCAAATGCAAATTAGACCACAAACAAAGCAACTAGAACGAACAATTCTCTACAAATGAAGTTGACGTCTAAACCTTGAGAGCTAATATAACTCCAGCGGTACCACCCTTTCGGAGTTCCTACTAACTAGAGACTACGGTAACATGTGGTATTAATCGATTCAGAGCTTCCAATATGTATTATACATAGATATATGTACATATAGGTAGTTAATCGACGTCCTCTGCCTCTAGTTAAACTTTCATATGCTAGATAGGCTGTCCAATGTGTGGTCCAAGAATGGATACGTTAAATATTGTTGTTTATTTATTGGGGTAGGTTTTTAGTGGATTAAATTCAGCGGAGGTTTTAGTTTTTATCAATCAATTATTTATTACTAGAAGTAATAAAACTGTGTTTCAAAAAACTTCAATAAATCAAAAACTAAAAACAAACAAAAGGTAAAAAGCAAAAAGTAACTGTAATTAGAACTGATAGGTTACCCACCCACTGATAGGATAGTAGTCGGTACCATAACCTCCTCCACTTTTTTTGAAGTCGGTAAAAATGTCATAAAAAGGAAAGTAAGCGTAATGATTTGAGCCTACTATTTATAGGTTTATTCTAATGATAAAAGGTCAAAAGTGTGTTGTATAAAAGTTTTTACAACCATTGGTTACAGACTTCATGTTATTATCTACCGACAATTTCAAGATCCAAAACCCAATAATAGTCTATCTGACTCTCAGATTGAACCTGACATCTTAAGTCTTGCAATCTGACATTCGATTCCACTAGCAATGCAGTTAGAAATAGCTACTGTAATAAATATTATTAACTCCGTCTTGTATTAACTTTATGCCTGCGGTTTTGCTTGGGTAAAATATTTATAGATCTTTTGTTCGGGAAGGTATTAGTCCTACTCGAATAAAAAGAGATCTTTGTTAGCCTCTCATTACTTTCAAATAGATCTAGATAGCCTTGGAGACTATTTAATGTAAATAAACAACTGGGACTAGAAAAAATATATAAATAAGGTGTTCTAAAATTATCTGCCAAGGCTTTAATGGGAGGTAGTGTTTTGTTTGAAGATTACAATAGTGAATTTTCGTACTCGGACCAGTTAATTCAATTTGTGAATAAAAAGAACTTAAATAAACATTGACTTTAGTCTACATAAAGTGGTTCACAAATACGCACGATGGCATGAAAACAATTGCTATCAATTGTTTTCATTGTCGACATAGACAGTGAAAGAGATGGCTCTTTCATAACAAACAAATACGTAGATTTTTTGGATGAAAAAAAAATACTCGTAATCAATAATTTATATTTACTCGATCTTCATACACTACACTACCTCCCATTAAAGCCACGGCAGATAATTTTAAAACACTTTATATAATTACAATAAAACCACATTGTCTTGGGAAAATCCATCTCAAAATAACCACTATGCTGTTCCGGGTTGAGTCGTTTTTTCCAAACGAGAAATTTTATCAATCAACAAAATTAATCTTTCTTATCGATTCTGTACGTCAGATAAGTACACTATGAATATTCAATATCTCCACATTGACAAGTTTCGCATCGTTCGATGGCATAGCGATCATTGTTATGTGGTTGCAAATCCATATCTGTTGTTAGGCGGTTACCTAAACCATCGCAGATCGCAGTAAACCGTTTCGCTGGGGGAGGTTAATTAAATTTCAGACCGTCTAGTATTTCAGCAATGTCCGAGGGCGTATGAGACATGTGTGTAATGTATAGATACATGCTTATGTGTGTTTATGTGCTATAAGTTGTCTGTTTGTTTTGATATTAAATGGAGATTATTTTGTGATGTTTATTAAAAAGTTTATGCAACTTTACAAGTAATATTATGACTTTTTCTAAGCTTTAGATATTAAGTGACAATCTTATAAAGTATAATTTTGTAAAAACTTTAAATACGACTATACATTTAGACACCACTCTCAAACAGTAAATATCGTAGAAAGCAATAGTCGATAAAACAGTCTTAGGCACAGCTTTAGGTTAGATACTAACATTAGATAGCACTTAAATATAACGAAGCTTCCAGCTATGTTCATGGGAATTAAAATACCTGCTTCCAGCTATAGTTAGAACACATAATTATTTAATCAGTAGTGCATTTGAGATCAATAATTTAAAGAAAACCGTTGGTATTTAAAACTGTATTTATTATTTTAAAAACCTTTATGCAAGTGTTGATAGGTGTAATATCAGACATAATAATCCATAATTTAGTTGTTATCGAATAATTATAATACACACTATAATGCTGCTCGTTTCCGATTTACGAATATTTTATCAAATAAATTAATATTTCGTCCAGGTGTGCGTGAGTAATCGTGTTTTTTTAAACATTTATCTTTATTTATACATATATCTTTAGGTATTTGTATTAAAAATTATGGATTAAATTGTAATGAGAAAATTCAGTAATATTATTGCATTATAATATAATATTATAGCATTATTCAAGTAGTATCTACATAATAATTTATTGAAGGTCGTTAAACATCCTTATTTTTTACTCATAGTGACTCAGAGGTTTTTTAATGTAACTAGGTATACAGGTATAGGTAACTACTACGGCTTATGCATAAACCATCATAATCGGATCACAGTGCTATCAAGCATCTTAATTAATACAATAGAACAGATAGATTCTCTGTATCATGTTACGGTCTATGAGCAGATCAATATCGTGCATTTATTTGATGGAATTTCAACTCTATTATTTCGTGTTAAAGTTGAATTTCTATTGGAGGAATTCGATAGTTTCGGGTAGCTTGATGTGCTGGTGTTTGTGCGTAACTCAGGTGGCGTTCTGGGCAATGGAGACAAATCCTTTGTAACGGGTTCCGTGAGCATGACTTACGGTGTATCTCGGATTATATTATAGAGGGGCAGTTTATGCGTGATATATGCATTGTTCTGTATTTATGTGAGCCTAGTAGGTGTGTAAAAATATTTGCGATTTAGTGGTGTTTTGAATTTGATATGAGAATTTTGTTTAAAGTTTCAAATCTATAGTTTAACAGATCAAATATTGTAACAGTGTATTAATGTAAAAAAGTCGAACATTTCAATAAGGGTATATTGAAGCATTAACTGCCGAAAAAAAAGCGTTTGTCATCAGAGACCGACGTGGCGGTAAAAACTGTTAACTTTCATTGTGTACTTTTTGGATAATATGCTACGGAAAAGTAACTTTGCTTCAACTGAAAAAAATCTTACACTTAATTAACGGTGGAAAATTATCCAATGACTTCTCCCGCCTTGGGCGAGACGCGACAGAGTGCAGACTCTTACTGACTAAAAACCACCCCGTCCCTACTCCTGCTTTTCGAGCCGGAGCCTCGGTAAACCGCTAGGCAGTCCGCAGCTCCGGTTCAAAAGAACTTAATGTGTGTAACTCGTCCACCTAAATTACTATTCCTATACAGTTCCGACCAATAACAGCTCAACAGTCCTCTCTCAATAGTCTTCAAGCCTTTATCATTGAAATTCATCGCGAAATCGCCCAACGGTTTCAAGTTTATACCAATGACCCTCCATTATCAATGTAGATTCGTTTTGGATCACAAACTTGACGTAGTTAATATTCATGAGGGCTAATCTTTATCGTTCATTTCGCACCATTAAACCTACGAATTCAGAGGTTAATAAATCAGGGTGCTTATGATGGGACTGTGAATTGCATGTGAATGTTTGTATTGTGCTTTATTGTTTTGCAATAAGGTTCATTTTTGTATTTACTTGCTGTTAAATGGTTAAAGGAGTAGACGGTCTATTGTTAGTATCTACACGTGTATTGTATTTCTATAATAATGTTGTTGATTCAAGTGTAGCTATTAAAGGTAAAAATTGTTCGGCTAACATAAATAAAGAAGCGAGGAAGAGCGATGACTTTTGTATAAAATGACTTTTTAATTGTTGCTTAGCTATGTGTTGCCTTATTGTGTTAATGAAGTTAAAAGATAGAGGGAGCGTTTCAAAACACATCACACTAATAGTATAAGTGTTAAATTTTTGAACGAATTTTGATGAAATTTGGCATACAGACAGGTGACAGGACTTTTTATCAAACGGGAATGCGGGCAAAGACACTGGCAGAAGTTAAATGGCATGTGCCACCAATCAAGCAAATGAAACTAAATTAAAAAAGATACATTATAAAAGTGATTTAGTCCTCCACATTTGTTCAAAAAAAGGAAATATTACTATACTTTCTATTTACTTAACGCTCAAGTACGAATTACATGTCAATAAAGAAAGCAGGTGTAATACACCCATTACGAGTACCTCTGTCCATAACACGTAACCAGTACTGTATAAATAAACATGTTTACTCAACTACCGATTTGGCTCAAACATTCTGTCGACATGTTCAACCCATGATTACAGGTTGAAATAACAGGTTTTGAGGACTTTCACCGCCATTTTAAACAGCCTTCAACGCTGACCAATATTTTATTGGAAGAAACCACGGTTCTTACATTCCTATGACATTACACATTGACTATCATTGTTCTTTTGTGATTAAGGAAATCAGGGCCAAAAGTAAAGAAAGAAGAAGCTAATTTTTGACTCAAAACTTAGACAGTCGATAGATATTATAGGTATAATAAATCTGCTGATAAATCTGCAGGATATTTTTTTTTTGTACGTCGTTGATCTGTATATTATACAGGTATAAAAAAAGGTAATAACAATATAAGTCTGTAGGTACAAACACGTTGCAGTTTTAATAAATAAATTTTGAGATCGTACTTCGTATACTCAGTACAATATTTGAAATACTTCGATAAGTATCTTGCATGTATGTACCTTTTACTACATAAACATCTAACTTTCCTTGATCCCATAACATTCGAATAATGAACGGCACGAGTTTCAAAAACAGATCGCGGTTAGAAATCTCGTTGCACTCAGACACCCCTAACCGCAGGTTTTGGAACCGCCAACGACCGGCCGTCCCTGACATTTTGGGATTAAAAGAAAATTTCAACATATCTATAACATTTTTTGTGCTTTCATTACGAAATAAAATGTTGTTTTCATTATTTTTTGGATGATAATAAATCGAAAACCTTTTTAAATTGTTTGTTAAACAAATTTGATCATTATGTACGTATAGGAATTCGGAATTTTACATGAAATTAAGTATTGGTTTTATCAATAGTATACATTATTATATTCACAGTTTATTCCTTGTTCTTTTTTGTTTACATATCAAATACTTAGTCAAAATACTACTATTACTATTTGTAAGAGAAAGGATAAAAATTCTTACTTTTTCGGTTTTAACATGGCATACTGCCAAAAATCCTTTGGTTCAACAGTTCGGTCGTGTAGTTAAGCCGCATGACTGGTTCTCATTTTCAATAACACCAAATTATCAGTTTCGCACTACGAGGCACATAGCTTAGTGAACGTATTAGTTCATACGTGTATAAATGTGCATAGATGGCGTTGACCACCCACCTGGTATAATCTGGCAATGGCCAATTATTATGTGTCTACGGATAGACGGGTGGAATTATATTGAATCATGGGTTCCTATAAGCAGATATTGGTTTGTTGACAAAATATTACTAACCCATCGTGTGCTGAAACGTGGATCCACGCGAGACACAATGTATTTTCTGTTGTGTCTTATATACAAGAGGTTAATGGCTATCATGATAGCGGATTAGTGTGATTCAGGTATGTCATTGCTAAAAGGCAAAAGTTCTAATATTAGTTTTAATCACAGTATTATTGACTCCTGTTGCCAAAACTTTAAAATTATAAAACAAATACATCTAAACTTTCCATTTGAGCTACGTCTTCAGATTTTTCTTAGCAAATTCACGAGTAAAGTACCTGTACCTGTATTCAATAGTACCCAACCAGTTTAAGACCTTCAGCAAAGCATGATTCATACTTTCTCCTCACCGTACTAGCAGCGACTCATTAAAATTTCCACTCTCCTTAAAAGTAACTTCCCTTTCAATTGAACGCGTCACGGCGCTGTGGACAGTTGATAAAATAATTAGCTATTAGCCGGGGCAATGTCTCCCTTTGTCGCTGATAATTTTATCTATTCGCTCTACTGAGTCGTGACTCATAATAATCTGATTTGAGGGGACCCTTACCACTGATTTTTACCTCCAAACTTTCATCGCTACCCCACAGTTTTAGGGAGTTACTTTGATTACTCATAGTCTTACTGTAATATGTAAATTGTATGTGTGTGTATCTAATGTATTATGTAAATTGATTAAGATTGTACCAACTGGTTTTTAGTGAGATAAGTATGTTAGATAAAGTAATAATAGTATTTAGTCAAATTGATTACATGTTTCTTTCGTAATTTAGGATGATTACATGTTTGTGAACGATATCTCAAAAAAGCAAAGGAGAATATTTTTCACATTAGGTTGGATTTTCTCGATTAAAATTTTCTAAAAGGTGATGCAACGTTATTGGTAAAGTATCGACATATCAGGCGGCATAGCCAGACGTTCAATATCTCTGTCATCCAGTCTGCATAACTCAATAACATAACTATGCGCTTCACCATAATGTCGACGAGCCATAAGGGGGTGTACACATTCATGAAAACAACGATCGACTACAGAAATGAACGAACAGTTCACGAACGAGCACGTAAGAATGTGCACACACCTTAACAAAATATCATTATCTTACGAATATTTCAAAAACAATTTTTAGATTAAAAATACTTTGTAAATGTTCTTGAATCTACAATATTCGATTCCATTAAGTACTCAGCAAATATTTACTTGAAATCTGTAGTAGAGCGAAGCGAATTTTAAGTGAGTATTACTTTCTACGAAGTAAAGGTAAAGTAAATTAGCGAAAAGTCAGTTCTATTATTCTTGTATTAAATTCAATTTCGTTCGTTGCGGTTCATTTAATAACAAACCGACATCCATATTTCGAACTATAAGAAGAAATTCTGAAACGTGTTTAAATCGTTCTTTAATAAAACTTTGAGAGAGAATACGAATGTATTATGAAGAAATACTGTTAACTGCTAAAGTTGGCGTTTCGCAACGTTATAATTAATCGCTACAGACGGTTTCATTTCGGGGCAAAACAAAAAGATAATTGCGCCCAATTAATTTCGACTCCTTGCAAATGAGGGTGAGGTCCTTTTATGTCCCCTCTACGCTTTTATTGGTTCCGAGCGATATTTAGTTTGGCCGATTTGTTTGTTTTACGTTTTCAGTCTGTACATAATGAATTTTCTTTAGCGGACGGTCTCTGGCCGCCCGTTACAATGGATCTAAATGGACGTTTTAACAAATTTAAGGATCCTATTATACGTTTACGTACATGTGTGAGGAATTCTTTTGTTCTCTGGTATGTACCTATTGTGTTTAGGAACCAATTAATGTTCGTAGGGTTCGTGTGGAATTGTAGGTATTGTGTTGGATCTGGTCGGAAATATTTTTATTACTTAGGTATTATTCCGTTTGGCTATGAAAATAAATCATGAAATTTCCTTGATCTTTTCCTAAATACCAGCAATATTACATGAGATTAAGTTGCGCATTTGATTGCCCCGCCTATAATCAGCATTTGAAATCTACCTAGTTGCAGTAATAGCTTTAACATACAGATAAAACTATAAACTTTTTTTCATATAGGTATTACATAACCTCGCAACATAGGTACAACGGACAGAAGTAATTCCTAATGCAAAGATAAAATCGCTCTAAAACATTTTGTTTTTATGATCACATTGGAGGGAGATAAGCAATTATTTTGACAATGATAACTTATCTATTTCACAATTAATTTTGTTGGCAAGAGGTCGGTTTGACGCAAAGACAACATGTCTCGTGTTCATGCCGCGGTATATCTCTGTACATGAACGTGACAAATCTTTGACGTCAATTTAATATTAGTAGATTACCTACATTTGTCGCCACACCTAATTATTGTGCTGGTGTCGTAAGAGGAGAAGGGCTACACGTTTTACAGAGCAACAGTGCTGTCTGTTGAACACGAATCTTTTAAATTGTGATCTCTAGTCTGCCGCCAAACCCTTTTATATAGAGAGAAGGATAGTTCAGCAGTAAAATTGCCATTGGCTGTTGATGTTAGTTCTCATACTCAGAAAATAAGATAGAAATAGGACCGTGCTCACGTGCTGCCGTGCAACTTGCACAGCGAGTCTCACGGGAGATGTATTCTGTATCCCAAGGATGTGCCATAACAGGCATTGCACCGTGGGGGCTCCAGAGCAGGTCTATTTAGAGGAATCGTTGCCCCTCGGTGGCCACCGAGGTGGTTTTAGTGAGGTAAAAATTCCACAAAAGCTTAGCGCGATTTGAAGATTTCCCCCGTCATCAAATAAACCCATAGATAATCTTTTTTCAGTTAAATAGAAGATATTATTAAACCAATTTAAGATATTAGTATCAATTTGCGTTAAAAATAAACCAGTATCTCTGGGATTCTGATATTCCACAAACATATTAGTCGTGTTTGTGTCTCTTCTCTTATCCCAAATGTACTGTCTGTATATATGTAGTAATAATCGTGGATGTCAACATCGTATGTTTTTGTTAAAATATTTATCTAACTCGGATATCATACAATGTCTTGTGTAAAGATCTCGTGAATGTTGTTATTCAAACTTTGCTTGATTAAATACACATAACAACTATAATATGAGTATAAGTAACATAACATGAGATGCAACTAATATGTAATTTTATATAAATTGTGTAATGTCATGATTTTAAGGCCGACTTTTAGTGTATTTTTAAAAGCAGGTCCGAATTGAAATTAGTCTTGTTGCACGTGAGAGAACCACTACTATTGGATGGATGGAACTATTTAAATGGATCGAGAGATACCATGGCGGCATTGCAGAAAACATCGTGAATCCCAATGACTTCTTCTGCTCTGGAGTGGATGAGGCGAGAGAGAGAGTATCAGACTCTTACTGACTAAAAACATCCCGTTAATACTTCTGTTTTGAGCCTGAGCCTCAGTAACCCTTTAGGTCCTCCGTAGCTCCGAATCGGCCATCAGCCAACTCGTCGTGATTCTTAAATACCAACTCAAGTTCGAATATTAAATACCTCAGTAGGTAACTAACTACCTATCACTAAGTATATTTGTATATCAGTCACTAGGCACCAGATTATAATTTATAACTCCACAGAGTCTTAATAGCATGGATAAGAAAATAATGATCTCATAAAAAATATAACAATGAATAGCATATTTTGTACGAAAACAGCAATATCATATATTTAGCTGTGTATCTATCTTGATAAGGTTAGGTTTTTTTTTAAATTGATGGAAAACGATTATTTGTTGCTATATGGCCATATCATCTTATAAGCTTTTTATCATGGGTTTTGTTTAACGGATTCCGTTTCGATAAATGTGATAGATAATGTTGAGATCTATAGGCATAATGTAGTGTTTTGATCATATATTTTTAAGTCGTAACTTCTACTAAATCTTTAAGTTCATACTTCGTCTGTTTGAGTTTTGATACCACAGAAAGATGGAATAAAATGAAATGTATCCAGAGCCTGTAGCCAAAACCGCTTTAGCGTTTGTCTACCGAGAGAATAGAAAATGACACTGTCAAAATTTATGTCAATGCCATACAATTTAGTTTTCTACTCTATTTGTAGACAAAGTGGCATTTAGGTAAAGGCTCAGACTGTAGATTTTATAGGTGAAACATTTTTATCCCAAAAAACAAGTATCAAAGTTAAGAAGAAAGAAAGAAAAATAATTTATTCGGCACCGAGCACGATGCACCAAAAATACATACAAACAAAATTAATAATTGTTACAGTACAAACAAGAAATAAAAAATATTAATTAACAAAAACACACAAACTAAACTAATAATAGTTATGCTCTATTATATTATGATACCGTAAAAACTTCATTTTAATTTTAATAAAGTATATTTTAAATAGCGGTGTAACAAATTATATTTTCTGAACCAGCCAAAATTTTCTTTAGAATATAAAGTTTCTGTTTTAAAAGTATAACCAGCCTTCCTTTTGAAATTTGATACAACAAAAACAGACTCTATTACATTTACTTAAATTTCAATTTTCTTTGTTTCAGGCTGCTCTCTGCGCTGATTATAGCGTACCAGTGGATTGTGTAGCAGCAGGACCAGCGCCTCGTCCCAGTTCCTTCCACGAGATCTCAGCACCCAAAGTAAGTTTGAAATTGAACATTGCTTTACGATCTTTCTAAGCACCAGTTCAGCAAGATTGAAGATAAACACATAGATAGCGCGATCAAATAGTACAAATAAGCAATCAAATTTACTGCAATGTTGGCACGGTGGCTGCGCAATTGGCTGCCGTGCATCGTGTAGTGGGTTCGATTCCCGCACGGAGCACCTCTTTGTGTGATCCACAAATTGTTGCACCCACCCAACGACACAGGAGAAAATCAAAGAATGGAGAAACGACTTATTTTCAAAAAAAAAATGTAATAGAAAACTACACAATAAGAATCATAAGATCCTTTTTGTTGATGCAATAATTGACATAAATCATCAAGTACCATTGATGAGTAATGAACGTACCATTAAATCTCAGTTCCTAAGTGTGAATTGACTTAATAAACATTAGCTCAAGTAAGTACTTCTTCAACTTATCACTTCAAATGACTGATGACTAAAGATTGTATCAATAAAATGACTTAAAACGGATTAAAAGATAGGTACAGCTAGACTTCTCTGAGGACTTATAATCATTGTATAACTAAAACTAGGGGCCTTTTTTATTATTAGAATCGTTATAATTTTTTGAGAGAACAATTTTCCTAAGCGTACGATATACGATAGTATTAGGGACCCTTCAATACCAGATTTATTTGATAATTTTATCTCAGATTATCTCTTAAAGGCTCAGAAATAAAGTTCTGGTTACATTTGTTTAAGTTTTCATCTACAAACAGAGCCTCATATAGTTTCCGCACTCGTCATTGATTTCCTTTAGAAATGATGAAAATTAAGCCGCGACTGCGCCTAATTTTCGAATACCAGACTTTTTTTTTTTATTTCAGACATATAAACATAATCTAGCACTCTAAAGATAACCAGGTGGTGACATTGTTCGTTATGATTTCTTAGAAATTATAATAATGTTTTATGACTAGATTCATTGATAATGCATTGTCAATGATCGATGATTTAATAACCACGATGATGCCACTTATCAAGCGTCCTCAATTTCTCAGTGTATCAACTTTATTATCTTTGTAACAGAGTTGAAAATGTTTTGAGACAATTTGATAGACGACGACCTGCACACATGTTTATGAAATATGGCTGCATTATCTTGAAAATTTCATCACCAAAGTATATCAAAAGATTACCTCCGCGTTCGGCTTATGATATAATTCGTAATCTTCAAAAATTACAAGAAATGTTTGATAAATTCGTGTGTCTGCGTAAATTGCAGATGATCTATATTGTTATCTAACACGGTTAAGCGATATTATTATAGTGATTCACCAATATATATTTTTTTAGTATTCATTCTTATGATATTTCACAATCAGTGTCCACATTGTCTGTCTGTTTCAATGCAAGAAGCTAAGCTTTTAATTCTCAAAGTGGATAATCGATTTCAGAATCGATTCTGTGTAAATTAGGGTTGTTAGATTTCATATGTTTTACAAAAGGAAAAAAAGAACAGTGCATTTACTTCTTATGCTTATGACACACCTCAAATCCTCCAATATTTTTTGCTCCAGTAATATTATTGGTCTTCCTTATTATTATTCTATTCTATTATTAATCTTAAACAAACTAGCACTAGGTACATTTTTTGTTACAACTTTTTTGTACACAACTGTATAGGTAAAATCATTTCATAAAAGCTACATAGAAACTGCAATTCATCCACTTAATACGTACCCATGATGTGAGCTTAAACAAACACGGATATCAAATGTAGATAAAGATAATGCTATGTTCCCATTGATCGGTGGATAACTCTGTGCAAACAAAAAGATCATTATTATTTTTGGTAGAGGCTCTTTGAGTGCATTTGCACTGAGCTATCGTATCTAATCTGAAAGTGGTTGATACCTTCCATTCACTAATCAGAAAAAAGGTAGGTAAGTGTGAGTCCTTATCTAATGTATGGTTCCTTAGCACTTTTAGGCAAGTTGTTAACACATTTGCTTTTGAGTTTGTAATCTCTTACTACGTCCTGTTTCAAATTGTCTAAGCCTGATTTTTTTTCTAGACTTTGTAACGTGTTTTCTGTAATTATAACCAAACGAAATTACAGTTCCAATTAGAAATTACTGTTTATTCATTCCCACTTTACAACAATACTAAAGAATAACATTCCAAAATACAAATTCGACACAGTTTAATTAATTCTTTTCATGTAAGGGTGTCCCTAAAAGAGCACAAAGTACTAGGGCGTTAGAAAATAGGAAGGGTTCGATGACACGAAGGAACCCTATCTGTCTATATATGTTATTGGCAATTTTATGTTGTATCATGACAGAGCATGACGCATCCAATGCGGGACTTTATCACACTTGAATCATAGTTAGTATTTTATCAAACCGATAAAGTACTTTAAAAGTTCTGCAGTGGTCTACATAATGTTATTATCATATTTTATTATTATTACTTTTTGTAGTCACATGATATTAGATATTTTGTTAAAGGGATTAATTTGGTATGTGCCGTTTGATCGATAGATTATCTAACGATCTTTGCACCTCCGTCTTTAAGATCAAATAGTAATAATCCTGTTGATAAAATCTCTGTTTGTAAAGAAACAGACAACAATGTTTGTTATTGTCTTATAGACAATCTCTCTTATCTCTAGTATTTACGGTTCACTGATGGATAGAGGCATCTCTAATAGGACGTTTGAGTGTGGGAGAGCCATGCTTCGGCACGAATAGGCCGGCTCGACCGGAGTGATACCACGGCCTCACAGAAAACCGACGTGAAACAACGCTTGCGTTGTGTTTTGTTATGTGAGTGACCCATTTACCCCTCTTCAAATCTCCGATTCCGCAACAAACCTTAAATTCCTAACTCCCAAAAGGCAACGGACTTGTGTGACGTGTAACGCCTCTGGTGTTTTGGGTGTTCATGGACAGTGGCGATTGCTTACCATCATCCATCAGCTCGTTTACCGGTCTATACCATAAAACATACGTGGATAACGGAACTACATAACTAACTATTCGTAGACGTTTACAGAATTTAGTTAGTTATACAAAATTTTACAGTTTCAAAACTACATTGAATTTATTCCCAGATTAATTTCAACACGGCCTTTAAAGGCAAATAATTTCTACAATCCAGTTTTATTACTTTTTGAAAGATAAAAGAACCCTTTAACATTTTACTATCCTGTTTCGGATTACACTTTAATCATTTTGTAAGATTACCTTTTGTAATGAAAATTCAAGAAGCTTTGTTTAACGAACCTTAAATATTTGTTACATAATTCTTATTTGTCCAATCGGTGATCATCATGGCAGATATTCTTTGAAGGTTCAGTGTGTAATTTTTATTGTAAGAGAGCATTGGTAATAATCACTTCAGATTCACAGTTAATGATAATTTCGAAATGAAAAACTTCAATAGCAGTTTACCCAACCCAGAACCGCAGCAGTTGCACCTGCAACGACTTGGTCAACGAGGCAGCAATGTAGTCTAGTAATTTATTACGCAGTAAAAGGTATCCAAGTATGCAACAAAATCCAACCTCACTTGTTGAAGTGATCTCATCGGATGAAGGAGCAATAAAATGTTAATGGCGAATATAAAATTCTTATAAAGACTCATACTTTCTCTGCTATTTATATTACCCGACTGAAATAAGTGTTCGTGTTGTTTCCTTTTGACATTGAACTTGTGGAGTCACCTTTTTATTTCAGTGTTTTGGTGCGAGGAATAGAGCTGGCCTTGAAATACCCCTGTGTTAATTTCAGTCTGATGAATCAGTGGTAATAGAAATAGTAAGAAGCAATATAGACATTTTTGTTCTTTTATTAGTAGTAGCGTGTTTGTTTATAAACGATAGCGTGCCGTGTGAATATGGTAGATGAGAATTATATACTACTAATCTTATGTATTTATACTGCATTTTTTATTTATTTCAAGCAGAAATATAGATACTACGGGCTCTCCATGTTCTACCTTACTGCTTATCCATCCAAAGGCCTGTAAGAGATCGCTCTCGTCTGTTGTGTTTTATATGGTGTACAATAAAGAGTTTTTCTATTCCATTATATTCTCTTCCCGTGCGTGATATAAGAAAAGTATAATTGACAGAGACTGGGAAGTTGCACTCCCTGATAAAGCCTAACCTTATAAACTGCTCTCTGCTAACTAAATGTCTTTTCTTTCTTTTTTCAACCTGCTTACCTCGCGTGTAGATGATGGTTAACCCTCATTATGTAAAGGAGGTCCATAGTCTGGAAGATATTGTTTCTAAAGCAGTTATGTAGGTACATGATTTCCAAAACAAAATACGCAGTTACCATTACCTACATAGTTTTAGCTATAATCCGATATTTCGATCAGATAAATATTTTTATGAAAAACAACAAGTCCATAATATAGTGCAATACTTACCTACACTTATATTGTATTGTATTGCAAATATATGAGTAAATCAATATGACTAATATTGCCTACAACTAACACCTGTTGTTTGATATATCTGTCGCTGATTTATCGGATAAGCCTAAGTATTTAGGTACATTTACGTTAAGTACTATATTTATATTGTAAGTTTTTTAGGTAACAAGTAAACAGCAACTATAGTAAGTAAATCTAAAATTGCACCTGGTATATGGTAATAGACTCATCCTATTTCATGAACCTCTTTTCTTTATGGTATAAGCCGGTAAACGAGCCGACGGATCACCTGATGTTAGGCAATCGCCGCCGCCGCCGCGTTGCCGGCCTTTTGGGGTTAGGTACTTATGGGTTGTTGGGGAATAGGGGATTGGAAAGGGAGGTAATTGGCTCTAACTCTTTACATATTTGATGAAACCTTTGGGAATATTCTTTCATCTTTTCTCGACCCGAGCTGAGATTTGGATCTCTTTCATCTCTTCCTCAATAGTCATTTTTAGGACCACAACAAAGATCGACTTTGTTTCGTTGCAGTAAAGACCATTTTCATATTTTATAAGTATTCAAAAATTGTTTTGTCTTTTCTCAAAGTCTGTAGGTGGATATGACAGTGTGTTTATGTCATCATATAGGTCATTGTACCGATGTTGTATTATTAAACAAAAAACATATTCAATTTAATCTAAACCCAACCGCATGTTTTGATAAATGGTTATGAGTTGGATGTTATGAGTTAGCAAAACATTTATGTGCCTAAATAATCCTTGATACATGTTTGAAAAAAAAAACTTATACAATAAATGTTGATTACAAGAAAAGTGACTAGCTTTTTGTATAGATAGACAATCATCGAAAGACTCATCCCCTTTCCAACGCCTGCACCGTGGCAGGTCCGTGATACAAGACTAGCCTCGCCCACAATCTCGGTAGGAAGACAGCTGCAGCTGACCTTAGGAAATTGAATAACTTGGGAAAGAAGACTGACCCTTTTGGTTGATGATAGTTACAACAACATTGCCAAGCGCAGGACTGATAGATCTCAAATATGACCTTGGTTAGGTAACGTAAATACGTACTGGGAATTTTCACTTAATTTGAAATGGTCTATTTTCTAGAGCATTTCTAGTACAAGAACCAGATTAATATGGAGGTCGGAAATGTCATACATTTTCAATATTATGTAATTTAATAAGTGGCGAAAAGCATTTAATGTTAATGCTGCTACTTCTTATTATTACAGGTGTTACGTTGAATTAAATTATGTAAAGAAATTGGGTCACAAAGCCCTGTTTTACTTTTAATAGTGTCTTGTAGGACAAGCAAAAATGGTTATCCTTGTAGGCATAATGAAATCCAGAGACTTACCAAGTACTAAAACTTAGGTAGAGAATATACAAAGGTATAGCGTCCATTACATAGTTACGAGATTACTTAGAAAAAGGTCACACACTGGGCAACAGACTCTTTATTGACTTACTGCCATACTCAGAGTCATTTAATGGTTACTTAACCTAGTCCTTAGCAAAGGTTTTCCATATTAATTCTTTACTAAGGAATAGTTTAGGTAATCATTAAATGACTCTGAATACGGCAGTTAGCAGCATAAGTCACAACCTTTTTTTTTGCGGGGGGGAAAATCATTCAATGACTTCTCCCGTCTTGGGTGAGGCGGGAGGGAGTGTTAGACTCTTACTGACTAAAAACCACCCCGTTCCTTCTCCTGCTTTGAGCCGGACCCCGGTAAGCCCGCTAGGTAGTCCGCAGCTCCGGATCAGGCATCAGCCCTACTGGGCCCCATCTGTGGTGGTCTGTCTTTATTGATTTAGCAGCATAAGTCACAACCTACAGGTAAAAAGTAATATCATACCAAACGAAAGTAACGTCTTAGTCACAAGCTTTAAATAAATTTCACCCACAAGTGCACACAGATACGGACACCCACACAATCGTGAGAAATAAAAAATCAATGAACAAACTTCGCGATGACCTTTTCAAGAACGTAGCGTTGTGAAAGAATGACTCATTCAGTCATTCAACTCTCATCGCGACTCTACTACGAACTTACGATACGAAACGTTTTCTTCTTTACAATCCATTGCCTTATTTCTAAGACAATTTTGATACTCAAATCTAATAAGACGAAGAAAACACGCAATGTACTGCAAACCGTGTAACCGAAACTTAACGTGCCAAGTTTTTGGGATAGTGACTTAAAGTGTTAGTCGGTCAGTCTACTTGCTCACTCGACTCGAACGTAGTTATCCTTTTTAAGTTGATGAGTCAACAGTTTAAGTTGTGATCACGGAATGTTTATTCAAGTAATGAGGTAGGTATGTGACAAGTGACCGTAATTGCTTCGAAATTTGAATAAATTGTCGCTTATTCAGCCATCTTTGATTAGGTGCGTATGAGTTTTTTAAATCTGGTTTTTTAAATCGTTGTATTAAAAAAATATGCTGTTCCTAGGTGCGGTTTCTTTACTTTAATAATAATTAAGTGTAAGCTGTATTTTTTACTAACTGTATAAGTACCAAATTGGCGTCAATTCTGGGTTGGGTTTTGGGTATTTCAATTTAATGATACTTCTGATGTTTTACCTACGTTTGTCTACCTGCACGGTACGGTCGTTAGCAATTGACAACAACCACATCTTCGATGACACAGAAATAAACAACAGTTTGCCATTTCATAATTATACCTACTTTAATACAAGAAAAAATGCAAGATATTATGTTAAGACTAAAATAACTCCTATTATTCCACCTAATTACTCATAATCATCCCATAACTTATACTTAAAACAATGAACTAATTAGCAAACAAGTACACAGAACAATTAATTACCTCCACAATATGATATTTTAATGTCCTCCATCAATATGTATTAAGTCTTTGAATCACACCAATAATAAATTCCTATCAGGCATTCACTCATTCATAAATTACAAATGGTAGCCAAGTGATTCAGATGACCAATTAATAAAACATGTAATCGATTTGCGGGCTGTCGATTCCTTGATGAGTCAGGAGTAACGTGAGTCAGTAATTAACATCCCTAAGATAGCCACTATCTGAGTAACGCAGTAGGAAAAGTAGACGCAGTTTTTGTAGATCTAAAGGATTAATTTTGATTTTTATTTATTTTATTTTATTTATTTATTAATATAGGTTTACCAACAGCTTCTGTATACATAATATTAAGTACAGTAATAAATACATATCAGTTTTGGTCTTATACAGTCGCCAATTATAGGTTAACCAACATTTAATATTAAGTGATAACTTAAAACTAAGAGAATATGAATTATTTTTAGAAATAAACTACTTTAAATCACAATAACAAAATTAAAAAAAATAAACTTAATACAATAAAGAGAAAAAAATGAAATGAGATCAATCACCTAACATTAACAAGTTTAATTTAGCGTAATTACTAATACAGTAAAATTTTATTGTGAACTAAGTTGTGAGCTGCGACCTCCGGGATTCAAGGACCTGGGCCTTAAAAACTTTCATAGAGTCATGATATACGTCTACATCTGGGGCGGATTTTGTCAAGGAGTTAATCTCACGAACGAGCCTATTGAGAGGTGAATTTACACCTAAGTTCGTATTAGATACTCGACTATGGAACAGATGTGTTATGGGATATCTGGGCAACTTATGAGGCACCCTTAGACCTATTTGTTCAATTAGTTTGCCACAGTCCAATTTGTTATTTACCAATTTATAAAAGAACATAAGATCTTGCGTCAGTCGACGGTTGCGCAGAGTATCCATACCATAACATTGAAGACGTTGTTCATATGGACACCGGGGAGATATATCACCGAAGGTCCATGCTAAATGCTTTGTGAAGGCTCTTTGGACGCTTTCTATTCTTTGTGAATGTACTGCGTAGTGCGGGTTCCATACTACACTGGCAAACTCTAGGTGGCTACGAACTAAAGCGTTATATAAAACAATCTTTGTTCTCACCAGCCTAAACCCTCTGGTGCTCCTCTTAAGAAAACCCAGAAGCCGTGCCGACTTTGTAACAATGCTATCGATATGGCTTCTGAAGTTAACTTTAGTGTCCATGATGACGCCAAGATCACGAACCTCATCTACAGTTTCCAATAAAAGTCCCCTTATATTATATGAAATACTATTAGATTGTTTTTTCCTTGTAAATCGTATATGACTACATTTTTGTACGTCGAGTTTCATGTGATTCAGGTTAAACTACTGCTCAATTCTATCCAAATCCTCCTGAATTAAGGTGGCGTCAGTATGCGAAGTAATGGTTCAATAGATTTTGAGATCGTCAGCAATCAGCAGGTTTTTACAGTGATGGATTTGATCAGTAATATCATTAATGAACAGTAAAATCAAGACTGGAGCAAGATGAGAACCCTGGGGAACTCCTGAGTCAGCGTAGTACGGGTAGAATTCATAACCATTATCAACAAGAATGTATGATCTACGCGATAAATAAGACGAAAACCAGACCAATAATCGACCAGTCACACCATTGTATTCTAACTTAGAGAGTAACGAATGGTCAACCTTGTCAAATGCGCTGCTAAAGTCTGCATAAACGGCATCCACTTCCAATCAATTGTCAAGAGCTAACGTCACATCAGAGACAAACTCGACAAGGTTTGTCTCTACGCTACGACCAGCTTTAAAGCCATGTTGACTTGGTGAGATAATTTTATCTATGTGACGAGTAATGATTGGACAAACAAGAGACTCAAAGATCTTTGAAAAACATGGTAATATAGAAATAGGGCGGTAGTTCTTTACATTTGCAGGATCTCCTTTTTTAAAAACCGGGACAATTCTTGCGCATTTCCATGCGTCAGGGAATATTCCTTCGGCAAGGGAAGAATTATAGATAATTTGCAACGGTAAGGTAAGCTCACGGTAACAGCGTTTTACAAATAATGGTGGTATAGAATCTGGCCCAGCACCCTTTGATGCATCTATTAGTTTAAGTTTGTTAAGAATTTGATTTTCTGTAAATTTAATAGTGCTTATGACTGAATCAGTACCAGGGAATCGATTAAAAGTATTATTATAAGTAGTAGTTGGGTTTTGACTGAAAACAGAGACGAATTGATCAGCAAAAAGGTTAGCAATATCTGGACCACTGCTAACTACCCTATCGTTCATATACATGTCAGCTGGTATGCAAGATTCTCCGCGGCGTTTATCTTTTATGTACCTCCAGAAAGCTTTGGGGTTTTTGGGAATATCATTTTCTATCTTACATTTATAGGCGTTATAACAGTTATTTATTAAAGTATGGCAGCGACTACGGAGCAACTCGAAGGTGAGTTTGTCACGTGGATTTTTATACTTGCGGTATCTCTGTCTAAATTTCTCTTTTTCTGACAGAGCTCTGATAAGTGAATCAGAATACCAAGCAGGATACTTAGACCTTTTCTTTGTGTATTTGGGTACAAAATTATCTATAACGCTCTGCAGCACAACGTAGAAGGCATTAAGTCTCTCATTAGCATTGACACACTCATGGAAGGTATCATACCAGTTTATATTTTTAAGATGAGTTTTAATTTGTTCATAGTCAGCCCTAAAAAAGTTGTAACCGGATCGATAATTTGTAACCAATTGTTTCGCGTTTGGAATCGGAACAGATACAAGCAAGTTTGGGTGGTGGGCGTCTAACTTACTTAACAGGTCATCAGGCTTAGTAACTGTTAATTCTGATATGTTACTTACTACAAGGTCTAAAATCTTACGGTCGGTATTATAAAAGGAATTGAACTGGTGGAGTCCATTAATTGACAAAAAGTCCACGAGCGAGTAACCCAGTGAATTTTCATAATTCAAGGGTGAGAGATGTTGGTCATCGTCTCTCCTGTTCCAGTCAATAAAACCCAGGTTAAAATCCCCAAGAATCACAACGTCATCGACAATGTTTAGCACATTATTTACATTATTTAAGAAGCATTGAAGAGAATCCAGTCTGACAGGCGGCGGCATGTATACAACGCAAAGAGCAATTTTTTATTATAATTGTTAACATTTAACTCAACAGACAACCATAAATCTTCCAAATCACTTTCCCAGTTTTTCATTCTAGTAGATTTAATTTTATTATTGACTGCAATCATAACTCCACCCCCATCTTTTTTGGATATTTTAGAACTTAATCTGTCTCTACGATGTATCATGTACCGCGGGTCAATAAACTCTCCATTAATTACATTAGTGTTTAACCAAGATTCAGTGAATGATATCATAGTTTGTTAGCAAAATATTTTTATAAACATCAGTTTAGTCCTCATTCCACGTACATTTTGATAGTAAATATCAAGCATTACGAATACAATCAACGCCAAGAACATTCATATAAAAAACCAATACAAACATAATCTACTTAAACCTACATTGTGACGTCACTTGTTTTTATTAACTTTAAGCTATCATGATTGCGAATATAGATAGACTTCGAATGAATATCCTTTCGTACAAAAATTCGACCGTTGCGTATCCATACAAAGTTATACGACATCTCCTTGGCCAGTTTCCGTGTAGCCGCGTGCAGTTGTTTGCCAGTGGGGCATAAGTGCTCGCTGACAAAGATAGGTACTCGGTTACCAGCAATACCCAAGTGTCGTGAGTTCAATTTGTCAGAGGGTTGTTTTTTGTTAAAGAATCCAACAGCAGCCAGAAGGTTGTCACGCTGGCGGGGGCTGCTGAGTCTAGCAATCACAGCACGTGGACGGTTGCTCTCCTTATTCAGCTTAGCAACTCTTGTAACTTGTAAAATGTCACTGTCGTTAACATCACAGCTAGTTACTTTCGCGATTGTTTGTATCGTCTTCACTAGGTCTTCAGACTTGTCTTCAGGCAAACCGCTGATTTCCACGTTGCTTTCACGTGTGTATTGTTCTACGTTAGATAAACGCGTAGTAAGGTAGTTGACACTTTGTTGGAGGTTTGCATTATCGTTGCGCAGTTGATTGATTATAGCGTCTTTTTCGTCAAAACGTTTTTTGAATTCTTCAAATTGCTCATTGAAAAATCCGAACGAATTTTTGAACTCCGATAATTCTCCTTTTATGTTTCTCAGTTGTTCGGTAAGTAACTCTTTGAAAGACGATTTAAGAGCCGCGGCCAATTCTTCCTTTATAATATCTCTTAGCTTATTTTCATTCAAGAATGTTTCTTGATTGCTGGGAGTAGACATGGGTTGACTGCTTTTCTTCCTTAGAGTCACATTCATCGCATCAGGTGGAGTGTTTGAAGTATCGCGAATTTTAGGAATAGATTTATGGCTCGATGTTGGATTCCTATTTGGTGATCGACTGATGTTTACAGTATTTTTAGCCGGGCGGACAGGTGTATCAGTGTTGTCAGTTTTTAACTGTTTACAGCAACATTCAGGGCATATCCAGGTGGACTTAGAATCCTGGTCCATGAGATAAAAGTTGTTTTTTGGTATGTTTACACATAAAATATCAACTCTCGATTTACACTCGCAACAATCGAGAAATTCCGAGTTTTTTATTTTATTCCGACACCCAGCGCAAGCAACACGATTTTGTTCCGTTTTTTGCTAATATTAAATTTCACTCAAGTTTATAATTTCAAGCAAAAATAAGCGTTATTAGTATGTAACATAAAGCTTGAAGTCGTTGAAGCGCAAAGCGGCAAACGAGCGTGCATGTAAGCGCTGTGCGTGTGTGCGTAGAAGCGAGCGATCTGCGGGTTGCCCTAGGTCAGGGACGCAGCGACGGCGCAGCCGTTATAAAACTTTTTGAAAGTAATTTGCTTATTACTCACGAACGGATAGGAGTCCTGTTGAGATGTAAACACCATTGGATAGTGCGCAAACTCAGCTTCACTTTGGTATATAGCACCACCAGATTTGTAAACTTTTTACCACTTTTCTAAATATTTTAACGGAGCAAAATTCAAAACGGTGTTATCACTTCTGTGTCGTACGACGGTATTTTTGGTTACGTGAAACTGTAGCATTTATTTTAAAAGCAAGGATCATCTAAACTTACTTGAATATGTGGAAGCGACTGGATGATTTCAAACTTTAATAGTTATATCATCACCATGAAATAAATACCAAGATAAGATGTCATAATTGTAATTACTTTTAAAATAATGCATACATTTTACAGGGAGCGGGGTACGTTACAATCCTCGCTCCTCTTTATTTTCCATTTATCGATTCACATTTTAATGTACCGCCTTCTCAGTTCTAATAACTTATTTAAACCTTTTTACTTATAATTTTGTGTCACACTGCACAACCATAATGGCATCTCCTCTTTATACTTGCTTCGAGACTCAAGACATCTCAACAGCTGAGCTACTTCCATACAATCTGCGTCCAGTGATTCCCTGCTCCTCCTTTCATCAAATCGTTGGTCTTAATAGAAATAATTATTTTATTGAAACACTGTCAAAATATTGAGATACAGTTCCTTCCTAATTATTAAATACATACTACGTAAAGATAATTTTCAATAAACTCGATATTATAAAGATACATTTTTTACTCCAACAAGGAACGAGTTAAGTTAGTTCTTGATTACATTCCATTCTCGATCATCTAATTAAAATCCAATCAAGTGGAGGTCACCATGTTAACTAACTAACTACTTATTAATATGCGTTCAAATACTCCGGACCTTTCAAGGTTATGAAGCTAATCACATTGCGAAACGTTTCCAGTACATCTGTACTTAATTATTGCTTATTTAGAAGACGTATCAGTTTTCTTGGATGATATAATGAGATTAAAGTGGGAATAATTTAGTTAGCTATACCTAATGCGCTCTAACAAGGTGCGGCTGACAGATTCAGTAACGTTTCGTATCACTCTTGAAAGTTGCTGCGATTTAAAAATTATGCCTTAATATTTTAGCTGTATCACATTCGTATTATGTTAAATCATTCGGATGCGTAGTTAATTAAATTAAAACCAACCGGAATGTTCTAGTATTCAATTAAAATCTAATGAAATGAAAAATAAAGTAAAGTGTTATGCGTATAACGTAAAGCCATAGTCGTGTTTAGTGATGGGATGTACGGCTACGATGGATAGGTAGTCGATGTTTTTTTAGAATAAAAAACGAAAATCGTGCGTCGTTCAATTATCATTCTTAAAAAACCTTTAATTATGTGGGTAAATCCACTGTAGACGCGGCTCTCTCTGCCCAAACCACAGTGACATTATCTAAGCAGAAATATGTAGTTAGGCATTTTTCTAGACATTTCCGGCGCCATTGATAATGCGTGGTGGTACTTAATCTAACATATACAAACTAATATATCCTTGTTTTCTTCACGGTTCTGTAAAACTGTAACTCTGAAACACCTCAGGGCTCGGTCATAAAATATTTATTTTGACAAGTATATACACGTAGTTAGACTGCACAACTAAATAACACACACATTTAATAAAAAAATTCAAGAGAATTAAATGTATGCTGCGAGTATCGATAGCGATAAAAAAAGATTTTTCTAATGTCCATCCCTAAAGAGAGACGTCAACGTCATACTGGCATCTGTCAGCCGCACCTTCTTAGAGCGCATTAGGTATAATACCCACTTAGACTAGTCAAAGTCAAAATATGCTTTATTGCTTGTGGGCAGCCGCAATCCATTGGTATTGGCATAGGCCGCATATCGCCAAATATCAAACCATAAAAAATTGGTATTTTAATTTGACTTAAAATATAGACTAAAGTGGTATTTATAAACATCAAAACTGATGCATATTTCGTATTCAGCAGCGTTGCAGTATATTTGATATGATACCTTTTGCCATATGTCGCTGACTTCCCCGTACATTATCGCGAATAGTCAATTAGTATTGGTTGCTTTCTGACTTACACAGAAATACTTAGGTAGGGTTTCCCATAGTGAAATCCACATTAGAGCTTAGTTTGGAACTGTAGCTATTGTTTGAAGAACATAAGTATGATTTCCATACATAAGTAGCTAAAGGAAAACTTGCATATAAAAATTATACACAGCAGCTAAGGTTGTTTTATTAGTCATAATATCTCCATCATAATTACGAGCTCTCTCTCTCTTTCCACCAAGCCACTTCTTTAAGTTTGGGAACAGGAAATGGTCACTTAGGACTAAATCCAGAGAATAGGGTGGGCGAGGTAGCAATTCGTAGCCCAATTCTTGAATTTTCGACATGGAAACTGCACAAGTGTGCACCCTTGCATTGTCCTGTGAAAAAGAACTTTCTTCTTGGTCAAATGCGGGCGTTTTTTTATCGTTATCGTTTTTTTTCACATTAAATTGACCCAATAAGTTGGAAATATATTCACCATTTATTGTTTTACCCTTTTAAAGGTAGTCCACGTGGATAATGCCGCGTGCATCCCAAAAAACGGTCGCCATGACTTTATTGGCTGACAAACCCACCTTGGTCTTCTTCGGGGCCGATTCACCCCGAGAAACCCACTGTTTTGGGTGGTGGTGTGTTGTGGTGGATCCATGTTTTGTCCACGGTTATGAAACGGCGCAAAAACTCGTCCATATTACGGTTGAACAACGCCAAACACGCTTGTGAAGTTGTCACACGTTTGTGTTTGTGGTCAATTGTGAGCAATCGCGGCACCCATCTTGCGGAATGCTTTCTCATAGCCAAGTGATCATTTAAAATTGTAACCACTGAGCCATATGAGATGCCTATGGCTTCCACAATCTCTCTCACTTTCAATCTCCGATCGGCCAACACCATATTGTGGATTTTTTCAATGATTTCGGGTGTAGAGACGTCAATTGGGCGTCCAGAATGTTCAGCATCTTCCGTGCTCCTTAGACCACAACGAAATACTGTGAACCACTTTTTGCCATTGAAATTGATGGTCCAGAGTCCCCACAATATTTATCAAGCTTAGCCTTGGTTTGCGTGGTGGATTTTTTCTCAAAAAATAATGCTTCATGAGCACACGAAAATCACTTCTTTCCATTTTCTTTAAATTACGCGGTAGTCTGCTCAATCAATGACTCTCAAAGACAAACCTAAAGCCGCAGCTTCTTCAAATTTTGCCAGAAGTCAACTGATAGATGCCTGTCGACAGGAGCAGTGTTGCCCTTTTAATTAAATAACAAGAAATAAAAAAAGTCACGGACTTATTGACCCGCCCTGGTATTAAAACGAAGTAGCATTCTACCTGCATTAATAGGTACCTATTTAAAACAATTTGACTTTACGGTTGGTGTAAAGGTTGGATAACCGGTGCTAGTGTAAATATCTGTATATGAATTTGTATCTTTTTAAAACGTTGCCCCACACTAAGAATTTCTCCTGTTTCGTAGATGCGTCTACAAACATGCAAGTTAACATACAAATGACACCCAGACTCGAAACAATTTTTTTGGATCACACAAAGAATTGCTTCGTGCGAGAATCGAAGCCGTTACTACACGTTACGTGGGAGCCCGTTGATCCGTCACCGCGCCAACCGTGCAGTCAAAGAATATTCTAGACGTGAAAAAAATTGTACTTCGGCATTCCCCTGTATAATGTAGAGAACAATAAATGAGTCAATTATCCCATCCCTACTCACTTGGTCGATGTGTAACCATTTATACCGGGGGTGTGTCATTGTTTTGACTACTACCTATTGTTATATCAGAATACTTATACTAATTAATACTTATATTTCATAACAATCATCGATTTCTAAACACGTCTGGTTGGCGTATGACTAAGTGGCTTGTAATTGTTACGGCGTAGTGAGTCGCTTACCTATATGTACTACATATGGGAATGGACATCGACACGTATGCGATGTCTCATTTCTTGGAATACTTCCATTTTGAGTCGCGCCCCCAAGAGGCGTATCCGTCCTTTCGGTGTCATTAGACTTGTCAATTTTGCTCTAGTTTTTGTTATTATTATTTTGACCCAGAACTAGTGATCGTTTTTAGTCAATCTGGCATAATTTATAAACAACGTAGAATTTGCATTATAAGCTAAAAGTTTTTGCATGATTACTATTTTTTTATGTGTATAACTAGTTATGATTGCTTAGTTTTATGACTTGTGTAATAATATTATCGTATGCCTCTTCATATAATACAGTATGACACTAATAATATAATGAAGCGATGTCCGACGTAATCTGTGTATTCATTTGCGGAAAATTTTAAATAGGAATGATTATATTATGCAGTATGCTATGATGACTTGAAGGAAATTGGCAATCAAAATAAATATTAAGTTTTCTGGTAGCAGAGAATTCAACGAAATCTGACTTAGGTACAGGGAAATTAGTGACATTTTTGATCATTGGGAAATCTTTTCATCTCATGATCATCATCATCAGTTTCCTCAATGTATGTTGTCGTAAGTCCCATGTAATAGAGGTTAAGCCTATTGTATGTATATACCGGACACATTTCTATACTCAGTGTTACTACTGAGAGATTTTCGAAAAACCGATAAAAGCCCAGCAGTATTTTGCTAGACCGCACTTACGATTCGACCAACGAGACAGTCCTCCACTTGTCAGACATAATTCAATTTATCATTACATACGTTCGTAAAAGGATATCATTTCATCTCAAAACCTCACGAACAACTCCTAAGTTTTACGTAATAGTCCGATACCAAAATAAATACCAACTCGAAGATTCAACTTAATCGAACTATCAGATTAATTGACGCTCAATTTGATCGAAAATTAGTTTGCCGGTACAGATTAATTAGCGAATACGATAGCTTAATTGGTTACTAAGTAACTATTAAGAAACTGGGTTATGTAAAATCCCGTATTCCGATTTATTTCGGAATGGTAGTAAAATATCTTCTATTAGGTTTTGAAATTAACTCATGATATGACCAAATATTTAATTATTTACAGTCATTGGGTATGACTTTTATATTACAGGGCGCCAAAGGAATAGACAGATCACCTGATAGTAAACGATCGTCGTCGACACACGCGACTTTAGAAGAGTTACGTACAAGGAATTTGGGGATTTGTCTTGTGTTGCACCACTTATGTCCCAACCTGTTGCTAGTTTACGTGGATTACTTATATGTATACATTTCTATTCTTTTGTTTTTACCACCTGGGAACGGCGAAACCCATCGTGGTGGTCAAGCAATTAGATTAACTTAACTATCTGATTCACTCAAAATTCGCAGAACATTACCTTTCCAGACGTACGGTGGTGCCATATCTGTTATTTCTCGAAAGGGATATTGTGATATAATAAGGGTTGAGCTTATTGTCTTAATGAATAACAAAGCGAGCCCCTATGCTCAGAATTTTGGACTCGGAAAGGCTAAAATGCTTTGTTAAGGCGGGCGCCAACACTAGGCGCCCATACCTTAGAGGCTCAGACATTATACTTCGCAAACTATAGTAACTGTAGGCTCTTAGACCGCTAGGCAATAAAAAAAAACATAATAACATTTTAGTTTTAATATTATTTTATTTCGTCTAATTACATGATGATAGTGGTTATTCCTATAGCCTGAAGTAAGGTTATTTCCATTTAAAACTAAGGATGAGATCATCTCTCATCACTTTAGTTCGAAATCCTGACGTGACGCGTTTCGTTTCAATATTCTATATTTTTTGTATCGTTCGTTTGATGTGGATATTTTAAGCTCCGTGCATCATCTTTTATTTACATTAAAGATTAATACATTGACTTCTTGTATACCTATATGTCTACGCAGTAAGGTGCAAAGTCTATATTCATATAGTATATAATATACATAGATATACTAGGTATACTGTAAGCCTTATAATTCGTACTGCATGATCATGTGGCATTGGTGAAATAAGAAAAATGGAGTATGCGATTTATCGATAGTAGGGAAGCCAATCATAGCACACGTCCATAGTACGCATCTATAGCACGAATTTCTCTATAAAAAACATAGCATAGCTGAGTCCGTTTCCACCAGTGCTAAACTATGTGTACCAATAAATATGATTGGTGGCAGTCAAACGCATCCACAGCAAGGTAGATCTCTGGTGGAAAAGCACCGTAACTGAAGTTTAAATAACATGTTAATATGATTGGTGGAAGCCAAAGTAATTGGAATAAGCCGAATTGAGTTCACTATATACAGCTGCTTTTTTAAATAGTATCTAAATTAATGCTGAATGTAGCAAATGAACCTTATTAAATGAAATGATTTGCAATTTTACTATCAAACTCGTTCAATTTTGTTGCTTGTGTTGTATGTAGCTTTGTTAACTTAAAATATAATAACATGTTTCTATTAAATAAACCAATACATCTACTTTGTATTATAAATATAGCGCTTATATCCAATGGAATTTTTCATTACGCAGAAACAACAATTGCTGTTGCAACTGCACCCGTATCATCGGAACTAGGGAATAGCCGGATTTCTAAGAATATTACATAGATACATAATATATAGAATTAAATGCCACAATAATATCCTGTTACGCAAGGTTTAATAATATTTAGGTATGAAGTTCGCATGTGGGTTTGTTGATATACAGTTTTCCTTATTCATTTTAATTGTTAACTCAAAAGACGTCATTTATATTTATTTTTTTCAATAATATCCATGTTTTGTTTATTTAGGTCCATTCCAAGAAGTAAAACGAAATGTCTGTTTTCCAAAATCGAAATAGCGAAGTGGTCTTCCTTCCTTGATCAAAATATTCTCAATTTAAATCGACACCAAGTTTAAATAACATAATATTAGGACCGATTAAGAACCTCCTCCTTATTTTTAAACGGTTGAACAACCACTTATTTTTTAATAATTTGAGTTTAAATAATTATAATGCTTCAATAGACTTCCGATACAAAATCTTCCTCCATTTCATACAACTACGAAGCTTCTAAAAGTTGAAATTTCCAATTATTATTAGTAGACACTATTATTAGGTATAATTCTAGTAATTCAGTAGACACTAAATTAAATTACGCAGTTTAGTTAACAAAACTACATAATTCAATTATAATATTTAATTTGTGTGTAAATGTACATAATTATCCTTAAGAATTGTGTTTCACATTCAAGAGTATTGTACATTTAACCATATACGGAGCGGATACATTTATCATTAGAGCTTCCCCGATGCGGCTGACCTCCGAATGACGTGTTCCGACGTCAGTGTATTCTTCAATGTAAGCCTGGGCTGGGACGTCACATACAACTGACGTGAGTAACAGGGTTTTCTATAAACTGAATACTTTGAACATGAGTTAATGAACTTTGTTTTTCTGTAGTTGTTAATTTATGAGTAATTGTTATGATTGATTCAGTTTACATATTTGGTTTGTATTAGTAAGTGTTATTTCATAGGGATAGAGGGAAGTTTTAGGTGTGTTGACTCTAAGAATGTGTTTTGAGTCAATCAATGTTAAGTAAACAAGGATTTTTCTAGAATATTATATTGTTAACCTGGAATATTTATGATAAAATAAAGGGGAAATACTACTGGCTATTGAGATTATCTGAACACATCAATAAACGTAAATAATTTTCTTCTTTTACAATTGTGCTTACGTCTATTTACTGTGGAGAAATGAGTCTACACCATGATTCTAGAAGTCAGGCACTAAATTAGCGTGCTTCACAATATTAGCGATGAACCATATAGCGTTATACGTACACCCTTGCGCCATCTCACCTTCTAAGTACTGCTGCATGCGCTGGTGCGGCTGCTTCCGCGGCAGAGGACCTCAAGCGGCGCAAATATTCTAACTTAGTTGGCAATTATTGTTTTGAGCCGTTTGGGGTCGAAACACTTGGGCCATGGGGTCCTGGTGCACATTCTCTATATAAAGAAATTGCACATAAGCTATTCGACTCTACGCGTGACCAGAAGGCTGGCTATTTCTTCGGTCAAAAGATAAGCATTGCATACAACGTGGCAATGCGGCCAGTTTCTGGGAACGTTCCCCAGTAGCGATGCGGACGAGTACTTCGACGCCTAATTTATCAAGTTTTAGGCCTTAATTTTTAAGTAAATAATGAATGAAAAAAAAAAAAAAAATTGCGATAATATATAGCGTTATGTACACTTTTTGCGACTTGGGATATTCCAAATTGGATTCTATTCAGTTCTTTCTAGTACGGTTATAATTTATCAATTAGGCAAATAAATGAATGAATGATTCACCAGTAATTTGGTCAAATGATTCTGTTTAAACATCCTTATCTTAGATAACTACTGTTTACGCAGTAGATATTGGTACCATATCACTGTATGTTTCCGGGCAGTTTACCTATCGGTCCATAAACTAGTTGGTTACTTCGTAGTAAAGAAAATATGTATTCGTAGATTTCCTAAAAAGTACTTAGTCCTTATTACATAAATAATATACCCAATTGGAAAAAAGAGAAAATAAATTAATTGTATTGCTATTTCGTTGACTTTTTGACAGTCGATAGACAACAAATGGTTTTGAATTTGAAAGAGCCATGCTACAACACGAACGAGCTGGCTCAACTGGAGTGACACCACGACCTCACAGAAAACTGACGTAAAACAACACTTACATTGTATTTTGTTGCTTTATATAGCTTTTTCGTAGGTACAGTAAATAGGTACCAAATGAAAATTAATAAAAGTGAGTGTTCATAATTATATCTATTTTTGACCACGCAATGAATGTAAGGACATTATGTCATAATACTTAGTCAATACCTAGTGCACCAGTGAGCTGTCACGATGAATAATGTTCGTACCTTTTTTGGGAATGGGACTCTTTGTAAGGCGTTCATTGGTCAATTGCAGCCACAAGAACCAAGTGATTTGTCAGTGGATGAGTGACTATTGTTGGTGTAATGAGAGTAGAATGTTTTAATCATAATTATGATCATCGTCATCGTCATTAATCCAGCTCATATTAAAGTTGTGCATGGTCTGAGAAAGTTCATAACACTTAAAGAAGTGTGGATATAACATGATGTTCATTGTATGTTCATAAATGTTGCAACAGACCATTGGGTACAATATACTACAATACATATAAACTAGTTATATATTGTATTGTATTATTTTTCTTCCCTTTTTAATGGGTTTCCAAGATACTTACATCAAAACTAAACCACCACTACTGATGGGACAGGGGCTTACTATCTTATCGCGTCCCTATGTGTACATCACAAAGTTACTCACCCTTATAGGTACTTAACAAACAAAATCACACATCAAAAGCTCGAACCGCTTTACTGACTAAGTTGAATAATTATTATGAGTAAGTTGACAACTCATCATTATTATTTTGACTCATCTCGCCACTTCGTAATGATCCAATAGTCCTTTTATTACTCATTGACATACCGCCCATCTGTGCCGATTGACGCAATAATTTCACAGAAAGCACTATTCCAGTAATTTAAGGGCGAAGTCACACCGTCGGACCTAATAGTGTGAGGCGTTTACTTAATAGTAGTCTATTAGTCAAATACTTACACGTCACTCAATTTTAAGACGCCCTCAAACTTAGTTCTCTGTCTAAAAATCTTTGTAAATGACAGAGATAGCACGATATTTACGTAAAACTTAAAAAATAGTAGCATTTCGGTATTCGGGCATAACATTCCAAACAATCAGTTTAGACCTAGTAACAAATGGATTAAAAATCACTTTTAGGATACCTTTTTAAACTACGTTAAAATTTCACCTTGTTATACCAAAAGAGAATAACTGATGTGTCATTTTAATAATTCCCTAAAATTGTTCAACGATTTGTAAATTAAACGAATTCATTTAATCATTACGTCGGTACTTCGTTTAGGTATAATGACTTTTAGTCATTTACATTGACGTAGATATATTAGGTATGTAGGTATTTTATATAAATTTTGTTAGTACTTTCTTCACTTAGTCATATCATACCTAATATATAAGATTATAATTTCAGAATATTCTCGAAAAACACGCAATAAAAAGCGAAAACTGTGTACATAAACATAATCTGAGTAGATACATACAGATAACATTATGTTGCATCTCTATCCAAACAAGCTTATTTACTTTCGTTGACTAATAATAATTCTTTATATTGTCCACCATTTTATTGATAAGTGTGTCTTAACCTACATCGACAATTGATTTTCTTTGATTATTTATTGAGGAGTTAATCGTTCGTTAGTCATACCTTATCTTGAGTAGCCAATGCTTAAATACTCAACCTAGGTACTTTAAAACACAATTTTAGAAGTACATAGGTACATATTTACATTGTTGAAATTAATCCCTTGTTTAAAGACAGAATGAAAGTAAACAGCAACAAAATTAAACAGCAATCAAGGTGTGAGCAAATAGAAATAGTCAAAAATAGACCTTATTTGTACGTTTATTGTGTACAATTTTCTTAGTGATCTCGATTGAATAAGAATTAAAATGTGTTCACATTTTGGGCGATATGCAACGCTACCCCTAGCAGATGACGTTTGAGCCGTGGCCCAAGTTGTGGGAACAGAAACACAATAAAGCTGTTCCCTTTTGAAAGCAGCAATGGTTTAAAAAAAAAATATTTTAAAAGATACTAAAATATATACAATTTCATTATTTTCGACTCCAATTGAATAAAGTGCGCCAGCTGTTTCAAGAAAAACAATTTTAGTATCAAAACAAAAGAAGGTTTGTAAATAGGGATTGGTAGCAAATGAAAAAAAAAACATTTATTTTGAAAACACACAGCTGTAGGTTGTTGTTGTTTAGGTTTTAAAAAATGATTTTTACGTATTTTTTTTGTATTTTTTTAACATAAACAATAACAACATAACAACTAACTAAAACCTAAATGAAAAGTAAACGCTAAGCAACTGTTTGAAAAAAGGAACACTGAATATTTCATTAACTCATGAACAACCTATAATATTTTTATATCAGACACTTCATACCTAAACCTTACCAAATCAGTAATAACGAATTCACAAAGGAATAAAAATGCCAAAAAATCTACAACATAAGGAACACGCTTGTCGCTCATTGTGTGTGACAGTGACAGCGTCAAACAGAACACCTGCGTCAAAATGAGTCATTATATTCACGTGAGTGGTTACTGTGCCATATGTGACCCGGCGAAAGGTTGGGAACCACCACTGTGACTCACTGATAACGACAAATACAGTCAAATGTAATGCATGACTAACACTGGTATGTACAATGAGATTACCTAAATAGGTAATCAAGAAACGTCTTGTCTACTTACGTATTTTAAAGTCTTTTGTTTCTATGACGATAAGACCGTTTTCACTCGCTTGTGTATTGACTCGAGTGGTCGTATGTATGACTGCGGTAAGGTTGTCAGATCGGGTAAAATCATTTGGGATGTTTTGGAAAAAAATGGATTCTTGAATTGTTCCCAGTGTAAGGCTCAACATCTCTTACATGGGAATTATGACTATAATTATTGAAAGGAGAGTGTACATCAGAGATTAAAAGACATGATGTTATTTTAATTACAAGACTAATTTTACAAAATTATGTATTCAAAGTAATGATCTGATAATCTTAACTTTCAGCAGTCAGCATGACTATGATGCAACGGCTTAACTTACGTAGTTCATATGTCAGATGGTCACATCACAACTCAAACCAACAAACATTTACAGTGTCCAGCTTACGTCTCAAGTTGGGACAAAACAGTTTGTACGTATTTTGTAAGTTCCAGTTAATAAGTATTGTTTATAAAGACAATTGTAATCAGAATTATTATCTGCTTGGCACTGGTGACCTGAATGACACATCAATACGTACAGCTGAACTCAGGGTCACCAGAGGGACTTCTGTAAGGGGAAAAAACATTCGTATGGCGTCAAGATACTACATACTACATAGTACTAAGATTATTTATTCATGTGTTTCGTGCATGCATTGGCATCCACGACACAGATTACTCTATGACTCATTTTATCAGCATACAAATGTCTTCGACTTAGTACTATCCTTCTTGGCGATTGACAAAGAATGGTATGCGTAACAAATGCTTGGAGTAGTTTCTTACTAGAGGACGATAAATGTCATTTTCCTTTGGCATACATTTATTTTTAGCGCACTTTAAATGTACCTACGTCAATGTATTAGCTGCAACCACCTTTACACTAACCCAGGGCTCAAGACTTAGTGGTTGCAATTCACCATCATGAAGCAAATTGCTTACTATTTACATAAGCCGTCCTAATCTTACCAGACCTTCTTTAAACGATAGCATATACATGACAAACGGCGGTTTAAACTCCATATAAGCTTGAATTACCATGAAAATATGAACAAAATACGTTTTGTTACTTAACAACTGTCATTCAGTAGCGGGTGATATCATCGATAAGAGGCAAGAGGTCGCTCGACATCGAGTGAACGAGTGCATTCACCTTAGGCTTAGATCATCGCCGCTCGCTAGCTGTTGATTCCAGACTTGGATTGCTACTGCATTTTTCAAGACTTTTTATTGAATTTTATTTTGTTAATTAGATTGTAAAAATGCAATAAATGGCAATTGTAAAAATACACTACACTGTGGCCAGGTGTAACCACAATCAGTATAATTGCTGAAGTGGTATAAATCTTTTGTCATAAACCAGGTCTAATCTAATAGTCTAGTAGTATTTTCGTCAACTAGTAAGTAATTTGTAAAAAATACAGCTATTGGTCAAAAACTTTGAGCAATACCAAATAACCCAACCTGAAGATCTTAAAAGAAAACTACTAACTGAAGTTAGCATTACGGTAGCAACAGACAGAGCTATTTCTTCACTTGAACGTAACAAATGTTGCGGTAGGACAAGACAAGTGTTTCGAGAACTAGACGCAACAGTTCTAGTTCTTGCAACTATTCCTATAATGTAACAAGCGTTACGAACTGGTAAACTTCTTCAGAAAAACATTTTGTATTGTCTTAAGAGTCTGAAAGTAAATCTTCTACAGACATCAGTTACAGCATGCCTATGTGACATGTAATCATCTGTGTTTAATATTTGAGGCTATTTACTCTGTTGATTACACAAAAATATTCAAAGTTTTGGTAATAAATAATGGTATCCATAGATACAACTAGTTCATTGCAGGGATTTGGAACAACAGACAAAGGATACAAGGTAACCTATAACATTAGGATAAGGTCACACCAGTTAAATACAGTTGCAACGTTGTGTGTTATTTGCTCAGCTGTTTCCAATAAATTATATTCTTCTTTATAAAATAAACCGTTCTATTTTAACACAAGACAAAGCTTTTCTATTCTCATATATGTAACAAGTATTAGTCACATTCTGGTATTCGCTATTTTATTTTAGTTCACACTTAGCGCGATGAATGTGAGTAGGTGGACTCTTAAAAATTAGGGCTGTCCAGTATTTCATTGAAGACAAAACAGAAGGATTAAAGTACATAATTTATAGTGTACACACCTACATTTATATAACACAAGAAACAATTCGATATTGTCTAGTCATCTACTAACTAATATCGCCATGTCACGATTAGTAGGTACATCAAAACGTTACAAATGAATTTTGTTGTTGATAGAAAATCTTGAAGATTGTTAAAAAAAAAGGTATGACCACATACGATATCTATTCATACGAAGTATTACTTGCATAATTTGCAAAAAACAAAGTCTCATTTCTAAATCCAATAACAATACCGTAGGTATATTAGCATTTTAGAATACAACAAAAAACACATCATAAACGGATGGTGAAAACAGACATTCAGACGCACATGGCTAGACTGGTTGTCGACTGTAACGAGTAGTGAATCATTATGTGACTTTAGACACTCACACAACATAAATAACGTTTCGGACTATAGTAAACTAATTATATTCCCACATAAAATAATAGTAGGAACTTTGATATAAATTGTTTCAACATTTATTTCCGACGCCCACGCTCCTAACACTGTTGCTCATCCCTAACGGTTCGATAAATTTCATTGAACATGACATCACGATGGTGCTTTGAAACTCCATTGGATAATATCATCATTATCACATTATGTTTAGTAGTTTTTAGATTGTGTGGGCCAATGTAAACAAATCTGAATGTTGTGATGTTAATAGTGATACCAAACTCGTGAGTTTTTGTGGTGTTGACGTGTTAACATAAATTAATTCGTATTCATTGAGCACAAGGCTTTATTTTGATTTACATAATTCAGATGAAGGTTATGAAAAATATAGTAAAATACATAGATGAAATATTATCAAAGATGCGCCTGTTGTTACGTACGACAAAAGCGATGAAGATTTAACTGTGGGAGAGCCATGCCACGGTCTCACAGAAATCCGACGAGAAACAACGCTTGTGTTGTGCGTTACTGGTGGACAAATTATCCCCCTCCCCAATTTCCGATTCCCTCAGCAACCCTTGAATTCCAAACCTTCAAAAGCCCAGCAACGCTCATAGTGTTTCGGGTGTCTATGAGCGGTGCCGATTGCTTGCCATCATGTGATCCGTCGGCTCGTTTACCGGCACATACCATAAAAAAGATAATAGATCAGAAAAAAAACTAAAAGACTCTAAGAAGCTAATTTAGTTCTTAATAAACATATTTATAATTTAAAGTAATCAATGTAGAAAAACAATGAACAACCATATCTAACTAAATGTAAGATAAAAGATACAGTTTTTAGGGAAAATAACACATTTTTCCCTTTACGACTACGTAAATTTGTTACCTACTTTAGAACATAAATGATTTGTTACGATAACCTATTCTTTAAAAGATTGCATAAGATTATATTTTAGTATTATTTTGGCTTATATTTTCCTCATGTATATTTAGTGTTTTTCTTTATTTGGTTTGGCTGGATTTGGAATGTTTACACCTACTTAATAGCCAACGAAATATGAATGAAGAAATCGATGTGATTTTAATTTGGAACGAAAAATGTTCTCAATGAAGTTACCTTTTAACATTGGATAGAAACGCTTACTTTATTATTGAATCAAAAAGTACTAGTAGACGTTACAAAATAATAAGCTATAGATATGCAACTAATAAAAAGAAAGACTTAAGAAAATATTGTCCCAAATATGACATGAATACATAACACACGTTTAAAAAAAATGCTGTTATAATATGTAGTTCATTTCTTGTATTAATAGTGAGTGTTCAATGTTCATTGTGACTTGCCCACTCATATAAACAGGAAATTCTGGTTTAGCATAAAGGAAACACTAGCCCATATTGTTATTGGCAACACAAAGGCCCTAAGGTCGAATGACTGAGATAAAGAATTTTTGTGAAAGGCGTAAACCGCAAACAATGGTGTATCCTTGGCATAAGAAACACCATTTGAGAGTCAACAGATACATAGATACCCATTGTTTCACTGTTTTGAACAACCATGCCTAATTAACTATATTGTAGCTACCTGTTACCAAACTTACCAACTCATTGTATTTTTTACTCAAAATCCACAGCTCAGCTATCCATATTTGTTTATAATTAACGTTTAACATCAACTTACGCAAAAACCCGATGACCATAAAAGGTCGCCACATAAATGCCAAACGGCCAAACTTAGCCAGAGATCGTCTCAAACTATATCTATTTTTCCACAAGTTTTATTATCACTTGCTCGCTAACTGCTACACTGTCGTTTAACGGTCAGACGTAAAGAGCCATTGGTCACTAAACTTGATTTATTGTTGGCATCGCTGTTTGTATTAGAAGTATCACAGTACCAACGCTAGTTTCGAAAGCGCTTGCAACTATTTCTAATCTAGTTCGTATCTATTTTAATTACGTACCGAGTACCAGAACCCACATTCCAAAGACAACATTGATCTGTGTACAGTTCTCTATTGTCACTGTTGCTTAGGTAGTTCAACATGTCTATCGCGTAAACGACCTCAAAACGGCATTCGACCTAGTCGAGCGTAATCTAACATAACTCAAGTCGGATCGAAATCTAAACGCGAAAGTTTACGTTTCGTTACCCAACCATCTTCAAAATATTTTCGGCTTTATGTAGTAAGCTATAAAGTTCATAATCGTTTTCTATAATCAGGGACACGTGCGGAATGGAGGTATTAATGGAGTTGGTTATCTACAACAAAGCATTCTAGCGCTGTACAATTCCGGCCGGTTTACTAGCGTGCACGCTATCGTTCTTTTACTACAGCGCTTCATCGCTGCTGTTACGTTTTGGCCTGCGATGACTCAAGCCTCGGTAAACAGTATGCGGGGCGATGAGTCACCGTTTTACACATTCGCGTATAGCGTTTGAGTAGTGTTGTCAGTCTACAGTTGGACTCGTCAAGTAACCGAACCGTCCTAGGCGTTATATCGCAGGGTTTACTGCCAAGCGCCTAGACTTAAAACATAATTGGCGAGATAAGCTACTGTTGTAACAAACATTTCGTGAACGTAGAACAAGAACAAGTTTGTGTGAAAGTGTAGGTCTAGTTTTGTAACCTGTGTGTGTGCGTGTCGGTAGTGAAACGGTCGATAAAGTTGGTGATCGTTCTGTGCTATTTGTGGATTCCTTACATACTATTGGATTTGTTTGTGATAACTTGGATTTATGTTTTAAAAATGCCGTCGAACAAGAAGTTGATTTCAAAAATGCGTCAGATCGCACAGTGGATCTTAGTTGTGCATGTGGTAAGTTCCCCGTTCCATTCATTCATTTTGGTACATCATGTTATCTAATGTTTGGAGTAAGATGAACTAGATGCCATTCCGTTCATATTGTTACAATAGCAAGATTTAGAAGGGAAGCAAGTAGCAACGTAGAAGCTATAACATAAAATAGATGGCGTAAATCAATTAGACTATGGAATGTTGAGTTTTGTTTATGGAGAGATAATTTACTCAAGTGTTCAAGAGCCTTGGAATAAACTAAAATCGAGACAGTAGTAAGTAAATATTGATTAGGAGGCTCCGGGTGATCTCGAGGGTTGACTTAACTCAGTTACAAGTTCGAAGAGCAAAGTTTGCCCTTCGATACGAGAGGCAAAATCTTTCCTCTTTTGAAATACGAAAATAAAATCCTAATAAAATACTATAAAACTTGTATGAACGCGGAAACATTGGGGTAGGACGAGATTAAAACGAATAGACAATACACAAAGGATAAAGCGTTCTCCATTGTTGACAAGTACCAAATCTAGCACTTAAGTAAATAGCATCCAAACTCATTTATCACGACTATGTTTGGTCGAGCCATATTGTTCTTAACGAGGTACCATTGTCAATTACAAAAGATTTATCACCAAATCGCCACTCCGTATCCGGTTTGCAGGAACTTCGTTATGAGCTATATTAAAATTTTGTCGCCTTACAAAAGCTTACGCAGTGACAGATGAACACCACTTACAAAAGAACTAAATCTGATCTGCGTCCCTTTTTTGTGTTCACAATGACGGTCATAAAAGGACTATTCAACCATTTTTTTGGCTCAACAAAAACTTGTCATCTTCATTGTGTTTATGCAAGCAGAGCAATTGAAGGAGTGACAAATGAAAACTAAGGCATTCATTCAACAGTCTAATCAGATCTCATTAAGCAACTTGAATTCCTTATTCATGCAACTGATTTTCAGAAACTTATGGTACAATGACCTTTAAGAAGTGGTGCTGAAAATTTCTTCCATAATTGCTCCCTTCATTGAAACATTTGTAAGGGTCTACTTAAAGAAACCCTCGCACCCGGCCCTTTGGGTGACTCGGACTCGCAACATAGTAATTAAGCTTATTTCCTTCGTTTGTTTTGTCGTTTTCAACATTGTATGCTTAGTCTAGCCAAACACGCTCCTTGAATCCTTACTACAATTGCATACTCAGAAATGGCATAGAAAAACAACACAGATTCAAACGACTTATTTTAGAATTCAATTTGGAGACTACTTTATATCTCTCAATTTTTATTGGTGCCAAAGTAAACATTAATACTATGACTCGTTGACTAGACATGTCACAGACGCAGGGCTTTGCGCCAATATTAAATTGAAATGCGTCGTCAAAGCTCAGGAAAGTGAAAAGAGTAAAAGACAATCTGTTTAATTCAGTTGTATGGGACCTGTTTGCGGTCTCTGGTTTGCTGAACGTGACCAGATGGGACCTGTTTGCGGTCTCTGGTTTGCTGAACGTGACCAGACAGTAGCTGGCGGCGGCCTAGGCATGACCGTGCCAATTGCCGGCCGGCAAATGCAATTCCACCTAACGAAGTCTTATGTTGTTCTGTTTTATATTGCAATGCAATCTGTTCTGTTTGCACATCTGTGCAAAGCATGGGGCAAATACCACAAATTCTTAGTTAAGTTTTCAATTTCGTATCAGCACGTTCCATCACAAGGAGATAATTTATTAAAATTGTTATGTGAGTCTGAGATTGTACGTTGATAGTAAGTTGTTTGTCGTCATCATTTGTTATTGTAAACAAAACTGGTAATTGTGATGGTGACTCACGTTTGTCTTCAGACGCAGATGCTAAGAGCTTCGGTAATTAGTCACTATATTCGCAATCCTTGACTGCAAGGATGTGAGAAAAGTTCATTTGCTATTGTCTTAATTACTTCATTTTTGAGAAGGCTTAGTAAACACAAGATTTCGTGTGAATTTGTATCTACCTATTAAACAATATGAAATAGCCGATTTTATTACTCTGTAGGCAGATGTTTACTAAAACTTCAATCCATATTTGAGACGCGATTGATTCACAACCTAAAAATATTTTTGGGTGCGGAAAAATTCACAAAAAAAATGTATAGCTATAATCGCGCATTACCATATTGAAGTCACGCGACACCGCGCTATTTTAGTTCGGGATCCCAGGAGGCGTGTCTCCGGTATTAATACATCGGGCCGGGCTGGTGAGTCATCTTGCCGTCTGAAAGCTCCGTCTTGTCCCACATCCTTCATACTGTTTGTATTACTCATACTGGGTGAACCCGGAATCGTTTATATGGACGACTTCGCCGGTATCTAGAGCTTGTTTATTATTAACGCGATTGTCCAAGACAAATTATACAACACCGTGGGCAAATTCAAACAAATAGGAATCCCCGCCTCTGCCAACACATTCTGCAATATCTCGGTCAGATATAAAAAAGTCTGTAGGAGATTTTATTCTCACAGCAAAACATTTTTTAAGGTTGCAGTGAGTCATAACTAAGGACGTCAACTCACACGTGCTTTGGAATTGTATAGGTATTTATTTTAGATCCTGAATTCCAAAAGCATCACCCAATGTTTCCAAGAAATTAATTCATTTATGCCCATAAAATTGTTAATCTTTGTTTGATGGATGCTGTTAAGTATCATGCATAGATCATGTACCTATTTCCTTGTTTGCTCTTTGTCCGAGTCGCAGCTTGATCACAATCAAGGCTAGAATTGTTTATCTTATTTCGACTTCCTTCCTTACATTACTATTAGCTTTGAGAAATAGACTTTACTGTACCCTAATTTACATTCTGTTTGAGTTGGAATTGGCGAAACTTGTTGCCGGATTTATTTAAATAAAATATTTGATTTGTTTTATTATCTAGTTGAACGAGGAGTACTGCTACTTCCATGTTTTGTTATGACTACTTTTTCTTCTTCAATGTATAGAATCTGTGGTACAAATATTTTTGTTACTTTGTTATACAATCTGTCGTACAATGTAGCAGGAAGGTAATTACAATTGTACAGTCAATGCTACCGTTGTATACATGTACCTATATGAAGTAGGAGAGCAGGAAGTGAGCTGTTGACTACTCTACCCCCATTATACGATACAATTGATGAATGGCCAGACGCGAACATGTGTGCTTGAGCAGAATTCAATTTGATCCCTTTCAGAGCTAACCCTTTCGCTTGAATGGCGGTATTGATTTGAATCAGTAAATAAAATAGGGAGGGGTGATGCTAGCCTTGTAAAATATCAAATTTTTATTCTAGGTTATAATAACAATCATTGCATTTCGCAATACTATACTTTTGGATCTTATTCATCATTGTTTATCTACGGAAATGTTATGCAGATTAGATAGAACATTTTAGTGATAACATTTTTTTTAAACAAAGATCAAGAATCTAGAATAAATAATATCTATTGTTCTTTTAAAAATATGTTTGTGCTATAATATTTATGGTAAATTATAATTGATCGTCAAAATATTCAAATAAAGCGCAGAAATCTTTGTAGACATCGCAAATCAAAACTGGAGGGTGGCACGGTCGACGTTTAATTATGTAAATAAATTTTCATGCATAGCAAGGAATCGTTAAACAATGCGCCAGATGAACCGAGCCTACCCTTCTATAGGCAAAGTTTAAAAGAGAACTGCCCCTCGGGCAAAAACGGATCACCCTTTTGTTCTTTTTGATGTACTGTCGTCCAAGTTTCGGACAAGGATCCATTTAATAAATGCGCACATTAGTATTGTATTGCATTATACATTTACATGGTATGAGGCATTACAAATTTTGCCATAAAACTGTTGCGTAAACACCGATTACGCAAGGTAAGACGCGTACGGTGAACTGTTTACGTAAACAACTCTTGAATCGGAATCCATCTGGGCTGTTACTAATTTAACCCTTAATGAGAACTTGGTACGAGAGGTCTTTCGAGTCCGCAGGCGCGGAAGCGGGAACTCATCACTGTCTCTAATGGCCTGAAACCACCCCTGGCTTAAACAGATATCAACTTATAAACAGATTCAAAAAATAAAAATTTGCAAGCCCTTCAGAATTGTCCTCCCATTATTTTGATGGTACGTGAATTTTAATTGCGTGTTTCTTTTTATGAGGCGCGGAATGTTCTATACGTAGATTTGTTTATCTTTGATGGCAGGAGAACCTATCTCATATATCAGTGTTGTTTGTGGTATTTGTTTTGTACATGGCATGCAACATGCTATTTTTTGTTGCCCTTTCGGACATGGCCGGATGAAATAAAAGCAACAAACATCCCAGTAACGCGCTATAAAAATTTGTCTTCACACGAACTAAATTTGGCAGCGTCCCCTGAAATGTTATCACCTCATAGTATCGTCGATGCACACAATATCTCATAATATTCTTTATATCCGTCCCCATAAACAGAAACGGGTCGTGGTAATGACGCCCCGTTGAGGGGAGAGAGGACGTCTAACCGGCCGTTACGGTCGCTGAATATGTGACCGCTGCATTTTATTACCACTTTACTCTGCCACATAATCGACCTTCATGATGAAGGGCTTCTTTCCGACTAATAGTCGGTCGGTATGCGATGCCCATTGTCCTATATGCTCGATCCCAGCTTTTATAACGTTAATTGTTCAATAAATTTCCGTATGAATTTATGGGGCAATTTAAAGATACCTACCTACTCCAGGGTTTACGGGTTAAACTATCTATTAACCAAAAATATATTCTTGATATTAACGTACTGCTTTTTATTGTTTCAGGTTGAATTCATAGAAGCATACTGCACACCTCGCGACACAGCCCGCCGCTCCCCACAACGCAGCCGTCGCTCCAGAGAACAGCGCCGCTCCCCCGAAGCCACCAGATGGCGTTACGACTCCCGCCGAACAAATTACGACTTTGACTCCTGTCGAAGGCCGTACGACTACGAGAGTCGAAGATATAACTACGGTAGAGACTTTGACGAGGATTCGGGAAGGCGAGCAGAGTTTGACGCGGGCTCAGCAAGACGACGAGCGGATTACGAGTCCGCGAGGAGGACCGACTTTGACTTGTCGGCACCCAGTGTGTCAAGGCGTAGTCCTGAAAGTGCCCCTGAGGGTTCAGTGGAATCTCCACCAGAACCAGCACCATCTGCACCGTTGAGGCACGAGAGACAAGCCCGACACAGATCTCAACCATACTACGAATCAGGTTAGTTTATATACCAATACGTTTAGCATAGCTATAAAGTATTATAAATTGTTCACGATTAAAACAAAAGAATGAACACCGATATTAAAAAGCGATAAGGAATAATCATAACAAACACAATAATACTTTCTTCATAGAAGGTATCATTTTAATTCATTCTGATAAGTTCATACATGTTTTTGCATTGAACACCTATGAATTGAATAGAGATAAGATTAAGAAGATTCTTTGAAATGAGTTCATTAATTGATATCAATCAATTCGAAATGGAACTGTTTTTATGAAAAATTGTTTACATGAATAATATCTTTTTTGCATCATATAGGGGCTTATGTCAGTAAAGAATTTGGAACATTTGAAAACATCCTTGAAATAACAAAACACAATTTGTAACAACATACGTACAAGTCATAATGTTTAGCTTACAACATTTTTTAAATTGTAGGTAATCTCAAGAACTCACTTCCACATACTTTAGAGAACAAAATTTAGAATTCAAGGCGAGATTCTCGGTTCATTTCTGATATTTTCTTTTGCTGCAATAAAGCAGAGTTTCATTTGTGAGACTGAAAATAAACTTACCGTAAAAACACTAGGTATTCAAAAACGGCGCTAAGTAGCTGGATGGCTTCCTAAAAACAACAAAATTTTGCGCTTCATTTTCTCGGTTACGTGCAAGCTCTTACTTTTTTAAGAACATCCTCGTCTAGGATGGGACAAAGGGTCCATTCTTCCAGTGCAACAATTGTGCTGGAGTCTAGTTAGGCCATTGTTTTCTCTGTGGTTACATGCATATACATAGTAGTCATGCCTTTATTAAAAAAGAGAAAACCACATCCTCGGATTTTAAAGATGGCATCTTTGTTCCACAATGCTGGTAATTAGGTCAGTTTAATCTGGTACAAACATTGGTACGTGATTCTAACGTAGGTATAATAAATAACTGACAGGTTGGATACTTTCCAGAATTTATAAGCAAATTACTGCGGTAATCGTCATTGAAATAATAGGTAGAAAATATTTCGGTTAATGATGATTAATGTATAAATGGTCTGTAATTAACTCAGACCTACCATTCTGCTATATCTCAAAGTAGTATCAATTCATTCTGTTCTATTTTTATTTCTTGCTTTTTATCTTTATAAACGTTTGCGTGCAACTAAGCCTTTGCATCAAAGTAAGTCCATGTTATCGGTAAATGCAAGTACCAAGCATTAATTACACGATTGCAGTTCTTTTTTTATCATCCTGGGACTTTCATTCGCTAATACCAGCTAGTATTGAAGCAACAATAGCAAGTTTTAATCAGCCCTTTTGTCGTTTGTCCGTCCGTCTAGACACGGCTGAAAAAACGTCCGGGTTTTATAATAACGGAGGTTTTTTACTATTGCGACTAGGTACTACGTTTGAGATGGTTGGTGTAAATTTTTATCATAGTATCACTAATTAATGTTTTTAATAGAAAAGTTAAATTGAGACATTTCTGAGGGCTTAAAATTGTGTAACGTGAATAGAGTTTAGAATCGAATGAAAATAATTTAAGTGCGATACGTACGAGTCGATTACCTTTAACCTTTCACTGCCAACACGTTTCAGAAAGACATTTAACACGTTAATCGCGGCAATTTAACAAATTTCGAGTCGCGGCGCCTGGTCATCCACGCGGAAAAGTAATTACGTCACCTAATGACGTCACTTACCCTCCCATCTACACTCTCCACGTCGCTAATAGACAATTTGCACAGTTTTTGACGTCGTTTTGTTCAATCGACGCAACGTGTTGAACGTATTGGGACATCTCTTATATTTGATGGCGGCAATTTCGCTTGCAATTGTGTTTGTTACAATGTGTTTCAATATAAAGCGAATAATATGGATGATTTCAAGTTATATTTTATTCTTAAATGACAAGTAAATTGCAATGCATAAAAATAAAATACGGAGAATCACAACAAAGTTTCGCAAACTACAAAGAATAAATGCTCCAAAGAGTAATCTAAATGAGGCAACGGAAAATACAGTATTAAAACAAAAGAAGCACAGACCTTGTCCTAGGGAGCGCATTTAAAAAAAAGTTTATTATAAAATGGCATACTACGACTGCCTACGATTCGTTAGTTCTTTCCTATCGTCGTGGCTTTTTAAATTCAGACTTTTATGTTCATGATGCATTCAGAAGGAGTCCTTTGTTATACGAAGCAAGGAAAACTCGTTAGGGTATTTCGTCGTGCCTTTGAAATAACATTAGCTTCGCGTGTAGGCACGTGTATGAGGGTTAAACGTATTCATTAACTGAGGTAATAGTACTCCAGATTCGATTGAAATGGAAATGAATAAGTTTTAAAATGAGGTGTATATAATACGCTTTGTTTCAACTTCGAGATAAAAATCAATCCAAGCACATTGATTGTGGGTATCGTGTAGCTAATTATAAATTACCTACTCTTACCAAATATGTCTAATAATGTATTAATTACAATGATATGTAATGTAATAAGACTTTGATACCAAGATAGTTTAAACAATCAACAAAATAGCAGATAAAGGACTGAATTTCTCAGCGATTGCGTTGGGCGTTGTCTCTAAATAAAGACAATTTAAATATTTTAAATGCGTTGCGCAAAGACCGTTTATCAAATCACCCTTTGTGTTCACCCCTTCTTGAGTAAATGAGAACTACTGGGAACGATGTCTAATTTATAACCATTGCTACTTGACAACAGCATTATTTACTACCACAATACCAGAATTTATGAACATTCAAATAAAAAATAATTCATAAACTTCCACTTTCTTGAAAAAATGCTTTTCAATTCTTAACAATTGGTTGCATTCTTAAGGGGCTGTAGATTCACAATCCGGACGTTGGGGTCTAAACGACGTCACTTGAGACAAGCTGAGTTATATCAGAAATGGAAGCAAAATTGAAAATCCGCGTCTGGCTCGTTACCGAGCTTAGTTTATCTACTAAAGCTAGTCTTGTTCACTTGAATGCGCATTTATTCTTCCAATATAGCTTCTTAAAAAAATTACAATTGTTTTTGTTTTGTTTTAGAATCATCATCAGAGGATCGCTCAACATCATCAGAAGGAGAGGAAGACGAATTTGGTGAATTTGATCCATTCGCCACAGCACCTTCTCTACATTCCCCAGACAGTGGTCGCTCAGACCCACGATACGCTAACGCGCCACGTAGGAACCCAAGTCCTTATTACTACGGCGATTTGTTCAAGACGCCTCAACAAGCGCCAGCACCATCTGCCCCAACTATTTCAACTACTTCATCTTCTCGTGGTCCACGCTACAGGAAATCAGCTAGCCTAGACGCACCTCACGTTGCTCCCAGACCCAATCTGCCTAAAAGATTCTCAGTTGCTGAAGATGGTTTCCGTGAGCTAGAGCGCTCATCATCTTCGTCTGGTGAGAGCGCGTGGATGCCGCCGAGGCGTCGCGGGCGCGACGCGGCCGGCTGCGCGTGCGCCGCGCCCGAAGATGTAGAGGAGCATCGTCCTTCTCGCAGCGTCTTTTACGTGCCGGCGCCTCTGCCCCGCTGGCCGCAAGAGATGACCACCAGACAGATTTACGAAACAGCCTTCGACTGCAAAATTGCCCGATCGGATGATGACTTGGATGACTTTGACAGAGTCAGCAACCACCCAGCCCTTCTGCAAGCTGAAGACCGAAAAGTTATTTCTTCCGCGTCGTCTGCTTTTGAAGCTGTTGAACGCAGCGAACCCGATTACAAAGGTCGCCGCAAGGTGACTATGAAGACGGACAGTGTTCGCCGTTCCAAAATCCCAACCATCCGCCAAAAGAGGGAGAATGAGAACAACGCATGTGCCTTGTCTGAGGAATTGGAAAAAGTTCATATTGAAGAAGACGGCCGAACGGCATCAGCGTCTCAACTTCCACTACGCGGTTACACGCCTTCACCGCCGTCAACAGCCCCTTTGCCAACAAAATTCCAACAAAAAGACGGATCTGCCATGAATAGTATCAAAAGTGCTCCTAACTTGCCTCAATCACAGCCGGCACACCCTCGTCTCAAAGACTTAAGGTTGCCTGTAAAGTCATTACGCGCTCGTGATACTCCTACAAGTAGCGATGCTAGCATGGCTGACGTAAAAGGTTCAGTATCTACTGAATTGGATCTTGGACAACGTCTAAGAGATTCAAGTCGCGAATCTCGCGATGGTGATGATGAAGGAGGGCAATCAAAAGACGGTATTTTTTTAGAGATTAAGGGCCGGCCCACTTCCGATTCTGACACACCTGAATTGAATCGGTACACGGGGCCAAAGGGGGTCGGCCCTATAATGGAGTTTAAGGGAAGGCCTGGAGTAATTCGTCCGCGTCGTAAATATTCTAGCACGGAAAGTATGGCGACAAGCAGTAGTGGAGGCAGCATGGAGTCACTCCGAAGTAGTAATAGTGAGGGGGATAGGAGTAGTAGTAGTTCAGAAAGTCGTCATTCATCTTCGCTAAGTTCACACAGCTCTGATTCGGGAAATGTGCCATTCACAAAATCACACCACATGCAGTTATCGGGGTTTGGGCACCATCCAGCTAAGTTGCATATACTTAGCCCTATTTCTGATAAATCATCACAAGAACCGGCCTCAGAAACATCTGATAACAATAAGAATAATAATTCCCAGAAGGTATCACCTGAAGACTGTGAAGCTAATAATACGACGATGCAAACGACTGTTGAAATTGTTGCCAAACCTAAACGACGTGCGTTACAAAACAGGAATCTATTAAACCTTACATTTAGACACTCAACAACTGGTGATTCTGAAATTCAAGGCTCCGACAGTGGAATTTCGATTCACTCTAGAGAAGGCGTGGACTCACGAAATGCCTTCATCAATTTCAAAAATAGTAATACTGAAGAGGAACGTAAAGATGAAGATGTAGATCTGTCTGATCTTCCATTCGACATGCCCAAGTTGAGGAGACGACGGGCTGAAGCCGAAGCCGACTTGCGATCCTTGCCATTTGACATGCCCAAACTGCGTCGCAAATTACGCGGGCAGTCACTACAGCTAAATAACGACTTTGGAGGGGCCATCTCGAATGCCTCTTCTAGCCAAAGCGTGCAAGACTTAAATCAAGGTTAGTATTTTTTATTTATGTAAACATATATTTAACATAGATATTGCAATACAAATTGAAAAGAAAACAAAACAGATTTTTGATCAATCACTCAAAATTTTAAGATGTCACAATAGTTTACCAGTCAATCTTGTGAGAAAGAAGTATACTCGAAGGGTCTGTCGACTCAAATTGTTCGTTCTTTCTAACTCGAACTGAACGCCATCACATTATGCCGATTAAGACGTATGACTCCGGATTGCTCCACACGAAATTCTCTGGTCCAACGCCCATCTAATATTTAATTTGCTTGAGTGCTTTTTGAGGGAACTTTTTCCTGTACATGTTGGGAGCAATTTGTAACCGTTCAGTTGAGTTAGGAGTTCGTATCGCGGAGGATTGCGTGTGGTTTGACGTAATAAGTGGTGGCATCTTAGATTCAATCAATGCTAAGACCAAAAGTTGATCGTCTCGAATAATTTTACTCAATCTTGTTTACTTTTTCTTTCAGGAAACAAACACAAACCGAATTTGAAGTTGAATTTTGACAGCGGCAGCGGTGGTTCTGGCAGTTCTAAGGGATTGCACTTAAACTTGGGACCCATAGCTCCGCCTCGAGATTTGGTTGATGCTTCTCTTCCACTTGACCGACAAGGGTAAGTTATTATTTTATAACTTTTCTAAAATGTTTCAAAGTTTCTATAAATGGAGTGAATAGTACTAATATATATTTTTTATTGTTTTATAGGTGGTACCACGGGACCTTATCGCGCGTTGAAGCTGAGAGTCTGCTAAGGGATGCGGATGAGGGCGCTTTCTTGGTTCGAAACAGCGAATCAGCAAAACACGACTATTCGCTAAGTCTGAAGTGAGTATCTACTTACACTGTCTGCAAAACTTCCACATACTTTTTCTGCATTATATCATTAAACTGAGTCATCTTGTTTACTATCAACATTAACGAGCTACGTCTTTGGAATATTTTCACAGCTGTTCTAATTTCGTGTTTTTCCTTCCTTTGCAGGTCAACACGTGGTTTTATGCACATGCGTATATGCCGTAGTACTGACGGCTACACTTTGGGTGGTGCGGCGACTGCCTTCCCCACGGTGCCGGCTTTGATGCGTCACTACGTCACTGCCCAGAGGCTTCCAGTCCGGGGTGCGGAACACATGGCACTGTCCACACCTCTGCCAGCCGTCCTACTATGAACATCCCATCCGGACAGATGGGTTTTTAATTTGAGTGAACCTCGATCGGACGACCGGTCGGTTCGAAGTTCGGAAAGGTGTACATAAACAGCGATCGGAAATCCAAGGTGTGATTATTTTTTGTTTAGATTGCTGAAGAAAGCACAAGTGAAGGAGTTATTTAACGTATTTGTATAGCTTTAGGAATCCAGTGAATAATACCAAAGAGTTAGAATTCAATTGCTGACGAACTGGCTTACATTTATTTGTATACGCTCAGGTAGCAGTGTAATTATGCTAGTCCAGAATATCGCAGCCACATATAAAATACATTATTTATTCGCATATAATCATTTTCACATTTAAATGTATTGTATACTATGTGTAACGAAATAGGTACTTATGTTGTATTGCTTCGTATTACTCATTCATCGTTTATCTTATGCATTGATACCGTATATCTTTTATTAATCAGTGTTAACTATATGTATGTTGTACGTTTGTTTGATATTGACGCAAACGATGATATTAAGTAGTTATATTGTGTGATAATTCGTTTTGCAAACAATTTGCGATGAGTCATTTAAGCATTAATCTGACCTCTACATACATTTGCAATAACTTGGCCTAAGCAATAGACTAGTAAACCTAATTACCTATTTGCTAATGGTCTTGTCGTGGATAGACGTCACAGCTTACGGTAGTCTTTGAAATAATATTATTCTCGTCTTGAACCGTATACCTATTTACGTAAGTTTGAAAATAGAGGATTATTCCTTTACATTTAAAACAATGACTGTCTCATGATGATACTTAATTTTATTATTGTATTAGAAAAGCGCTCCAATGCAGTCAGTATTTAGACCTATATTGCCATGATTCACAGACCACGTAGATACAGGTGTGAAGAATCAAGTCTGAATATAAATTCGTTTTAACAATAAGTGACTCACTATAAAAACATTCAACTTTATATTAAAAGCGCGTAAACTGCTTACGCAAACTATAAAATGTATTCAGCAAGGTTAAAAACAAATCAGATTGCAAACCGTGGAATATTTATGTAGCAAACATGAAATAGGTGGGCAAAGTTGTCACATTGACGAGTATATATGTTTGAATAGAACCTTGATGCTATAGATACAAGGTTGAGTTTAGTAGAACATGTAATGAAATGAGTCATAAGCACGTGGGTCGAATAGACACGAAAATAATATCGATTTAGTACAAAATTGTACTGAGTAGACCTGTTGTCAGTTGGTACTTTTATACACTATGTCAAACGGTAGATTACTTATTTATAACTAAACCTCAAGTGTCTGTGTTAATTTGAAAAATACTTTGAAGAATGAAAGGAACTTTTTGCCACCAGTGCAGTTCATGAATTGTCGTCAAGCAGTTGAAATATTCCGTAAATAAAATTAACACATACACTTGAGGCTCAAGAATTGGCCAACATGAAACGACATTAAATAGTAATAAATTTTGATATAGCTTTCATACTCTATAGAAGTTTTAAGCTAATCATGAATAATGGCACATAACAGAATAATTTAAGATCATAGATGAAGATTGCACATGTTATGTAACTTTCACATGATAACTTATTTATATTTTTTGTTATAATAGAATTTAAGTAGAATAACGGGATGGATATGGGGCCCTCAATAATGAATAGATTTAGTTCCCCCTTCATAGTTTTATGTCACTTGGTACTTTTACAACGATATACTGACAACCAGTGATGTACTCGATGAAAGGCGTAGCAGCTATTATATTTAATAGATTCTTCTGTGATTTTGTGTTTAATACAAGAAAAGCCAAAAAAATGTTGTGTATTATAAAATTAAGTTCATCGTATTTATTATGTAACGCATATTCATGCTTAAGTATGTTCACATTAATGTCTAATAATGTACAACAAGATCTCATGGAATACTTCCTTTGGATGATTCAGTTACCCTAGTGTTAATTTTGATTGATTTGTACCTGATTTTTTGAGAAACGTTGTTTGAGACTTAAAATTTAATTACGTTTTTAACAGATTTATTTTGTTAATTAATTTAGTGATCATTAGAATAATATTAAAGTAGAAATGTATGGGAATGAACGAATTTTTCGGATGTATGTGACATTTATAATTGTATGTTATTACTTAACCACCGCGGAGCAGCTTTTGCAAGCGTGCAACTAATTTTAATTATAGAAATTAATATACCGTTTTATTATTAAGCAGTGGTACTTATTACATGAGAAGGGAAATCATTTTGGGTCCAGAATCATCGTCGCTGACGATTTTTAACATCTACATTTTGTAGAATAAAAATTAATTTCTTATTCACCCATCTTATGTATTATGTACAATGTATGATTATGTAGTAAACGCGTAATGGAAGGTAGGCTAAAGATAACGGATGAAATTCTTATATTTGGAAGTTTTGAAAACGTGTCAAAATTTTTTTCATGAGCGATGTAGGTCCCGAAACGGAATTAGGTAAAAATTATAGCTTATAGTAGTTATAATCAAGTGTAATTTTGAAGGTGTAGTTTGAAAATTGACGATGAAATAAATTCCATAAAAATATTTTATATCTTTTATTCCTATCTTCCCTTAATCCCAAAACGAAATGTAGTGAACATTTTTATCTATTAATATTTGGCACTACAGTGCAAAAATTTAATCTTTTTAAAAAAAGTACCTAACTGATGTACTTAATTTTATTATGATTTCATAATCACTATTTTACAATGTATTGATAATGATGTATTGATAATTATGCAATAATGACCTTATCAAGGAGAAGAAGAACAATCAGGAAGTGGTTAAATCGGTGCCTAACTTTTCTTGCTTCTACAATAATTTGGTTTCCAAAATAATAAAAATCTAAATTAATCATATAAAATCTACCACTTTATTACACACAGTGGCTTCAGATTTTTTATCTCACCTGCTGCTATAGCTAATTACCACTTGTCTACTTTGTAGATAGAAAATTAAATTCTATGGGATTGACGTTTGGGACACTTATCAGTGTCATCCCCATACATTAACTTTTTTATTTTCTCTGTAGACAAATGGTAAAGTGTCATTCTGCTAGTTCTGAGTTTGAAAATATTTTATTTAGCGCCATCTATGTATCATCTTACGAAACTGTACAAACCTGGATGTTACAATTATTACTAGCGCCATCTATGTATCATCTTACGAAACTGTACAAACCTGGATGTTACAATTATTACTAGCGCCATCTATGTTTTGTTGTAAATATTACTTGTTACGGAGGTACAACGTGTCTACAACGTTCCTCAAAAGGTCCCTAATAAAATACATAGATGTCGCTCTTAAAAAGAAATAATAACGGCACATTATTAAAAGTAAATCTGATAATTATGGCATATTAATTATGCATTCATTTTTATTGTTACGTACATTTTATATTGTAAATTATAATATAAAAAATACGTATGAAAACCCAAAAACGTACGTAAATACATACATACCTAAAATTGGGTCAATGTAAAGGATTGTTTTTTTTTTTCGTATCTTTATTGCAAATTTGCAACCGATTAATCTTTAACGAAAGAATACTCTTTAAAAGAAAGACTGTCTATACACATTGTGTTAACGGGCAGAATTAATGAAACATCCCTTTGACCCTTTCGGGTGGCTTCCGTCAGTTTTTCACCCTAAAGCCATTAAGCCTTTCTAAGTGTTTCTATAAAAGGAAACGTATCTACGTACATATCTACATGATAGGTATGGTTCTTTTATTCGGCCATCACTCATTTTTATGGAAATTGATTGCAAATTAGAACACCATTGTCATAGAAAATCCTTGGGTTTTCTTTTCCGGGTTGAGTACTGATTTAGATATATTATTATGGTTTAAAAAGTCTCTGGTAGCGTGGCTTTGTGGCTTTATTTAAGGGCAGTGTTTAGTTACGCTTTTGCAATTCTCATTTAAGTTTCAAGTAATTATGACCAAGTTTTTACTTGTTTCACGTTTTTTGTTCAAGTTTCATCTTTTATTCAACACATTAGAGTTCCAAATGCCGTATCACATTTTGATATTATCGTCACATGGAAATAGGTACTATAAAATATCGATCAGTAATCAATAAAAATGTGCGGTAGATGTAAATATAGGTATATTTTATACTCCAGTCATTGGAATATTACGGACACAGTAGAACTCGAAATGCGCAAAATACTTCTATTTAGGTATATTAATAGTTGACTACTTTTTTATGAGATTTTATATATTTTATCAGTGTCTTTCTACCTATTACTAAAAAATAATCACATCGTTATTAAAATAGGGACAAATAATAATTTATCTTTGAAGGAAGTTGCGTTTAGTTATGTGTTATATGTATATTGATAACAGTATTAGTTTCCGTAGTAGGTACATAGCAGTTCAAAGTGATTGTTAGTTTTCTTAAGTTTTTAAAGTTGTAGATTTTGCATAAAGTACTTATTGCTTTTTTTAGTGAAAAGTGTCGTGTTTTTAGTGGAGTGTAAGTGTAAGAATGTGATTTGTGTTGCTGACTGGACCAGAATGGTGTTAAGTTTTGGTAAACATATACTTTTGTTTATTTTACTTTAAACGCATTGTTGCAATGCAGGAGATTATCAAGAATTTATTGTGTGTGTCCTTGGATGTACTTAAAAACTAAAACGTTGCCTGCTTCTGTAAATATTGTTACACTTTTGATTGTTGAATTTTTGAGTGGGGAAAATTATACAATGACTTCTCCCGCCTTTTAGAGGAAGTTACAGTAGGGTTAGTTTCTTGCTGCGGACTGCCTAGCGGGACTTATTGGGACTCTGGCTGAAAAAGCAGGTTTAGGAACGGGATGGTAGAATCTGACACTCCCTCTCGCCCGAGGCGGATTAAATTATTGGATGATGATTCCCTTTATAAAAGGCTTACTTTTATAATTAAAAAAAATATTGTTTCTTATTATCGTCACTTGATATGTAGGCGTATATTTATAACAGTAGCAATGACAATATCTCGCAAATTAATATTATACATCATGTCAGTTATAATTAAGTATTTATTTAAAAAAATACCACATTTTAATTATAGCACAGCGTCCATAAATCTGTGCTTACTACAAATTAATTACACTGGCATACAGTGTGAATGCTCCGTTGTCATTTATTTAAATTAATGAACAATGGTGATGTATTAAATATTGTTACATATTCCTTAATTATACTGTCACATGTTAACGATCGATCATCATGAAAATGCATAGGCCTATTTAAATTAAGGGTGCTTTTGCCACCACAGATGTGCTATGCTACGTTGCTGTGGATGCGTGCTATGGATGGCTTTCCTACTAACGATAAATCTCGTACACGAGCTACGCATCTTACTCGCACAGCTACATAGCTTAGTATCGATGGAAACAGTCACATATTTTTACAACTTAGCTACATAGCAGATACAGTAGATCCAGTTCTTATTAATTTATCATAATTATAGTAAGTGCTTGCTAATGTTTATTACCGCCGTACTCAGAGTCATTTAATGATTACTTAGCCCAGTCCTTAGAAATCGTCACTAAGGAATAGTTTAAGTAATCATTCATTGTCTCTGAGTGCGGTGGTTAGGTTAGGTTCCTTGTTCCTTGGTTTTCTATCACTTCTTCTGTGTCTATCAGTGAGAGCTTTTGGTTTCATGTAGCTATACTTATTGTTGTGTCAGTTTTATATTAACTGTTGGTTCTCCTAATATAAAATAAATAAATAAAGTATATTTTTAGCCCGCTTTGAAAATCCAATATCTCTATTGCTGCAATCGCCAGTTAAGCTGGATTGTCGATTTGTATCTAATACCGGAAAATATCGTTTTCGTTGGAAGCTGGGCTTTACTAAGCCCTTATTTATATAAATTTGCATGCATAGACAAACATCGCATTGTCATGGAATGCCAGCAAAGCCTTTTGTGTTTATAAGGGTCCTTTTACAAAATATTTTCCTTCCTATTATCGTATCTATTTAAACATTATTAGTTTCTGTATTGTCCAATCTGGATGATGCTGATATTTTTAGAAAAGGGATAAGTTTGTAGTTTATTTCGCATTATCCTAAAAATTGTGAATGTTTTGGCTATCTTTGGTAATTACTGTGCTGAACATATGCATACGATATTATAGCTAGTCGTTTGAAAATTCGCTAAAAATTGTTTTTACATACGAAAAAAATTCATGAGATTGATGAAATGACTGGCTATCAGCTTAATGATAGGCTATAATATCGGCCTAGTGAAAATGGCTGTCCATGAAACTATTACAAGTATTAACAGTTAATCCAAATGCCACTACGATTCATATCGGGATCAAACTTCAAACAAACTTTGGAACTAAATCATTTTCCCCTAATAGCAATCCTTAACTAATCAGAGATTAGGAAAGTCCACTAGAGTTTCTTAAAACGAAAGTTTTACTAAGTTCACCTGAAGGCCTAGTGCGAACTTGTTTTACGATAACGCAATTGACACGCTTATAACGTTTAGAGCTCTGATTGGCCAGCTCTAATTGGCCAACCAATCAGAGGGCTAAACGCGTTAACATTTTCATCGTGATAACTTCAAAAATACTCGCACTAGACCCTCAGGTTTGCCGAACGACTGGAACTAAAGTTTCGTAGCCAAAATGTCAAAGTTTATGCGTTGTAAGTAATTTCATACTTTCCAATACTCTTAGGAATCACCCTTTCCAAATATCTGTAAATGGATTTTGTTTATGGTCATTTATTTCGGGCATTGAAGATCAGATGTTATTTATGAGTTAGTTTGCTTAATGTTTGCTGTTGGTATTTACTTTGAAATAAGCCAAAAGCTGAGCTAGTTTATAATCTAGTTACGAGGGGTTTTCATTAAATTTAAAATATTGAAATTAGTTTAGTACTTTTTTTCAAACGTTTCTTAAACTATTTATAGTATAGGTTTAACCCGCCCTTGATCATAAAAAAATTGTAAAATTACATCAAGCTCATGTGTTAAGCATCTCTCTATTCACTCGTTCGACTTGCATTATAATCATAGAAAAAAAATATTTTTTATTTGTATTCTATCTCGCCTCACCCAAGGACGAGAGCAGACATTGTACGATTTTCACACCCTAAAAAGGAGCCTCAAACAATTTTTCATACGAGCCAAACCACGCTACTCCACTGACTATAATATAGCCGTTTGTCTATAGCGGCTGGACAAAAATGACGTCATTACTCCGATGTATTTAGTAGATGGCGTGCTCTATTCGAGTCCCAAAAGTATTTTAATTACTAAAGTCACGCGCTAATTAAAACCCTGGTATCAGTCTGTACCAGCTCAGATAGACCACTAAGTCTTACCATTTCAAAATGACAGGATTTCATTAGTACCTAGCTAGTGAAAATAAATTGAGTTTCTAATGAGGTGGTTAGTAGAACAAGGTTAAAGCGTTAGATTTTGTGGATTTTCTAAAATCATGAAATAGTTGAAATCCTTTTTATGTGATTTTTTTTTAGTAAAATTGCATGACATCGGTAGGGTGATTTTGTACTAGAGATGCTATGCTAAATTGTTGTGGATGCGTTTGAATTCCAAAAATCATATCCAGTGGAAACCATCACATAGTTTCACAGCTTAACTTTTACATCTTCATAGAACGATCATTTTAGATTCAATCTTTGGTGGAAAAGCACTCATACGATGTCGCAAAATTATTTTTTACTTTGTCTGGACCTTAAAAGAGACTAAAATGTATCTATTTAATTTTCTATTTCTTTTTAAATATTAGCGTAATTGTAAAGTATTGACGTATAAAAGTGCTATTTTGTAACTTATTTATAAAATATTATCATGATTTCAATGATAACTTCTGAAGTTAACCTGCATTGAGCAAGCGTGGCGACAAATGCTCAACTCTTTTCCATGTGAGAAGAGGCCTTTGGTCAGCAGTGGCCACTTATAGGCTGTTGATGAATGGTAACTTAACTGAACATGGACAGTATAGATAAAGAATATATCTACTTAGATTTTAAATATGTCGGTACGTAAATCTTAAGTCTAGGTCTTAGACTATAAATAAGTCTTTCTGAAGCCGTATAAAATAGGATCAACCCGATATGGTCAGCCAAGCAAATCCTTCTTAGTTCCGCTCTCTTAGATATCAATAAATTGACCTTTTAATGTGATAAAAGGGCTTCTACAATACATATATATTTTGTTGGGCATTTTATACAATATGTTACATATTTACCTTTAAATGTTGCTGTGACTGCTTCAGAAAAATATATAAAAAACATGATGACGAAAAGGGGGGATAATCATCCATTGACTTCTCCCGCCTTGGGCGAGGCGGGATGTAATGTCAGACTCTTATTGACTAAACATTACCCCGTTCCTAATCCTGCTTTACGATCCGATAACCCGCTAGTCAGTCCGTAGTTCCGAGTCGGCATCAATCCTGCGGGGCGCGCGCAGAATGCGTTGGCGAATGGCGAATTGGCGTTCCATTATTGTTACAATGACTAATAACTGAATTTTACCTAAAGTAGGAGTTGGGGACGGTTGAAACATTTTTTTTGGGTACGGTTGAAATAGTGTACTTATTATTTTTTTCTTGTTTTTACACCATATAAATTTTTTAATGTGAACGTGTGAAGAGTGCAATTGTCTTTAAATTTGGCTTATCCTTATTGGACTAATGAAAGCCAAAAATTGTTTTCTTTCACTTTTTTTAAATATTATTGTTTAGTTTGCTATGTTTAAAAAACAAACAGTTGATTTTGAGTAATTTACGTGAATTTTAATCAATGTTAAGTAATTTGTAGTTACTTAGTTTTTTGATGATTGATTATATATATTTTAGAATAGTGTGCTTTAAAACACAAAGGCTGATTAAAAATATCGTTTCAAGTATATAAATATTGAAACTGATTACTAATGTACAGAGTTACTTAATTATTCTTAGATTTAAAATAAACAATTACTAAAACGTGTTGTAATATTATATTTTGTATTATTCGCATGTGTTTCAACTGACCCCATTCACTGTTTCAACCGCCCCTGGTATGGGGACGGTTGCAACAAATCGGAGTTATTTTTTAATTTGATCTACTTTTAAAAATCACACCTGGGACTAAAAACATTTCCTATTAGTAGACAGATACATGATTTAACATATCTTCTTCATCGCTCGGGTTATAAAAAGCAGAACTATGGACATTATAAGTGAAACTGTTTCAACTGTACAGTCTAACGCTACTTTACAGGGTCTTCTACTCTCCGCTTCGGTGATATGAAAGAGCACAAACGTTTTTCTCATTTATGACATTAGTAAAATATTTAATTGTTAAATATCATAGGAGTCACCTAACGAAAAGTGTGTACCACATTTTTACTTTAACCATCAAAGTATTAGAATAACTTCACAACATTACTTCCTGATCGAGCTCGAGTATATTAAAGAAGGACAACATTAAAAGTATCCTCAACCAACGAGCATGCATTTACGACTGAAGACTGTTGATGAAACGAAAGACGTATGTAAGATTTATAGCAATTGGCGTTTCATAGTTTGTCTATTACAAGGGAGACAGGCGAGTGAAGTTATGTATATATGATAGTTAAAAATAAATTGTAAAATATAGAAGCAGTTGAATTACACTTCATTAAGTTTATTGTTTCTATGTGTGTTTAAAAGCATAGAATTATGACACAAAAACCATCAAAATTTTACAAACAAACACAAAAAAGGCAACGTCTTTCAACGATACAAGCACTAGACACCCCAATCAGACCTTTCTGAAGATTTTCTTAAGGTTCAAATTTCTTCACACAAGTAACGCTCACCACGAGAGCTTTGCAAGCACGTTGGTAAACAGATTCCTTTGAAAAGTGTTGAGTAACTCCAGTGATATTTCAACCCTGAGGCTCTTCAATGGAGAATACAGAGATCTGTGTTCTGTTTATTCAGTTCCTCTAGAAATGTTGGTTCGAAACACACAATATAACTTCATGTTGTTTTCTGTGTAAACATGTAAATATACAGCCATTTTTTGAGAGATATGTATGCTATTTGTCTTACAAACGTACAAGTTCACACACACACATATGTTTCCATTGATACTAAGCTATGTATCTATGCGAGGAAGATGCGCAGCTCGAATATGCGATTTATCGCATAGCACACATCCATAGCACGCATCTTTCCATATAAAAAACATAGATTAGCTGAGTCCGTTTCCACCAATGCTAAGCTATGTGTACCAATAAATATGATTGGTGGCAGTCAAACGCATCCACAGCAACGTAGATCTCTGGTGGAAAAGCACCGTAACTGAAGTTCAAATAACACATTTTTATACATAGAATGGCATACAATAAGGATCCTTACTCTAATATGGAACCTCTTCTGAATACTACCTACATTATTATGATCGAACTCATCTTTGGCCCCTACCATAGCTTTTGTGTATCAAATATTCATTTACGATTCTTGGAAAAATCTCACGGGAACATTTTCATTGCTAAAATGAGCCTACAATTTTGTTATTACAAGATCCAGGAAACGTTTTAAACGTAACAAGAAGAAATTGTATAATATTCTCAATTCGTGAATGTTTTAAACCATAATATTAAGTTCTTGCGTTTGTGTGTTTATCATAATTGGAGTGTAATTGTGAATTTGTTATACGCTCGTAATATTAAATTTATTAGTAGAATTTGTATTTGTATTGTAAATATTTTGCTATATACTCACCTCCTATAACATGGGATTTTTAACACAAATGGTGAAAAGTAAGTGTAAATTGTATAGTAGCAATATGCGCTGTAATATGCAACCTTTATAAAAGATATTGAAGTCGTTTATACCTTTATAAAAGATATGACGACGCACTTAAATATTTTGGTGTTACATATAAAGTTGTTTTATATATTTTAATCATAACTTAATCATTGGTTAGCTATTAATTCCATCGGTAAGACTCGTCTTTGAAACAGTCGCTGGAGAGGTAGAGTTGGTATATTTTGATTCAATAGGCGCACAAGTGGCGCATTTTCCAAATTTGGACTTGTAGCATAATGATATTTTGTTTACAAACATAAAATATAAACCTAAAATTAAGTTAGTAAAATGTTTCATAATTATTTCTTCTATGAAGGACGTAACCAAATACGTATGTGACAAACATTCGTTTACAGTGAACATTCAACTTATTATAAACCATTAAGTTTAATTCGGTTCCAAAATTACTTTGATTTTAATCATAGTACCTCATTTTAGTGTTACACGGTAATAACCCTTAAAGTAAACATAAGAAGGGCTATAAACATATATGAGAGAATCACACATACGACCTTTAGTAATGAACGTAATCATTACGCCTATTAAGAGGTAGGTAATTAGTTTCACTTCCCTCTTTGAAGTTTCCTTGAAATATTAAAGTTTGCTAATTAAACATTTGCTCACAAAACAGGCTTTGCAGGCGCTAGTTTTAAAAAATTAACTAGGACACGCATTTTTTTTAAATTAAATGGTTATAAAAATCATGCTCGAAATATGTATAACAGACCTATAAACTAGAAACGAGCCTATAAACTAGAAACTAGCGAACGAACCTCACACCTCAGCCGTCGCGAGAGACACTCCGGGCGACGAGGATCGCGCGACTGATGCCTGCCATCCGGAAGCTGCGGACTACCTAGCGGGTGGCGACCAAGGGTAGCTCCGGCTCGAAAAGCAGGAGAAGTGCGTGCGGTGCGTCGCAAGTCATAGGAGTCTGATCCCCCCCTCCTTAAAAAGATCTATAAACTATTGAAGCTTTATACTCTGAAAGAAAAATATAACAAGTTCTATTCATAGAACTCGCTTTTCGGTCGTTTTGTTATAAGTCGTAAAATCGAACTTAAAAACTCAATAAGTAGTTTTTATTTTACCACCATACACAATGTGTAAACCATATACAAATGTGTAAAGAACAACTATAAGTATTGTTACTGTGCCCTATATACTATGGTAAAGAGATCTTTACCAAATTATGTAGAAAATAACAAAGAAAGAAAAAAGAAACTTTTTCCATATTAGAGGACAGGTAAATATATCAATTTACACATAACTGTCATTTTCGACATGATAATACAAGATACAAATTGATACAAGACGAATGTTACGGTCGCTGACCGCTTGACATTTGCCTCAAAGTAATGTCACGGATATAAAATAAGATGGATACTCGCCATCAATCTTTTAGAAAGGTCCACTGGAATTGGCTTCACTGAAATTCTAACATATGTATAGGAAGGCTCATTTTCCTTCAGTACCTTCATAAATTTTCAATGATACAATCATTGATGACGGTTATTGCCTTCTTACTATCAATAAGATTTTATTTACATCCTGTCCTTTTGAGTTATTAATGAATATAGTGGCAGTGATAGTCCACTTGTCACCATTTATTATCTGTCTCCATGTACTCGAAGTAGTCTTGAAGTGAGGCTGGAAAACGTTTACGTCTTAACAGTCGAAGAAAAATCCTTCCGGAATACTTAATAAGTGGAATATGTTAATTTATTCCTATACCGGACAAGTTCCGGTTATTTTAACCCGCTTGGGTAACTTTGATCCAAATCCTATAACCAATAAGAAATTTAACCCTAGGGTCAAACAAAATCAACATAGGCAGTTGAAACAGCAATCGGCTTATCACATTTGTCAAAGTTCGATCTTCGTTAAAGTAGACGTGGGAAGAAGAATGGTGGGATAGAAGAACTTAGAGGTAAGTTATTGAAGAAGTTTGTGTCTAGCAGTGAACCAAAACGAAGGGATGATGGCTGATAATTTGATGGTAAAATTAGTACAGTAAAATCAATACATCAGCAAATATTTTATGATTAGAAATTCAACCCACTTACAAAATCTAGCAACCTTGACCGCCAAGTCTAGTTATCTGAAGTATTCTTCACCTCATGACCCAAATCTCCATAAACTGATTGTTCTCCTGTCAATTATACTATTAAACTACCGTTCTAAAGCAACAACGAACACTCAGCCCCCTAACCTAATTTCGGTCGAGTCTAATTTGGCAGATATAAGCTTTGCGTGTTACCTGTCTCGTTAGTGGCCAGCCTACAGCCGACAGATGGCGTTTTATTGATTCCCCTAGACTATACACGTTTGTGCCAATGGTATTAGGATATTTATATAATGCTTATTAAGTTTTTAGCGTGATCAATGTTTGCTTATATCCTTTGCATAGTTGTTATCTTTTTAAACATTTTATGGTCTCAGTTTTCATTCCAAAGAAATGGTTATGAGCACTACATATTAGATAAACCCTATATACGTGAAAATAATGTATTGAATGGTAGGTGTCAAGTGGACCTTCAAACCTTCAAGTAAACAGCGTATTCCTTTTTAAAATGCCGGCAACGCACCTGTGACTACTCTGGTGTTGCGGGTGTCACAGGGCAGCGCTGATCACTTGCCATCAGGTGATCTGTCTTATAATTTGCCTTCCATTGTATAAAAAAGGTTCTCATACCCATATCATCAAATAAAGCCATACCTTTACTTAACTATACTAAAATCGTACCATATCTGATTCAAAAATTCAGTGCCACTAACTTAGAAAACGACAAAACATAAAAGAAAAATATTATACCCAACCAACTTTACACTCTTATTATCATTTCCTGCAACCAATTGCATTTTAACAACGCCATGCTTTATTCATGTTTGACCTGCATTTTATAACACAAAGAGCTTTGCAGCTAAAATACAGCGACAGTCGCACCCATGGGTGAAACCTATCGTACCGTCGCTCGACCATTTATCAAAACATTTTATTCGTAGAAGCAAGCACTATACTCTGAGTGAAACTCGTAAATATAAAACTACTGCCATAAAAGTAAATCGGAATCCAGTCTGAAATGTGGTACTTTGTTTAGACTGTACCGTACGAATAATAAATGGTTTATCGCGGTTTTTTTACTTAAAACTTAAGAATATGACACATTTAATAATATTTTGAGTTTTTCATTTCAAAGTTTGTCATAATTACACACAGGGTAAATGACTAATTTTTATTTTAATGTCCGCCTTGTAGACCGTCGGAGATATATTGATTTAAAATATCGCGTAACATCACTTCTAGGTACGTTTTATACGTAGAAATAGCTTAATGCTAATAATCAAAGATTAGGGAGTGGGACTCCCTAAACTTTGATTAGTTTTATGTAAATATTACGAGGAACTCGACTAGTTTCAAGCCGCTCTAGAGGCTACTCATATAGTAGCAACGCGACAGTTGCCGCGTCGTGTGTCGCGGAATGCTGCTCATGAATATGAGCCTCTAGCATGGCTTGAAACTGGTCGTGTTCCTCCTCAAATGATTTCGTGAGCAAACCGAAAAACATAATATATAATTTAGTATGTCTCACGAAAGTTATAATATAAACAAAGATATACCTAATGCTAAAAAATTTTTTTTTTTTTTCAAATATAACTGCGTTTTAAAGTCGCACATAAGATCATTATTTGACTTCAGACTGCACAAGTTCAAGCTGGAATATTATGAAACTTTTAAAAATTTTCACATTTGAATTTCCTTATGACTTTCAAACAGCCAGAGCTAACGGAAGTTTTATATCAAACATATGCGAATATACTTACTTGTTATTAAAGCTAATATTGAATGTTTTAGTGGTAGAATAAAATCCGGTAAGTGCTTTAGGAATCGTCCCATTCTTATATATTAGTTACTAGATTCGATCTGCGGCTTTGCCTGCTTTTTTGTGGGATTTTTTAATTCGAATTTAATAAAAATCACTTCGGCCATTCACTTTAGAACAGTGGTTCTAAATTTCATCTCGATCTTTCAGCAAGCAAACAAATATACAAACTTTCGCATTTTTTCATCATCTTCACTTTGGTATTGTAGATATGCCAACTTTAATTTAGAGTCGTGTACTTATAAAATGAGTACTAAACGTTTAGGTGTAGCTCTCTGATCCTCGGCTCCTAAAAATGATTGTAGCTTTAATTATACATTTATCAATTTTAATTTATTTAAGTACTTATCGTGAAAACGAGTATAAAATTAGCATTTCAATCGGTAAATAAATATTAAAATCCGATAGCGGGAAAACTCCACCACGCCTCAACATGAATAGGTACAGATTTATGGAACGACTGCAAACCAACAGCGTATACTCTCATATTTTACAGAAAAATATTTATCGGAGTGTCCCGCGAGCAAATATATTGATATCAAACTTCGATATCATATTATATCTAAGTATAGGACATCTAGATTCCCGGGAGTCATTCTAAACTTAGAATTTATTTCTAGAAAAGTTTTAAATCTTTCGAGACCAGTTTTGTCTCCGTGTATTCACTTTAACACTCTTGAGATTCTTCAAACTTAGAAAAATAGTATTGTAAATTATTTTTTCAATATAACAATATTAGGAGTTATATTTGAACTAATAATTCAATAACTGTGACGTTATATTCGATGTGAATATTTCATACGAACTAAGAAAAACTTAACAAAGTTTAAAAAAGGCGAAGAAGTTTCAAACATTTACATTATAAAAATTGAAACATGAAATTGTTTCAAACAGTTGCTAGGTAGTCTAACAATTTCAATAAAGAAAGAATCCGATGAAACTTTGAATCAAACAAAAAAAAAAACAGTCAGTGCTGATTAAAGTCTAATAAATAAGTACCCATTTCTAAGTCCTAAGCAAATGTTAATAAGGATCATCAATCCAGTTCCCCCAAACTGACCGATGTTATTTTCGTAATTAAATTCTAAGACTGTTTTAATGTTACACTCTATGCGTGACCCAATTTTCGTTTGTATAGAACTTTTTCAAACGAGCAACTTGTTAGCAACTTTCACGCTACAAAAAGTTAGCTTGTTAGCAACAATAATTAATTTGTGATTATTGAGAGTGAAACTTTTGCAGAAAAAGGTTATAAACTTGTTGGTGCGATTGCTGGGCAACCGGCTGCCGCGCAACGTGTATCGGGTTCGATTCCCGCACGGAGCAATTGTGATGTGGACTACAAATTGTTGTTACGGGTCTGGGTGTGATGTGTATGTGAATTTATATTTTTGTTAACGCACATATGATACAGGAGAAAATACTGATGCAGGTTAGTGTTTTTTTTAAAGTTAACTAAATTACGCAGATCCCCACTTTTGTGTTCTTTAGTTTTTTGAATAGATCAGCTTGTATCATGCATTGTACTTAACATGTACTTTTGGTTTTATCTCAAAATAAAGCAAGACCATAAGATATATTTAAAAAGTATCTTAGGATACTCTCACTATTCATTCCCAAAGTACTAATGAGTGATTTCACATTAAAACTACATTACGTAAATTACTGTTACGATTTCAATGTTGTCATCAATGCGATTAAAAAGTGGTCCGTCTGTACAGTATCAAAGTCATACATAATTGAACAAAGCACCGCTTACCGTTACGCATTTGTTAGTTTAATATTCTGAAATCATTTTGTATGTACTCGGAAGGATCGATAAAAACAATTTGTTTATTTTTAGAGTATAGAATTAAAGAACAAGAGGTTCTTGAGTGAAAAACGTAGTAGGTGGTTCTCAGCTCTATGTACGTTCGTTTCCTTATTATTCTCTCTCAGTTATCTAAATAAATAAACTTTTTCATAAATAAAAATAGTTTATGGATGTAGGAAGGTTCTAAGTTCATTTCATGTATGATAAAAACATGTTAAAGTACTCGAACAGTATTCTTGGAATGAATCAAGTACTTATCAAAATCAGTTACCTACGTATTATATTCAAGATGTGTCATAGAAAAATAGACAAACACACTTTATACAATAGGTCAACATAATTTGGCCTCCATGACTTTCTATAGTTCAATTTAGTACCTCTTTGATTTTTTATTTAAACAAGATGACCTTTATAATGGGTAGGAGATTTTTATCGTAAATTTCCTCTTAAAATTTTACATTGTAATAGATTTTTCCTGTAGCACAATGAACTTTTTATAGTCCATCTTTAAGTTCTAAGGGTTAGTCTCAAAACTCAAGTACTTAAAGATACAAAGACCTCCTTTGAGGTCTCGTAAAAAGGTGACAAAGGACAATAGAAGTTGTTTTCGCAAATTAGATGATATTTACTAGCTTAGGTAACAAAAGAAACAGTATTGCTTCCAAGTTTAGATAAAGAGCGATAACGTGACTTCAATCGGCAAAGGAAATTGTTATTTTTAGAGTCCTTTTTAGGTTTAATTTTCATTGACAGAATATTATATATTTTGTGCCAGAACTAATTATAATACATTGTCTCTAGGCTTAAGTCATTCTGTTTCCTGCTTTAAATTCACAAACTATCGTTTTTTTTCTTCTCCTCTTTATATCTTCTGAATTATTTCGTTGCGGGTACCAAGACAGTCGTTCATGTCCCTGAGACGCGTCGGACTTCAGTGTTCCGGTGTTTTCATGGTTGTATCTACTGTAGATCCTGGCTTACAGCAGTTGCAGCGGTATGGGAGGCTGTGGCGGGTTTGTCCCAATAAAAAAAAGATAGTGTTTCTTTAGTAAGAATATATAATATGAATTATTTGCATATAACCATTTAAAATCGGTCTCTAAAAAAATTAGCCTTCTATACTATTAATTCTTTGGTGGACATGGATATGGTAAAACGCTTTCTCTTAAATCACAAAACGTTGCCGCCCGCTCCATTCAAAACTCACAATACATTTTCGTTTTATGCTGGTGTGAATTCGGACTGCCATCCATTTCAATAGCAGGCTTTGCACGCACTCGTGTGATAAAACGATAGACTGAGTGTTAGCCAGAAAATATTATTATTGTATAGCAGAGAATGGAAATAAAAACAAATGCTGTATAAGTAAAACAGATATTTAAATATCGAAATATAAGATGAATGGAGACGTTCCCACGGAGTCATATCACAGTCTTACTGAATTCATGTGTGATATATAATGCTCGAGTGACGTTATTGGAGACCCAACTAAATCCCAAAGTGATGTTGCGAGTGTTCATGAGTAGCATTGATCACTCACTATCAGATTATCTGTCTACCATAAAAAAGGAATTTGGTAAAAATAGTTTTTATAATAATGTGCTAGTATTTTTATATTAATTATTATAATTTTATCCTATTAGGTCTATTAAGAAATAAACATACCGTATCCCAAACTACCAATTCCCTAATACGATTTTCAATAAAACAAATCAGACCACTTTTAACTTTCATGTCACGGAATTTATTCAACATAGGAGCACCTATAATTATTTTTTAAACCATACGTGTTGTTTACTATAGAGTAAATGGAACAGGGTGTTTTAATAAATAATAGGAAATTGTTTGACCGAAATACTTGAATATCGATCAGATGTAAGTAAGTGGGTCAGGTTAAATGTGTCTATTTTGGGAACGTCCTTTTTTATACGTCAACTGGACGTTTATGTTTTGTGTGTCCATCGTTTGTCTAGTCGTGGAAGGAAATCCTTAGTTTGTGTACATTTAAAAAAAATCATCGTAAATGTCTTGTTTTGACTCGTTAGCAATAGGGATGATGACGGGGTATGAAAATTAAAAATCTATTTAGTCCATCAGTAAGGTAATGAAAAAATATTAGATACATATTTTATTTTTTATTTTGTCGTATAAGATAACAATACATACATACAAACCTATACATACAACTAATTAAAGTTAAAGGAGTCAAATACGTCATCTTAAAATGTAGAAGTGACGTCACGCGATATAAACATCGATATATCTAAGAAAGTATTTGTTAACGTAAGAAAATGCAAAATACGTGTCTAATATTTTAAAATAATTTAAAAGAGTTACTCTTATTGTTAGATGACTTTTATGTATGTGTAGGAGTATTTTTTGGTATTTTAAGGGTACATTGAATCCATTAACAAGTTTATAGATATAAAATTGGTGTAATGAGGCTTTCATAATTTCACTATCCACCAAACGGAAATTTCCCTTCAAAACATCCCCTTCCACTAAATCAAATACCAGATGTTTAATTATTCATAGTTTGAAACATTGACAGAGTAACATTTACGAAATTCGACCTCCGGAAATTAAATCGTTTTGTATAATTAATTTGAAGAGGACAGAAAGGATTTTAAGTATATAGTACTGTAACTTATAATTTAATGTTTCTTAGATCATTATATATTTTAAGCCACGGTGTATATAATTAGTATAAATTATTATACAATACTATAATTTCCGCTTCGGTCAAAATAAAGTAAAATATTTGTGAAGGAAATGTTTTTGATAGAAACCTGAATGTGACGCTATGCTGTGAATTTCAAGGATTTAGCCAATTACTGAGGGTTATTTTTATGGGAAAATTCCTTAAAGAAAATGGACCTTCACATTTTAATTTGTTTGTTTTTGCTTAGTTTATTTTACACTGCCATGTTTCTTGAGATGTCATGATTACGTCTCCTGAGTTTAAGGTCTCAGAATAGATCTAAGATTTGCTCAAAGCATATTCAATCTGCGTAATGCCAACCTGCATTGAGCAAGCGTGGTGATCAATGCTCAAACCTTCTCTATGTGAGAAGAGGCCTTTGGTCAGCAGTGGCTACTTATAGGCTGTTTATGTGATATTCAATATCAAAATACAACTTGTTACCTTTACTCAGACAATTTTGTGATCAAACAAGTGTAATAAATAAATACTTTTCTCAAACAAACTCCTTTGCTCTTAATAAAAACCCAAAACTCCATATTTTACCAAACTTCATAAATTACCTGACATGCGATTCCCGAGAACGCGAGATTTGAATTCCAATGAGCCAATATTGAAGGAGTCGGGATTCCTATCGAAAAATTCGATGTTCGAGCAATCTTCCAATTTGTGTTATGAGCTACTTTATAAATATGAACTGTATTTATTCTTAATAGAACGTTAAAAGGTTCTTTTTACAAGTTAACATTTTTTTTCAAGATGTACTCTTTGACATGGAAATCACTATTTATTCAGTAGAAAATATATCCTAAGTTTCAGTCTGGGATTATCGCATCTTATAAAAAAAATACCAATTTTTCATAAATTGTGCAAACCCTAATTACATTATCTACGCACCCTTAAGATTATCTCAAAAAAAATAAAAGCTGCAACAGAAATTCACCCAATGTAAACAAACGTATCGTAACAAAATTGTGGAGTTACCAATGAAATTAAAATAACTATACATTCTTTGACATATTAAGTACATTTAAATTTATAATCCCACAAATAAATTCATATACTATTTAAATCTAGCAGTTACAAGCAGCCCATTGGGAATGCTAACCATTTCCCAATTACCATTGTGTTGGCTCTATTGTAGGCTCAACGTATTGTGTTGGAGAATTACTAATTGTTTTCAAACATCTGTGTTTACGATCATATCTTGATGTGGGTACAATCGTGATTTTAGATGTAATATTCATGGTCTAGACTTGTTTTGTTAGTATTAGTATTTAGATAATTGCTTTCTAGATATTTCATGATATTTTTATTCAGTGCTATAAGTGTGCTTTTCCAAAAGATATGTGCTATGCTACGTTGCTGTGAATACGTTTGGCTTTCACCAATCATATTCATAGCACTGGTAGAAACAGATTTAGCTAAACTATGATTTTATATGGAAAGATGCGAGCTATGGATGTGTGTCTACTATTGATACATCGCATAGTTAAGCTACGCATCTTCCTCGCATAGCTACATAGCACATATCTGATGGAAAAGCAACCTAAATGTGCTTATTTCCATAACATACAATGTATATGAGTCGTAAAAATAATATAATTGGACATAGTTCATGGAAGATTTCGAGTATCATACGCTATTGCTAAATAACTTCAATAAATGTTGTACTTTATAATATATATAGCAATAAAGGAGATGGCTAAATGACTGACCCAGGCATAATAACAAGAATATGAATTTCACGCTAACCCGTATCATTTAAATATTCACTTATGAATTATTTTGTGTTTAACTAATTCTTATAACTTGGTGAACAAAAATTAACAAAAAATAAGTTTCATAATTGATTTTTTTCTGTTGTGGTTTGACATGACAACACGGAAGTAGGTACTGCAAGCTATTATTAAGACATTAGTTTCCCCGAAAATCAAATCGAAATAATTAAACGAACTTCAATTTTTAATAACGGTAATATAATGACTTTTTTCTGAAACCAAATAATTGTAAATGTTTTGATCGACACAAAATATATTTGTATAAGATTGCACAATCTTACTATATATTTTGTGTCTGTTACTTTGTGTTCATTATCTAGTATAAGCAGAATTGTTTACCTATCTACCTCATATATAAATAACTTTGCGGCTCAGGTACATCAAAACGCCTTAGTAAAAGTTCACAGCAATGTGTTGTAGTTTCAAGTTTTTGTAACGTTGTTTGACGTAGGAACGCTACTTTATTTTCAGGATTGCGCAGATATGCCAAGTTTCTGGACTTTCTTAATTACAAAATATCAATTTTTAATTATGCGACTTTATTTATTGCTAGGTACCATATTTATTCAATATTTATTTGTACGGGTTACGACGTCCATACTTTGGTTTAGCCATGTCCTTTGTGGCTAAAACTATTTTGTCAGCTAACTGGAACATGATCTCTGTTCAAGATCACATTGGAATTCTGCCCAGAACTCCAACTCATCTCTAGTATCCGAGATATAGAAAGTTAAAAGACTATGATAGTACGTATAGAAGCAGTTTCGACAAGATTGGTCGACGTGATCAAAATTCGGTCACCAAGTCATTATAAAACACAATCTCCTCCGTTCATATCAAAGAGGTTTAGTGGAACAACCCACTATTTTTATAAAGTTAAAATTGAAATGAATATTCATAAGTCTTTTTTCTAAATTGATTTGTTCAACCGAGGAAATTTTAGAAGAAGGATGGTAAAAGAAAATGTTATTTTACCAGGTAACTGTGGTTTTAGTTTGCAAAAGTATTTGGCAGGTTATTCCAGTTAGTTTTTTTTTTCTTTTCGTTATTTTTGGGGCGAAAATCACCCAAATGACTTCTTCCACCTGGGGCGAGGAAAGTCAGACTCTTATTGCCTAAAAACTACCCCGTTCCTCCTCCTGCTTTTCGAACTGGAGCCCCGTTAACTAGTTATCCCACTAGGCAGTCTGCAGCTCCGGGTCGACATCATCCTATGTGTGGTACAAAATGACTATCAATATTTAAAAATAATATTTGGATAATGTTATTTTTTTTTATTACAGCAATAATATTTTAAGAAATTTACGAGTATATAAACAAAATTACACGAAGTCGATTAACAAACATTTAACACCCATTTGGACTCTTTGTAGCCTTTATTTTGTTACTAAACGGTCCAGTTGTACATGCTTAATGGTTTGAACACCACAGGACATTTGAATGTCTGAACAATGTGGTAATTTACGCCTAGTATAATTTCCTCTAGATGTAATGTGTGACATGTTAATTTAGCACATGGGTACTAAGGACCTTATAATCTAGGGTCACATTTGTGTCTCAAAGTTAAAATAATACTCTTTTCTATTCATTTTCAAATTATTCGATAGTATTTGGTACTTTGTAACTGACGTGTATAAATTGAGAGTACCGTATAATTGGTGATTTGGTAGACACTTGAACAGTTGTACGCGAATTATAGTAAATTCAAGATAATAAAATTCATATTTTACATAATGGATGAGTCCGTCGTCATATTTAAGGTGACAGTTCATAGTTACACGTTGGGAAAGTTTTAAGAAGATTTTTTTTTCTTTAAAAAACGTTGCCCCCCACTAGGATTTTCTCCTGTGTTGTAGGTGCGTTTACAAACATACAATTTCACATACACATGACACCCAGACCCGAAAAAACAATTTGCGGATAACACAAAGAGTTGAACCGATTCCCGCATCGAACCCGCTACACGTTGCGCGGCAGCCAGTTGCCTAGACACGGCGCCAACCTTGCATCAAAGAATGACAAAAAGAACTGTCACATCCCGGGATCAAGTAGGATTTAGTCAGACAGATTTATAGCCAGAAAATCGTAAGTAGTTCAAAGTTGTACTTGGACTTTGTAACTAACCTATCACACGAGTCTGATTTTCTTCTAGAAACCCTTTCACTGAATACTTAGCTGTTTATGAGAAGTATAATGTACTAACTTTTCGGTTTATCCCTTTTCAAAAAACTTTACCCCGCATGCAAAGTTTTAGGTCCTGTCTGGCTTACGTATTCTTTATTTCTATTTCGGACAATTCTTTCTGAATTTTCTAGCAGCATTTTTCACCATCTTTAAGTACCAATACTTACTCCGGATCGGAGTATATCCAGATGTCAATTATAGATTCGTAACTATTAATAAAAAAAAACTTATCTAATTGATAGAATATTTTACTAGAAATAATTTTAGGAATTAACATGGAAACATTCTTTCGTTTTCATTTTATTCATTTTAATCTAAATCATTATTAATTTTACAAAAGAATATCAATGCAAAACAATAGTTAGTTACATTTCAGTTATCTTCTATTTTCCTTTATTCATTTTCGCTCATCCACCACAGTTTTCCTCGCTGAGGTTAGACACTCGTCGTGGAGATCTCAATTACGTTAATTAGAGTCCAATTTGCGAACAACAGCGAATGCGAAACTCCGAGAGTGCACACCGAGAATGGAAATAGAATGGTATAGGTACACGGTACACGTACTGTTGTTTCGGGTAGAGGACCTCAGGTATTCCTACATAGTCCATTATTACATCAAAGTATCATAGACTCAACTGCTTCTGAACAGAGTTAAGAAAATATTTCTTAAATTAGATTGAAAATGAAAGTTACGGCCTCAGTTTTAAAGATGGAAATGAAACAATGTATTTTTTTATAATAATTATCACGTGACATATTTACTTAGTTTAGACCTTTTCGCGTAACTGAGGTCTACTATCAGGGATCCATAACCATGAACAGTGACTCTAAAAGGATAAAAAATACATACCAATAATAAATATGAATATATTACATGCGGTAGAAATCTAAACCATTATTTCAATACATAGGATTTCAAACATTAAGTTCTAAAGTTACAAAATCCAGTCATAACAATCTAGGTAGACTATTTTGGTAAAACCACGTATACCTGGAGCGTATAGCAGTGTAACCTAAATATTAAATCTAGGCAACCACAATGGGCCGCAACCCGAGACGCTGGCAGACCTTAATGAAGACAAGACCGGAGTCACCAGACGGTACGGAAATTAAGCCTTTACGTACAAGAGTGGCTTAGATTTATAAAATGATAGTTGCTTGATGAATATTGTACGTCATGAATATTTCAAGACCGTTCCTCTTTAGAGTAATGTTTTAGAACAAATTGAGGACCAGACTGTATTTCTGTGAATTATACACGAAATATGTGAATACGAAATATTAAGTCACTCGCTTTTTGGACAGACACTCTGAAAAGGCGTACTTTTCGTCTGACTAAATAATAATGTTTATGGCACACATCAAGCTTTAGAACAATTTTTATTTAATTATTTTATTTTCAGCCATGATCGGCCCACTGCAGGGCAAAGGCCTAGACAATTTTAAACGCTTTAAATTAAAATCATGCCGACCAATACCACACTCACTATCAGGACCAATTCAAGAATGATATTATTTTTGTTTTAATCTAATAAGTTGAAAAGATCATCGCTTATAAAAGACAAAAAAACCTAAATGAAAGAAACAAAACATAAAAATTACTACATAAAACACATAAGTCTGTCTTTCTTCAGAAAATCTTAACAATTTCCAGAGTTAGTGTTAATTTCATTCTCCACTGAACTTAAGTAAGTTTTTATCGCTAACTCGTCTGGGTGTAATTGTGGAAACTTTTAATTTTCTCACTTTTAAACTAGTTATTTTTCAATTATTCAGAGGAACACGTGTAAGGAAATTAATTGTTTTCATAAGGTATTTTATCATGCTATTAACAGATAGGAATAAAGATTATGGGTCGCCTGATTGTAATTCCTCAAATAGTAAAGTACACTAGTATCTCGAGAAGCATGGAGGTCGAATCACATTCTACAAGCACGGCTTCGGCACGGCTTGTGACTACCGCTAGCTGCCAGCGTGCTTACGGTGCGTTGCCCGCGAGGTGCAAGCTTGCTGTCGGCGCACCGACAGCGAGTGATGCGACGTTGTTTCGGGGGGTGCGGCGGGTTACAGCCGCCGGTTTGCTGTCGGCGAGTAGTAAGCACGTAGCCCGCACGCTTACAGCGTCCATGTGTAATATGTAAAAAAGGATTTCCAAAATTATTACTGTTTCGAAAAAAACAATTCCCTTTTTATTGTAATTCCTTAATGTTAACTAAGTTTTTCGCTTGTTATTCATATTTAACTAATAACTTTCGTGCAAAGAAATAGATTTACATCTTTAGTCTTCTTTTTATAGTCTCCTAATATAATCATTGTCTCTTTGTTGAAATAAAAACCGTTACCGGTTCATAGTGATAATACTTACGTATTACGTTCTACTAAATGTTAAACATTACATAAGACACGGCGATCGATATATTTAGCTTAGCCCAAGCTTAAGATAATCCCTACCTAATCAACCCGCAGTTTGCTCATGACCGCAAACGCCCGCTTCGATAATCAGCAACATAAACAAAACAGTTACTAATTAAACTGAGTTTATATTTACGTCTTACAGTAAATAGATCCATAAATTAATATATAGCTACTTATGTACCGTACCTATATTGTTATTGTCTGATTGGTAGAACGATTATGTTCATTTTAATCGCTTAATTGCTGAATATCATAATTACGTAGAATTCCATTCTAAAATCTTGCTAAGTATTAATTAATTATAGGATGGCATGGCATGGATGTTCACCTTATTGGAGACCCGGTTGCCATTCAAGAAGAAAAAGGAAAAGGTACACTTTCTATTTCGCACATTTTTTTATGAAAAATAAACACATAAATGCACCACTGCCGCAAACCATTTTGTTTCATTGATAAAATAAGCACATTGTTATGTTATTTTATTTTATGGCTTTAGATCTGTAATTTTTTAAACTAGCAATAAAACAGTCTCTATTTCTGGTAAGTCAAATGTAGAAAAACGTTTGTGCTTTTTAACCGACTTCAAAAAAAGGAGGAGGTTCTCAATTCGGCCGTATATATGCTTTTTTTTTATGTTTGTTCGCGGATAACTTTGTCGTTTATGAACCGATTTTGATGATTCTTTTTGTATTTCGTAGGTCTTATACCAGAGGTGGTCCCATTAAAATTTTATCAAAATTGGTTCAGCACTTTTTGAGATAATTAACAAAAACAAATATCAATACAAACATTTACTATTTCTGTTCGCGAATAACTGTGTCGTTTATGAACTGATTTGGATGATAATTGTTGTATTTCGTAGGTCTTACATCAGACGTTGTTCCATTAAAATTTTATCGAAATTGGTTCAGCACTTTTTGAGATAATTAACAAAAACTTTTTTTTTATGTATGTTAATCGATATCTCCGGCAGTTATAGACCGATTTGAGAAATTCTTTTTGTGTTTGAAAGAGTACGATGTCAGTGTGGTCCCATATATTTTTTTTAAAGTCTGACCATAAATATAGAAGATAATCCAGGGAACTCCTTAAAAATGAACAGAATGTGCTCTGCGTTTGAGTTTAAGTGATGTATATTAGCTTATCTTTCTGAGTAACCATAAAATTCAGGACAGATGGTAGCATATCTGGTATAGAATGATGGGTAGCTTGATGTGCTGTCTGATTTATATGTATATGTAGGTACCTAATCTGTTTGTGTTTGACAAATGCATATCTCTGGCAGTTATAGTCCAATTTGTGAAATTCTTAATGGGCAGACGTGCAGTGTGGTTAAGCCGTATTATCGTTTGAAACCAGGCCAAAATGTGGCTAATACCAGTGAACTCGAAAAATGAAAAAATCTGCGAAATATGCATACTAATCTTTCTCAGTCGCCATTCTACAATAGTATATTCTGGTAAGAATGATGGGTAGTTTGATGCATCATTATCCGGCAATTATTGGGACTCGAGGTGACAAACAAAACGCGCTTCTCCAATAACACACGAATCACACTGTCGTCTATCTTTAGCTCTTCGCATCATTAACAGGACAAGTATTGACCTAATTAGAAAAAAAAAACACAAGTAACTTAACAATCAAAAACATCAGGTTTAAAGTGGTGCATATCTCGCGAACTTCATTCATTTTCAGACAATGCCTGTGAGCTTTTGTTCATGTGCTACTACACTCTACAGTCTTTGTTGATGTTTGAAATAAAACTAGGTTAATTTCATGTATGCACTAGAAATTAGAAAATTGAATGGGCAGGTATTATGTCGTATCGATTGCCACCAAGGAAAATTGTGGCCAGACCTTTTTACTTTAAAATAGGTCGCCTTCTAAATAGTTTTAAGATTTATTTATCGCCATTATCAAAACTTTTACTATCTTACAAACAAAAGCTTCTCCAATGACACACCACTTACACTGTCGTGCTCTGCGCATCATTAACTGGACAAGTATCCTAATTAGAAAAAAACTTCAAACAATTCAGGTTTAAAGTGGTGCATATCTCGCGAACTTTATTCTTTTTAAACTGCTGTGATAATTGTTCACGCTTAGTCAACATGATGTTTGAACATCGCAGTTCAGCTTGCAGCTTTAACAGAGAGCGATGGTGTCGAATTTTTGATGAGATGTTTTGCAATCACAATATCAACTTCATCAGCCTGTGCTGGTTGCTTCTCTGCTGGATAAGAGTCTCCGCTGCATAAGAGGGATAATAAGAGGGAGCCATTTCCACCCTACATAATCTTCACGTTTAGCAGATTGTTTGTACATTGCAGTTTCTTATCGGACTATTCTGAGAAAAAATGCCGAAACAAACTCACAGATCATAAATCTCTTTAGCTAACGTAACATATTAGTTAAAAGCCTCTACAATGAAATAAATAAATAAAAAATGAAGTCTATCGTCACGACACGCAAAAATGAATACAGTCTCACAATAATTAGATCATGACCTAAAATCTTAACTTCCTATTCCCTTGTCAAGCCGGCGTTTCGTGTTAGACACATAAATTCAAACCTTCAAGTTGCGACACCGGTAGCCGGAGGCGTTTCTTTAGATCTCCGTGAAGTTCGTTATCTTAAAGCTTCCTTGCCTTTGCCAGATTTAAGTGACCTATTCTGACATTTATTTTTGTTTTTCTCTTAAACAAGGATGAATGGCAGCTCTTTGCCACTTGTGTTCCTGAAATTGTAGTATTTACATCGAGGGGTTTTGTTAAAACATTCGTCGTTTAAAGAAGAATAGTGACAAAACTGTTGAAAAAACCTTTGTAAAATTACTATGCATCTTATTTTATTAAGGGCAACAAACAGCAGTTTATTTAACATAACACCTTGTGACCGCTGAGTAGAAATATATATATAGGTAAAATAGTGCCTTAATACACGTTTGTCAAAGTATAACAAAGATAAATCAGCAATGTAGGTAAATAATTATCTAATTGAAATTCAATAATTCCATTACATCAGACAAAAACCTCACACACAAATCAAAATAATTTTATCCACTCTCGTCACTGCACTAAAATTATCTTTAAAGAAATATATTTTATCACAGCACTTACTCTTCATATTACAGAAAAATACAAAGCGGATTATCCTTCAGTAATCGTAATGTGTCAACGAAGGATTACCTCTAAGTTTGCACCCGGGCACGTTTCGTTTTTATAACCTACTTAAAAAAAGCAAATGAATAATTTTGTTCAAAGATAAGGCCGACAATGATGCTTGTTGTTTTTTACTCAACGCGAGGACGGTGAATAGAGATGTACTTTTTGCCAATTAAATTCTATAATAGTGGTCAGACGTAGAATAACTAAAAATTCTTAATGACTAAATATTAAACAAAGCCTATTCTATATACTGTATAACCTAATTAACACTATTGGCCTAATCATCTGAATTGACTAGCATTTATACTATATTTTTATAATAACTATCGTGATATGACTCTCTAAAATAAACTAATAGCAATGGTTTACTCACGTAAATATATTGAAAAAAGCAAAGCCGAGACGACACGCGTCTGCGCAAGCTGTTTATAAATGAAAAGTCACTCTGTGACTCGAAACTAATCGATTTACTAGTATACGTATTTAATTAAGTAAACTATTGTTTTTAGTTAATTATTTAGCGTTTATGTCATTTGTCTAAGAGGGTTCAACTTAGAATCTCTTATTTTGTAAATAGTCCAGCTATTATCACAATTAGTATTTAATCAACTTATTAACTAAAATCGCTATCTTCAGCTAACCAATAGCATCATCACTACTGATCATTAATCAAAGAAAAAACACTACTATTTAAAATGCAATAAACCATTCCCATTTCAGTTCACCTTATCCAGTTTAAAATAAATTCCCATGTAAAGCTACTCGTATTTTCGTTAACTGTTGTATCGTTGACAAGCGGAATTTCAACCGTAGCACATACGTTATCACCTTGGCAGGTAGTTCTTGAAAAACGCAACGTTCCATGAAATGTAAGCAAGAAATGTTCTTCTATTTACGAGGACTAAAAACGTTGGAATTATTTACTGCATACTTACATTTTGTACAATGTTGTAGAACTGATGACAGAAGACATTTTATGTATGTATGGGTTGGATGAAATAAATAGTCTAGTTGTGGACATGTAAAAAGTTATCTGACTTGTTAAGATATTTGATTAGTAGGTAAGTGAAATAAAAGAAAATAATATTATTGCTTTATGATTTTTTTAAACAAGACACACCCACACTACGGTTTTTCTTGTGTCGTAGGTGCGTTTATAAACATAAAATGTCACATGCACTTAACAATGAGATCGGGAACAACAATTTTGTGGATCACACAAATAATTGCTCCGTGCGGGAACTGAAACTACACGTTGCATGGCAGCCAGTTGCCCAGCCACTGCGCCAACCGTGAAGTCATAGAAAAGGATATGGATTGGATGTAGCAATAGACTGTTTACAGGTCATTTAAAATATTAATATTCTGACAAAAAAATACAAACACGTCTATCTATGTTCAGGTTAAAACTTGTAAAAAATGTATGCAAAAAATATGCCAAAATAAAAACAAATATTTTGTATAATGTGACATCTCATTACCCGTATAACTTGACAAGTATTATAAAAAAAAAATAAGTTGTTATTATTTTGATAACCATCAAGTAATAACCCGGGAACGGTAAAGAGGGATTTAGGATCCATTTTGTCGGATTACCTAAGTACTGTAATATTTTGTTTTATATCCTGAAATGGCTGAGTGACCTTTTAATACCAGTCTCACAAAGTCGGGAATGTATATTTTTTTTGTTATGATAGAATTTAAAATCATGTTATTAGTTTTAGTACAAAATAATAATAAAATGGTGTTGAATTGAAAATTAAGTAAAATTCTTATGAATAACTATCGTTAGATATACACTATTTAAAAAAAAAACGGTTTACTTTCGCTTACTATTATTGGAGAATAGCTCTACTAGTTTCGAGTTATAGAGGGACTCTTCATCATGAGTAGCGTGCGCAAACGTGGTGACGTTACGCAGCCTACTGAGAAATAGTAGAGCTTTTCTCCAGTAATGTACGTTAGTAAACGGTGATTTTTTATAATTTCTGTTATCATGAAATTTAAGACAAGTTCAAATCAAAATCATATTATACATACGTTAGGATAAAAACAGATGTCACAATAATTTATTTCAAGAAATGGAAATGAAAAAATATTTTTTTAAATCTTTTCCTTTTTTGTTATTACAGTTCATAAGCAGCAAAGACGTAAAACTGTTAGGAAATAGTAAAAAGAAAAATAAAGTTGAAATATTATTATATTTTCAGAGCTAGACGCTTTCAGTACGAGTGCAGCTAAGCCATTACACTTAATGAAAGAATTTTTAGAGTGCATGATATGATGAAGATGGCCTTGGTTACTCTTTATACTAGAACTGTATACTGTGATCTTTTAAATGGGAAGGATTTCGTTTTCAAAAGAGTTTTCCGTACTAACTACTGATTACCGTACTTAAATTATTCAACTAACTATTAAGATTGTTTTCTTTACCATAGTTTATTTTTACAGTGAAGTGCCATCATTACTAATCATAGGATTTTTATACTGCTAATAACTTGTATGCATTAAATAATTCAATAAAATAAATTTACCAATACACATATTTCTACCATCAGGTGAGATCGTGGTCAAATGCCTGTCTAGTTTTAGATAAAAAATACTTTGATCAACTATAATAACAGTTGATCAAAGAGTACATTTAAAACTATCGTAATATTTTGTTCCAAAAATAAAATATGCGCACAACAAAATGATATCATTAACACGTGTTCACCACATCCTTCCAAATCTCCGAATGAATTATACACAAAACAAAAAAAAAAAAAAAACGGTAAAAAGCAACATGAATAATATAACCGGCAGATTTTTACCGGAAAGCTGAGGATTAGTAACGTATTGTTCTAAATATTTGACGTGAAACAAAGCGCTTGCGGGATTTATTGCCGACCCGAGCACAAGTGTGATAGCAAGCATTATTGTTTTATGAAAACATGGTGAACATACACACGGTCATGAGATTTTCGTATTATGAAGATTGGAGCGTGAAACGGTAATCTAGCTGGGATTTTTGCTTCGTTCAGACTGTTAAGTTTGCACGAAAAATAAAAGTTTGCATGTTTTTAAGGATAATACGGAATAAAGGTCGAATTAAAGTTTCAGATGTGGATATGTTACGCTGGATTGTTATGCTTTTTGCCTGAGAATTAACATGTTATTTTTTAAAAGATTTAAACCCTTTTTGGTTGTTAGGTAGTTAAGAATATTTTTTATGGTTTAAGCGAGTAAACGAGCAGACAGATCACCTGATGATAAGCAACCGCCGCCGCACATTGACACCCGAAACACCAGAGGCGTTACAAGTGCGTTGCCGGCCTTTTGGTGTTTAGGAATTTAAGAATGATTTTGGATTGGGGATTGGGAAGGGAGATATTTGGGCCTCCGGTAACATCACTTACACAACGAAAAATTGTTGTTTCACGTCGGTTTTCTGTGAGACCGTGGTATCACCTGTGCCGAAGCATGGCTCTCTCACACTTAAAATGAAAGAATGTCTGCTACAATAATACTGTAAAACATTATATCAGTAACCCTTAGCTATATCTATAATCCTAATCTTCAAATGTAAATACTAACTTCGAACCTACGTTTTGTAAATACCAATTAACATCTGCTGATTGACAAGTTTAAAGTAAATAATATTCTTGTAAACAGACTGTCAGACACGTGTTCTCGCAGATAAAGTTCATGACTACACAAACTGATCATTAGTTTAGAAATTAGCATAAACAGACGTACAATGTAAACAGTTTAAACTTATGTCGACGAGAGATACCTGAGTATCAACAAAACTATGTTAGGGTGTTACCACACTAATCGAGCGATCGTCGATCGATGGCATCGATTGATGATAGAATGGATTAGTCGATGTCAATCGATAGTTTCTACTACACCAATCGATCGATAGCCGATAGATACCATCGATCGATGGTGGAATGGATTGGTCGATGTCGATCGATAGATTCCAGCCGGAATATAATAAATCTACCGACTGCTGCCATCGACCGGCAGTCGATCGATTGGTAAGTCGACCGGTATCCGTCGATCAATTAAAGCTACCATACCAATCGATCAATGTCGATTGATGACATCGATGGACTATCGATCGATAGGTGTGGTAACACCCTTATACACACATCAAGGTATGCAAAACCAGTATAAGTTGGCCGTTGAATGTTCGGAATGATCATATAAAGCTGGATCATGGAAAATTACACTTGGGAGCAAAGAAACGGAGCCTCTAGGGTTTTTTCTTATTCATTTCTTGATAAATATTTTCTGATACAAGTATTTTATTAATTGGTAATGTATGCCGTATGAAAGGCAATTTAATTACCTTTATTTATTTTTTGTAGTAAAACTATTTTTTTTTCAAATGAGAAAAATCGCTAGTGGATCCGTTACTTCGCTCCCAAGTGTAGCTCTATAAAACTCAACACTACAGTAGCCGTATCTACCTAAATTAAATCGACACGTCCTAAGTATAAGTAAGTAACTGAAAAAGTTAAATTTTACAGGAGAGCGAATTTAAGATTGCAAAAATTATAAATTGTCATATCTTTGTCATTTTAAGGATTTAAGGTTTGAAATTTGGTAACTGAGTTTAAAATTAAGTACAGTTTATGTTTACAAGGAAATTTTGTTTGTAAAGGTTTATGGTTTTGTTTTATAACACATAGATAATTTTACTCCGGTCTTAGAATGTATCAAAATACTCTAACTGCCACATCCACACTTTTTCAATGGAATATTTATCGAATATTTTACGCGATACCCATGGAATAAGTAGTTAAGTGCCTAGATACATTTTACAATTAAAATTGAATCCAGTGTATAAATGTGTAACTACGTAGATACACACTTATGCACCGGGAATGGCTAAAATTCCATAATAATTATCATTAGGACTTACCTTGTCTAGGTGACGAATAAATCTCATTTGGTGGTGACATGGTGAGATTCTGTCGCCTTTTAATTGCATTTTGCTTTAACGATACTAAGAATTTATAGCGTTCACTATATTAATAAAATATAACGCACCGCTCGCGCGTGCCGCTCGCTGTTACCGCGAAGAACTGAGCGAGCGGCAGATGCCCGCACCCCGCGTCTCGATCCCCCCGCGTACTACTATTTAACTGGAACTTCCATATTTGTACGTTGTATTTATTTCCTAGCTAATTCAGATAAATACTTATGCGTCTGAAAAAAACCATGTTCGGCTGTTACAATTTTTTTGATATGTTTTTATTGGATAGATACAGGTTCGTTGAAGCTAAAAATGCAATAAAAACCATTTCGTGTATCTGGCAGATACATACTTATACTTAGCGGGTGTCGAAATATCAAATAGTTGTAGACCTAAATACACAACTTAATAGCTTTTGACGAAGCATTATTATTCATGTAGATCCGTTGTTGAGTCGAGTCATTGGAACGTCCAATGTATATTGAGCTCTCTGAAGTTAGGTGCTTTATTTTGTGAATGAAATGCAAGTATATGTAGAAGATAGAGTGTGAAAGAGAGAACGATATGCTTGTTGCGTAGTTTAGACGGGTCAAGATATTTGACCAATGCACACATTTGAGCTATAAAATATTGAATCGGAAACGTGGTCATAGTATTTGGCTTTTTGTAAGTTAAAATAGTATAGACAGTACGTATAATAGTATCTACGATAAAATGTACAGATTTACAGAAGTACAATAATTATTTTAATATCTTTCATTATTATAATTGTTTAGCATGGTTTATAGTAGTTTTTAAAACTATAAAACTACTAATTACAAAACGCAATGTCGTTAGTGGTGTCCGCCAACTTTGTAGACAATAAAAATGCCTAAACAGGTCGTAAAAATGTAATTACGCCATGTAAAAAATAACGAATGGTCTATTTTCCGACCACTAGTGATCTAGTTTATTCTGCGAGAAAAAGTTACATGAAATAGATACAATATCTCGCCTTTATTCCCTGAAGGAATAATTACATTAACACCAATTTTTTATATCTATTCTACTTTTCATGACTTTACGAAGAATAACCCTATTCTCGATGACTATTTTTTTATTTTAATGTCCGTCTTGTAGATTACTTTAAAATATTAAACACGTTTTTTTTTAATATCTCTCCCACTCCTAAATTTTTATTCGTTTTATCTAAGTATTGTAATAAAAAAAATATGATTTTTTTTTATTATTCATATAAAAAATACGTGTCTAATATTGTTTCATTAGCTAACTGACGGACTAAATAGATTTTGAATTTTCATACCCCGTCACCTTCTCGCCATTATCTAAAATTGAAAATATCAATAATATTTACTCAATTCATTAACTGACTTTGAGTCCCCATGTTTGGTAGTTGCACTAGTGGCCATACTGTAACGATAATTAATCCATTTGCAATAATCCTTATGTCTTCATAACATCAAGAGATTACAATACTAATAAAGCTGATTGTATCACAAATCCCGAACGGTACGGTGGGAATTATTACGAAAGCAATAAATGTAATGCGAAGGCCTTAAATGTTCATCCCATGCGAGATTAATTTAATTAATACCTACAAAGGAAGGAATGATATTATAATCTGTTGGTTTATATAACGCAGGTAAATCGTGTTACTGTATCCTGCTATTGTTTCACTATGAATTCAATTAGAAGTATTTTAGGGTTTACATTCGCTTGCTAATTTTTAGTCGACTGTTAAATTTTTAAGACTAAGGCTTTTTTGTGTTTTTCTGTGCAGTACAGCCGTGGTCAGTATCAGGATTAAAACTTTGATTATCCATTAGCTGCAAGACTTTTGGCTGTAGCGAAACTGCTCGTAGGTTAGATTGCTTTTGTTCGAGTCCGGACTGGACGTGTGTACATGTGATTCATTTTATAAGTATTATTTAGTACATTATCAATGCTCATTACAAACAAATAATTCATAAACACAAGATATTACAAAAAGATACCGAAATAACGGTAAATGATAAATGATATTAATTTTTGCAAATAGGTTACAATGTAACTCTTTTACTCGTCAATCTCTTAAATAACTAGATGAGGCCGGCATTTCCTATCGGACTACTTTGAGAAGAAATGCCGAAACAAACTCAGAGGTCATAGTCTCTTTTAAAGTCCAGACAAAATCAATTAAAGATGTCGAAGTGAGGTGGGTACCTACTCGTTCAAAATGTTAAATTATAAATCGTTATAAAAAAGTTACAAGTGTGTTTGAGGCCTAAATCAGTAAGTAATCAGTCCTTTTGTTCAGTTGTGGGTGTGATGAGATTGTTCATTTGATTTTTACAAGTATATTACATTTCGACTTACTGGAAATATTTAATCTGATATCCCGAAATTTTCTCTGTGAAACGAAGAATTATGTTGAACTTAATTTGATATTGTTGGGCAAAGCGTAGGTTTTGCATGTGGGTAGATATTTATTAGGTGTTATTCTTTGTCATTTGAATATAAAATATTTAAGTCAAGTGTCATGTTCTGACATTTTAGAGATTTTATTAAATGTAGTATGGAATTAGATTGTATGGGAATGTATTGTCTCTAAAATTATATTAATTTAACAATGTAGTATCTTTTGCTTTAAAGACATTAATATAATAATATAGGTACATTTACATGTTAGGTTAACACACAGTCATCAATTTAGTGAAGTGTGAAGCTGTAAAGTTTCAAGGAAAGTTTCTCAGAACAGCCCAGAATGTAAATAGGCAATCCACGTGCAAAGTCACATGGCTAGATAGTCCACCTAGTCTAAATTGTACAACACATTTTGAACTATAAAACTTTGTAATAAAGTCGAAAGTCAGTCGAAGGATATTGTTAGTTTTGGGTATGTTGATGTGCCTCTGTACAAATATACTAAACAAGTAAAGGCTTCTTCTTGCAGGATGTACCGTAAGCCAAATAAGTTACGCAACTGTACGAAAGTTAATGTGTAACTAAACCACAGCTTGATTGGATACCCTTGGAACTTTAATAAATTAGGAGTGAGATAATTTGAACAGTAAACTTCTTGAGCAAATCTTCGAAGAGTTTTGTTAGTTTTTGAGATTAGCATAACTTTTGTTGACTTTGTTTCATTACTTAAAAAGAAACTTCTTTATATCCGAACTTAATGAGAGTAAAATAATAATTAATGTCACAGAGATATTTTTAACTTTAACTTTTGAAGTACTTCTGAATTGTTACTTCGAAATAAAGGTGAAGGACGAATAGAAATAGACACTAGTCTCTCACAAAAATAGAAAGTAACTTGACGCTTTTGCATAAAATATTGGCTTTCTTACAAGGGAAACTCAAAGCAATGACACTCTCGAAGAAAAAATGTGAGGGAAAAACTATAAGCGACAATAAAACAAATGCACAATCACATAAAACATACAAAACATTAAAGACTGTCTACAATAATCTTCGCAACCAAACTTTCCACTACCCAGTTAAAACAGATGTTTAACAATCCCAAACAACTCCATCGATTTAATCAAATTAAACTTATACTGCATTAAGATAAAGGATAATCAGACACAAGTTTCAATCTTAAACACAATAGACGAAACTCAAAAGTTAAGCGAGGCAATTGAACAAGTTCACAAAGACATGTCCCGACCAGGATTATTAAACAAAGCAATGAACGGTTGTTCATAAGTTTCCTAGTTTCTCTTGGACAGTGGAGCTTATTACTTTGGATATAGGTCAATGGAGAAACAATCGCGTCGTTTGGTATCGGTTTTAGTGATTAGTTTGGTAATTTTTGTTGTTTGGGTAATTGGAAATTAAGGTGTTTTTTCTTTAGTATATTAAGTATTTTAAATCTATCTAGCAAAAAGTTATGCTATTGAACACACAGGTAATTGTTCAGTATCTTAAAGAAGAAAGGTGAAAAATATAACAGTTAGGTTTCTTAGAAGGTACTACAAATGATCTTTCGAAGAATCTTGGTTCAAGGAACATAGATCCAGTTAGAATGTTGACTTATGCAAAAAAAGGAAATATTAAAATGTTGACTTTATGTTGTTTCCGCTTGTAACTTTTACACCAGATTTAAGCCATTAAGTGTGAAATCACGTGGCAAACGTATTCTCAATAGAGCAAAACTAGACACTATAAATCGTGCATTAATGGCTAATTTTGAGTGCCCTCAAGGTGAACATATTTATCACAAAACAACGACCGAAGTTTCACACCCAAACCCATTTTCTAGTCAAATCTATCATTATTTTGTCGGGGATATCGAAACTAGTAAACAGCTATACATCAAGCAATACAGTTCCAGTTTATTATGATCTTGCTTTGTATAATTTGTGCACGCATTCACCGGTCAGCTTATATTGGTTTTGTATAGTATGATGTGGCCTTTAGTACATACCCTGAACAATATAGGTCCTTGGAACTAGAGAACAGTGTTCTAAACTTCAAAGGTGAAACTTCACACCACAAACGAAAGCAAATTGGTCCACAAACTATCGGTTCGGTTTTAGGCTAGATACAGAAGAGGTAGATATTCTAAGTTAGCTCAAATGTATTATATTTTTAGCAGAGGATGTCCTCTTTTTTCTTATTTGAGCAAAAAGGTTGTCACTCAAAAATGTGTTCGATGTGAAGGAATTCTTTCATATTTTTGGAAAGTGTTACTTTTCTACCTTTTTGCTATTTTGGTTTTTACCTTTTTTCTATTTTCGGGGATTGGCTACGTGTATGCATGCCAGAAGTATGTAACAGGAACAAAAAACTAGTAAATGTTTGCTTCCACGCTGTCCGTAACATATTAACTCAACAATTCAATTGGGAGAAATGTTTATGATCGTTATTTTTATTGTAAATAAGTTTCATCTCTTTTATATGAAACATAATTATGTATCTGATCAGTTGATCACTCAAGTAAAGTAAGTCAAAATTTTCATTTTAACGCTTTTTCTATTCCAAACTTTTCCATTAGACACGTCTGCTCACAGCTTAAAATGTAGGTAAACCGTTTCAAAATGGTCACGTTAGTGGGTAGCACCCGACTTGTTAGATTTAATCATGTTAATAACTGTGACGTCATTATAGTCGGAGAGCTGTTAATTAGAAAGGCACCGATGTGTCGTGTTACCTAATCGTTGGGTAGTTTATTGTGCTTAGTAATGTATGGAATTAACGGTTTTATGTGGTTCGTTTGTTCTAAGGATTTGGTTTTGTGTTTAAAGTTTTTCTGGAGAAAATAATGTTAGTGATTATTATGTTTTTCTTTTATGAGGAACCTTCAAGCCATGCTAGAGCCGGTGACTGTCGCACTGCTACTCAGTAGTCAAGTTTCTCGTCAAATAATTACGCGAGTAAGCCGAAAAACATAATAATTTAGTCTCACGAAAGTTATAATATCGTTATTATTGATGATCATTAATAATTTAAATTTGGATCATAGCGGATACGGTATTATTCAAATTAAGTTATTTATTTCATTAGAAAATAAACGATGTTTTGATTTCTCTAATAAATACGAATTATAAAATCAATTCTAAAAATATTTATCACTACTTATCATTATAAGATATTCAACAACATAAATAGTATTACGCTTAGAAACAGCACTGTTTCATCTGTCAAGAAACTGAGCCTAAAAATATGTACATGTGGGTTGATGAAACCACAGGGAAGGGTTAGATATATTATTAACCGTGTACCTTGGAGTGATCCGCAAAGGTCTTCTCACGTTTCAACTGTTACGTATCCCTTGTAATAGGCACCTTTCTTGACACTGGAATTGAATATAGAATAATATAGAATGCATGAAGCCTACGCATGTACATGTTCAACAGTCGTAGGTACTTATCATCCATCATTGGATATCTTCTTGTTCATCGATGACGCAAAATTGAATATTCATATACCACTGGCTAGCTGACCGAAAGACCGAAAGTTCTTTCTCATATATTTTTTCGGGTAATTTTCCTAAATTTCCTTTTAATATATTCCTTCCTTCCCAATATAAAAAGGGGTCAACAAATGTATATTGACTCGTAATATATATTATATTCAGTGGTACGACGTCAGTGGACGTCGTCGTATATTCAGTGGTAGTCCAAAAATAACTTTTGTCGCTATTTAATGTATTTATGAAATACGGTTATGAAATTCGTCTTCCTTATTATGTAGGTATTGCTTAAATCAAGACGAAACATCAACATTATAATTTTAGTATTTTAGTAGTAAAAGCTCAGATTTTTTATAAAACTTACATACATAACTTATAACTCATACCTCTTTTACTTCATCAACAGTCATCAGTCTTTTCATGCACGCTAGTCGGTTAAGGGCACTTTTAAATTGGCGCGTGACAATCTGGTCTCTAAATGAAGACTTTCTAAACTCTATATATTTTTACAAAAATAAGTACATTATTATGAAAAACAAAACTATAAATCACCTCAAACCATTTCCTAGCCATGTAATCAACCAAACATAAAACCACAAAAACTCTCTTCTATTAAAAATAATGCATAAACGAAACTTAAGTAACAGAATGGCATGCAAGCCTGTAATGGTGCAAAGTGCATTCAACCACAGCCTACTAAAATGGGGGTAGGTATAATGACTTAGATTGAATTTGTTTGTCGGGTCAAAGGTGAAGGAACTCTTGCGTGATCGACTGTATTGCGACTCAGACTGCATAGACCCGGAGGTGTGAAGTATGTGGGCTGGAGAGGGCATTTTTCTTATTATACGTTCTTTTATTGCGAAATTAATTAGTAATATTTTTAATTCATCACGTCCGAAAATGTGTTTAGAACGTGTTTAAAACTCTTTACTTAATTACAATTGAAGTTATTACCTACTTATTTTTAATAATGAATTTTGCTAATTAATTAATGTGTTTTATTTTGTTTTGCTTATGACTAGGTATAGCAATAGGGATGATGACGAGGTATGAAAATTACATTTTTTTTAGTACGTCTGTTATGTAATGCAGAAATATAAGACACGTATTTGTTTCTTTGTCATATATAAGATACAATACTTAGATAAAACGAATCAAAGTTTAAGGAAGTTAAAGGACCGAATATGTCATATCTACGTGTAAAATGTGACGTCACACGACATTTCAAATCAATTTATCTTAGAAACTATTTATTTCCGTAATAAAATAAAAAATACTTCATATTTAATATTTTAAAATAATGTACAAGACGGATATTAAAATAAAAAATAGATATCTACCATATTGTCATCAATAAGATTACCGATCGCAGTAGAGTTAATAAATGTTCATAGAATGACGTTTATCCTCATGAATGCTTCCTTGGGTTCAAATCCACACCTCGTGAACTAGACGTTATGGTTCCATTGAGGCGTTATACACTTGAAAGGTTGTCGATTTCGTCCATCCATGCGTACAATGAAGTATTTTATGCCAGATACAAATTCAACCTTTGGCTTTGGGTGTTAAAATTGATTTTAGATATTTGAATGACTAATAATAACAAGTTGAGCGTTATATTTTCGTGGAATATTTGCAATGTCTGTTTTTGGAGGACGTCGAAATGTGGAAAGTAAAATTTGTAGTTGAGCTGAATGACAAGGCGGAAGTTTTGCTTATTTTTTAAATGCAAATAATTAACGAAGAATGTCCCTAATTTGACGTAAAATCTTTTCAGACATAAATCTCTGAAATACACTCAAGTGTTTTGAATGAGTCATCAGAAGGATTTTTATAGAAGATAAAAATAACGTCTGTCAGCAACCTTATATTATATTACGTGTATTTAAATGACTAGTAAAGGACCAGCTCTTAGGCGTAAAACAATACTAGCACATATTTATTTTCAAACTAAAATTAAATTTCAACCGAAATACTATCGACTTTAAGGTCAATTATTCTGTAGCAAAATTATAAGTAGTTACATGCAATATTTATATTTGTTCTACATTATTCTTCTATGTATCTAGAGGGCCATGAGCCTAATGAACGCTGATTAACTATGACCAAACTATTTCTGCGGATTCGAGTTACGATCCCTTCTCGTACGTGTCTTGAATTCAGTAAACAATACCTAGTAGTGACTTAGTGTCGGCCGAAGGGACTTGAATTCATAATGAAGTTACCTAGTACTAGAAACTATTTATTACTATTATTGAATAGGACGAATTATGTGTAAATACTAAAGTTATAGACAACAAGGTTAGTAAGTTATTAATTTTAATTATTATTTTATTAGCTGATAACATAATAATTAATTTAGTATATCTCACTAAAGTTATAATTAAATTGTTAATTTTATAATAAAAGTGGGTCTATTTTTTTCATAAGTATTATATTAAGCGTTTAGAAAGATCCATGGCTTAATTTTAGTCAAATTTTTAATTATATATTATCCAGTAGAAATTAAGAACATTTTTAGCAGTCGTACTTTAGAGAATTGAGCTGAAGCCAATTCATTTGTGTCTGTAAATTAAAGTGGATAAGGTACAAATCAAGTAAATATACTTTTAAATATTTATTTCACTTGTACTAAGAAATGCGACTCCTAACAAAATATCGAATATCCACATCTGGTTGAGCTCAATAATAATACTTTATCCTTCATCATAATTCGACGTGTGTCACCTACATATACTTGACAATACCAAAAGTACTGGGAATCGGTCAATGATCGGCTTTTGTGCCAAATTCGAAGGAGTTGAAACGTTCATGCCTCATGCCTCACGTAATACATCATTTCTACCTTTTGCTCTCGATTTTTACGGTATATTTATCTGTATTCACAAGACGTTTATAATTTCTTTTTTATTGAAGTAGCTAGTAAGCTATAAAAATAATAGAAGTACTTGTAATTTCATTCAACAAAAGTCTCTAAATAAAAAAGATAAAAAAACATTACATAACATTTTTTTTTTGGAAACTCAAAATGATATGGGGTAGCAAATTAAGTAGTTTTCTAACTATTTCTGTTAGAATGCTTTATAAACGAACACATTAAAACTTATATGCCAAAGCGTTCTTTAAAAAAAAATAAGTTTCAGGTTAACATTTTGTTTTGGCTGTTCACACAAGACGTATGTATATAAGATGAACTCTAATTAAAACTAAAACTAATTATCAGACAACATTTCTGTATTTTACGCCTTACACCTTTCAATTTCAATGTAAAAATTCTACGAAACTCTCCACAACAACTTCATAAACAGAGCACACAAAAATTCCTACTTCCTTACCGACTTTACACAAGCGTTCCTTAATTTATAGACAACGGATATCCGCCAGATAGTGGTGTCTAGCCGACTAATTTACAGTCTCGACAACACCACCTTGTTTTCTTACTACAATTGTTTTATTTTTAAAAAGTAGGCTTTGTTATTGTATCTTTTGTCCTTTGTGTCAATGAACTTGCTAATATTAATGGCCACTGTCATTGCTTTACTGAAATATAAATATTATACGTTGTATATTTTGTATCGTTTTACTAGCTTCGTTATAAAATAGCAGGAGGTGAATGTCAAGGACATTTTTTAGATTCAAAGTTAGCGTGCTTATCCACCAGAGATGTGCTATGCTACGTTGCTGTGGATGCGTTGCTTGACTTAGCTTAGCACTGTGAAAACGGACTCAACTAAGTTATGTTTTTTTATATGGAAAGATGCGTGCTATGGATGTGTGCTATGGAACAAAAACTCAAACTGTGCTCATTATTTAATTATATCAAACTATTTATTTCTTAATTTTTGTTTCAGACCAAGCCTATGTAAATGGGTTGAACTACATTATACGCACAATTCATGCCTACATTTAATTATATTTGCAAGCGTAAATAAAATGCACTATTATATTGCTTACGTCACAGATTTACACTTAGATAACAAACACGTAGCATTTAAAATAAAATAAAGTTATAATATTACATTTAAGTTCATTATTTTATTCTAATGTTTCCTTTTGTTATGAAAAGCGAAGACAAAAATAGATGGGTGTATTTTACCCTCATTATAAACGGAATTAAATTAAATGAACCTTTTAGTTTTCTTAGTTAATAGTTATTATGATTATAATGACGGGAATCGAGCACCATCCTCGAGTTTATTTCACATAATAGATTGTGGTACATTTTAATGAAGATACTTACTCCTTTAATGGAATGTTTTACTCCATAAAACATGATTAAAGATCCTTTTAATTAGACAATAAAGAAGATTCATTTATTACCGGCGCAAATTAAGCATTTTTGGGACCATTACAAGACTGGTACATTAATCGTCGAATGAATTAAGTAAGGAATGATTGTGTGGTGTTATTCGAAGAGTAATGATTAAAAATGTTACTAGATTAATTAGTAGCTTAATAAAAGTTTTAAAGAAATTACTAGAATGTTATTTTAGATGATTTATGTAATTACTATTACATAATTAATCTTTTTTTTTTCATTTTTAAACGTAATGTAATTACATGTTTTCGCAAAATATGCTAAACGAAATGATGGTTATGATTATAAATTGTAGCGATTGCAATCTTATTATTACCTAATTTATTGTAACTATTTCAGTTCAGTTCAGTTTTCTTTTAGTGGAAGTTCTGTTGCTTATACTATGATGAGAATTGTAGGGTGTTCTTTACAAATTAATTCAAATTAATGATAAGTGTGGGAGAGCCATGCGACCGGAGTGATACCACGGCCTCACAGAAAACCGACGTGAAACAACGCTTCCGTTGTGTTTTGTTGTGTGAGTGAGGTTACTGGAAGCCCAATTACCCCCTTTCCAATACCCGATTCCCCAATAACCCTTAAATTCTTAATCTCCAAAAGGCCGACAACGCAATTGTAATTGCTCTTGTGTTTCGGGTGTCTATCGGCGGCAGCGATTGCTTACCATCAGGTGACCCGTCTGCTCACCATAAAAAAAACCTAATAAATAAACCAAACATCAATGAAAAATGCTTTCAAGTTTATTAGTATAACATTTTCAATCCGCGGAATTCGATGAATCAGCATGAATGACAAGTGCCTACTGACTTTGTAGCTTAAGAATGACACTTGACTTAAGTCTGTCTCAACCTTTGATGTATCACGCATTTCAGTAAAATTGATCTTTCGAACCAATAACAAGTCAGCGAATTTCTTCTTAAATATCCTCCAAGTGAATGGCGATATTCCACTCCATAATATCGGTATTCTTTTAAAAGATTTTCTTAGAAACGTTTGTTTTAAATTACGGGTAATTTATTCTCTGCTTGTTTAGTATAACTTAGTCGAAGTATCGGTTTACGGCTTGTAATAATTGTTGTTGATAAAGAAATTTAATGCGGTACTGCTGCGATTTAGTGTTATGTGTTTTTAGGTTATTTTTTTTAATTGAGAAAATGGTAAAATTTTCTATATAAACCATGTCATTTAAATATCTACACGAAACCGATTAGTGATGCACCATATCAGTGAAACCTTGTTAAGTGAGACATCAAGCTACTTAACAAAGTATCTCTGTATTTTGGTTTGTTAACTAAATATACTTCTTTAAACCATTTTCCATATATATACTGGTTACAAAACGAGGCTCACAACAAATCAAATTGAAACTACGTAATGCTGCTCATAAATGAAATTATAATAATAATAGTTAGAAGTTTGGTTATATTAAAATTGAATCCAAACTTCTAAATTAACCTATTCGCATAACTAAAACGTCTTTGAAAGTCAAAGACTTTGCTTATGTCAAAGTGGATTGTTCGAAGCCATTAAGTACTCGATTTCGAAGAAATTCTTCTAATGGTCCATGTGCATTGTGGTATGTAATTTACTATATATCACTGACGAAATCAGTTACTAAGATCAGTCGTCTGTGTGTGCAACCATCATTCAATTTAGTTCGGTTCACCAACTTTTTTTTTATATAGGTATTTGATAGGTCGTCGTTCGGTGACTATCTCGCCTGGTGGTAAGCATACTTAATTGATCTCATGACCAATTATTTTCAACTAAACTGTAGATTGAAGACATTAATTTAATCTTTAATACTTATTTTAGATGTTTATCAAATGAGAAGTTTTATGAGAACATCATTATTGAGTTCGTTGATTGTAAAAACTCAAGCTTATTAATTACTACGTACAGGGTTAGTTTTATTTTACTTTAATTTAATTTCAATTATAATTTTTTTGGTAATAACGTAGCGTCTTCATTAAACTACGTTTTTCATCTATATTTGCTCGACTTATTGAAATAATGCTCACATACTGATGTTCACGATCCAATGCTCTTTCTGTCTTTTAATTCTATATGACTGCCTGCACGCCAGTCTCCTTTTGTGTTGTACTGCATTTATCAATTATATGAGTTTCCAGCCTCATGTCAATTTAATAAAATGATTCTGCACATTTTCTTCCTCGCTTTCTAATTAAAACTGCATGCGTTTGCACTCTGTATGCTAAGTATAGTTAGTTTTATATAAATTCTGATATAACAATATCTTATTGTAGAGTTAGTTAGGAAAAGGTAAAATTTAATAAAACTAAAGACTTATTTCTAAATTTTAACGCAGTTTCGTAATATTTCCAGTTAAGAAAATCTCGTCTTCGTTTAACTAATTACTTAATTTATTATTCTATTCAGTACAGGATTAAAGTTCGTACCTGAAGACTATCTTCAGTGAAAACTTTTTTAAATTAAAGTCTTTCATACTAACTTGCTTTTTCGAACAAAGTTCAAAACGTAAATAAGAGCACGGTCACAAAAGATCTTGATCAAACTAGATGTAACTGGATAAAAAGAAACTTGGGTCCAGGCGAGCTTTTCACGTACGAAAATAGTATTGTGTACAAAATGGAACGCGCAAGAATAGAGCCTGACGTAACGCTAAGTGCTGGTGCACATTAGGCGACTAGTACGAGTAGTCGGAAAATTTTTATAAATTTTCAATGATATCTTGGTGAATTAGGTTAAGTCTAAGGAACGAAGGAACTGAAATCTCGGTCTTGTGTCTGAGGCTAGATTGTAAAGTTGGTGAATACTGGCCCGTACTGTAAAATGTACTACAGAAGTGTGAAACTTGCAGTAAGTACATTATTTTCTCAGACAAGCGGTGTTGCCAGTCTGGCAATGGAATTTCGCTTCATATTGTCAGAACTCTAGAGGTTAATTGTTGTTCTAACAGCACTAGAAGCATTGCTATATTTTGGGGCATTCATGCGCAGTAAGAAGAAAATATGCAAAGAAGGGATTTGGTTGCTAAGAGTGTTTAACGAGCGCGTAAATTATGGCAAACCATCTTATGTAGAGAAGACTCATGTCCTATAGTCCAGTAATGTACTGTCACCTGACTTGACCGATACGACCTTCAAACCTTCAAGAAAAGAGCATACTCCTTAAAAAGGCTGGCAACGCACCTGTGATTCCTCTGGTGTTGCGGGTGTCCATGGGCGGCGCTGATCGCTTACCATCAGGTGACTCGTATGCTCGTTTACCTCCTATTCCATAAAAAAATGACTTCCCAAAAACATTTAATATAATTTTGTTTAGTACTTGTGGCACTGACTTCTAAACTATCAGTGGGTAGATACAGGCAGTACAATGAATAATTGTTATTTTTGGTATGTAGTTTTTTTATTAAACAACCAATTTTAAATCTCAGTAGCCTAATGTTGACATTCTAAAAAATACCGAAATACTCATACATCTATTAATAATATCAGTCCTTTTTGCCCCTTTCACGATACAGATTAAATAATATTGTTACGATTTACTAAGCGGAGAAAAGATGGATGGATGAGTAAACCGTTGACATATATTTTGTGATGAAATTTTAAGCAACGTTACTTCAAGAAGATGGTGAAGTTAGTAATTTTAATAATCTTATTTGCGAATGTAATGTCTCTTGTTCCTTCATTTACATTTAAGCAGTATGTAAATGGCGAGATGCGAGAAAACTTGAATTCGTCAAGGATTTGCCGAGTGTGTTAATTGCGCCAGATTTAGGTAGCTGAGTTTTAATTCGTGGAATTCGAGTAGACTTTTGAAGAATTATTTTAATTATTTAGTAAAAGGTACATGGTATAACTTATAAAATGGAGTAATGTCCAACAAAACTATACATATATAGTTTGCCTGTCGGATCTTATTATTTTATGTGTAGTTAAAGTTAAAATAAAATATTTATATAGGAACATATTATTAATGCCTTATTTTATTTATTTATTTATTAATAGAGTATGTATGTACATAAATCACTGTTTCGTAGTATATACTAATGAATGTTTCAGATTAAAACGAGGTATAAGTATATCTACAAATTCCTAAAACTAGGATTATAAATTAGGTACATTATGACATTTTTCGCGCTAAATCAATTTCCAAATATTTATTTAATACAACCTACAATTTACTAAAAGCATTATTTAAGATATATAACCTTATACCTTAGTTCGATTAAAACAAGAACCAAGTAAATACTGGTAGTAATTACTTTGCAGAACGTCAGCATAACCGACTGTGTAGTACCAACATAATCTGGCCTTCCAACAAATATAACATTTGTGTATTGAGAGGTCACTATATACTGGAAGGTATAATTTGAAATGCGGTCGTTTGTACATACGGCTACTTATCAAGCTACACAAACCAGTATAATCGGATCGTTGAATGCACGGAAATGTTCTATAAAGTGGGGTCATGATACACTGGTTTTGTATATTTCGATATGCTGTTTACAAAGCCTGAGCTTGAAGTGTCAATATTGTGCGGTAACATCATTCGAAACCACACACAGCCGCAGGATATTTTATTTGAATTGTAATTTAATATTAATTAATTGTACATTGTAAGGTTTGTTTAAATAGAATATTATTTTTGGTATTTGAATAATATTTTAATAAAAAGTTATACAGGACTCACTTTATTGAATAAGATTTTTTGCTTCTCGCAATTAGGTTCATAAACACATCAATAATCAACAGTTCAAGCAAAAAACTAAAAGTACAGACCTGTTACATTTTAACCGCCTTTTTAATTTAAAACCTTCTCCTAAGTCTGAAAAGTACTATGCTGAAAACCATCACAAGACAAGCATCATCGGTTCAGCCAAACGCGAGATAATAGCGCACACATAAACATACATAATATTATATACACAGGTCAAACCGAGGACCTCCTTTTTAGAAATCGGTTAAAAACTTTAAAATAAAATTATACTTTAAATAAACTGCAGTAAAGTATAAAACTATAATTCAAAATTAACCCTGACACTAAGGTGTCCCCATAACTCATGCCAAGTGATTTCAGTGCGTGTTTATAAGTGCTACGATTTATGTTTGTGAATGTTATCATTTGCTACGGCGTAGCGCTACGAAAGTGCTACGACACGCACAACACATTTATTTGCTTGTTTAAATTCTTTGTGTAAACGCTTGTGATGTTACTAGATTCATGATACTTATGTTTATTTAATGAAAGTGGTTTGTTATTTATTGTTTTAGAGTTAAATGAGTAAGTTTTAGTGTGAAGGTTGTAAAATCTTGCAACCTTTTTCGTTTGTTTTAGGTAAGTGTTTTTGCAAATTGTATGAGGACTGCAGTGCGTAGGTAAATAAGATATAACGTTTATTTAGCGTATATAAGAACGTTCAAAGATTTTACTTAAGTGACTTTTAAGATACCATATATTTTCAGCTAAACATTAATACAACGCTTTTGTATATAAAAAAATACCAATAAGACGTATTGGTACCTTATCATGGAGTAATTTTATTAAAATTGTATATCACATAGTAGCTAAAATTGCAAAAAGGTTACACTTGTACTATACATTTTACAAAACATACTAAGCAAAACCCACCATATTCAGACTGCAAAAGTTAGGTTAATCTCAAAGCAATTGGCGAAATGTAAACGTTGAATTCTACAAATTCCTATTCGAGGAATAAAATATAAGACCAGTAGTTGCAATAATGAATTGTACCCACAAGTCGACGGCGTAGAATATTCGAGTGTATTACACTGCGGAGTTAGTTCTCGACTGTACTTTACTATTGTATAGTTACTGCGCATTGTATGTATAATTTATACGAGTTACTATGCAATGGTATATAAATCTTATATTATGGCTTGTTATCTTGCTATTGTAACTTACGTTCTACGTTTATATTGCTGAAATATTAGACTGTTACTCTAGGTTTCTTGTAAGAGTTATAATGTAAATGAATGAATAGAGTTTGAGGTTTATTTGTGATCATAATGTTCTTGCATTTCTTACTAGTTTTATTGTAATAGTCGTATACCAAAGATTTTTTTAAACTTGGGTATTCAAATTCAAATTTATTTATTTGCTTAAATGTAGTACATAATATAGGTGTTACACACAATATAATTTGACCAGCACATTTACCATTATTGGCATGCAAATGAGTTAAATAGGTACAAGAATACTTATGCATACAGGTATGTTTACAAACTTACAATTTCACATACACATGACACCCAGCCCCGGAATAATAATTTGTGGATCACACAAAGAGTTGTTCCGTGCGGGAATTAAACCCGCTACACGTTGAGAGGCAGCTGGTTGCCCAGCCACCGCACCAACTGTGCAGTCTTATTCATACTTGTGACCACTTTAACAACTGAGTACCAGATTCTCAAATAACACAGAATCATGGTGTATTATAATGTAATAGGATATGAGACGATATTCACATCGTGTTACAAAGATTAATGGTAACACTACCGGTGTTCCTAATGTATGGGATGGGAATATATCTACGCATTTTGTATATATATACAACATGTATATGCGTATAAATTGAAAAGGATAACTCATTTTTTTATGTTATTTGCTTAGGTATACAACGTTTTTGTTAGGTATTTAAATACAGCCAACATTTTTTTATTATGAATACAATGACGTGTATTCAATAGATATTAAAATTTTAACCAAACTATTTATGTTAATATTTTTTTTTAATGTATGTTTTAACATATTTTTAGTTGATGTTAAAATATCGGAATATTTTTTGATTTTATATTTCTAGGCTTTTTTTATTATTTCACTTAAAATAATAACATGAATTATTTTTAATACTAAAAAGCATTTTATAAAATGGTTTAAGACCGTAGTAAAAACAACGTATAACTTAACCCTTATATTTTAACACTTAAACACTTGACCCTAGGTTTTATTTTTATGTTTGACCCTTTTTGAATATTAAGTTTTGGGATAAAAGGCTTTATAGGTCTCAAGAAAGACGCGTTAAACCCTTGTTTATGTTCGTGCTAACATGTTCTTATATTCATTTTAATTGACTTTAATGTTTTTATGGTTTTGTCCTGTTTTTATGCGGAATATGGTAGATAATTAAATGTAAATGAGTTTTATTAAACCACACAAAATTAAAATAATTTCAACTGACAAATAGATTAACGGACAATCGAAGAGTGTGGCACCTAGTGGTAAACAATTACCGTCACCCTTGGACACCCGAAACACTAGAGGCGTTACAAGAACATTACTGGCCTTTTGGGTGTTTGGAATGTGTTGGGGAATCAGGATTTGAAAAGATTAGGAATGAGGTTAATTGGGCCTCCAGTAACCTCACTCACACAAAGAAACAAAACGCAAGCGTTGTTTCAAGTCGATTTTTGTAAGGCCTTTGTCGTGTTTATGTTTTTAGTGAAATATTTTTGGTAGTTTTTGTACTTTCATGTTAAAATGTATCCCTACACTGTCTGTTGAAGTCAACAGTTACAAATTCATCTTTATATACAAAGGAGCACAAGTTCACGTGTTGACCTTACAAATTCATGTCTAAATGGAATAATTTATTTCTTACTCCTGCTACCCTTAGTAAATGTAGAAACAAAATACCTTCAAATACATAGCGTGTCTCAGGAATATGAAATTATTCAACAAATAAAATATATTTGCATTTCAACGTACAGCTGACCCAATTCTTGCTGTGGTATTCATATTTAATTTCGTTTTTCTCTTAGTAGTAAAAAGACAAAAAGTAGTCTGTAATGTCGGTGCTTGTAGTTTGTCATTTTATTTTACCATTTTAATTTAAAATAAATTATCGATGCAGTAGCTAAAATAAGTACCAACTATTTTAAGCATAGTTTCGTGTATTCAGATTTATTATTATAATATTTGTGCACGACTAGACTTTGCACGGTTGGCAGGGCGGCTGGGCCACATAAACGGCTGTCACGTAAAGTGTAGGGTTCAATTCCCCCACGGAGCAACTCTTTGTGTGATCCACAAATTGTTGTTTCGGGTTTGGGTATCATGTCTAAGTAAACTTGTATGTTTGTAAACGCGCACAGAGCATAAGAGTAATTTCAAGTGTGGGGCAACGTTTAATAAAAAAAAAGAAACTAATTCATAAGAAATTATATTACATACTTCAAAAGTTTGAAGTCGAAATTCTTTCTGTGTAGAATCAGAATACTTAGAACTTGGAAATATCCACTTCAAGAAGTCTACACCCTCCGAATGCTCATCTAAACACACACTAACAAAGTTCTACATAAAGTACACTTCAGATTTCGTAATAAAAGCCACAATAGATCTACAAACGAAAAGAAAACAATTGTTCAAAGGAAACCTTGAACTTAGAAGCGTACAGTTGCGAGCAAAAATATGTGTGCAGCTGTTGAAGTAATACAACTTCAATAAGTCCATGTTTTTATTTCGGACGTTCTTATTTCAGTTTCTGCCTGCTGCTTCGCCCGCAGTCCCATGGATAAAAAGTCTAGGATAAAAAGTGGAGGATAGAAATTTCCTATCACTCAAGTTAGTTCATGCCAAATTTCATCAATTTTCGTTTTGTAGTTGCAGTGTGACTGATGGACAAATATCCAAACAAAGGAACTTCATAATATTAGTGTGATATATAGTTTTATACAGTTATAATCGGTTTAAAAGATATATAAAGATTATAAAATGAAAAAAAAGTTTTTAGTATATTAATTTAAAGCAATTAAAGTAAAACAGTTCGTGTTTTAGTTTAATTATTATTTTAAAAACATATTAAGTCAAAATCATACCAATTTAATGACGATATAGCTTAAAACTAAGTTACCTTTTAATATAATTACATCCCTTCTTAAACGACAATTTTCGCGTAAAACGCTGATGTAATTTAAATTGTGGTTTTCACTTAAACATCATCAGTAGGTTTACTTAAGTAAATAGAAATGTTTAATGTTTGATTTTCCTGTTTCCACAAACATACATAGTTAGAAAGTAATTAATGAGGTTTGTAAATATTTCCTTATCTAACTGAATATACGTCTTTAAGAAATACGATAATGGATTTTTTATCTTTATAAAACTGCATTTGAGTTTATTCTTCTTCATAGTAATCCATAATTTTGAAAGAATTTCACCATGATTGATGAACATTTTTATCTGTACATGTTTGAGAAAAGAAATAATAAAAAAATATTTCAAATATATTATAACTAATGTTCAAACGAAAGTAAGTCAACTACTTTTGCTCGCAAGTGTACAAAGAGAAGTTTTCAAAACAGTATCCAATAGTAACGTCTTTTACAATATGGGAGGTCGAGCAAAAGTTCCCCGATACATATTTTAGGGGCCTCCATGATACGAGCACGTGACCTAAAAACCGAATGAAAGGAAATGTCTCCAATTAAAAATTGACGGTCGTCAGCCATCGTTGTGAGCGGCACATGGATGAATGAAATTATTTATTTTGATGCGGCGTTTCTGAGCAGAGATTGAAATCTTTGAAATTGATTTTTTTTTAGTGGTCGTTTTTGCAGATGCAATTTAACAATGACTATAAATAAAGGAAAATTCAGTATGTACTGGTGCATAGCGGTTACTTATTGTACTCCAATATCTATTTGATTGACGTGAAAAAAATATTTTTTTAAGTAGCTTCACACAGTTTAAGTCTTATTTGTTACTTACTCCCTCATTTTGTTTAAAAATTATAACCCATAAATAAAATTACGTGGTTGTATACCACGTACTGAATATGATCACACCCACTAAATTCCAATTAAGTTGAATGAAAGAGCTAAAACACACACCACTTATAATAATTATTCAGAACTGGAAGTAATTTAATTAATTAACGACCTGAGTAGTCAGTTGGCGTGGTAATAGATTTAATTCATATACTTGGTTAACGCGTTTCAATGAATAGAATATTTCATATAGACATAATTATGTCATACTGTATGTCATGGCAGGGTATGATCACAGCTTTGTTAAGTAATTTTCCATGTAGCCTTATAATGTGCTTGTATAAAAAAAAATTAAAAATGTGTTTGTAACAAACGTATTCAAAGTCAAAGTCAGAATTATTTATTTCAAATAGACCAGGAAGGCACTTTTGAACATCAAATCTAATATAATATTATTAAAAATGTCTGTCTGTCGGTCAGTCCTCTAGTTCCAAAGTATAGATTCCTATGGAGAAAAACGAGCAAGAAACTCCATGGCTTACTGTTTCAGATTCACAAAAATAAAAATTCTACGTTACATTGTTTCGATTTAATTTATTAGCATAATTATGTTAAAAATAATCAGGTATATCTTTAGATAAAGGGTTTTAATACGAAACAATTTAGACACTGTAGTCAAAAGATGTCAGCCTAAATCGATGTTTTATTGATTTATTCAAATATATAGCACGAATTATTATCACAATTCTTACAAATTGATCAATGTTAGAAGAAACTAGAATTGCAGTTTTATGCCAAAGAATATATTTAAACAAAACTATGAACGTGTCTTCACAGTAGAAATATCTTCCACACAACCTCATTATAAAAGAACGATAGGAACCACATACGATAGGAAATATAAGAACGAAGATTTTTATCGTACAGAACACGTGCCAACCGCCAATGTTATTTCCTATTTCAGAATTTAACGATTAGATGTCTTATTGACTTAACATAAGACCGGTTATAATTTATTCACGTAATACACAGAGCCGATGATTGATTTTGAGGTGATTTGTAAAGGTCTTGGCGCAACAGTTATCCTATTATATCATAAAGGTACTTTGATTCATAATATGGTTTCTACAGATTATTAGAGTTTGGACAAATAAAACTGATTATTATGTTATCGGCTTACTCACGTAACTGTTTGACGAGGAACTCGACTAGTTTCAAGTCATTTTCAAACAGTTTTAGAAACTGTTACTGTAACTATTCTAAAAAAATACTGTTACCACCTCGTCTTCCATTTATGTCAATGGTACCTAAATCAAACGACATTTTCACTAGAGCAAAAATACTGAAATTCTGAAAACCAAGTAGTAATCGATTCAGATTCAACAACCACATTTGGGACTCGATTAACATGTCAATCGAATGAGAACATTTTCCTAGATGAGTGATGTATTTGATCTTCATCCGTATTCATCTAAATCAACACAATCTTTCAAATCAATCTCATTTCACTGGATCGGTCTTTTTCAAGTTATTGGCATAGGAGTTTGACGATCTCGTAAAACTTTTACGACAAATAATTTTGTCTGAGCTCGTTTATAAATCTTTAGGACATTTTAATGCTCATTCATGGATGTACTCGGATACAAATTCCAGAAAATAATTTGATCGTGCTAGGAACAAATTGTTTGTTATAATAAATTCATTATTGAAAACTGGTGATAGCTAGTATAAGCTTTTGACAGTTTTAATTGAAAGATGAATTGGAAATTAATGATATACTTTTCAACATGAACGAGCTTATTAAAATTTGCCTAATTTATTATTCACCATAAGCTGATAATTTATTAAAACAGTCCACGGACTGATGTAAATAATGCAGAAACATGCAAACACGTTGGAATATCAACGTTTAATTCACAATATCATCAAACAAAACATTGTTGTTTCACAATAAATGTAAATGTTTACATGATATGCTTGGCTCCTAACATAATACCTAAACATAATCAGAAAGATTAGTAAATTAATAAAAAATATCGGTTCCCTCACGTAAAATTATGAGCAGCGGGTGGGGACGGGACGTGCTTCCTCAAGCTTTTCTCAATATTTTACGTGAATGTATTAAACTATAGTAATTATACAAAGAAATAACTATAAAACATTACGTCTAACAAATTATAATTATTTTCTTTGCAACAATTTTGTCTTTCAGCATTTTAAATTTTGTCACTAAAAATCTTCAATATATTACTATTTTGTGGTGGGTGGCTGACTAAAATCAATCATGATTATCGGTTCGACTGACTATGAAACGTTAACATCGTTTGAAACATCACCCAGTAATGAACGTGTGCGTACATAATGAATCATCGCTGTTGACACAAAGGCCTCGCAAAACAAACGTGCCTAGCAAACATCATAATTTCGACGTATTAAGAGTTTATAAACATGTGTCGATTTTGAAAGGTATATGCTTTTTCTTGTGGAATAAATGGCTTTTGGAATTGAAGCTACCAATAAAGCTTAATAATATAAAACATACATTTTTTAGTATTAATTTCTTATATCATTATCATCATGTCATGGATTTCCGCAAAATAACACCTGATTCTATTCGATTAAAATATCAATTTACTTGAATTTAACTAAAAATCAATTCGTTTAGTGAACTTGTCATTGGTAAGTACATACAATAATGGCATTATTTTACAAATTATTTAAATATCTAACAGGCAACAGCTATATAGTTTCTTAACTTGACAAATGACTTGACAGATATCAAAAATCTCATCATTAAAATTACCAGACAAATATTGTAATCACAAAAATAAATAAGAAAATATCTTCTCCAAATATTATTTTTCTCTCTTTATTTTTAACATCGAGTTCTGCTACTACTTCAAACTTGAAGTGGGTCGTCCGACAACGGGGACAAGTGTCGTGGACGATCTCCACAACAGAACTTCTTTTTGTTAAGCCAAGAAGTGAAATTTTACTATTTGCATGACATTCAAATATTTATAGAAGGCACGAATAGGCGATTATGTGTCTAACAACTCTAAAAATACATACAGCATACGCAATATAAAAACAGTTTTATAGAACAGATAAGAAAAAATTACAAGTCAACGAAACGTAGATCTAACCAAACAGTATGCAGATATTTTCTGTAGGCGGTCATATAGCGGCAGTTAGGAAGCTATCTCGTATCAAAATATCATCATCATCTTATATTCAAAAGTTCATGATTCATCACACTACAAAAATGAGTGACTTCAAAATTCAATTAAACCATTAAAGACAAAACTTAAGTGAAAACATTCTCAAAAATATTAGAGAAAACAATGTTCTATTACTTAATGAATAAAATTTATTGTTAAATGCTTAAATTCAAACCCATTACTTATACATTATTCTAATGGCCTTATTAATCATCCGTCAATGTGTTTTAGGGGAAATTTGGGTGATGCCTACTAAGAGCCGTAATTTAGGTCAAGTGAAAAATGGGTCATAGACGTTAGAATACACCACTATTTTCGGTTTTTTGCAATGTTTTACAGTTTGTGTATTTGTTGTCGCCATTAAAATTTCATTCACATTGAAATATTCTGGTAGTTATGCTTTGGTTGACATATTTTTAAAATGGAAGGCATTATACAGTTGGAATTTATTAATTAACTTAAAATTGGTATTATAAACTTTAATCATATGACTAAAATAACCTACAACTAACCTAAAAAAGAAATCATAAAAAAGTTTCATATGTTACACTCACATTTTACAACTTTCTAAACTAACTTGACAAAATTTCATACTTTTTGTGCTTGTCACTAAGGATTGAATAAAAGTAACGTAATTTTTAAACAGTGGCTTTTGAATAAATTGTTAATAAGTGAATATGAACGCGTAAGAGCACACAGCTGGACTTTAGACCTACTCTTCATTTAAGTTGTTACTAAGTATTCCAGTGAAAGAAATAATTAAATCAAGAGATTATATTATGTATCTATGATCTAAATGCAGCCACCGCAACTGCAGACTGAATCGATTTTAATAATTATAGAAGAGGGTGAATGGCCGACATCCAACGCTAAGCCTACTAATAGCAAGCCTAGTTTGACTAAGATATTTCTGAACTCGTTAAAACCGTACGGTGGCCAGCAGGTTCACCTACGAATATGTACTTTTTTATTGGATTTTCGACTTTATTTCCTAAGAAATAATAAATTGTTAATTGAATTAAGAAATGACAATGCCAGAATCTCTATAGAGCTTTGCCCCACCAAAAAATATATTGTACAGACATGCCAAATGTAGCATTCTATTGCTGCTCTATTAGTGATAACTAAATACAGGATTAAAAGCCTTTAGAGCTTGCGGTTTCTATATAAATCTAAGAACAAAATATTACATTTAGGTTAGGTACCAGTTTAGATTAATTGCAGTTATAATGGTAGAAATAATTAAATTAAGTGCTTTATATTGGTTACAATTATCGAATGAATTTTAACTATGAAAGGAAGGAATGTCATCAAATTTTGACCTTTCATCGTTATCCTACTGGTATTTCATCGCCATATCTGTAAACAGAACAGATTCAGAGCGAATGTCAAATAATGATTTTAATAACTGACACAAGCACGCCAATGATGTTTCGTTATTTGATCACCGTTGCACGAAATAAGAATAAGAATAAGCAGTCGTTATAATATAGTCGCTAACAGTATGTATTTATACCAAATTCATATTAAAATCCGTACACATTACATTAATAAATCTTTTTTATTGAATGACTCGTTTTGTTCCTTGTGCAAGCGTATTTAGAGACGCAGATAGTCGCAATAATATAGGCCTTGGATTTTTTAGATTCTTTTTATTTCTTTTTTATCCGCAACCTTATTAGAATAATTTAAGTTACCAGTGTTCTTATTTTCATTGCATAATTTTGAAATTTAATTTCTAGTGTTTGATCAAATTAAGTGGGGCACTGGCATTGATGGTGGTAAAGAGAAAATTTATCTCTTGGTAAAAATTGTAACCTGTAAATGCACACATGTCCAAGCCTTCGAGGATTTAATGTATTGGTATTTGATTTTTTTTAATAAACGTTTATTTATTTTTTAATTCACAAAACAGTTATGGTTTGGTTATTCGAGTAATTTTTAACTTGAGGTAAACTTTTGACTTTCAGCATTATTTACTGGTATTTTCTCCTATCTTGTAAAGGCTATTCACAACAAACATTAGTTAACACACTTCGGCGATGTTTCATTTCACCCTTGCACGCGAAGATAAAAATTGCAGTCGTTTAGTCGAGTCATGCTCTAAATAACGACAATTTATCTTAATCTTTTGTATTTACGTGAGCGATTTAGAGACGAAAGCTAATTTTTTTTTACATTTCTTTCACATTTTCTGTTACGTGTTTTCAATAGTTTTGACAAAAGTTAAAACAAAGCCCTAACTATATACAAGAACAACTACAAACCAGTAAAGATTAATGTTATTCACTCGTAAAAATTCAGGACACAAACACGGCACTCATAAATACTAGAACGAAATCGTCTAGACGTTAGTTAATGGGACAGAATAAATCCTCTACATGTGTGGTAACAATGATTAATAACAAAATACTTATTACGATATCATATTAACCGTTATTATGTCAAAATAATATATTTTTATGTCACTCTTAGTATATTTAGGAATCACTAAGACAAGAGTGATACGCTTGTGTTTACGGTCGACCAAATAAATATGAACAGTAACTAATCTTGCTTTATATTAGACCTTTGGGGCGGATTCTGAAGTAATCATACAATTTGATTACCATCATAATTCAAGATTCCGTTTCGCTGTTCTATTTCGCTATTTCTATATTCTCTATAGGTATATATACCATCATGCAAATTAATAGCTAGTTGACGCTTCAAAAAAAAAGAATCGAGTCCTAAGTCGCTTTACTAGCATGAAAGGCGTTTTTTCTACGGGTTTATCATCCAAAATGGTTCTATTAATAATTTATCAACGATTTTAAAATGGACTCATAAAGTATGGCTTCAAAAACTACAGAATTTTTATCGAAAATTTCGCTCTAGAGCTCGGAATATATTTTTAGTTTAAGGATTGACGCAGCTCAAAGTGGCTAAACTAATATTGATATTGGAAAAATCCGAGTATAAAAATAACGAAGGAAAAAATTGGTTTTGTATTTTTAAGTTACAGTTTTAAAAAATCATTTCAGATATTTTTTGTGATTTTACTACAACTTTAAAAAAAGATTACGGCATTACGGGTCATAATGTTCGTCTTTGCCTACCCCAACCCATTCGACGATTTTAAATAAACTGGCAATATTTCTTTTGTTTTAAATATTAGTTTCATCTACTATAAACGAACCACATTGAAATTTCAAGATTGACATGCTGAAGTTTTTATTAACAAAATTGAATCACATCAAACACTGTTTTAATATTTTTAGACATTGAATTGAACCTATATTTTATGACTTAAACAAGACTTCAATTATTATAAGTCGACAACCGCATATAAAAAGCTTACGAACCAAAATACTGTTCAATCTTTTCAATTGTAATCGAATTTACTGATAGAAAGCTATAAAATCGAATAAATGCATTAGATTTTTGGAGTTTTACACTGGAAAGCCATTTGATCAAAATTGCATGCACCAACTATTTCTTATGATCGTGGTTCGGTTCGTGTAAAATAGTAATGTATCTTTAAATAATCCTATATCGTCCAAGATATTTTCATATAACGGTTTCATATACATGATTTTGTCAGAATTAGTTAATTGAAAAAAAAATAGCATGACAGTATAAATTAAAATCATGGTTATGTACAGAAAATGTGTACATTTTTTCATGTACATACAGGTATTGATTTAATAAGGCTACGCACTAGTATTTTCTTTACTGTAGCGTATGTTCATTTGTGGCGTTCTCCGCCTCCTTGTGTGCCCATTTTGTGTTATATAAAAGTGAGATCATGACTTATTCCATACTTAGTACATACGACTTAGTGCGTAGGACGTAATTGATATTGTCGGTATTAAACGTTTTCATGATATCATAAAAATAAAAGCGTATGTAAGAATAGATTTAATGTTAAACACTTAAGTATATAGTTCCTAAGTGAGTTTAACGTAGGAGCTGTAATAAATATTTTATATTCAAAGGGTAAGTTGAAAAAACGATTTGGTTTTAATATTAACGTGTGACGTTATGAGGAAGACGTATAATATGTCGATTGAGGGAGGGTAAAGTCAATGTATGAGTGACGTGGTATTAACATAACGTACCAAAATAATTGATTCGATGGTAGCATTGGTTTGTATCATGCGTCATAGAACATAATATTATGATAATTAATGCAGGTTATTTTATCAACCTATTTAATAGTAGATAACATAATAAAAGAATCACCAAAAAAGTACCAGGCAATCATAAGTAACAAGAACTAGAGGAAATTAGTTTGTATCTTGCGTCATAGGACGTAATAATATGATAATGAATGCAGGTTATTTTATCAACCTATTTAATAGTATATAACATGATAAAAGAATCACCAAAAAAAGTACCAGGCAATCATAAGTAACAAGAACTAGAGAAAATTAATCAGGTTCGTGTACAGACACGTACGTCACTTTAGTACATACAAACACTACATATGGGAACCTTTGTATGTACTGTACGGCTACACATCAAGCTTTACACAACTAGTTTATCATGGTCTCGCTTTGTCCGACCTTTCTGTTCATTCAACGGTCAGTTTATATTGGTTATTCATGGTATGATTTGAAGCCTTGGGTACTTCCAAAGCAATGTCAGCATCGATTGGATTAGATTGACCGACGTCACTCCAGTGTTTACGATCACTGAACTATTTGACATTCGTGTCACGTATATTGTGTTTTCTATTGACTTTCGAGGCCTTTCACAGGTTCACGTTTTATTTTTGGGAACACGGAAATTTTTGCTTTTCTCCACTGGGTGTTGAAATGTATTGACAAGCTGTCTCTTATGTTCATACCAAGATAGAAACAGGTTTATTCAAAAATGGTACCTGAGTTTTAGTCATTAAGGAGTATTGTCATTTGAAAGAAAGGAATAAATTAATGTAAGATGAACATAAGATTTATATTAACACTAGCTGGCCCGGCAAACTTCGTACCGCCTTAAACATTATTTTCTCACCTTTTAAACCTTCCCTGGACAAATAATTTAAGGCAAAAAATTCCCAAATCGGTCCAACCGTTCTCAAGTTTTAGCGAGACTAACGAACAGCAATTGTTTTTTATACATAGAGATCTTATTTAGTTGTGTTATGTTTTCATTTCTATTTTACTGCCATTGTTAATATTACAATCCAATCTAACTCACAACCAAATTACACGAAATAAGTGGAAAATAAAATTGACTATAGTAAGCAGGACAGTATAATTTACTAAAAATCTCATTAGAATACAAAAACAATGATATCTAAAAGTTAACTTGACATCTAAAAATCTAGTTGACACATTTAAAACGCCTACATAAAATTGTGAAAATTAATTATTCTGAAGTGACTAATCGAGTTACCCATTCAAGGGCGAGCCGTGATTGGTGCTTTCTTTGACATTCCCATTTTATAATACTTTCTTTGGTAATAAAGTCACATTGATAATTATGAAACCAGAGACATAATGCAGCTCTTTGTTCCAGTTATAGGCATTCGAAGAATTTCAAACGTCCATTACTTTAATTTATTTTATTCATTCATTCATAGCTATAGCTAGTAAAATTATGTCACTTCACTCTTTTTATAAAATAGAGAATTTAATGTCTACTAAAAATAGTAAACTTTAAATTATTTTCAACTTGGTATTCAATTTTGTTTTTAATAAAATACCAATAGAAAGTCATACTACAAGATTAACTAAATATCACAGTTTACTCACGGAGAAAAGCTCAACTAGTTTGGAGTTACAGAGGGACTCTTCATCATTAGCAGCGTGCGCAGCCGTCGCAACGTCGCGCAGCCAACTACAGTAGTACCTACAATACAGTACAGTACTATAGTAGTAGCCGCATCTTATTTTAGTACTTTTCCAGTCTTACCTGTTAATAAAATAAACATTTCCTTACGTAAGAGTAAATTAACAAACTTATTGCACTAGTGTAGATCTTGAAATATTCAGTAGTCTTAATCCAAAGTTAAAACAGTTATAAACTGAACTGATTTCTTAATGCATGAATTTTAAAGTTTCTACAAGCTGGAATAGTATTATGAAAGCTGTGGAACTTGCATTTTATATCCTTAGGGAAAAGGTTGCTTTATGAAATTACAGAGATTTTCCTTCTTGTAAAATGTCGTTTCGTATTTTTAGTTTTATATTTCAACTGTAGTATACTAAAATGAATGTTAGTTTTCGTTCCAGTGATAATAAGTGGTAATTTATTACAAAATAGAGAGGCTTGGATTTGTTTATCTAAAAAAATATCTGTGTGGTATTTGATACAATAATTTCAATAAATATGATTGATGTTATAGATTTATCAACTACAGATAAAATGTTGTTTTATTCTTCTAGTCAGTGTATGTGATGGGTAGTTAATAATCTTGTTGAAGTTAAATTAAAAAAAAAGCTGTAAAAAAAGTTAAAACATTTATAAATAATAAATTCAATTCAAAACGACATGAATGTGTTTAACTTATTACATTATGTAGAACACCAACAAAATTCTACTTCCTATAATATAAATAAAACTACTTAACAAAATCTCATAATATTTTGTAGCATTAAAACTTATTACGGAAACCTGCATTAAGTTTCAAATAACACGCGACGGTAATGGCGTCTCATTTTCGAATGAAAACCGAGTAAAGCCTAACCTAACCAACACCAACGAGTCTAGATCACGAGATATTTCCTGAAATAGTTTCCCGCAAATCTGGACCGTATTGCTACGGAAACACGCGATGCATTCCCATCAACTATTTGTGCTTAGGTATTGTGTTGTGGTTGTTTTACTTGTTTTAGATTTGTAGTAATGAAAGCTATTCTAAAGCATGTTTTTGACCATACACAAATAAGAAATATTGTGTTTAGACTAAAAATACCGAAAGCTTATTCAGTTTAGTTTTTTAATACTTACTTATAGATTGCGCTTTTATTTATTAAACCAATCCCTATCATCAACTGTTTTATTTTTCATGCAATATAATAATACCCAGAGGAATACTGTATCCCTAGTACAAGTTTACTTTACGTTGAACAAAAACGAAACGAGAACACGTTTGGTGTTTTGATTGGTTGGTTCATTTGCGCCAACCTATTAGAACTTGATCTCAGACTTGGTCTCATTTGGTTTTCGTTCAACATAAAACAAACTCGTAAAGGGCACTGATCATTTAATAACTTCACAGTAAACAACCCAAAATTTTATAGTCAGTGCCAGTTATTTAAGGTTCAAAGTGTTAAGTTCAACATCAAAGTGTTTTCACCTAAAACATATTGACGACGACACGAGAATCTCCTCAATTTACATCTTCCCTGAAACACGATGACGAACCTGCATTCACATAAATCACTCTACATGCGAGCCGACAACATCGATAACCGACACCCGGGTCGTATGTGAATAATTCATGAAACCGGGCGTAAGTATTGGAAACCGAAAAACCGGTAATATAGATGATGTGACACGGAACTCGTGTGACCTCTTTATTTATGCTCTGAATATAAAATTATTTGATAACAGACTATGATGAGTTGAGCTGTTGACTTTACGCGCTGCTGCTTCGAAATCTGGACATGATATGTTAAGACTTTTGATAGGTACGTTTTAAAGGCATTTGATATATTAATGTATTTTGATTTTATTCGGTGTGGCATTCCTCGCATTCTAATCCAACAAATAATCTGTTCGTGGATGATTGATTTTGTAGGAATGCCAGTAGTACTGCGAGGCGAACTTATGAATGCTGTTAATTCCTGTTTAATTATGTTTTAGCTATGTAAGTTGCTTTATTTGGTTGTCTACCGTTGTAATTTTTGAATTCAATCAATACATTTTAGACGAAAGGGAAGGTTAGGTTAGCTTGTAACTAATTCGATTACATTTTTATCAGTATTTCAATAAAAATGTAAATGAATTACTTTGTACAATAAATCTTTATTGAATTTTTATTGTCAATTTCCATTTTCGTTTACTTTAAAATACATTCTCGCGTGTCTGCGTCGAAATTTAATTTCGTTATTTTCGTCGAAAACGTCTATTATTTTTATAAATTTCATTGTTGTTTACATGTCTGAAAAGTGAAATAATGAAATGTTTGCAAATTAAGTTGGTTATTGTTTTGGAAAAAATTGGAAACATGATTGATGAAAATATGAACACAATATAACGAATAATTTCGGATTTTGCCTGAAATTCAATAAAAGCATAATAGACAAGCTAAATCTATTATCTAGTAATGCAAACAAATATTCCAACATTATAAATGTAAAAGTTAGTTTGTTTGAATGTTTGTCTGTATATCACGCTGAAACTACAGAACGGATTTTGATGAAATTTGGTATACAGACAGGGAATGAGCTGACTTAGGTTATAGAATATAAATGATTTTTATTTATAGACTTTTTATCCCACTGGAACGTGGGCAAAGCCGTTGGCAGAAGTTAGTAATAAATATAGTTGTCACTATTTTAAACTATCTCAAATTTCTTCTAAAACTAAAACACCTTCATAATTCTTCGTAAATGCATGCTAAATGCTAAGTAAGCAACTACTTAGTATAATTGTACACTACAGTAAATAAATTTGCTTAAAAAACATTTGTATTTTACACCGTTTTACCATTAGTTATCATTACAGTGATCAATCCATCGGCGTCAGGCAAAAAACGTACGACATTACTTACTTAATGGAAAAGGCTATATTAAACTGCGAACGATCGTATTTTCTGGGACTGTAAGTTATTTTAGTATATTTACCTACGAAATAACATTATACAGTACGTTAACTAACAGAGGGCGTTCCTTTAAACTAGTTAATCTATATCATTAATAGATTAAAATAAAAACATAGCATAGAAAAATAAGCAATAAATTGTAACGTTGCCTTCTTTCAACTACGCGTGCACAGACTATTTCTTTCACGTATCGATTTAAAATTTTTGGTGAATATTTTAATATTTAAAAAAATAAAATTGTTTTGTTTTTAAATGGTAATATATTTTTTAGCATGTATGGATGCTATACTATTGCGGGTTAACAGGAACGCCCTCTGTTAGTTAACATACTATATAAGGTGTTCTTTAATTATCTGCCACGGCTTTAATGGGAGATAGTGTTGTGTTTGAAGATTACAATAATAAAGAAATTTCGTACGTCGGACCAGTTAATCAATTTGAGAACACAAAGAAATTAAATAAACAATGACTCTATTCTGTATAAAGTGGAATATATAGTATAAAGTGGAATCTGAAATGCGTATTTCAGATTCCACTTTGTGGACACTGTGCGTCAACAGAGACATAGGGATAGCTTTTTCATAACAAACTCATATGTAGTTTTTTTTTTGTATGAAAAAGTAATACTCATAATCAGTAATTAGTATTCAGTAGTGTTATCTTCAAATACAACACTACCTCCCTTTAAACCCGTGGCAGATACTTTGAAAGCTCCTTGTATAGCAAAAATAATACACCGTCCGAACGTAGAAGGGTAAGAGGGGCAAACGGTAAAATATGCAACACCTACTTTGTTCCAGATACGAATGTTGACACCCCATGTATTAGCGTTAAGCCACTTGAGAATTTTCTGAAAACCCCCAAAAATAGTCGACGGTAGGTACTTTACCTGTATGTAGACAATATATTAGAAATGTGACTAGAAACCAAATTTGAAAGTTACGCATGTAATAAGGCATTCAGTATTTTACTACAATACCTATATTTGGCTTACCACCAGGCGAGATGGTGGCCAAACGCCATCCTATTAAGTATTAAATGGGTTTACTATTGTGTCTCATATACCGACAGACAAGAGGTTAGATATGGCTGACGTACTTTTTGCTGGAGGAGGGAAAATAATCCGTTGACTTCTTCCGTCTTAGGCGAGGCAAGAGGGAGTGTCAGACTCTTACTGACTAAAAACCACCCCGTTCCTACTCCTGCTTTTCAAGCCGGAGCCCCGGTAACCTGGCAATTTATAGTGCTACACTATGATAATATGACACGTATCTTGCCGTACACATTATTATTATATGACACGTAAGTAATAGTGATGGAAAATGAGAACTTCTTCTAAGATGCCTTTAGGGAATAAAATGCATCGTTAGCAGTTGCTTGAAGTCCGATCGAGTTAGAATCAGTGTGTCCCTGCGGACTCATTCTTCGATACCTGATACCAGATGGTTTGTTTACTGTCGCTTGTTAATTGAAACGAGATATTTGACACCGGTTAATTGACTTAATCAAAATATACTTACTGCCGTTCTCAGAAACGTTTAATGATTACTTAAACTATTCTTTAGTAACGATTTTGTATCGAAAACAATTGCTAAGGACTTGGTTAAGTAACCATTAAATGACTTTGGGTATGACGGTTATTCATTTGACAAAGTAAGCTTATTCTTACGAAACAAATAAACCGGGATCACATGAAAGTAATACAATCGTAATTTTTATTTATCAATTTTTAAGTTTATGCGAAGTAAATTATTATGATTACACATTATTTACAACTTAAAAATACCTACCTAAAAAGGAATAACAACTAACTTAAAACTAAAATAATAGAATAAATATATAAAATAAAAACTTTCGTTAGGCGTCGAAGAAATTTAATTAATGGTAAAGCATATGCATATACTTATAATTTCGAGTATTAACTACAAAATACCTATGGCAGAATATGTCGTGTATTGTGTAGCCTACTTTGGTTATGCCAACATTCGCCGATCGTGCTTTGGCAGCGGACTGAACCTCAAATGCCGATATTGAGAACATTCTCGACACAGCCCCAGCTAATGTCAGGCTGTGTTTATGTTGTTGATACGTCTATTTGTTTGATTTGCGGTATAAGCGATATTTTTGATCAATATGTAGTTGCCTAAAGAAATGAAAAGAAAAATTGGATTTCTAATACCCAATACTTAATGTCATTCCATATTAATCAACGAAAATGTATGCGTAACTGAATAAAAATAACTAACTCCTTTTGCTATAAACGAATCTATAAAAATAAACATCAAAGAAACAAAATTGGCTTCACCGTTCAAAACCATTCGAATTTTGAATTGGAAAAACATGGCTGATAAAAGAACGTCGGTATAAAAATGTAATGAGGATTCAAGTATGTATTGCCGCCGAATCGATCGCCCTTGACAGCCGAAACTGTGTTTATCTTTGATAAAGCGAGCAATTTAGCCTCCGCAGATTAAATATCAAGCCATTACGTTTAATTAACGTTCAGTGAACCATCACTAATTGCGAAACGCAAGTCGAGTGTGATATTGTTGATCCCGTTGCTATGGTAACGACGGTGACAAATAATTGTTTGTCAAAATTCATTTGTTTTGCGAACGCAGTCAAGCTCGTAGAATAAACTAGAAAGCCATTTATTATAAACGGATCGTTAACTAACTTAACATCGTTAGATTGCAAATTGACTGATTACAATTTAATCACAATGACAATAAAACGATGGCAACTCTTTTCTTCGTAAAGCTCAAGATCTAAAATATCTACTGATATCAATGTGAAAAGAGTTTTATTCAAAGTTATACTTAGGACATTTTAGATTGTCATTTCATTACCTTGTTTTCTATGATAAAACTTTCATCATCATCATCATCATCGAATGATTTCACCTGTCTTGGGCGAGGTGAGAGGAAGTGTCAGATTTTTACTGCCCAAAAACCACCCTGTTACCACTCCTGCTTTTCGAGCCGAAGCCGCGGTAAATCCGCTAGGTAGTCCGCAGTTCCGGATTAGGCATCAGTCCTACTGGGCCCCATTCTATGATAAAAAAACTTACCATTTTATTACTTTAACAAAATTCTTGAAATTCTATAAATAAGTTACTTAATCAAATCTACAACGACCTCATCAATCTTTCAAATAATCTTCCAATCTTGGAAACGAATGGTACACACGGGAATAGAACCGAACAACTCCCAAGTCGCATCGGTAACCGAAACTTCGGTCTATAAACTCAATAGTTAATACAGCTTAATCCAAATCCCGTTGGATCCATATCAAAGTCACTGTGACAAGTTAAAAGCTTCGTTAATCCAATAAAATTTGATATTCGTCACGATTCTGCACTTTGAATTTTGATCATTCTTTGTTCTTACCTATCTGTATTTGTATAACATAATTTCGTTGTAATATAGTTGTAGATGACAGTGTATTATATTATATTGAATTTAGTAATGTGTGACTGCAAGCGTAACAGTGAAGCATATGATCTAGCGCTTAACCTGTGTTAGAAGAATACTTCTTGACAATAGTACCTATTACTCGTATAGTTAACTCTTGCTGTCGTTGGATAATGTATCGCAAAATTTACTGTTACGAAATAACTTTTTAGTCATGGAATGTGTGGCGGTAACTATAGTTTACATTTTTACGTAAACTTCGAATCTAATTCAAATATAAACAAATAAATTATTATGTTTTTCAGCTTACTCATTTAACTGTTTGAGAAGGAACTCGACTAGTTTCAAGCTATGCTAGAGGCTCATATTCATGAAGAGCATTCCGCAACACATAACGTGACTGCCGTTCTCCTACTATTATAGTATGTCTCACGAAAGTTACAATATATACAAATTCTTTAAGCCTGTCTGCAAATGTTTTCCTTTGCACATAGTCTTAAAGCATTTGAAAAAAATACAGTGGCAAGTAAACACGTGGATTTACGGTGAACAAATAGTGACCACAAACAAGATCCGAGCATAAAAAATCTACAGCATTCAAAGCGTTGTCGACAAGAGAGTAGCATAAAATAAAAATTTAAGCTCGGTTGAATTTTCACTCGACAAACTACGGATAGTTTCGCTCAAAGAATTTGGAAAAAAATGCCATGCTAATCCGACTGTGAATTCCCGGCTGGGCATTACCCGTACACATAAACTAGGAAATTCGTACACCGCACACAATCTCAATCAATTTTCATCTCTATTTTGAAGTAACATAAAGTAAAAAATGGTTTGCAAATTACTTTTCGTTGTCAAGAACCTGGAACGAACCATTAACTTGTCGCTAAGCATTCGGTAATGGACTAGTGTAGTTAGCTTTTTATTACGCTGTGAAAACAACCCTAAAGTTTTATTACAAAAAAGCTATAAAAAATATTGGATTTCGAAGAATTCATTTTGTTAAAATATTTTGATTGCGTTTTTTCTATGGACAACTTGATTGTGACTAGACCAGACTGGAGAATGATTCACATGTTAAATTAAATTGTGTATACCTTTATCTTTACTTTTCGTTGAGTAATACCTATTTAAAAATGGACTACACGAACAAAATCCTAACGAAAAACTAGTTACAAACAAAATGACTTGTGTAACTAAACACGTGTCACGAACTTATTTTATTCTAATCCAAATTTGTCCCCGTCAATTTACAACACGAGATTACATGTTCAAATATTCACCACATTATAACCACTTCACTGCACAGGCACAAACATTTTCATACGAGAATTAAGCAAACAGAACTTTATTCCAACGTGATAAGGTATCATCAGCTTTAAATTACTACAGCTGTGGTATCATTATAACTGAATCAATTGAGTCAGTAAAGGGTAAAGACTGCAACTCTGTAGTCCGTCTGTAATTTCCCCGTGGACCTGTCTACCCGGGTCCACGTAATTATTTAAGCTAATGGCACATACCTACGGTATTGCCCCAGTTTCACGTGTAAATTTTATGCTTCAGACCTCGTATTTTACTCATGCCCAAAGACCAGTTTGTGTGTATGAATTCTTTAGGATTTGAATGAAATAATAAAATGCTGGAACATTTGTTGTGTTGGCATAATTGTTGAGGTTTGTGAGGCAACGTTATTAAGTATTTATAAGTAGGATGTTAGTGATAATGCAGTTAGGGGTATATTTTGTAATACCAACCTCATTATCTATGTTTAATAATTTAAATCAGGTAAATACTACTCCTATTTGCAGTACTTTGTATACGTCAGTAATTGAATGAAATACGAAAGAAAAAATATTAATTTTAAGATCAATGAGTCATAAGTAGTAATTTACACGTGCTTCAAGAGCGATTTATTTACAGAAGAGTATTTATAGACAATACAGACATATTCATTACATAATAATAGAACCAAGTAATATACGTATAAATAAAATGTTTTTTGTTATACATTTTGGTTACATACATGTATGTACATAGCGACTATGTGAGAAACATTCAAATTAGAATTCTAAAAATAAAACAAATGTAAACAGTTTATTTTTAAGTCATTACTTAGGTATATGTTCTTTATCGAGTTAGCATTTCTCAGAATATTTTTCTACCAAATATGTATTACGCCAAACATTCCTTAGTTTATAAATAAGAAAAATATTTCACGTTTGTTCAGTAAAAGTCTGGTATTTCTCTTGTTTCACGGAAGAGTAAGTAAAGGTAAAATTTCCTTGAATAGGTATTTTTTCCAGTTACGTTATTTGTAATTCATTGAACCCACACCCTATACATACATAGATCGAAATAATATTCCACAAAAGTCGCTCATAGTAATGAATTAATATGGGAATTGAATCCAAAATCTGGGGAGACCAAATACAAAATAAACATTGCTCTTAATAAAATAATATTTTTTACGTGGGAATTGAACCCACAGGTTTTAATAAAGCAGTCTAGCTGTAATTACGTTGTGTTTTATCGTAGCAAACCCATAAATATTTATTAGAAGGTTTAGCTTATTGTCAAACATTATTTCAACAGCTTATAAGAGGCCTCTGCTGACTATGGAGAAGGCTTAAGCGTAAAATGCATGACACACACACACAATTTTTAATTAACTTAGCATTTAAATTCGAACTTTAAATCGTATGTTGCATGATATATTTCTTAACGTCAATACAAAACAGGCGACAGCGGGTGGACAGCGCGTGGTCCTCTTGAGATATAACTGAGGTGCCCGTTCTAGCGGTAGCCACAATTTGAAGCAACACCATGCCGGAGCCGAACCGGCGCCGTGCTTGTTAAGTGTGTAATGACCTAAAATCACCATTTATTTGCTCTAGGCAAGGTCAAATTGTCAAACATAACTACAGTTAATTTTTCTGACTTTTAAAAATTTTTGAAATTGAATACCTTTATCTAACACAAATAAATCCTATAAGTATTTACCTTCTAGTAGAGACATCTTGACATTATGATTCTCAACAATGAGGCATTACGAAACTTAATACCTGAATCACTTTCAAATCAAAATAACGTTTCTAAATTTAGCGACTGAATCACGAAATCATGAAGACATACATTTTCACATTAAAATTATCTGAAATTATAAATCTCGAGGAAGATTCGTTCGTCGTTGCTCGACGCATTTCTTCTGATATTTCATTTTAAGGCACATTTGTTTCAGATCTTGATTTTGGTAAGGAAGTATCTAAAATGAGTTTCATTATTTGTGTTACATCAATGGTCAATTGCAAGGTAAGAAGTGCAATTTTAATAGTTAAATTAGAATTAATTAACTAAGAATTATACTGCCAAAGAGATTCAAAAGGCCCACTTCCTATGCATGAGAGTGCTGATTCGAAACCTAACGACCGCAAATGTGTCCACAAATGTGACTTTTCCCGAGTTATATGTACTGCCTAAGATTATTTAGACACCATTGACAAACAGTGACCGAAAACCTGGGCTTGTAATTTGTGTGGCCACTTATAGGCTGATGATGTAATATCAGCCAATGGGTGCCGGTGGCGAGCTGTCGTTCGATTTGCAGGACTAAGAGCGAGGACTTTGTCCAGCCGTGGACGTGTTTCAGATATTGATGATTATGACGATAATAAGAACAATACTAACGTATACTAGTATATCTGACTGCACGGTTGGTGCGGTGGCTGGGTAACTAGCTGCCGTGCAAACGTGTTGCGGGTTCGATTTTATTACGGAGCAACTCTTTGTGTGATCCACAAAATTGTTGTTTCGGGTCTGGGTGTCATGTGCATGTGAAATTGTATGTTTGTAAACGCACTCACGACACAGGAGAAAATCCTAATGTGGGGCAACGTTTTATTAGAAGAAAAGAAAAATAAATATAATTCTGAATGAAAGTATCTTGAAAACACCATACACAGAAATTGCACTTGTGACTAATAAACCAAAGCAGAAGAAACGTGTTTATACGTACATATTTTTTATTTTTACACACGTCTATTAATATACAAAATAACTTGCCCAATATTTCGTAAGGTTATTACGTAATAAATTAAAAGGAGCACGTTGTGGGCAATAAATTATAAGAAATTGGCGCGAATCCTCCGGAGCGACTTGGCGCAAACTTGTGGACCCATTCATAAGGGGCTTTATGTATGAAAATGTAAAAAAGTGCTAGACTTGGCATATTCAGTATTTAAATTAGATTTTATACTTAATCGTTTTATTTACTTAAATGTGTTATTTTCTATTTTAAATACATGAATAAACTCAACAAAACAAAAAGACGCATTTTTTTAAATATCAATAGCGAGATAAACTTTAATTACTTAAACTTACGAATACTCATAAAGATTAATATAAAATTAAAAAATTTAAAATTAAATTATAAAATATATTTATGGATGAGTGGATTCGACATTATAACTTTTATTTCGGTAGCAGGTTCTACTGGAACCTGAAAAAGAGATATTCTGTCACAGAACCAACTTTTATAACCTTTAAAAACTTTTTCGAGTAATAATAGAACCGTAATACAATAAACATGTTCACAAAATTACACATTTGTTCAGTTATTGACATGAAACTATTAAATGTCATGACATATGACTATACAATAAAACGTGGCAGTGTATTAGAAAATCGCCCACACAACAAAACTCCCACTTAATACTTCGACATTCAAATTGACAAGACGACACTGAACTTTAAAAGTATAAGGGCGTAGGAAGTTCCTACAAACTTATAATTGATATTGCAAAGGAGTAGAATATGGATCAACATACGCTTATCGATGGGGAGGGGAAATAAAGTTGGCTGAAACCATCCTTTATAGAACATTGAACTCTATTCTGAAAATTGGTGGATATAGAATGATTTTTGCCAATGGCTCATATAATTATTGTACATACCTCCATATTGCAACATTTAAGGCAGATTCCATAGCACGGTTCCAAACCTTAGTGGTTTTTTGGTTGCTATTTGTTATTGATTGTATTATTCTTTTGTAAATAATAAATAAAGTAAAAAAATAATTATTTAATTGTTTCCAAAATAAGAAATTGTTTTCCATGTATCGCTGTACAGTCAAATATTTTTTGACCGAACAGCCGCGCTCTTTGATAAACCTGCATCTTTTAAATTGCGATCTCCGATCCATCTGTTAAGCGCGGAGGTTATTTCCATCCTGTTGCAATGTATCTGCATTGTTCTCAAATATATGTTCCATATTGATCGACAAAATATATCGGAGAAATTGTAAACATGTAATTTTTTAAAAGACTAACGAATGGAGTTTCTTTCTCGTTCTTCTCCATTTGAAGCCACACTTAGGAACGAGCACCTAGTTTCATCATTCGTCTTGTTGACATTTTAAAAGTACCTATTTATGGTTTAATTGGAATAAATGATTTGACTTTGACCAGCTATATAAAGGAAACCAACGATAGATTGTCAATTTGTCACGGACTGTTGCAGATGATAACAATTTTCTTTTAGATAAGGACGGTGTAAGCTATCACGAGAATAATGAACCTGTAACATTCAAATAGACGCTTAAAACTTCAGAGTGCTGTTCTAAAAAATCCAATCTCCGTTCTTTTTATTTCTTTTATTGCTAGTACGAACATTTAAAATGCCATACTTCCAATCGGTTTCCACCGAATGGTGGTTGGAAAGTAATTACTTCGAGCAATAACACCACCATTTCTGCAGTTTTATGAACATACTTAAACTGATATTGTGCATTTTTATTTTTTTCGAAATAGTTGTTTTCGATGTTTTCATTTGTAATTTTCAGTGTTTAAGAGTCTAAGATTTTAGTGTCTGCTTTCTTAATAAACTAATTAAGACTTGTTTTACTTTTTTCACGAGCAATGTATCGGTAAATTGACTAAGTTTCTTCAATTCCTAATTTCATGGAACACCAATAAGTAAGGTACCTCAGAAATGGGTTAAATAGAATAAATCAGTCATTGAATAATTAAAATTTTATTTTACAAAATTATACCTTAATTTGTAGTTAACAGTAAAACTTTAAGCTACCGTTTCAGTGAAATGAGTGAATTGAAAGGCAACTATAATGTAAGTGACACACAGACAACTGATTGAGAGTGTTAACTTGAGGTCTAACTCGATAATTTGAGTGACTGAGAGTCTGAAGGGGCGCGTAGTTATATACCGCAGAGCTCTTTGCAACTCATGCTGAATTGAAGAATCTGAAAAAACATTAATATTGCAGACATTGTCGAAATATGTTAGACAAAATATGATATTTTTACATTTATATAAATGATACGCAACGGTTTTATTTGGACCCCTTTTACCCGAGACTCCCTGTCCGGCAGTCGCACTTGCGACCACTTGACCCACGAGGCAGTCAGTCAGCAGTCAGTGCAGTTAGGGACACAGTTTTGTAAAAAAATGATTAGGCTTGTAGGACTTTTTTTTGAGGGAAGAAAATCATCCAATGATTGCTCATGTTTTGCGTGAGGTGGAAGAGAGTATCAGACTTGCGCTGACTAAACTCTACCCCGTTCCTACTCCTGCTTCGAGCTGGAGCCCCTTAAACTCATCACCCATTTGACTACGCAATAAATCAGGCAATTGCTGGGTACTAAATATTTTTTTTTATATAATTACCTGTACATCGTGCAATATGGCTGGCAAGGATTGACTTCATACCATTAACTTCAACTTTAATTAATTCCGTAACAATGGTCGGTGAACAAGAAGCTACAAATGTTTCGATGATTACCGACAAATTAGCAATGTATTGTAATTTGCTTGAAGAACCCTGAAATTACATCGTTTTATAAAATCTAATTGGTTACATTCGTATATTGAATAGAATCAGGCGTTACTTTGCGGAAATCCATGCTACACTAACACCGCATGTTAAAAAATGCATGTAAACCTAATAGGAATTAAAACTAAAAATCTATTGTATTGTTAGTGGTTACATTCGTACTATTATTTGAAACATGAATATTTCTGTAAAACTAAGTTTAGCGAACGTTAGTAGGAATAAAAAGAAGCATAATATTATAGTTACATTTTTTTTTGGAGATGTAATTGCTTACCTCTATGAAATGAAAATATATGACCTGGTAGCTCGCCATTATCCATCTTGGTACATTGCAAACTAGCATTATACATAGCTGGAACACACATTTTCATAATTTTAGTATTTTCTTGATTTTAGAATATATTGCGTAAACATAAAATGACTGTTATCGACCTCGTTGGTCGAAACGCCAGATTTAATTGTAACTTCAATGAAGATAAAATAAAAATATACACAAACTATTACTATCATGCCATAACAATAAAAATATTCTTACCAACAGTTGTATTTCGTTGTTAATATGAAGCAAAGAATCCATCAAATTTTTGTAATAATTCAAACAATTTCTTATAATTTTTACATTTTTATCCACTTCATCCCGTCCAACAATATTGATGGGGACAGATATATTTTTAAAACATTGCCTAAGCAACTTCATTCGAACTAATAGAGAGGAAAATAAGATACTTCCCATAAAATGATTGCAATCTGACGTCACTAACTTTAGTACTATAGGAGGAAAAATTGAAATATACCCACTTCGGCAATAAATGGCAGTGCATCGTAATACAAAAATTATTAGCAAGTACAAAAAACTAACAAAAGGAACTAAGGGAACATTTTTAATACCCATGACAGTATCACTAATTTGAATAGCATCATAATACTTATGGATGTATCTCTGACCTGTTATTAAAAAGAAAACACTATTAAGGAAGTATTCCAAACTGAGAAATAAAAACATAGAGATGAAACTAATGTAGTACTGGCACAAAAACATCATTAGGATGGTAAAACCAAAGCAGTAAATTTTGATAATGTTACAAATACTAGTAATGTCACTGATTTCATAATAATTTCCTAGGAAAATTTGGCTAATTAATATGAAGTTTAATATTGATGATTTCGTTAATTTGCTAAAATATTTTGGTATTTCTAATAACATTTCGAGATGACTGAAACGTGTTGTGGTCAGTAGCGTCCGAAACAAAATGGATGGACATGGAACTTAGTTGATTAAATTGAATATGTAATATGTATCATGCACGTGTATTTCGTTCTAAAATAGGACCAGATATAAATATAAAATAATCATGAAATGTAGTTTATATTTGGATTAAATACGGAAACGGAATATTTCGAAATTAAGCCACTTTAATACTACGTAGTTCAAATTGTTAATGTAAACCAATTAACTAGACTCCTATCGATTTCCAAATAACTTAAATATTATTGAAAATTTATTTTCCATTCCATTCCATTTTATTTTAAGAAACGGCTGGTAATAAGTGATTATAAAGGTACAAGTTGCAAGCGGGCGACATGGGGCAGCTACTGCTTCCTTGTGTTGTCGCTTCATGTCGCTACGACACGTCGTTACGACCTGTCATGATTTCGACCTATAATAGTCGGGTGACGTTGTCGTCTACGGCTCGATGACGCGTCGCTAACTACGAAGGTAATTTCATAGAAATACGACAAAACCAGTAGTGTCGCTGCGACACATCTCTCATGACACGCTTCCAATTTGTATCTTAAATGTGCACTTCACTCTTTTAGAGAACAAAATACACAATATTATATATGAAGTGTAACAGTAACTCTTGGTCAGGAAAGCTTCGAGTATTTGCTTTTGGTTGTGCAAGAAACTAAAAAAAAAAACGTATCACGAATTCACGATCGGCTTTTTCGTATCCATTGAAAGTTCTTGTTCACTTTTTTCGAACGCCAATCACTATTCACTATAGAAATTGAATTTTCCTGTTTGCTCCCATTGAGTTTTAAAAATCTTTTGTTACCGATATGAGTTTCATGGCCTGCAGCTCTCGTGAATAATTCGTTTACGTTTAATATTGGTAGGTTCAGTAGTAATTTGTATGCCTTATATTTCTTTAGTTTTATTTACCGATTTCTTTGTTTATTATTTGGTTAAATAATAAAAACAATGGTACTTGTTAAAGACTTTGTTAATTAAAAGTGTATGCATAACTGTATTAATTATACCATACAGATAAAGATAATTATGTCCATTGTTACAAAGAATCACGTAGGATAAGACGTTGGTATTCAGTTACGGTTCTTGTTTAGGTAAAAATATACCTAAATGTAGGGGCAATGTCGCTTCTACACTTGCAATTGTTGATTTGTTGGTTGAGCAATAAAACAAACCGTTCACGTTGGCTGTGTTTATTAAACTAAATAAAAATACATGTTATAAAACGACATCGCGCAAAGACTGCGATGTCAGCAAAAGTGTCGAGCTTGCTCGTACATGCTGCCGAATTAAAATAAAAAAGAAAGGAAAAATTATTACAAAATTAAACTGTTACATCTAAGCGATGGTCCATGGGCGATGTCGCCGTATCAACTTTACTATAACGTGCAGCTTGTACGGGCTTACAAATTTCACCCCTAATCTCACTACAAACACTAGAGACGTCTTCATTGCGACGACTCGGGTTCCGCTGTACAATTTGGACCTTTTGTTCTTGTCGTCGACGGCGCCGCCATATTTTGATGGTACTCCAGATACAGACAGCCAATCCACAGATAGTGATAAATCCATACATCACATAATTATGGGCAACGGTGTGGTTAGCTTGAAGACGAAATGTAGCTTGCTGGTCTTTCACGTGCTCAATTTTGTTATGCAGACTCTTAAATTGTTCGTCGTGGCTCTCTATTTGCAAATGTAGCAAATCGCTGCTGTTTATTATGCTGTTTACACCAGACTCTGGTATGTATGTTTCTTCTTCATTTAGTAGTAAATCACTCTGTAACTTGCTATGCGACAGAATGGTCAGCTGTTCACCTTTCAACATACATCCTTCGGAAAGTGAAATAATTCCAGTGCCTTGCAATGAGTAAGTTGTTATCTCCGTCGCGCAGAATGTGCGCACGGTGCACCTATCACAACAGGTGTACAGCCACGCGCCTTGACTGTGTAACCCGATCCACTCCTCAGAGCAATGGGACCTCGCCGTTCGGCAGCTTGATATGTTTCTATTGTTTATAATTTGTCCCTCACACGTCGATGCGGCGGCCTTTATGTAATGAATCGGTTTGTTAATGCCACAAAGTAATTGATGTTCGTTCATAGTAATACAGGATGACACATCTTCTGATTGGAGATACATTAATGTGTCCTTTTTCAGATTCGTTGCGAGGTATTCAGATGTTGGGATGATGTTTATCATGCTTTTCCCGCTTATCTTGCGAATAGGGATCACTCGGGATAATTCGTATTGTTCATCGTTGATCAGTGGTATCTTCACTTCGAAAATAAGAAAACTCTCCGTCAATCTTACATGTACTCGAGATAACTTGTACATCTCTCTAATGCACATGTAACTGTTCACACATGGTAATGATAGTCCTTTAGGAATCTGCCCCGATATGATGTTCAGTTGACGCTCAAATTCGTCTGGCTTCAACAGATGAGTGTCAACTCGACCACTTCTTATGTCTGTGACTAAGTCCAGTAGTAATTGTTGTACTCTACGCAAATTGGAGATTACCATATTAGCCGCTATTGCTGTGGAAGTAATATACATAATATTTTCATGGTTCTGTTTTATCCGAGCTTCGGTTTCTTTCAAATGATTGTTGATAAGTAAAAATTGCTTGTTCATTACTTCTTCGTTCCGTTTTAAAAGGTTATATTCACCTTCTATGATTGACGTGTGTTGTTTGTACAAAGTTAGTAAATGATTCTCATTTTCCTGAATAGCTTTGATGTCCTTGTCGTATTGTTCAGCGAATCTTTCATCAAGGACACCAAACAAATAATTTGCCACGTATCCAACACCATCTATAATTCCTCTCTTCATGCGTCTTCCATGTTCTGACCGTAATACGTCATTGTAGTGTTTTAGCTCGTTCAGATCGTGTTGAAATTGAGATGCAATTGTTAAAAGAGACACTTCGGTTTTACAGAGGCTTGTTAGATAATTGACATATTTTTCAATGTTTGCCAAACTTTGCCAATAAGTGGACATGTTGTAAAAAACCACCATTTTCCATTGGTCTTGAATTATTTGCAAATCAGCTATTTTGTCGAAGTAAATCAGTTTTGCAGAATCCAGACTAGTTATGTTTCGTATTTGTTGTGTCGATGGCGATATGCCCATAACTAGAAACGTCAGCATAATGCATAAATAATTGTTCAATGTTCGTTTTGATCTTCCCTTTCTAACTCTTCTAGTTGGGTTGTTTGTGCCGTCTTGCTTAACGTCACTGGAGTCCGCTTTTGGTGTTTCCGACTCAATAGGTAACTTTGATAGTTTAGTCACTGGCCGTTTCAAGTTCTTGTTATTTTTGGTTTTTAGTGTGACTACTCGTACTCGACCATCAGTGCCTGGGTGAGTATCAATGACCTTCCCAAGAAGCCACCTTGCAGGTGGTATGTTGTCTTCCTTCACAAGTACAATATCGCCGATTTCAAGGTTGTTTGTTGTATACTTCCACTTCCCGCGTCCTTGTAATGTTTGTAAATAATCCCTTGACCACTGTTTCCAAAAATCACGGTGCATCTTCTCTGTTAGCTTCCATCTTGTTGTAACGCTTCTGTTGTCAAGGTCAGCGGCTAAAGGAGGCGACAATAAAGGTCCTCCCACTAAAAAATGTCCTGGCGTCAGACACTCGAGATCCTCTATATCACTTGTCAATGCCACTAACGGCCTCGAATTTAGGCATGCCTCGATTTGTACGAGGAGTGTAGTAAATTCTTCTTACGTTAACTTTTGTTCACCCAGTACGCGTTTCAGATGGTGCTTCATACTTTTAACTGCGGCCTCCCATAGTCCGCCCGCAGTTGGCCAGCAAGGAGCGTTAAAATGCCACTCTATGCCAGATTCAGCAATGTTGTCCAGGAACTCACAGTTTACATAGTATTGTAAAGCTTCCTTGCGTTCTTTTGTTAATATTTTCGCCGCACCAATAAAATTGGTGCCATTGTCACTATATAAATGTTTGGGCGTGCCTCGGCGAGCACACAATCGTTTCAAGGCGGCAAGGAAAGCGGGTGTACTTAAATCCGAGACCAACTCCAGATGTATGGCCTTGGTCGCCAAACATATAAATATGGCGATGTACCCCTTTGTTATCTTGATACCCCGGCCCTTATTAGCTTTCACTTCTACCTGGCCGGTGAAATCTACACCTGTGTGCGTGAACGGACGTGACGGGGTTACTCGAGGTTTCGGCAAGTCGGCCATCAGCTGATTGTTTCTTGATGTTTTAAAGCGGTGGCATCTCACGCACTTGATGAGCTGCTTTTTGACGGTGTTCATACCACCCAGGATCCAATATCTGTTTCGTAGGTGTGTAAGAGTCAATCTAGCGCCACCATGTAGTGTAGTTTCATGTGCTTGTTTGATTAACAGTTCACACAATCGGTTGTTGTTCAACAGAATAATCGGATGTTTTTGCGGTCTGCTTAAAGCTGCATGTTCTAATCTTCCGCCAACTTTTAATATACCATCCTTATCCAAGATGGGGTTCAAGGTTAAGACTTTACTTGTTGAATGCACGGGTTTATGTTTCTGCAGGAGTACAATTTCTTGAGTAAAGTCGCGAAGTTGTGTAGATTTAATAATAATGTTGTGAGCACTTTCTATGTCCCTTGTTGTTAAGTGCGAAAGTTGTTTGGCATCTGTTTTATTCCTTGTATTGTTTATAAATCGCAGTATCCAAGCCAGTACTCGCGTTACTCGAGACATAGAGCTATGTTTGTTTAGAAGTTCCTCCACAAGGACATACGCTTCCTGCGTGAAACATACAACCTTTTCTGTTTTCAAGTCTTCCTTTGTTTCCGGCGGTTTTGGTTGTTCTGGTAGCTTGTTATCTTTCAGCCACAGTGGGCCTTTCCACCAAAGTGTGTGTGTTAGCAGCTGTGAAGCGAATATTCCTCTGCTGGCACAGTCCGCAGGATTTTCTTCGGATTTAACGTATTTCCAGCATGTTGTTTTCATGTTTTCCTTTATTTGGGCTATTCTGTTAGCTACAAATGTTTTCCATCGACTTTGATCACCCTGGAGCCAACCCAATACAACCATTGAGTCGGTCCATGCAAATACCTTGACAGTCTGTACCCTTGTAGATTCTATAACCTTTTTCATAAGTCGCGATAACAACAAGGCACCACAAAGTTCGAGTCTAGGCAGAGATGTAGGTTTTTTAAGTGGCGCAAGTTTTGTTTTGCCAGCCACTAGTTGTATGGTGGTTTCGCCTTTTTGATTGCTTGATCTACAATAGATAACGCAACCATACGCCTTTTCGGATGCATCGCAGAATCCATGTAATTCTACGGACTGCGTTGTGTCTCCCATCCAGCGGGGTATTGTTATGTTTTGAATTTTTTGTTTATCTTGTTCAAAACGTTCCCAATTCTTTTGTATATTTTCAGGAAGGCCGTCGTCCCAGTTGGTAGAAGACATCCATGCTTGTTGAAATATGAGTTTTCCCTTTGTTGTTACAGGAGATAACCAGCCTAGCGGATCATATAGTTTTGATAACTCTGATAATAATAACCGCTTAGTGACAACTGTTCGTAAGTCATCTGTTTTTGCTATATGAAATGTAAATTGGTCTGTTCTTGGGTTCCAAGAAATTCCGAGGGTTTTGTTCGACTCCGCGTGTTTGAAGTCTATCATATTTAGACTTATTAAATCTTCGCTTAGGTTTTCGAGTATTTCCGGTGAATTACTCGTCCACTTACGAAGGTTGAAACCACCTCCTTCTAGGAGGGTGATCAGCTGTTGCTGAGCTTGCTGTGCTTCAGTGACGGAGTTATTTCCTCCCAAAAGGTCATCCATGTACATACGATTGTTCAGAAGGTCAGCTGCTAGGGGGTAGTTTTGACCATCGTCCTTGACCAATTGCTTGATAGTTCGCATGGCTAAGAAGGGAGCGGCTTTTGTGCCGTATGTTACTGTGCACAGCTGGTATTCCTTTATGGGAGCTGCGTCCGACTTCCGCCATACGATTTTTTGAAGATGTTGATCAGCTTCCTGGATATAAATCTGTCTATAAAATTTTTCGATGTCAGCAGTATAGACATACTGATATGATCTCCATCCCAGCAGCAATGTTTGGAGGTCTTGTTGGAGATTTGCTCCAGATTCCATGAGTTGGTTCAAAGTATAGCCTGTTGTTGTCTTGGCGGAGGCGTTGAAGACTACTCGCAGTTTTGTTGTTGTTGATTCCGGCTTGTAAACACCATGGTGAGGCAGAAAACAGCTAGGTTCTTGCGGTACGGTACACATCTTCATATGTCCAAGGTTCAAATACTCGTCAATAAATGTTTTGTAACTTTCAGAAAGTTCTTGTTGTTTGTTTAGACGTTTTTCGAGTTGCTTAAACTGGGCGACCGCTTGTTGTTTGGATGTACCTAGGTTTTGCTCAAAATTCGGCTTCATAGGAATTTTAACTTCATATCGTCCATCAGATCGTCTTGTAGTTGTGTTGTTGTATAGGTTTTCGCAGTATTCTTCTTCAGACGAAAGAAGTCCTTGTTTGTTATTTGTTATTTCTTCCATTTCCCAATATTGAGAAATTTCGTCCAGGTTGTTGAGTATCGCGTAGCAATTAAATGTTTTAAAACTGCCTAGCAATACCCATCCTAGCTTAGTTTGTTGGGCAATCGGGGCTTGAGCAGGCCCGCGTAAGATGCCGTCCAAAACTATTTCGGCATATGTTCCTGCATCAAGAAGGACATCGACCTCTCTTGAGATGTTATAGTCGGGGTCAGCTAAATTTATATTTTGCAGATGTGGCCAGTGTTCTTTTTCGAAGGTGTAGTTAGGAAGGTTCCCCAGTATTTTGGTCATAACCAATGCTTCTGTTGAAAATGCGTAATCGCCATAAATTGACTCGCAGACAAGGTGCACTGTGCCGTGGCTCTGATTGACAGATACCCCGACCCCAGATACTGTTGCGTTTTGTTTACGTCTCTGCAGTCCAAGTCGCTGAGCTGCAGCTTCAGTTATAAGATTGATTTGGGAGCCCTGATCAAGTAGACATCTTAGTAATACATAAGTCCCATCAGAAGCTCTTATTCTCAGAAGTACAGTAGCCAGTAAAACTTCGTTGTTTCTCACGGCGTGATTTGCTTTATGGTGATATGATGAGGTTGCATTTGACGGTGTCATGTTGGTCGGTTTCGTTTGACCAATTGTTTGCGCACACCCGGTTTCATGTATCACGTCATGCAATATGGTGTGATGCGGTTTGTTGCAAGTCTTGCATGTTTTGTGGGAATAACATTGTTTGCCATCGTGGGAAAATAGACAATTCTTGCACACATTTTTTTGTTCTAAAATCTTGAGTTTTGTTTCAGGAGTCATGTTTTCAAACGTCTTGCAATGAATAAGAAGATGATTGTTTTTACAGATGGGACAACTCCTCCCAAAATTGGTATTGTAGGTTTTATGAAAATATTGTTGTGATTTCCCACTAGACTGTGGTTGCGGCTTCGCTGATATATCTTTGGCAGGAATGTTGCTGCTTTGTGGTCTGTTATTCTGTTTTTTTGTATTTACAGGTTCCAAAGCAGTAAATTTGTTTTCCAGGAATTCCATTAGCTCGTCAAGGTTGGGTAGTTCCCTTGGGGATTTCCTGACTTGCATGTAGTTGGAATAGGTTTCGGTATCCATCTTCCCGGTTAGAATATGTACCAGTATGGGATCCCACGTTGATGTGTTCACGCCTAAGTTATGAATCGCACGTATTGACTCTAAACTAATGTCATGGAGTCTCTTGAGTTCATACGCATTTTGCGAATGCATAGCAGGCTGATTCATAAATACCTGTATTTGTTTAGTGAATAACTGTTGCATGTTATTATAGCGATTGGTAAGTATATCCCAACAGGTATCATAGTTTTCAGCCGACACTGTTAAATGTTGAACGAGTCGTTCTGCTTCACCTCGAAGTTTTCCTTTTAGGTGCTGCATTTTTTGACCCTTTGTTAGCAGAGTATTCTTGTGAATTGCTTCTGAGTATAAATCCATAAATGTAGGCCATTGTATGTAGTTGCCGGAAAAGATAGGGATTTCAATTTTCGGGACTGATCGATATTGATGGACCGCAGAATTGAGCTGTGTATTGAGTTGTCGTTTGGTAGATTCAAAGATCGATTCATGTTTCGAATACTCTAGCTCATAATCCACATTAGATCCCACAAGGAGGTTGTCTATTTCCCAATGAATTTCGTCAATAGTTTTCCAACGATTTTGTAGCATGTTCAACTTGTCTTCGATTTCCCACTTTTCCGTCATTTGATCAATGTTCATGTTTCCAACCAACCTAGAGAACGCTCTAAAATTGGTATTCTGTTGGCTGATGAGTTCATCTGTTTTCGATGGCACACCCCGCTCTTCAGATGTCGATGGGTTCAAGGAGCGCAGTGCAATCATAATTGATTCATACTCTTGTTTCACGATGTTGTAGGTATCGGAAGTGAAATACTTATCCGATCTGTCTTGAGATTTCAGAAGATTGTGATTCGCTTCGAATTCACTCCAAAGTTCCTGGAGGGTTTCTAAGCGTTTGTTGACATAATCCGCTGTTTTACGGCTTGTTGAATCCTTCTTGAAATTCACAATTATCTTCCGAATTGATTCAGCGATGATGTGTTGACGCTGCAGCAGAGCCTCCATGTTGAAACTGTTCTGAGCAGCAGCCGAAAATGTTGTTTGTTTGCTGTTTGTTCTGTGTGACCGTAGTCTCACTGCAATATATGCGCCTTCTCAATCCAGCTGGGGCGACCCGCTTGTGGGAGACCAGCTGAACCGATTCGCTACTGCAGCAAAATCACTAATCACACAACGGCTCGAAGGACCATAAAATGTAGGGGCAATGTCGCTTCTACACTTGCAATTGTTGATTTGTTGGTTGAGCAATAAAACAAACCGTTCACGTTGGCTGTGTTTATTAAACTAAATAAAAATACATGTTATAAAACGACATCGCGCAAAGACTGCGATGTCAGCAAAAGTGTCGAGCTTGCTCGTACACTAAATATTAAAAAAATATGTTTTCTACAGATTAATAGAAGATTTATCTCATTTTATTTAACGTATGTCTCCATGTACTAGAGCTAAAAATAACTTTTATATGTATAAGAATTGTTTTAAATAAGTCAATGTACCTAAAGTTATGACAAAAGCTAAGTACCTACAGTTGATGCCCTCTAAAATTCCAAGTAAGTGAGGCATTTTGTTTGAGTGCCAAGAAACGAGAACAATTGGGCTTAATTTAGTCCTCGAGTCTTACACAAGTAGGAACATTTTATTTTAAGACATTTGTTCGGTGAAGTATTAATTCGTTTGTTCATAAAACCTTAAAAGTTTTTAAGTACCTACTGTGTTGTTACAATGAGGTCTAATTCTGGCGTCATTGTACTTTGGTTTTATATTGAGATTTGGGCAAATTATTCTTATATTGCTCTAGCTTCTTTATATTTAGGACAGAATACAGTACAGAATACATTTGGTACATTCTGTATGTACCTATTTGGTAGATACTGTTCTAAATATAAAGTGAGTAAGCAGATAAAAACGTAACAGTTCTTTCTTTAAATAACAAAATAAACACAGAAGGCCTAAGTAATACATTTTCTAATGGTAGGGTTAAAACCCAACTTTACCCCCACAGACCAAGATTTGTACGACTATCTCTGGTTTTGAGGTTTTACGGAACCCATAGCCTGCCTCGTAATGGCTGGCTCACCGTAATTTTCCCCTTGGGATGTTGTTTTGCATAAATAAAATACAAAATGTTATATTTGGTTTAAAGGATTTTTTTTTTTCAGAGATCACTGGTTTCGTTTGTTTCCATGAAAAAGGTTTAATATAGATAAGAAAAATACGATTTATTTGGCAGTAACTGAAAATAACTAGTAACAGAACATTTTTTTTCATGCGTGGGTATCATTGTTAAATAACAATTGAAAAAATAGAAGTGATATTTTACTAATCCTATTTTTGGTCTAAATTGGAGTAAGATCTGGAAGATGACGATGATGGTGAAGTTAATAGTAATTTCAAAATCGTACTGCAATGTGATGAATTAAACATTTATAAATTAAATCATTACTCTGATTTTTTATTCCAATGAGAACTTGCAAATTAAAAGTCACATAAACTTTAAAAATCACATAAATAAACTTAAATAGTGTTATAATATAATCCAAAACTAAACAGACTTCACTAACAAAAGGAAAATTTCAAAAGTAAAAAAAGAAAACAAAACTCACAAGTACCACTCTATGTTTACCACTTTATGTTTAGTAAGTACCATTTCATAGAAAAGCTAATATGATTTCTAAATATTCCTGCTATAAGAATCTATATAGCTTTAAAACTAGACCGTACTAGACAGTGTGGTTTTTGTCCAACAATTGAGTTAGCAATTTCCAAAGGAAAATTGCTTTGAAACAGTAAGAAGCGAGTCTCCTACTTCATCTGGCATCTTATATTAGTAACTAATGACCTGCCACTCACTTAGGTTTCGCTTCGAAATAAAGAATGGTTCTTAGCAAAATATTCTGGAATTTACTTTGTTATAATGAGACCTAGATGAGATAAATGATTTTTAGACTAAGTTGTTTTATTTCTTTATTAGATTCTGTCATAAATATTTTATTTTATACAATATTTCAAAGATTTGGAAAAAAATATTTTTATAATCTATTCCAATAAATCTCACTAAATTAAAAGTAGGTAATGTGTAGGTGCGCAATTATGTTTATTATTATGTATTCACCCACAAAATTACGTTTAATTCTTATTTATTACAAGCCAAGTAAATTCTAATATACTCGTAAAACAATAATTATATTTTGAGACTAAATAAGCTTTATTTATTGCGTTCTTCATATAAAAAATATAATTTAAAATAGTATCTAGTGGTTTGCAATCACATTTTTGTACCAGTTTAAACAAAAATTCAGTAAAAATCATTGCACAGCAAAATAATAACGTAACTACCCATATTCCCGACAAAATTCTATACTGTTATTTTTGCCAATATCATCAGGATGTTTACAACCGTAAATGCTTTAGCGTCTAACGATATTATCTAGACAACATTTCCTGTTACTAAACTGGTTAGTTCGACGGTGGAAATGATTTTAACATTTTATTTTCATTTTATAGAGGGTTTGGAATTTTTTGCTATCTAAAATAGTTTATTTTTATGCCCAACCAACCAAAGCTATATAATTAGTTTAAAAGTTTGACTTCTAAATTCATATCTTATTTTTATGATGTAAGAATTGATGCTAAATAATAATTTCCCTCTAACTAGTAACTTACCAGGTGACTTGGGGCTTCATCATCATCTTCAGCCTGTACATAACCACTGTTCACCAAAGGTCTCTTCTCACACGGAGAAGGTTTGAACATTAATCACCATGCTTGCTCAAAGTGAGCTAGATATATCAGACTTATAAGCCCTTTCGACCCAGGCTTCCTCACGACGTTTTTCTCCACCGTTTGTCAGTAGTATCTCAATAATCTTAGAAAGTACATATAACTCGGAAAAATTCACATTGGTACTTGCTGCTGGTAGATTTCGAGCCCGCACCCTCACGCATGAAGAGCGGGCGTCTTAAAACCAAAACTTTAACCATTACAACACTAAAATCTAAGGCGATGCTGCTAGCTGTTAGCGGTTACTGATAGACATAACAGATATTTGCTTTTGTTTAATTGAAAATTAAATAGATGCTCAAAGCATGGTGTCACGTAAGTAAAAATCTATATGGTTATATAATGGAATAAAATGACCTTGACCTATTGAAATATCCCGGAGAACACGAGGAACTCGGAAAGGTCGGAGCACGGATTATAATGAACATTTATGACAGTAATTATTTTGTGTCTGGTTATTATTAGTATTAAGTATCATTTTCCTATGTTTATAGGGAAAAGCTAGAAAAACCGCATAAAAAGAATTATATTAAGATTTAGTTTTACCCAAGTAATTCTTAGTTTCGGTTATGTCACATGCTTATTATCTCAATGAAGTTTAAAAATTTCATACAACTTTTTTTTTTCACAATCAGATAAAGCTTTGAAAACCTCTAAAGGAAAACAATAGTAGTTGGGGCCCCATTGACCACGGTACATTAGGCGCAGAGGTATCTGTCATCCTAGCCTTATTTATTAGGTCAGACAAAATTATTACACGCATTATGTTATACCAATAAAAGTACCTATGTATGTCTTTCTACTTAAAATGCAGGCTGTGAAAGTTGTAAACTTTACGAACGAAACTCGAAACTTGCTAACGAAAGGTGTACACGTCAAAACTTTTACGGATAAGTACCAACACAGTGGAGTTAAAATTTTAGTACGTCATCCAGGTATTCCTTGATAATATTTTCGAAGATATGTAAGAACATGCATCACGAGAATATTTGTTATAGTCATTCCGTAGTATTTGACTGTTTTATGGAGTGGTTGCTTGCATATGTGATGTTAAGCAAGAAATGTAAATTCCTGGCACAGGTATACAAGTATTTCTTATTTTTTTGGACATTCTCAGCAGGAGAATGCTTTGTGGATCAACAGCAATGAGCTCGTCCATTATTCAAAAAAATTACAGTGATCGATATCATGAAACTAGCATTGCTTTCTTGGATATAAAGGATACGTATATGATTTTTTTTTGTTTTTTTTTTGAGGGGGGAAATCATCCAATTACTTCTAATGTTACATTATAGTACGGTATAGGTATGTCCACCTGTCCGTACTAAAACTGGTGTAATAGGCGTGTTATGTTTATAGCCATAAGATACATATTACCATCTTCTCGCCCGGTCAAAGTTAAACCACCATCGTCAAGGTCAAAGGTTAATTACATAGTGAAAGCGTGAGGTATGTTGTTGTCCTCGGTTTTAATTTAAAATTTCCTAATTGTAGACAGGTATTTGACATTCACGTTGCTGTAAAATATACCTGTGACTGATGTTTAGTTTTAATGGTTATAAATCATTAGAGTAAGATAGTATGTTTTGAGATTACGTTTTATGCAACAAATATTAAACTTATTCTAGTTCACAATGACGTCAATTCTCCTAAATTATGAGTTTATTTAATAAATTTTATACCTTTACTGTGTTTCTGTTTAAATCAAATTGTTTAATTATAATCACGTTACATTACTAATACCAAAGTTTGTCATAACCGCGATCTTCTTCGTATAGGGTCACAATTACTTACGAAGTCTAAGAGCCAGACACTTCATGCCATTACCTCTACAACTTCCTAATATAATATTTCAGAAGTAGTCTAAGAGCCTGTGAAACTTTACCACCGCGCCGTGTGTAGTTTATTGCAGCATCACATTCGATAAGTGACGACAGGTAAGAGTAAATGTGATAATATTATGAGTTTTATTAAAGTAGTAAATGTACTTAAGAACTAGCTTTGCATAAGAACTGGGTATATTGTATATTTTAGCCTATTTGTTATTTTAAACTATCATCATAAGAGATTATGGTAAGCAATCGCCGCTGCTGATGGCCACCTGAAACACCAGAGGCATTATAAGTGCGTTGCCGACCTAATAGGGGTTAGGATTTTAAGGGTTGTTGGGAAAAATATGCTATTAATTGCAACTATTAGTGTATAGAATACGTGATAATATTTTTTTCGTAAAAACGATCACGACTTGACATAGGTCTGACACTTAAGGTTATAAACAAAATTTTATTTAAAAATTTAATCTCGCTTAGAAAATTCAGCTTCAAATTTTAGTCTTCATTTTATTAATCGTTACGTCATCATGAATTTAACGGCCTGTCTACTTGGGTTTATGATTTTATTAATCCTACATCGTAGCTCCAAACATCGCGTGACGAACACGCTCGGATGTGTCCGAAATTATTTAGTTTTAATTACACCATGTTGTGACGTCATCAATTTGGTAATTAGTTTATTAATTTCATGTCAACGGTCTCTGAAGGTGCTTTAGGAAATTGGATTTTATAATTTATAGGGTAGGACGTTATTTAAAAGTAATTTGAAGTTAATAATTATGTAATTTTGAAGAATTTTTTACTTTAAATAACTTTCAATGTATTGCTATCCAAAAATATATCCATTTGATTAAAAATCTATAGTAGGCATCGCATTGATTGTAAGCATGTTATCAACAACGCTAACAAATTTAATCAAGTACTCGTATGGTTCAAAAACCTAGTTCACTTCATTAAAATTAAAACTTAAAGTCAACCACAAAATTATTTTAACTGCCTATGACTAAAATTGAAAGAAGAATAAAATTAGACCCGTAAGCTATTTTAAAAGTCCGTTTAATTAGAACGGTTTAAAAATATACCTTACGCCACAAAATTCTAAAAATACGAGTATATCGGTATTAAAATATGCAACATTTACACGCAAATTAAATTCTGGAGTAAATGTTACGTAAATTAATACGTTGTGGGGATTACAGTTACTCTGTGATTTACTTGGAAAATATAGAGGTTTCTCTTAATAGTTTTATTCGTATACTTGTGAAAACTTTCGATACTTTTAGCCTTTAGATTTAATATTATGTGATTAACGATAACTTTCAGTAATCTTTGTATTGTTAACTTTGGCAAATAAAGACAGAAGTTGGATGTAAATACCGTCTTACAAGCACTATCTCTAGGCAGTCTGTAGCCAAATGTTCAATGTATGTTAACATTAAAACTTCACATTGATAACTCATTATGTCTATTATCCAACTGGACATGTTTTTAAAGAATCATAAGATTTAGCCATTGCATTTAGCCAGAACAAAAAGACAGATAGACAAAAATTGAAAAAAAAATGTATGTATATTCATATGCATGTAGACTTTCGTAGTTGTTCACACACAATATGTAGACACAAATTGACACTTCGCTTTATTTATACATATGTATAGAAATAGATGTATAGACATATAATGTAGATGTAGATTAAACAAGCCGTACAAAACAATATTTCAATTATTAAAATCTGATGGCCTATAAACAAATTAAAATAATTCTCACCCTAATATTAATACAATATCCAAAGATAACTTTTTAATATCTTCCAAATTGGGAATTTAGATGAGATTTATTCAACGAAAATTTTGATTGATCTCAGTTTCAAACTGGCACCTTTAATATTTTAATTCTATAGCTTTGTTATTACAAATTAGTTGTTTTCAGGAATTCAATTTGATATTATAATTTAGGTATTTCGTTTGTTTAAATGAAATATGTTGATTTATTGAAGAAGGAATGTTAGCTAACGGTATAGCAATGTTATTGTTTGTCGATTATATTCAAGTTTTGCTGGTTTAAACAATTATAGATAGACGAGGTTTTATTCACAGTTTCTGTGGTAACTAACTTAGTGGAGTTTTGTTGTCTTCAGAAATCTTAGGTATATAGTATGCAGGACTAAAAGAACAAAACAAATACCTACTCTTCTGAAATTTTGTAAGATTACATACCGTGTGATTTTATGTAATAAACATAATATATGTAATCTTAACTAAAAAACCACCACTGGTAATCTTAACTAAAAAAACAAAAAGCCAGTACTTATGTAAACAGTCGGTTAAAAATACATAGTTAAGCAACAAACTAAATTGCGGTATCAATTAAGTAGCCTTTATGACCGACTATAAAACTGAAGGACATTCTCAAATTGACTGCAACAAGCCCCATATTACAGGGTCATACTTGTAAATTCTTTATACTGAAGGTGACATTTTAATGTTGGCAGTGGAGCCAAAACGTTTTGCAGCCAACAGCATGTTAGGTGAAACCAAGTTTTAAATTGTCTGCACTTTATTTGGTGGTGCAACTGGTGGTGATCTTATCGCAATGAAATGTAGTCTGAGATTAGCTGGAATTTTATGGGTGTGAAGATTTTTGTACTGCGACAAAATTGGAGCTGTTTTGTTGTTCGGTTATTGCTGTATAATGTTCGACTTAATGCTTAGTCATTGTTTTGTTTATAGGGTGGTTTATATTTTTAAATGGTTCAGATTTTTTTATGGAATGTGACAGAATGAAGAGAGGTGTGTTACTCTTACGTGATTTTAAAGTTGGTCAGTACATCCAAACATTACTTGCGTTTAAGGCAAGGCAAGGTAACAATACGTAACAATCTTCATAAATAAACCAAGTAGTAGAAAAGTAAATCACCGTCCATTTTGTTCCACTAAATCAATACAAAACATAAAAGTATTTGATATTCAATTCAGTGCCCTCGACCTTCACTGGATTGCCCCAAAAAGTTCAAACGTTAAATAAACTCCGAACTTATCAAAATATTACTCCAAACTTTTCCCCTAGAAAAGTGAAAAGCCAGTAAATTTTCTCGGCTGTTAAAATCACTTTTTTATGTTTTAATATTGTCGTAACAAAACAACTTGATAAAATTAGCCGACTACCTAATTATTAATGAAGGGCCCGAAAAAGGGCCCATTTTGTCATGTCAATCTGTTCTGTCCTCACCGGAGTAAAATGTGACAAAGTCAACCTTCCTCTGCCCAGGGTTATCTACATTACACAACGTTTGACAAAGCAAATTAATTAGTCAAACGAAACTTTATACGTATCATCATAAAACTCAAATTACTTAAACTCGTCTTAAACGGTTGTTATTACGTAAATGAAAAAAGTTCGGACCACGTGCAAGACTCTTTGCTTGTTACGGCAAGTTTTTGACTTTTATTGTTACCGTCTGTGATGTCGGGAAGTTTTAAAATGATGTATTTTGACTGGCCTCAGTTTTAGCCTTGAAGTAATCACATAAAAAAATATTGAGCGTGTTATAAAAATCTGGCAACTAAAAAGTTCAGGTCTTGTTATTAAAGAAAATTCTGAATTGGTTTTCCACTTCAGTACAGCTATTATGAAGGTGTGATAATTCTATCGGGATTTTGATTTTCGGATTCAAAGGTTTGTGGAAACAATTTTTTTTGGCATAGAGGGCAAACGAGCTGACCGGTCACCTGATGGTAAGCGCTCAGCGCCACCCATTGACACCCGCAACACGAGAGGAGTCACAGGTGCGTTGCCAGCCTTTTAAAAAGGATTACGGTCTTTTCATGTTTTGCTGCAAACAATAATTACTTTTGAGTACGAAGATTAATCTTATTTAAAAATAGACATGCATTAAAAGAGAAATTGTTTCAATAAAATCTTGTAAAATTAAACGAAAGAAAACCGCACCTGTGGTTTTAATAATAAACTTAACAAATTAAAGTAATTAAAACTTTAATTAAGACCTGATAACCAGTAAATTCAGATAGAATTAAATCCCTAGGGTAGAATCTAGATAGACCTGTTTTAAAAGCTTTTAATCTGAATTTACATTAGGATGATTAGTCAGAATCCCTGTAGAGCCGGCACGTGATTCTCTAGCGGAGTCTGGAGTTTACTCTCAACACGTTTTTGTTTTTAAATAGATACTGTAAAAACTAAACACTATCTGTCGTACTCAGAGTAATTTAATGATTACTTAACAGAGTCCTTAGCAACTTTCCTCATTGTTACTAAGGAATAGTTTAAGTAATCATTAAATGCGGCATTAAATTATAAAAACTAAATAGACAAGTAAAAATTGTTCTTTAATTTCATCAATACTTTTAATTTATTTATTTTTATTTTCATTTAATATCTAGGCCGATTTTATTTCAAGTCAAATTTATAAAAATCTGAGTCTAAATCAAAACCTTAAAGTAAAAATTTAATATATGTACGATTAAAGTTCTCATCGCGTTCACTAGTGAGTCAAACAATTTCCACTCTAAAATCTCTTAATCAAGAAGCATTATTATTTATTATTAAACACTAGCTTCTGCCAGCGACATCGCCCGCTTATGGGGTACAAAGCAGACTTGGTTGGTCTGTATACTAAATAACATCAAAATTCGTTCAGTTGCTTCAGCGGCATTGACGGACAAACATCCAAACAATTAAACTTTCACGAGACAAGTGTGATAGTTCATTATTATTTAAGCACAAACTTTGAAATCACGCAATCTCATATGAAAAGGTTTCCACGACGGTGACGTGTGTTGGATTTGTGGGTAGAAAATAATTGAAAAACTTTGTTGAATTTTAATAGATTGTCAGCAAAATAATAATTCAATTTGAAGTTGCTTTTTTGAAAAATAATGCTATTAATTTTGTGTTTGTTATTAAATTTGAGGGATGATGTTTTTAATAGAATTGTTGGTTTTTTCTCTTATTTTTTTCTATTTAATCCTAAGAGGTGAATAACTCAACCCTAAGTAATAGTTATGCACCCGAATTAATTTAAGAAAAATACAATGTTTACATGTAAATAATTAAGTAATTATTTAAAAGTCCGTCAAACAGCAAAAATAAGTATTGCCACTCAGAAATTTTCGAAAAACGGAAAACGTCCAGTAATTGAAGTTCCCGAAACGGGAATTGAATCCGAGACCCCTTGCCTGGCACTAGAACTTGGGAGACTCGACCAACGAGGCGTTATTATATACCACTTTCCGGAAATTTAAAGGAATGCCCAAAATTTATGTTCAAAAGCGTTTTAATCCATTTATAGTGTAGGTTTACATGTAAGCAACGGCCTACTTATTATAATTGGTTTACTCGCTTGAAATTGAGGCTAGCGTGTTCTTTAATGCGATAGCCAAGATTAATCTACTAATACTGTTAGTTGTCTTCATTATTTCCGTGTATTCCTTTGAAATGATAACAATTTCGTTACATGTCCAATTAACCTAGGTCTCTTTGTTGGTTTGACCTCAAATTTTATTTGGTATTAGTAAACTACCCAATTATCAGCACTTTAAGAGTTAGTCCTAATTTAAGTCAATTTATTATTGTGAAAAAAAGGCTTTCACCCGTTAAGGTAAATTTTATAGTTATAATATTTAATAAGGAAGACAATAATAAAAGAAAAACATGATTGACCTCTATCCAAGATTATTTAGACAAGTAAGAATAAAAAATGGGTCTGTCACCATTTACTGGCACCATCTCCACCAATTACTAGCATAGAGCAACCCAATTATCAGCACCTCACTATCACTGTTAGGAATTGCATTAAAAAAATTTAGTTACATTATTAAAACCTGTTTTAATTTATTTTTTACATAGTTAGTAAGTAGGTAACAAAATAATTACTTATAAACTAATAATACTTTTATCTGTATAAGTCGAGCAAAATAAAGCGTCTCGGCCGTACCATCCTTTTCTCGAAGCCATTCAGGCCAATTTCGACCGCCTATAACTTCATTGTGGATAAAACAAGAAGCCTGAATTTTCAAATACTAAGCAGGCATTATACAAACATGGTATATTTGAATTTTTATTAAATTTTAACCATTACTTTAAGAATTATAACATGTTAAAGTTTCGAAATTTTGTCACTGACTGACAGATCATCAAAAGTATAAAGCACTTTTAACAGACATAGAAGCTTAAAATGTTTGCATAAAATTAGTATTTAGTACCTAAATCAGGGGAAAAATCAAATACTTTGTAAATTCAGTCCAGTTTTTTAGATACATCAACTGCATCAATAACTTTGTAATCCTATAAAAATTTATGGGGTTACAAAGTTATTGATACAGTTACAATTTCATCACACCAATAACTTTGTAAACCCATATAAATGTATGAGATTACAAAGTTATTGATGCAGTTACATTTTATTGTTTAATGAAATAATTGAATCTACAAAAAGAAGTGAGATACCATCAAAAACATTCTGTAAAAAAATCCAAGTCGCGCACCTCATCAGTTTATGTACCGTAAAAAAATGTGAGATCCATGTAAGTAATACCAAGTCGGTTATTTTATTTAGTCCCTACTTAAGAGACCTTCTGTCTTAAGTTATAATGTAAATTGTTATCATATCAATATTACATTAATTTTACGTTTTAAATAAAATAGATTGACTTGGCCATCGCATGAAAACACAAGTATACCTACTTTTGTTGACATTTCTCGTATTAAATTGTTTAGTCTATTTCATGACAATGAATTACGATGGTCTATTGCACGATTACCTACGTACGATGGCCAAGTAAATCTCTTTTTTTTAACACCTTTCCGTTCAGATGGTTTTTCAGTAATTAAAATGTCCTGTAATCTGACTGGTGTTAGTAAATATTGTTGATTATCAAGACATACCAATTGCGCACTACTAAAATAATCTCTAAAGTTGTCGTAGCTTGCATACCATCTACAAAATCTCTGCTAATAATACTGGTAATAAAACAAAAAATAAGAAGAGAAAAAATAAATAGAAAGAAATAAGAAGAGATGATGATATTCTAGGGAAACCAATTTATCAGCATGCTTCTGATCCAATTATCAGCACCATGCTAACATTTGGATTTTGATGGTATAAACTAGTTTTACAAAGCAAAATCAATTCTTTGCATAAAATAAACATAATTTACATTAAAAAATATGAAATTAGTATTTATGTACTTTTTTCCATTTATCATCACCAGTGCTGATAATTTAGAATTTACAAAATATTCGATCCATTTATCAGCACTACCTATTTTACCAATTAATCACCAAAACCTCAAATTCTACTCTTCAGATTATCATCAAAAATTATCTCAAATATCAGAGAAATCATTAGTTTCAATATTAAATTTGTAAAAGATACGATATATCATAAAATGTAAACACGTGACCTTAACGGCGATCACAAGAAAAAGGCAAAAACAGAAGAAACTGCAAGACACAAATGTTTGTTTACATAATTTCCATCAATTTGAGGTCTCAAAGTATGATTTTCCCAATAGCAGGATTCCAAAAACATACATTTATTTATTTATAGGTGTGGAAACCCAAATTAGTAAGTGAAAACCTTAGAATTGGTCGATTTATTCAGAGTGCTGATAATTTGGTGCAGTGCTAGCAATTGGGTAGTTGCCCCTAGTTTCATTGTGAACTTTTTTTGCGAAGTTTGTCAAATTTTAGGACCAAAATTTATCGTCAATGAACCTAAAATTCCTTTAGTACTTGGGTTATAAATCAGAAAGCTATTATTCAATGTAAAACAAGGTATCTCAATTGTAGCAACTAACTCAAAATGTTCATAATATTTCCAAGTTACTTATCAGTTTATTTGTATAACTATTACACAATGTTATGAAATTAGCACCACAAGTATTGTCTTCAAACATTTCCTACGCGTCTGACCTACCAAAACCAGACAGCCGTTGCATGTTTATTTTGATACGAACACCTTCATATTTCCTTTTGATAGACGCTATTCGAGCATGGCGTTTGACAACACACAGAGAAATATAGCATCATCTCTTTCACACATATGGGAATATTGAAAATATGGTGAGCTTTTTCAATCGTGCACCGGCTTCAGGAACGTCAGGAAAGCTTTCAGTCCGCGTTTGAGCGGCAGGGCGCGCGGACGTGAAGCCACGCCGCCCCACAACTTGCCGCGATATCTGAACCGCATTTCGTACGGACGTTTTATTTTGCTTGCTGAATTAAAGTTGCGAGTGTGTATTAAAAAGTTACCCCGTTTTTTCTAGAAACAGTATCCAACTTTTGTTCGGTAAAATTAAACTTAGATTCCGATCGCTCGATCGTAAGTGAATGCGTTTGTGATTTGTTCGTTGTACAAAGTTTATTTTCGTCGCCCGAACCGTGTGTATGTGCATTAATTCCAAACATAGCCAAATATTATAGTAATAGCTTAGTTTCCCGCTTTAGACTCTACCCTTCGGTCCAAAAAAGTGACTTATTAGCAACTGCTGATATCAATCCTTCATATCTTGTAATTGTAAATATTTTCTAAGAGTATTGTGTATCTGGTTCGAGGACCAAAGTTCTGGATATTATACTTAAAGGATTAAGTGTAGTGCTTTGTGTAAATATATGTAACGCGAACATATCCATATGCAGTGAGTCCGTACTCCTGTCGAAGTTAACGACAACGAAGACTAATTGATATTGATTTTTCACATACCAACACAAGGTAAGAACTATTTATGTGTATGTATATTGAATGTACAACATGTTCCTCTGTTTACATAGAATATACAAAATATATGATGTTAAATTTAGTTGGGCTTTTCTGTGAACCATTACTCCCACGAGTATGTTCCTTGGGATAAGTTTCAAATTACAGCTAATGAAAATTGACAGTTTGGGCCAAATTATACATTATTCATAGTTCTTGTTAAAATGTTGTTTGAACTTTCCAAGAGGCATAACTTTGCCTCCCTTAACATATATCATTTTCTTTTTAAGTATTATTTTAACTATCGTTGGGTATCCATTAACAAGTAAAAAAATCTTGACGAATTAAGAATGTTAAGAATGTATAGGGACAATTGGGTTTTGTCGATAACTTTTTTTGCATGTATAGGTACGAAATTTTTGGGTGAATACAATTGTAGTCTCCGTGTTCTCTAATCAAGCAAAGGTTATTCGCGGCCGTTGATCTTGCAATAGAGCACAAAATCGCTTATCTAGATTATCTTGGATTATACATGTAGGTGAATATGTAATATTACATCGTATTAGAGGTATAAGAATAATAATCCTTATTCCATACAGATGGTGAACAATACAAGTCTTTTGAATAGGAATCCCTCTTGTATGGCATTTGATACGGGATATTACATAGATTGTAATAGAATTATATCGATCAATATTAACTTTCAATGTAATAAGATTGGATTACTCTTTTGTCAAGAACATGTTTTATAATAAAAGTAGAGACTTTATTAGAAGTCAGAAATAAAAAACGCATACGTCGGGTTTTAGGTAAATACAAGCAAAAAGCATAATGCATTAATACTAATGACTGTATTCTAAGACATAGCGTAAAAACCCATGTTTACAAAGAATACCCCAGATCGGTTATAAGCAAAAATAGACGTTTCAAACTAAATTGTTATACCTAATACGCGACCTTGAATTCCCATATCCATTATACAAAATGCGCCATATTTTCGCGTCCATTCTAAGGGACCGTTTCAAAATACCATGAAGGTTAGTGATGTTATGCTAAAATGCCAAATGCTTCTGCTCGGTGTTAGCATTTGCCTAACCTTTTCTGGTACAAATTTAGGCTGGTTATGTATACGGCTTTGAAGAACTTTCTCGAAACATCTGTGCTGTAACGTGTCAGTTGCACGCTTCACGTTCTTTGGTTTGATTGAATGATTTTGTTTGTAGTAAGTTTTTATCGTATTCGTGTAAATTAATGATTATATTTATTGTAAAGTAAGAGCCGTATATAAAAAAGATTGTTCGCGTGTTTAAAGTATTTGTGATTAATATTTCTTTTCCTGTCTTTATCGCATATGACTTGGAGCCGGATTAACGCGTCTTTTATTCTTCTATATCATATATTCCAACCACACGACACTCCTTTTTAATCGTCTTCAAAAAAAGACGGTACTCAGTTTGACTTGTATATACGTACATATGTATGTTTGTGCGCAATTGTCTCGCGTTTGCTTGAACCGATTTTGATGCGAATTTCAGCTTAGTATTTTTCAGACTTAGAAGAAGGTTTTAAGGCTTTAAAATTATATTATATGGCTTAAATAATCGAGGTGGTAAAGAAAATTGAAGTCGGTTCCCTCTTTATTTTCTGTAATATCTCTTAACACATTTCTAAAAAAAGGATTGATCTGAAAGATAAGTCCTTTTACTAAAAAAAGAGTTCATTAAATAAAAAACAAAATGTATAACAAAAAACTGTGTTTCACTTGACATGTTTCCTCTTTATTACAGAGTTTATATTAATGTTCGCGTGATAGGTGAAGTGTTTCGTCGAATTATGTTTTGTTCATTACTTACGTTGTTAAGAAGGTGGTATTAGTTTGATACGTTTTTATCGCTACACCGCCAAACGTATTATGTTACTAGAGAAATATTATTTCGGTATTTTGTTCAGAAGTTTTGTTATTCAATGTTTTCTTTTAGTTTTTGTGTTTATTATTTGTTATCGCTATAATAAATATATTAGAAGAAAGTTTGCTTTATTTTATTTGGTAATAAGAATTAAAGTCAAAATCATTTATTCAAATTAAACCATAAATGTCGACAAATAAAGAAATAAATTGTCTGTCAGTCTGTCCATTAGCTAAGCTAGGTGCTCGTTCCAAAAAATACTGATATACTTTTTTAATTGTTGTACAACATTTTCTTCGTTTTTCTGGCTTGTAGGCTTAATCACAACATAAGTAGTTTTCTAACGACTTCTAAAATGAAACAAAACAAAGGTCTAAAACTAATAGTTGGCTATCCTTTAGATCCAAATCGTTTCAGTGAGATGAAGATAAATCGAGTGCAAAAGTAGTGGGTCTACAATTTCGGTGAATTATTCCGCTTCATTTGTTACAACCCGAAACACACATGTGGTATAGTGGGGGAAGATTTAGAACCCAAGATTTGAGTCATGTGTGATGTTTCTTTTGGTTGTGAATACTATGACCAATGATAAGATAAACCCTAATAAGGGTTGGTTATTCACATTTCCAAAAGTTATGAAAATTAAACCGTTTTTGTGGTATGGTACATCGAGTTTTAATAAAATTTGTATATGCATTACTGTTTCAAACATAACAAATGGTATTTTTAATCCACAACTAGTATGAAGGTGAACATTAAAACTAATATGAATCAACACCAATGGCATGTTCCAATTTGTTTATAATCATAACATATTTCTTATGTTTTACGGGAAATTCCCAGTATGTATGTTACATATACCCGCAAGCTATCACAATTCACAAGATATCTAGAACATTTTCCACCCGTTTCAGTCAGTAAGTTCGATAACACATTCACACCAAAGCCAGTACAGTACGTGATGCATGAATCAAATGCACAAATATCCTCCTAACCTAATTCAAACCAGCATTCGCTGCTAAGCAAAGCTCTTCGATTCTGTTTTGCTCCATATAATATTGGTGCAGCGATAAAATATTGGTTCTAGAAATGGGATTGTTTTAGCTTGATTGGGTTGTATTGTGTGGTTTGTACCGTATATTATAAGTTAGGTTTGGCTTAAAATATTAATGCCTGTATTAACCTATTTTATATTAAATTAGCTTCCGGCCGCAACTCCGTTCGCGCGGATGTCGATCTTCGCGTGGATGTTTTATTTCTCCATTTTGAGTAACTCTGACAATGACATCTTATAAATATCTATTGGACCCAAATACGGCGAGGCCCATAATAATTAAGGAGATCCCTCTATTGAGCTACTGTTGTTGAGCTCGCGTTCTGTAGAATAAAACTGAAAAATAAAGTTTTTTTTTCTACGTAGTTTTCCAGAATAAAAAGTATCCTATTTTATGCCCAGGATAATAAGGTATAATTATACCAAGTTTCATCGAAATCGAACCGTTAGTTTTCACGTGATGCCTGAACATATGTATATAGACAGACAGACAAAAAAAAATTTAATCACATATTTGGGTCTTGGTATCGATCCTGTAACACCCCCTGCTATTTATTCTTTCAATATTTTCAATGTACAAAATTGACCCTTCTACAGATTAATTATAATATGAATGAATGAATGAGAGTGTTATTAACGTAAGAGTAGACAAATCTTTATATATATAATTCTTCTGTAAGTGTGTATGTCACTGAACTTCTCTTAAACGACTGGACCGATTTTCATGAATTTTTTTGTGTGTGTTCAAGAGGATCTAAGAATGGTTTAGATTCACAATTTTGTCTGCTGTACAATGTTTTTTTAATTAATTTTTAATTTATTAGTAGTTGTTGATTTTGGAATGTTTTACATTGGATCCGACAAATTTTCAAAGTAAAGACGTGTAGACAGGACGTCTGTCGGGTCCGCTAGTATAATCAGAAAGCTCCGAACTGCTAAGCTATCGGGAGTTATACGTGTTATTGTGAGTCAACCATAAGAGATAGACATTTGCTGTGGTGGAATATATTTTTAATAATTTTAAGGAGAACATTTCCGTCATACATTATTTCTGTGTAGCTTTAACCATTAAGGCTGCACACGCGACGGAAGCTTAAAAAATGGAGTAAGTTCTCCTGTTTTCCCAACATTTCCCTTCACTGCTCTGCTCCTATTGATCTTAGCGTGATGAAAAGTATACTATAACCTGCCCAGGAGTATGAAGAACAATTGTACCAAGTTTCGTTGAAATCGGTTGAGTGGTTTTTGTTTCTATAAAGAACATACAGACAGACAGACAGACAGACAGACAGACAGACAGACAGACAGACAGACAGACAGACAGACAGACAGACAGACAGACAGACAGACAGACAGACAGACAGACAGACAAAAATTTTTCTGATTGCATTTTTGGCGTCAGTATCGATCACTAATCACCCGCTGATAGTTATTTTGGAAATATATTTCATGTACAGAATTGACCTCTCTACAGATTTATTATAAGTATAGATTGTCGAAAATTGGAGACATGCTGATTTGCACACTAGGATTTTTTTTGTATTGTGAGTAAGTTTATAAACTTACAATTTCACATACACATGACACCTAGAACTGAAACAACAGTTTGTGGATCTCACAAAGAGTTGCTCCGTGGGTGAAACGAACCCAATACACGTAGACACCGCACCAACCGTAGTATATCTTGTTGATAATTTCAAAGCTATTCATAAGTTTAAATTCAGTTCCTATAAAATAGGTTAAACGAATTTCAAATCGCAACAATCACAAAGTCTCAGAAATATTAAATCATTTTCTTAAAATAAAACTCAACGTTTAATTATCTTTCTATCCTCTTAGCGTAAAACTCTATATATCTACAGCTGCATGCATACAACAGCTCCCAAAGGATCACCATATAATATGAATGAAAAAGAAACGATATTCATCTTTCCCGAGGCCTTATTTTCCCTAATTTCGCCCTGTCCCCAATTATTTAGGGTCGGCGCAATATGGACCTACTTACTTGTATATTTTTTCCATATTTCATTTGTACCTGATCTCTTAATTTAATTGCCCTGCTTTAGATTGCTGTAAGTAGATGATATAAAAATATGTAATTGTTGCTTGCATGTTTCTTTTTAGTCTATTTTTCAGTTATAATCCCTCTGGATTAATTGTTGAATGGATTTAAGGAAATTTATCGTGATCGTTAATATAAATCCAAAATTTCCAGGAGATGATAAAGTCATATTCAGATAACTAATATAATGAACTGTGATTATTCATAGATTTTACCCCATCCACAATAATTACCTACTTAATAAAAATTGAATCAAGAGGTACGTAGTTACCTAAAAAATACGGTTTAGTCACTTATATTAACATTACATTAACGTGAGTAAGATGCAGTGCGGTGCGGTACATCGCATGCTGCTCATGATGAAGAGTCCCTTTGTGACTCGAAACTAGCAGTACTTTTCTCCAGTAATATACGTGATTAAACTATGATATTTAGTTATTTACTATGTCTCACCAAAGCTATTACAAAAAAATAGATACGCAATTTACCTATGTCACCTCAGCTTATCGTTCGCAATCCGACTTGAAGAATTTAAATTGATTTCAACTTGACAAGCCACGAACATGTAGATAGAATCTCTGCAAAAGACAAGGGCAGAGGGTGAAGTTAATGACAAAGGTAGAACCAATATGTCTAACTCAATATCGGAGTAAAGTTTACCACATTGGTGTAGTATACTTATCAATATTGGCCTGGTTTTAATATCTAGTTTTAATAATTTTAAATATTATACATAGCTTTAAAATGAATGTATTGACATTATTTAAATATTAAACTTTTTCACAGTTACGCTACTTATTTATTTATCTATTATTTATTCTAAAAGGTACACATCACAAACATGTAACATTTAAATACATAAAAAATACTAAATAATGACCTGATACATGTGACTGTAAAGGCGAACATAACATTAACACACTACTTAAATATGCTAACAGACTACTATTTACGTAAAGTATGAAAAAAGTAGATGATTAAATAAAATCAACTTTCAAACACTCAAAGCTCAAACACAAAATCACGCGCCCATAATTTTTCAAGTCCTCTCTAACAATCTCGCCTCTAATTTAAAACATTTTTCCTTCATCAATCGCGTCTCAATTTTACCGAGCCTGATTAATTTAGCAAAGTTCTGTATAATATCTACAGGTAAACGTCTATACAAGGTACACATCGGGATTAATCCTTCAATCGCCTCTTATGACACGTACGTGAGAGAAGTGCCTTCAATGAGACACAAGACGTGTGGATTTTGGAGAATCCATGTGATATGTGTTTGTATATATTATATGTAGGTATGTTTATTAGCTTGAGAACTGATTACAAATTTCGAACTTTTGATTTGATTTTGTTTGCAGTTTTTGTTACATTTAAAAGTATGGTATGGAGGTTTAAGCTTCGGCATTTTATTGTGTCTAATGATTGCTAGAGAATAGTAAATACATTTCTAGTGTCTAGTCAGTTTTAACTGATTCGATTCAATAAACATGTTTTTGTAAATTTTATTATGAAAATCCAAATGTATACTTAACCTGATTAGGTTAATTTACTTATCTTATCTTATTAAATTCTAAATTCGTTACGTTAATCTAGAATTCGTATAACTTCTACAAAATATATCAAAATATTAAGATACTAAAATTAAACTCCGTAAACAATTTGAAGATTTCATAAATTCTTATTAATAATTTTGTTCCGTAATACTTTAGACAAATAAGTCTTCCTCCTTTCTGTGTTATTTTTAACTACTACCATTGTTCTAAAGTTAGCCAGCATTTCTCCAATTAAGTTTAATTTTCTTACCGATCAACCTTGCGATAGGTCTTCCCACGTTTCTTTTGACCATAATGAATCTATAATTTTCCAAGAACGATGAAAATTTATTTCCAACTTCCCGGAATTCATTGAATAGAGACTTGAATAAAATAAATGTATTTATAGTTACGGAAAACCAATTTACCTTTAACTGTTCTGATTTTTGATTGCCAACCCGCATTGAGCAATCGTGGTTGTTAATGTTCAAACCTTCTTCGTGTAAGAAGAGGCTTTTGGTCAGTAGTGGCCAGTTATAGGCTGAAGACACATCATCAGCCATCAGACATAACACATGTCTGATGTGATTTTATGGTCTTATTTACATTACTTTACAAGAACTTTTAATACGCACCTACCAAAAAATGTTTTTCCTTTAAATGTCATGTAACTAAATACTCTATCCATTAACTTTTCCACGTTTTCCCAGTTCAAGGTCACACATTTCTTGCCCTCAAATGGTGATAATGGCCTTCATGTAAAATACTTTTAGTTATTTTGTTAGTGTTCTGAAAAACTTTACCTACAAAATTATCACAAACGACAAGTAATTTATTTAATCACTAGTCATCTGTGTGTCTGTGTAAAACGAAAAACTAAACAAATAATTGTTGTTCAGGCCTTCGGATTTTAGTATTATTTGGTAGACAATAAACCCTCATAGTTTTTGGGCACTAAAGTACTAAGAAGTTTACTTTTAAATGACTAGATTTATTAGGTGTTAATCACCGACAATAAAGACGTCCAGATACCTATACATAAGTTCGAATGCGTATCAAGCCAGATTTCTTTTAATCCAGAACTTTTGACGCTATCCGTTCAAAACTTTTTATTTTATGATCCGACTCACTCTTATACGGCAACTTTGACAATTTTTTTCAAGTAACGATGATCATTCAATCTTAGTCAAAGAGCTTAGTATTAAAGGACTTGGCATCTGGCCTGTGGTAATCTGGTGGGTACAGGAACGTTAGTTAATAAGCAATACGTCGCACGTTGACATCATACTTTGATCACCGATTTGTCAGTTAACGCTGCAACTATGGCAGACTGCCATGCGTTTGACTGCTAGATATTTCCTGTGACTTTAATGTGAAGTTTATTTATACAACGTAATTTTATTAATTAGAGAGTTAATTATTTATTTTTAAGATATAGAAGTATTAATGAGGCCTTACCATCAGGTGATTCGTCTTCTCATTTGACTTTTACTCCATAAAAAAATATTTTTATTTAACAAAATAATCTGTTTAAATACTAGGCAATGGACGTGTCTATGATAATGCCATTAAAATCTGTGTGTAAAACTGTGTGTATTATGGAAAAACTGTGTGTATTATGAGTACACTATAGTCATTAGGAAATTAAGGCATGATGTTGTATAATATCAATTAATAGAGAGACACACAATTTGGAGCATCACGCAACATTTTTACGTAACAAAATTTGCAAATGTCCTTTTAAAATAATGGCCTTTAATTCCGTAGGGACCATGTTGATTAACAACCTTCCCAATATGATAATTTAAATGTGACTAAAGTATGTAATTAACGGTTGTTTTTAACTTAGTAATTGTTTACGTAAGCGTATCTAATAATGGTCAGGTCACAAAGTCATATGCTAGAAAACTGTTGGTTAACTTATCTAGTGTAGAATCTCAGGTTAATACCAAGAGTATTAACTCGGGATTTCCAACTTATATGTACTTTCTAAGATTAGTCAAACACCGTTGACAAACGGTAAATGAAAACATCGTGAGGAAACCTGGGCTTATAATTTCTAATTATAAGTTTGACATCGCCAACCTGCATTGAGCAAGCGTAGTGATTAATGCTCAAACCTTCTCTGTATGAGAACAGTTCTTTGGTCAGCAGTGATCACTTATAGGCTGTTGATGTGTATGATATTTTGGTTGGTAAAGTTTTGTCGAAGCTTACGGCGATCATTTATCATTCAAAGAGAGCGTGGGTGATTTTTCAAAAACCTTTAACTTTTATTGAAGAAATCATTATTCTCCCATGTTATTAAGCATCGTGGTAGCTTATTATGATCATAATTTTTATTGGATTGGTTGATAACAGTGTCACAGCTTAATTTATTGAAACCCAATTTTTTGTTTCAATCGGCAGAATTGTTAACTTTTGGTTGAGGATAATGACGCCGTTAACTTTTTTTTTGCGCAGCCGTGAAAATCACCCGCGTGTTTGTGTATATCTCTGCATTCCTTTCAAGAAGTAATATTACGTTATTTATATACCTATAGTTATCTATTTATATGCTCCCATACTTACACATTTATCTACATGTCTTGCATCTCAATCGTGGGTCCTTTTAATTTGTCCTTTTGGACAGGGCAGGACAGTGTTAATAAGGTCGATGTCGACGCATGTTTGTTTAGGATTTCCTTTGCTATCGTTTCTATTCATTCTCGCTCTTACATCGTTACATCACACCTTTTATTCTTCTGAAGGGGTAAACGGAGGAGTGCGTGTGATATATATTCTTTTCACCAAATTGGCATTTCAGGGGCTGCAAAGAAGGGCGATTGTGATACAATGCACCAGTTACAATAATTATGGAAGATTGAATAGGAAATATATAAAGTTTGTTATGTTTGAATCTTGTTCCTTGAGTTATACAATACAGTCGCAGTCGTACTTTCAATTAATGCAAGAATATATTTGACTGTATACTAAAGACATTCGTAGATATGACTAACAGTCGATGTCATTATTTACCTACTAGGTACATATTTGCTAGAATTTTGTGTAACAGTTTGATCAATAAAAATCAAATAAAGAAAATATTCCATTTCTTTATTTTACGATACTATGAATTATAGTTCAAGTACCGTCTATTTACATTGACAAGGTTCGCCCTTGGGTCGAAGAAGTCGTTAACATACAACGAGTATTGAACCAGTTAGTGTTCCACTGAACTTTAACTGCCGACAAATAAATGACAGTAGACACAGAGTCACGTAAAGCTCCACAAACCAGTTTATCTTGGTCTCACTTTGTATGACTTTTCTACATATCCAAAGGTCAGTTTATACTGGTTTTTCGTACCTTGATGTGGACAGGCGATGTTAGAAGGTCGCGGCTTGTCGATCGATTTTAGTTAGGTATATACCCCTTAAAATATTTGATAGTTAAGTACCTAGTAAGTAAATGGAGACAGACGAAATGTGTTATTTTATTTAGTCATACTTTTTACTTTTTTTGTCTGGTAGGTATTTTTCGGTAATGTCATAGTTTTAGAATGAACTAGAAACTAAAGTCGATTTTTGTCCAACAGCATGATTCTTTCTAACTGTCATAGGTGCTGAATATGTTATTTTAAATAGATACATGTCGTGAAGAGTACTACGTTTTACATAAATAAATAAGTAATGTGTACTTATGAACACGTTTCCTATTGATATAGCAAACTTTCCGAGTCTGTAATTGCTACTCATAAAGGAGGTGAGTGGTGTAATCATTCACGTCTGTGATGTCGTATCACTGAGCATCCAAAATTTATGATAGAGGACATAGAAATATGGATAGTACACAAGCTTCAGTATACTTAGCGGATTACCGGGGCTCCGGCTTAAAAGCAGGAGTAGGAACGGGGTGGTTTTTAGTTAGTAAAAGTCTGACACTCTCTCTCGCCACACTGTAGGTGGGAAAAGACAATGCATGGGATGACTTTCCCCCCTCAAAAAAGGTCAGGTCTTCACATTAGGTTATCAGCAGATATTTTCTAACGAAGTGTCCATAAATTTAAAATTTGTAATATATCAATACGTAATCCGGTATCTGACATATACGAGTACCATTTATTTATACGTTTTTCATTTTCAAAATAAGCTAAACATGTATCATCTGTGTCAAGCTATGATCATGGTTTTAACAGAGATTTAACAGAAAACAGGCAGCAGCACACTCTGATAAGCTTGGACACTAAGTTTTCTCTTGCCATGCGTGATCTTGATTATGGAGAACCCTGTTTTAAGCAGCGGGGCTTCATAGCCCATAACCTTTTCAATAATAACCCATACATACATCATTATATTTATTTCGATCTATATACAAACACGTGTCTAATTCAAGGATAACCTTCATTAAACACTATAACCTAGAAATAGGGTAGTAAAAATACGTCACTTCTAGTAGGCACATTGTTGACCGACATAATTTAAGGCCCATAGGCGAAGTAACTTCAGCGCTAAAAAGGTTAACCTTGACTTCTATGCTAAACAAAAAGCGTCAGTGTTTATATTATAAAACGTTTCACGTTCATAAGATTAAGCGTTTACGATAATACCTAATAATGAATTAGTCGCTTTCACGAGGAAGTGAAAATTTCCTTTTTTTGGCAATTGACTGACTGCCCTATTTGTCTTCTCGTTGTAAATTATACCTACTACAAATTCTTTAGTCTTCGGTTGTAGAAGTTAGCTAAATGTAACAAGAAGTTTCCTGTCTGGTCGTAAGAGATATAAGTTAGCCATTAGGGCATCGCTTTATTGAATTAGAAGATTCTATGTTTGTATATTCAATTGGATAAATATATTTTTTAGTATAATCATTTATACTTTGACGCTCATATTATAAGGGGGATATTATTCGATTTTAAATTAAATAGCTTCGTAACATTTAAACTCGATTCTCGAAATAGCCCCAGGATGTTAATGAAACGGCGGGTAATGGCTATTTTCTAATATTAATTAGGAGGAAACTGCATCATCATCGAATTAGTTGCTACCGGGGTACTTTAGCAAACTAATTTTACATCGTTACAGAATGTTGTTGGAACTATCGAATATTCTCATTCTATTAGTGTTAGAACTTCCCTATTTTCTGCAAGTTTGCACTTTGAAGTTTCAAGTTATTTTAATGTAGTCGTTAAAGTATTTGCTATTACAGACAAGTCTATAGATAAAGGTCTTTGACGCGATAATCGGGACTTTGTTTCTACTGCCAATAATGGTAGATTTTTTATTTCAATGTCCCTCTCGTAGATTATTTTAAAACATTAGACACGTATTTTTTATTTTCTTACAGAAACAAATACTTTTAAAAGATACCTATCGATTTGAAATATTGCGTGATGTCACTTCTAGGTACATTTTATACGTAGAAATGACGTTTCAGCTCGTACTCCTAAACTTTGATTCGTTTTATCTAAGTATTTTTATCTTGTACAACAAAATAAAAAATACGTGTCTAATATTTTTTGGCTACCTCACTGACGAACTAATTAGATTTTTAATGTTCATACACCGGCATCATCCCTATTACATTATTTAATCATAGTAGATTATAATTATGCGTGGCTGTGAAAGGTTGCGAGCCCGTGACATGAGAGTAAGATGTACTTTGGAAAATTCTTTGTTCTAGGGGGCAAAGTTATTTCATGATGAATAATAGTGTGTACTAGCAAACAAAAAAATCAGACATTCAATCTTAAACCGAAATATTTTCCAGTATAGTAAATAGGGAGGCTATTTATATTTCTAAGTTTATAAATACAAAACAAATAGTTAAACAAACTATAGAGTGGGCGTTTTATACTCAAACAGACCGACTGGTTCCCCTCAAATACGCAACGAATGCCCGTAATAAATCTCAGTCTATCTACAACACAAATAAATGTCTGTACTTATTAACTAGTAGTGTTAACACAAGATGAATTTGAATCTATACTTAATGTTATACAAGGGAATGTAGTTGTTTGTCCTTTTTCACGTATCGCAACGGAGCGAGTTTATGACATGTTTTTTGGGTTAAAATTAGTTGGGAAGCTTTTTTAAGGGGGGAAAAATCATCCAATGACTTCTCCCACTTTGAGCGAGGTGAGAGGGAGTGTCAAACTCTTAATGAATAAAAGCCACCCCGTCCCTACTTGCCATGAGAGCCATTTTTAGTTGGGAGGCTCTCCAGCCTCCCAACAAAAAATTAGCCCTGCACTGTAGAGTGTAGGGCTGCGCCAGAAGGAGGTTATGTTTTTCGAGTGTATGTCTGTAGCCTAAACGGCTTGATGGATTTTGACTTGAGAGGTGTCGTTAGATTCGTATTTACTGTGAGAGTGACACTGGATATATCAAAATAATAAAAAAACAAAATGGCGGATTTTTGGCGCCAAATTCGAATATTTCTCACTCTCTAGCCTAAACGGCTTGATGGATTTTGACTTGAGAGGTGTCGTTGGATTCGTATTTACTGTGAGAGTGACACTAGATATATAAAAATAATAAAAAAACAAAATGGCGGATTTTTGGCGCCAAATTCGAATATCTCTCACTCTCTAGCCTAAACGGCTTGATGGATTTTGACTTGAGAGGTGTCGTTGGATTCGTATTTACTGTGAGAGTGACACTGGATATATCAAAATAAAAAAAAACATAAAACTAAAAAAAATAAAATAAAAAAGGTAATTTAAAAAACTAAAAAACCCGACTGCGTTTCTTTATAATATTAAAATGAAAAAACCCTAAAACAAGAAAGTCATCGTAAAATTTAAGCAGTCGGGACCCATTCTTAATATAAAGACTTTGTGAGGGCACATACGGCTGGCTTTTAATATTATAAAGAAACGCAGTCGGGTTTTTTAGTTTTTTAAATTACCTTTTTTATTTTTGTCTTTTTCTAACCCTTTTTAGAAAAGTGAAAGTTTGTGTGGAACATTCTGCAATTTTTTTTATGCCTAAAGTTGGTGCTCCCAACTCTTTAAAAAAGTGCGCGTGACGCTGTCGCGGGTGGAAAATTAGTTGGAAATACTCATAATTGCCAGAAGACGATGATATTTTTGCATCGAAGTTTGAGAAAACATGCATTACTTTGAGCACGGTTTCTAGTTAACGGTATGCAACGTGGGAAACATAAAAGCGTCGTACATCATACTATTATTAATATTGAAAGCATATGGTATCGACAAGGTCTCGTATGTAGATACAAAAATAGATACTGCAGTGAAGAAATGAATGTACGGGAGTTTACTGTGTGTTATAATTATGATCATTTTCATAGATACGGTACCGTAGTTTTAATTTAGAATTTGCAGACTTTATTTTCTTTAATTGAGAAATCAAATAATAAGTGTGTCAGTGCTGAATGTTTTTCTTCTCTAATTTCTTATATGTTTTCTTTCGGCGCAAAAGTCCCCGAGGAAGACCGTAGTAGTCTTACAGCTCTTTTTATCTTCACAGATACTCAGCAATGATTTATGTAATTAATGAGTGTTAGTACGTGATAAAAATAAAACGTGTTAAAGTAACAAATTAAAAAAGAATATATATATTGACTGCAATTCAGAATGGGCAATATTTTTCATATAAGTGATTTTAATGGATTTAAACTCATATTTGAATACACGAAATTCAAATTGCAACTACAAGAACATTTTAAAATCTACGATCGAAAAACATACACGTCACGATGATCATGTAAAAGAACATTGAAATTCTATTTTTACTTCAAAACTGAGCAACACAAATCATTGAATCGATAAACTCGTGGAAATTTCACTACTTTAGCGAAGAATTGTGGCACACACAACCCACATATTTGATCAGATTTTGATGTTTTTTAAAGAAAACGATATCAAGTTAAGATATGCATTAAAATAAATATTGCTTTAAACTTTGTTAGAACTAATTAGTAATTTTGATGTGGCGGCGATTGTCTGTCAGTAGCTGCGGCCGAGTCGTGTGTCACGGAATGCTGCTCACGAATATGAGCCACTAGCATGGCTTGAAACTGGTTGAGTTCCTCATCTAACAGATACGTGATAAATGATAAATGATATTTATTTTGCAAATAGGTTACAATGTAACTCTTTTACACGTCAATCTCTTAAATAACTAGATGAGGCCGTCGTGAGTAAGCCGACAACATAATAATTATTTTTGTATGACTCACGACATTTATTTTATTCTTCTCCAATTTCCATTACTTAGAAATTTGATAATACTTTAGTCGATTCTGTATTCAGTTACATTAACTACCAAAGAGGTCAACCCTACTTCACCAACCGAATGAACCGTAAAATGATAATGACCGAAGTTTTACGAATATTTAAAACTAATTGCGAAAACTTATTAAACATCAGAAATATACTTAAAGGAAAGTAATCCATAAGATCCCAATTACAAGGTTGGTTTTTAGGTTTTATTATAATAACAAGAAGCGTGTTTACATAATGTTCAAGAGAGTTTTTATAAATAAAAATATTTTTCCATTAAAACGAACTTAGTTTCAAATTCAGATCGGATTACGTGATTAAAATATAATTTTGTCTATCAATAGCCAAAATTGGTTCTATATAGAAAAATATAGATATTGTTATCTTCTGATACATTGTAATATAGGATATATTACGTACGTATCTAAAGCTGGGTACTCATTTAGCGGTGTAACACGTAACGTATCAGATACAGCATCAACCTGCAAGTGGGTACGGCTAGTCCACAGCGTACCTAGCTACGAACCGCATTTGTGTTCGCAGTGATACGATATGTAGTGAGTGTCAGACTCTTACTGACTAAAAACCACCCCGTTCCTTCTCCTGCTTTGAGCTTGAGCCTCGGTAACCTTTTACGTTGTCCGCAGCTCCGGACAGCGTACCTAGCTACGAACCGCATTTGTGTTCGCAGTGGTACCACCACTGCCCCGTTGGTCGAGTGGTCGCAAGTGCGACCGCCGAACAAGAGGTCTCGGGTTCCATACCCGGGTCGGGCAAAGTATTGCTGGGCTTTTTTCGGATTTTCGAAAATTTCTCAGTAGTAGTACGGAGTCTGGAATTGTGTCCAGGATATGGCAATAGGCTCACCCCCTATTACATAGGACTGATGCCTGAAATCCGTGAAAAAGCTGCGTGTACATTGTACCTAGCGGGTTTACGTGTCGTGCACCTCTGCCTCCGGCTTCGGGGATAAAGCAGGAGTAAGGAACGTGTGTGTGTGTTTTAGTCAGTAATACCACCAGTCTGCGAGTCACTAAGAGTCTCGCCTGCGCTCCTTCCGCCAAGAAGTTCATTGAAAAAAGCGGGCTCATGCCCACGTACTCTCTAAATACTGTATCTGATACGTTACGTGCTACACGGCTAAGTGAGTACCCAGCTTAATGTCTATATATAGATAGGTATACCTACTATTGTATGTACAAGCAGAGATTCTATTCATGATATATGAGACAGATAATAGAGCAAATTAGGTCAGTCTTCCCCGGCATAATATATCTATCCACATAATATAAATACACACATAATATACAGGCTGTACTAAAAATCAACGTGAACAACGAATGGTCGTGGATATTAGAAAAGAAGGACAAAGGGCTACATAAGAAGTATAGGTAGTTAAATAAAAATATGAATAATACTTTCACTTTAAATTAATTTTAACCCCAGTATATTTTTTGGATACAGTATTTACAACAGTTTTAGATAATTGGTCTATTAATACGAGTAGGCCACTGCCATTGATATACGTCTATTGAGCATTGCCAAACTTACGTTGATTTTTGAGACAGCCTGTATATGCTATCAACATCATAGAACATAATTGAAAGGATCTTCCCACACATTGATTACTCTGATTGGCTGTATTATCCCCATAGTGGTCGAGAGAGTAACAAATCAAAGAATACGGGTATCATCCCAAAAATATACGATTTCTAGGCCAAATTACTGTCTTTTGAGACGAACATTAGAAAAGGGTTATTTCAATGTAGTGTATAAAATAGACTACTTAATTTTATTATTTCTCAAATTTAAACACAGTTCGATTTTATTAAATTAACTAGCTTTTGCAGCAGCTTCGCCCGCGTTTCCGTGGAATAATAAGTATCTCTTCACCCAAATCAGCTCATATCTTGATCAAAATCCGTTCAGTAGTTTCAGCGTGATTGACGGAAAAACATCACAACAAACTTTCACATATATAGTGTGATGACGTTATGAATGACACAAATACGCCAGAACTAATACTGAAAATTTGAAATAATACATTTTATAGCCACCGCATATTTAACATTCGTATCTGAGAAAGTAGTAATCACATTTACTGTGGAATCAAAGATGGTCTAGACTAAACAATTACTTCATTGTTACAATATATGTGTATTGTTACACTATCACACTAATATCATAAATGTGAAAGTTTGTAGATTTGGATGTTTGTCCGTCAATCACGTAGAAACTATTGAACGGATTTTGATGAACTTTGGTATACAGACAGAGCATACCTAAATTTAGGTGATAGGATATCTTTTAATCTCGCGGGGACGCTGGCGAAGTCACAGGCAGAAGCTAGTTAACGCGTTAACTGCCAAGCAGGTTACCGGTGACCTACGTTAGTGGAGGATTTGCTTTCAACAGTTTTATAATGGCAGTTAATGGCTTAATTTATAATCACTATAAAGTAAGTACAAACCATACAATAAATACACATAGGCACATATTTCTAAATAAAACAATAATAGTTCCTATAGCACGTAACAAATGTAACAATGAGCCACGCACTTTACCCAAGGGCGTCGTAAGAATCAACTAAGTGATTACACACAGCCGTGGGCACACCTGTCCGCTAACAACATCGTTTGTAATCATATATGCCCGTATTGTTTCTCCAAATTATATTTGTGTTAACAAGGAGTTAAGGAATTATGGACGCTATTACTGTTATTTAATTAGGTTTGAATTTGGATGGAGCTGTTGTATTTCTAGGTATTTATTATTATTGTTTCTTCAAATTATATTTGTGTTAACAAGGAGTTAAGAATTATGGACGCTATTACTGTTATTTAATTAGGTTTGAATTTGCTTGAAGCTATTTTATTTCTTGGTATTTTTAGGGGATATTTGTCTTTATGGATACAATCTAATCTTACCTTGTTTAATGGATGGAGTTATTAGTTTTTGTGCTTTGAATATGCAGTTGTGATCCCGAATAAAATGTTATTGACGATCAGGTTTGAATTAGCTTGCAGAACTTTATGGTCCCGAAACAATAAGTCGACCATCATCGAACTAAAAAAAGCAGAAAAACTCTGGCGTAAAGTGCATTTTTAGTTTACAGTGCACAATTTTGCTTGCGCTGCTAAAATGTGAGATTATAATAATTTATGATTGATAGCAGAAAGGAACACGATACAAATATAGCCTGATGATACGTTGTTATAGTTATTATAAACGACACACCACCATCTAATTAATATTTCAAATTAAGTAATCTTGAAATATCCAACAGTAAAAACAAAATATTTCTACCAATCCACACCACAGCCGAAGATAATTATAAGTATTTGATCAACGCTAACAAACCTCGTAGCAACAGAATTATACTTAGAACAAGAAATCAAATCGTAACCGTCTCATTCCCACTTTACGAGGCTTATGACGTCAGTAAACTATCTGTTGTATCTAAGTCTATATTTAACTAAACAAAGCTAAATATTAGATGAAGCCTAAATTAGCTAGACTGGCTAAGTCTATGTGGTTTCCTAAAATAGGAATCTATTACAAGGATCCATTGAGACTTAAGGTATTGGTTTAATACATTAATTGTGGATTACATGATAAACACAATTGAAAGAGCTTGTACCTTAGATATAAATATCTAATCTAGTCAGATCGATCTTAGGTGGATAGGTGAAATCTTTGACTGATGTTGAAGGCAAGCCCTCCGTAATCTCTGTAAGACCTCCGTGGTTGTTAGCTATGCAAGTTCAAATACGTTGGTGAATTGATACCATTCTTAGCACCTCGAATTGAAGGTATATTTTTACCCTGGAAAAGAGTTGGTTTATATAGTTGCTCCAAATCCGACCATCAAGCGTAACGCCTTAGACCTAATATTTTGTAGGAAACAGAGAGTCCCCTAAGAAAAAAGGGATCCTTCGACCAGGCAAAGTGTTCATGCCTGGCGGACTTTCTGCCCAACTGTTGTTCGTTGGGTTTTCTAACCATGTTTATTCGCATGTAAAGTTCATATGTGTGATGTAGGATTGATGACGTCATCCGTTGATTTGTTCGTTGATCGTCTATGTGCGACTTCTGGCATATGTCAATCGTCATGTATCGCCCCAATTTAATTGAGTCCTTATTCTTTTACAGATTTGATTCAGTAACTAAAATTGGAGTCTAAAATTAAACCAAGTGTTTGTTGAGCACTTTCTACAACATACTAAACAGCATGTAATATAAAAACACCTTAACATATTATTCTTCTGACAATAATAAGCAAAATGTTGACGTATTGTTTGAAAGGAACATTAAATATTTAAAACTGTATTTATTTTTATTAAAATGCTGCAATTAAACTTTTATAAATACAAACAAAGTCAATTCTCACATAAGAGTGTAAATATTACGTTAACAGCCACATTGTTTGGACTTTAAAATATGAAAACAAATTACACTTTAATAACGATAAATTAAAAATGGCCGCATTCTTTGCGTTGCATACTTTTCATAGCATTCTGCGATCCAGTTCACGTTGTATAAATCTGCACTAAATTCGTCGGCACGTCTCATTTTATGTTTAAAGTCGCACTTCTAAATGTATCAGCGCATCTATAAATTACTTTCTGTTTATAATAAAAGTCTGCGAAATATCACAATGCAGCATTTTATCGGCTTTCTATACGGCTATAAATGCTGCATTTTAATGGCGTTCGATTGTTTTTTTTTCGGCATACCGGGTTTTAGCAACACTCTGTTGTGCTCTCCTCTCTTTGAGTGACGCCAGTATTTTTGTGGGAATTAAAACTTTTTGCGGCATTGCACGGTAGCTTGTGCTTTGCATGCCTGGGTACGTGGATAACAACTGCAAAGTTGGATACGAATATGGTTTTGCGTTTTTAAACATTATGAGAATAAAATGTATGACAATATCGGTGTAGATGTCTACGGTATTGTGAGTTATGGTTATTAAGAGTTTTCCTGGAAGATTTTTACGAAACTTTTTTTTTTCTAAACTAAGATTTTCTTATGTGTCATAGGTGTGTTTACAAATATACAATTTCACATTTATAATATGATACACAGACTAGAAACAATAATTTGTGGATCAAACAAAGGGTTGTTCCGTGCGGGAATCGAAACCGCTACACGTTCCGGGGCAGTTGGTTGCCCAGTCACCGCGCCAATCGTGCAGACATTCTTATGATGTTTTCGAGAAAGGTTACATGCTTTTACTAAATCATACTATAATTATAATCAAAATGCAGTAGAAACAGTTTTATAGAACTGTTACGACACTTCAAATATTCCATGTTCCAAGCGTTTTAAACAACATTTTGAAAAGTTTTCGATTTCGCATTTAAGAAACAAAGTTTAAGACAAATTGTAGTTACTGAGGAATGTTGGATAGCGTGACTAAAAGCTTTTTAAAGGGAATCCGTTCAACTTTACTCAACCAACAGTTCAAAGACACAATGAATCAAAGAAACGATCAGCGAATCGAAAGTTAGACGCGAAGATTTCGTGAAGGTTGTACGAAACTGTAAATTCTTTTGTTGGTTCTTCTAAATAAAAGGATTTCACTTATGGAGAATCAATTTATAATGAATGTCACGTTTTTATGTGTCTGCATCAGATTTTTATTGAATACTTATTCATGTCATGTCTATTGAACCGAAAAGTCACCGTCTAGACAACAAATATAATATAATAATGTTAAGATTTCCAAATCGATTTCAAATTGTTTATTAATATTCAGTGATGTGAAAACTAACAAAAATACCTAATTCTACTTCGTTAAAGTTCCTGAAAAAGAAAATTAATGTATACCAACAACTCCGTCGTAGCCGCGAGCAAATCACTTGGTAAATACAAATCTGAAACTTTATATCATACAAGAATCTCAACGCTCTACACAAAACAATACTGAGAACTCTTTAAGAGGTCTACAACCTGATATAAGCACTTTATTTCAACATTCAAAAAGGTTACATTATATCTCTTCCATGACGACTAACATTATAAAATATGTGAATCTACATAAGTTTGTATGTTACCAATTTACGCTTTATTTATACAATTTGTGTTGTTGCTGTTTTACATAATCTTAATTATATCTACTTGGAAGTACAAATAAAGATATAGGCTTCTCTTGCCGTTTCATAAGAAAAAAAGACCACAGATAAGATTGAGTAAAATTAACGGTTTACTCATGTAAATATACTGAGAAAAGCTTTTAGTTAATTTAGTATTTCTCACGATAGTTATTATAAAAATACCGCAAATAAAAATAAGAGTATCTGCAATTAATATTGAAATAGTATAAGTCAGTAATTGTATCTAATTCATAGCTTCGTACATTCAACAATTTCGAAATCCACTAATGAACTATTGACATATCTACTTAGACGAACCTAGTTATCTACGAGCAGAAGTTCAAGTGCGGTAAGTGAGGTCTGTGGTTTATCGGATGGTCTGGAGGTAAGCCAAGTGATCACGTCGCTGGCTTCCCAACACTAATGACCGGATTTGAGGCATTTATTCTATGGGATCAAACCGAAATTACAGCTAATGGAAGCCATTGAATAGCCTTGACTCAGAAACCATTTATTCTCGCATGATCGATGTCAGTAGCAGTAATTAGAATTGAGGGACTAATAAATTGATATCAGAAATAACTAATTGTATTCAACGAGTTACGCTTCGCTGGTTTTCTTGTCGGTACATGAACCAATGATAATTAATAAGAGGTTCTGAAATCTTGGAATAATTGCTAAAAGGAATCGTTTATTTGATGATATTACGCTAAAATTTTGTTGTTTAATTACTCATAACGTCATGATCTAATCAAAACTAAATTTCATTAAAAAAACGTTGCCCTTCACTAGGATTTATTCTTGTGTCGTGGGTGCGTTTACAAACATACAAATTTACATACACGTGACGCCCAGACCCGAAACAACAATTTTTGAATTACACAAAAAGTTGTTCCGTGCGGGAATCAAACCCGCTACACATTGCGCGGCAGTCGGTGGTCCAGTCACCAACAATGCAGAAAAGTATTTTCTCATACACTTATCGCTGCTTGTTTAGTTGTTTATTCCGCAAATACCGTATTTAATTATATCTTAGGTATACCTGTCTTGGAAGTTTATCAAAATTATTATGTGAACGCGTTATCATTACTTCATAATATGATACAAAATCTCATTTTGAGGTACATGGAAACTGAAAATCTGATGAAAGATCAAAGAAGCTCGCCTCAAACGAGTTAATGAATGAAATATCATAATGCTTCAAACGTTGGAACTAGGTGAGTATCGTCGTTAGAACATGAGACGTAGAGAATACAAAGCACGTTTGTTTTGTTTAGAAAATGAAAATTAATGGTGGGCACGAGAACTTTACTGGATTTATTTATATAATTTTTTTGATAATGTCCTTAAAACATTCATAATTAAATGGTGAATTTAAATTCCGATGGTTATTTTGGATGCTTAGCATTGTCAACTTGTCGAGTTCTATTAAAATAAAAAAAAAACGAAATTTTATAGACCTTGAATCGGGACTCTTGTTCAGTTTCAGAATAATCCGTTAATTTCAATTAATTTAAGATAGCGTCTATTTTCACTTATAGAGAACTCAAATCTACGACATTTCTTTAATTCCTTCTTTGCATCCTTAAATATATTCTATAATTAAGAAAGTACAGTAACCAACCTTAAGAAGTTACAGAAATAGCCAAAAAAAGACCAAACAAAACAATCTTCAGTCAATATTTACTTATTGATCAGGGAAACCTCAGAACGATAAAGTTCTGAGTGATAGACTAAGTTTTTATTATAGACAATCTCAAGAGGCAGGAAAACCTATTCCGAAAATATTTGTTGTCATTGAAAGTGTTTCTAGATAAGAATAGGGACATCGCCGGTTGATTGGTGGACTGATTGATTTTGCTAGGCGGTACAAAATTCAATTAACGCGTGACGTCATGGTATAGTGTGATAGGAAATTTCCATGGAGCATTTTTGCTTACAATGTTTGACTGATGACTCATGGTTTTGGTGCCTAAAATGCTACGGAATTGAGACATATAATATTGAAATGCTACGAACAAATTCAATTGTAAATTGAAAAGCCGAATTACAATTCGTTACCTTTGGATCATTTATGACAAAATTTATTTTTAAATATTTCCACAACAAATAGTTGCGATTATGCAACTGTTTGTTGGAAATTGTGCGGTTATTAGCTATTTAGGACAACAACAAACTTTAAGAAAGTGCATTTTTATACACATTGTAATACTGTCAGTATATATTCTTGTACTCAGTACCTATGCTAACCCACTTTACTACAATAACGAGACTCGTTCGATTTTTATGTCACAAAGGAAACTATCATTATTTCCTTGCATTCTCGGAAATAATAATGCACGAGTGGTCGCAAAACAAACAATGTCTCTATCACATCACTTGAAAGAGTTATAAAATACAAAGACGTCACAAATCTATTCAAATCCCTATAGAGTGGACTTGATACCAGTTATTTACAACTGCGTGTTATCGACACTTGCACTAGACATATTGATCCACATCAAACATACAAAGAAGGTACCGTTACATACAAAGTAACAAATTTCACAGGTCAAGTTATTCTGGTATGTTGGTATCAGAGGTAAATATTTTAGTAGGTCATTTTCTGGAGTACCATCTTATCTAGAGCCTCTGCTAAGGGATGCCATAACAAGACAATAAAGGGAGTTAGCTTACCGCTTCCAGCAGTACTCTAATACCTGTAATCCAGGATTCGCAGCTGTGGCCTCACGTTAACCCAAAAATAAAATGGAAGAAAATATAAGTAGGTTGTATTAAAATTGAATGTTGTAATTTATACTTAAATACGTACATTTTGTTTGTGTACAAAGGTGACTCAGGAAGAACAAGGAGTGGAGTTGCATAGGGGACCAAAAATTATGGTATTTGTTTCGGAATTTATACATGTACCAACTTTATTTTTAATTGAGATTATAATGTATAACACCTTATAATCTCAATTAAAATAAAATTGGTTGACTCATTTTAATTTATGTATACCTTTTTATCACTCTGTATCTATTTGAATTCGTGAAGTAGTTGTAGCCTACAAAACAAAAATTACAAAGGTAAGATGACAAAAATTACATAGCTACATAGCTACACGTAAGAAAACTAAAAATAACCTTTTATCAAATCTTTCCTTAAGTAAAATTGAAATTAATTAAATTCTAATTAGGGATTTATATAGAAATTATACTTAATTAAATTACTACGATAAGTCAATTAAGTATAGAAAAATGAGGCAAATGAAATAAAAAATATTTTCTTCCTCATAGGAAATAGCTGTCCCGCACATAATGTGATATCCGGCTTTGTATGATAAAAGAAAACTATTTGAAGACTCTTGCTATAATTAATTACAATATATTTGGATTCTTGAAGTAATGACTTAATCTTTTGTGAAGATTAATGAAACCATAGATTCTTTGAAATATGATTTTAATAAGCGTCTGTAAGCTTTCACGTCGAAATACATTTTTTTTCTATTCGATTTTATGTATTTAACAATACTTATATAGTTTAGTCAAATACTTACATACATACCTCAGTATTTTCAATATTTCAAGGAAATTATTTCAGTATCACATAAATCTAAAACATTTGCAATAAACCACGAACTAAAGTAATTCTTCATAAAGTAAAATCTTCTCTCACTATTAATGCAACCGGTAAAGTCGACTGGGTACTTTATAATTCAAGTCTCGATGGAACAACAGCGGGTGTTCAAAGTTTGCTCGGAAAAATTTTACGTCAAGGAAACTCTATGGACATTTTAGTCACTACTGGACGTGGACATTTCCCCGAGGAAGAATGGAGTATGCAATTTAATTATTTTTCTTGTAAATTACTTTGTATTTTACGGTAAAATATTTTTGTGATGGCACGTCGGTGTCGCCCGTAAACGACAACGACATTGTTAAAAATTTCGTCGAAAAATTGCAGCTGGTTGAAAATATTGAAATTTATTTTCCTTGCGTAGTGTAAAGTTTCTCAAGTGTAAACAACTGTGAAATATGCAATGATATTACTTTCAAGATCTCAGAAATGGAGAACTACGTAATGAAGGGAAGGTTGGTCTATGGAGTTTGTATATTTCGGCCTAGTACTAAAGAACTTCAGGGAACATTTCTTGTTTTCTGCATTTTGTCTCCTAATTCAGAATTACAGCGTTACAATTTTGGTTCTGTTTTAATCAGTCAAGGAACACGAGAAAATTAGAGACTATTTTCCGAAAGCCTAGGTATGTAATACTAGTGTCGTCTCATATTGTTATCACAGACGATCATGACGTCACTCTAATAGAGATTTGCGTCAAAATGATGTCATATCTTGTAATATTCTTGTCCAAAGATCAATCCCGTAGTAATTAAATGCTAATGAATAGAGTTTCAAAGATAAACATTCTTAGTATTTACTTTATAGTTTTCTTCAGTAATACTTAGTTTTGTTGGTCTAGACGTTGCTAGGTCGTTTGGTTAAAAGGAATTCAAGATTGTATAATTATTTACAGTTATTAAATTCTTAGAAGTAGAACTGACTCTGGAGTTGTGACCGACATGAGGCCTCAGCCTCGTGAGTTCAAATATATCTTACAAATAGAGTTGAACAATATATTTTAACTTGCCTTTTCCTTTGAAGATGAAGCTTACATATCGAAATATAACATGCTACCTAAGTAGTGAAACAAATTATTATGAATGCCACTGTATTTAATTTCAAACTTTATATCACTACATAGTATAAAACAAAGTCGCTTTCTCTGACGCTATGTCTCTTTGTGTGCTTAAATCTTTAAAACTACGCAACGGATTTTGATGCGGTTTTTTAATGGGTGTGGAGTGATTCAAGAAAAAGTTTTATAATATGTATAATCCATGCATAATATATTATCAACATTGCACACATGTGAAACTGGGGCGGATCGCTAGTGTATAATATAAAGAGGTCACAAATGTGAAACGACGTAAAAAATCTCCTAATAAACCAAACAAAACTCATTTACCCGACAAAATTACGAGGTAATCCGACAATATGTTTAAAGATAAAAACGCCCGGAACATAGGATCTCTCGTAACTCTTGGGCATACTTGAGATATTTCAGTGTCTGCCGGAATTATAACAAGGGTCGTTCAGACACTTGACCGCATTGTTGAGTTATGAACACCTCTGTGACGTCACTACAAACAAAATTTAAATAAACAATGGTTTAGTAAAATTGCTATTTACTTTTGTGCTTTTATAAGGACGTTTAGTTAGAATGTTTGTTGTTACGCTGAATACCAGAGTTTACCATTATATCATGGTACGACAAACTTTATTATAATTTGGATTAATGTGTCTTACTATCACTTATAATAATTGATTAAACTATACTTTTTACTTATGTTACCATTCAAAAAGGCTCGACTGGTTTCGAGCCATACCGGGACTCTTAATCGTGTACGCGATAATACAAGTTAGTAGCAAGGAACTTGTACTTAAAATGTTGGCCATTCTGCTGTACAGGAACAAATACAATATTTACTAAACTTTTTTTTGGTAGAAATCAAAATATATTTGACTTCTAACTTTAGCTGCATATGAGTTCTCAGTAAAGAATTTAAAGCCTAACCTACATTAATAATCCTTATTTATGCACAATATCGATATCTATTTGCACCAATCTATCTGAGCTGGCTATCAACCAGATTCTATCTATTTACATTCTCGAAATAATAATTCTCTATTATACTGACTAATAAATCTGTTCTATATAAACACCGAACTATGTATGATGACGTATTTGATTTTATCCGCATCGAATTGGGAATAAGTAATTGCTTTGTGTATTGTGAACTTTGAATAATTGAAACCGCGGTATTTACTGTTGTGATTATATCTGTATAGAGAGATATCTCATGGTTTTAATTTTAGTTTGGTAGGTAAAGGTGCCCATGGTAAATTGTGACAAATGTTTTTCGACAATTGCATTATAAATCTGATGCAATAGATAAAAAAACACATAATAAACGAGACAAATCAATTCATTTTGAGCTGATTCTGTGCCGGAACCTTTTACAATCTTGTTGGTTTAGCATTTTAAATATTCTTAGAAAACAAGGAATGTTTGAACATTTTAATTGAAATTGTATCCTTGTTTATTTTTTAATACAAAATAAACAGGAGTTGTGTGGATAAGCCACAATACTTAATTCCTCATAACAGCAGTTTTAATAAAATGAAGCGTTTGCCTTGCAGCTAGGATAAGGGTGCTTTTCCACCAGAGATATGTTATATAGCTAAGCTACGAAGATGTAATAGATAAGCTGTGAAACTATGTGACCGTTTGCACTAAGCTATGTAGCTGTGCGAGGAAGATGCGTAGCTCAAGTATGCGTTGTATCAATAGTAGGGCAGCCACCCATAGCACACATCCATAACACGCATCCATAGCATACCTACATCTTTCCATAAAAAAAAACATAGCTTAGTTGAATTCGTTTCCACCAATACCTAGCCTATCACTTCTCTGGTGGAAATAAGCACTCTTAAACGGTTCAGCTGTTTTCTTCGTTTTATTTTGATTTAACCCGGTTATAAGGGTAGGGTAGTGTGGGGCGTGTTTTTGCGGTCAAGACTGACGCGTCATTATGATCGATAGTCCGGTAATCTTCACCTTCGCTTCTTAAATCAAAATTTATGGTTAAACTGACAGTTTGGCTAGCCACATTGTGATGTGAGGAAGACAAATAAAATTGAGGGTCATAATTGTACCGTTATTTTTGGGGAAATAATGAAATTGTATTTTGTGTAGTTTCTACTCGATTATCCACTGAATGATTGAAGTAGATGAAGAAGGTGAACTTTGGTTTTGGTTAGTTTAAATCTCGCAATCGCAGCATTTGCAATTTTACTCACACGGGTTTGAAAGTAAGTACTTTTTACAACAGTGCCTTTAGTATGAATTTGTTTTACGTTTAAATTAATCGAAACGAGTCCGATTTCGGCACTGTGATTGGTTGGTTTATTCGACACAACGAACCAGAGCACCGAACGCGCTCTAATTTCGTTTTCGTTCAACGTAAAGCAAACTCGTACTAAGGATACTGTTGTGAAAATATTATTAAAATTATCTTAAGTATACTTAAATAGATTTTTTTGTCAACAAAATAAGTAGTCTATACTTACAATTTCCCCAAGTCTAAACGCTCAACCAAAAAGTGGGTCAGTGTAATGAAAAAATCAAAACAACGCACCGCCCCAAAAGATTGTATCATAAACATAATTTTATGTTTCAAATCAACACTCAAATGGTATTTAATATTTGGCCTTGGTTTGTTGAGGCCATGAGCTTATAATGCGAAGCATTTTGGCTTCTTAACTTGATATTATTATTATTTGGCTCGTTTTCAAGGCTATAGAGAAATCAACAAGTTGAGGATTTCAGTATAATTTTGAAGTAGCTTTTGGGTATTAGTTTTGGATATACTGAAAAGTTTGTTATGAAAATTTTTATTCGATGTTTTTTGTTTTTCACTTAAAACTAAACGTACTACCTTGTTGATATGAATATGCGATCTGTGAATAAGTATCTAAATGTAAAAATGATTGATTCATTAAACACTAACTTGGCCACAAAAATATTAAACAGTATATTTATGACTGACCTTAATCGATGCCAGAAAAGTACGAGATGAAAAAACAGTTTCTTCATTAGAATTAAAGTACTATGATTTCATATTTCATATCAAGATACACCACTCAAAAGCACTACCTTTTTATAATTCATTTCCAATCCAATATAAATCTGTTGATCCGATTTCCACCATCAATTTTTCAACCTGCATTTTATTTATCCACTTTTCCATGAGGTATTGTGCATGGAGGTTTTATATTTCCATTGCCTCGTTAGCGCGGGTATTGAATGGACTTTTCCTCTTTTATTTTGAAAACGTAACGCGAGTAAAAGAGAATTGCGTTTGTTGATAACAAAAGAGATTTACTTATTCTAAAACACCTAAGAAGTAACACACGTACATAAAGACTGACATTTTTTTGAGAAATAATGCTTTAATAGTATCTGAAAGCCTCCGAGCGTGGTCTACCCGAAACAAAGGAGATTTTTTTCTAAAACATTTTTACGAGTCATCGAAAAAAGCCATATTTAATGACGACCTATGACATTCTAAGAACCAATACCTACGTCCAACTTTAAAGGTCAATTCAGGCTAGCTTCATTAACGTTACATTTTATATTAATGAGTCAAATAAATGTTTTATGCGATTAATTAATAATGAACTATTAACGCGGTACAGTGCGGTAATTTGCGACATAAAGTGATTGAAAATTACTATGAATACTTTTAAAATAAAAGTCCTAAACTAGAGCATACTACGATGACCATTGTCTTCTTAATTCCAAACAGGAATTCTCCTAAAACATTTTATCTCGAATAGCGAAAAAGGTCCATCGCTAAATATGTACTAATGTATAATCCATTACTAAATAAGGAATCAATTTATCAGATAGGCCTACCAACTAAAATAAGGTCCGAAACTAATGGAAGAAAATAAATTTCAAGAATTCATTTCCACAGGACCTTTTCTTTAATTAATTTTATCCCGCAAAGTTACGAACGTAATAAGGACGTAAACAGGAATTGGATCGTTCATTTGCCACTTGATATTGTCTTGGAATCGTGAAGTTCCATCGGTTTTATTCGATTCGACGTTGAAAATAATATTCGATTATTTGCTATCGAGATTTCCGGGGTTAGCAATTTTTTGTTGAGTTCGAGGTAACTGTGAAGTTTTTGGAATTATGAGTTGGCATTTTACTATTCTCGCTTTCTATTATATTGACTTGGATAAAGAACAATCAAGTAACATTTTTTTTCTAATAGTATCTACTAATTCTGTCTTCTGACCACGTTCCTGAAATAACACAATTAATGTTAATCTTCAAAATAATGTGAATTTGACTTGCTGGCGCGAACCGTTTAAGTATATAATTTAGAGTTTTTATACAAACAGCATTATTGAAATGTATTTCCATAAACAACAAAAGACTGATAGCAACTGGTATGTATTCAACAAATTATTTGTTGAGTGCATATTCTTCATCAACCATGTAAGAATCAAGGAGATACTTGAGCATAACAAAAAGTAGAACATAGTATCCTTACATAATTTGAATATTCTATTTTCATAACCAAAAATCTTCGTGATTCCTACCAATAACAATCCACATATGGCATTCACAAAGGCAGACAGAACAACATAATTCGGCTAAAAGTGCCTGTAAGGGTCGAATCAATCGATACACGTCGTTTGATCAATATTGTTTGCACGACGTACAGTCACGTTATGCGTTCCACCTTTTCAATTAGAACGGTTTTAGGGTTTGGTACACTTTGAAACTTGATTCCTAGGTCAAAGACTGATTGCAGTGTATGCTGACAAGTTGGATTTATAGCTAGAATTTTGTTGGCTGCCATTTTGGTAGCGTTGGTGAACCTAACTTCTGAAGTTCAAACAAGATTCATTGTTTCGAATTGGTATGGAATTTAAAAATCTAGCAGTTGTTAAATGATTGGTTAGCCCCGGAGTAAAGATTTTAACATAAAACATTTTAAAGCAAACCTGCTGAGAGTGATAACTGTAATCAATACCTGCCGAAACTACCTAATGACCACGGACACCCGAAACACCAGAATTGTTACAAATAGGTAATTTAAGGGTTGTTGGGGAATGGGATTGAGAAGATTGGGAAGGGGCGTAATAGGACCTCTGGTAACTTCACTCACTAAACGAAACACAACGCAAGCGTTGTTTCACGTCGGTTTTCTGCAAAGCCGTGGCACTCCGGTCGACCCGGCCCATTCGTGCCGAAGCATAGAATTCCAAACTTAAAATACACACTTTCTACATTTGACACTCTCTACTATATTGTAACTTTATTTATCGCTTAACCCTCATTAGAATTCAGTTTGGACCCTTAAATTCAAATGCTAGAGTTATGTTAGTTCTAACCACATATGAGTATTTTATCAGTTTCACAATCGGTCTATAAACTTTGAAAGGGGATTTCAATAAATGTATTTACTCTTTTCGTTTATTGAATTTTGGTAATGTATTCAAATACTTTTTTATTTATTAAAATAATTTAATATGAAATGGCAAGGATTTATTAAAATGTGAATGGATTTTTGTGTATTTTTTATTTATTTTTGCTTTATATTTCGAGATCCTAAAAAGCTCTCAAATCAGAATATTTTCTTCTTCATGTCTAATATTTATTGCAATATAATTTGACACCATCAATAAAGGTAACCTTTGGGTAATACCGAGAAAAGTCAATAGTGGAGCCAAGAAGTAAGCAAAAACTCACAATCTACATTTGAAAACAAAGAGATTTCTTCCGATCAAAATACCATTCATTGTTATATAAGTCAATAGCCTTGAAAAGTGTCCTAGAAAGTAGCTACTCTAAACAAATAAACTATAATTAGCTTTTACTGGTTATTGTTCTAAAGTGGAGGCGAACCAGACGGCGTAATAAAACCAATTTATAGACCAACTGTTTGGCTTAATAACCTTGAGTGCATAACATTTTTGTTTCAATGTTGAAAAACATTCGTGATTAATTTTAGGGAGGATAAGTGTTTACCGTATTGTCGTCAGTTTGATTCGGAAATAGAGTAAGTATGTTATTAATCGATGCAAAGATTTTCGAAACAGACGTTTGTGATAGTGAATATTGCACGCGTTCAGATCATGCTAGTTGTTTGTTTTTTTAGTACTAATATCTGCACTTATATTTTAAAATCTCTTTTTCTAAAATCTTACATCACATACACATCAACAGCTTATAGGTAGCTACGGGCACGGAGAAGGTTTAAGCATTAATCAACACGTTTGCTCAATGTGGATCCGCGATTTGAAGCTTATAATTATTAATTATAAGATCAGGTTTCCTAACGATGTTTTCCTTCGTCATTTGTCAGTGGTGTCTAAATATGCTTAGTAAGTGCCTACATATTATGTATATTTCGGAAAACATCATATTGGTTGTTGGTAGGTATCGTGTATCGTCTTAAACCTACGCGTCACGACGACACTTTTATAAGTATTGTCAAGTTTTAAGTATGTAGGTATTTTTTCAAATATGTTCCCACAGATTTATTCTTGAACATTATTGTAGCCTTTGAAAAACATATAGATAACTGTAATTAAAAAAAATATTAAACGAATGTTTGACTAATAAATATACAAAATATGTAGTGGATACAGCGGTAAGAATGTAAGAAAAATAATACAAAAAGCCCAAAGAGTGTATGTACAAATAAAACTCGTAACTCAAACAAAAGTTATACCTAGTTACTTTCTAGAATATTCTACTTCAGAAGAAAAACAATGATTTATTGAAGCAGAGTGGCACATGCCAGATGTTTATAACGTTTTTATTTAATTTTGTAAATAAGAACAGCAGAGATATTTTCTTGTTTATTTTTTCTTGAAGAATGAAAGAATGCAGTTATTACCTACCAGTTTTAACTTAGAAGTTCTGCTTTTACTAATAAAATACAGCCATCGGGCTATACACGGTGTAACAAAAAGTGGGTATAAATATCAAGTGCACGGTTTCTAGATAACATAACAAACGATATGGGAAGGGTTTTTTAAACTCATGTTTTCATGGAACGATAAGTTATGAATTTTTCCAATACATAAAATTCCAGAAACTGAACATCATAATTAGGTAGATACTGGTACTAAGCGATCAGATTTACATAAGAAATGTTTCGTAATATTAGTGAGTGACCCCCGTAGTGTTGTGATTGTATGATTTAAAATCAAGATCCATGCGACACCAAGTATTTGGTACCAAATTTTTTTAAACGTATTTTGAGCTGAAACTTTGTGTAGAGATTCTATTCAACCAGTATTCTTTAGTGCTTCTTCATGTATATGGGTATTTTGTTACACGCTGTATATTGTTAACAATACTCTACCCAAACGGCACCGCATAAAAAAGCTGACTATTTGGTAAATGTTATCAAAATTCGTATAGATGGAAAAACGTTATATCGTTGATTTATGAATAATTTCTTAGTCGTGATATACCTAAAAGAACCTTATCCAATTAAACAATGGCACTTAATTTCTAAGTTTCAAATACACTCAACAATATTGAAGTACTACTGTTCACACTTTTGTTTAAAGGGATAGTTCGAAAGCATTTTATTATTTGGGTTAATGAAGTTTCATTATTAATAGAAAGAGTACCGTGCAGGGGAAAATAATAACATAGTGTGGATCAATTCACTGATGAAAACTATAATGACTTATGTTGTAATAAAAAAGTCGTTTTAGTATGACATTGTATGAATGTTTACAATATTAGATTGGTTTATTGTAACTATATGTATATGTAGTTCAAACTACCGCTGAGTATACCAGAATAACGAAGAAATCGCAAACTTTCAAACCTGGTGGAAGCTAATTTGAAAATGTTTTAATGAAAGTTAGTGTGAGAGATAAAAAGAGATCATCGTTTCTAAATTGGAGCTTGAAATGATACAGCCTCAATGTTGGCATAGTGGTGATAAGAACGAGTACTGATAATCTGAGATGAAACTACGTTTAAAAAAGCCAACTTCAATACACGTGTTTAAACATGTGTTACAGTACAAACCTCCATTTTTTGTTAATTCTTAGTATACATTTTTATGCATACTATGTCTGAAAAATGCTATGCTGAAAACCGTATCAATCGGTTTAGCCAAACACGTGATAATCGCGCACAAACATATACATACAGGTCAAACTGAGAACTTCCTTTTTGGAAGTCGGCTAAAAATAGGATTTTGTTTTTGTTCACTGTATGTAAAACAGAATAATGTGTCACTAATTAATAATTTAATAGGGCACCATTACAGGTGACATTTGAATGTGGAAAGCAAAGTTTGTTACATTTCGTTGAAACACATAAAGTTATTTCAGCGTCATTACATTCCACATTTAGAACAACCGCCTAAATTAATTTCACATGAAACACAAAACGAACACGGGTATCGGTATATTTAGAAATCGAGTGGTTTCCGAACAATCGATGAATTCATCGTTTGTTTTACAATCGATATGCAATCATTGTATGGATGTTTATAAAATTCTATGAAAGATTGGCGATGACTCAAATTACATACCGACGCGATGGCAACGTCTATGTGTTATAGAAAATCTATAAAACATACTATTTCTTACAAAAATAAACACAAAGGTACAAAAACAGAATTGACAGCACGTTTATAGATTGTCAATTTGCATTTGGGATCGTCAGCTATGTTCGGCCTTTGTGTTACTCATCGCTAAGAATTTCAAAACAGTATATTCCGACAGTGTACCTAAAACTGTATAAATAATAAATAAAAAGTTTTAAAATACCATACTGATCATTCGCGTTCCATTATCTCTGCCTACCCCCATGAGAGACAGACGTGAAGTATTGTATCCATAACTTCTTGTTCCAATAATTGAACCAAAGTCAGTTATCTATTAAATCTAATTCTTCCATACATCCCTACCATCGGCTTCAAATCCTTGAATTAATCCACGATCACACAATTTCCATCCTTATTCTCTGCACAGAAGATTTCAAATTATCACGAACATTGGCGTCTATTGGTGGACCCTAAAGAGTGATTGATCTTCCTACACTTGACTCCGGAAGGCGATATCACAAAGTGTTATCGAGAAAAAGAGCGAAGCTGTGGATTTTGAGAAGTTCTAAATCACAAAGCAATTTCCATTTCTATAATAATACAACGTCAGTCATTCTGTGATAATTGGCACCTTTATTTTTCTCTGAAAGATTAAATTGTTTATTTTATTTTTTTGAAAACCATTGCCCCACACTAGTATCTTATCTTGTGTCGTGGGTGCGTTTAGAAACATACAACTTCACATACACATGACACCCAGACCAGGAACAATAATTTGTGGATCACACAGAACTGTTCCGTGCGGGAGTCCAACCCGCAATACGTTGCACGGCAGCCAGTTGCCTAGCTACCGCGTCAACCTTGCAGTTGAAGTGAACATAACATAAAACTTTTTAATCTTTGAGGTAGACATACAATATGTTATGTTAGTAATATAGGAGAGTAAATTGTGGTATACCGATCACCACTCCTTCGAACTATACTGAGAAATAAGAAAAAAAAACGAAAACAGACCAAATATACTTTAAATACTGGATTTAACAATTATATTACGCATTATTTTGAAATAAAGACAATAGCTTTTGTGTACGAATAAAAAATCTTTTTCACACAAAAAACGCCAGTAATTAAACCTAATACCATTAAAAAACGAACCACAGTTCCTTGGCACTGAATAGACGTAGGTGTTCTATAGTACTTTCTTTACAAAAAGGTGTCTTTCAACACTACTATGGCTGCAAGAACATAAATAGAAGCGTGACCTCGCTAACGCTTATCTCATTACAACCCACATTGAAAGGAAAATAAAATGTTAACACTGATTTAAAAATAGAAATGCTTTTTACAGTACACTGGTTTTACATACTTACGTAGCTAGCGATCACATCAACTCGCATAGGGATAGAAATAGAAAATTATGTTACACGGTTCTACACTTAAAATGCTAGTGGATGTTTTTCTTTTTGCAACCAAAAGATTTTGTGTACCGACTATACACAAGTATTGAAATGAAAACAAAAATGTTTGTAGCTTCAAGCACATTTCTTGGCACAACCGAATACGTATCTAGCGGCACGCTTGCTATATTTTAGGATACACATAAAAATGCTTACAGAAGTCACTTTTTGCGATTTTCTTTTCTTAAAACGTTGCTCTACACTAAGATTTTCTCTAGTGTCGTGGGTGCGGTTACAATCATACAAGTTTACAAACACATGACACCCAGGCCCGAAACCACAATTTGTGGATCACATAAAGAGTTGCTTCGTGCAGGAATCTAACACACTACATGTTGTGCGGAAGCAGTATTAAGCGTGTTGTCAAATAAAAATTGAAATGTTTGTTTTGGAACTTAAGTAATTTTTATATTACATGTATAGTCTCCGATTTTTGGTAGCAGTGAGTAAAATGTAGTAACACTAAACATCAATTACTTTTTTAAAGTCTGCGCGTGAAACAGATTATTCATCACTAGACAAAAAAAAAAAACAGTTTGTCGACCCAGGATTCGAAAATGTCGTGTTCAACAGACACTGGAGTCAGACTACAAAAACGTGTTTATTATTTACACTTTTCCTATTTGTGGATATCATGAAAAATTCCCATTAATCCTTTATATGAATCTCCCAAAGGTTCGCTACACAATCATATAAATACACAAACAAGACCGGTCCTCATTTCTCTGTGGCTAATTAGCAGGATGGGACCACAACGAGAATCCCATAGGGAATGTTCTAGAGATCCATGTTACGTGTAACTTTATGTTCTGCGAAGTAAATTATCATTCTATTAAAGGAATGGATCTAGTTATTCATTCGTGTTGGGACTTTGTAACCTTTCGGGAGGTCCTGTGTTTGTGAAAATTTTATAAGTCTCTTGGAAAGGACTAAAGAGTTGATATTTTGAGTGTGATGCTCTGGAATTAGGATGTGAGGATAAGGAGAGAGGTAACTTCTAGAAAATTTACATACACACATACAACGTCACGCCTTTTTAGCCCCGAATGGGTAGGCAGAGGTGCACATTATGGCATGCAATGCCGCAATATACATCCACTTTGGTGGTGAGTTTATTGCCATATACTGGGCACAATGCCAGACTTTATGCTATCACTGAGAAAGTTTCGAAAAACCGAAAAAAGCCCAGTAATACTTTGCCCGACCCGGGAATTGAACCCGAGACCCCTTATCTGGCAGTCGCATTTGCGACCATTCGACCAACGTGGCAGTCTTCTAGGAAATTTAATGATTTTATAATGTTTAGATTCAGTATGCGGTTAAGTAATTCACAAAATCATATTATAGTATGCTAGTATAATAGAAAAAGATCTATGTATATCGCCTTTACCTGTGACCTTGAACAAGATATGAAAGAGAAATAATTATATAACAAAAAGAATACACCAAAATTTAGACGACTAAAAAATAAATTCACTTAAAACATTTTTTATTTATAAGCACTCTTGTTAGTTTATGAATATTTAACTTGTGTGTAACACTAACAGAATTTAAAAGTTTATGTATATTAAAATTCGATGTGTATAATAATGAAGCTAGACGGTTGACAAACTGAGTGTCGTTTACCTCAATCGACCTTTTTGAGTCTGACCTACCTCAAGCTGTCAAGCGTGAATTGAAGTTGTGTGGAAAATACCAATTAAAGTTTGTATGTTAACATTCTTCGGGAATGTAATGTATTTACGTGTACTTTGATACTTAATAGTAAATAAGTTTATTTAAACGAAGATTGAAGCACGTATTCGATTTCAATGACTTTGATATCAAAATGTTTGAAATAATTGTAGACTTGTAATAACTATCGTGAGACTTACTTTACAATCTAAGCGTAGTAGTCTATTGTCTATTTTAAATAAAAAAAAACATGGTTTATTCACGTATACATATATGATGAAAAGTCCCTCTGTGACTCGAAAACTTTTCTCCGTACCTAAACCATGATTTTTTTAGTTAATTATAGGCATGCATCACTAACTTTCATAACAATTACATTTTGTTAAGTAAATTCTAAAATAAATTATAAACCAGTTAATACTGGTTCATAATTTATCTTTGAAATTAGTTAAAATACGAAATTACTAATTTAAATTCAATTAAAATACTATTAAGTAAAATACAAAATGGTAGGAACCTGTGTCATTTAAATCCATTATTTATGACTTACCAAACAAAACAACTTTACTACCTCCAAAAAACTACAAACATCAGAACACAAATACCATATCACACACTACACTGCGTTTGTTTTTAATAACATCCATATTACCTTTCTTCCAACAAAAAAAAAAAAAGTTGGAAGAGAGAAAACCATTCAACCCTTTGTTAATAATTTTCTTCGGAACCCGATAGAGGTTCGTGACGGTATTCGGAAATCCATAAGAACCCCTTTCACGGAGATTTCCGTACATTCGCCACTGAATCGTCGGCATGTGTAGTTTATGCTTCCATTTAGTATGTTATTGAATCTATTTGTTACTTGAAACTAGAATATATCAAAACTTATGAAATGTGAGAGGGATTTCTTTGAACAGGTATATGCTTACGCATTTTTATTCTTTCTAGTGAACATAGTTAAGTTTTTATCGCCATTTGTAACTCAAGTGCAAACTGTTTGAATTATAAGTTATTGTAAGTTACTTTAATTGGTTGTATATGTTAGTTTATATAAAAATAAGAATACACCTAGCTCCATCTAGTACTAAGTATGTAACATGTATATTTTATCTGTGGTAAATGTTCTTCAGTTCGTTCAAGTTGATTTCCTAGACACGTTGTTTTATTCTAATAGGTTATGGGCCCAGAAAATTAAATATATGGCTCTTAGTTTTATTAGCTAAAATATCGCGAAAGTTAAAAGTTATCCAGTAATTAGTGTGATAATAATTCGCAGTAGGATATTTAGTGTAGCTAGCGTAGGAAATCATTTCGTTTTCAAGAAGCAAAAATTATGGCGGCAAATTACATTGTCAATGTGCCTAAATTACGAGGAAGAGAAAATTACAGCGAATGGCAATTTGCAGCGGAAAACTTCTTGATCCTAGAAGGGATGATGAAATGCATTAAACCTGAGGAAGATGCAAGATTGTTTGCCGAGGATGATGCAAAAACAAAAGCGAAGCTAATTCTCACGATTGATTCGTCATTATATGTGCACATTAGAAATGTTTCTACTACAAAGGATTTATGGGAGAAGCTAAAGGCCTTATTTGATGATTCCGGATTTGCAAGAAGAATAACCTTACTACGAAATCTGATTTCTATAAGACTTGAAAATTGTGTATCCATGATTGCTTATGTGACACAAATTATAGAAACAGGGCAAAAGTTGTGCAACACAGGATTTCAGTTAAATGACGAGTGGATTGGTTCATTATTATTGGCAGGGCTACCTGAAAAATATGCCCCCATGATAATGGCCATAGAACATTCGGGAATTCAAATAACAACAGACGCAATTAAAAGTAAGTTACTTGACATGGAATCGGAAAACGGAATGAACGGAACGAATGATGAATCAAATAGCGCTTTGGTTAGCGGTTATAAAGGTGGGCAACACTCATCGACGGCCAGAAAGTCTATGGTTAGTAAAAATCATGGAGGCCAAAATGGCGGCGCAGTGTCAACAAAGACGAAGAAAGAAATTAAATGTTATCGATGCAAACAAATAGGTCATTATAAATCACAATGCACGGCTGAAGTATCGAATAATAAAGGCAACGAACGTAAACAAACAAATGTGTTCAGTGCCGTCTTTCTAAGCGGAAATTTCAACAACCAAGATTGGTATGTTGATTCTGGAGCCAGTGTGCATTTAACGGCAAATAAACAATGGCTCACGAATATTTTAAATGAAAAGAAAGGTCAGACCATTACAATTGCTGACAAAACACAAGTGCCGATTGAGTGTTCGGGTGATATAAGAATTTCTACCAAGGTTAATGACTGCAATTTTGATGTGGACATAAAGGATGTGTTTTGTGTACCGAAATTAACAACTAACTTACTATCAGTTAGTCAATTAATTCACAAAGGGAATAAAGTTGTGTTTACTACAAACGCCTGTGAAATATATAATCGAAAAGGTACACTGGTGGCTTACGCATTGTTAATAAGTGGAGTTTATAAGCTGCAACTTCAAGAAAACATGTTTGCAGCAGCGGTTATATCGGGTGAGCTCTGGCATCGCAGGTTGGGACACGTAAACAGTGAATGTCTAAATAAAATGCAGAATACAGTGGATGGATTAACCTTGAAAGAAAAAGTTGATATCACAAAATCTAACTGTGCCGTTTGCTGTGAAGGTAAACAGACTAGATTACCTTTTACTCATGTAAGTGAGAGAAGTACAGAGGTGTTGAATATTATTCATACAGATATCTGTGGTCCTATGGAGTGCAATTCTATTGGAGGTTATAAGTACTTCATTCTATTTGTGGATGATTTTAGTAAAATGACAGCTATCTATTTTCTGAAAAATAAGAACGAAGCCTTAAAAAGCTTCATAGAATACAAAACGTTAGTTGAAAATCAAACAAATAAGAAGATAAAAATTATAAGAAGTGACAATGGAAGAGAATTCTGTAATGCTGAGTTTAATTATTATTTAAAGAAAACTGGAATTGTTCATCAAACGACATGTCCATATACTCCTGAACAAAATGGACTAAGTGAACGAATGAACAGAACTTTAGTCGAGAAAGCAAGGTGCATGCTTTTTGATGCACAGTTAAGCAAGAAGTTCTGGGCTGAAGCTACAAACACGGCTGTATATTTACAAAATCGCACAGGTTTGTCAGTGTTACAAGGAAAAACACCTTATGAGCTGTGGCATGGTGTGAAGCCAGATATAAGTCATCTGAGAGTTTTTGGCAGCACGGTAATGACACACATAGCTAAAGAAAAGAGACAAAAGTGGGATAAAAAGGCCCAAAAAGGTATTCTAGTTGGCTATGCTGATGCGAGTAAAGGTTACAGAGTGTATGATCCAGTTAAGAATATGATAATAACCAGCCGTGATGTAATAGTTGTCGAGAAAGAAAACACTACTATAGCAGTAGTAGAACAGAAGAGTGTAAATGAAACTATTAAAGGTACAGACCAGGCATCTTCAGTGGGGGATATGAAAGAAAGCTTGTCTGATACTCTAACATCCCAAGAAGAGTCTACAAATGATTCTGATTCTGAGTATATACCCAGTGAGTATGAAGAAAGTTTAGAGGAAACTGTAACTACCACAAAGGAAGCTAGAAACAGAAAACAACCTGATAGATATGGTTTCAGTAGCCAACAAAATGTCTGTCTTCAAGAAGCTGGAGTTTTAACCCTGCAGGAGGCTCTGACTGGACATGAGAAAGAATATTGGCAAAAAGCAGTAAAAGAAGAACTTCAATGTTTTGAGGAGAATCAAGCTTGGGAGTTAGTTGAAGCTCCAAATAATAGTGATTGTGTGGTTCAATGTAAATGGGTTTTAAAGAAAAAGTGTGATGTGGATGGTAAAGTTTTGTATCGTGCGCGTCTAGTGGCAAAAGGTTTCACTCAGAGACACGGTGTGGACTACAATGAAACATTCTCTCCTGTGGTTAGATATTCTACGTTAAGATTATTGTTTGCTTTGACTGTAAAATTAGATTTTAAAACAACACACTTAGATGTAAAAACAGCCTTTTTAAACGGATATCTTGAGGAAGATATTTTTATGCAAAAGCCAGATTGTTTTGATGATTTAAATGATGGTAAAGTCTTAAAGTTAAAAAAGGCCATTTATGGGCTTAAGCAATCTTCAAGAATGTGGTATAGAAAGGTTGAAGACTGTTTATGTAACATTGGTTATATAAAATCAAAATATGAACCTTGTTTGTTTATTAAGAGAACCAAGACATATATAACTGTAATTGCTCTGTATGTCGATGATTTTTTCATATTTAGCAATGATTGTAATGAAGTAATAAAGTTAAAAAGGTCGTTAGGAGACAATTTCAAGATTAAAGACCTAGGACCTATAAGACAATGTTTGGGTATGCGAGTTGTGTGCAATAAAAATTCTGTAACATTAGACCAAGAGAGTTATATAGACCAGTTGTTGGGTAAATTTAATATGTTGGATTGTCATATTTCAAATACACCAATGGAATGTAAATTGAACCTTAGTACAGGCAACAAATGTGATGTTAGCATACCATACCAGCGCCTGATAGGTAGTTTAATGTATTTGTCTGTCTTAACTCGTCCAGACATTTCATTCTCAGTTAGTTACATGAGTCAATTTAACAATTGTTTTACTAAAGAACATTGGTGTCATGCAAAAAGAATTTTGAAATATTTAAAGAAAACAAAACATTATGCTTTAAAATATGACTCAAAACTTAATTCTGAAATTATTGGTTATGTTGATGCCGATTGGGGCAGTGATGTCATTAGTAGAAGGTCATATACAGGTTTTGTGTTTCAATTATCAGGTGCTGCAATATCTTGGGAAAGCAGGAAACAAAAGGTTGTTGCACTCTCTAGTACAGAGGCAGAGTATATAGGTATCTCTGAATGCTGTAAAGAAGCTATTTATTTGCGAAACTTACAATGTGAAATAACTGCCAGTTCATATACTATTATTCTGTACAATGATAACCAAAGTGCACAAAAATTACTGTTGAATCCTGTTTTTCATAATAGGTCTAAGCATATAGATATAAGGTTTCATTTTTGTAAAGAGATTATTGCTCAAAATTTGGTAAATGTTCAGTACCTATGTACAGCTGATATGCCAGCTGATTTGCTTACTAAAAGTTTAAATTCAATTAAGCATAAAGCCTTTGTGAATGCAGTTGGTTTGGTAGAAAAATGAGTTACTTGTGTTATTTTTATATAGTGGGGGTGTTAGTTTATATAAAAATAAGAATACACCTAGCTCCATCTAGTACTAAGTATGTAACATGTATATTTTATCTGTGGTTTAATAAATGTTCTTCAGTTCGTTCAAGTTGATTTCCAAGTTGTTTTATTCTAATAGTATATCGTTGTAACTTTTGAATTAAATAAATAAAATTAGAAAAATATGCCGATTTGTGGAATATTTTTGAAGACGCGTTAAGTCCTATCGTAAAATCGAGAGAAAATCTTATATTCAAAAATACTAAAGTATATTAATTTATAACTTTTGAAGATGACCAGAACATTCTCTTCAATAAACTTCCTAAGCCAGGTTATTAAGACGGTATCAAAGAGCATTTATTTTTGTTCCCAAAAACAAAAGTATCTTGATCGAAATGTTCACTTGTGTATTCACATTTTAGCAAAAGCACACTCTTAACCTTTTCGTCAACAAGACCCTTAAGGACCTCTTATTTTTTTATAAGGACTTCAAGTAAGAACGTTTGTATTTTTTGTTTCTCCTCACATTTTTTTCCTTTTTGTTCTTGTATTTTCACAACCAGGTCAGCCAGTACTTTTAGTTCTGAGAACTGTATTGTTCTAAGTGTACAAATGAATGTGAGAAACACATTTGGATAAGGTGCACAAAAAGTATGAAATATTTTGATATACGATGTTAGCATAACATGCACTTACACTAACATACACACATAACCTTATGCCTGTCTCTCAACTTCTATAAACACACCAACTTTAAACTAAAACACTATGTTATGTTTGCCGGTCCGAGAACAGATGTTAATTATTATGTTTTCCGTCTTAATCGCGTAACTATTTGCCGAGGAACTCAACTCATCTCATGTTTAAAAGCAGCATTCCGCGACACACGACGCGGCGACTGTTGCGTTTCTACAGTGGCAAATAATTAATTTAATATGTCCCGCGAAAGTTATAATATAAACAAAACAAATATTATTGTGATTTTCTACCATTGCACAACCGTGATTCGTGATGAACAATACATTGTTGAAGATTGTGTATCAGTAAAACTAAAGTTGCAAACAAGCAAATTTAAGCGTGATCATAATCTTGCTGTCTTGACAAAGTAAGGTCTTCTCACCACAGACTTGAACAAGATGAGATCTCCGTTGTAATACAAATGTTAAGTAAAACTAGAACAATGTAACAATAATGTTATCAGTTGTCAAGTAGTTTCAAGGTCAGTGTTTAAGTTTGAGTGATATTTGACTTTGGAAGTAGTTTCTATTGGTTAGTTTTGGGATTATTACGTAGATGGCAGTAGTGGAATTTTCATCATCATCATCTTGTGAAAAAATCAAAAGATCCTTATAGTAGGTATTGTTAAATGGTTTTATTTAGCTTCATCTGTTTATTTGTTTCGGTCAAATTTTGTCATAGAATTTTTTCCTCCTTCTTGACTTCATATCGATCAGATTTTTGTGCTCACTCTTATTTTTATAGACCATAATATTAAAAACGTATAACAGAAAAAAATAATGTGGATTGTAATATCCTTCGATCGACAAGTAATTATTATGTGACTGAAGACAAGTATTTATCAACGATATTTATTATAAACTGTTTCGATGAATACAAGTATGAAAAAACGGAGTATCAAAATTAATACTAGATATGTAAAATATAACATAATTGATCTGAACTAAATACCTAAGTTCAGGTTCTACTTCAGTTTTGTTAACAAAAAAACTGCACAAGGCACCTAGTCACACACATCAAACGGAATTACAGAAAAAGCAAAAGCAAGGTTTAAATTACATAAGAGGTTAATCACTCCTCGCCCACTTTCCTCCACTCATATGAACCACAAAGCACCGTATGATGCGTCTAATTAGTAGATGAAGTGGAAACCGGGAAAGTTCCAGGAAAAAGCGATTCGTTACTTCTGTGACTTGACTATGAGCAGTCATTTGTATAACATATTCGACTAAATATAGCTGTCTGTTACATTAATTTATTACTGGAATACACGTAGGTGGTGGAGCTAAAAATGTACCGAAAGTAAATCAATTTATATGTATGTATGTTTAACATTTTTCCTATGGAAAAATCTGTGATGAGGTAAATGAAATGTAGATTTGTGTTAAACATGATTTCGTGGTATAGAAAAGTATACATACAATTCATTTATTAACTTGGTGATATAGAAAACTGTGCAATTCGCTTATAAATGAAATGTGTCTGAAATTTAATTACCGTAGCCAATTCAGAAAACAAAGAAAGCTATTCATTAAAAATGTAAAATCGTATTTCATAAAACGTGGAAATAGTGTAATGGAAACTCGATAATTTGCAATCTTTGCTCTCGTATAGAATAAAATCTCGTTACAAACGTCCTGGGTTTTAAAAAGAAAAGCTTTTTCGTTTGTTCTCACTGCGTTCCTTTTCCAATATTCCTTCATAATTGCCTGTGTTAATTGCAAATTCTTTGAATTATGGCGCACATAAAGAAATTATTTTGGATTACCATGATCACTTATTGTACTGTATAAACTGTTTATAAGAATATCCTACTTTTAACTATTCTAAGTTATAACCTACATACATAACAATAAGGGTCAGAATTGACTATCAATGTTTTAGTAAAAAGAAACATAACAATCCTTTTGATAAAATATTGATCTTCACTTCGGTCAGCTGGTATTCATACAGACACTGACCGTGTCTAGAACAGTATCGCCAGACAAAGCAATAAATTATTTAATACGTAGTACATAAGTAATGTTAGTGGAACGTGTCTTCACACACATGTCGTGTTGGCTAACATTCTTAGAATGTTTTATCGTATTCTAGTATGAGTCTGAGCGAAATCATTTAATGTCGACAAATATACAAGGAGCTGAAAGGAGATGCATATGGTTTAATTTAAAGAAAAAGAGAAAGAACTAGAGTTTTGTACACAAATAAATATGATTATAAATTATTTTAGTGGGAACTAGGTATTTTTCAGTACACTGGGTATTAAACCCAATACTTGTTGGATCTGGAGATTATGGCAATTCTCCTTATATAGATGTGATTCATAGTCCAGAGGTGGCTTATGTTTTGATTATCTACAAATATAGACTATACGTTGTCATAATATAGACCAATGGAATCAAAAATGAACAATAACCTAAGTAACCTACTGTATTATTTTATTTCATATCTATATCAATTTCAGTGAAAGCCTGTGTTCTTTAGTAATAGTTCTAGTACCGTACCGTACTCATTTTGATTATATCCTAGGATATCCATCACTTTTTATTGATATATTTTTTCTTTGTTCCAGAAACGCGAGTCAATTGATAGACGTGAGCAGCTGTTGAGTAAATACGGTGAGCTTCTACAGAAATGTATTTTTTTCTGTAATTTAATTTCATGACTACCATTTATGTTGTGGTAGTTATTTTAAGTTAAGTTATTGTGTGACGTAGAAACGGCCTCAACGCATTGATTTCTGTAAAGAAGCGGAATCATGGGGTAGATTGACAACTTTGAATCAAAGGATCGACGTTTGATTTGCTTGACACGCGACGTGAGGAAGGAGGCGTGTAAAATTATAACAAAAATAATGTTTAGTTTACACCTTTTTTTTCCAAAACACAAAGTTAAACCAGGTCACTATAAATCTAAACGGATAATGTTAATCTATGAACTCAGTAAAGTTATTGATCCCCTATCGTTAGGTAAGTTCTAAGCCTAGTTCTGCATTAAAGGGGTTAGTTAGAGCTTTGTGAGCGGTTTCACAGTGCCAGTCAACCGCAAAGCTGTTGTAAATACGTTTCTGTGCGGTCCTATTGGTGGTTTAGTATAAGCAGTATACACGCATTTCGGCTTTGGCTTTTGGATTTAAGTCTGAATGAAAAACGGATTTTATTTGTTGTAAATAGGTTTTAAATAAATAAAAATGTAAAATGCGATAAAATAAAATAAAATGCGATAAGTTTAACGACAAATTCATCCCAATCGCATCATATCCGAAAGATCTATGCAATCAAATCGCATTGTGGAATCGTGGTGATTAATGCTCAAACTTTCTACATGTGAGAAGAGGCCTATGGTCCGCAGTGGCCACCTATAGGCTGTTGATGTGAAACAATCAAATTGATATGATTTATTATTTACATTTTCTTAGAGTTCACGTGTTTATTGACTGCTAATCTAGCGAGCAGAACATGAACTGTTTCAAAAACAAACCTTTAACCAGTTTCCCACACATGTACTATAAACTTTCGTTGAATTTTGAAATAACTCAACGTTCCTAATTTCAGTTCCAGAGAATGTTTGCTCAGTCAATTAACACATTTGCATTGTTTGCTTCAAATTTAATTTAGCAGCTACGTATATATATTTAACGAGTTACTTATGTTACATTATTCGAAATTTTCATACGGAAATATTTTGCAAAATGTTAGCAAACTTAGTACCACGCGAACAGGTGTGACGTTTCATATAAAATTAACTCTTCATCGAAAGGTAGTTTACAAAGTAAGGCTTCAAGAATAATTTTGCTTTGAAACTAATTAGCTGCTAACGGTGCCTGTAATTTAAGGTACCATGTGTGAAATGTAGTTATTAAGACGTATAAATTATGTTATAATGTCGAGCTGTGACGTTGATAAATTATTTCATTGAAAATGTTACTTAACCTTTATATTTCAATACGCTTCAAAGCGAAAAGAGGCTTAAAAATATACTTTATGGCGAATAACTTAAACTCATTTTCCTAAAATGCTATTAATATAACAACTAAGTTTATAATTTCTTAAACGGTTTTATTTAGCTTGACCTGCTTGTTTGTTTGGGTCAAATTTGGTAATTTGAATTTCTCTCTCTTCCTGACGATAGATTGTAATGATGTTTGGTACAAACTATTATTCTTGATGACCATACCTAAACATTAAAATTGTTTAACATAAAAAATATACTATTTCATATACTAATATGTATGATACTTTGTTGAAACATTCACAGTTAAAAATCTAAAGATACGTATATCATTGTTGAAAGTGATGTAGCATCCAGTGGCATTTTACAATCTTTATATCTACAAACACTCTAAGAGTGGAAAAACCTTAGTAAAGAAACACCATCTTCACATATTATATATGTAATATTAATTTATAATTTCTATACAAAACAAGTTTGATGTTACAATGCTACGAGTATAGTAATCATGGGATCAAAACAATTGAATCTCCTCAGGATAAATGTTTAGAGTTAACTGACTGTGACGGACATGGGATGAATTTATAGAGGGTTTCCGATAGTTTCCTTAAGGTTGAAGGGATCATAATATATTAGCCAAAGGAGTCTCGTATTTCGAACTTTAACTTTCATAATCCCTTAGATTCTGTTACTGGACTGATATGATACGCCATCATTAGTAAAATTGTTCCTTTAGTCGCTTCTGATAACATAATTATGTCAATGTTATAAGAAGAAGACGTAGATTTTGTTGACTTTAATTTACAAATATAGGTTGGGAGTCTGTTTTGTTATAACCGATTTTTGAGGAAGGTCATTAACTAAATTATGCTCCAGTAAGTTAGAAAAAAGAACTAGTCCTATTACTTCTTCATAATAGAATAACCTGTACTACAACAAATTGTAAGGAAAATGAAAACTAAAATCTTTTCACACTCCTTACTACTTACTTGATACTTTATTTTATTACTTTTACACAATGTTGTTGGGTAGCTTTTAAACTAAAAACATCATTGCAGGACCATGTCAGACTCTGAAACAGCAACTAAGAAAGATTTTGTATTTGTTACGTTGTTGTTTATAAGTGTGAGAAAAAAAACATTTCATTTTATCTTCGAATTTAATTTAGGTATAAATAATGTATTTGAGCTTTTCTTACATCTATACAAAAAGTGCTTAAAATCATTAGATACTAAAGCAAGTACAATAGCCACAAGTTAATAACCTTTCATTGCAATACCAAACTACATTTAATTTAGCATTGCACAGCACAACACATAATTTGAAACATTAGTTTGTTCGCTAATTGAATTCACTGTTGTTTTGCTTTGAATAGATTTGTCTAATTGGAAATCGTTGGGTTATTCTGTGACATTATTAGTGATAAATTACTAAATTAGTAGTGGCAACTACATCAATGGTTGTTAATTTTACTAAAGATGAAATAACGTAAAGCAAAATGAACCTTGTTATAGTTTTTATTGAGTATATTTTAGGTACAGGTCCATTTAATCAGACGGATAATCAGATTATTATTGTATTGAATTGGGCTGGTAACACCATTTATAACTCAAGAGAGATTGCTTTTGTTTAATCGGATTTCTCCTCCGCCCAAATGTACTACTTACGTACTACTGCTATCTTACATATCTGTTTGATTCATAGTGAAAAATTCATGACTGCAAAAATGATATGACCCATTTTATATGTTTCAAAATAAATACAGTGACAAAGAGTAATATTTTCGAAGATTTTAGTCAGAAAGTCGTGGTTTTTCTTTAGAACTTTGATTATTTAAGTTACACGTTGTGTTTTCTTTTACTACTATCACAAAAGATAAAATCTAGATCTAATAGCATCGAGAAATGTCTACACGGATCACTTAGCCAGTTACATTTACGAAAGTATTTCTTTTATTCTAGATGGGGATGGTACAAAATATTTTTAGATAATCGTTTTCCACATTGACCCTATTTTTAATTTACGTAATATTTAAGACCAATGGAAGAGGCTCATCTCTGGCATTGGATTACAAAAATGTGATTGTAATGAACGTGAAACAATCTCATGATTGCCATAATTGCCAAGCTTGGTAGGCAGGACATCACAGTTTAAAATATTTAAAGTCATAGACTCTGTCAAATGTTTAGGTATTAAGTCCCTAAGTTAGTTCTTATAACACCCGTGAAACGAGTAGGGGAAAAGATATACATACAACTCTCATTTACTTCATATAAATCATAATAGTAGTTTTAATAAATACTAAACTAAGGACAAGAATTAACTTAATGTTAAATATTGAAATAAATGCTTTAAAACACTCTTTTCTTCAAAACGTGCCATCATCAAAAATGTATGTATAAAAATACCAATTCCTTCTGGTTCTGTGTTTTAGGGTGAAATACTACAGCACTTGTTTTATTTACTGTTTCTTGAGCACCTACAGCTCATTGTGAAGATTTATTGTCTTATATTTTTTCTTCGTGCCCCTAGTCTTTTTATGGGTGCCATACAAGAGAATTTGCGTCATAAACACATTTGTTTTTTACACAACAAACGATGTTTGTTTTTGGAATCAGTTTAATATATATTTTTTTCAAAATTAAGCTTAAATTGTGTTGACCATTGAATACGGTAATTAACTACTCAATTGTATAAAGAATAAAAGGGGCATTTTAATATAAAATCCAGATAAAAATAACTCCGCTTTGTTCGTGAGAAAACTTGAGTGACATTTAAACATTTTGAGTAAGCAATTACGCAGCCACAAGACGATAGTGATTGACGTTTCCGAAATGTATTGTTAGCAATATCATTGGTTAATAATAATTAATGACTTAATCAGTTTCTGCTATTAACCCATTGTGTGCCGGAACGCAGATCCTCGCGAGACACAATGCACTTTCTATTGTTGTCTTATATACCAAAGGATAACGAGAGTTCAATAACACACAACGCACAAAAATGAAAATTCTACTTATTTATATAGATTTGGAATTAAATCCATCATAAACGAACCAAAGCAACAAAAACTCCTTACTGTTTTCAAGTGAGCACCTAATAAATGTAAAGTTAGTTAATTAGTCCAAGTTACCAGCAGTCAGGGTTGCGATGAGAACCTCTCAACGGGTCGTGTCCAAGTACTTTCAGTACCAAACCCTTGACCTAGCTACCTAACAAGGGCCTCTTCAGGTAAAGTCAAGGCCTTTTGCCTTGAACCATTGTTTCTAGGATTGTTTGATAATAAGCCGAAAACTATATTAATTGCTATTGTTATTTATTTCTTTATGTCTAAACTCAAAGGCCAGTACAACTAAATTAAGGTAAATTGTTATGTATATGCAGATATTGTATATAATATTTTTATAGAAAAACTTGTTATAGGAAAAGTAATCCAGCAATAAGAGTAAGATGAAGCAGAACAAAAAATAAGTAAAAGGTACTAATGGTACACAAAAAAGAGTATTAATGGGCTAAAGAGATTGATCACATAGGAAAAATAAATGAATGTATTGGTATTTATGCTACCTATTGCACGGAAGCATTAGACAGAGACACGACTAGGTAAATCAAATTTTAGTGCTAAGTGGATTTTTCTCTTGTATTTTTTCCTACCCGACTAAATTTTAATATAATGTAACATTTATATTGTCAGAATTAGATTAAATTTAGTTTTAAGCTTAGCAGTTCGCGGTAGCACGTACACTTCACCACTATCCGATTAGTCTAACGTTTTGGTGCATTTGCTACTGTCAATGCGATAAACCAGGAAGTATTAAAATGTTTTGTGTACAGAAGTCATTACTTTTGGCCTCTACACCAAAAAGGAAATCTAACTCCCAAATATTTTCACGTAAAAAATAAATAGGTATCACACGAATACCGCCTTTTGACAAAAAAATTTGTCATGCTACCATTATGTCATAATGGCTCAAAGTAAGAATTACTTATGTTGAAGCTAAAATATTTGAAGTCAGCAAGTTGTTACCAAGGCGTCCTTTTAGCATTCTTCTTAAAAAGATTGTTGCTAAGTGTCACTTTGTCCGTTTAGCTGAAATAAACCGGTAACAACTAACTCGTTTTTATTTACAATCAAACGTAAACAAAAATGAGTTAACGATAAGTAGATAAACAAAACTTAAAGAGATAAAAAAAACATAATGTTGTTCCATATTGTATGTTATTATTACCCACACGGATGCAATTCTGCTCTCCACGGATGGACTAAGAAATAGGAAGTCTTTCCTGCAAGGTTGTGACAGGGTAATCTCCTGCCTTGAATAGAAATGTATTTCTGTATATTATGCGACGTCAGTGGATTCAATAGCTCCTGACGTGTTAGTGTTGCATAAAGAAAAATACTATTTGGTACACATCTGTTCTATTGTCCAACTTCAAAGATTTCAATTTGAAACAGTATATTATGGATATTACATTTGTTTGTAGAGTTAATTGATAGCAATAGACGAAGAAAGACTGATGATGATGAACTTTTCAGTCGAACGTCTGATGCCTAATACGGAGCTGCAAAAGACCTAACGGAATGGCGGTACTCCGGCTCTAAAAGCAGGAGTAGGAACAGGGTGGTAAAAAGTAGGTGATGGACAAATAATTTTAATAATTTAATTTTAAGGTTATTTATTGATATTGTTAACTTTTATCTTTTTACAAAGTAACCAATTTTTTAATGCACTTGACATTTTAAAATATTAGTTGTACTATTTATGTTAATACTGCTATAACAAAGAGGTGAAATCTTAATAGACAAAGGAGAATCCCTTTGTCGTGCAGCGAAACGATCAAGGTTGATAAAAGAAAAAAAATAAAGTAATGTGACGTGAATAAACATTTAGTACGAACCTTTCTCTTAGAAAACATAAAACGTAAAGAAAATACTGAATTATAAAAGCCAACAAATGGAACTAAAACTTTAACTTAATTCTCTTAAATTCTAAGAACTTGACAATGGAATTACGAGTTTCATTCTAAGTTCGGAATTAACTTAGGATTTTATTGAAATTATTTTAGTAGTCACGATTAGGAATATTTGGCTTCTTTTAGACCCTCATTTATTATTTAAAAGCACTTATAATCTCTGTTCACGTATTTTGGAATATAAATAACAGTGAATATATTTGTATAGCAATTATCGTGACACATACTAAATTAACTAAAAATAACAGTTTATTCACGTAAATATATTGGGAGAAGCTCTACTAGTTTCGTGTCTCAGAGGGACTCTTCATTATGAGCAGAGTGCGCAGACGCGGCGATGCCCCACAGCAGTAGGTTACTAAAGAGTCCCTCTGTGACTCAAACTCTGTGGCTTTTCTTAACAACTCTTTTAATAACAAGGGATATTGGCGTTGTGCCTGTAATATGTCAATTACTTATATTTCAAGTTGTCAAAATAGAAGTCATTAATACAATAACTCGATCGTAAAATATCGGTCTAGTCTAGTTGTTGTTCGGGTTGAAATTGATTTCAGCGCAATAGCTTATATGAAAAACCTATGAAGTTTTTAAAGGAAAATACATATAAAATCTACGAATAAATCCTACTTATCCATTTACGGAATGAATGAGCATGACATTAAAGAATATTGAAATCCACTTCAAAATAAACTCACTCGAGTGTTCAATGAATCATTAATTCGCTAACTAATTCAGTTGAAAAGTTCACTTATTATAGAACTTTCTAGAACACTCAACTGAGTGGAGTAGATCAATAAGAAAGTTAAGGGCAAAATGTAAAAATAGATTCAACTCAAATGTTCTAATTACGGAAGGTGAGAGAGATTTCATATCATTATTATATTAAAATATATTTATATATATATATATATATTATAGAAAAGGTCAAAGTTTTAATAACTTCTATAAAATTTCATGGTGGGTTTGCTCTTAAACTTATCTATTCGCTGGCTTTAAGAAAATATTTTAAATATTATATGCAAATGCTTATAAGGGGTGCTCCGGACTTCTTTGCTCCTTTGATTTTCATGGTTGTATCTCCTATCTAATCCTGGCTTATAGAAGCAGCAGTTTGAGGAGGTTTTAGTGGGCACATCAGTTCATGATTATTATTTCTATCTAAAAAGTACTTACAAGTATACAATAAAGTAGAAGACAACTTTGAAATTAATCAGAGATGAAAATAAAGTTAGTCAGTAAATCAAATAATCATTAAATACTTTGGTATTAAATATCTAAAATTAATTAGTTACGTTACGTGAGTAAGTAATATTATGTTACGCAGTAATTAGTTTACAAATTGTGTTTTGATTAGATTTCTAACAAATAAAGGTATCGTTATCCAATAAGTCTAAGTAGATTAGAATTTAATTAACTAGTTTCTAGAATAAACTTAATATTATGAATTATCGTCAAGATAAATATAAACAGTAATACTCGATACAATAAACAACTATTTTAACGAAATAAGTAATTAATTGAATATTCTATTCAACACACATATATTATATTATGTATATTATGTATATTCATGGAATTACCGAAAAATATAGACAATGAGTCAAAAACCTTAATAATAAATTATCTAACCTAACCTGACTTTACCTTTGCATTATGTTATAGTGTCACCTTAAAAATCCCACGAATAGCAATATTCATTATGACTTTACCCTATTATAGTAACTATAATCTATATCTATGTACATATAGGCACATTATATTATGTATCGAATTTTATGCCGTATTCACTTAGTAATTGGAGGGAATGTCCCAAATATAACTACCGAATATGTTTTTTTATGGGATACGGGTCAAAAAGCTAACGTGGCACCTGATGGTAAGTGATCAGCTATATGCGTATGTTAGCAGCACCAATGAAAGTTGATGTATGTTGCCGATTTTGGAGGAAGGGGTAAATGAAAACACTAAAGGATTTGTCGGAATTTTGTGTAGTTAACATCATAGTATCTAAAGTTAGAAAATTGGTCGTTATTTGTTATTTCAATAAGTTATATGAACCACAAATCTAAACCACGATACCATGCATCGATTTCTATTCTATTAATCTATTTTTCAGTTCAAAATAGTATTTCCCATAACATAGACCATAACAGCATTGAAAAATTTAACTGTCTGTCATCCATCTAAAACAAACCATTTTCTAATTCTTAATCAACGTCCAAACGTCTTATTCCATGAAACGAAACATTGGAATCAAAGTAAGAATCAACGGCGGTGCTAACTCCTTCCTAATTTACATCATTGTTGGCTATAAACATAATGCCAAGTAGTTTGTTTACGTATTAAAACTTTATTGTTACTGAAATCCTGTTTCAAACAAAACATCGAGACGTACCATTTGTTCTCTTTGATTTAAGACGTTTGTCGTAAATTATTGTGTTATTTAATTAATTTAAATGTGTGGGTTTTTTAGTTTATTTTATTATTTTCTTTTAAAATATGTATGATAATGTTGATTTTGTTAACCACCTGGTCGGTGTTAAAAGCCAAGTGGCTTTGCAGCGCTAGTTGTCCGAGAGAATAGAAAACCCAATGTGTGGAATGGACACTGACATTGATTTTTCTATTTCCTCGGTCCACTGTTATATTACTTACATCGAAGGCGAAGTACCAATACCTCCTAACTGATAAAAGTCCAAATGTTACACCAATTGAAAAAAGGTTTCATTTCCTGGGTTTTCATATATTAGTTACTATTTCGATTAATTTCGAAAAAAATACAGTTAGAAGGTATTGGTACTTCGCCATCGATATGCTATTATATGATATAATTCAAAGATTCTACTACCAAACAGTCAAATAAATAACACCTATCTAAAGCAAATCAGAATATTTTAGAAAAAAAAATCTCGAAAGCATGTGACATCTATCAATCCGCACTGGGCCTACGTGATGGATTACGACCCGCATTTCTCAGAGGAACGGGAAGTAAAAGGGCTTTCTTTTTTTATTTAAACAAAATACCTACACCCATAAAAAAGGAACAGATTTTCTAGAAATCTGGCAAGTCTGTCACAGAAATGTATGTAAGTATTTTCGAACCGATACGACCTTCACCTTCGAGAAAAGAGTATACTCCTTTTCAAATGGCTGACAACGCACCTATGACTCCTTTGGTGGTGTGGGTGTCCATTGACGGCGCTGATCGCTTACCATCAGGTGACAAGATTGCTCGTTTGCCACCTATTCCATAAAAAAGTGTATCCCAATTTAGCTTTCAAATAATTGAGATAATCTATTTGATCTCTTTCCTTGCTATGAATTATGTTTGAATTGAGACACTTTTCCCTATCTAAAAGAAAACTTTAGTAAACAGAAAAGTACCAAAAATAAAGCACACAATCTTAAAATACAAGTTAATTTTACTTCACAAATACCTAAATCTTTATTACCAATCTTAATTAATCATTCAAACTCCCACCAGGCCATTCAGTCAAAAGCACTGAAAATCCAAGTCGATTCACGATACTCGATCATTCAAGATAATTCCATTCGCCGGCCTCATCTAGCTATTTGAAATATTGACGTGTAAAAGTGTTATTTTATAATCTATTTACAGAAATAAATATCATTTATCATTTATCATTTATCATTTATCATTACCTATCCTTAAACGAACTGATTTCACTTTCTACTTTAGTGAAAACTCCACTAAATTACGAGATAGAATTCCCTTAGCTTCAAGAAATATTGGGTCTCTTTACTAAGCATTGGTAAAGCGGACTAAAAAGGGGTTGAGCGTCCCTATTTTAAATAATAAATGTATTTCACGCTGGAAACGCCTGCATCTTACTGTTTCATATACATAGTTGTATGAGCCGTAAATATCCATTTTTAGATATTCTCTTTTAGTTTTGCATGTCATGTTTCTAAATTTTTGATAGAAATGTTTTACGATGGTTGGTTTTGTGTAAGGACTTTAGTGGTTAAGTTACACGGGTATGACTATCAATTTCTTTTTAGAGGAAACTATTTAATTTGTTAATGTCTTAAGTAGGTTTTATTATATTATTTTTAATATCTTCAGGTTTCTCTATGTTAGAACATATGTATAGCTTCTGCTTTGGCGTTAATTTTATACTCGTAACTGCATCGGTTGTATCGAGTCTGTAAGAGTCTTGTATACCAAATATAAACACAAAATATAATAGTTTGGCAAGTTCAGAATTAAGGCTACAATATTGTACACTTTTATAAGATAAATGATGAAATAAAAAATAAGAAAGAAATTTTGCTGACTTCGATTGAGCATCGCCTCATCATTTGATAAACAAAATGTTCAAATAAGGATAATTCAAGTATTTGTACAATCTATTATTATCATAATTATCTTCCATCCTCATTTTTGTTTGCAAACTCTTGATCGTAACATTTTTCAAATCAAAATTGAAATCATTTTTTCCTCAATTTCAGACAGCCGTAGGCAAAATCCATTATTTAATGAAACTTATTTACACTGCAGTATATAATTATTGAAATGTACGTAGATGAAACGTAGATTACTCACGTTTTAACACTTAAAAAAAAGTTGTTAAAATATTTTATGGCTTTTTTTAGTAAAACCGAGTTTTGGAGTTTTGTCCACTGTTAACGTTCGTACTAGTGGCTAAGTCATACTTGAGTAGTGCATCTATAATAAACCTATATAAATATGATTTGACTAATAAGCAAAGGCTACGATATTATGAACTGGAGTAAAAATAGGTGCATATAAACGGAATTGAACGCTACAATTGAATACCACGTACGATTTATTTTGATTCATACAATTTCTATTTTTGTACTCCACCGTTCGCATATAAGACGGGAATATTCCGTGATCCAATTATTTTCGCGTCTTCATAATTATTGGTTCACAGCGCTCTTGTGTCCTTATTTCCTCTAATGTGACTTATTACGATTATGTATGAGACTATTTTTATGAACACGGTGGAAGCGATTCTTTATTTAGAGAAATTGAAGCATTTAAGTTCAATGACACGGGTGTATTTGGATAAATCTATTTCTTTATAGATTTATAAAGTATTTTAGTATGTTACTGTGTTTTGTATGTTAATAGTAGACGCAACCAATATTTTAAGTACACAAAATAATAACGGGACCATATAATTTCTCGTAAGTACCTATTTATGTAGTACCTACTATTAAGAAATAAGACGAACCTCGTCAATAAGATAAGATGGTAATGTAAATATATTGTTAAGAACGACAATCTATTTTTCGAAATACTATTTTATGCGAAACAATTTCATTAAATTTACCTTAGTGAGCAAATGAATCTAAAGGACATCTAGATCCAGTTTAAAACTATTCTAGTACACTTTAAATTTTATTTCACTTTAATCAACCGCGATACAATTATATCGCGCCACAGCGTTTCTAACGAAGAGAGGGCGATAAAGAAATCTGTATAAACCGCTGGGGGCGGTCGATACTATCGTAAAATGAAGGAGTACCTACGTGTAACCCTGTTTTCAGTCCAGCGAAACGGAAAATTGGACAGGACACAGACTTATCTCACTCAAAGGACGCGTGATGTTTGAAGAATCTGTGAATTGCGTAGCGGATTTATGTAACACGTGCCAATGTAGAATGATAATATTAAATTTGTAAAGGTTGCTGTTTTGGAGGCTTTTCTGTCTAGCTTGTCGAGGTTGATCCGCGTGAAATCTGATCGAGCAAGAAAATATTAAGGAAATATAAAACTAACTGCTTTGTTATTGAACAAGACGTCAACATGATGAAAACACAATATTCTAACAACAGTCTCTGCATTTGATTTATTTTTGCTTGAACAGTGATCGTTTCAAAAGAAAACGTAAACAATGAAAAGATTAGAACAGTCATATATAGACAAACGATTACTCTGTACATCAAATACGGACATAAAAGAGAATTTAAGGAGGGACAAATGAATATTGAAATATCAAAAGAAAATACACAATTCATAATATCAAGGGATGGCCTTATATGTTTGTTATTCTGTACACAAAACAAAAAAAAAACATGCATTTAATCGAAACATTGAGAAAATACAAAACACATAATTTTTTCTCTGGCTAGTATGATAGGCTACTGGATAGTAGATATCACGTTAGAATTTTATATGTGTATTTATGTTGTACATGACCAAATGCAGATTGAATGGGATTCAACCAAAAAATGAATAAAATACTCCACGCAATTTATTTACTAATAGCACTTCCCAATATTTGCAACAACTATTTTTAACAAAGCGTCACACAAAAAACACGATAAAAATAGTTTTTGCATTAATCGAAAACAGTTTTGCCAATGATTGGGTTATCGAAAAATTTGCAACCAATGTTTTATATAGGTATTGTAAACTGGGCGTGGGAATGTTTCATAGCATAATAGCGAGTGTAAATCCGATTTCAAGTCAATGTTTTGAAAGCGAAAATTGCAAACAACTATCGCGAAAAATCTTTTCTATATTCATATAAAGCAAAACTGTTTACCGAAGCAGACGAGCGACGCAAAGCAACTAAGTGCAACGCTGCTTACAATGTAATCTTAGAATATCTCCCAGGTGTTAGCTATTGAACATTTGAATAAATTTTATTGCAACAATATGGCTCAAGGGAACAACATCGTCACTGCATTTGATTTAAATAGTAATGTGGTACTTAACATTCATTGTGTTTCTTTGCAGTATGTTTATTTTGGTAATAAATATAAGTGTTCAGTGTTATTAACTTTTTATGTAGAATTTGTAAAGATTTTCGATTTCGTTGTGTCTGTGAAGAAATTGCTCTAAATTGTTAGAGTATTGATCGGAGCGCCATTAGAGAACCGTATTGTCATCTAATATTGTAAGACTTAATGTAGCAAGCAAATCACCATCAATCACAAAACCTTTACTGCTGAACATAGACTACACCCAAATCAAAACCCTCACGATTAAAACATAGTGGACTTATTTAAGTTATTTCTTAAGGTATTTCAATTTCTTTACCTTTTCATTGAGATGTGGCAAATATCGCGTTCAATAATTTTTCTTTTTCTCCTTGTATCAAGAAATTGGAACTGTGTAGGTATGTGAACGATTTGAAGTATCGTCTATAAAAGCGTTCAGACCGCAACGGTTGAACTGGTTTCAATAATATAATGGAAACTGTCATTTTCATTCTCTACATTTATTGAAAGCTGTAATGTGTTATACATTTTTAACTTTCGAAATAAAACATCAATAGGAATGATGACGGGGTATGAAAATTTAATATTTAAGTACCTATACACATAGTCCGTCAGTTAGATAATAAAAAAATATTCAACACATATGTATTTTTTATTTTGTATAAAAAAACACTACTTACATAAACCAAAACTACGTATTGCTATGTCACTACTATATTTAAAACGTACCTAACGACATACGAAATATATCAATAATCGATATATCGTCAAAAGTATTTGTTTTCGTAAGAAAATAAAAATACGTGTTAAATATTTCAGAAGGGTATTCTTAAACAATAAATACGTATATTTATCTAAATATATTAGTTGACAAACGAAGCCTAACGAAGAATATTTTTTATGGTTAACCTTCCTATACTCGCGCATTGGTCTGTGAGACCGACGAAACATTTTTTCAATTTTTTTTTTTGCGGTTTTATATAACCCCAGCGACTCCATTTTTTTAGTAGCTGCCGGATTCGTTGCCAACTTCATTTTAGTGCACGCAGTGCGTTTGTGCGAAACGCACATGTTGGTGTGTTTGGCGCCAATCGGTCCGTCAGACCGACGCGAGTATAGGCGTAACTTTTATCGTAAGTATAAAAGTAGTATAAGATTGTTACTGTGAAGCTGATAACCAAGTGAATCTGTGATTTACATATCTTATAGCTATTGTTTTTTAAAATAATAAAGTTTATTTGAGTTTTTTTTTTTGAAGAAATATGTTTTAGTTCTGTTTACTTAGTACATAAGAAAAATATGTCAATTTTGAAGGCTGTTTTGTATGAGACTGATAGTCAAGTTAAAGATATAATTAACAAGTTATAACATGATATGATTGTTTCATTATATCTTCTATTTTGAAAACAAAATATAATCTTTATAGGTTTTCATAGAAAAAAATAAATGACAGCAGTTCAAACTATCGGTCTGTGAGACCGCGCGCGAGTATAGCTGTAACAAAAAATCACGCGAGTATAGGAAGGTTAAATACAAGTTCACACATTTTTTCTGTATTTTTTACACTTTTTATTAAAAATGTTGTTTAGTTTAGATTAGTTTTTCTCTAGTCTTGTTTACGAATTCAATTTGTAATGTCTGAATTAAGTGACAGAAGCATTAGTCTCTTGTAAGTGGATTTATTTGTTGTCGTCTGGTCTTTGAGGTGTTGTTTGCAATATATAATAAGTAGTTCTTTTGAAATTATTTTTACGTGTTTCTTAATTATTTTTGATGGATAATGTCTTTGCATTTTATTAAATTACCTAACTTTAAGTGTTCCAAAATATATATTCCTTTGGTGTTGTGCTTTAATACTTTGAATTTTGCTATTATTTTTATAGTTACAATATTATACATCATAGAATTAATTATTCCATTAATTTAGGATTCTACGAAAAATACGCTACACTATTTCGTATTTCATTATTTAAAATAATTAAACATGATCAAATGCAGTATTTAACCAGAACCATTAAACATCATTCATAACACATTTATTTTTCTTCACCTTGTTCATAAACGTAATTTTGATTCGAATGCCATTAACTGATTTAACAGGTTCAAGCTTGACAGGCGTCCATTTACATACATTTGCGACCACAATGGACTTTATGGATCGAATCTTGAAATATTCGAGTCGGGAAATGTTTCATTTACATATTCAGGGGAGGCGATCAAAGAAGAAAGGGATAGTTGAAAGGTGGCTTTTGATGTGGGCCACTATGTAGATACCGACGTTTATTGTTGGTGGAAATTGGTTTACAAACCTCTAGCTAGTAGCTTTTTTGTTTATTTATAATGTTTAAAGGGATTTTCTTTGGTGAATCTTGTCATGAATGGATCTGGTGATAACTGGTATTTTTATCAATTACTTTCGATTTATTTGCGTTGTACTTTCTAAGTTTAACGTTCATCAACAACCTATTAGTGACCTCTGCTGACTAAAACCTCTTCTCACATAGAGGTTTGACGCGATTCAAAACTTTTAATTAGAAATTATAGGCCCAGCTTTCCTCAAGAGGTTTCCCTTCACCATTTTTCAGTGGTGTCTAAATAATCTTTTTTTTTTTTGAGGGGTGAAAATCATTCAATTACTTCTCTCGCCTTAGGAAATAAATATAACTCGGAAAAAGTCACATTGGTACTTGCCGTTGATAGGTTTCGAAACCACTGCATGAGGAGTCTTTAACCTCCGGTCCACTACAACATTTTAAGGTTAAGAAAGATACTATTATAAGTATATGGTTGTACTTATATTTTACCATAAATCACTATGCATGCATCCATTAGTAAAAGTATTCTATTTTATTTCTCTATATTTTATTGTGGCTATAAATATCTCAGTAACAAATTGATTTAGTTCTATTAACCACCCGCCGTGCACTGAGTGAAACTGGCTAATTTAATAAGTAAACTTCATTTGGTGTGATTGAAGTTATTTTATTCTAGCCATTTTCTCTGTAATTGAGTTAACTAATAACAGTCTTAAGCTTGACTATTGAAACGCTGTCTGGTTATTTTAAACTCTGAAGTATTTAAAATTGAGTTAGAAATTGATTGTCCGTCTTTATTTAGAAAAGGGCTAATATTAGAATGTATAAACTTTACTGCCGTACACAATTAATGGCTATTTAACCTAGTCCTTAACAAAATCTTTACTAATAATTACTCTAAGTAACCCTTAAATGTATCTAAGTACGGCAGTTAGAGTAGTTTTTATTGGGCTTACTTAATACAAGGTTAAGTTATTTTAACATACACAGCAAAACCCTAAACACCTTATTTACCTACTACTCTTAATTACCCAAACTTTGAGTTGATCTATTGCTCAGAAACCACACTAAAATATTCAAAGCCAATTTAGTTTCAAGCTTCTTATTTTCTAAATAATTATTGTGTCCTAATGATGTATAGTGAACGAAATAGGATTAGGAATCGTCTCAAAAAATAAGGAAACTTGTAAAATAAAACTACATAAAATACCATGTACGCTATGTAAATATAAAACCCTTTTCCTATGCATGTGGTGCGGGAAGATTATCAAATTATACGGCATAGTTATTTTCTATAACGAAATTCAGTTCACGGCGCAGCGCTGAATTCTGCAGAAAATTTTAACATATTTTTGGAAATCATTATGCTATGTTTACACGAGTACTATTGTTGAATGTTATGCAGATTGAAAAGTTTTAGTGTTACTTTAATGTATTGAACAATGAGATTGAATTAACTTTATATTTTGTTAAGTTGCCTTTTATTGTTTGAATTTTCTTTATTTTTTTTTGAGTGGAAAACATCATCCAATAACCTCAACAAAATGTCTCAGAAGTAATCTAAAATAGATAGAGCATTAGCTTATTTTTTGCTATAATATTCCAAAGACCAACTATATTTTTTCAACAATTTTAAGACATAGCCTTTTTAATTAGTACGGTAATAACAATAACACATGAAGCCACAATATATTATTCATTTCACTATACTTATCTAAATATTTGCCAAGTAAATGTTATTACACCCAAAGCATATTACACCACATCGCACATCAAAATAAAATTGTACCGAAGTTATTTGCATTTCATTGCTTATTTTACATAGACGATGCCCGTCGAGGCACAATGCACGACGAAGTGTTTCTGCAACAAAAATAACAAAAACCCCCAATATTTGAGCAAACTGTAGTATGCAAATGCTTCTTGGCACGAATTCACCTTTTGTTTTGACTATCCCACTTACCTACTATGTAGTAACTTTAATATTTTGGTAGTAAGCGGGCGATTTTAATGGTATTAGGTGTTATAGTAAAGGCTTTTACGATTGTCAATAATGTGAAACAATGTTGTCATTGTGTTATGTTTTAATATACATCATTGTATCACTTGTGTAGTTGGGTACTAGAGGTATTCTAATAAATTAACATTGTTGGTTGTAAATTAACAACACTTATTAAGGAACTTCAAATATTTTCAAATCTTCTTTCGAAAAAAAAATCAAAACGATTGTATGTATAGAAGTTAATATTATAGTTCATCTTTCTAAAGACAAATATTATTAATAAATTACCAAAAACAATCTATCGAAATATGAAAAGACGATGACCAAAAAGGAATCACTAATCTAATTAATGTCAGTTAATGAAAGCAGTGAGATAAAAGTAACCAATTTAAAACTCCAGAATGCCCAATCACGTATCCATGAAGATTTAAGGGATAGGCTATTGTCCTGTGATGGCGTATTCCCGAAGATATCTTATCTCTAGTTAGGAAAATTGAAATCAATGAAAATGAAACCATTGTGTAAATGGTACTTCTATACTGATGACTAAAATTATCTTCTCACCTAATCAATTACTTAATTTTCGAATAGGTACTGTGAATTATGTTTCAAACTTATTAATCATGTTGTTCATCAGTTGTAGTTACAATTGCTGTTGTAATTACAACTACTGAAAAGTTCTGAATTGAATAATATCGTACTACTGTCGAACCAGCTTTTTGAGAGTAAGTAACTTTACAATATCTAATTATCTTCGAATACTATTTCCCTTATACATACTCGTATAATTGCAGGTTGTATATACGCAGCTATTTCTCTTGCGTTATACAGACGCATGTAGGTATGTATTGATTACAGAGCTTCAAACTTATCCTAATGTATTCAGGGATACACTTAACAAGTCGAAACTAAAATAATTGAATGATACCCACGTTATGTTAGGGCTATAATTACAATGGCAGTTCCATTAATTTCTGGTAGCCAAGTGAATATTACAAACTTGTTCTAAAATAGATTGTCTTGGTTAAATTACTTGTGTTTATTAATTTATTGTAAGTGCTATTTCTATTTGGTATAATTTTGGGAGAGCCATGCACAATTCGATTCGAATGGGCCGGCTCGACTGTAGTGATACCCCAGCCTCATAGAAAACCGACGTGAAACAACGCTTGCATTGTGTTTCGTTGTATTACCGAAACCCTAATTACAACCCTACCCAATCTTCTTCTTAAATATTTCTAACCCCCCAAAAGGCCGGCAACGCACTTTTAACGCCTCTGGTGTTTCGGGCGGCAGCTATTGCTTACCATTAAATGATTCGTGTGCTCGTTTACTGGCTTAAACTATAAAACATAAAATAAAAAACACATAGCTGGATAAAGTTGCAAGTTCTTATTGTAAGGCATTAATTCTTTATCGTAGATTTTAAATTTTCATCATTCAATCAAGTAAGATTATTTAATGTATAAACATTGTATATACATTGAGGTATAAACCTCAAAGTACATCCCGGACCTGCGAACTGCCAAGTGGGTTATCGGTCCTCCAGCTCAAAAAGCAAGAGTAGGAACGGGGTGGTTTTTAATCAGTAAGAGTCTGACATTCCCTCTCGCCTGGAGAAGTCATTGTATGAATTTCCGATAAACAAAAAAATATGCTCAAAGCACATAAAAGAGATTTGAGACAAATTAAAATTAATTCATGTGTTTTTCTTTACAGTAAAGTTTACAGTAAAGAATCTTTATAAAACACTGCACTCTAATTCTGTTGACTTAGCAAAAGCTTTGCTCTGTGTGAAGAGTTTAAATCATAGAGGTAGTTCCCCCGTACGAGCGCACTAAGTAAATGTCAGGAGCAAACCCACTTGTTGCAATTAAATTGCTTTTAGAGGCTAAAAACTTAGTACTTAAAACCACTTAAAACGTTGAAATGTTTGCAAATGAAGAATATAAGGTTCATTCCTTTTTACAAGTTGTTATTTAAGTAGCAATGTATGTTTGTGTTTGTGTGTGTGTATGTGAAGTGAAATCTTGTAACTCAATTTTAAAGCAGTTCACTTTGACCAATTGAACTGAAATTTTGTATACACGTTTAACTTATTTGACTATAAAGCATGTTTTTCAAAAGTTTTTAATTTAATTTCCTTCATTTGTTTGTTTTCTTTCAAACGTTGGATATTTCTCTTCGTTTATACGTTTGTATGGAAACTGTGTTTTGTTTTTCAATACTTCAGCTGTTACTCAGAAATACTGTAGAAACTGTTAGTATTTCAAGAACAAAACAAATGCTTTTCTTACTCAGTTTTAAAATGCACACTTTTTATATCTTAAAAGTGTTGATTTTTAGACAACTTTAAATCTAGGTATTATTGTTGTTACTTAGGAAAATAATTCAATTCCAAAATGAAGTTAGTAAATCTACATACTGTATTTTCAGTATAAAGAATCTCTTTAACAGTTTGTAGCTTTAAAACTAGAGTTTACTGAATTCTAATATGTTTATGTTGTTGGGAGAATGAACATACCAAAAATATTGAAGTTTGATAAATGATTAGTATTCACTAAACGTTGAAATATATAAAAACACAACATAAAAACGACAAATAAATAGATATTATCGCCGGTCAATTTAAATTTCCTTAGAAATGCAATCGTTGAAAAACAATCAAAACAAAAGAAAAACTTTTCAATCCACAAGAGCATAACCAAATAACAATGGAAAACAAAATATTTCGACGAAATAAAAGAATAATACCTTTTGCACGGGAACTTTGTTAATTAAATTTCGAAGTTACAGGGAAAATGTAGAGAGAGATGTACGAATTCGAATTCTGGACAAATCCTGGTTTTAAATGGACGTCGCCATCAATCGAAGCGGTGGGCAAAGTGAACAGTTTGCTCAGCATTCGTGCTGTGAATATAAAATGGCACAAAAAAGTGTGATTTTAACGTTGGATTGTGTTCTGGTGTAGGTACTCCATAATATTTGTGTAATTGATATGGAGTAGATGAATGATTGGAATATTAATCAATGGATGGGAGAGTATCTTTAGATTTTTTTGCTTTTAGATTTCTTATTGTGTTCTTCTGGTCAATTTAAATGAACTATTATCTCTACGTATTAAATCGTTTACAACGTTAATAATACGATATAAGTAAGCGTTAAGCTATACTTTGGAACAAGCATCTAGCTTCACTGACTGACACACTGACGGACAATGCAATTTGATGTTTAAAAAGTAAAAGTGCCTAATTAAGGATTCATTGAAATCAATGCTTTGACTTTGACTTTAGTCTTATTAACAACTACTGGTATAATTCTATTTATTGAACTCAGTGTGTAATGTATCTAAAACAACATCTTATTGAAATCTAACCTCATCTACAAACACATTACTCAAATTCTGCTTATCAACAGCCTTGTCTCAAATGTCAATTAAAGTATAACAATTTGTAGAAACAGCTATTGTGTCAAATTGTATCCTTGTTATTCACGAACAACTGATGAATACTGATTTTGCAAACACTGTGTTTTAATGCAAACACAGCTATTGCAAGTAATTTTAGCTACACAGCAAATAATATTTGTTTAAAATATTTTATTGCCAATTGGGTTTATGTTGAACTTTTTTTACGTGTCAGTTTTATCAATTACGGTTGTGTTTTGTTTGTTATGAAAGGATAGATAACTAGTTTTGTAGCATTTTGTTATCAAATGAATATTCTGTATTTAACTTGTTAGCGGTATTTTTTTGTTGAAGTCGTTATTCGACATTGTAATTTAGAAATGTTAGTTTGCCTGTATGGTATGTATGGAACTATTTTATAAATACATACTTTTAATTTAAATATGTACTTAAAATAAAACTTTAGACCTTTGTATGTAATGTATGTTATTCTGAGATAAACTCTCAGAATTAAAATAGATTTGTTATAATTTCTTCTAGTAGTTACAATTTCTTTTAGTAATTAGAACAAAAATCTAAAGAGTTTATCTTAAGTATGTACTTATAAATAGCACCATACATACCATACTGATACAGCCAACAAAACATTTCGAAACCACGAAATTACTTGGTAACAATAATACTCTGAGTATGTGTAACAAAGTTCTTCTATTAAGAAGTTTTGTTGTTGACACACTGAGGCTGACAATGAGTCGTAAAGTTTAAGTATTAAGTTGATAAAGGTGAGACAACCGTCTCATTGGAACTTGGAATGGGAGGCATTATTTTCGGTACCAGATTTTTCCGGTTTCCGGAGGGTAATAATAGAAACAATCGAATGCAAATTTAAACAACATTATTCATTTGTAAGCAAACCTTTATCAATATGAAATGCTAATAATAATTTTATGTTAGATTTTTTGATGAGTATTTCATGCCGTACGTATGGTAGCAAAAAATATCAATTGTATTCTGATTACATAGTTGAGTGTGTATTTTATTTCACTGATGAACGATCATTAGTAGGTATGTTTCGCTCATTATTATTACTACGTAGATGTTTTTATAGAGTAGTAGGTATTTGTTTTTCAGAGATAAGTAGTACGTAGCTTGTCGATGAATCGATTTAAGACTCGATTCGATTATATCAAAAAATGAAATAGATTTTATTTGAATTAAGATTTCGAATACATTACTTTTCCGAACGTCTAATAAATAACTTATTTTATTTTCTAGGTTTATTAAGCTAGTCACTACTTTAATTTGTTTCTGAGCAATGAAATGACCTAATGAATCACTTTTTAGAAAATCATTTCATTGCCCATAGTTTCTACCAAAATTAAACAACTAATTCCGATTGTAACATTTTATTTGACTTTGAAACCTATAATAAACATAAAATCGTGCTGTAGAAGGGTTGACCTTTTTTCATCTAATCAAACCCTTGAATTCGGAAGGATGATAGCCCACGAAGAGAAAATGCTGGTCATTCCCAAAGTACAAAAGATTCGCTCAAGGCCAAGCAATTTCTTGTTTCTCCGAATATCGTAAAACGAAAGTTTGCTGCATATTGTAGGTATGTTTCCAAGTTGTAAAGCTACGCAGTATTTTGACCTTTCCTTTAGTATTTTTTGATGTCAATGTGGCACGAAGTATCGAATACTTTATGTCGTTGGGTTTTTAGGTTTTTAACTTACTGACATACTTTAGTCCACCGAAACATTTATGAAAATCTTATCGTTAGATAAATCAAGATTCCAACTTTTAAAAAAAGTTTTAGCTTAATGGCTTCTAGCCCAATCGCTCATGCGGGATAAAAATTCCCATGTCTAATTCCAAACTAAAATCTACCTCTGACCACATCCACGTTCACTCCCGTGGGATGAAAAGTGACCTGTATGTTATTCTCACCCATAATGTACACCTGTTCCAAATTTTATCTCTATCCCTTCAGCTGTTTTGACGTGAAGGAGTACCAAATTAACATACAAACTTTCGCATTAAATTTATAATGTTACTAGAATAAGTAGGATAGTACATGTTTATCCCAACAAAACTTCCATCTTGAATTCGACTTTAAGAGACTATTGAAACGTGAGTTGTTATGTAATTGAGGCTTCAACTGAAAGGTGCTTAGACAAAAGAACAAATACAAAACGTAAGTCACAATAGAAATGACCTACGTTTGTCTTTACTTTGTGATATTTCACGTCTATTGTTAGAGGTCATCAATAAACTTGTACAAATATAATACAAAGGTTACTTCACTTAATGCAAAATTATTTATAAAGGTGATGTCAAAGTGAGTTCTAGTGTTAATCGAGTTGCGTGGTTTCGTTCATTTAATTCGATCACTCATATTAATGCAAATTGAGTTTTATTGTCTACGTATAACGTATAATTTTGTCGCTCATTGTAACTAGTTATAAATGAGACTGTTGATCACACCTTTTGACATTTTTTTTCTATTCGTTTGACATTTTTGTTAGTAGTATAGAGTTTGAAATTTTGTATAGAAGACTATTCAAAGTTGGCTTACTTTCAGTAGCAATTCTTCTTTCAAGTTTAAAGGCGATGGCCATGCCTGTATAAACCCACCGTAGGCTATGCTTTCCTGTATAAGTCACGCCTGTATAGCTATAGCTAAAATTATAACAATACTAAATTAAGTATCTTGCGTTTATAAATAGCAAACCGCTGAATAGCTTATAATTAACATCAATTAATGTTTTTCGAAGCAGAAATATATTCCCTTCACTTACTTTTACTCTGAACCGAACCTTTGCGGTTTAATGGAAATAAGTAAGTAATGAATGCACATACTAATTAGCAAATGTTACTTATTTCTACGTGTAACCTTATTATACGGTTGAACGGGACTGAAAGTAACACAAAGCTTGGCAGCTGCTTATTAACCTCTCAATTATATGAGCTTGGCAGGAATAGGTCTAATAATAATATGATCTTTGTTTTTTTTATGTAATGTGTGTAACAATTGGGAAGACTTCTTATTTTCTGTAAAAATAACGTTACCTCATACTATGATCTTTTCTTGTGTCGTGGGTGCGTTTACAAACATAACAAGACCATATATACTCATGACATTCAAACCCGAAATAACAATTTGCGGATCACACAAGTAGTTGCTCTGTCCGAGAATTGATCCCGTTATACATTGCGTGGCAGCTGATTGTCAGTCACCGAGCCAACCGTGCAGTAAACTTTAAAATATAAGTATATGTTTCTTTTTTACTTCTTAGTCATCTCCTGAAAACTGGTAAAATGGAATAGGGGCCAACCAGCAGACGGTTCATCTGACAGTAAGCGGTCAGCGTTGCCCATGGACGCCCGCAACAACAGAGGTGACACAGATATGTCGCCGACCTTTTCCTTGAATGTTTGAAGGTCATATATTTTTATAACTCAATTCTACTTGAACGTTGTAGACATCTTTTACTTTTTCCTAAAACAGAGGCAATTAGCAACTTAAAACTGTACATACATTATCAAACTAATTACTAAAGCAATCCATTCTAGCACACTACTAGTTCAACGTTCACTTTGACCGTATGACCTTTCAATCAGCTATAGTTCACGTTCATTATTCAAAGCGGCTATTTCCTAGTGTTTGCATAGCACATTCAGTATGTAATGCAATAGTTAGGAATGTAGTAGCTTACTATGCTAACTGTACTGCGTAATTACCTCATTGCATATGGATTGTGATTGTTATTATTATATTGCAGTGGAACAATGCTGCAGTTTCATATATAAAATGTATTGAATGTTCATTTGTTCATGAATAGTATCGATTTATCTTTTCTGTGGTATCGAGGGTTGCAAAAACGAGTATACCTAATATTTTTTTTTTAAACTTAGCCTCACTAGGATTTTCTCCTGTGTCGTGGGTGCGTACAAGTTCACATACATATATGACACCCAGACCCGAAACAACACTATGGATCTCACAAAGATTTTCTCCGTGCAGGAATCGAACCCGTTACACGTTATGCGGCAGCTGGTTGCCCAGCCACCGCGCCAACCATGCAGTTAATTTGGTTTTCTATCACCTTTTATGAGAGTTCCAAATGTGCTATCGTTTTCGGTTTAGAAACGTTAAAAATTCTTGCCACTGAAAGTACTAAAAGTACTAGTACTTGGTGTGTTTGAACACTAAAATTTTTAATCGAAACTACATCTCATGTTTGTCATCTTCTCTTTTAAGAGTATTGTGGTCACAGAAATAGTTTTAATGGCATCTTAAAGTTTGTCGGTTGAGTATTTAGAGCGCAATTTACTCGATTGTCAAGAATAGCACGCCGATTTAATTTATTTTGAAAATATCTGCTCATCAAACTGAGAAGTCGAATTTATGGAAGTCGTAACTTCTCTTGTTTTGTACGACAAAATATAACTTTGAAACTTTCCAAATAATCGTTCAACCCTTTAATTTTCCATACTTAACAGATTTAATTTATGAAACTCATTCATACTCATCTGTCGACTGAACTCATAAAATAATTTAAACAGGATAGAAAACCCGGTCCAAGGTTTTTCGACCTTCATAAATAAAGTTACGACATGTAAACAGTTTCAGCCAAAATTAATTTTAATACTCTTCCAAATGATGACAGCTGTCGCAACGGAATGACTGGTGAAATATGAAACATCTCGTCTATTTTACGTTTTACAGTCTATTAAATTGTATAAGTGTATTATCAGATGTTAAATAAATGCAAGGGCTGTATGGAGATGTGGTAAAGGATATTGTTTTTGTCTAATTGTCAGGTGGTGTTGGCGGATCTCCAAGTCACCAAAAGGCCTTAGCAGTGTCCGTGTTGTCGCTAATGGTGATGATGATGATGACTCAAGTGACTCTTACTATGTGAAGATATATGAAAATCAGACAAGACAGACACTCTGTGTATTCACTATTCTGGGTTTTAGAAAATAATGGAAATGTCACCGTTTACCTAACGTCGAAATATCTTAATCACGAATTCTAACTAACATAAAACTAAGAAATAACAACATCTAACTCTAAAACTATTTTGTTAGCACAGCTAGAAATAATAAAAAAAAAACTTTATATCATTCCGAATCAGCCGGTAATTAAATTCCACAGCAACCAAGTATATCACTGACTAACTAATTCCGAAATAGAACCAACTTCCGCGGTTTCATTACATGAATGTATTTTTAACATCGTCCGTCAGACGTTTCGTGCCTTTATTTAAAGTGCATCGCACTTGCATTGGAAATAGGTTCCCGTTCTAAAGTGTCGCTAGACAGAAATAAACAGGAGATTGACACTGCGGTCACAGAGCATGGTAAATTAGAAATACCGTTCGGTGCAAACATTTCAATTTAGTTGGTCTATTCTTAGCAGTCACTGTTAGCAACCAGTTCAGCTAAATGTATGTGATTTGATGTAAATGTCTACATTTCTAAATAAATAATTCTCAATATTTACAAGCACGCCTGATCCTGGTCTGGCCCTTATCCGTACCTAGTACCCTTAGTACGAGTTTGCTTTACGTTTAAAGTATACGAAACTAGAGCGCGTTCAGCACTCTGATTGACCGGCTCGAATGAACCAACCAATCAGAGCACCAAACGCGCGCTCATTTTAAGGATACAGATATGACCACACCTATACATGATAAGGACAGGGTTTCCAAAAGTATGAAAGCTCTGTTATGATAACACTAAAAAGAGCATTGTAGTTTCATAGTTTCAGCCTAACATTATCGGAAACCGGCATAGATTTATTAAACGTTATGTAATTATCAAAGCACATCTTTAAAAAAACAAAATAATAATTAATGATACTTCTGTTTCTTTTACGCTGTGGAAATACTGTAGCGATGAAAATAAATCAGATTCGAGTTTTATGCAAATTGAAATATTTTATCTCGACTATACTAGTTGATGACTGATTTTAAACGAGATTTCGTGGAAGGAAATTTTACGCTTCTTTTAACCGATTTTAATATTATTCAGTGCTTTAGTCTGTTATATTTTACTTACTTCTAGTAAAGATAGCTTTAAAGTAAGATTATTCATTAGTTTAAACTTTAACTTTTATTGAATGTTCTTCGTTAATTTTGGTATCTAAATTATTTACATCTTAACACAATTGGGAGTAATAAAAGAACGATACAAAGGCAACTATTTAATTATCTTTATTTTTATAAAAATGTCATCTAAAACCAAAACATATACAAATGATAACAAATTCATTACATCGTAAATTAACATTAGTACAATAATTCCCCAAAATAAATGGCTTTAGGTACAGATGTTAGGTATTAAAGAGAAAACTAATCCTTAAAATAATGTACGAGTAATATGAAACTAAATCAGTCGGTTTGTTCTTTCTATGCCTAGTAGTGAAGTTAATATAATATTACGAATGTAATTTTCGTATAAATTTTATGGATAAGTGAATGATTTCAGATATTATTTTTGAGACTAATATTTTTCTTGTTCACCAAAGGATGAGATGATTGGACGGAAATTAAAACTTGTAGTTATTATAGTCTTAGTTTGGTATTGGTCTGATATCATCATTAACAGTCCATGATATTCTATTGCTAGATAATAATACACTTTATCCTCTACATAAGAGAGTATTTTTTCATTTTATGCTCGTTGGCAGAACGCAGTTTAAAAAGTTCAGTATTATCAGAGAGCGTTACTGTCAGTTTTTGTCAAGATTGTAGAATTGAGAATGTAATTCAGAAAGTTTGTACGGGAACAAGAATTTTCTTGAATGTAGTCGAGGGCAAAGCAGTAGTAAAATGATCTTTTGGCTCGATGCCATATTATACCAAACTGAAATATTATGATTGACTCTGATGTATGAATGGGAGTGTTGATGGACAATTATAATTAGCCACTTGAGTTTGAAATATTATAGTAATGTAGAAATTAGTGTCACTACTACACTGATTGATTAAATTAAAGAATACATTCATTATAATTTTATTGTAACTTTCGTGAGACATACTAAATTAATTATTATGTTATCGGCTTACTCACGTAACGTTTTGACGAGGAACTCGACTCGACGAATATGAGCCTCTAGCATGGCTTGAAACTAGTCGAGTTCCTCGTCAAAACGTTACGTGAGTAAGCCGATAACATAATAATTAATACATTCATTATAATTTATTATAATATGTATTCTTTGTTTCTGGATGCAGGTCGCTAACCAGCCTGTTTTTAAGTCATTGGGAGAAGCCTAATCGGAGGCATATCAAATTATTATAAGAAGATAAAGTTCGGTGTTATGTCTGATTTTAACCTTTGGTTAGCGCGGCCTTTTACTTGTAATTACATTAGAATAATTTAAGAAAGTAATTTTTTATGTAATTGTATCTGTAATTCGAATATCTGAATACCAATCGTCTATAGGCAGACTTAATTATACGAGTACATACCTCAAATAAAAAATGTCCGTATTGTAGGTAATGCTATGTAAATTGTGTAGAACGTAAACTGTAAGTGAAATTACATTTGCAAATTGCTAGCTAAGGTCTTTTAAAAGGCAAAGTCTGCTAAGTTTACCAGCATTAAAATTGGATAAACAGTAAAAATGTTAAGCAATTTCAAATTTGAAATTACATCGTGGTACGATCTAGGTTCATTGGAATTTTGTATAAGATAAGTGACTTAATATATTTAGCATCTACTATCTAGTCGACTGAAAATAAATTTTCTTTTAATGCAAGCTTTGGTCTAGACTATAGACCTCTTATCTATCACTTCATTATCTGCGTAGAATATCGATGAACGTACTAAATTATCTTGAGGCGGTTCTTACTAAAACGTCTTTTGGAAAACCTTTATCGCCCTTAACAATATCTTGCGGTATTTAAAGTAGCACTTCTAAGGTTGTGGTGGCTCGGAGGTTTTAGACCCCGCTTCTCATGCATGAAGGTGCGGGTTCGAAAGTTGCTAAGTTAAAGTAACTTTCAAGTTATATGTCAGTATTACCCTTAAATATTAGCAGATTTCAAACTATTTCTAAAACTAACCACCGTACTCAGTGGTATTTAATGGTTACTTAACCCAGTACTAAGCAATTGTTTTCGCGTCAAAATCGTTACTAAGAAATAGTTTAAGTGATCATTAAATGTCTCTGAGTACAGCAGTAAGAGCTTGTTGCCAATGAAAGCATACATTAGTAGTGTAAACTATGTGTAGTTAATTTCGCTTTGGATGACAAGAAGTGGCAAGTTCATTGGCCTAGCGTGTAACATAATTATTCAGACATTTTTCTTTAAAGTCAATGCCAAAGAATGGATTACTCAAGCCATACATAATAATCGACAATGGATAGTGTTTCGATCCTTTCACATAATAAATAGCAAACATAAAAGCCTAAGCCATGACTTTCTAGGAAATCTTGAACGAAAGGATTTATGTAGTAACGCGTGTAATATGTAAAACGTAATAAATTGATATCACATTTCTCCGAATCGAATTCATTTATGTTATTGTCATGTTTACAACGTTATCCATCTTTTACATTCCATGAATTTATTTGTACATTTCGGTAATACAATATTGTCACTATATTTGCAAAGCTTGTAATGTATGGTAGTGATGTTGTTTATTCATTTATTTATTTACACTTCTGTATATACGAGTAACATACAAGGGCTGACTTGCTGTCAACATATTCAAAGTTTAGCTTTGTGATAAGCCGTTTCTGTATTAGCGCGCACAGACGAACAGACAAACAGACAAACAGACAAACAGACAAAAAAAAAGTTAATTACATTTTTGTTAACCCCTGCTATTTTTTTTATTCAGATAATGTACAGACAGCACTTTTCTACGATTTTATTATATGTATAGATTTCGGTAATACAATGCCACTATATTTGCAAAGCTTGTAATGTATGGTAGTGATGTTTATTCATTTATTTATTTACACTTCTGTATATACGAGTAACATACAATGGCGGACTTGCTGTCAACATGTTCAACGTTTATGTTTATGATAAATCTGTATGAGGAAATTGTTAGATATTCAGATAATGTACAGTTTACAGTTTGTTGCTAAACTTTTCGAATGAACCTTATAGTTAGGCTTGTTCAATAGTGCATAGATAAAACTTAGAATTCTTAGCATTGAACTGAAGTGAAATTTAACTTAGTAGATGATTGTAATGGAATTTTACCATCGTTTATTATGACAGTAAATTCATTCCAGTGAAACCATGAGCGTGCTGTGCTAATAGTTTATTCGTGATGGATGGAAAGAATAAGGGTAGTGTAAAATGCAGTTTAAAATGTTCTTTGTTAAACAAACATCCATCAACACTGTTAGTTGATTTAAAGTTAAGTTGGACAGTGATATATCACTTAAAAATATTGTAAACTTATCTTCTTTTTGCAGTTGAACAACTAAATAGAGGATTATTAGTTAGAAAACTTCACTTTAAAAAAGGACTTAATAATTTGGTCGAACATAAATGTTACAGAACCCCACAGATAGGGCCGTAAGGCTTGTGCGGAGCTGCGGACTACTTAGCGGGTTCAATAGGGATCCAGCTAGAAAAACAGGAGTAGGAACGAGGTGGTTTTAGTCAGTAAGAATATGACACTTCCTTTGCCTCGCGCAAGGCGGGAGAAGGCATTGGATGACTTCTCCCCTTAAAAATGCATTGATTGGTAATTCGATTAGATCAGTAATATGAATATATAAAGGCCGTTTACTTTATTACACAGACTGATAAGAGTACTTTACAAGAAAATTTCTTAAGCTTCTGAATATAAGTTACAACTGTTACAAGTTTCAAGATATTCAAAACGTTCTCAACGACTGGTTTAAGTGATTTAATTTATCACGTGATTGCGTTTATGACAACATTACCCACTCATTGCCATCGAGCGACCATTTCAAATGCAAATCTAATGCGCGGAGCGTAATCAAGTGCAGTGCAGATTGTTTGGGTCACTTTGTTAGGTTTAGTACACAATTATAATGAGTTCGGGATTAAAACTGAATAGAAATTGGAATATTATAGTTGGTTTTTCATTTAAATATGGTTGCTGCATTCGTTTGTTTTAGTTATTCAGCGTTTTTACATAAAAATGTTTTTTTTTTGCGTAGTGGTTTAAACGACATGCTTTTAGTGGTGAAAAGTTTAAAATAGCCTGAATGTAACAGAAAAATCTATTTTTTATAAATTTGTAGCATTATAAGTTGTCATCAGTTATGAAAAAAAAATACGTTGGGGCAACTTTTTTTTCTTCTGTGTCGCGTTGCGGTCGCGGTGCTTTTACAAACATACAAGTTCACATGCACATCACACTCAGACCCAAAACAACAATTTGTAGATCACACAATGAGTTGCTCCGTGCGAGAATCGAACCCGCTACACGTTGCGCGGCAGCCTAGCCACCGCACCAACCGTGCAGTCGATTCATTATCAGAAATTCCCCAATTTGTGAAATGTCTATACTGTTGAATTTAAAAATGTTAGCAATTTCTACGTAGCCTTTTCAATGAACTACAAGTATGTACTTCCTGTACATCGGATACGATCAGAGGAAATTCCTAGCGCACTGCACAAGGAGTCCACTTGAGTTCACAATCTAATATATCCGATATTGTTTGGCTAAAGCGAAGGGGACTCGATTCTTTATTTTTTATCCGCCTATGTTGTTGTACTTTTTATCTTTTTGGTCTTCAGATGTTTTTTTTTTTTTTGGTATTATTAAACTGGCAAGTGCAACTAAAAAACATATTGAATCAAACCTAACTATAATCTTAATAAGCATGCGTGCTTTCCTTTTCCTATACTCACAGTTAAAGGACTGTTTAGCAGTTACTTGACAGGTGCATATAAACATTGCACCAGTCAAGTAGTCAAGTTACTATGAAGTAGAGCGGTGGCGACGCGACGTGTGATAATAAAATACTGCCGTTTCATTACTCTGTAGAAAGTAGTAGAAGTTTTATTTTTGCGAATTTAGAAAATAAAAATGTCTCAGAAATGCTTTAAGACCGAATCATTGTTAGAACCTTTGAGGCTACTTGACTAATGAAGCAATCAAAAGCCGTTGTTTTTAGTAAAAATACAAAAAAAAAATTGCTTCGTTGATCACTCCGTGCGACTGTTCAGCACAAATTGTCTAGGAATGTTAGTATAAATAACTCCAAAGTAAAAATAAAAAACGTTAAGAGAATATAGGTTTTGATTTGTCAAAGCCTATATTTCTTAAACGTTTAAAATTTCCAGGATTTTGTGAACTACTTTGGTTTTTCTAGTAAAAATAACCTTTTCTTTCCGGGAAACAGTAAAACATTTAACCTTTGTGCATTAACATTTTGATAGGACCTTTCTCAAACTTTTCTATTTACTAACCGGTTCTGAGGAATACTGTCATAAAAGATGTAACTTGTAAACAAAAGTAACAAAACTACACATTCTGTTTTAAAGCGTGACAAAGATCTCTTGTCTATTTTACTTAACATTTTTTTCTATTTTAGGCCATTGTTGCATTACTGTTAGCCGCAGTAATGATTCAATAATACAGACATCAACGAACATGCCAGTACGACGCTAACATTTCGTATGCCACGAGTATACAAATTTCAAATTTCAGCAGGCTTGTTTGTGTGCAAGCAAATTACTGCGACCAGCCTACCAACGCAAATGAAAGTCAACCCGTTTTCTAACATTTCGTCATATTTGTTCCCCAAATAAAGTCCTTCAAATAATCCTACATTACTGTCTTCCTTTGTTGTCTATATACTCGAATGTAAACACCGAATATTTTTTTGTTTGAGTACTGAAAAGGCCTGTTTGCTTATTCCATACGCGGTAACGAAACCCATTATATAGACATTAACGAGTGGATTCATGCACAATACATGAAGGGTCAATGGGAATAAAGATAAGAGATTTTGTATGCCATGTCGATTTTCACGATAAAAAAGTAGGAAGTCGAGTTTTGAATTAGAAAAAATATTATCTTGCGTTGTTATCACACAAAGCAGGTGGGGGTAACAATAGTGGCTCTTTTTCTGTGGTGAATTATGTCAACACAACAATAGCCAGTCATATATCAAAACATATGTACGGGAAATAATTCCTCTACTTACTCCGTAATCTTTCGTACATTGAGATTAATAACATGGAAAGCATTTCAAAGCAGTTGTTGTACACTCGCGACCAGAACATAAAATTCTCGGAACAAATTTTCTATCTGGACACGTTTTACGATTGATACTATTATTTTGCCGGGATCTCGTAAACTGAGTGCAGTTTACGACTGTACACTTGGTTTTTATAGCACAATGTAACGGGTAATGTATTAAGACGCGTATACTAAGTACTTATCTGTTGTTTTTATTATTGCAATAAGAGTTATATAAAGGAAATTTATGGTCGTTTGTATGATTTGAAAAAGATTGTTGTATTTTCCCTTTTTTTGTTTTTTGAACTATGTTACTTTTTACACGTGCTGCATGACAGAAATTTTCGTTGTTACACGTAAAATAAATAGTATATAAAGGAAAATTATGGTTTTCCTCTATAATTATACTTCAACGTTTTGTACTGATTGAATCGACATTTCGTTCCGTACGTTCGTTTGTTCGTATTGTCACGCCTTTTATCTCCGAAGAGGTAGGCAGAGATAAACATTACGGCACGTAATGCCCCGGTACAATGTATACCCACTTTCCTCCATTTTTTGTCTTATAAATCCCAAGTAATAGAGGGCGAGCCGAGCCTATTGCCATATACTGGGCACAATTCCATACTCCGTGCTACAACTGAAACATTTTCAAAAAACTGAAATCGAGACAGTCAGTCAGGCCCGTCCCGTCAGATACCTAAAACATATACCTACAATTTTGAAAATATTTAAACAATTAATAAGAAATTGACACATACAACAAACTAAATAACCCGTTAAAAGTTAAATGTGAAAGCAATTTCAAACAATCTAACAATAAAATTGATTGAGGTTGTCATTAATTCAATGTGCGGTTTGTTTCAGTGTTTGTAAAATTTTAATAATTGTGGTCACATTTGTTGTACAAATATGAAACAATTATTTCCTATGAATTCGTAATATTGTGGTGGTATGGCTATCAATTTTATTAACAAGTTATTATTAATTTGTGATCAGTACAGGGGTATTTAAAGTTTCCATAGTTCAATCAGTTATTTCAAACTTTTTTAGTTTCTCAAAACCCTAAACTATTAAAACTAATTTCTACTAAACTACTATATAAAATCGGAGTGTCTGTCTGTAAAATTGTTATATAACCGCTTGTTACATGCATAAAAATACACATAGTTATAATACTGTCGGTCTGTCTGTTTGTTCCGGCTTATCTGTAACGATTTTTATGAAACTTTTATTGCCTGAGAGCTGATGTACTAAGAAGTATTTTTTCGAAAAGAAAGTGCTGGCGTCAACTGGTTCATAATAATAAGTTATGAGCTTTGTGTCAGCATTTTTGACAAATTCCTCCAACGAAATTATTTGACTTCTATTTTAATTTTATAGTTTCTTTTGCATACCAAATCTAAGTGCATAAAAATGGGGTCGCACATCTGTTTAATATACGAGTTTCGTCTATTTCAAAAGCATGGCGAAACTGGGTTTTACACAAAGAGGCTCTGTTGATTAGAAAACTAATGCAACTGGGATTAGTTTTGATGTTTTGAGTAGGATGCGGGTTTGTATTTTAATCATGAGTATGATTAAAATACCTCTTCATACATTCACATAAAGAGAGTTCTTTATGTGAATGTATGAAGAGGTTTTTCGCAATAGTTTAACAACAGTGCAATAACTGGTTTTGATTACCTCTTTAGTGAGTGCTCGCAATTGATGCAAGCCGGTCTGAATTCATGTTTGGATCTAAACTCAGCGTTTAACATTATCTAATGTATCACTTATTGAAAGTGAGTAGTAGAATTGGTAAAAACTGTAAACATTTCTTTCTTTTGTAGAAGACCTTATGTTATACGTACATAACTTTACGTCTATATATACCATGGGGGTAGACAGAAACTGTCGTTCCACATTACTACGATTATTTCATACCTTTTTCTTATCGATGTACGTTAATTCATTTTTTCAATAAACATCAAGAGCTTTGATATTGTAAAGGCGTAAACCGCAAATATGTACATAGAAATGTTTGTGTTATCATTATGATAGTTTATGTCAAATTAATAGCTGCCTCGCGTGTGTCCTCGGCACAGTTTACATTGTACGAGCTTCAGAACTAACATTTTGATACATTGACGAGTGGTTTATTGATTTAAGTATTAGTTTATTCATATTTTTACGTTTCTATACATATTTCATTATATTTCAAACTAGCTCGTTAGTTACTTAAACCATTTTTATTCGTGTTAATGTGTCAAAGGATTTTTAGAGTTCTATTATGTTTGTAGATTTGATTTACGCGGATTGCCTAATGGGTTACCGGGGCTCCAAATTGAAAAACAGGAATAGGAACGGGGTGACTTTTAGTCATCAAGAGTCTGACACTCCTTCCCGCTCCCAAGGGGGAAAAGTCATTGAATGATTTTTCTTTTGTTTTTTCTTCTTTAGTTGTTATAGTATTCTTTTCTTTAGTTTAGATTAGTAGTATAAATCTTAGTATGAACTAAGCAAGGGTTATAAAGGTGATTTTGATCGGTTGACATTATGCTGCCTGCTAAGAAGGACGATGAATTTGTAATACGCTTATTCACTTCGTCAGTTGAGTTATTAATGCTAATGTATCAAGACTCGAGGATCATTTCTAAGAAGTCAAGTCAAGTACACTTGCAAACATTAGATTGACGGAGCATTCAAGTTGTTATTCCTGTTCGTTCTTGTTCCCAGAAATAAAATTTGCGTCATTTACAATACATGAGTAGAACTCCTCGTATGGCATTCTCGTATTAAAATGTCGCTTACAATTTCTTTAGCTGACATTCGAATACATAATTTGGTTCGTACACATACTGAAATATTATTGAAAGGGATGTTTTGATTTCTTCCTTTTATATTTTATGTTAATCAAAAACTCTTAATTTTTGACGTTTCAAAAGTGCCTTACTAAGTATTAATTGAAATAAATGCTTTGACTTTGACTTTGACTTTTATATTTCCGTGTTTGGATTCTTAAGCAAAATTAAGATTTTTTGTAAATATATTATAATTATATTTTTAAGTACATAGTTAATACTAGTGAAAAGCGGGTGTTGCATTGCCTCTTATATATTTTCTATGTACTTTTTGAGCGATTAGAAAGTACGACATTATGTTGGTATGTGAGGAATGTATTTTTAGTAGAAGAGATTTACGTAATCAGATTTTGTGACATCAAGATAATTTAAAAGCAAATCGCAAAAATTATATTAAAATCAAAGATATTTTTATATTTCTTTGTTCTTCTTGATAATGACAGATTTTCTTCATTACGTAAGAATACTCTGACCTTTCTTTGAAGTTTGCAGTCCAAATTTATTTCTTAAGGAATTAAGAGGAGACTGCTTTATTTTGTCTCCCTTTTTTTATCACTTGGAAGTTGGTAATAGATAGAGACAGTACCTAACTAAGTTTGTATTAAAATAAACTTAAAAGTGTTGATGAATTTTTACAATTATCTATATGCCTTGTTAAAATGTTTTCTTTCATCTTAATATTAAAATAGAATTAGGTATACTAGATACTGAAACGCACTCATACCACGGAAATCTAGGATAGGACAATGATTTTTGAAAAATAATTATAATAATATCATAGAAAATTTCTTACTATTTTACAAGATAACACCAGCGTTACACAATTAAGTTATGCAAGCACTTATCTAGTCTAGCTTAAATCGACCTCACAATAATATTATGCATAGTTTCATTGCAGAGCGTACGTGATTGCCCCGAGAGTGTAAGGTTCAGCTATAGTGTTGCAGCGGTTTTGTTCAACTAAGCGGATTATATAAGCGACGCAGCTAGAGCTACAGCTCTAGAGAATATTGGTTTACCAGGAAAATTGAAGGCAAACACGACTGTTTGAGGTCCGTCAAAATAAAGCTGTTTTCAAAAATAGACTGTTGCTGTCGCTACCTTAAATGGTTATTGTGTTCTGGGTTTCACTGGAGCGTGTTAAGATAAATCGTTCTGTAAAAAGGTTGGTTGTTTTGGAGTTGGGTTACTTTTGTTGGGTCAAACTTAATTATGATTTATCTATTGTTTAAAATCACTTTTTAAAATTTTAAAACAAATAATACAATTGTTTTTCTTTCACTTTTTTAATCAGCTTTAAAACCATATTATTATCAACTTCTTTTGTAATATATTATTTTTTTATGAAATGCGCGTGTATGTAGATAAAATATTGATTACAAATGAACTGACTGCACTACTTTTCAAAAAAAGTTCAATAAATATTCCTTTTGTTTAAACACAAAAGTACAAAGACATACGAAATTCTAGCTTGCTTGTGTTCAAACAAGATTTCCATATCCAAATGTTTGCACACAACCAAACTTGACTGTTCACAATGTTTGTTCTGAGTGACAGACAATTTGTTGGAAGTTCGTCCACTGCATATCAATTAAAGTTAAAAGATTCTTGTAGAATGCAAACACTAGAAATCTAGTACTAGATTAGTTTTATCTAAGTATTGTTATTTTATATATAAAAAAATACGTGTCTTTTATTTTTTCATCATCCAATTGACGGGCTAATTATATTTTTAATTTTTATCTCTATTGTAACGAATCACCAGTGATTCTAACAGTCTAACCGCATCATGAAATTCAACTGATACTGCTAAAATAACCAATTTATATGGTTGTAAAAACCAACTAATGTGGAATTTTCTCATTGTAAAAACAATCATCATTTTGTAACACCACATTTTGTAACACCTTTTATATAACTGTATTCATTAGCAAATAAATCCTTTGACTTTGAAAAAAAAACGTCAATTGCTGTGTGATAAAAACCAGAAAAAATATAAGTCCCAATCACAATAACTAACTATTGTGAAACTACGAGCAGCTCAATGCACGATTACTTCGTTTGGGAGATACTCGTTCGTGTATGGGAATCCATTTTGCAGTTGGAGTGGTTTTGTTGACCCATCAGCGGATTAACCGTTCCATGAACCCGATGTCACCACTAAGTATAAAAGGTTCTATACTGATATAGTGACAAAAATATTTTTTGCAAGAAATCTAGATTTTGTTAAAAATGTTTTTGAAACTTTATCTAACCCTAAAACATTTCTATTTTTATAAAATGTGTAAATATACAGAATGCCTTTACGTGCTTTCATACTGATAGTATAGTTTCGTAAATTCTTAAGAAGAAAAAAAGGTTTTGTAAAGAAAAGCTTTAGAAAATTTACTTAACTTTGCAATATTTTTGGAGTTTATTATTATGTTATTTACGTATACATAGTAGCGACATTGTAGACCAGTAAATAATCAAGTATTTTCTGGAGAGAATTAAGCAGACTATTAGATTTTTGTACGTACAATTAAAACTAAATAATGATCTTAGGGAAAAAATTTCAGGAGAAGGAACGCGGTGGTTTTTCGTCAGTAAGAGTCTGACACTCCCTCTCGCCTCGCCCAAGGCGGGAGAAGTTTTTGGATGATGAAAAAAGGTTAAAGGGAAAATTTTTCCGTTTAGCAATTTGTCACAATGATCACAACGAGAACAAAACTATTAACATCGACAAATAACAACCCTTAACCCTAAGTTCTCAAAACAAATAATTCGAAACAGTTTACAATACAAGACTAAACTATGCGAATACAAACGATCTTGTTTAAAGCCGCTAAATAAAGCGTGGTAGTGTTTGCTACAGCGCTTTATATGTTAATACTAAGTCGTATGGAGTCATCCTAACTAAAGCTAGGTACATGAAGTTCAAACTAGTTGCTTATTCAATTTCTCTTAGTTTTGGTTGCAAAGCATTTGCGTTATCACTTTATCACTTGTTTGGAGTTGGGTTAAGCGCATCATAATTATAAGTTGGGAAGCCAAATTTAATTACGTTGCGTTACCATAAGTTGGAGACTTCAACATTTTGGTTTGCTTGTTCAAGGTGTTATTATTAAAGCAATTTATTTTTATATTTAATTTTAAATAGAGTGGTAGAAAACTAAAAAGAAACTTTGTTTTAATTGCTTTTAAACTAACTCTCAATCTTTCAGTAGTTAGAAAAGTTATTCCGCGATTGCAAGTTCGAATCTGTTCGGAAAGCTTGAATGTCAATGTCAAATAATGTCTGTTCAACTCAGTTCTAAGCTAAAATTATTCTGAATGATTTTGACTCTTCCAGATTCCTAAAAAAATTAACGATTATTTAATAAGGGTTATTGCAGATCAAAATACGGGAATAAAAGTCCACACTGGTGACGATGGTGACAATGATTCAGCAATTTGTTGTTTTTTAAAACACGTTTAAGAAGTGGAATAAACTGTTAATATCAAAAACTATTAATAGCAAAAACTGTTAATAGCAATAACCACTAGCAATGCTCAACGAGTCCTAATGATTGTCAAAGATTCACAGTTTCAATTGCATGAATATGGGATTAGGAAGACGACAAAATCTTCAATAATCATCCAAGATTACGTGAGTAAGCCGATAACAAAATAATTAATTTTGTATGTCTCACGAAAGTGACAATAAAATCATCCAAGATATTTGACATGAAGATGATCTTAACATTGTTTAAAGGGTAAGTTTAGTTCTAATAATAGGTAACAGACAAAATAGGAATAAAGTCAAAACGTCCACGTTATTGAATAAAGATGTCAAGTCTGTTCTAATCTTACAACAGATTGCTCCACACTGAAGATATTGTCGCAATGTGTTTATCTTTCCATGTGGAAATGACGTGTTTGTCGACTATTGTCTCACATTCTGCAGACTCCTTTGAGTAGTTAGCATAATGTCCCTGGGGAGAATTTAATGGAGTACAGCTATCGTCTCGTTTGTTTGTGTAATAACATTCGTTAAGAGAACAATGTTTTACAGCTGTAGAGAGCTGGTGAGGTGATTGTCTGCTGGTGTCGGATTCGGTTTACGATTGTCTTTATTGGAGTCTGACACTTTACAAATATGAAAGTGATAAAATAGTAGTGCTGAATCAAGGAAAAAAAGTTGAATGGTGATCGTTGAACAGAAAAAAATCTTCCTTGCATGTTTTTTGATCCAAAACTGGGATTTACATTTATTATGTGACATTACGTATAAAAAGTATGTATCACAAAAGGTGGGAAATGTTTAACAAGAAACTGGCGTTTTTTGATAAAAATAAAATAAGTAAAAAGCAAGTTTACCATCAGAATAAAGCTTTGTTGCCACCTCTAGTAGTATAAAAGAAAAAATATTTAACACACGACAGGCTTATTGTCCCCATCTCGTATGTAATTATGTGTAAAACGATGAAATAACCGAAAAAGAAGGATAATCCACGGATTTATTGGCAAGTCACGAGATTTATCTATGGGTCGTGGCAGACGAAACGTGCTTTTACATGCTGTCTAATTTATTGGAACAATATTTTATAACAATTTAGACTTTTAGGTATTTTGTTTTGTGAGTCTATTTTGCAATAACCCTAGTCAAGTAAATTAATATTATTATTTTAACATTAATTACTGGTGTAAGTAAATGTTGTAGGTATTGATTAAATCCCAAAAACAACAGGAATATAAAGTGAGTTAATGGCTAATAAATTAAAGTGTTGGAATAGAGTTTAGTCGCCCACATAAAAATAAATAATGTCTCTACATTTTGACCAATACAATTTAAATTAAACCATTAACTGACGAAATAAAACTGTTAAAGGCAAATCCTCCGCTAAGCGTCGGTCACCAGTGTCCGACGTAGCGGTTAACATGTTAATTTAATACTATTTTCAGTCTATAAAACTAATGTTAATGTACTAAAGGGGAGTTATCGCAAACATTTAGAGATCAAAATTGAGCAGTTACGTTACCAGTAATTTCACCTAATTCAACATTAATTATTTTTGGGGCACTCACAGAACGGTTGGAAGGCTGTTAATAATTCCAAACATAATATAACTTTGGAGTTAAACACGAGTAATGATAACTTTCCGTGTGAAACCCATTTTCGTTTCAGGAAATTCGAAACTCACTCGAGTGTGTACTGTAATAAAATAACGAAATCAACTCGAGTTTCACACGAAAAGTAGAATTTTTGATACTTTATAATGATTTCTATGTACTCTTAAATGTTATATATAGACTTATTGTTCATCTCGGGGTTGATGTATATACTGTGGTAGGTTTTAACTATAAGTAACAGTTATTTATAGCCCGAGATCTAGATAAAAATAAAAAATCTAATCGCTAAACTTGAACAATAGTAAAAAAAAATAACATTTTCAGTACTGGATATCTGAACCACTGTGAACTTGATAAAATGTTGACTTTATTCGTGATTATTTGAACCATTCGTATGTCGTATATAAGACAACAATAGAAAATACATTTTGTCTTGCATGGATCTGCGTTTTGGCTAGCGACCGGTGTATTTATTTAATTGTGTGGGTGTTTTATTTAATTTTATGACTAAATCTAAATAATTGTATTTAATTTTTTGAATAATAAGCCAATTACTGTCACTAACCAATAGTTACTTGAAACTCCACCCTCCTTCAGGTTGGTTAAATAGACTTTTTGTAAAGGAAGAACACGTGTTGATTGCGGAAAGAAAATAAGAAAAGGTAAGATTTTTCCGTAAATAGACATTGTTTATCGGATTACGTTTTATTAAGAGGTGAATAAACACACGGTTCCGGCGATTACTTTATTTGTTCTTTTTTGTTATCACATTAGTATTGGGTGATAAAAATAGAAATAGCAAACACATATTAGTAAATAATCTATACATATAATAAAATCGTAGAAAAGTGCTGTCTGTACATTGAAAATAAAAATAAAAAAAATAGCAGGGGTTATTGTTATGTCGATGTCGAACCCAAAAATGTAATTAACTTTTTTTTTGTCTGTTTGTCTGTTTGTCTGTTTGTCTGTTTGTCTGTTTGTCTGTTCGTCTGTGCGCGCTAATCTCAGAAACGGCTGATCCGAGTTGGATGCGGTTTTCACGAATATATTGTGGGATGCTTAAATTTACATTTAGTGTTTGTTTCATGTCAATCGGTTCATAAATAAAAAAGTTATGTCAAATTAAAGAATCACGTCGAACATTCTATGCTTATACCATTAATCTCCGCAACTATTTGACGGATTTGGTTGAAATTTGGTACAGATATAGTTTAGAACCTTAGAAAGGACATAAGATAGTTTTTTTTGTTTTCTATCGTTTTTATTATTAGTATTTGTTGGGTATCGGCCGAGCGCTTCGGTACTGTTGTGGAAATAGTGTACTATAAGTCGTATGATTATTTGTCTGCAGTGGTCCTGCTGTTTCGTATATTCTAAATTGGTTTCGTTGTATTTGTCTATTAAAAAGTTTATTTGTTGGGTTTTCCTGGTTAAATTATTTAACGTAGGTTTAGTTTGATATCGATTATTAGTAGTTACTGTAGTTAGTTTGTTTAATAAAATTGTAAGTCTATAATTTATAAGTTAATTAGATTTAAGTCGTTTCTTTTAAATTATTTAGTTTAAGCTTGGTTTGGCTTGGTATTATAGCATTGAGGATAGGTTGCAATATAATTTCTTTTTTAATTGTTATAAATTCGTAATTCGTAGCTTTCTTGAATTCTTTAGTTTTAAGTTAGTTTTCATCTTAAGTTCGGAAAGATTATAATATTTCTTTAGTTTAAGTCCGTTTTTAAACTATTTTTTCAATGCCCTAAGTGAGTATACATCTATTAAATTCAAACGCAGAGCTCATTATGTTGATTTTTGAGGAGTTCCCTAGAATATCTTCCACATCTCATTTTTGAAGAGATCCCGCGAAATCGGGAACTATGTGGTTAAAACCAAAAAATTGCCGGAAGTCACTATTCCACACGAACGAAGTCGCGGGCTATAATAAATCAGGGGCCTTAGTCTGCTATTACAATTGTGTCAGAATGGTCGATCACTGAGCAGTGCGAGAGGGACGGAGCTATACAACCTACATAGCTCCGTCCCTCTCGCACTGCTCAGTGATCGACCATTCTGACACAATTGTAATAGCAGACTTAGGCCCCTGTAGAAGGGTCAATTCTGTTCATTGAAAATATAGAAAAAATAAATAGCAGGGTGTTACTGGATCGATACCAAACCCAAATATGTGATTATAATTTTTTTGTCTGTCTGTCTATATATGTTCAGGCATCACGTGAAAACTAACGGTTTGATTTCGATGAAACTTGGTATAATTAACTTATTATCCTGGACATAAAATAGGTTACTTTTTATCCTGGAAAAATACGTAGAAAAAATCTTTATTTTTCAGTTTTATTCTGCTCAACAGCAGTAGCTCAATAGAGGGATCTCCTTAATTATTATGGGCCTTGCCGTATTTGGGTCCAATAGATATTTATAAGATGTAATTTTCACAGTTACTCAAAATGGAGAAATAAAACTTCCACGCGAAGACCGACATCCGCGCGGACGGAGTCGCGGGCAGAAGCTAGTGTAGAATAATTTTCTAGAGATAAATGTTATAATAATAATGTTTCTTGATAAAAATAAATATTTAAGTAATGTTTTATAATAACATGTTTGATGTTATTCAACAGTTTAGCTAAAAATGTTTGTTTATGTCTAGCTTCTCTCATATCTAGGTTTATACAAATTTTGATGTAAACTAAATGATAGAAAAACATTGATATAAGAGATTAACGTAGCATATTTATATCTGTCGAGCATTTACCAATTGAGTCGACCAGTTTGTTTGCGATATATATTTTTTTATATAAAAAAATGAGTTTACTCTCAGTTTGGTATATCCTCATTGTACTGGTAATGTACAAACAATAAAAACCATCTATAATATTTTTATTGTTATTTGATCCCCCGGATTATTTTCCTCAACTTACGAAACCTTTTCAATACAAAATTAAATATGAATTGGCATTATATTCCTCGTTTTATAAAGCCGTATTTTCACGAACGAAACAATAATAAACAAAAATGGTTTCCGTATGTCATTCCGGTTCGCACCAAAAACTTTTCTCATTTGTTTTGAATGAATGCGAATCAATTTCACAATACATTTACTACCAAATGTTTTCTGACGTACAATCGCAATCCCACCGAAGTTTCCTTTTACGAAGCCCTACGTTGTTTAAAAGTTTTAACAAAACATAGTAAACAGATGTAACTTCCTCAATTTTAAAGAACCTATTTGAATTTTAAAGGATTTTCTACCTTGCTTCAATATCCTTTGGGTCTAAAATAACTAGGTTGGTTCAATCAAAAGAACTATTCAAAGTTTGGATTACTTACAGAAAAAATGGAGGTGTTTATTGTTACGTCGCGTGTTCCCAAATTATTATCTCGAATCTACAAGGGAAAATTGTTTTTATTTTGCAAAGTTATAAAAATGTCGACCGTAATGGCTTTGTCGTTGGTTGGCATATTTTTTTCGAACGAACAGGAAGATAAGACGGGATTAGCTTTTTCTAATTTACTTGTAGCGATGGCAGACTTCGTGGAAGGGTCTTATTGTTAAATAAATTGAATATGTTGTAAGAAAATACGCGTAGTGCAGATAGAGAGGTCTCAAAGGGTTAGTCAGGTTAGTCAAATGTTTTAGTATAATCATGTGTAGGGCAATCGTTTTTCACCAGCTGTTTTATTTTTCTTACACAATTGGGAGTTACAAGTTACAATATTCATCAATTCATACTTTGCGTTCCTAAGTGCTGTTGTGTCAAAAATTACAATTATAGTTTTTTCGACAGCCTATAAGTTGCCACTGCTGACCAAACGCTTATTCTCGCACGGAGAAGGTATGAGCATTTACCATGCTTTGCTCAAACCAGGTTGGTGATTTCAAACTTTAAGCCCAGGTGTCACCATGTTTTCCTTCACCGTTTGTCAGTTTTGTTAATCTTAGAAAGTAAGTATGTCTCGATAAGAGGCACATTGGTGCTTGCCGGTGGTAGGTTTCAAGCCCGCGACCTCTTACAGAACGTATTATTAAAGTTAGGTATTAAGGATCTATCACCTGATTAATAATTAATTTTGGTCATGTATTTATGATACTCAAAATATTTTAACGCATCCATTGATTTAAAGGATTTTCCTTCCACAATGACTTTACCTACTCTAATACTCTGTCACAAGCAAAACATGATATATTTGACAAATGAAACCTGAACCCAGCTGTAGAGTATTTAATGAAAAATGACCGCCAAGCAGCTTTATTGGACACATTCGTCAGTTTGACGGCCTGGTTCCGTGGTGAGTTGCCTTTATATGGATCCCGCACGGCACTAGCACACAATTAATCTCGCCTTGAGTGAAATTCCTGTAGAAACTGGCAACGAGCTCCGAGAAATTTTGTTGGGCGCTCTAGTAATAATTTATTTGGTCTTAGAGACGAATTTTCAACGGCCTCTAAGGAAGACATTATGTTTACCGGCTGTATTTATTAGATGCATTTGTATAGTGATTAATTTGAAACATCATTAAAATATTTTTCCGCCGTACTCAGAGTCATTTAATGATTACTTAACACAGTCTTTAGTAATTGTTTTCGGAACAAAATCAATACTAAGCAATAGTTTGAGAAACCATTAAATGTCTCTGAGTGCGGCAGAAAGTCTTTAATGATGCGATGCTTAACCACCAAAATTACCAGATTCATTTAGTCACCAGATTATTTCTATTGGAGGCAGAGCCGTGAAAAAGGATTTCATTGTATTTTAAAGAGCCGCCCTCAATTTTCCTTTAACCAGCTAATGAAATTTTCTTTTCTTGATAGGAAATAATCTTAAGAAAAAGTTTAAATAAAATGAATCCTAATCCCAATCATTAAGTACTTCAACTTATTAAAATAATAAGTAGCTATAAAATGGTCGAGTTCGGTAAATTGGATTTCTTCAATTGAAAAGCTTTCCGGTATTGGAGATTTGTGTGAAAGGCTCTTAGAATTCCTGAACTACTAAATGGGTTTCTTTATATAAGTAGATACTTGTATTATGTGGGAATGAGTATATTCATTGTTTAATGATAAATTATGAACATTAGTCCGAGGGAAAATACATTCTCATTCACTAGAATGTAATATTGACTTAGTGTAAAAATGCAGCTTTCAATATTATTTGAAAGCTGCATTTTTCATTTCATATGATACGTATCAAAAATTTGTAAATCACACAAAGAGTTGCTACGTGAGAAAATACATTGGTCAATCCAGAACTAGGTCGATCTTGATGTTATGGAACAAAATGAAATTTTTCTTGTACTAATTCGTAGGGAATAACCATTTTGTAATAATTTTTTCCACACCACATTAGGATCTTGTCCTGTGTCGTTGGTGCGTTTACCAACATAAAATGTAATATATTGATACGGTCATGAGACAAGTCCTTTAGGCATATTTTGGTAAGGTCTATTTCATTATCCTAGCCTTTTGATCGTTTGCTCTAGGTTAGCTGTAGGTAATTCTATAAAATATACTTGACAATAATTAATGACAGAATATACAAAAGATAATACAATTAATTTAGGATAGTAATGATTCACAATATCTAATTATTAATATAGTGTTAGCATAGTGTTAGCACGGAAATAACATGAAATTATCTGCATATTTAGGTAATCAAGAATGGTGAAACAAGCTCTTAATGTCATAATAATGTTTCTATTAACATTAAGAATGAAACTAAGTCTTGTGATGTTTAGTAAATACTATCTTCCTATACAAAATAATAACCTCTTTAGTAGCGTTGTTCCTGTCTTATACCTGTTCCCTCTTTATAAAATTAATTAAGGCTAAGTCTTAAGCTTGTCTTTTGACTTCGCAGTAGACCCAGCTTAATACTTTTACTGATTACCGCGTTTTGCCTTTAGAAATGTTAACCCGGCGTCATGGGGGTGGAAAAGTGTTACACGGACGTTGGGGTGGGTCTCACCGACCCTTTCATAATGTCGAAATTATTTCAATAAATTTATAAATAACATAGACTATTTTTATGCGTGTTTATATTTTTGGGTATTTTGTGATTAAATAAAACACAAATATTATGTTATATTATGTTTTAATTATATATAATATATTTTTTTAAAAAGAACTAAAATTATCAACAAACATTTTCTCTTCTACTTAAATGTTCTGGTTCTGACATTTTGTCCAAAAGGCCTCTTATTCCACTTTGTTCCGTCTTTGCCATGATAAAAGTCCGAAGAATTCTCACGGTTTACGTTTGAAGAACTAGACGATTCGGATGTAAATTGCTCTTCTCGCGAACGATTTCTATGCAATCGAATAGACAGTGGAATATCATCATTATCAGACTCTGAGATATCCTGTTCTGTGTCAATTGAAATACTACGCTCACTCTAGTGATCTTCTTTGTCACACACATCCTGGTCTGACAACTCAGTATCAGAGTCAGACTCTTGTAAAATTGCCAGAATACGCAGTCGTTCAGCCTCTTCACGGTCCATTTTTTACTAAGTACCTACAAAAAATACAAATAAAATACATTGAACTATATATAACCAGCTACAATTGTAAATAACAATAAAAAATCAAAGATAATATAAAAACTCAGATTAAGTAACAATTGTTGCATAATGGCGCGAAATTATTACCCGACTGTTCTCACATACCTTTATAAACTTTGTGAATTATCTCCCACTGTGGCCGTGGCACGACTTAACATGTAGCTTTTGACTTCGGACAACTCAACAGCTCCAGCTATTGAGAAGAGCAGCAACGTCGATAGTAACCGAACTACAAGCAAAATTTGGTGGGTCGCTTTAGACCCAACCCCCATGACGCCGGGTTAATCATGATTAAAATGGGTAAATAATTACTACGATAATGGAGTTACTTCTAATCCTACTAATATTACTAACTAGCTTCTGCCAGCAGCTTTGCCTGCGATTCCATGGGACAAAAAGTATCCTATCACCCAAGTCAGGTGATACCCCGGTCAGTATACCAATTTTCATCAAATTCCGTTTAGTAGTTTCAGCGTGATTGACGGACAAACATATGTGATGTGATATTTGGTATGTTTGTTTGTTACTCCTTCACGTCAAAACAGATGAAGGGATCGAGATGTAATTTGAAACAGGGGTACATTTTGGTCTGAAATAACACATTTGACTTTGACTTTATCCAACGGGAACGCAGGCGAAGCCAATATAATGCACAATTGCATTCTATATGTATCACCTATAAGTTTTACAGAAGAATTAAATGTTAAAATTAAATATTATGTGATTGCAGCAAGGGTCGCAGATTAAATTTGCGAATCAAGCAGTGTAATTAGAAAAAAAAATATCTTTTTTAAAATTTTCAAATTCGGTTTGAGATAATTATGCCAAAAATCTAGCTTATTATTTCAAAGAACTTATTACTTCAGTATCATCAGTTGAGCGAAAATATTATTTTACATCACAACTGTTATGAAGATGAAAATGCATGCACAAAGTTTTCTCTAAATAGCACTGGTTTTATAAATTAGGCGAGATAAGAGAACGTTTTGAGTGCTACGTTTGAAGTGCGCTTCATACATTTGCATTTAATCACGCAAAATGGAACTCATTTCCTGTGATTAAATGCGACTTGTTTACTACTTTCTGCCTTGAATAGCTCGACTCTCAAAGGTTTGTTTCGAGTTGTGAACTATGAATGCACAAATATTTTACATAGCGTCGAGTGTTTTAAAAATTTTGGAAAGTCTAGATTTAGAACATCGTTGAAAACGAAATGTTTTATGAATAAGCTTTTTTATATGTTTATTAGTTAAGGTATGAATAGATTACGGTACTAAATATAGAATACACTATACATTTAGTGTAAAAATTGAATGTCTCTGTGTACACATGAGTGTCCTGTAACTGGAAAATGTATTGTGACACGATAATTATATTAGTGTCGCATCATCACCGTCTTTTCATCCGTATAAGTGAAGTAAGTTTGTCCAGTACAGACACTACCTACCTAGCTGGTTTACCGCGGACTACATAGCGGGTGTGCCGAAGCATGGTCTCAAAGAGCAGAAGTATGCACGGGGTGGTTTTATGTCAGTAAGAGTCTGATACTGCCTCTCGCCTTGTCCAAGGCAAGAGAAATCAATGGATGTTAATCCCACTTAAACAAAGAAAAGCACAGACATTAATGTCTGACATTTATGTCAGAATTTGTGTTCTATTCGTACATAATAGTCGAGTTTAGGTAAAACTCGATTACAAAATACTTGTATACGTAATTAACACAATACCAGACAACATTACGATTAAAACACAACATTTTATTTTACTACTAATGACTTTAAAACAGATTCAACTTTTCACACCTAAAATGAACCTTATTTCAAATGCACGAAAAACGACGTTTATAACAAGCAACGTTTTGTAATGGTGAAACAAAAATGAGTCGTTTAAATTGGAACAGGACTTCCCATTATGTGACTTCACTTTAACAACGTTGTAAGGTGTATGAGATAATAGCCTGGCAACACGACACCTCCCTCTTTTCACCCCCCCTCCCTACCGCCTAGGGTTAGCAAAATCGAGATATCTTTTAGCATTCGCATATAATTATCGGGTTTTATAGCGTAGTAGCGTATGGTACTTTTATTTGATCAAAGTATATACAACAAGTTAATGATGTCATTAAATGGAATACGGCAGAGACTCTCAAGACAATACTATAGTCGGATTGCGGTTTTTCTTATTTTAAAGAAAAGTAAATAGTTAGTAAATAATATTATAGCCTTGCGTTATCAGAATTGCAATAGTATTTGCCTGACCCAGAACTAGAAACTATATCTAGTAAAGCTGTCTTACTCAACGATCATATTATACTGTCCTGTTAAGTTATTTATGTCCATTATGATAACGATAATGGAATGAAATTGAGAAGTTACTATTTTATTTTATACTTTCCTCGGAAAATATGACTTTCATTGTAAAAAATTATGTCCTAAAAGTTGATGCCAATTTACATAATTCAATAGCCGCTGAATTTTACCTGTTTTGTACAATTTTCTGTTGTTAAAAAAAGAAGCTAACTGTTTGAGAAGCACAACAATAATATTGTTTGTGACGATAGGATAAAATTGCATATAAATTTTGTTGGGTTTAAGTTAAGAAACTTTCATGGCTAATGAATGGATAGCTGCGTTTAAAAATACACATGACTAGAACAAAATTTGGTGGATCAAACAATGAATTGTGCCGTGTTTAAACTAAAACCATAACACGTGGCAGTTTTGTCTGTCACTAATTAAACAATAGTACAAAAATATGTTATTCAATATATTTTCTTGCCAAGCAACCCTAGCCTGTAATCTAGAAGTGCATTAGTGTTGACAGTGCGATAAACAGGAAGGGCCAACTCTGTGCATTGTCGTTGCCGTTGTTAGTGAAAACTACGTTGTTACTGGAACGGGTACTACGGGTAGTATTCAAGTAATCTGTCTGGAACGAGGAGATAAAGACGTTTCCAGTTCTCATAGTATCTTTGTCAATAGTTCTGTTCAGAATAGACTTGGTATTCATATTATTTGTAAACAATACAACTATTTCCATATTAATAAGACTTTAACTTTAACTTTAGATATTTAAGAAAAACATGAAGGTATTTTTTTACAGGTCAGCAATATGTATACATGTATCTCTTTTCTTTGTATGTGTGTGTGTTTGTGTCCATGCGCAGTGCTAGTCACATAATTTCCAATGTTATTTAATAATGCAAGAAAAAATATCCTCTATTTTTACCAAATTAAATCTTATGAAGAAGTTAAGTTTTATTGAACGGGCTCTCTCATATAAATGAGATAATTATACTGCATTGAAATGTTCACAGCTCCATTCATTAGCTGTATCAATATTTCCATTCCATTTTCATATTTAAAGTACAGTTCATTTTTCAATAGATACTCAGAATACTCAAGTGCTTATAGAGCTTTTGAATAAGACTTTTGTGATCTGCCTACTGCAATAAAGAATAAAATTGACCGACTTTAGTAAAGACGTTTTTCACATTTTAAAGTTAAGGCACATTTTTGTCGATATCTTAAGGATTTTATGACATAAATCCTCACATTACCAAGGTTCAAAGTTACAAGGCAAAAAATAAAATGAAAATATGTTACATGACTAGTTACATTTTCTCTGTAATTTAATTATTTTCCAGTTTCCGACTACAAACTAAAAGCCGGTGGAACAAAGTGAGGAAAATTGACCTAGTTACCGGTAAAAAGTTTGCGGCAACATTCTGATCGTCAATTAAATAATAATTCCTGTTTCTTTGACAAACAATACTTGTATTAAGATGTTTTTATACAATTTTTAATTAATCTTGTCTTCTAATTATCGTTATTAATGAATAGAATAGTAATAGAATATAGTATATAATGAAATGTCATTATGATATACCCACACGGTGAAAGTAGTAGGTTTTATCACCACGAAATTTTGATAAAGCAGTTTGAACCTACTTTATGAAATTTTTTACTTTTATTATTGTCTTTAAACTAGTATATGTATTTTATTTTCAAAAGCCTTATTCAATTATCCATTCAATACCATCAATGAAATTAATTTGTGAATAAATCATAACTAAGGTTTGAATATACCATGGTATAACTGCTCGTTAAACTAACCGACGGATTATATCCACCAAGATAAGGTGTTTATTATGACGTTCGCGGGATAGAACATCAACCTTGCATAATACCTCATTGTATATTAATCGAGTACTCACCCACCCCTTGGGATTTCGCTCGTTCCGCAAAAATTAAAGGACAATGGAATCTTGTCGAATAAAGTGTTTATCGGGGAAAAATAAAATGAAGACGGTTTCGTGAATTAAAACGATATATCTTTGATAATGACACGCTTCGTTTTTAAAGGAAATTTGGGGTGCTTTTCTACCAGAGATGTGCTATGTTATGTTGCTGTGAATGTGTTTGGCTTCCACCAATCATATTCATTGGTACACATAGTTTAACACTAATGAGAACGGACTCAGCGAAGCTATGTTTTTAATATGGAAAGATGTGTACTATGGATGCATGCTATGGATGGCTACTACGATGCTGGCTGCTACGATGGATCCCTACTATCGATACATCACATATTCCTCGCATAGCTACAATGCTTTGTATCAGTGAAAAAGGGCACATAGTTTTACAGTTTAGCTATTATATCTTTGTAGCATAGCTACAAAGCACATCTCTGCTGAAACAGCACCCTAGAATGTATTATTTATCCTCTGAGAGATTATCTTGTAAACATAATCATTATCACCCATGTTTTGTTTTCAAACACAAACTCACATAGGATTTTCAATAGGTAAGTATAGATAAGAAAGGATAAGCCTGTTTAAATAGGGACATCCAAAAACAAATTACGAGAGCTTATGTTAAGCAGTTGCTCTTGCAACAAACGGGTCACACAAATAAAATACATTATGTCAACGGCTTCAATAAAATAATATGAATACTTGAATTAAATATTATTGATATTTCGTAAGTAAGAAGCGTTTGGGTGTATTTTAAAGTTTTTTATTTTAAGCAACAGATAAAACATCTGACTAACTGACTAAGGAAACGAGTAGCAATTTAAAATATAATATAAGATGTGCACACGTTAAAGCAAATCAATCAACATCAAAGGTTAAATTGAACGCGTAATTACATTAATCCTTAGTTAAATTAGAAGATTACGTTTGATTCCATTTTATGTTATCTCAGTATTTATGTAACAGAGAGATTAAGTTTAAGAACAATCAAAGTTTAAAATCCTCATTTTAATTAAGTAGGTACGCATTAATTGTCTAAATAATTAGGTAGGACACTTTTCTTTTATACAATTAAGATATCTTCTTTGAACTTTTAATTCAGTGAATTTTTTTTGCCAATTTTGTTCGAGTAGATTAGGAGATTTTGCCAATTACAATAGGTGAAATACTAAATAATATGGTGTATTTAAACTGCGACTAGCCACTGCAGAAAGATTTGATATCTTCGATTACTTAACACATTAAACGCCGTGGTGGTCACCTTTGACCGACGTTAGCGGAGGATTTGCCTTCAACAGTTTTCTATGGGCAATCAAAGACTTAAGCGATCTTTAACTAGCTTTCTTGGTAAATACCTTTTAAGGTAAAAACAATGTTTATGTATTAAGTTTTATAAGTAAAATAATACATTTATAAAGTTATAGGTTCAGTTATCTACAGCAGTTTAAAATAAATATTATAATATTATTTCAAGAACTTAAATTCAACTCGCAAAAGCTTATAACCATAACTCGTTTGTTGAACGTAAAATATAAACTTTTATAGCGAAAAGAACGTATACATAGCATTTCCTTCATAACTAGTTTAGAACCAAAATATTTAGAAAATTACCAGAATTTCAACGTAGACTCGTATTACTCGTAAAATGCATATTATTCGTTCGCAGCAAGCTTATAAATGGTTTCTGGTATATTTTTATGTTTTTGTTATTGCCAATAAAATCGTTCATATTTATGTTTTTCATAAACACACCTATGTTATGGTAATATGAAATCCTAGATGATAGATGATATAAAATTATTATATCGCATTAGTCTTTAAGTAAAACTACATATTTTTCAATTTCAGAATTAATGAGAAAGTAAAGCTATTTTGCAATTTCAGAACTGAAGAGAACCTTCCCCTTTTTGGGAAGTCTGTTAAAAACGTAATGATCGATCAGCTTTTTTACCTTTTTCCTTAAAATATAAATCACCAAAAATATACGATTAAGCGATTTTTCTCTCGCAGTTTTTACATCTTTTGCTTAAATGAAGACGTTCTTTAATCGCCCCTTAAAACGCCATTAATCACTGAACCCGACTTCAGAGAACCAATTTTCTCTAACAATTCTTTGATTGGTTTCCAATTTTGACTGAAGAACCTATAATTAAATTTCTTTGGAACAAATACCTTAATTTATTTATACTTATAGACATCATAATTTTATTTCAGTTCTATGCAGATTGATTCGATCTCGGTTACTTAATTAATGGCAATAGACTCGACATTTAAATTAATTTGAATCTATTTTGGTGATGCAACTACGATTCTAAAGCTATCCACTAATAGCGGTGATTATCTGCCATCCTCTTTTTAAAGGTGGTCCTTTATAACAAAGGTGGGTCCATTGTTGATCCATGTCCATTTCGTTGACGATTTTAATGATTTTTATATAACAATTATTAGGTTAATTTATTATTGTCAGTCTTATTTTTTTATATCAACTTGCTAATAATTTGTCAACTTCATCATACAAAATTCTTTCACTAAAGCAGACCATTTATCCATCTTTACAAATTTTGTTATAAAAAGCCTTAACATAGTAGCTAAGAAGAAAAAGAAAATAAATAATGGATATCAAAACATCCCTATGGACAAAAAGGATGTTGTTGTAGTATAAATACTGAGGCCTTAGGGTGCTTTTCCAAGAAAGATGTGCTATGTAGCTAGGTTACGAAGATGTAATATGTAGGTGAACTGTGAAACTATGTGACCGTTTTCACCGATAATCAGCTATGTAGCTGTGCTATAGAGAAAATGTGCAGCTCGACAGCTCGAAAAATCGACAGTACGGAAGTCATTCATAGCACGCATCTTTCCATACAAAAAACAGCTTAGCTGAGTCCGTTTCCACTACCAATGAATATGGTTGGGGGAAGCCAAACGCATCCATAGCAACATAGCAAAGCATATCTCTTGTAGAAAAGCACCCTTATTCTTCCTAGTTTACAACATAAACGAAACGTCCCTTTAGTAGGTCAGCTAGAATAAATAACGCTATAGTGGACAGTTTTATAGTAAAAATATGATACCAATATGTATCGTATCGTATTCTTTTCCTAGAGAAATGTGCCCAAACATTCAAAGCACATTTTAATAGATACTGTACACGATAAGGTCATTGTGGTCCGGAGTTCAGAAACCTACCAGATTATTTAGACACCACTGACACACGGGAAGGAAAACATCTTAAGGAATCCTGAGCTTATAAATTCTAATTATAAGTCTGAAATCGCCAACCCGCATTGAGCAAGCGTGGTGATTAATGCTTAAACCGTGTGAGAAGAAGCCTTTGGTAACCGTTTATACTTATAAGATGTGATGTACACAATACCAAGCCTTGAATAATAGTCCAGTCATTTGGTAGATAAAAAGGGGGTTACCTGAAAAGTTTTCCGGGAGTTTTGAAAATTGGTGAATTTATAGATTTGGGTATGCTCTTTTCGAATTTCAACTTTGCCACCTCGTACACCCGCCGCTCGCGCCGCCATATTGAAAAAATGGCGCCTAAAAACGGTTTGTTATTAATATCTCCATTCCGAAGCATTTTACGAAAAAATATTTATTTACAAAATTAAACTAGAAAAAATTTCCTACAATTTATGTATTGATAACTTTTTCATAAAATCAATAGTTTTTGGCGTACGAGTGCCGCAAAGTATTATTAGTCCAGTCAAATTAGGATTTCACCTCGGAATTTGAGATACCCAGCTGTAATTTTGTATATACTTGTATATTGACTGCCTGAAACTTGTCTCAAAACCTACATATGGTAAGGTAACTATTAAATTTTAAGGTCCAAAGGTCCCAAAAACGTTTTTTTTGCGCTTTTTTGGAAATATCTCATTTCCTGTGGGTTTTTGGTATTTGCATTTAATACCAATATTGTAGAATACAAAATTCTCTACAACTTATGTCTAAACTTTTTTTTTATACGGTGCGCCGTTTCCGAGATAGAGGGCGGAGAGCGCGCGGTCACTGCACCTCTACAAAAAAATTTTTTTTCGTCTAACCTATCCGTGATGGTTGTCGATGGATAGGCCATTAAAAATACGTCATGGTTCCTAAAACCATTTTTCGTCAAAATCAATTGTTTGAAAGATAGACACTTCCAAAGTGGAAAAATGAGGTCTATCGAATGTGTCCTGCCCTCTAACTTTTAAAATAAGTGAGTAAGAAAACTAAAAATAAAATATATGCTGTAGATTTTAATGGAAACTTTCAAAGAAAATTGGTTTGAACGAGATATCATAATTAGTTTTTAAGAATTGATACATTTAAAAAAAACACATTGTTTGTACACGTGGTGGTGCAGATGAATAATACTTTGCGGCGCTCGTACGCCAAAACTATTGATTTTATGAAAAAGTTATCAATACATAAATTGTCGAAATTTTTTTCTAGTTTAATTTTGTAAATAAATATTTTTTCGTAAAATGATCCGGAACGGAGATATTAATAAAAAACCGTTTTTAGGCGCCATTTTTTCAATATGGCGGCGCGAGCGGCGGTTGTACGAGGTGGCAAAGTTGAAATTCGAAAAGAGCATACCCAAATCTATAAATTCACCAATTTTCAAAACTCCCGGTAAATTTTCCAGGTAAAACTACCAAATGACTGGACTATAAACGCAGTGATTAATTTTCAAACTCTTAGGCTCAATTGGGCTCTTAACATTCATATGCTATTAACGTATGATGTTATGTAAATAATAAGAGACCTCTAAAATCGATAAAAAAGCATTTGTAATCAAAGACTAAAATTATATAAAACCTTCACGAAAGTCAATCACGATACATCTTTAGCTCTAATACACTAGTTTACACCGAACTACTATGTTGTAAATCCGATCTACACATCTTTCTTCTCCACTCCATGAATTTTGTTAACACCCAGACTTCTAAAGTACCACATGCTCTGAATAAAAATGCAGTTTCCTTTCGATAGTACTAAAAGGTTAATGCTGCCACTACATTTTACTGTCGTGTTAAAACTTTAAAAGTTAGTCGCAAATTCTTAGGAACTTGTCGTAAGGACTTTTGCTGAGCTGTTCAGTGCAGACTTGGATTTTTAAATTGAATGATTACATTGAACTTTTTCTTTGTTCTAACTTTTCTTAAGAAAAAAAATTGCTTGGATTTTAATTAACAAAAAAACACTGTTTACTCACGTAAATTAATGGAGAAAAGCTCTACTAGTTTCGAGTCACAGAGGGACTCTTCATCATGAGCTGATCTTATGCATGCGTATGCAGCATGAGCTTTGACGTAGGTTAAACTTGTAAAGCTTTTCTTCATTAAATTACGTGAATAAACCGTGATTTTTATTTAATTAAGCATGTCTCACGACAGTTATTATAAAAATTACTTAGATTTATTTCAGACTGGTAGTTACTCTTGGACTTTTTTTAATAATGACCCTGAATCTTCTTTTTAGTATTACCTATAAACATGTGAGCTTTACCGATAGGAAAATGAAATACGATGTCTAGAACATAATCCCTTAAGACATCCCGCCAATATTCAAGACCGTGCCTTCAGGGATTATCTAGCCAATTTATTTTTCTGCAATATAAAAATAAATTGTCTCTTGTCTTGGTTACAATCGATAACTTCGTTATTGGAATCAAATAATATATACGTGATACTGGTTAGCTGGTCACAATATTTAAATTGGATAGCTTCTGCAGTTTCATCCAAGTTTCTTACACAAAACGATAATTGCTAGTGATCCTATTATGGACTGTAATTGTTGTAGATTTTCTCAAATATTGCTGTGTTTTCTTCATCGAACCTAACGTGTAGCACTAACTAAGATACTTCTTAACGGAAAATCATAATTCATCTTTTTTATGGTATAAGCCGGTAAACAAGCAGACGGTTCACCTGATGGCAAGCAATTGCCCCCGACCATGGACACCCGAAACTTCAGAAGCTTTACAAGCCTACATATATCTTTTTCTATTAAGCCAGATCCATGAGTAGTACTATTTATTTGTACTGATCTTTTTCCCACACAATTTTCTCATTCAAATAACGTTGTTAAAACCGTATTACCGCAGTTGTAAGCCCACTGGACTTGTGTGAGTCTAATAAATTTATTTTTACAAGCACTTCGATCCGGGATCCTATCCAACTTGGCAAATCCTTGTGGGTTACACCAAAAGGTATCATAATCCTCTCGAGGACTTCCGACGGAGGCCTCGGAAAATGTGTAACATAAAATGAATCATGAATTGTTTTTATGTTCCATTTTGTGGTCCCTCGTGTTGTTGGTTTATTAACACCTGCTTTATACGGTTTTACGGTTTACGATTTAGATAATATATTTCTATCAAAACATATTCAACGTTTTTTATTTTGTATAATGTTCTCATAGCAGACATTGACCTGCTATAAAATTATAATTAAATTAGCACGATTCCGTATATTATTACAGTTTATTTCCACAAGGAAAATATTTGAACCGGGAACATTCTTACACGAGCCAAAATTTATTTGTCTTTGTCAGTTATTGTTGTTATTTAATATCCAGTATTAGAAACGGGAAAATATCATCTTGTGGGTACTCTATTTTATTATTACAAACAAGGCTTTTCCTACAAAACAATAGGTATCCAAATATTATAACTGTACACAGATCGAAGAGAGATTAATTTTCCGAGAAAAACCATTTTACTACTTAATTGTTGTATGGTATATATTTATATTTATGCATGTTTAACATGTAATTTTTCCGTCAGCGCTGGGAAGTCTTATTATTTAATAATAATTGCAATTTATTTCTAAAATACTATTTTTATAAATCGTAGCGTGATTATGAAAAACTACATATTCTTAAACTATATCTTAATTAAAAGTTATTTAACGTGAAGGAGCTTCTCAACTGGCCCCTTACCTGTACTATTACTTAAACTGAAATGTTGTTAAGTGTCACCCACCACCTATGACGAAGAGTTAAAACGCCGTACTTACAATCACTTAAGTCATCACCAATTTATTCTTTTCTCATAAAGTAGCGCCTTTTATACTAATGTTTTATAGACTTAAGGGGCAAACGTCACACTTGTGATCCCTAAAAGGTACAAAGATATTATTCTGTGATGTCGGAAATAGGTCTCTAGTGACATAATATTACTTTGCCGCTTCATGTAAAATGAATTAGGGTCGCTACACTTCTTTCTCCTGAGCACTTATACGACGCTCCTTATTAAATTTGCATTTATTTTTTGGTGTAAATGTGTAATGTGCATACGTAATTTATTTAAGAAAATAAAAAAAAAAATCAAAAATCGTGCAAACACATTGCCAATTGAACTGTTTAATAGTTCAAAAGTAAAGTTACATTAATGTATTGAAACAAAAAAATATTGAGCTATTGAAAAGTGATTTTCTAAATTTCTTCATTGGATATTTTAAAAATTCTAAAGAACATAGGCAACCTGCATTTGAATGCAGATTTTATTCAATACCTTTGTGAGAAATAAATGATTATCAAGAATTCATCTCGTTCGTATTTTATTTAAATCCTCTTTCAAAATAGGTCGATGTATGAAATGATGCGTGAATGCTTGATATTCAACGTTCTCGTAGCTTCAATAAATCTGGAAGTATATTTTAAAGCTGAAAATAGCTCATATTTTTATCTCTTGTATCTAAAATGCATATTATTTTATAGATATTCAATAATATTAATCCAAATGCTAGAATTTCAAATCAAAATACCATGAAAAAATACCATTTCAGAAGCAAAGAGCTAATTTGAATACTGAAAGAATACTATTTACAGATACTTTTTTATATAGCTTCACTGCTAAATACTGATTAGGTAACCTTCCACCATTTTACTTAAAAAATAAAATATCCTAAGTATATTAGCGGGGCGTCCAACGTTAGTAGTTACGAGGCAGGCGAAGTAAATCGCGTCTCGTGTTCCCTAAGTGCACATTGTAGGTGGATGCATCTTACGGCGCCTAAGGGACGAGGTCGAAGGATTGCTATGTTAAAATATTTTACTCAGTAGGTATAAGTGATAAAATGTTGATTAGTATTTTATGCATCGGTTTTAAGTCTTAAAATCCGAAACCTAACAGTAGTTGCTTCAAAAGTTTGAGATCTCATGATTGAGTTAATTTATACTAAACTACTAATTGTTCGATAAGTCGTAGATATTGATGATAACTTTCGATCTGACATCCTTTTTCTATCTTAATATTTCAGCGTCATAAATACTCATAAAAGTCAATACAACATCCATCTATGATACTTACCTATAAAATAGTGACACGAATAACACACGACTTGAGTATCCTTAGTAGAAAGTTTCTTTATGAAAGTCAAAGAAAAGTTTCGGTTCCAAGGGCCCTTAAATGAACCGCTAAGTGACAAGTCGCCTTCGGGAAGTATACATGTATATGATGTATGTCTTATGTTGTTATACACAAGGTATAATACAAGATTGACATTTGTAAATCTGATTTCGGTGGAAACTCGAGAAGGAGTAAGGAAATCGAATGTTCACCCACACGATTCCCGATATAGATTCTTTAAGGATGTACTTCTAAAATGTCTTTTAAAACAGATCAATGTAAAGGGGTATTTTTAATATATATCGGTTTATATTCGTTTAAAAGGAATTATTACTTAGATATTATTTGATAAAGCAAAATAGAAAAATAGTAATGGTATTATGATCAAAGATTGAAACCCTTTAGTGATGTAATTACGGTAACATTTATAGTTACAATATTTATTAACTCCATTTAGGTTAATATGGGAACGATAAATTCTTTACGACTAGTAGAGTTATTGGTGTGCCGACCGTCACGACGTAATCCTCTCATATTATATTTAGACCGTCTGATATTGTTCATAAATAATAGTTCAGAACGACGCCTGTCACTTATTATTTTCGGCAATTAATGGTCCTTTCACAGCGGGATATTCATAAACTGAGATTATGAGTCAAGTTAAATTATTATGTTATTAATGAATATTTTCATTGTTTCAGATAAACATGTCGGCTCCAACAACTGACAGCACAGAAGCCATCACTAACTCTGGCTACGGCAGCAGTGATGAGACTGCGAGCTTACTCGTCACTGGACCCTCAGTTACCGTCATTGTTCCATCAGAAAACAGAACAGTTAAACCAGTTCTGCAAAGACAAGACTGTACCACTCATCTACGACCTCAATTATCAGGCGGGCCTGGCAGTGAGGAAAGTGCAACATCTATCAGAATGGAAGAAGGCACCGCAAGAAGTGTCCCTGACATCGAGCTCCAATGTCGGGAACCGGCAGACCGACCTCAGACACTCGTGTCTCCCGTAGCGACGTGCTCACACAGAGGGTCAGTGACCGCCTGCCAGTTAGTTCCGCAAACATACTCGAGATGTCGCGTCTGCGAGCGGCGACAGTCCACCGCGCCAATTTCAGCGCTACAACTAGCGCGCTCTGTGTCGCGAGAGAGCGTTCGCTCGGCCGTGCACTACCCTTGCGGCTGTAGTTCGCTCCATGCCGTCAGTACGTGCCCCGTCATACAACCCCCGGCGCTACTGTTGCCAACAACTAGTACAAGAATAATCCGCCAGAGTTCGCAACCTGAATCTAGCGCATGCGCGGCGCACTGCCCTCATCACCCTCACCACCACCCCAGCGCCTCTCTGCGGCAATTGCGAGAACCAGGAGACGGCATCGCTGGCATCGCCGCGGACTCTCTGCGAATCAACGGGGGTATGCGCCCTTTCAAACAGGTACGTTTCCCTTTTGTTAGGTGGCGCCACTGTTTTATTCAACGAATCATACATTGTAGATTTTTTTCGTTTTTAGCGTAAGCATATAAGTGTGTTTATGCAATTGTAGGCGCTTTTAAATTGACTTTTAACAAGTTAGCGTAGAGATTTAGCATAGTTATCATACGACGGCGGTAATTATTAGGGACAGGATAGTCGGTAAACAAGAAATTTCCATTGTTTACTGAACAAATTGAAACAGCCGTTGCTTCGAATTATACAAACATTTAGATGTTGTTTTTATAAATAAGCTCAAATTAAAATAAATAAAAATCAAAATAAACATTAAATTAAAGTAATTTTATATAAAAAAATATTCCATAACAGAATACAATCTTTAAAATATTAAATCTACCAAAAAAATTGTTGCCTTTAAACAAAAAAAGACATTGTTATATAATTTGTACATACTTAGCTAGAAAGTCGTAGAAATGCTTTTTAAAATATTTGTATCGCAGTATTATGTAAAGCTGTAACGCTCGGCGCCTAAAGAAATGCAAAAAGAAAAGGTAAAACGTAGGAGCCGTTACTTTGTCAAGCAATCAGACATTGACAGAAAGTTCTACCGTTGTGAAGGCCTCTTTGGCAGAAATTTCAACGAGATGAGCCTTTTCTTAATGTCTGCCTTTACAACTCACGGCCATTTAACTCGCTCCTACGACACTTGGCAATGTTGTAACACTCTTTCGAGCTCTCAAGGCAATTTCGAGATTAGAACTAGCAAAAAGCCTCGCAAGATGAATACAAATCATACTGTATGATGGTACACTGTGTTAATCGGTGTTGTAGTAATACTAATTGTGTGTTCTAGGTGTATCATTTAGTGTGAATATCAGTATTTTGATGGATCATACCAAATCATTTCCATAAAGCGATATATTCCTGGACAGTCTTATCCTGGCTCTTAGTAAACCGCGATGCAGATGGCGTGTAAGTGCTGTGTACGGGTCTTGAGACGGGTTCTCCCATCTAACTAAATCAAATCAAATTAGTCCTTTGATTTGATTTCTGTTTTTAACCTACAGGGGCTGCTCCTCTGTCCACAAACCCTGTCGCAGACGCGCCGAGCCCGGCTGAGACGTGCATTCACTGAAGCCACGGGGGATACTGTTAACTACGTTAAAACGGTGGGCTTCAACCTATTGGATTATGCACCGTCGAATACCGCTATCGACTGTACAATTTCCCTCCTATTGAATTTCTAGTAACCTGTTTCAGATAATAACAGTAATTTAGCGTTCAAAGAACAACCTACACAGCCGACACAAACTTTCAAAGCAAAGCAAAGCACTATGCAGTTAGATTTTAAAATAGATTGCAACTTGAAATTAGCGGCATAGCATGTTAGTAATTAAGCCACGACACAAATAAGAAACTGAAACATTTAAACTGAATTAGTTTTAGAATTACCTACACCACACTAGTCACGACCCACGTCAGGTTGTACAGTCGAAAAGCAGGTATCTGTGGATTTATCACCAAAGTAATTTGTTAGTTGGCGAATGTGTCGTCCCTATAGCTTCGTCTAATGACCACCGTTAGCCATTCCCCCCACGCCCCTGACATCTTACCCTGGCACCAAAATTGCTTGTCACGAACAAATCGTTTTCTGTTCATCACTTTGTTCAAGCAAAAATATCATCGAGCACTTTTATTCGAGACTCGACAAATTGACTTAGACCATCGAGTGTCTTGGCACAAAGGGTGATACCTTTACAAAATCATTATATTTTACACCTCGATCATGATTTGCAGTTTTGGGTATTCATTTTGGAATTCCGAAGTCAACGAAAACGTTTTGTCATCGCTTTGGGAACCCATTACTCAGGCAAACTACACAGCACCTACACAATCATTAGCTATCCATTCATTCGCATTGTTTTGATGGATATAGGTAGCGCTATGCACTTTAGATCGATGATTAGATTGCACAGAAATGTCGCTTTTCAAAACATTTTTAGATAACGTTTTCTTTTATGTTGCTACTGAGTGGTAGTTTACATTCAGTTCCAGATTATATCGTTATTATTTTGACAAGGTTTATAATTATTTCAGATGTTTAATTTTTATTATGATACGTGGATTTATTTTAACGATTTTAGGTTTTAAACAAAGGAGCTAGAGAAAATTAAACAATCAAATATGTTTAGTTTAGGTATTTTTTCACGTGTGCGTAAAAAAATCCAATTTGAACTTTATTTTTCAGCCGGTAGGTAAAACAATTATTTATCAATCAAGCTACATGATATGAATAAGCATTTACAATATTAACTTTTTTTTAATAAACTTAAAGAGTGATCTTAAATTAAAATAAACAGTATAAATACCAAAACACGCAAAGGATCAATGTTAAATTTTGATCCTCATTAATTCGTGTAGTACAGTTTGGTATCCAGTTCATTCACTGATATCGAACACCGAAGTAATAAAAGTCGTTCGTACGTGCAAGTAAAGCACCGTGATATTGGGGATTATTTTGCATCAAGACGCCATCAATTTTATTGTCGGATCATAAAGCCTTCCCACCTGACGCTTGCGGGAAAATTCGTTTTCACCCGGCCGTTTCATGCATAATATTTTTAGAAATTTTATGACATCATCAACAAAGTTCAAGGTTCGTGACACTCTTTACTAGATTTAGTAAATGGATTAACTTGAATATTCCTTAATGTGCTTAATAATGGACAGTTGCGATACAATTTGGCAGGAGACCAGACGTTTTGCCTAAGTGAATATAATTACTTAAGTGAGGCAAATTGGACAGAAAATGTGTTGCCTGCTAAGGTAGACTCGTACCCTGACTCTGTAATTAGATAATTTCCTTAAATCTGAATGCTCTGTCTGTTACTAGTTGTATTAGATAATGGGGCACTGCTTTATGTGTTGTGTTCACAACAAAAACTTGTATCAAGTGTTGTTTTGTTTTAGTAATTTTATAACTTTTAGAAAATGTTTTATGATCTAGGAAATCATGCACTTATTTAATAATATGGGCTGGGATTTATGTATTAAAATATTTTTAGCAAAATCTCTATTAATACTAAAATAAGTAAGTCCTATGCAAATTGTGACCATTAACTGAAACCTAAAAGTTTTGCGCTAGATTAACTATCACAACCGAAATGCTTTCAACAAGTTACTCGGTTTTTTTGGTAGAAATACGAAAATGCTAACATTTTCCTTAATGGATGCTATTATCGTGGAAGTAGCGACTAACAAGTGGATTGGTTCAAGCTTCAATTACAATTCCTACTGTGCGTAGGCATATAACTCGTAACGATATAAAAGATAACTTAGGTTATGACTCTTTTATTTTTCAGCAATCATTATGTGCCCTTTTATAAGCTCCCGACCCACGCTTGCGACAGTAAACGCGTTTAGTACTGTAACACTGGTTTATTTTCTAAATAATTAGTAGTTCAGGAATTAATGTGTTTATAAAGTATCTTAAACATTGTTATTACTGTTGCATTTGCATAGAGACAGACGAAAAAAAGTTTGAAAGTTTCTTGATAGGGACATAAATTCTTGATATTAATTACTCAAACTACAAAAAGAAAAATAGACTAAGAATAACTTATCGAGAACCAAATTCATTGTCCATTCGATTTATTCTTCCATTTTTGTTTGAAGATTATCGAGTGGAAAATAGTGGTTTATTGCGCATTTAGGCGTTTAAAGCTCGGATTTCATTGTCATTGTTAGAGGTGCCTATTGTTAGTACTCTATTATCTAAGTGTCGGAGCATTGTAAAATTAATTTTAGTGCTTCCACTGTGTGCTCTAAATGCAGTTGGTGTGAATGAATGCCTTTCGTTTTTGGAAAATACAGCCGTTTGCATTAACCCCTCGTCTAATAAAACGCATCTTTAAGTAAAACATAGTGTGATTTTTATGTTCCAAATAGAAAAAAAACTAACACTGGTTCCATTCTCATATATTCAAATGTGTTTGTCGAAATAATGGAACATTTATTTTATAGTTACACAATCCTTTCATATCAGCCAAGATCCAGTAATTGGCACCACTGCTAAAATCTCTTGCCAAACTGAGTATAGTTAAAATGATTTATTGTCTCCAGGACAAATTTTGGAAGCGTATTTTCATTGTTTTTTTACATATACATGAAGAGGTCGACTTCGGTCATTGACTGTATGAACAGGATCACAGCCTACATGGCAATAAAATAAATTATATAAGGTTACCGATGAAGATTGACACTTCACGCGAAAATAAATTTATGTTCTCAATTATTTCTATCTCTATCTCTATCTATCGTCTATCGACGAGACATGATGTTCTATTATAATTATTACGAACTCATCCTATCTTTGTAAGATCTGCGTAATTTATTGCAAAATTCGTTGTAGGTCGAGTAATCTAAACAAACTGTACATATCGGTCAAAGCGATGTTTATCTTCATGTCTTAGGTAAGAGCACTAACTCTCACCATGCAAGCAGTTCACTGAATGCAAGAAGACAGTCATTCCACTGTTTATGTTTTATTTGTGGAATGCATCCAAAATAAAATATGTTTTATACCTAATCAGCTCTTGGAATTCTGCCCGACTCCATCGAATCGGCCGTCTGGGATCCGAGTTCTGTCTGTAAGCCCCAACAGAGCAATATATTCTGCACTATCCCTATCTAGCTTTAGGGGATTTTATGGTCCAACTTTTTAAACGGTTTCATATGTCATGCACCAGCTTTAGTTTGCTTTCGTGGTCAGTAAAAATTTAGACATAAAAATTTTAGGCTTGAAAATTTATATCAGAAAATTACAATCATATACGATAACTATTATCCTCTGATCATAATAAATGATTCGCAAGTTGTAATTCAAAATTTTTTAATTAAATGTTTAAGTACGAACCTCCATTTTTTCTGTCGGGTAATATAACTGAACGTTCTCCTCAGTCTGAAATATACTATGCTGTAAACCGCATCAAAATCTATTCAGTTAAACTCAAGATAGTCGCGTACAAACATACATATAGGTCAAATTAAGAACCTCCTTTTTGAAGTCGGTTACAAAGAAAAACACCTGTACCCACAACATCTAGTTAAAGATAGGAATTGATCTTTTCAATCTGAATTGATTGATATTTTGAGTTCGTAGTCTTTATTAATAAAGACTCAAAAACCAAAGATACGTACTATAATTTGATAAGAGCACCTCACAAAAATGTATCCGCAACACAATTCCCATTCACGGACAGTAATTTGAGATAACGTATAAAAATAATATAACCTTTAAATTCTAAGACCATCCGTACTACCATTACGTTTGAATTATAAACCAATTTTTCTTCTGCCCTGCATTATCCTCCACCTTAATGCCACTTTCCGGTTCTGCACAATTGATGTACTCATTGTACTTGTGTAGGTAAAGGACCTCACGGAGTTTTGTTTGGACTTTTTTATGAGTTGGTTTCCAAAGCAGTTTAAAGTCGTATTACGTTTCCTCGCCAGTTTTTAATTCATGACGTAATTTTCAAAATGTGTCACGCAACTGAGTCTTTAGGGTATTTTTTTATAAAGTTTTTTATTAGAGCTAGGAATAAAATCGACTTGAGTTAATTTGTGATTAATTGGATACGTTACTTGTTATAAGAATACTAAACGTTAGAAAATAGAATATGATTATTTTTTTATTGAAAAACTAGAATCATATTCCCATGCATTTTAGTTACACCAAAACGGCGATAGTCTGGAAAATCGTATTAAAACCATTCGACCATCGTTTATTGCTCCAAATGTGTTTTGCATGCAACCGATTGTATGCTGATTAAATTTGGCTCCATTCGGTGCGGTGTCGTGGTCAATATGAAGATAATTACACCATGCCACAGAACAGCGATGTTCATATTAAACTCCACTGAGAACTAAAGTGGTTTTATTTGACACGTGAAATTTCACGTTTCGTGCTTATTTAGGCTGGTTCAAGCAGGTAATTAGATAAGGGATTTAGTGTAGGATTCTCGAAATTATATTATTTTAGGCTGACCATGATATTTTGTTTGTTCTTTTGCAGTATTAAGGTAATTTTTGTAAAAAAAGGGTTATCTTTCTCCTCGTGTTGTATTTAAGCTCTGTTGTTTACAGTATGTAACAATGTAGAGTGGACTATGGATGTACGGGTAAAATGTAAACACTATTGAATTAAATGAACAGTTCCTTGTTTAGGCTACCAATGAGAAATAAACATACATACATCTTACGCATTTAGGAGTTCGATCTATCTAATTGGCCTAGAAAAAAATTAAAGGAGTCGCTCTCTTATGAGTCCAATCTCAAGCTTCTTTTTCCCTTATGACACTTGGACTACAACGTATTATACACGAGACATGTGGCAAAAAGGAAAAGACTGTAATTCCCATTCCAAAGAAAATATGTTACGATCGAATATTTTGAGCCAAAGTAGTTGTTATCGAAAACTAAAGGCCCTTTCGCATTTCCGGCTCCTAATAAATTGATGTTACTCTCCACTGAATGCTTGATCAGAATGTGTGAGCAAAACATGTGAAAAGAAAACAAAAGAAAGGAGACTCATAAATAAGAATTCTACTCTCACGATGCAATTGTTTCTGAGCAAATGGTATTAAAATGAACAGACATCTTTATGATAATAGCACAAACAGCATTTGGCACTGAGCTTGAATCTTATCCAAAGATCATTAATACAAAGATCATTATGCAAGCCACTGTCTTAGACACTACCGCGGTCGCTGTAATGTCTCGTTGAGATTAATGTAGCAGAATGGTCGGGAACACTACTCGTCGATTATCGTACCTTAGGGTGCAATAAAACTTAATATACAGTCTCCTATTCTATTAGACCGAATCCTTTTCTGTTTTTAGGCAAACTCATTTGAATATGAACAAGAATTGTTAGAATTAACCATGAATTTAAATGCTTATTTAACATTCTGTGCTGTCTGTACCAGATGCTATTTCAGCATCCAAATATCGGTGGTCATCCGAGATGACTATGGCATAGTTCCAAATCGCCACAATAGGCCCCCATATAGGGGCTTGCCGTATAAATTATGCTCTGGATGCGGTCACACAATACGTTCCATTACATTGAACTAATGTGCTCTGATCGGGTCGTGATATGATCGATTTAACGGGTGAGAAGTGTTTTAACAAACAAACACATAAACATTTCAAATCTGTTAACATAACAGTTCGGTTGTATGTTTTGTTTTGTCAAACACCGCTTTGGGATTGGCTTTAGAATTCCTGTTCGAAATTGAAATTTATTGCGTTAATCGTTTCTGTGTATGTACGGAGTTTAATGGAATTGGGAAATTATTTTAATTGATATTTAAATGTAAGCATTTAAGTAATGTAAGCAAATGTAAGCATTTAAATATCAATTGATATTTTATAGCATATAATATTTATATGAAAATAATTTATATTGATGTTATAATACAGAGTGACGTGTACCTCGACGTATTCCTATCAGGAGGTAATAATACAACTAAGTTCCTATAAAATTAGTATAAATACTGTATACTACTCATATTTAATTGTTAAGAAATTATTCATTTGTATTTTTTTTTCTACTAACATTATTCTTTCCAAAAGACAGATGAATGTAGTATATGACAATAATTATGTTTAAAATTCCAGACTACCGAACAACATTTATTTACAATGGACATACAATTACTAAAAATGCTCTTCAAAAATAATAACAGTGATGTATTATGAAGTGATGATGAAGCATAACACGCGATACCCTTGTGTTTGTTTACAGTGTAACTAAGCTATTGATTTATGATACAATAACTGGTTACGTAAGGGTTTTATTGATTATTATATCAAGTTCCTCCCCACAATTACATCTTGTTGCTATCCCATTCTGATTTGGAATGTACATGGCGACATTTGATCGAATAAATCTTTTTCAACGTTTATTGCTGTTATCATTGCGTCTCCTAACGTCTTATTTGTGTCTTGGACTCCATTTGGCTCTTATCTATCATCAAATTTATGTTCTTTCTCATTTAAATTGATTCCTTTTTTATATGTACGCTAATTTTTGTTTTTATAACCACTGAGTGAGATCAGTTACATTTTATTTATTTTTTGTAATGGAACACTCATTTTAACACATAGCTAACTATAACTATAAGACAGCCAGGTAATGGAGTCCATTTATTTTTATTAGGCTTATACAGCGTGATATTTAACAGTTTTTACAACATAGACCGAAATGTATTTTTTAAGCCTGAATCTGAGAAAAATCTTAAGATATTTTTCTTCGCATTAAGGTTATTGTTTCTCATAAAGTGTAAACGTAATATCATGTGTAATATGCAAAAATGTATCCATAAAGTCGTTGTACATTTGGTATGCAAAATGGTTAACAGGTTTAGTACAATATGCGAGCTCTTTTTTGGTGGTTTGTGCAAAATGCTTACCTATGTTCAAAGCATCGTTACTGAGAATCCTACATTATACAATATTATTTTTTCTTGCTAAGCCATCTGTGTAGCTAAGTTTCTGCTCTTTAGTGTTTTTAGGATTACGCAAATTATCGTTTTGTCTTTTTTCTCCGTGGAATACCTATAAACTTAAGGTCATATTACACTTTAACGGCACGGCTCCGGCACGGTGTTTTTTGCTTTGGAAACAATATAAAAAGGCTATAAGCATACTGATTGACGTTATGAAATGGGTACCTACATCATATGACATAAGATTTAATATTCAAATTCAAATGACAAGATAGCTGTGAATAGCTGAGTTGAAGCGGTGCCGTTACAGTATATGATGACTTAGCTATTTTTGGGATAGGAAAATAGAAACAATTCTAGTGTTGTTAACTGAACAGAATTTTAATTAAAAGATAATGTTTATGTATTAGATACTAGCACAGACTACTAAAGAACCACCTTTCCATTCTATTTTAGATCAGTACTGAAGTTGTTATTATTCCATTATGCATTTTGTTTGAAATTCAAACAGCTACGTCATTTAAATCATACTAAATACACAGATTTCAACTCTGCTAACAATTTATCACATCTGATGGGAGAATTGAAATGAATCCACAGTGAAGCAATAACGAGTAGTCGTTGATTTGGAAAATTGAACCCAATGTTTCTTGTTTCACGGTTCAATATGCTTGGTGTAGGAATGTCACAAGGCAGCATCGTAGGGCCGTTGCGGTCACTAACGACCTAAGTGATTGGCGTTTGTTATCACATTTATAACGAGATCACTGCAGGGCTATTGCCTCAATTAGTTCATTGATCTCAATATGGGACTAATTTGGTTTGAGTTCCATTTAGGGCAATTTTGGGAACATATGGATGGATATGCTTTTTCAGTTTACCCATTGTTACGTTTTCTCTTTGGCAGATTTGTTCTTGACGTAAATGAACTCTATTTTTGCAAGATCGTACTAATCTTGTGATTTGATTTTCTTTATTTCATATTACCGGGTAGTATTTACCCGGTACATATTACATTTTTCACATCATCAACCTATAAGCGGTCACTGTTGGCCGAAGACCTATTCTCACACGGAGAAGGTTTGAGCATTAATCGCTACGCTTGATTAACGCGGGTTGTCGTTTTCGAACTTATAATTAGATATTATAAGCTCAGGTTTCCTCACTCTCAAACTCTTAGAAAACTCCGGGCCACCACGACATTCAGGGGCACCCCGAATTGATAATATTATGATTATTATTTTATATTTAATTTATGGCATGGAGCTAATAACGCTGTAATATTGGCAAATAAACATTTATGATTCTTTTGTTCGTTTTTCAAACACCATGTTGTATAAAATTACCTTAACAAACCATGTATTTTCCTCACAAAATTATACTGGAGTAATAACTTCACCCGTTCTACCTCTACAATTTAACCTAACTAAAATGTTCTACGAAAATACACCGGCAATATCCAGCAACGTTAACACTCCCATGCACCGCCCAAATTTAAACTCTAAAAGCTTAATTCAGTGTGAAAAGTCAACAAAGTCAAATACAGTGTAGGTAAGTAAGTCAAGGCCAAAGTTGTAAGCCCAAGGCCAAGCAACGTAAGTTTGTGCGTAATATAAACCAAGGCTGTTAGGCCATTTTGTCAATGAGATAGGGCGGTATTTGGACGCCAACGTTCGATAGCGCCGGTGCCTGCAACTCCAAGTTATTTATGGTGCCCTTTGAATATATTTCACGGTGATAGCATACTTTCTGAAATGGATTTGAATGGGTGAGGGTGTGGATGAATGGTATTTTACGCTGCGTCACTTTTTACACATAAAACATTGTAAATTAGTTTTTGTGTACACAATAGTGTTGTGTGTGGAAAATGCTTTTTGTTCCCGAGGGGGTAGGTAGAGGTGAACTTTTGTAAGTTAACACAATTTTTGTCCCACTTTGTAGGGCGCAGAAAAATGCCTGCCTTAATAGGGTTTTATCGAGCTCAGTTTCTGAACTCGCAAGTTTTTATTGAAAGTTTAATAATCAAAAGGTTTCGAAATAGTTTAAGAGTTAACATCAAACTTAATCTTTAATAAGGATGAGCGTTTGAGCGTATCAGGATATCCAAGAGCCCAAATCAGAATAATAATAGTATAGTTCTGTTACAATGCGTGTTTTATACGTAGTCTAAGTGTAGAAGGGCCATGCTTCGGCACGAATGAGCTGGCTTGACTGGAGTGATACCACGGTCTCAAAGAAAATCGACCTTTCAGGTGATCCGTCGGCTCGTTTACCGGCTTATATCATAAAACAATATATATTAAAAACATCTTACGTATTCTTTAGGTACACATATAGCAGAGAGTAATAGTAAGACTCAACTACAACGAAGTTAGTTGCAAACATTCATCATATACACCACATAAAACAAACACTAGTTCGCCATAATATTCACTGGAGTGAACATATTTTTATTTTATCTACGTCCACAAACTGTAGTCTTGAGCACGTACAGTTCTAATGGCCTACATTAGTTTCAGTTAGATACCATTAAACTTCTCGTTAGGTAGAATCGTGGTTTTATTTTCTACCACTTCAAGATTAAAATAAAATTAAAACATAAAATTTCACTTAGAGACAAATTAATTTGATTTATGTTAGATGTTTCCTTGCTTTGCGCAGTTAAAGTTGTTTTATATCTTTTGTACTCTACCGATATTTTGGTACTTTTTCTTAAACAGTTTTCACAATTGTCTAGAGCGCATTTAACTACAAGCACCTAAGTACTTGTGTGAAAAAGTACAAGTTAGCTATTACAAATTAAGACTTCGTTAACAAGATTTACCTAATTACTATTTTGATAATCCATAAATAAGTCTGTGTTAGACAAGTAATTAATTCTACCTAATTATGAACAGACATACATTTTAACTTTTCCATTAGCGTAAGAACAATTATTCTAGTACTCACCGAAGTTCTAATCAATTACTAAGAAAGGGTTAGTAAAGACAACTAGAGTACTAATTGGAGATTAAAAGCTACTGCCTACTTAAAACTATTCTAGCAAACCCCCATTTAATCCATTACCATTACCCTATAACCCAGACTTGTGTCTTAAAGTACGTACTTAAACACAGTTCCTAGGCACATCAATGTAAGTTTAATTGCTAGTGCAATCTGCATAAAATCTTATTCTTCGCAAAAAGGATTATTTCCGTTGAAAATGAAGTCTGTAATTTACTATATGTCTTCACCTGCTATGTTATGAGCCTTTTGAAATGTACTAAGTAAAATTTAAGACATTGTAAGCTACTATGAGAACTTTAAGAAATACGAAACATCTAATTTGCTCGACTCGGAAATTGAACCGAAGACCCAGTCTCTTACATTGCATTTGACTAACAAGGTAGTCTTGTAATCTTTGTATTGTATTGTTTATATAATAAGGTTTAAGCTTTAAATAAATTATTTTCTGCAAACATATTTTCATTATATTACACAGAACCTCCTTAGTTACCTAGGTGGAAACCTGATTAATTTCCAAAACCAAAATACATACAAAATAAAACTCATTAAAATGCCATAAAGAAAGTTAATAAACATGGCAGCACGTAAATCGCGTATAGAGTTGCAGCTCTCGACGTTCAAAACAAATATCAAACGGACGCTGGAAGCTAAAGGCTTTATTTGTACACCCTGTATTAACTTTGATGATTGTAGTGCAATAAGAGTTTGTGGAGTTACAGCTAAGGCTGACCTATTAAATTCCTTAAGGGGTATTATCTTTGACAACGTTTTATTTATCACGGTAACATTTTGCTGGTACACCAACTACTATATTACATGTTTTATTTATTCTATGCTAGAATTGGATATCAGTATGTTTCTCTTTAAAATTTAGTAGATCTTTATAATAACCTAAAAGTCACGGTATACTTACCTACATTAATGGAGAAAAGCTCTACTAGTTTCGAGTGACAGAGAGACTCTTCATTATGAGCAGCGTCCGCAGACGCGGCGGCGTCGCGTAGCCTACTCAGTCCTAAACTAGTAGAACTTTTCTCCATTAATGTACCTGAGTAAACCTTGATTTTTAGTTTCCCTTGTGTTTCGTCAAATTATTCAAAATATTTGGTTTGTGCCAAACATGTTAAGGAACTACTTTAATTTAATTATCTTATATTAAGATATTTTTCTTCATTAACGTAGAGAAAGCCAAATTTTCGAATTTCATCTGCCAAATTGCTACCGATTCTACTTTAAACAATTGACAGCTCACTTCTAAAACTTTATAACGTTGTTTGCTAAGCCCAAGGATTGATTTCAGAACCGCTTGCCAAATTTTCTTGGTAGTTCGGTAACAAACTCTGCAGTACGTGGCGTGTACGATCAGAATATATGAGGACAGTGATCGTACTTTAAAACATAAAGAAGATTTAAACTTGATATGTACTCTAGTCAAGGAAATTTTCACTTTGTTGGGTACAAAGAGAGAGATTGTCAAAAAAGAATTCATATTCAAGAGCACTAGATTGAAACCTATCAACGGCAAGTGCCAATATGACTTTTTTGAGTTTCTAAGATAATTGATATTTAGACACCAAAGACGAACGATGAAGGAAAACATCGTGAGGAAACCTGGGCCTACAATTTCTAATTATAAGTTTGAAAACGCAAAACCAGCAGGCGTGTAATGTTCAAACCTTCTCCGTGCGAGAAGAGGCTTTTAATCAGCAGCACCATTTGTAGCCTTGTAGGTTTGAAAATTGCAGTTTTATTTTACAAGTTTCATGTTTATCACAGAGCGCTGTCTCTGTCAAAAGTCTGCTAATCGGTTCTTATTACACTCACGAGTCAAATAAGGGGTTACTACAAACAGTCGTCATGTAATTATTAAAATTAGTATGTTACATTTTTACAAACCTATTTGTCAGTTACAAGCCACTTTCTAGCATTGAAATATACATTTTCATTTCCAACTATCGGTTTAAATTTTTCTATTGATAATCGTTTGAATTTCACAAAACCACAATATTGATAAAATGTAAGCGATTTCACCTCTCTGTCTAGTTTTAGTCCAAAAACTTTGATGTATTGTACTATAACTAGTGGTCGCCTAGTGGCCGAAATTCGACCATATATGATTTAATTTACAATACCACTTAACGTACGTTGAAGGATAATTTTTATTTAACTCAAACTCTTTTATAAAACTCTTTTCATATGAGACGTGAGAATATCATCGCAATATCTATCGATTTTGACGTTTTGTCAAATACGATCAGATACTATGCATGTGTGTGTAATGTTTTATTTATTGATTTAATGTACTTTATAAGCATTATTTTTGAAAAATATTAGCGCTATGCACTTCTCCTACACATAAACTATAAGTGTACCAAATTTTATGCTCCTACGTCCGCGCAATTTTCGTAAAAAGAATTACAAAGTTTTTGCTTCACGTATTAATATATAGATATTGAGTTACTGAAAATGTTTTAAATAAAAACTATTTCAGCTGAACAACTAGTTTGATATGCATATTTTCTCGTTACAGTATGAAATTGATGTGGTTTCGATTTATTCTACAAAAATATTAATATTTCACAGAGTTCAATGTTTGTTCGGAAACAAAGTAACATTTTTTTAACGCATACAATGCTGGGAATTTTGAACGTCAATTTATTTTTATGTTCCTTAATGACCGATATTTGTTTGAAGGTAAGTGTGAATATACGGAGGCTGGCAGGTAATGTGAGAATAGTAAATATTTTAATACATAAATATAAAAAGTATATTGTAGAACAATCACTATTATGGTTGACTTATTACTGTAATTTGTCTAGGATCGCCGGTCAAAGGCCTGCAACACTCTTGTGACTTATCTGGTATTGCGATGTTTCTGTCTATGGGCGCCGCTAATCGGTTACCCTCTGGTGATCAGTCTGTTGTGTGCGATGTTTCTTATTCCATAAAAAGTGGAAATTCATTATCAATTAAATTACTAATAATTACTTTTTTGACACCTCCACACACTTTTGCGCCTCTTAAACACTGGCATGCGAATCTATCGTTAGTTTTGGTTTTCCTACAAACGTCTATGACCATTGTTAACATCGTCTAACCACGTATGTTATACCCATACTGGGTTTTGGAGAGCAGATGGCAGGCGCTCCACTTGTGTAAATATTGACGTGTAGCCAAATCTGGTTGTAACTCAGAGCCGACCCCAATCTCTTTGGTAAAAGGCCAACAAAAAGACATTATTAAATCCACTGACTATATGCCCATTCACTGTTAGACCTACATCATGAAATTACTGTCTTGTTGATCCTGTGGCCACGAATGTTTGTCAGATAAGACTTTTCCATTTTCAGGCCTGAAAGCACTGCGTAATTCAGAAGTTTATCTAGTGTTGTTTCACTTACTGTGATAAATTAGAATGGTAGGCCAAAATGTGTGTTACGATATGCGTTCGGAACATAAATCTTTCAGGTAAGCCGGCACGAATGAAAATCCAGGTAACACTAACTTCATGTCGAGTGTAATTTAAGGTTACTTAGATTTCGACCAAAATAAGTAATCTCAAAGTAATTTCTTTCCAATTCACTTCAAAGTAACATGAGCTGCTATTTCAAAGTGAAAATCAAGCCACTTAAGAAAGTTACTTTGAAAACGTTCTTAGAAAATATTGAACTCCCTCAGTACATTTTGGTAAATAAAAAAATTCAATCGACAAAAATGGTGCTATTGGTACATTTGTGAGTGGTTTCCATTCCAGATATTAAGGGCTTAATTATTAATTTTCGTTTGTTCCCAATTGGGTCGAACCTAAAAATTTATTTAAAGGTTTAATTTTCTTATTATGTTTCGATAGAAGGTTTCTTGTGTTTTTCGCGAATACAAGTTTTGAGAGAAATACTTTTAACTTTTTTTTAAATTAAGTAATTATAATAAACGAATTTTCCACACACAAGAAGGTCCTTTGTACGGTAAACAGTAACATTATTCAAACAAGTTTAACATTTCGGTTAATGTAAAACTAAGTAGCAAGTTATCTTAAAAACACGATTTCTTTTTTTTGTTTTAGAGGTGTATGTTTCTAATTGTAAGGCATCGCGTTCTTAATCATTCAAGAAAAGAGCTAGATAATCTTTTAGACAAAAAATTGTACTGCAGAAGATAAAGAAAAAGAACCACGTCCTAAATAACATAATAATTCACATAACATTGTAATACAAGAACGTCATAGAACAAATAAACATATAAAATAAATGTTTGCTTAAAGTTCGAAGCTCCTAATTCTCCTCATTTTACATCTTGCGCAAATATCAGGTATGCGTGCATTCATCTCATTTTCTGTTTCCACATAAATTTTTATCTTACATTCCGTACAGGAAAAATGTTTTACCATTTTTGACGTTCTCTAATATAAGATGTTGTAAAAGTATGAGAGATAAAGTAATAGGAAGACTAACAAGAACCTTAAAATTATAATCCTGTTTTAGTTTTGGTTTGAGAAAAGAATGATGAATATAAAATTGAATGTAGAGTTAGCTCTGTAACTTTATATGCGGGAAAAAATAAAGGTTATTTCAGTACACAGAGAGAAAGCTTAGTACGAGTTTGTTTTATGTTTTACGAGATCAAAACGAGAACGTGTTCAGCGCTCTGATTGGTTGGTTCATTCGGACCGGACAATGAGAGTACCGTACCGAACGCGCTCTTATTTTGATTTCGATAAACTTTAAGCAAATTCGTAATAAGAGTACAGAGACAATAACATTGGTCTTCCAATGGCTAATAGCTTTATTAAACTCCAAGTTGTCTATAAATATTTCCTGAATATTTTAATGTCTCTGGCTCTTATTGTGAGTAAGTCCCATGACCATGAACAGCTACATGATTGAGATGATGTTAAGATCACTTTATTTGTTCAGTGCGGAACACGGAAGATCTTACACGTGCTGTCGGATCTTCTTATCTAAAAAAACAGCCTTATTCGTAAAGACGTTAAAGATTACTTTTACATATCCTTGTAAAATATTCTCACTTTATCTACGGGAAACATAATTGATAGATTTATGGGTGTTGATAAGTGTAAACAACTTTTTATGTAAGCAAAATAGGTAAACTACACTTGGGAGAAAAGACATGGAGCCTCTAGCGTTTTTTTCATTTTGAAGAACTCTGTTTAGCTTTTAAAATATTTTTTCGTTTTACAGCAAAATATTCTCATTTTAAAGGTAATTAAATTGCCTTTCGAACAACATAAGCAACCAATTTCGACAATACATGTATCAGAAAATATTTGTCAAGAAATGAAAAAGAATAAACGCTAGTGGCTCCGTTTATTTGCTCCCAAGTGTAGATTTTTTAAAGATAATCTAGAGCTGAAAATACTGAGTACTAGTACCAACTACAATTTCTGAAACAGTTACTTACATAGCTTACGAATGTGGACCTATTTATAAATAGTAAATTAAATGAAGTAAGAAATCACAGCAATGACTCTCAGTCTTTATTCATTACTAGATCTATTCATCAATAACTGCCAGGAATTTTCTACAAATGTACAACATACATACATAGAAATAAATTAAAATAAAGCTTCTAATGTCGTAATTAATTCCACGCTGGACGTCTATTAGCAATTCTAATGCTACACGTGACGAATATCATCGGAAGCGTTCGATTGTTAGTTGGTATGCCACAGTGAATATTTATGATAATATTCTGACGATGACTCAGATGTGCCAGTGCCAATTCGTAAAAATAAGGACGATATACTTTATAAAGTAAATGAGTCTCATTTCTATGATGAGTTCAAAATGAAGATGCTTGAATGACTATAGTCTCATTAACAAATGTTAAAGTAAAATACATCTACAGTAACATCTATACATATAATAAAATCGTAGAAAAGTGCTGTCTGTACATTGAAAATAAAAATAAAAAAAATAGCAGGGGTTATTGTTATGTCGATGTCGAACCCAAAAATGTAATTAACTTTTTTTTTGTCTGTTTGTCTGTTTGTCTGTGCGCGCTAATCTCAGAAACGGCTGATCCGAGTTGGATGCGGTTTTCACGAATATATTGTGGGATGCTTAAATTTACATTTAGTGTTTGTTTCATGTCAATCGGTTCATAAATAAAAAAGTTATGTCAAATTAAAGAATCACGTCGAACATTCTATGCTTATACCATTAATCTCCGCAACTAACGGATTTGGTTGAAATTTGGTACAGATATAGTTTAGAACCTTAGAAAGGATGATATATTTTTATTTCAAAAATCAATAAAAATACAAATAAGAAATAAATTATTTATAAATAATTCTATGTCTTCGTTACACGACTTCGGTTCATGTTATTGTTTTAATTCATCGAAAAAAAGTAAATAAATAGTAAAAAGGTATGAAAAAAATTATATCAATATAATAAAACATTTAGTACAAAGAAAATGCTCTAACGGAGTATAGATAATTCTATGTCGATCGTTACACGACTTCGGTTCATGTTATTGTTTTAATTCATCGAAAAAAGTAAATAAATAGTAAAAAGGTATGAAAAAATAATATCAATATAATTAAACTTTTAGTACAAAGAAAATGCCCGAACGGAGTATAAATAAATAATCCAAGTTGTCTTTATCCTCGATAGATGGTATCGGCCACTATCGTAGAAAAAGTGTATTATCAGTCGTATGATTATTTGTCTGTAGTGGTCCTGCTGTTTCGTATATTCTAAATTGGTTTCGTTGTATTTGTCAATTAATAAGTTTATTTGTTGGGTTTTCCTGGTTTTCTGGTTAAACCGTAGGTTTAGTTTGATATCGATTATTAGTAGTTACTGTAGTTAGTTTTTTTAATAAAATTGTAAGTCTAATTTATAAATTAATTAGATTAGATTTAAGTCGTTTCTTTTAAATTATTTAGTTTAAGCTTGGTTATTATAGCATAGAGGATAGGTTGTAATATAGTTTCTTTTTTAATTGTTATAAATTCGTAATTCGTAGTTTTCAGTTTTAAGTTAGTTTAAGTCCGTTTTTAAACTATTTTTTCAATGCCCTAAGTGAGTATACATCTATTAAATTCAAACGCAGAGCTCATTATGTTGATTTTTGAAGAGTTCCCTGGAATATCTTCCACATCTCATTTTTGAAGAGATCCCGCGAGATCGGGAACTATGTGGTTAAAACCAAAAATTTGCCGGAAGTCACTATTCCACGCGAACGAAGTCGCGGGCAAAAGCTATAATAAATAACTAAGCCAGTCCTTGTACAAGATTCACTCAATTATTCGTAGCTGTAAGCTGTAGCAAAACCTGCTATGCAGCGTAGCATGTGCTACGGCTACGCCTACAGCTACGAAATTCGTAGCGTCTACGCTACGTAGTTCAACAACACACATTGAATTGAATTTGCTTTTATACAATTCATCGTTTAAGTGTTTATCCACATGTTTATATTCAAAGACAAATTGTTTTTCCAATACAGCCTTCAATAACTACAAATGGAATAAATCTTGAGTCTATTTTATCTTTTCCGATTACGTATTCCAAAATAACATCCATTTAATCCAAACAATGTTGACGAAGGTCTTTACCGAGTAAAATATGACTATACTAACCACAACGTAATGATGTTATTCTTTTAGTAATTCAAAGCAATACATTGTGTATCAATTGAAAAATACTACTATTTTTATTTCAAGAGAAACAATATATTCACGCTTCTTACGATTAACAAAACAATATTATACCGTATTATACGACAAAAACATAACTGACCGATTTTTCTCTACTGAAAACTTAACTATATACCTAAATAAGGTAATATTATGTGTATAGTTAAATATATGAGATCCTTTTCATTTCAAAAACCATTTTTAGTAGCAGTTAGTAAGATGTCGAGCTAACAACTTGTGACGGCTTATGGCTAAGTGGACTAATGTTCTGTGTTATAACGATCCTTAACATCGAGAGTGAGATGCCAAGATAATACTATAAAACGTGATTAAATTGTGTTAAGTTTTTAGTAAGAAATCACAAAAAATATCTATTAAGAATTAGTTTTGATATTAAATTACTAAGTACCGTGATACACGGGTTTATCTACATACTATTTTTTTTTTATACTTTACACTATAACACTTCTTGAACATAACTATGATAATGAATTAATTGTATTTAGAATGTGTTTCTGGTTCAAACAAGTTTTTTTCGGGACTAAATCGAAACATTTATTGTAAGAAATATTTTACAACGTTATATTTTAATAATGTATATTTTACTACTATATGTTTTAAACTCTACATAAAATTGCAAATAAATATAATATTTCACGTCCATTTGATTTTACGTAGTTTTATTTCAGTATTCACTTTTTATACAATATTGATGCAGTAAAGTAAAAAACGATGTATTGCCACAGTAAGCTGATTTAAAACAAAGCCAGTAAAAGCCAAGCCCCAAAATCGGCTTACATTTTAACCAGGCATTATTTGATGTACGTAATTTTATACAATTTATTACGTCATTTTATATTCTATTTATATTTAAGATAATTGTAATTATTTAATGATTAGCATCATACTCAAATGCACAAATAATTAGGAGAATATTATTTCCAATCCATTCTTTTTACTAGTTCTTTGTGGAATATAAGAATGGCTTGTTGTTTATTTTTATAAACAATAAATAATATAAAATAAATTAAAAAGCATAATTTTTATTTTATTAAGCACGTTTATTAAAAACGTGCGTTTATATTACATTCAGAGATAAAAGATACTATTAAGCACTTGTTGCATAAAAAAATTTATACTAATATATTTTTTTATACTTTACACTATTTAGTAGAAAAAGTTTCTAGTTAAATAACAATGTTTACTATGCAGCAACTCGGATAGTAACTCAACAAATGATTTTTCCAAACATTTTTTTCCAATACAAATCTGAAATTCGAAGAGAAGAAAATCAAAGCAAACGAATTAAAACCCCACATCAAAAATAAAACAGCGGCATTCGTAAACAAAATATTCTCTCGATTCGAGAGCCTTTCAGCGCTGCATAAAGCGCTGTGGAGTGCTTGTCGTTAACGAGGTAGCTATTAATCGGTAACTGAGTGGAAGCAGTACCTTACGTAATGAAGACTTGGATATTGACGTCGATATAATACATGATTAATAGTTTCCAAGAGATGACGTTGTTCTAGTTTTAAGGCTTGAGTTTATATGCCCTGAGAACTAGGTGACATGGTCGAGTCATATATTATGTATGAACAGTGTAAGTGATAATCGATTTTCGTTACTTGACTTACTTGACTTAAGGTCCTATGACCCCTAGATGGGGCAGAGGGCGTCGACAGAGGTCCTCCATTTCGATCGGTCTTGAGCTTCCCGCTTCACTTCGCTCCACGTCATGCCGATGCCCGCCGCTTCCGCCACTACAGTACGTCGCCAGGTTTGCCGAGGACGGCCACGCTTTTCTCTGGGGATTCCACTCTAATGCTTGTTTAGGAATGTGGTCGGGGCCTCTTCGGAGAGTATGGCCAATCCATCCCCACTTGCGGCGTTTTATTTGGCGATCGATAGGACTTTCGTGGCATTTCTCCAACAGGTCTAAGTTGGAGATGGTCTCGGGCCAGTAAATACCGAGAATGCGACGCAAACATCGGTTAACGAAGACCTGGATTTGGCGGGAGATGTCTTTTGTCACCTTCCACGTCTCGCACCCGTATAGCAGTACCGATTTGACGTTGGACCCGAAGATCTTAAGCTTGATCCTTCGGGTCAGTTTTCGGGACTGCCAGACCGGTCTCAACTGCGCGAAAGTTGCTCGAGCTTTGGCGATCCGTGAGGCGATGTCCTCCTCACTTCCTCCAGTTTCCGACACGACGCTCCCGAGGTATGTAAATTTGTGGACGCGCTCCACTGCCTCTGTGCCAATCAGCAACGGTGAATTATTCTTCACGCCAGATCTTATTTCTTTGGTCTTCCGGGTATTAATTTTGAGCCCTGTTTTTTGCTGCCTCCTGTCGCAAATCGTCTAACTTAGCTTGCATGTCGGCATGGGTGTGACTCAGCAGGCAAAGATCGTCGGCATAGTCCAGGTCTTCTAATGTGTTGGACAGTCCCCATTCTATCCCGCGGCGCCGTTCACCTGTGATGCGAAGCATAATTCCGTCTAGGACGACCAGAAAAAGCAGAGGTGACAGAAGGCAGCCTTGGCGGACACCTGCGTGCACCGCTATGTCTTCCGAAATGAGACCGTTGTGAGTTACTCTACAGGAGTACTTTCTGTAGATACTCTCCAACAGGCGGACAATCTTCGGTGGCACTCCAATTTCTAGTAGACGAGACCAGATGCTTGACCACTTCAACGTATCAAAGGCTTTTTCGAAGTCAACAAATGTGAGGTAAATCTCTCTCTGCCATTCTGATGCCTGTTCCAATATGATACGAAGAGTGTTGATCTGGTCCGTACACGAGCGGCTCGATCGGAAACCAGCCTGTTCCCTGCGGAGGAGAGGGTCCACGGCCCTTGCCAGTCTGTCCAGGATGATCTTGTAGAAAACCTTAGCAGGAATCGAGAGCAATGTGATGCCTCTCCAGTTGTCACACATACTAAGGTCTCCTTTCTTAGGTACAGTGATAACAAGGCCTTTGTTCCAGTCATCCGGTAGCTCCTCCGAAGTCCAAATTTTCTCGATTAGAGGCGTCAGAACATCGACAGCGGAAGGTAAGTCTGCTTGTAGCATCTCCGCAGTGATAAGGTCGAGTCCTGGTGCTTTGCCTGTCTTCAGAGAATGGATGGCTTTAGCTACTTCCAAGGCTGAAGGTGGGTCTACATTAATATCGAGCAGCTGTGGTGGTGGGGAATTAAAATGAAGTTCGCCAGGTGTTGATGTCGTAGTCGTAGGTAACCGGAAGACCTCTACAAAGTGCTGATGCCAGCGTGCCAGCTGCCCCTCTGGTGTCACAATGAGTTGCCCATCTTTAGCTTTCAGCGGCTTTTTTCTCCTGGACTTACTGCCACCTGCCAAGGACTTTGTAGCTTTATATAGCTCCTTTAAGTTGCCCATGTTTGCAGCGTGTTGAGCACGATCTGCAATACCGTCAGCCCACTGCCTTCTATCCTTGCGGGTACTACGATAGATTTCTTTGCGCTTTTGACGGTATTGCACGTTAAGTTCGGCTCGAACAGCGTCATCATGGGCTTCGAGGCGTCTCAGGTGAAGTCTCCGTCTGTCTTCTATCAGGTCCCATGTACGTTGCGACATCCAGTCCTCCTTTGAGTGAGTGCTCTTACGCCCTAAAACGATGGAGCTGGTCTCGGTATAGGCCACTTTGATCCGATTCCACTCCTCGTCCAATGAGTTAGTAGCCGTGTCGAGTGTGGCAAGTGTGTTTCGTTACTAATGTGTGTTTAATACGATTGATTTTCATTCGATTCGAATTGTTTGAAGGTTTTTTTTTGGTCTTGTATATATATTCGCTTTTAGAAATGTTGAATGCGTTTAAGTTTATCTCTTATCTATCGAACTGTGAAACGTTTTCAAAGAAGATTTATGTTACAGTTGGCTTATGTCGTTTTCTAATAGAAGATAACTGTATCAGAGAAACTTCAATGAAATATGTGGACGATAAATTGCTATTGTAGTATAAATATTGGACATTTATCCTGATCAATTTCATTTTCAATTGAATTATCCAATTTAATAGGTTGAGTTTTTGAAATATATTGTAGTTTTCTATACTAACAAAGTTTTTTTCATAAATCCTTTGACTGATTTGCAACGAAGACTTACTCACTGCATAAATAAGTTCGACTGCTGCAAGCTATCTAACCCAAGCGATGAGAATCACAATTTGTAAGAGTTTCCTAACTAATTAAGCATTCATGATCAAAGGAGTTCATACTTACGGGGACAAGTAACCAGTTCTTTTGAACTTCAAGAAGGTGTTAAAGTATTTGATTCAGTCTTACAACTTTTCAGAAGTTCGTCCTTTTTACGATGTCAGCAGAAAATAAAATTTTCTTTCTTATTTAAGAGGATGAAAGTTGTAGGTAGATATAATATTCGTATACTATGACATTTACTATGGAAAGATATTAAACAATAGTGCTTTCTCTAAATCAATATATTATAAGTGACTTTACAATTACATATATGTTTTAGTACTTTGTCCATAGCGTTTACTCTTGAAACCAATTTTAATGTCAATGCAATTTAAATCAAATAAAATCACAATAGTTATTCAATGTCAAAACTATACAACCCCAATGGTAGCTGTTAAAATAACATTCAGAGTACGGAATATAAAGCCAATTCCAAAAGATGCAATGGGCGCTAGTGTTGCAACTCAAGAGTATGAAATTTCACAATATCAATATTGAACGATCGAGATTGGATTCAAGAGTAAGATCAATTTAAAACTCATGAATCCCTAATACTTAACAAAGCAACATTAAGCTTTTTTGAAACTAAAATATATTGAAGGAAAATCTTAGAGTAACGTAGCGTATTATTAAATCGAAATAAAAATATAGAAGGTATAATGTTGTCCGCCATAGCGTTTAATGAGTACCTACATATGTATATCTGCTACTACTGCTAGTAAACAGAACACGTTAAAAATGCAATGTCAAAAAAACTTTTTTCATTTAATACAAAAACAAAGTAAATCCTTTAATAGTATAGTCCGACATACCAACTTGATTTCAAACCTAATATTGCCAACAGAAAGTACTTGTGAGTGTAGCAGGAACTTCAATATATTAAAGCCTCGAGCTGAGGAAAGCACTCATATTGCTGACCTGCCTAGAATAGAGCTAGAAAACACATTTACTTCTACTTACTACTTGTTTATTAGTGTGCCCGAGTTTTTATATGAGTTTGTCTTGGAAATTACATGACAGTAATGAAACACTACAGAATCTTAGTTATTTCAAGTTCTCAAGAGATGTGATACTTATGTTCAGTGGAAGATAGAAACAGGATTATAGTCACTAGGTACGAAGATGATGATAACAGACTAATGATTTAGCATGAAATCGTAAAACCTGTTGTTTTTGGTTAATACAAAATATTACTGTTTAATTATATTTGTTTTAGAATTATCAAACTACAAATTCTACTCACCGAATTTAACATAACAGATGCCTTGACCTTGACTGTAAATTCGCTGGAGTTGGTCAATTTCATAGTATTAATATTCTGTCAAAACAAAACGTTTGTTATTGACTTAATAACAATAGCAATAGGATTCACTTCCTATTGAATTTCATCTTAAACAAAAGAAGGTTCAGCAAACCTTTGTCTTGCTTTCAGGAAATAGAGAATAGTATTTGACCATTGTCTATCTATTTATAGAACCTACAATATTGTTTAGAATTGCAATATTTATGATTGCTGAATAATTTGTATTATTAATTAAATAAAACAAATTATTTAGCCATAAATATTATTTTCTATAATATTCTATAGTTCCTATAACGGATACTTAGTCCATATGCAACGTATCGTATTATTTTTAAATTTTGCATCTGGCCTAATCGATATAGAAGTACTCGATTCGATACTAGATTAATCGGCTGTCAGTCATAAAGGTGATCATACTTGTTTTATCGTTACAAACTGGGCACGGCTGGTCACTTTTGCCACTTTTAGAAAATAACTAAAAACGATTGGCGATATTTTGTACCTAGTAGATACGTTTTTGTTCACATAAGCTCATGTACATAATTTTTCTGCACAGTTCATGAACTGTTGAACATGTTCAATCGTGATAAATGTTCTTTGCTTAAGATTATACTTGAACATCTAAATATTTAGATACAATTAAAAATGTTTTTATATTTACCAAAAAAATATACAAAACATGGTTCATTCAGAACACGTTTGTACTTTTCATATTTACAATTTTCCATTTCCTTCCACAAAAGTGCGATGAGTAAAATTTCCTGAAACATAAAAATGAGAGTTAGAACAAAAAGGCAATTACATGGAACCAAAATAGTAGTTGCATATTACGTGAATTGCATAAATGTTTTCTCGTTGGAGATTCAGCGAAACAGCACTTGCATTTAAAGTTAAATAGTAGAAATTATAATTGTTCCCATTACCGCAGCAAATTCTAAGGATCAAAACTATGCAAGCAATGCGTATTCTAACTTTATTGGATTAGTGATGTTATCTCCAAAAGCATAAGATCGAAATTCCAGTAAAGTTGTAAAGATTAAAGAATTAGAAATGTAAGTAAAGATTCAGTGAACTAGCCGATTAGTCGGTTGTTAAGAAAGCGACTAAGTTTCTGATGGTTTAGGATTCGGATTCCTGAATGTGACAAGGTATTATTAACTTTTTAAAATATCTTATCTTTATTTATTGCATGCATTTTTAAACAATTTAAAATACCTAAATTCATGTTTAACGGATTTATAAAATACTAACACGCCACACGTGTCTATATTATTTTGAATGAGTAAATTCTATTAGTAGTGGTTCATTAATTTCGGCTATTAATTGTAATACTAACATCGAAAATAATTATTGTACCGCAGTTTTAAGCACAATTGAGCCCGTGTTTATGTATAAATACAAAAGGATTACCGAGTATTAATATTTTTGTTTATCCATACATTTATATAACGTGTGGTTTCTGCGGTAGAACAAAATAATCCGTAAACCAGAATTTAGCTTCACAAACGTAACCATTAAGCGACGAACGCGCTTGAAGCGCTTTATTTTACTTTTGTAGAGGTTTACAAAGTGATGATTAATTTCATTAAGTTGTCCTGTCGGACCGTTGCGGTTGTCATTCGCACGAGACAGTGATTGTGAAACAATTAAACAATTTCCCCCCTTGTTATGTAACTTCGTTTTTGTGTCGAACAGTTTTAATTTGTTGCTTCGCGGTCCCCTGTGTTCATTGTCTACCTATTAACTGAGATGTACGTTTATCCTTGGAACAATTGACTGTGATACTTTAACTTCTACAATTAGGTTCAAACTTAATTCAGTTTGACTTACCTTATACTAGTCAGCCATATATATTGTATTTGAAAGTAATAATTTTATTATTTGCTGATTAAATCGATCAAAGTTGATTGATGAGATTTGATACAGCTGTTTGAAACAATAAAAATATTAATATGTCACTATTGAAAATCACTCATTTTCAGTCCAAAATTAAATGTAACACGTTGGATCAAACAATTTTTATTGGATCTTCGCAAGTGATTCGTATATAATTTACAGAACATAAAAGTACGTACAATAAAACTGAAAGAGGTATTGAGAGACAAAGGACAATAAATAATTTTATTACAACAATACGTTCATAAAGTTATGAGACAGGTATATGGTCATAGAAATGGTCTCATACTTTTAATATGTTCAAATACAATAGGCAGTTTGATGTGAAAGTTTTTGTCAGTTGAATGTAAGTCGAATAACAGATTCTGAAAGGAAATGAAAACAGTTTAAGATTTGAAAGTGTAAAGAAAGTACATAAAAATACCACCTATTAGAACAATAAAGTCTTACAAAGCGCTCCGAAAAGCTAAGCATATAGTACAATAACTCGCGTCAAATTCCTTCATGAAAAGACTATAGTCTCCTATACACAATAGTTGCAACAGTGACTTCCCACGTCCAAACCATTTATCATTCACTTTAACAACAATCAAATCGGATAACAATCAGAGTAACCTATAGGTTACTCGTACGTAACTGCATCGTACACAGGTGTAGAGTATTTGATCGACGGTCAACACATACACGTAGGTACACAAAAGAGACTGGCCAAGCTAACCAATATATGCAATAAATCCCCTAGAAGCTACAACAGCTAGGACATAGCAGAAATCTGCGCCCATTGTGAACAAACCTGGCGATGAGCCAAAAGGTGCATTAGAGCAGAAACACTTAGCGTCAAACGTTAAAAGTTCAACTTTTCATATTGTTCTAGCCACTGAATTGTTCGCGACTATGAACTTTTCAAAACCAATTATCCTGTAGTGTGTCTTGTAGTTTCAAATAACAAAAGGATTAAAAGGAAATGTAAGACTGCTTCGGTAAAGTAGATTACTGTGTATCTTCTCCGGTATTGTCTATCTTGAAAATTCTGGATCCTGGGTTGTACATATAACTATATTTACTGAGTATCAGCGTGATTGAAGAGTGGTCGTCAATTGCTCCGTGTTTCTGAAACAATATAAAAAGTCGTTTAATTTAGCAACAAGTTCATAACATTTTTAAACATTCATAAACTTAGGCACAGTTTCAAGATCGAAACAATAAATTTACTTTAAAAGAAATCATTATGCCTTTTTCATAGACATTGAAATGAGAGAAGAAGAACTTGGTTCATAATATACGGGGAATTTAGTTCATATAGAAGTTCGTCCATTTTCTAGTGCGGTGGATGACAATTATACGACTAAACTTCTTTGAAACTCCTGGTTCTTGACACCACTTTATAAGGTGTGAAGTTATGTCCACGTTTTATTTCATTTAAATAAGTCTGAACTGACTACTTTTTATTTAAAATGGATGCAGTAGAATTAATAGACACAAAATATTTTTCAAAATATCGTTGTATGAACTATGAATAAACCAACTACTCGACTTAGGAATCTAACTCAAGCTTAAAATAACGACGCAATATTTATCTATAAAAAAGAAAATGGAACCAAAAATAATTCACACGATAGCTGCGAAACGAAAAAGGACAATAAACCAAAACCAGTGCTCTGTTTTTAGTATGAACATGAGTAGAATAGTGCATTTCGGAGTTATTCGGACTATTTACACTTTTGGTTTTCCAAAGCAATAAAATTTTATTGCTTGGCATCCGACTATCTGTACCAAAACTGCGGTGACTCGATTTTCTGAATAACTGAATAAACTATAGCGAATCCAAAAGCTTTTTATAAAACTTGTTTTACTAACTCTTTTATTTTGTTTCTTTGTTTTATTCTTTCCTTTCTTAGTCTCCTATTTGTCTCATCTCATGTGTCTGTTTCATTTATTCATCTTGCTTCTTGCTTTTTTAGAATTTTTCCTATACTTATGTATACTGAACTTTGTAAATATTTTCGGTCTTGAGTACTCGACGTTACGTTTTGGAAATAATCAGCACTTCTATACAGTGTTTCATATTTTGTTACATGTTATGATATACAAAGTTTAATATTTATATAAATATACTAGTTATACCATACCTAAAAATAGTTTTGGAATTCCCCTTCAATTGCATGAAAAATTTGCATTTGATAAATGGTCAATGATTTAAGCATCATAATTGAATTCAGATTTTAGTCCGACAGAAACGCACAATGGCGTTAATTTTCCTACAAATTGTTAATCAATGGGAAAATAGTTGTTTGTGAATTCAATACGAAAACACTCTTTACTATGATGTGTACTTTACCTTTTTCAATATTCAGGTTTATTCTAAGGCTCGTTCTAAAAATGTTTGCTCCGAGCGGAAACCAAATTAAATATCGATCGCTATAACATTATACAAAGTATCATTAAATTCTGTTTTAGGCCTGTACAGGACCTCGGGATCAGATGACACAGGTAACTAGATGAGATACTAAGGCCCTTATTACCTCAACCTCACTCAAAACTCAAGCGTTACTCAAAACTGGAGTCAAACCATTTGATGGTTGAAACTTCAGAGTAACGATTAAGCCTAAAACGAGGTTACGTAACATGGGCTTATTTATTTTAGTCTGAGGCTTTTGAAAAAGCATTTAGTGCTAAATATCGCTTTTTGATATCGCTTTGAATGAAATTGTGAGTAGAATTTGAAATTTAAAATTGTGTGTGAAAAGAATTTATTTTTCTTTCTATTTTGATGGATGTGTGAAACGTTTTCTTTCGTGCTAAAAGGAACCGAATGCGCAGGTAATAAGGTTTATTGTTCGCTTGTGAACCCCTGCACTATTTTGAATTGAATTTTAGAGAAACCCTGTTTTGATTCACTGTGTTAATACTGAAGGCCAGCATGGCAACCCTTGCATCAGTAAACAAATATTTATTCTATTGGATATCTTGAAGGCTGTGTCTAGGATAGGCAGTGGAGCGTGTATACAAATGTAGGTCGATTGAACGGAAACGAATAGACAGTATTACGTTAACGTCATCTTGTTCTTATATTTGTTGGGCTTCGCATGTGACAGTGCTCCTAATAAGCTAGTAAGCGGATTAGTTTAGCTTAATTATATATAATCGGGATAAATGAGAATTATTTTTATAGACAGCATGTGTATTTTTATAAGTGTTTTATATTTTATTGTCTTAAAGATGTTTTATATCACGTAAGTATTCATTCAGTGTTTATAATACCATCTTTATGTGTTTCATTTCAATGTACGTCTGTGGTGTCACTACTCCTAAATGACTGCACCGATTTTAATAAAACACTACGTGTGAATAAATAAGTATAAAAAAATGCTACATTTAAATACACTAATGCTACATTTTATTATGCCATGATCAAGTACCAACACAGTTCAAAATTACAAATTTTTCGTGAAAATAAAATGCAAAAAGTTTTACATAGTACTATCTCAACACAAAATATTAGGTCGTAAAATTCTCATGCATACACGTGTAGAATGTACTGTTCTAGAACAATTCTCATTTCAGACGGGCTGTAGAAAGTTCGAAGTGGTCCAATATACACTACCTAGATTCGGACTACATAATAAATAGGTTCACTCTCGGGCCAAACTAAGAGCTATTTTCGAATAGACCAGACATTCTTAGAATAGCTTGACAATTCGCTTTATATAAAACGTTTTGACGAGTTCTAGAAATTTCTTTATTCATGCAAACTGTCTTTTCGAAGGTAAAACAAACTTATTATCTTGTTTGCAAATAAGGGCAATCTAGATGATTGCCATTTAGGTACTTCTCGTGAACGATTTGGATTGCCATGTAATGATAGTTTGTGGAATGTTTTCCAGTTACGGTAATTATTGGGCTATCAGTCATGTATAATTAAAGAATTTGTATTTGGTAATAATATCTTGTTGGTTTATAACTCAGTGATTTGTAGTGATATAGTTGGTAGTTTAGATATAAAAATTGTATCGAACATAATTAAATTATCAGATTTTCGAAATAATACTCATTTCTAATGGTTTCTTCATAGCAATTCCTAGTCATAAAAGACATAGAATTTAATAAATATTGAATATTAATTTGAATAATCACACGTGCACACATGTAAAAAAATCAATTAAATTATATTTACAAAACATTCGCAAATAATCATCAGAATAGAGCCACTCAAGTCACAATTTATAAAACATAGAATTTAAAGAAAAAATCTAAAACATACTAGGCTAACATTTTTGTAGAAATGCACTAAAATGTTAAAGACACAACTTGATGATTATCCCGAGATCGGCGCCAAAATCTCACCCAAACAGAAATAGAACAAACAGAAACCTAAAACGCTGGTACAGCAGCCTCAATTGGTGTTGGCAGCAACGACAATACATCCAGTAACGAAATACTTCGCTAGGATTTTCGAACAAACAACAATTTATCGAAATAGTTTTACAGTTTCAAATAGAGAACTTTTAAAGAATCATAAGCTGTTATTTCATTCTCACGGAGTTGATTTTAAGACAGTTACTGTCGTTGATACGACTTTCTTTAATTAAAAAATTAAAAGGCTCTGGGTTTATCAAAATTAAACTTTAACAATAGGACACAATATCTATTTTGCAGTATTGAAAAATTAAAAAACCAGTTGTCCTTTTTTGTTAACTTCTCGTAAAAGGTAAGCGTGAAAATGTTAGGCCAAATTGCGTGAAGGAATCTTAAGTTCTTTGTTATGAGACTGTCTTCTTATAGAAGGATATTTTGTATATTTAAAAAGAAGCGTGCTGTATGCGTATGAAAAAAATAATTCAACTGAAAATTGAACTATGGAAAAAATAATGTAGCACTTATATGAGTCATCCAGTAAATAGCAGGACATATTTGACCGCTATAACAATTTAGTATTTAACACCAACATTTTGCAAGAAAGTAGAATGTAACTTATTGGTACAGTATAATATAAATTAACAATGTTTATACCCTATCTTCCTTCTTTATTTTAAAAAACAAAAGTTTTTTACTAGAAGATGTGCAAGTTTTAAAAGTCAACCAAGTAACGTGAATTGTTAAACGTCGTTGATCTGCAATATTCATAGGCGAAAAGTACACATTTTTGTTCCACAAAATTTTATCGATCTAATTTCTTTTTAAAAACCTAGAGCAGCCATATTCACTTTTAAAAATTAACGAACCAGTACACCTGCACCCTCATCAATAAAGCACACGGGCTTAGCATAAATTATTCTCAAGTTCTTTTTTAAAAAACAGTACCTTTTTGTGGGAAACCTCTCGCTAATAATTCATCTTTGAACTAACAATACGAAAGAAATAAAACGCAGCCCCATTTAACAGAAAATGGAGCGTGAACGTCGGTTGACCGATTAATTATTCGTTTGCTATCGAAGCGTCGACTATCGTTCAGACCAAGGCACGCTGGCGACATCGATTGCCGATAGTGTGCCCATACTACAAATTCTCAACATTTAAAACAATAAAAAAACTTCATTTACTAAATAAAATAATTAATGAATTACACACCTTTTTTTTTTTTTTTTTTGAGGGGGGAAAATCATCCAATGACTTTTCCCGCCTTGGGCGAGGCGAGAAGGAGTGTCAGACTCTTACTGACTAAAAACCACCCCGTTCCTTCTCCTGCTTTTTGAGCCGGAGCCCCGGTAAACCCGCTAGGTAGTCCGCAGCTCCGGATCAGGCATCAGCCCTGCTGGGCCCCATCTGTGGTGGTCTGATGGCTCTTTGAGGCGCGCGCGGAACGCTACGCGCCGCACGCACGGGTCTGGTTCTGTTCGAGCGGTGAGCTACCCTTGCTCGCCGTCCGCAGGCCCGCACTTACGGTGGCCGGAGATCGTCTCGCGATCCCCGACGCCCGGAGTGTCTCTCGCGACGGCTGGGGCGTGAGGAGGTTTGTTCTCTCACGCGCCCCGCCTCCTCCTTAGCTAGCATGACTGCTTCGCAGAAGGAGGAGACGGCATCCCAGTCCCTCTCGCTCCGCACCATGGCCTGAACCAGTGCTGGGCGCGAGAGGTCGCCGTCGCCGACCACATCCCTGAGGACTTGGCGGTGCTCAGCCCACGCAGGGCACACCGCCACCGTATGTTCTACCGTGTCCTCCGGGCGGTCCTCACAGTGATGACACCCGGGCGTTTCCTCCCGCCCAATAAGGAACAGGAACCTACCGAAACTCCCATGTCCGGTAAGCACCTGCGTCAGGCGGTAGGTGAGGACGCCGTGGCGCCTCTCTAGCCACTCCTCAAAGAGGGGACTTACCGCTGCGATGACAGCGAGCCCAGCCCTCGGTTGCGACAGTCGTTGCTGCCATTCCGCCATGAGGAATTACACACCTACAAATATGACTTCATTTACTACATATTATAACTTTTGCAAGAAAAAAAATATTCGAACAATTTTCAACAACACTGTCTACTTTTGTTGAAAATTAAGACAAAACTGACATGAAAAGCCAGCTGTTACAATCATTAGTCTCATGTTTGTACAGTATAGTTAGCGAGGACGTTGTTCAAAACCGCCACAATTTTTGACTACGTGTTGGCTCTCTCTACATAAAATTACGTACATACGTCAGTCTTGATAAATTTGAAAATAATTATCATATTTTGTTTGGCTTATAAATATAAAATAATACATGGTAAAACATTACACTTTAGTTTTGAAAATTATTGAGGAATTAAAGATAATTTTAGTAAAGTAAGTCATGTAATCATTTTATTAAAGGAAATTCATTAGAAATGCGAATATAAATAACATATTAATGGTAAAGTACAGGACCTGTCCATGTATATTTCGAAAGCATTGTGACATGCTTGCGACTGTCTGATAGGGTACGGTTACGTCATACTAAAGGAGTGTTGACACGATACTATAATCCCGGCCTCCAAAGCAACGACTTAATTGATAAACGCAATGTTGTTAGCTAATATTGGTGTTATTTTATGCACATGATCACACTACATGCTTGAAAGAATTATCATTTCAAAGTATAATAAACTTTAGTGTAGAGTTTTAAACTTCATTGTTGAATGTAGGTATTCTTTATAATCATTTATTATTCTTGGGTGTAGTTTGTTAACTATTTATTATTCTATTTAGAAGAAGAAGACGAATATAAGAAGTAGAGAGCAATACACGGAAAAGTATAAATACTAGTATAGCCGGCTGTTATCGGATCAAAGTGGCCTATACAGAGACCAGCTCCATCGTTTTAGGGCGTAGGAGCACTCACTCAAAGGAGGACTGGATGTCACAACGTACATGGGACCTGATAGAAGACAGACGGAGACTTCACCTGAGACGCCTCGAAGCCCATGATGACGCTGTTCGAGCCGAACTTAACGTGCAATACCGTCAAAAGCGCAAAGAAATCTATCGCAGTACCCGCAAGGATAGAAGGCAGTGGGCTGACGGTATTGCAGATCGTGCTCAACACGCTGCAAACACAGGCAACTTAAAGGAGCTATATAAAGCTACACAATCCTTGGCGGGTGGCAGTAAGTCCAGGAGAAAAAAGCCGCTGAAAGCTAAAGATGGACAACTCATTGTGACACCAGAGGGGCAGCTGGCACGCTGGCATCAACACTTTGTAGAGGTCTTCCGGTTACCTACGACATCAACACCTGGCGAACTTCAGTTTAATTCCCCACCACCACAGCTGCTCGATATTAATGTGGACCCACCTTCAGCCTTGGAAGTAGCTAATGCAATCCATTCTCTGAAGACAGGCAAAGCACCAGGACTCGACCTCATCACTGCGGAGATGCTACAAGCAGACTTACCTTCCGCTGTCGATGTTCTGACGCCTCTAATCGAGAAAATTTGGACTTCGGAGGAGCTACCGGATGACTGGAACAAAGGCCTTGTTATCACTGTACCTAAGAAAGGAGACCTTAGTATGTGTGACAACTGGAGAGGCATCACATTGCTCTCGATTCCTGCTAAGGTTTTCTGCAAGATCATCCTGGACAGACTGGCAACGGCCGTGGACCCTCTCCTCCGCAGGGAACAGGCTGGCTTCCGATCGAGCCGCTCGTGTACGGACCAGATCAACACTCTTCGTATCATATTGGAACAGGCATCAGAATGGCAGAGAGAGATTTACCTCACATTTGTTGACTTCGAAAAAGCCTTTGATACGTTGAAGTGGCCAAGCATCTGGTCTCGTCTACTAGAAATTGGAGTGCCACCGAAGATTGTCCGCCTGTTGGAAAGTATCTACAGAAAGTACTCCTGTAGAGTAACTCACAACGGTCTCATTTCGGAAGACATAGCGGTGCACGCGGGTGTCCGCCAAGGCTGCCTTCTGTCACCTCTGCTTTTTCTGGTCGTCCTGGACGGAATTATGCTTCGCATCACAGATAAACGGCGCCGCGGGATAGAATGGGGACTGTCCAACACATTAGATAGACCTGGACTATGCCGAATCTTTGCCTGCTGAGTCACACCCATGCCGACATGCAAGCTAAGTTGGACGATTTGCGACATGAGGCACAAAAACAGGGCTCAAAATTAATACCCGGAAGACCAAAGAAATAAGATCTGGCGTGAAGAATAATTCACCGTTGCTGATTGGCACAGAGGCAGTGGAGCGCGTATTCACATACCTCGGGATTCGTGTCGGATTCTGGAGGAAGTAGGAGGACATCGCCTCACGGATCGCCAAAGCTCGAGCAACTTTCGCGCAGTTGAGACCGGTCTGGCAGTCCCGAAAACTGACCCGAAGGATCAAGCTTAAGATCTTCGGGTCCAACGTCAAATCGGTGCTGCTATACGGGTGCGAGACGTGGAAGGTAACGAAGGACATCTCCCGTTCCAGGTCACGTTAACCGATGTTTGCGTCGCATTCTCGGTATTTACTGGCCCGAGACCATCTCCAACTTAGACCTGTTGGAGAAATGCCACGAAAGTCCTATCGATCGCAAATAAAACGCCGCAAGTGGGGATGGATTGGCCATTCTCCGAAGGGCCCCGACCACATCTAAACAAGCATTAGAGTGGAATCCCCAGGGGAAAAGGAAGCGTGGCCGTCCTCGGCATGTGAACTTGTATATTTATAAACGCACCCACGACACAGGAGACAATCCTAATGTAGAGCAATGTTTAAAAAAAATCTAACGTTGAAAAAAAAATATTTACAAAACATTTTTTTACTACCCAATAAACTTAGTACGTAGTATTTATTTATTTCACACAGTAGAAGAATGCTTACTACTAACTTTCGACCTGTGGCCGAGCGTTGTAGAAAGTCCAACAAATCTTATTTTCTTTTGTTGTAATACAATATACACGAGAGCCTTTTAAAGAAATGTATATTTATTTATATGTTTCTGCACTGTAGATGATAGGATTACAATCTACTTAGGTTTGCAGCGTCTGGTTTCTGAGTTTTGCTACCTGAATGTAATAGCAAAATTGAGGTTGAATTTTTCAGTACAGTTTTAGATATTAGAATGTTTTGCTGTTTCTTCTTTCCTTACGCTTTTATTTGATGTAGCGGATAAAAGAGATGAAACATATTTTTTGATTAGTATTGTAAATCAAAATAACATAAATCCATATAAAGGTCGTTATTATTTATTTATTTACAGTCATGGTCGTCCCACTGTAGGGCAAAGGCCTCCCTACCCCTCTTCTATTCGTAGAGCTTTCAAAACAAAATAAATAAAGGTCGTTGAAGAAATTAAACACATAATTGCTACAATATTGTGCAATGCAAACAATATACAAGCCAGGTATATTTGCAATGCCTGAAAAGGTCTCCAAATACATATTTTAGATTCTCGCTCTTTTTAGCTCGTTAACAATTTTAATTAGAGCAAATGGGGCGTTTCTTTGCATAATTGCTCAAGTTTATTTATTCATAAGTACACCGTTATGTAGGTTTCGTACAAACAAATTTACCTTTTTGGCCAGTTAGCGGTGCGAGAAATTCCTTCTTAGTACGTGATTATGTCACGGAAGGAGTTAACTTTCGAAATTGCATGGCCAAGGGTCACTTTGGGATAATTAGCTCATTTGTTTTTGTGTGATATAAATTGAAAGTAATGCGATATTATCCCCACTTTAAGTTATTTACTATGCTATTCGATACTAATATGAATTGGGTAAATATTTGTAGCGTAATTTGTAATATTCGAGACATTTTGTATTAATGAAATTTAATATTAAATATGTACCATTATTTGGTTCAACCACAAGCAGTATAAATGATAAAATTTACTGTCACTTGAAACAGGTACATAAAGTTTTCACATTTGAATGTTCCTCATTCAAAAGTACTTTCCAAAGAAACAAATGAACTCTCGAAACAATTATTCAAAAGAATTGGTGCAGTCCAATTAAAGAACGATAAATCCAATTCAGAATTTAAAGTTATGTAACTCAACGGGTTGAGACAAAGACTCAGCAAGAATCTTGGGATTCTCGCATCCAATGAGAAAATCGCATTCAACGAAATGAATTGAATGTCTGATGGTATTCGGGGATTACACCATTGAATATATCCGTTTTCTGATGCTGTAGAAGAGTAGACAGAAAGACAACCGACCATTCTATGCACTTAAAGCTATTGGATGAGTTTGTATGTTATGGGAATATCTTCAATGTTTTGTTTCTGATTTTTAAAGTTTAAAATTATTTTGTAATTTGCGAAAATGTTTGATGAAGAGCCATCAGATTGTATTAATGACGTGCCATAAGATTTTAATCTTCTGCTTAGCGTTTCTTTTACAAATATTCAGTTTTGCTTTTGAATTTGATAACTGATACTTGAAAATTAAAATATTTTGTTTATGACTTATACCTTCTCCATGTGCAGTTGCCACTTATAAGCTGATGATGATGTAAGACAAAATATAATACCACGTTATGTTACCATTAGAAAACAGTTATAATCTTTTGACAACATTGTAACGTGTATTGAAGAGAAAACTGACGACGAGACTAAAAATGCTCTAGTGGCTAATAATTGAAACATAAAACAAACGTAACGTTGGGACCATAAAGAGGGATGGTTGGTTATAAAACTACGTATTATGAAATTACTTGTTCCATCGTACACTTACACCTAACTCGCGTCGAAGGGTTTGCACTAGAAATGAAAGCAATTTACATGTATATTATACGTATAAGTCCAATTTCTATGGTAATGTCGGAAGGAGGGAAAAATAGTGGGTTTATTTCGGGTTGAAGAAAACTAGAGTATAAGTTACAAATTAATATTATATGGACGGAAATAATGATGCAGGTTAAAATGTTTTCGTATTTTTTTTACATTCAATCGTTTCTTAAAACAGAGGAAAAAAAAATCGTCACGCATTTTATCTTTGTACAATGTACACCCACTTTTCACAACTGAGCACATTTCTAGGCTCGCTGTTACAACAGTTTTTTTTTTTTCAAACCAAACAAAACCGAAAACAAAGTTTTTTTTTATATTATCAAAGAAAATGTTTTTTTGGTATTATTTTTCAGTAATTATAACTGAGAAGCTTAAAATTTTTAAAGGATTTAATTGTATTTTCTTATTCCTAGTTGCAATGCACTACTTGTTTTTATAAAACTTCTCCCATGAGAACTCCAAATTGTCCCAAAATCATACTAAAACAGTTTATTTTAAGCGTACAATCGCAATTATAATTCTTAAACCCTAGTGGGTTTTGTGATATAAAATAAAGTGTTTCCGTGCAGCATATATGGAGAATCTCATATTCCTGAAATTTAAATTCCTGTCGGGTCTCATATACTTGGCTTCTAAGGATAACTTTCAAGTTTCCGTATCTTTACTTTGGGGATCTTAGAAACATTATTTAGTACTTGTTCTTTTATCCTTTCATAATCCCATTGCTAAGCATTATCGTATGTATTTTTTCTTCTTTTTTATGTAATTACATTTCTATCTTTTGTTTTTCGTGCGTAAACGTAACGCTCCGGAAAAACACTACAATTTTTATTTTGTTTTTACTTATTATTTATGCAATTTCAGCTTTAAGTAGTTGATTACAACTATTATTACATAAAATAAATATTGAATTCTTCTATTAAAAAATAATGTTTTTACCATCTCCTGTTTGCGGTTTTTAGGAGCGTTCCGTTTACACTCTTTATAACATAGGATAACGGACTAAATGGCTAAGTAGTATTCTCTAATAGTCATTATTTTTGTTAGAATTCAGTTGTTTTATTAAGTAGGAAAATTATCATGGTAGATATCTTGTTATGAATGACTTGGACAAAGTGGACAAAACGTTTAAAATACGATAATAAGTATGAATTGCTCATATTTACTTAACATGACTTGCAAAAATAGATTCAGTACCTTATAAATTGTTTTTAACTAGTCGTTTTGTAGACTTGATTATAAACTACTTTTTTCTTTTTCTATACATCAAAGATGATCAAAACCAACAATACCTATAAATAAAAACATTTAATACATATTGCAATCGCTTTACTCTAACCCAATGAATATTGCATTAAAGTGTTCGAAAGAAATCAGAACTGAAATCCGATCGAACCGAGTCTGTTAGAAATAAACGATGTAGACAAGCTTTTAAAATTTCAGTCCGGGTTATTATCCCTTTTGTACAATACTGACGAGATGAAATGCGGTTATATACATCTCTACACTTCTTTATATTTTTTATAATGGAAAAATGCTTCATACAAACAATGATCAATTCAATTTTTTGCAAGGAATACAAACAGCATGTCAAATTGTGCATAAATGCGTAAATGAACATGTTTTGTTTTTGGAATACATTTTGTTTGTATGCAAATATTTGTTTGATTGTATTTGTCTACTCTTCTAACTCAATGCATCTGTAGACGTATTTAAAAGAGAAAAAAAAATAGTTTGAAATTTTAATACCAACACATTTATCGTGAACTTTCAAAAGGACTGAAATACGTTCATAAACTGCAATCCAATAAAAGTAAATTCAAACAAAAAGTAACTTTATTAACAGATAAACACGTCCAATCGACATAATTATTCCAATAAAACCTATCGAGATGTTTCTGATTCCAAACTAATTCCATTATAACGACGACGAATTTATGAACCACACAAAAAAAGAAATTTCCTTGCCGATAAACGAACTGTGAAAACCTAGCAATTAATGCATGCCATTTTATTTACATTTTGTTACTGAATAGCTCTATCGCCTCACTAAAAGTCTTAACTACAATTTGAGTTCAATCTAAAACGAACTCTAATGTTCAGTGTTAGGAGAGTGTTTTGATTAAGAATGAAGTCAGTCGTATTTTTTTGTTATATCGGATAGTGGGTGAATGTTTCACTTGGGTGGGGCTTTTGTGTAATAAAACGAATGCTTTCCTGTATCTGGACGTCGATAGCTATGCGTACTATGAATATTTGGCGGTACCTTGATGAATATTTTTGGGCATTTTCGTTAGCTTCCCATACGTTTGGTTTAATGTAGTTATTGTAAACACAACTTAATGTTTATGTGTTACAATATGGGAGTTTATTTTGCATAGTGTTTTACAAATCAGGTGGAAGATCAATTGTGTAATTTCCATAACCGACTTATTGAGTTCCATTTCTATATTGCAATCATATTGCCTGGCAAAAGAAGCATCTCTGTGTACCTCACAGTTCAGAAGCAAACAAATACACAAATTAATTTTGGTCCCCCAGATATCTTAATGATCTAACCTAATTCTCATAATCAAATTCATCACTATCTCCTAATAAGGAAACAGTATCGATAATTTCTATTTTCTGGGTCATGAGGGAATACCTATAAATATTCGAGTCTAAAAGCTTTACCAGAATAGAAGATAAGCCCATTTTACCTGTCTACGAATGTTCGGATAGACCGATGTTTCAAACTGTTTTATTCAGATTTCAAATGTATGCCACAGTGCAAAATTTTCGTGGAAGAAACTTGTATTTTTATACTGAAATATACGATTTTCGTTATTTATTTTAATACTGATATATTACCTGGAAATATACTGTGTTTATCACAGTATTATACGTACTTTTATGGAAAAAATCTATACTATATAATATTATAAAGCTGAAGAGTTTGTTTGTTTGAACGCGCTAATCTCAGGAACTACTGGTCTGATTTGAATAATTCTTTTTGTGTTAGATAGCGCATTTATCAAGGAAGGTTATAGGCTATAAATCATCACGCCACGATCAATAGGAACCGAGCAGTGCGGGTGAAACCGCGCGGAAGTAGCTAGTATTTAATATGATTGTACATCGGCCGTGCAATTATATGCTCATCTGCATACCCCATCTGGAATAAAAGGCGTGACGATTTAAAAAAAAAATATTAGTAAATATTTCAGAAACATGAATACCAGTAAAGTCAGATCTTTTTAAATATTTACACAATAAATAAAACGTTTTAATAAAATTTCACTTCAGCTACTGCAATTTTTGTTTGCTCACATACAGATAGTATGTCAAAAATCCCAGTTAAACAAAATTCTAATAAAAAAAGACAAACAGTAACGAACGCGCTTCCATTTCGGATCTAAAAAACTCTGGATTGGATTTGTTGACTTTACGTCGCATATGTCATTCATAGAAACCTGAATATTCACTTTATTGATACTTGATTTATCAAAGCATTATTGCACTGTGGCTAACGAATAAAATTGAAACCTATAGCCGTGCAAATATGGTTGAGATTTGATATCTTTCAAGTAGTGTTTTAAAGGAGCAAACTCCTCTACATTATCTTTGAATATCAACAACGTAAATTAAAGCTTTCTTACTCGTTTCAACCCGAAGATTCCCTAGTAGGTTATCGGGTAAACCACCATGGTAACTTTTTGAATACAATAATACATTATACCATGCTAAAAGATGGGGTAATATGCTTTTCATCACACACAAATATGGAGGCAATCAGAAAATCACAAAACACGGAAGGAATTTCGTCATAAATTTCGTGTATTTCCTATACATATCCGATAGAGAAGGCTTAAATAAAATGTTATTGACAGAGTTGCGGATGTGAAGGGATGAACGTATAAATACAAGGGCATACAGGGAGATGGATAGGGGATTCGATCAAAGTTCCACTGTATAAAAAGGGGCACGTACTTTGTTAAAGTTTTAGCTTTGTTTCTTGTATTTGTTTATGTGGGCGAACGTGCATAATGTGCCCAAGTTTCGATAGTATTAGGCTAATGTTTTAGGGTAGAGTTTCACTTTACCAGCTCGCTTTACTTTTATAGTTAAAGGCTTTGAGAAAATATTGGGTGTTACGTTACAAAATACGGTAAAAGTATTAATTTTAATTTCGGCGATCAAAAACTACAACTGATTAAGCGATTTTTTAGCGACAAAATATATTTTTATAATGACTATCGTGAGATATACATACAACTACAATACAAAAAAATATAGTCATAAATTACATCTCATTAGCTGTACCCTGTAAACAACCTAGAAATTGACATTCTCAAACTAAAAGTCTGCGCAATCAGAAATCTAAAACCAACTAATCACTTGAACCGGTTCTAAACCAAACATTTTTCACTGAGAAACCATATAAGGGATGGCATAAAATGGAAATTAGTTTCTCGGATTGAAATCTAGGCCGCTCGAGTCCTGCCAGAGCCACCGCAAGCCTGGCTTCGGAATCAGGATGTTCCCGACTTTAAGCGAGTTTTTTGCGCCAAAGCCAGTTGGCATACCACAACGGGTACTGACAATTTCGTATTTTAATTTTTTTCCCACTACGCAAATACACTCTGTGAGATTAACGACCTTTTTCGTTTTATACGGCCAGTATTAGACGCAAAAAATTAAATAGAGGTTTGGAGCTTTCAAAAATATTAAATGGGCTAACAAAATGCGTTACGGTCATTTTAATTGAAACTTTTTGTACTGATGTCTGACGCTGCTAGTCTGGTTTTTGAAGAGTAATTGTCTAGAAAAATATTTTGTCAAATGCAAAAATTAAAACATGATTTATAGCTTTTTGTATTCAATTCGGGGATCAATTTATCAGTACACAATTTTAAGTGTTATTATTTTAAATTAGGTTTAATTTTAATACATTATATTGGCCATTAAGTAATAATTAAAGTAAACGAGTATGCCTAGCTAATTACTAAAATGGTTAGTCCAATAGACTTTTATCGTAATTTATGTAAATTAATTAAACATTTACAAAGGTGAAAAAAGTACCCACGCAATACTCGTACTATCAACATTTATTTCATAAATAAAGTACATTGTATCGTAAACTGAATAATAAGTACTGAAATCAATCACATACATTCAGCAAAGTACAATCACATAATGATAAAAAGCAATAAGAAACTTTAACAGAATGTGAATGAAAATTTCTACTTGAGTGTTTGCAATAAAATTTTATGACACAATAAATAACCGTCTTTCATCGTTGTTGGTTAAAGAATTTCATGTCATAAAGCTAGAAAATGGACCTTAGTAACAAAAGGTTGGTGCATAATGCATGCGGTGCTTCGCAATCAGGTGTAGAGTAATGAGATGGTTTCAATGGTATCAGATGCAGTAACTTCAGCTATTGTGTACATAGCTTTACATCACGTTATGAACAACCAATATAAACTGGACTTTGAATGTGAGAAAAGATCATACACCACGAGGTCACGATAAACTGGTTATTCTTAACTTGATGTGTTGCCTGTGTTCTTTTTGCATTATCTTTTGTAAAAATGACTGTTGCTGCACTGAGATAAGATTGCTATTTTATTTCTTACATGTCCCTCTTGTACCATTTGTTTATTTGTATTAATTTTCATCCCGCTCTGGGAAATAACGGATAATAGTGTAACCGCTCTTTGCATTTACGCTTTCGCTTCGGTTTCAAGATTTACATAGAGAAAAGGACAGAGTAAGAAATAGTGCTATTTCGTTTACTTTATTAGTTTTCCGAAGAAAATATAGAAAAATCAATTTATTGTTTCTTGCAAGTTTAATTTTGTTTCATGTATATTTCTTAAACAAAAGATAGGTAACGGAATTCTACGTTAAATAAAATAAAATAAAAAAACCTTTAATTTCCAGTACCGTACTTAAAGTTTACAATTCTTATGATCTATTTAATTGTTAGTTCATATAATTTAATGTCTATGTTAGTATAAATTTTCTTTCTTTACTTATTTCTATGTGTGAATTCTCTTGAATTCTACAAATCTTGAATTCTACATTAATAAATATTAAATAAACAAGAAACTAAAACCCACATTAAAATGACACAGTAAATGTGCATTTAAATTTAAATTCCTACAAAAGCTTTCCAAAGTACTATTCCTTCGTCTGTAAATTGCACAAATAGGAAACTGTCTAGCAGACATGCGTGCTTAAGGGAATTAAACCCGTCACTCGAATATATCATATAATATCTTAAAGCATTATAAATTTATCTTACTAACATTATGCCTCGGTAGAGTGGTCACAAGTGCAATTGCTGGATAAGGTGTCTTGAGTTCGATGTTGTCGGACAAAGTAGTCCTGGGCCTAATTCGGTTTTTCAAAAATTTTCAGTAATAGCACAGAGTCTGGAATTGTGCTTAGTATGTGGCAATAGGCTCACCTCCCACTACATGGGACTTATAATATATATGGTGAAAAGTGGGTGTACATTGTACAGTGGCATTAAGTGCCTTAATGTGCAAGTTCACCTCCGCCCATTTGGGAATAAAATGCGTAACGTTGCGTAGTAACATTATAAATGCGAAAGTTTGTGAGTTTCTGTGACATACACACAAATGTGTTTATATTTATTACTTTCATTAAAACGGCTCAAGGAATTCATGATGAAATTTGGAACAGGCGTAGATTAAAGAAGCATATAGACTAATTTTTAACCCGCGGGAACGAAGGCGAAACTGCTTTTAGAAGCTATTTTCACGTATAAAGCAATTACTTGTAACGAAAATAAATGCTGCAAAGTATAATAAAGTGTACTAGGAGATAATAAAATCAAGACGCAATGGATATTGATGGATCATGCTTTGCAGAAAAAAGCGTAAATTGGTTTCATTTCCCCTGAGATGCTTCGATATTAATCGTCTGTATCAAATAAATTGATTTTTGTATAAGCTAGCACAGTAAACAGATTAGGAAATAAAATTAATCTTAGATAAAATCGTGAGAGGAACTATTATTGTATAAACAGAAGCGTGAAGCGTGATACCCCAGATATGATGGTTAAAATTAAGATAAAGTAGGCAATTTCTTTACTAAAATATCTGTTGACGATTAAAAGTTAGCTATAGGATTATTTTTGTCGTTGTTTATTGTTCTATATGTCATGCGTCAAAAATGTTCCGTATATCAATCCGCAATAATTCAAAACCAGGTCCTCTCCAACACTAAAAATATCTCTCCTGTGTAGGAAGGTACGTGAAGTTTATTCTACCTATCATTTCATATTATCATCACACACAAATGATTTTCATGAATCCTTGTTAAACAAAAATACCTTTACCAGAAATTCACAAGTAATGTCACAAAACAAAACCACATCGAAATTAATTTACGTCTCAGTAATTTGTTTACACTCGTAGTCACCGTCAAAATTCACTCACAACACACGAAAAACATAATTTCGCGTAAAATATGCAAGTTGTAAAGCGAAACAAAAGGGTAGCAAATGGGGGAAAGGGTGTGACCACATCATATTATCCCAATCATCATATTAGGCGGGGTACAAAATAACGGGGTTCAGGAAAATTGATGCCTTTTGCTTTTGCCAGCTTTTTACTAACTTTAACATAGTTCGAAAGTAATACGGTAATACGCTTCATTAGTTTTGCCGAAAACAAAATCTCATTCAATTTATTCAACGGTGATTTAATGTGGATGTATTTTGTTTGGTTGTATAGTTGTACAATAGTTTTGGCTAGAACTAGCAAGTGGATAGTTAGTTTAAATTCATGTTGTTACATTCTTTATACGGTATGTTAAGAATTACTTAAAGTATATTTTGAAATCTATATAAAGTTCACAATACAACACAATATTTGTATTGTATTATAATAGTATAGTAAAATGATGTTTAAGAGTTTCCTCGCTGTTTAATTGACCAGCATATAAATGACAATACTACCGTAATTATCATTACAATACATAAACAGAACATAACAATAACAGCTCAATTTATTGCGCAGCAGCGACAAATATTCGCCCCAATAAATCCAAACCCGTATTCATTAAAATAAAAAAAAACAAAATTATGCCGCACGACCGGGGTTTACGTAATAATGATTTCCTTTCTCTATCAACGTGACAGGCACATCTTCTTAAGACTTCAGGCCGTGGCTTAGAAAATCCAGGCCGTATTTCACTCATACAATACATGCGAACGCAGTAGACTGAGCGAATAAAAATAAAAGAACTAAGTAACTTTCCCACATAGCTGGGAAATATTCATTACAGTGAAAGGTTCTTACCATTATAATGCTTATTCAGGGGTGCTATGCATTAATATTGATCAAGTGAATCACGCTGTGGCCTTGTTCAGTTCGCAGATGTAGAAACCCTTGGAGTTGACCTTGAACAATATATTTTTTTCTCTTCAAAACATTTTCCTTTATTTTCACCCGCGGAAGCAAATGTTAATTAATATTTTACACGTTTTACGACTACGAGTGTTTTTGTTAAATTAATGTAATTAGCGTTTCCATTGAAGTCGGGGCGCTTGATGCCCCTGTTCGTAAATTATTTCGTCTTGAAGCTTGTTGGTACTCAATAAATAATTAATTTAACATCACTGTTAACCATTATACTGAATATAAATTAAAACCTTTAAAATTAGAACGTACAGGTACAAAGAAAAATAAACTGTAATATACATTTATTCTCGTCCAGAGGTCATGCACATTAATCTAGAGTTTCATTGTACAAAAATAAACAAGATTGTTTACACTGAAAATTGAAATCAGAAATTGTCATATCAATATCCAATGTAACATGATAATAGAGATTCGACGTCTAAAAACTCAAACAGATAACGCAAAGTCCTTGAACTCGAGAAATTCCAAATGTATAAGGAAACTATGCCCTCTATATGAATTTATATACATTGTCGTGGACATGCGTATTGGCCGCTTATACGAACCGAAGCACGAATCTTCTTCACCACAAACGGTATAACGAGCTAATTTGGACCTTGTACTGAGTATTTGGAGGTTCAAAATTGATCCGGCGGCGCGGCGAGCAAGCGCTCTATGTTGGGCGGAGGCATCGAATCGGGGGTGATTCAGTTGGAAACTCGCCGCATAAGGGGTAGTATCGCGCTCGTGCCCCTGTCGATACATAATCACTGATCAAAACCTTCCGAGATGACACCTCTCAATCCATCCAGGGAGACAGTTGTTTAGAATGTCAGTGTTATTTGTATTTAAAAAAACATTTAAAATATAATATTCTCGGTTTAACGTTTCGGACGCCGGCTGTCAGAATCATTGAAATCAAATACGTGTCGTTCGGTCGTCTACACGTTGTTGTTTAAATAAAAAAACGAGAGTAAAATAATAAATTAGACTGATTTGTTAGTGTTATTTTTTGTTTAAATTTAAAGGTGTTGTTTTGTTGTTCGTTCTAAAAAAGTTGAAGTAAAAATTAAAATTAGGTTCTTTAAAAGTGATCGGTTGACAACAAAAACAATATATGGATATACCTAATGCCGAAGTGCATCTGTAATGGCTGTGATATAAACCTTCGTCGCTGGGTATAAAAATTTACAGAAAAAACATTTTCTTTTTTGCTTCTAAGGCTTTTTGTAGACACGATTGGCAAAATCGGCTTTTCTTTGTTTTGTGTTTTGTTCCTACAAGTGCTTTAAGATTTAAAATATTTTTCAATACCAATTTAAATATACACGATTTTATATTTACCCACCAACTAAGACCAAGCAATTTTGAACTTTATACTAAAATTCACACCCATTTTACTGTGACGTTTTGATTATAACGCACATACTGTATATTATTTTCTAAATAAGGCCACTATTTCGAGCAAATTTTACTGCAAACAGTTCCATTTATATAATTAAATTGTTAATTAAATTTGCTTTGTGTATAATATAGGTACACCTGCCGTGAGTGGAACGTTTAATAGGTAGTTGTTTATTCAGCTGTGTAATTATTAAATTATTGAATATATTATACGGAGCTAGAATTCGTGAACGTTGAGTTTAAGTGACATTTTCTATGCTTTACACTCGTGTTGCTAGAAACTGTTTAATTCGACGTCACGTTATTTTATAGTCCATCAGTCTCCAATTAGTTTCGTTCTCTTAACTGATCATAAAAGTTGACTCGCCATGTATTGTGTTCTACGTATATATGAATTTAACCTACATTTTAAAGGAATTACAAGTGAATTGGATATTCATTTGTAAAGCAACGTAATTGTTTGCTTCGTTCATTTTTTAAGCAAACCTATGAAACGTTTGAAATTAGAAAACACAAGGGCACAGAGTTATATCTTTTTACTTAAAATACGTTTATTATTTCCGAGCATTCTCACATTGTATTAATAAAAAAATCAAGGAGTCGTAATTTTAAATTCCTTTAAATAAAATGATTGAAAATATACTCAGAATATTTAGTGACTATGAAAACAATTATATTACGTGTAAAGGAAAAAAAATCCTATTTGATTGTATTGTCAACAATGAAAATGTTCGTATCTTACACAACCAAGATTATATCTGATGTTCCAATTTCCTACCAATCTTTCCAAACGTAGAAATGAAAAGAGAAATCAGGTAGAAACAGCGAAACAGTACTGCTATGACTAATCTAAAAAGGTAAAAAATATTTCAAGCTCAACACGACCCGTAGAATACCTGAAGTTTTTCTCGTAAAATTGTTGTACAATGGAATGAGACATAAAATAAATATACAGAAGGATGCCAGGAGCAAAAAAAAAATGCGCAAATGTTTCGAAAGGGATGGAAAAAATGTTTTGGAAACTATGGGCTCAGAATGTATTTCGAAACAATACAAACAATTCAAGGGTGCTCAAATTATTTTATCCGCTACCTTATTAAGTACGCATATTTTCGAAATTGTGTCATGTTTGTATACCGAAAGTAGAAACAATATATTTAGTACGTATTTAAAAATATAATAAAGTATACTGGAAATACTCTTTAAAAATACTGCAAGAGATATAATTAGGTATCAAGGGAGGCTTCTGAATTTATTGACGTACCCTTATTTTAGGTTCAAAATTATGTTACATTCGTCGTATTTTTCACGGGTTGTATTTTTAACACAATTATTTTAACTTTATATTTTGTCCTATTCTTTGGTTGAATTGGAATATCCATACACATAATTTGTCTATTTCTCGTTGAAATGGATTTCTTAACGTATTTTATAAATGAAAGTAAAAAAATATTTCAAAGTGGGCCAGACATAGGTAATTCAAACGTCTGAGTGCTACTGCAAATGACATCTTATATTTTATTTCAACACAAGGTGTTCATGTTTTATTAAAATGTTTACGAAAACTAATAAATAGTTGTCTTAAGTTATTTACATTTGTTGTATACATTTGTAATTTTAATATATTAATGAATACATAATACTATGATGATAAATAGTTCTTATAATGAATAAATCTGTGTACAGCTTCTCAGATTGAGATATTAATCACAGCAATAAGAATTTTAAGCCACTTCGTATTTAAAAATTATACTAATGTGAAGTAAGAAGAAAAATCGTTTAAAGTTTTTAAAATAAATTACCTGAAGTTTTAATTCAATATTTCAGAACACATTAAGATACTATCAGACTAAGGTTATAAATCTGTTATTATTTATAAGTTTACACAATACTGACAAGTATAAAGGTCAGACAGGGCGGCCCATTCGAACGCTTATAACCATAGAAGTAGATACAACCTTCATAAATGATATAATGATTACAAACATTGAACTAGTGAACTCATAAATAATAATGGTCATTTTTTTACCAAGAAAATTGCCCGTTTATAACACACAAAAATGACCTTTTCCTAAAAATTTAGAGAAAATATATCTTTAAGACTTATTGCCTCAATGATAAGGGTATCGGTACGATAGTTAAATTCTTCGGAAATATTTTATCTGATAGGTAGTAAATGTTCGTAGAAATTCTAAAACTTGGCTCTAAGATGGAAATCGTTGACCTATATTTTATTATACAATGGATATTGTGAAAGGAGAGAATCAATCATTCGTTATAACAGAAATATGATAAATTGTTTTTCTCCAATAATGATGCTTACAACCCTTACAATACTCAGTATCGTATATTTTGAATATCAATACTAGAAAATTAATTTTAAAATGGCCAGTCACTGTTTCTAATTTACATTTTGATAGATTGTATGATAAAATATATTTATACGCAAGTTATTTCAACAAAATATCAAAATCAATCAATTTGTTTTACTAAATTCATTCTAGGACTAAAATGAACTTAATCATGTTCAAAATAAAGATGATTTTATTCGGTATAGCGTTGTCTATAATAACAATATTCCGTTCTATTGAATACGCGGTTAATAGTTCATTTTCTGTGTCGATTTGAGAACTATGCATACTTTATATGAAATGTTTTTAACATGAGGTGATTGGAGTACAAAATAAAATCGCCTTACATTAAATATAGTATAAAATAGATGGTATAAAATTAACTACTTCCATCGATATAATTATTACAATTAATATTGTTTTTAAAGCTATAAAAGTAATATATGTTTAATAAATATTCTTTCTGTATCTCTCTCTCTCTCTCTCTCTCTCTCTGTATTCTTTCCATCTTTATCTATATCTTCTTCCGTCTCTTTCTCACTCATTGTCTCCTTTCTTTCTCTGTTTTTATCTCTATCTCATATACATACTTTTAAAAATATAAACGATAAAATCATAGTAAGTGTTAAATAGGGAACCGTACCGCAACTACCTAATATCTATAACGTACACACTACAAATGAAACAAAAAAACAAACAATTAAATTTAAAAAAGAAGTAGTGCATTAAAACAGAAAAAACTAATTTAATTACAAACGGAGAACCGAAAAAAATATATCACAAGTTCCTTAATTATTCTCTAGAATAATATCTCGAAGGCATTGGGGTCGAGGAAATGTGGCGAACGTCGCTAAAGGTTTTATTGTGACGCGTGCATCGACCGCCGACCGACGCCGTCGAGTCTCCCGCAATCTTGGATGGCTACAGTAAATACATAAATTACGAACTAACAGACATGCAATTCATTTTTATGTCCATCAGATGAAAAAATGGTGTTAAAGGTTGGAGAAGATTAGTATTTTAGACATTGGATTACCTGCAAGGGTATTTTGAAAATTTAAAAATTTACAATTCCATAGTTGAAGTATTGAAGTGAAACATTTTTTTAAGAACTCTTTTTTGAAATGGCTGGATTTAGTCTTGTAATAGTTAATACGAGTATATTTGAATTGCGTAAACACTTTTACATTAATAAGCCAAACTTTTTAAATTTATCAATGTTTTTACAATGAATAAACATTAAATCGAAAAAAGTTCATTCCAAATTGCCGTTACATTTGTTTGGGTAATTTGATTCGAACAACTGTCTGCGTGTGTTTATTCTATGAGGATAATAAAAGGTTGGCGCCATCGAAGTACGAGTAAGCAAATCGAGTGAGGGCACAGATAAATTTGTTTGGTAACGACTACGTGCTAACACGTTCCGTACTGACATTAAATTGGCTTGGTATGACAGCTGTATCGCGTTTTACTTTTGTATTTTTCCTCAACAAACGTAAAAAGTTCATAGGCCTAAAGTGCTGGGGATTTATACGATTGTCATCACAATTTTATTTCCACTTCATATCCTGCTGCAAATGTCTTCTCCGGCACCAATGACGTGGCTACAAAATGTATTAACTTTTGCCTCCAACTTCCCCTTTATGCGATTATAAATCTCAGTTTCTGTGGCGTCTACTGTTTTGCTTTCTCAATTCTTCAGCACTTTTGTAGCACGCATATGTGGAAGGCTACAAGCAGCCCTACTTACTTGAACGTATATTTGTTTTCAAGATATACGATATTTTTAGGAGTGTTGTTGAGTCACAATTTATGGTACTTGAAGCAATTTCGTTTTATTTCTGCTACAAGTAAACAAAGATCTATGTAAGTGAACTAAAAGACTCCGAGACCCAAAAACAAATTCAGAGTTGTTACTTACTGCTATAAACATTCAAGGAGAAAATTTGCCTCCGCGACGATTCTCAGTATATTTTCAGAAACGTGTTTTCATTAGGAAAACCGCATTGTTAGGAACCGTAGCGTTATCTGTTTACATCCAAACAATCCCAACTTCTTCTAACTTTACGCTGAAGATGTCCAGATTGAGCGCTAAGATCCGGATTGGGTCCAAAACTTAAATTAAATCACACTTTGCTTTTAAGGGCTTGGTACGTAACACAGCGAAGACTTGTTCACGAACGTCATAATAACAAGTCTAATGAATAAAAATCTCCCAAAGTTTTTATTTGATGTTTCCACCTCCCTCCTCCCTTGGTAAAGTTTTCTATTGTGTATATTCGGGTAGACAATAATATCGATTTTTCTTCTCTTTTCTTGTTAAAGGCTAGTGAACTCCAAAACGTCTTAGTTTAACTGTTATTATCCATTTTTATGAGATTAGTAACATAAAATGTTTGCCGCAAGTGTCGTATTATAAATCATTATTTATGTTTGGCAATGTCTCTCTGTATGAAATTTATATTGTGCTATAAATTTATAATAAAATTCCATTATTTAACTATTACAACGTATCGTCTCAAAACTCACAAATAGGTCTCATTCCCAAATTCCTATGTCTTCGAGATACAAATTTCATATGAGTAAACAAATTCTATTACTTCTATAGCACTCAGGTACGATACAGCAACAATGCTGAAACAATCGACTACAGTAAGTTGCTTGAAACCTTTGTCGAAATCTAACGAGTAACACTTGACGGCAAACTTCTTGCCAACAGAATCAACATTCAAAATTCTAGGCCTTTTGAAGGCCAAATTAAACTTGCTCAGTTTATGAACAGAGTTTTGTAAGTAATCAAAATTAACGGGTTTATTTCGCTGTTCATTCGTTCTTAATTAAAAGGGTACGATAAAAATATCAGGGTGTTTCAAATGCGCGCGCGGACATTTATCGACTTGGATAATGAGAGTGCTATAAAATTTTCATAGCACTTTTATGGGTAGAAACTGCACTTCCATTGTGTTAAATTTGCAATTAGGTGCACTATTAATACAGTTAAGTTCGAAAGGTGTTTTACTAGAAGATACTTTAATTACTCTTATGATGAAAATTGAAAATAAACCTTAACAAAAATATAATACTGAATTTGTACCTAAATTTTGAGAAAACAGTGGCTATTTAGTTGATACTTACATTTCCGGCTATTAGCCTTTAATTGTAGTGTACGTAATAAATTTCAGTCCAAAAGGCTTTCCCGAACTAGCTGGCACGGAATACAATAGCAATGTCTAATAAATCATATTTGGTTTACTTCCTGATATGAATCCAAAATTCAGTATGAAATCCTATTTGGACACTGCCTAAACAGAAATATTATGTTACTTAAAGTAATGGATAAAACCCATTCCATTAAAATTAAAACAACCTGTTCTAAAATCGACAAATAAACTCTTACAGAAATAAAAGAACGTTTTATAATAATACTTAATTTTTGAAACATAATTAGTGAGTAAAGATTAAAGACTAAAATATAAGCTTGATTAGACAAATTCCACCAAGACAATCGATTCCCCTGTAGCCGAGCGTAGAGTAAATTAATGGTAATGAAAATTAAGGTAGATAGATCAATGGAAATTGGGACTTGAGATAAAATGTTAAACGAGGTCTTTAGAATTCATCTCAGTTACTATTGTATACTGTTTGATGAATAATAAAATCAGTATTGTTACTTAACAATTCAAAAATTGTAAGAAAATTTGGTGAATACAGAATGCCAATGACGTGAAAAAGAAATTAGATTATTCGAATTTTATTTTTGATCAAACCGCATATGGTGAAAAATGATCGTTGTAATGTATTTGTACACATTTGAATGTGCCTTCACTTTAAAAGTGCAAGGCATTATGATATTACTAATCATTTTTGATATACAAATAATCAACTTGAACCAAACACTACTAGACCAGACAACAACGACCAGAGCTCAAACACACACTAACTTAAATGAGACATAAAAAGAAATGGTTCAAAGTTCCACCACATACAGCTGAATACTCTGAATCAACCTAAGAAACAAACAAACCCAAGAGAATATCACTTACGAGATCATCTCTAAGCCAACCTGACTGTCAAAACACATTTCCAAATTGGCCTGTTACTAACCTAGTTTAACAGAAGGCCTATACAAAATCTACTTGGTATATGTATACACATTTCTTCAATACCGAAGAAGTTTTATGAGTGCCCTTGATCCAAATCAGGGTAGGCCTATTGGCCTAGGGATCCAATTAAGTTAAAAATGTAAGACGTCGATTCTGAGCACTGTTACGTATTAGCAACAGTCATAAATTGACGAATGTGTATGGAGATTAACGAGGAAAAATTGTAAATAATATGTAGCTAAAGAGATATGTCAGAATTGGGGTATTTGGGTTTTCTATTGTAGGCAATTTCTCCCTTATAGGTTAGAATGAATATTATAGTACGGTAGTACATTTTCATTAGGTATGTAAGATTATTTTCTATTTTTATACTAGTCGTTTTCCACATTCGTCACCAGACCGAAACGAGTAATTTTGTAGGTTGAGCAGAAAAAAATATAGTAGTGACCATGTGACGTCTGAACTTACGTCATAATATTATACAAATGAGTTAAAAAAATGCTTTAACCAAATATTTCAATTAAATCTTGATATTCGTGCAGCTTTCATTTGTAGTCTAAAAATAACAAAACGGTCCAATGGAACGCAATACAGCAATATCTATATTCCAAAATCGGTCAGCTGCTACGTCGTAGCACAGCCCTTAGACATAATACATTTTGTCGTAGTCTCGTAGTCTCGTAGCCTGTAGCCACCAACTTGATCGATGCTCTTTGTACAGCTACCAGCTGTCGACAGTGGCCTGGCTCAATGGAGCCTGTTAACTAACTGAATGTTCGGACAACGCCTGAATATGTTCTAGGCTTATAATAAAAACAAGATTTTTATAGCTAACATCTGGCCTACAGAGCCTTTTAGGAAAGTTATTTACAGTAATGAAGGCATATAATGTTTTACGTTTGTGCTTATATTACAATTAAAAATAAAAATTATACTTTAACTTAGCAACGTTGTATATTTTGAACCCTTATAAAAGGGTGGACTTAGAGCCAACTTAATATTAATTGATGTTATAATATTTTTCTTTGCCGCATTTTGACAGATCGTTTATACATACAGTTTAGTTAAATAATTCGTAAAACAACAGATAAAAAATGGAATCATGAGTTAAAAACCACAAAGCCTAACAAAACAGTGACCTAAATCTAGTGCTCAATAGTGAAGTGCACGTAGACTATGTACAATCGAAAGCTGACGATAAGTTTATCGATAATCGAGAATAATGAAGGAAGCGAGGTGAAGGGGTCCAAGATCAATGCAACATTCTCGACACAACCGGAACATGCCCTGTCGACGCCATCGCCGACTTATTTATACATCTAGCTGATGCAGCGATATATCTCTGTCGATGATAGTCTGCTTTGTCGCTGAACTCTCGTCGTTTCAGGTATGTTTTAGTTATTTGTATTCCGTAGTTGTAAGGGTAGTTTTGTAGCAGTAGCTAAGTATGTTCTATTTAAAAATGTTGGGAACACCGTAAACTAAACTTTTTTATTGGTAATCTTTTTCGGAAGCGAAACAAAAATTGATGACTTCAACAAAAACACGGGATAGAGACTAAAAACTCCTATTACCGGCTTCAGGAAAAATGCGACTTCCCAATACAATGATGCTAAAAGTGACTTCGACCTGACAAATGAAAATATAACAGGAACAATTGTAACAATAGGCAAATGATGATACGGCATAACACCAAAAGTCTTGTAAAAGAGTCAAGTCATATTCAAAGCTTTGTCCCATCATCAAAATAATAGGCCGGTCGTTTCACCTCAGCCGCCTGAGTTTTGTTCAAAAGATAACAGTAAAAGGAGGTAAGCATTTCTGGTGTTACTTAAAAATGCTGATTTAGCAACGTCTTTACCAAATTTAAAAAGAAAATCTTACTCTTAAAATGTTAAAATTTGATTTATTTACTTGCGATTTCATAACTTTTGTGAAAATGTCGTCCTAAAATTCCTGTCAAAAGTGATAAATTAAAATGCCTTTGAATTGGGTAAAAATCTATTTTCATTTTCTTTCTAATAAAAATACCGCGAATACTCGTATCCACTCCTAAAATCTGGATCAAAAGCGAGAAATCCAAAATTAATTTTTCGTCAAAGGGTACACTCAAGCGCAAAATGTTGAAGCTGATAAATACAAATTAAATTCCTTTAAGTCGACGCTCTTTCATTACCTATGTGTTTATTACTCGAACCGTCAAAACTTTTTCGTTTTAGTACTTTCCGAATTGTGACGATGTTGTTTTTCATTAGTAAGGGAAACCCCGAGAGGCAAAGTATTTGCGTCGTAATTTATATGCCCTTTCTTACGCAACTTCTCAAAGGGGAAAGTTTCTTGCCGTTTGAATTTATGGACATAAAAATTTAGGTCTCTCCGTGTAGGAGTGAAATACAGCTTGAGAACAGATTCACTCTGATAATGAGATGAATATGTTTGACCTTGAATTCTCGGAAATATGATAAAACCTAACAATATTGTCTATACAAAACCGACTTTAATTAGGGCATCTGAGCTCTTCATATACCGTAATTACAGTCAGTAAATGACCCAAATATATGAAAATATCCATATAGAAAGTACAACCTTGCCCGGATCGGCTATTGTAGTCCCGATACCTTTCTTTAGCTATCCCAATAGCTACATAAATATTCAGATATCAGCATCGTAAACGAGCCTTCTTCCTGGAACAGTCGACCCATATTAATGCTCAAGAATTCAAGGTCAAATATTCGTTGACTAACGATGAAGGGTATCATGTTTTTATTACGTTTCGCCGCAGAATCAGCGATGATTTACAAATAAAATATTCAAATATGAAACATTTGGTCGTAAATTTCACATTTCTAAATTATACGTATCGGTTCGTGGGAGTTCTTCGTTACACACGATGTGAGCGGTCATGTGGTATACGGTTTTCAGATTGACTAAGGTGACATAAAATCTGTATATTGGGGATACCTTGGATTATGCTCTGAATTTGTTTCTATAACCAAGTGAATTGAATTAATACTATTCAGTTATATATCAACAAATATTATAATTTCTAATCTTCCAAAAGTAAAGTATTAGCATAATATTACATTATTAAAACCAGTCTCCCTATAAACAACCAAATATATGTGATGTAGCCAAACTTGAAAAATGGTATGTTTATCTCAAAAGTACGTAAAAGGAAAAGTAAGAATGATATTTAAAGTGGGTTCTTTACGGTAATAGACTTGATTCTGCGGCACATTTCTCACCCAAAGAATATATCCCCGTACTGCCGTGACAACATGATGAATGGATGTTTGTTCAAGGTGAACCATTTATTAGATCTATGATCATACCTATCTAGGCAAGTCTCAAACATTTCTAAAAGAAATATCTCAACGCCGCAGTACAACATTAATATTCCTTTGTCTATAATATTAATACGAGCTTGTCGTGAGATTGCTATCGGGAAAAACATTTCATTATTCATATTTCAATTTTCCAATTTGTCGAAGTGACACTTTGTATAAAAATATTCATTTGTTTTATTAACAATATTTTTCGGTCGTTTGCGTAAGGATTTATGTGAAAGGTTTCTGGGTTTGGAATGATTTAGTTCCAGTTTGCGTTGTGTATAGAATTTATGTTAGAAACGGTACAATATTACCGGAAACTCAAACGTTTGGGTCTAACTGTACATATACAATACTCCATGAAATATAATAAACACGTATCAATAGACGGCGTAAAACAAAACGTGTTCCCTACTCCGTTATAAACAAAAACCCTACAGGCGTTGTATGTTTTTCATGTTAAATATTTCACATTCAAAAATACCTACAACAAAAGAAAACCAACATCGATGTTTTTGACCTTCAGCTGCCCACTGCAATACGGAGTAAATATTTGATGTTAACAACACAAGTTGTAAAAAATAAGGAACATTTTTATTTGGGCATCATCGCGTGTTGTTCATGTCCAAACCATTTCTAAATTACTGGTCAACATGCGTGTAGCTACCCCATCTTGAATATTTGAAGACAAACATTATGTTCAGACACAAACCATGACAAGTTTTTACCACTGTTATGGGTAAATTGTCACGTTGGGTAGGTACACGGTATAGTATAACTTTGCTTCTTTTTAAACAATACTAGCGAAACGGGTAAAAAAGGTTTATTTTAGAAGTAAAAGGAAACAAAATGACATTTGATCCACTCACCGTTTTTCATTCAATTCTATCAGCTTGGAATAAAGCTATAGGTTCCTTGAAATTTTCCAGATATTTTGTTCCATCTTGGTTTGAGCTTCACGCTTCATCGCTTTTAAAGCGCCTCAAAAGGAAAACTCGAGAAAATCATGAAAAGGGATTCACGACTCCTCGGAAACAACCTAACGATCTGGGTTTTGCTTTAACTTGGCCTCACTTAAACGGTCCTAGACTTAATACGTATTTTTCTTCAAGAAGATTTGAGTAAATTACTACATAAAAACTTTACGAGTGACTTAACAAGCAAGCATAGTACTGAGCCATGGAAATGAAGCTTTTGTTCGTATATAACAGTAATTTGCATATTTGTGTAAATATATTATGATTCGATTAAGGTTTTGAAGCAAACAGAAACACGTGTCTCTGTTAATACTCGCATCTTGGAAAGGAAAACCATGTGAAATTAAACCATTTTTGCATAATAACTCCTCGCAACATAGAAAACGTCTGTCTGCCTGAACAAACAGGCATTTAATTAAGCAGGAAGTTCCGAGGACACCCGTTCCGCAGTTTGTTTTTGAGGACGAATCCCCTGTTACCCCGTGTAAAGGCCAGTGACAAACAGCTGTATCGCGTGCGTGAATGTGGAGAGTTTAAAATATTAAAATATTCTTGTAATGACGTCATTAATGCCACCGTAATAACTGAAAGGAAACATTTTGCGCTCAATAAACGTTTTCTGTAGGATGACTTCATTTAAAAAGTCAAAGAATTTATTAACTGTTTACTCTGAGATGAAATATGCGATCTTCATTTAGGTTTTGCTTGGACCCGAAATTCCGGTGGCGCCTGAGATACTTTAGTGAAAGGCATCACAAGCAATACGTCACTCATTTTGTTAAGAAATGATAAATTGCCGTCGCGTCCGAAAGGAGGAGAGCTCAAAATTGCGTTGCTACACTCCGCGGTGACATCATTTTTCTAGTTCATTTCGCTGAGACTAATTTATTAAAAATGAGTGCAAAACGACTTATTTTCCGCTTGGACGGAATTTCCAGCACTAATTTGTTTCCAAGTATCCTAGTACAATTTAAATTTTATCTAAATGATAGCGCGGATTGCTACGCTTCTCTTAAATAACTTATGTTGGAGATAAATTGTTGAACGTTATTAAAACAGTACGGAAAAATGCAAGCTTTTGTAAAAATAGTTCCATTAGACTAGATATTTAATAAGATAGAAGAATGTTATTATACTGAAGATTAATCTCAAAGGAATTTATTGATTTGAGTTTATTATCAACTTACGTTAAGAAATCATAAATGGATATCCATTAATTAGTTATAATATAATAAATTTTTATATGTATTATCCAATTTAGAGTCTCGTTATTTCATAAAAATGTATGTTCCATTACAATGTTTTAATAAATAACATAATATGTACTTAACCAATAAAACTTACAAGCCTCCACTTTTTGCCTAAATATTTTGCTACTATTACAATTATTACACATGACGAAAAAAAAAACTTTGATGCTTTTTAAGAGGTCCCATTTAGTCGTAACACTCAACTTGTTTGCTGTTGACTCTTGGAGACTCATTACCTGCTTCATTAAAGCAAGTGTACTCTTGAAAAAGCGGTAACCGTCTTTCCTAGGCTCTCGAGGGGTAAGCTGTAAGAGCTTCAAGTATCGTTCGTGACTCCCGTGTTGTTTATTAATAAACAATTAAAGAGTATTGTCTAAGTTTTCAATGTCTTCTAGACCTTACTGTAATTAGTTTAAGGTATTATTTTGAAGGTAAACGTTAATTAAATTGATGTTGGTGCTTGTTTATTTAGTAGTAAATACTATATACCTTCGTTTTATTTTTGAAGTGCATTGTTTTTGCATAGTCATTGATTTAGTTTATCAAGCATCTATAAACATGTATTAATCAAAAGACTGGTGTTATCTACGGATTTCCCCTGTAGTCAGGAGAAAAAATATTGCTGGTATCACTTTAAACTATCATCACACCAAAAAGATATCACGAAATTACTCTGTTATGTGGTGTATACTGTGTGTGCGATGACTAATCACAAAATTACACATTTATAATATTAGCAAAAAATTATCGACAAAAAAGTACTACTAAACTAAACAACTCTTTTTTCAAACAAAACTCATTTAACAAAACAAATAATCACCTAAACGCTATACTTAACTGTTGCTCGATAAATGCTAATGTTATTGTACCATTTGCTGATTGTCTGCTTGTAATATCCCATGCAATTTGTACGAAGGCAGCAATTCAATTCTTAGTGTTCATCCACGAATCCACTAGAGACAAAGAGAACAATTCGTTATGTTCCTTCCTTTTATCCGTAGTTTTGTTTTTAATTTATCTTCTGAGCCGTTGCGTTGTGTACTTGTGTTGAAATGTCTTAAGGATATTTTTTTGGGAGCTGTTAAGTTGTTCCGCTATTATTACGAAGCTGAGGCATTTGCAAGGGTTTTACTTTTAAATAAATTATGGTACGAATAACAATTTTGAACTATAACAAACTTGGCTTAAATTTATTAAAATTATTAAAGTAAATACGCTGGGAAATGATTAATGTTTTTATGTGGCACGTCTGCTGCATGAGCTTTTAATTGCGGGCAGGAGGGTGATGCTGCACACCGCATGTCAAAAATACATCTATAAGCGGAATTAAAACTAAAAATCTAATGTATGGTTAGTGTAGCATTGATTTCCGTAAAGTAACGCCTGATTCTATTCTTTAAATTTATTATTCTGGTGCTGGTATCAATCTCTCAAATTACAGTGAGCATAAACTGGAAAGTAAGTGATTTGGAAAAAATAACTTAGGATCCATTCAATACCTAAGCCCAATGAAATTGCTTAGAATGAAGGCGTTAAACTAAAGCGCTTAAACCAGATTCATATTAAAAGGACAGTCATGCTGTAAAGTTTATTACTCGCCGTTTACGAGCAGGCTCTGTACTGCCATTTATTTTGATAAAGATGTCAATGTCAGTGGTTCTATAAATAAATATTTATGTTTAGGAAATCTATAGTCTGTATTTTTAACCGACTTCAAATACGAGGAGGTTCTCTGTTTGACTCGTATGTATGTATGTGTGTATGCTTGTACGCAATTATCTCGTGGCGGAACCGATTTTGATGCGGTTTTCAGTATAGTATTTTCAGACTTAGGAGAAGGTTTTAAGTTTATTACGCGACTTAAAAAAATGTGAATCGTAGTTCAAATGTTGAATTAAATGTAACCTACTCAGACAGTATAGAAGGCATAAAAAGGCAAAAAAAATACAACTACACATTTTTAATCTTAAATCGAAAGATTATTTCATAGAGATAACTACAGTTTTAAATTTAGGTACAATTTTAACCAGTCAATTACAAGTTAATTAGTAAATCTAAATATCGTTACAACTTAAGATTGGTTTACAAACTTCAAATTGTTAAAAGCTAAGCTATCAAACTTCTAGTTTAAGAGCTAAGTAATAAATTAGGCTATCTTCAATACGCATTAGTTCTGAGTGGTTATATTGGGAGTCGAAAGAGTTATCGTGTTATTATAATGTGATGTTTGCACGCAAACCTGAGTTCTTTTAGGTTACGATTTCAAAGAAGTTGTCATTATTTCTAGAGAGTCATAAATTCTTTCTAAAATATTTGTTTGGAAACATACAAAGCTGTGTTAAAGAGCCATGTTGAAAAATAGAATATACTTAATATGCTTTTTTGAGACTTTTGACTCTATGGTATGGATTTAAAAATTCTCGTTTCGTCTATCTAACAATAAATATATACCTACACAATATTTTTCTTTACGATATTTATATTTGTACCTAAAGAAAAACATAATTTTTACGATACTCGAAATTTTATAGTTTGATTACAATTTCCCATTTGATTCAATAACCCGTTTATAGTAAAAGTTAGAACTTTACAGTACATAATAAAGTCTACAATAAAGGTGCGCGAGAACAGTCACCGGTGACAGCCAGATTGGAGGAAAACCACCAATGGTTTCGCACAAAGTACACATTGCAAAAGGACTGCCTGACAGTGAACAAGCTTATATCGCAAACATCTTGCAACCGAAATGAAATTACTTCTATAACCATATTAGGTATTAGTAGGAACTAAACTGCCTAAATTACTACACTACACATCCACACAAGTATACAGCACATAGCACCTTGAAAGTTGCTACGTTAAACCCCTACTTATGTTTAGCCGTCGTAATAAATGCACGTTTGCCTGCATAAGGTAAATGTAGGGAAAACAAACTAAAATATTTCCCTCTAGAACCAAGTGAAAGGGTGAAAAGGGAATATCCGGTGTGTTGCCTGCGTGTTACGGTTACGTAAATAAACCTGACACGTGATGTATTCATTTAGTTGGAAGGTGGAATTATTAACTAAATAACAAAAGTCGGTCAAATGGACTTGCGCACTAATGTCACTAATATCACGGTTCAAAATGGAATAATACGAATAGTTGATGGTGTTCTTTTATTATTCTGTAATTAATATGTCCATGTTTTGAAGTTGATTCGTAGAATGTAACGTATGTTGTTATTCCTTTGCGGCAATGTGTTTACCTATGCAACATATTTTAAACGTTTATAAAGGAAACGTCTTTTTTATGTAACTGGTAACATAACCGTAACATAGAAAAAAATATGGCATTTTTTGTATGAGAGCAAAAACTACCATCCATCTATTTAAAGCGGCTTTGTCTATCTTCAAACGTCAGAATCAGAGAGAATATGTTTCAGAGATAGAACGCCAAAAACGCGTTATTTACTAGAGTATTTTATCATAGTCTGAGCTCCCGTTAGTTTTTAGTAATCGGTTCGCCAACCACGTATCGTAACGACTCTACGAGCCAACATTTTTATCTTCCCATTCCAATATATCAGGCTAAAGCATGCATCAAGACACTAAATTGAAGTTTCATCTGCAATAAAAATGATGAAGAGTCGCCATTGCAATTAACATCGCATATGATATAAATTAAGATCCTATCGGATGAAATTAAAAGGAGTTTTGAGACAATGAGTCGGTGAAAATTTATAACGTAATAAAACTTGTGCCGTCTAATCATTCAACGTTTTGTCAAGGCCAGTCAATATTGTCAGAGTCGTAATTGAGTTAAAATTTTTAGTAGGCCATCAAATATCTAACCGTAAAAAGGAGTCACTAAACTTTTCTGACAGCGATAGCCTTCAAAAATATTGTACAAAAAATGAAACAAAAGACGTAAGAAATGAATCGGTTGAAGCAATTTTGAACAAAGAGAAATATATCCCTACTGGCGAGGGTGGGAGAGAAAATAAACACGGACTAATACTTTCACTGGGAGGAAATAAGATAACAGGGAACAACAACGCCAGAGTTTGTCAAAGGACACGAACAGTGAGGTGTTAGTGACAATGGCTAGCTTTAGAAACTTTAAGCTATGTACTGTATACTAACAATGTTAGAGAGAGGAAGGAACTCAATAAATAACAAAAGCGAGGCTTCCCAATCTTGTTTAGAAACTAAAAAGACAAGAAATACCCGTACAAATATTAGAGTACTTTTTTCACTACGCATACTTACGAAGATCGCAGATTCTAACGACATAACACTCAAGCACCTAACTATAAACCAATATTTCTCTATAATCCCACTTTTTTCGGCGACACTGAACTTTCATACATTAACCTATATCACAACTTGTCAAAATGGGTCCAACAAAGTCAACAATATCTACCCTTTCTCAAGGCACGGCGATATAGGCCAGATAGGCCATATCTACATATCAGGGCTCGAGCAAATTTCCTCTAGATGGATATCCCGGACCTTATTTTCGTCACTACGCTATCTTATTTTGTATAAATAACAGGACTTTCTCCCCAAATATGTCTTTGCTATGAAATTATTGCTTTGTTTTCGTCTGTATGCCGCCAGTCAATATTAAGGTTCTACTGTCGAAATTAACTGCCTCCTTCACTTTGCTAAAGTGTCCATTCGCTTAGTAAGAGATATCTGAAATCGTACCTTTGAGGTTTACAGGAAGATTACGTATTCACTGTGGCTTCTCTCAGTGGGTTGTAATTGTGACAGATTGTTTAATATTTTATCTTGTTATTTATATTGAATCTACAATGTTATTACTAAAAACTGATGCTAGTTAAATTATCTAATGGATTATGTTACTATTTGTATTGATAAAGTACATTTTTGTTTTTACACAAGCAAGGAAACTCCACAGCCCAACCTCTGCTTTCATTAATAATTTCTTAATGCAAAATACTTTTTTACAGCTAACCCAAAAATCTTCTTGAATCTAGCTACCACTTAACCTGAGACAAGGTTACGTCTTAACTTATTTTGAACTCTTACAGCCTACAAGCTAAATCTTTACGACACTTTTTAAGCAAAACTTCAACGCTTATTTGCGTATAAACAGGAAACTTTTCAACTTACATTTATCTTTATAAGAAATGGGTAATCCTTGCAATAAATAATTTTGGATAGCAAATCTTCCAGTTATCACTTTTTAAGTAAAAATTGTGACGAAAAACGTTTCAATGGCCAACACAGGTAATACCTAAGCTCTATTCTCACTTATGTGAGAAGGATAAAATATACTTTTTATGATTTATTACTTTAGTTTTCAAAACAATCATTACCTAAAACATAGTTGTTGTAGCAATGCGGAAATTTTATTATTACGATAGAATGCGAAAAAAAATGTGTATTAAAATAGTTGAACGGAAGCAAATAGTTCCCGAGGCCATTGGGTTCCCTCTGCATGAAGTTTAAACCTAAGTATTTCAATAATAAAGTTTTATTTTGTGTATCACGAGATTAAATAAGTTGCTTTTGACGTAATATTTTGGCAAGGAACAAATTGTACGAGAGAATTGCGTATAATACAGAATGATGCGTGTATTTTCCAAGATATATTATGAGCATAAGTAGACTGAGTTTTGAAGTAAGTTAAAGTAATGGCTAGCTATTTAAAGGAGGTTTATTTTATTGTGTATGTAGTAATGTTTGAGATTTCTGTGGTATGTTGTTTTGTATTTGAAATTCTTGTATGTTTCTTTACGTTTACGTTACTATCTGATCAATGTGGTAAATCTAATTTATAAGACAAACAATATATACAAAACTGCCATCAACTATATAAGACTAAATCCCCTTGAAAGGTTGAGCTAATCAGTTTTGTCTTCGTTTTCCTGTAAACCGTTGATTGATTCAACCACTAGGAACAAACCACGTTATTTGCGATCGTTAAGCCTAAATTAGGTGACTTTATTGTTCCCTTTCTTCTTTTCTTTTTATTGTAATCAACAATCCTTAGAAATTTCGCAGATATTGTTTCTGTTATTTACGTTCTATTAAACAATGTACGAGTATTTGTATTGGTTTTCAATCAAACGAAATTTCCTTTTTACGGTTCTTGTTTTTATTTATTTTGTTTTTTCCTTTTTTTTGTGAGAAGAAAATAATTACGGCTTATTCTTTTCCTTATTCGTCTTTCGATGTTGATTGTAAAGGTAATTTGTATTTAAATGAACAGTTTTTAAACGTTTTTTCTTTTCCTATCTTAGAGAACCTAAATATGTATTTATACGTACCAGGTTAGCCAATGTCTCATTATTTGTCTTGAACTTACCCAAGCATGTAATCGTATAATTCACTTTCGAAATTGATTTCGTTTGTCTTTTCCAGTACCATTAAAAGAGGTTCCTCGAGACTACCATTTCTCTAACTCAGTGGGAAAATTAGAAGGTACTCCCGTTCAGATTAATTGAAGGCAATTCCAACAAGACTTCACTGTCGAATTCAAATTCATTCTTCTTGTAAATGGCTCGAAGCCTTCTCCTGAATATTCAAATATACACGCCTTAACTTAGCACTGTTTATTTAGTGTCATAATTGTCTGCAAAACCTGCTTCAATTTTACATAAAGTTGTTCTTAAAAGAGAAATAAATTCAAGTGTGTTGTGACTTAGCGAAACTGTAATTTTGCTAATTAAAAAAATGTGTTTGAACGGAACGCTTTTAGGAATTAATTAAAGAAATTATTAATAATTGTGTATTGAAGTTTGCTTATTAATTATGAGTTTCTTTATTGTGAGTCTGAAGAATTATTAAGCCTAAAGCCAATTATTAACAAGTTCGAACTGTTCGTTTAAGAAAATTGTGTATTAGTTTGTAAATTGTAAATTATTATTTTCGTAAATTGCTTAACATTTTCTCACTTCAAATAGTTTGGGCATTTTCCCTTTTTACTTATTCTGCTTGAACTCAATTCTTAATACCTCAACTATGAAACAAAACTTATACGAAAAAGGGCAGGCGTAGTGAACCAGCTTAATTATAATTCTCTCCTTGAATACACCGACCAATGAATCGAAAAATAACATGACATTCTTATCTATCTATTGAGCCGGAAACCAACACTGTCTAAGCTTAGTCTTAAAGCGAAAATAAGGTACTTAATATCCTAATTCGGCACGATCCTTATTTCACGCAAGATCTATTATCGGGTGAAAATGTAACTAGAAGAGGTTCTGGGCTATTTGACCCCTGAATTTCCCCTTTGCCGCCTTCAAAAGGGCCTGATAAAAATCGAGCTACGCTCAAAGTTTTATTTATTTTTATGGTTGGCCATTTGTTAAGGTTCAACTGATTCTTGCCCGGCTTTTGGCCAAAATCCTCGTGTGCTGAGTGAACAAACTTTTTCTGAACTCCGCAGAGCAATTTGGGAGTGTCACACGTAGTGCTAAACTGGTGGGAATAAATGGGAGACGTCGCTTTCGGGTCATTTGCTGTTATTCACTTGCGTTATTTTCATTTCCAAAGATTTACAGTTCCACAAAATAACGTCATACACAATTTACAGTTTCTAAAACTAAAATAATAATTAGTTAACATTGTATTTGACACACCTTAACGAAAAAAATGGCACGATTCTAAGTTATATTGTACTAAAGTTACACAAAATTTGCATTATACCACTCCGAAGCACAGCACATAATAAGCATCGCCCACACATTTCGTTTATATTAAACAAGCTAAGTTATTAGGGAGCTTCTAAATAAATCAGCATGAGCGAATCTTTGCGAGCGAACCATCGTTTTTGCGGCATAACAGCATTACTAAAGTATGGCCATTAAAACGATTTAATTTGTTAACTCAGTGCTTGCGAGATATAATGAATAAATTAAATAATGAAACGTTGCGGGATCAGTTCGTTATAGCCAAGGGAATAAACGACCAAATGGCAACAAAGTTTGGATTATCAGCTATTAATTTGTGAATGAACATTGAGGCAACATGTGGTGCTATTGAAGTTAAATTAAACTGTTGAATTTGTATAGCAAGGTAATTACACTGTCATACATTGAATGTTTTAAAACAAATTGTTATTTATTCATAATGTCGTGTCGTCAAACTAATGAAAAATTTGATACCTAGAAACTTTGTACTTTCTTTCAAATAGGTTTTTTCTTTTGATCATCATAGCATTAATGTAAAACAACAATACGTTGCGTGCGGCGCGTCTCGTTGTGCGCGCACCTTAAAGAGCCACCAGACCCAGACACAGATGGGCCCAGTAGGGCTGATGCCTGATTCGGAGCTGCGGACTACCTAGCAGGTTTACCGGGGTTCCTGAAGGGCAGAAGTATGATTGTGGTTTTTAGTCAGTTAGAATCTGACATTTCCTCTCGCCTCGCCTAAGGCGGGGATGAATTGGATGATTTTCCCCCCTTAAAAAAAGGTACGAGTATGTCTCCTATTAGAAATCAAGAAGTGATTCGTATACCCGCGCAACGGCAAAAAATACGATTTATAGTAAAATGCAACTTAATAACAAATATCTTATAAAACAAAAACCAAATATTGAAACAATATTTCCAAAACTGTGCAGCTGTTTAAAAAATAAAAATGGCACACGGTGTGTGTATGTTATGCAAAGTAAAATAATAAATGCAGGTAGTAAGCCCGTCGTTTTTGTCCCAATTGTGTGAACTAGCAAAAGTTTACTTTTTTACTTTAATAAAAACAAGATTGTTCTATGTACATTGTACAATGTGGAGACCACATATTGCATCGCTTTTTGGCAAAATTGTATTTGCTTTGTTTGTTAGCTGAATCCCGAGCGTGAACCGAGTAACGTGTTTTACAAATGTCTTTGCTTTCCGGTTTTGCACTAGTTTTATAACGGAATTACTTTTTGTGTCTGTTTTTATTGCAATTTATTCACTTGAGTAATGGAAATGACTTGGTTATTTAGGAAAATATGATTTCTGGTGCTTTAATAAAGTCCATATTTGTGTTCGTTTCTTTTTAACAGAAAACGTCTGTTTATCAGCTTGGAATATATTGATGTTTTTATAGAACCGCCTACGAAATGCCAAACCAAAACGTGAAGTGGGCGCATTTATAAATAAGCATAATACCTTCAGAGGGAAGGGTATATCCTAATTTTGTAATACTTGTTTCTCTCCCATTGGAACCATATTGAGTTCACCCCTTCTGTTAAGTCTGGAATAGGAGGCAAACGAGCAAACGAGTCACCTGATGGTAAGCGATCAGCGCCGCCCATGGACATCCGCAACACCAGAGGAGTCACAGGTGCGTTGCCGGCCTTTGTTTTTTAAAAAGGAGTATGCTCTTTTCTTGAAGGTTTGAAGGTCGTATCGGTTCGGAAATACCGCCGACGACAGCTCATTCCACAGTTTTGCTGTGCGAGGCAGAAAGTTGCGCGAGAAGCGCACAGTTGTGGCCTGCCAACCATCTATATGGTGGGGATGGAAATGCTGTCGTGTGGGTCGATGGCGAAAAGAAGCGGCAGGAATAAGACCAAACAATTCCTCAGAGCACTCCCCGTGGTATAAGCGATAGAAAATGCACAATGAAGCTACATCTCTACGCATTGCCAAAGTGTCAAGTCGGTTTGAAACTTCCTGACACTCAACAATCCGAACCGCACGCCGCTGAACGCGGTCCAGAGGATGAAGCTGGTACTGGGGTGCCCCCGCCCAAAGATGAGAGCAGTATTCCATATGGGGCCGAACTTGCGCCTTATATAGAAGCAGGCGATGGGCTGGAGTGAAATACTGCCTCGATCTGTTGAGCACACCAAGCTTTTTCGAGGCTAATTTAGCCTTATCCTCCAGATGACCACGGAACTGGACGTCGCTCGAAATGTTGATGCCAAGTATTCCAATACCGGCTGAGGCAGTCAGAGGGGTACTTTGAAACTGAGGTGAGACGACCAACGGTAGTTTCTTAGCGGTAAACACGCAGACCTGTGTCTTAGTAGGGTTAAACTGGACCAGATTAAGTTCACCCCAATCTGAGATTCTCTGCAAAGAAGTCTCGATTTCTGACACAAGTCTGTTTCGGCTTCGGATGACGTTTTCCCGAGAAATGTTAGCGCGGCCGGTATAATAGGCATCACCTGTACTGTCATTTCTTAAAACCATCATTTCACAAAATTCTAGATCGATTTGTAATCCATAGATTTAACAAATAATCTGATAAGTCTTTTTGAAAAAGAATTTGTCCAACTAATACCGTTAAACTGTTCGTTCGTTCGGGACCGAATTTCTATCAAATAAATTACAGCCTAAGTTTTCACAAAAGATAAAATTCGTTTCGGAAAATCGATTTTATAATTGCTCGCAACTTTGTGACCGCTATCACATATTTTTTTTTGCAAATAGAAAAGGGTTCCCTTTGATCCATATAATAGTATCATTTCCTATTTAGATTCAGTATTTGTCAAAATCCTAAATCTGACCAGACTTAGACCACACAAAGCATTGCTGATTTTTATGGAATTCCATTATTAAACTAGAAAGTAGCAAAAGTAATAATACGTGTTCGACAATAAGTACCTAGATTCCTATCATTGTTATACCTATAACGAATAAAAATAATAACAAAAAATACGTGTAAAGTAAAAAAATAAACAAGAATCCCTTGACAATAATTGCGCAAACTAGAAATCTAACGGTCTGCAAACCACAACAATCAATATTGAAAACCATACAGGCGTTTTCTTTGAATGTTATTTTCTAGCTACCGGGCTATTCACTAGCAATAGGTTTATTTCTTAGAATAGCTGTTACTATCTTCACTTCAAGCCAAGAGGTGAAATGAATATTGGTTTCTATGCCATTGTCTACCAGGTGCTTCTCGGAATCGGATTTACTACAGATACAGTTTGGTTCAATACTGTCTTAGTGTCATTGAAGCAGGCTGTTTCAGAGAGATATTCTCAAATAACAATAGCCGTATAGCAAATTCTGTGCGATTGAATAAAGTCATTCTGTAAATGTGTGCCTTTACAATCACCGTGTGTGCCACCTTTACAATCTGTTCGGAAATGGATCCTCAAGTCAATACTTGTAAAATTTTAATACAAAGGTGATATTATACAAACGACCTTGGATACATTCAAGACCATCTTTAGTTGACTTTCTATTCAAAAAGACTTTGTCAAACCAGAAAATTGTAAGATCACGTTGTTTAAAGAATTTATATATAGGATTGGTTAATTTTATGTAGCTATTTGACAAAAGTAATGACTTACAGTTACTACCACTAACTAGCAGCTATTCGCGAAATATCCAATCAAACCTTATAATCTGCTAAGCTCATGAATATGAAACATTATTATATATTGATTCCAGTGCATTATTAGCCGCTATCCATTAGATGTATCCACCATGATGTGTTAATACCCCGATATAGACTCTCGCATCAGTACACTAATAATGTAATAACTAACTTAGGCCTAGCCTAATGCTAGGCAAACATTATTAATATTCCATAACTTAGAGGCTAATTCTTCTTTCTTTCTCTTCTATATACTAGTTTCTTCTTGTATTATAGTTATCATTTCAATAAGCATTTTACAAGTACATTATATAAAAATAAGAGCTGTAACTAATTTGAAGTCTCTTCTCTTTTCCTTGGTAGATCAACATAGTACCCTATACATATACGTGCAAAATTTACCTAGTCATCGATCACCAAAAAAAGGCGTACATTGATTTCTCCTATTGTAAATAATTTATCAAACCGTCCCTGAGTGATGAGTCAGGAGGATTACCTTATTTATATTGCACGGCCTTAACACTTACGTAGCCGTACTAAATATTAGTAATTCATTGGGAAGCAACCTGTTGTTCCACGTGCCTCCACCTCGTGGACTCGCAAGTGCTGGCGACATTTAAAATAAAATGGGGAGTGAATTTTGGCCACTTATAAAAATGAAATTTTTAATGATTGTCTGTATAGTAAAATGTTAAATTAATAATATACGTGGGGTGGAACAAGCGTAATGAAAATACACTTACTCACACGAGACTTTACAGACTATTGTATCGCACTTTTACAAGACACCACTTTTGCCCGTGGCTTCCTTGCGTTTAGAAGTATTAATATTAACGGAATTTAGTATGTACATAGTAGCTTTATGTATGGAAAGTCTCAGCACGATCGATTTAAAATTTGATCAGGTTCCTTACAAACTTTCATCCCCTATTTTATCTTTTTATTGGCAGAATTGATCAAAATCCTTTTTTAGCGGATGCCTACGTCGCAACATCTACCTGCATGCCAAATTTCGGCCCGCTCCATCCAGTGGTTTGGGTTATGCATTAATAGATCACTATGTCTGTCAGTCACCTTTGAGTTATATATTTAAGATAAACGTATCATAGTTAACTTACCGTCCGTTAATTAGCATTAAAATTCAAATGCCTTTTCTCATTCAATCTCTCAGAAAAGAATAAAGCAAGGTGAATTAACTACTGGTTTATATCCAAAAACTTGAAAAACTTCACCGTCTTTACCATACGAAGCCTCAAGCTGCCAAGAGCAGCTCTACGCAAAATATGGAAGCGATGCATACTTAAGTGCACTCCCCACATTTACGCGAAGTATACAAAATTAAAACTGCATCTGAAGTTTCGTAATTTTATGAGGAACAAAGTGGAGAACCTTCTGTGTGGGAGTTTATTAAAATATCGATTTTTCTATAAGAAGCAAGATGTGAGCCGCAGATATTGTTTAGTGAATTCAATATCCTTTATTGGAATTTGATTAAAAATGAGTTTATATTGCATACTTGAATATTTTGCTTTCATATTTCCGTTCTTTGTATTCTAGAACGTTTATACATGTAGCCATCTATTTAAACATTTTAAAATTCTTAAAATGTTTCTATAATCTCACCAGGCTGTTTAACCTCTCGTATGCCGTATATAAGACAGCAATAGAAAACACATTGTGTCTCGTATGGGTTCCAGCACACGAAGGGTTAATTTTTGTATGAATGAAATCCGATTATCCTACCTTTACATTAACATGGAAAATTTCTATCGATTTCTACTATGACACAACATATTTGTCAGTATAGATAGGCTGATCTTTATCACGACGGTTTCAATTCAAATCGAAGTAATGGCTTGTGTGATATGAAAAAAGATGAATAATGGTAGTCATTTTTGCAAAGGTTACAATATATCGTGCATCTATCAAAGTGTTATGGGTGCTTCGCCACGCCTCGCCTTCAGTTTTCTATGTAATATTGTATGAAGAAAGATGTCACATTTGCTTGTTCCTTTTATATCTTCTGTGGATTTTGTGTGAGTGTGAAAATGAGCTGGAAATGTTTTCTGCTTTGCTGTTTGATAAAAGTTATTATGTGTCTTGTTAGTTCTTGAGCAACTGCTATACAAAATGTATTGATGTCAAGTTATGTGTGAAATTACTGCTTTTTACGCGTTGAATAATGACTCAATACGCCTTACAAGAAAAACAGCGTTCATGTTGTTATTATGTTGTTGTGTTCTTGCTCCTGACCTTTCTTCATTTTATTGGGCACGGCTAATGAAGCTAATAAGTTCAGCCAATATAATCAGTATATAATTTGCATTTCATTCACGTTGATTGACTTCTTGGGTTTACGTAAGGGATGACAGTTTTATTAAATCTCACAGCGAATTGTGATACTTTTACTGATGATGATAAAAAACAATTAAATAAGAGCTCAAATACTCTGAAATGTTTTTGAGCTCTCTATAATTATAACTAGCGAGTCTCTAATGAATTAAGCTACAGACTGAACCGTGAAAAAGTTAAATAACGAAATAATACTAAAGTTCTTTTTACCGCCTCCTTTTTTTAAAGTCAAGTAATATCCCTAAAATCTTCTAAGTCTGAAAATGTATGATAAAAACCGCATCAAAGTCGCAATCGCAAACGCGAGATAATCGCGCACATACATACAAACATGCGTACTTTTTAAAGTACTTCCTTTTTTTGAAGTCAGGTAAATAAACAACCTACAAATGAAAGTAGTGAATGTGCGACTTTAACTACACTCTAGTGCCACACTAGTGACAAATTCTGGTGTGACAGACAGCCTTCATTACGTGTTTCTCGTTCCCACAAAAACAAACGTACAGTACCTACTTTTTGTTATTCGTGCCCACCGCATCCAGTGAATAATATAACAGGTAGTGTACAAGTAACGGTTTATTCCCAAACGTGATATTTACTGTAACACGTTCAACATGTTACCTTGCTTGGTGCATCTGCGTGGGTATAAAATATACACAAAATCCTTAGAGCATTGCATAAGCTATAAGCTAAAACGAGTGAGATATACCTAAGCCTTTTGATGCAGAACATTGATTCCAGAAAACATAAAACTGAAAGACGAAAAATAAAACAATAAATAAGTCTGGAAAGACGTTGCTCGAAATCTCTGCGCCGTGTATAGTTTTATGATAATATCTTCGCTCGTATGAAAATTGTATGCAAATGCTTCCAACTCGAATTTGGTTTAGTATCTCGGCAAACTCGCGTAGGAAAGATTTTTTTACTTCAAATGTTACTCTTCAAAATATTACCGTCAACTTTTTGTAGGTAAATTCTATTTAGGAACATTTTTACGAGAGCCGTAGCTTCAAAATTTTCTGGTGTATTTTTGAGATGTGGTGCATTGCAGACCCATACATTGCTGAGCAGTGATGTACCGAGTTTGCCCAACTCTTGCCCATTTGATGAAAATTGTATTAGTTTAGTTAGTATACTGAAGTACTTGTAGTCGTCCAAGTTTCTCAAACCCAAGAAGATTATTTTGGGGGCAACACTAATGGATATCGAATGTTAATATCAGTCTATCTGGGTCACACTGAGAGAATATTAAAGTTGTAAGTATACATTTGTGGAAATAAGCAGTTGTTTTCTTATTTCTAATCCTTGAGTTCATTGACCTAAGTTGGGGCGAACAAACTCAATAGTATTAAATATCAATAAGCTCTTTGAAAAAACTTATTCTATGGTTTTAATCCTGATAATCAACTGAAATAAAAAAGACATTGCAAAAAAATATCATGGAATATAATACGACAACGCTATTTTATCCTCGAAGGAGTAGATAGAGGTGCACATTACGGCACGTAATGTCACAGTATAATGTACACCCTCTTTTCACCATTTGTGTTATATATAAGTCCCATGTAATAGGGGGAGAGCCTATTGTCATATACTCGGCACAATTTCAGACTCCGTGCTACTACTGAGAAATTCTTGAAAAACCGAAAAAAGCCCAGTAATTCTTTGACCGACCCGGGAATCGAACCCGAACCTTTGTGACCACTGGACCAAAGAGGCAGATAATGGAAGATAATCTTCATCTCAATTTGTAATAACCTAGGTTACCCTAGGTTAACCTGGGTTACTACAATTTGAGATTACAATGAGTAAATTACAATTATCTAGATCGGTGCGGTTTTTTCAAATTGATATCAGTCTAATCTACAAGGGTTGTGTACCCTTGTCCACTTTCTAATTATAAATTACGAAGTAGCTAACCTGAATCCAAACAATATTACTCTCTATCTGTGTGAACACAAGCAGAAGCCTCGTAAGTAACACTAACAAATGAGAAAACAATTTGACATTTCTACGTAATCCATATAAATGTTTTACACGATACCAAAATAATAGAGAAGCATTTTATTAATGTTACTTACACGAGTAATCCCTATGCTTTTACTCTCGAACTTTTAATGAGGATCCCGTGATTCCGAGTTCAGAACTATAAATTAACTTTTAATAGGGATCGGAATGTGGTCTATTTTGTGTACGATCCATTTGCATGCAAACATTTATGTTTGTCCAGTCTAAAGGTTCATGGAACTAACGAAGCCGCCTGTGAAACGAGAAACTCAATACTACCAAATTAATACAGAGGTTTGTTTTTTTTTTTGTTCTGTTACAAGGCAAAAGCTTAACATGCGTGCCTACCGGTAGCGTTTGAGTACCTATCGCGTCGATGTACGAAAAATGTTTGCACTCTTTCTACGGGTTTTGTGTTCTTGTTTTTATTTTTTTGATTTTTGAATGTGGAACGATTGTGGAGGTTTATTTGATAGCCTCTGCCTGCATGATTGACTGCCAGATACAAAGAGGCTATCTCTTTTAATCTTACTAATACGTTTTCATTATAATAATAATTTTATCACCACGGCGATTTTTTCCAGACAACCTTTGGATGGATTTTTTAAATGATCTAGAAATGCTTAGTGAGTGTGTAAGGTAGTGAGTGGTAAGGAGAGAGGTAGGTTATGAATTATATTATTCTCGCATGTGATATCATATAGACATATACTTAGTTATATTGGTTTTTAAGGTTGTACGTATGTGGTAAAGGTTAATTGTCTGCACGTAGGTCTGCGTAGGATGGGCTTTTAAAAAGCATTTGTTTCAACGTTTGTTGTCTAGAGGTATTACGTGCTACTAATGCTATTATCATGGATGAAAAGTTCGTGTTCGCTCTAATAGGTAACAGAAATATAAGAGAGATTGATAAGGAAATTATATAAATATTTCATAGTACTAAATACAGCTCAAAGATTGTTTCGTAAAGATGTCGAATTTAAAATTGTGTTCACACAAAATATTTTTAGTATACCTATATGACTTGAATCAATAATTATAATATAATCTATCAAACATGGTCGCCAAAAACGAAACTATCCACTCAAAATAAAAGCCAAAGCATTTCATTACAAAGACACTTTCATCACATTGAAACCCACCACAGAACTAGATGCCTTCCACTCTCTCCCTGACTCGCAATTACACTTACATTAAGTCATGGGAAACTTTCACCTTTTACGTCTGTCCCTCCCAAGAGCTCACTTACGACGGGAAATGACTACCCACAATCGGAAGGGAATGTAAGTAGGCAAATATTGGCTCGCTTCGCAACGACGTATATTTATCTTAGTCATCTTTGAAAGGGCTTTGGTAGGACAATGTAATTGTATCGAAGGTGGAATATACCGAATTTTGACTGGAGGGTTAGTGCGATTGCTGGGCAACTGGCTGCCGTGTAACGTGTAGCGGGTTTAATTCACGCATGGAGTAACATCTTTGTTGATGTGTATGTGAACTTGTATGTTAGTAAACGCATCCATGACACAGGAAAAAGCACTAGTATGGTGTAAAGTTTAAAAAAAGAATATTTGTCACTAGCTTATGCCAGCGGGTTTGTTCGTGGAATAAAAAACCTATGTGTTATTCTGGATTCTGTTTTGAATTTCATCTCGATCGTTTCAGTTGTTTTGACGTAAAAGTAATAAACATACACATAAAATGTCGCATTTATAATAATAGTAAGGTAGGCATGTTATTACCTGAATCTTGTGCTTCAGTGGAAGTGTGATCTTAATAAATGTTTAGTACCTATCTGCTTTTCTTGTTTATAGTGTCAACATTATTATTATTGCAAATTGGTACTGGTGCAATCAAATTCACTATTGATTTTTATTCGAATTGTTTGTATGGAAAGTTTGATATTCGTTGTTGGTTTGTTTCACAATAATACAGAACTATAATTTTATCGATGAAGATAAGTCTTTGCTATAAAAATCTCGAATTGCTTATTACCTAAGAAAAATATTTGATTGAATTTCTTTGCAAAAAAAAAACAATTTTAACCTTAAATAACAAAAATATCCATACGTATGTTAATTGTACCCAAAATAATACTATTATTATTTTGCTTTACGTTTAAAGATATCAAAACGACAGCGCGTTCGGCGCTCTGATTGGTTGGTTAATTCGAGCCGACCAATCAAAGCGCCGAAAACGCTCTTGTTTCGCTCGCTCTCGTCGTGCTGAGAGTACTGACGTAGAGTTGGTACTTAATGGCTTAAAAAAATACTTCTTGAATTGAGTTATATGATTTTAAAAGGCACTTCAATTTGATTTACAGCTACACTATACAGAACATTAAAAGTCTAACCTTTAGTCCTTTTGTTCAAATTCTATGTAAATCCGGGTATATTTTTGTGTCCTTTTCTGATTCAAAAGTGTCATTGTTTAGTCACATTTTATGAGCAATAATGGCTCTTGGGTTGAGTTATATGTCAGTTTCAAAAGGTACTACAACTTGATTCACTACCTTAAATGTTTAGTCGACTGGACATAACATATTTGTATAGTCCATTTGAGGGACGTGAAATGCCAATGGCAGTCCACATACATACCTACATATTATGTCAAGTTAATGGTGTCATAAAAAAAGTTGATCAAATAATTTGAAATAGTGCTAGATTAAAAATTTTACTTAAATCTATGGACTAATAATCTCAAATGTATAAATGTCGGATTCTCAAACGAGTTTTCCCAAAACTTCATAAACATAAGACTGAATATAGGAATATGACATTAAGATTCAAATTTCATAAAATATTTTATGTTGAATTTTATAGCCTCTCGTGGAAACTTGGCACTGGATATCATAACGAATCTGTTTCATATACTTCACACCCTGTCCGATAGTTCCCGACAGCTTGCGATAACTATATCGTGTGGCGTTAACTTTAATTAAACTATGAATTTATCGAATACAGATAAGTTGTAACCGCTAACACGATTAAATCACGCATAGATATAAGCCGCAATCGAGATATTGAATGAGAATTCTACACAGCTTAAGATTGCTCTATTCTTCAGAGGAAATTTATTGAAAATAAATTATTATTAGTTTTGAAAAACATTGTTTACATTATTACACAAATAAATATTGTCTCTTACATTACTCTATCTATTGAAAAAAAAACCGCATCAAAATCAATTGAGTAGTTTTAAGCATTTAAGTGTACAAAGGGATATAGGGACAGAGAAAGCGACTTTGTTTAATATTATGTAGTAAAGCTTACCCCAATCCAAATAGAAGAAAAGACCAAGAGATAAAGAAAGAGACAAAAATTTAATTAATACACTGAGATATACGATCTCATACTTTACTGGAAAGTTCTGCTAACACGAGCATCTACTACATCATTTTGTGTGCCCTGTAATACAGTTGTAGCAATTTAGTGCACAGCAATTTTGTTACTCTATAACTTTTGTTCGTATGTGCAAGACGTGTCCAATTTACTAGATATTTATCCTTTGGTTGATTTATTACAGTGGATTAATACAAATATGTATTTCTTTATTGATACGTTCAATTTCCATTTACATTTAAAATGCATAGGGCTTCTAAATTCAGTCATTTTGTTCTTGTGGAAAAATTGCTATTAAGTATATTCTCCTAAAGCCTAAGAGGTACGGCGCGTCGCGTTCTACGGCACGTTGAAATCAAAGAGCCATCAGACCACCACAGTTGCGGACTATCTAGCGGGCATACTGGGGCTCCGGTATAGGAACGGGATGTTTTTAGTCAGTAACAGTCTGACATTCCCTCTCCCCTCGCCCAAGGCAAGAGAAGGATTTGGATGAATTTCCCCCCTTAAAAAGAAGGCCTAAGAGGAATAACTAGCATGAGATTGATACAAATGAACACATTTGCATAAGACAAACCTATTAATATTATCGATTCAACCAATGATGACTGATGACTAAGATAAGACGTCTACATTACTAGTTAATAGAATTTGATGGCAAACGTGGTATTGACATGTAACAGATGCAGTTTCGTGATTGATGTCCTCTGTTAAGAAGACGTTGATGTCAGATTATCTAATGGCCTTTGTTATTGCCCTGTAATTATTAGCGTCAAAATGGCTGCTTGAGTCAAATGTTGATTGATGGTGGTTTAATTTTGTCTAATGATTAAAGCAAGGCTGTTAAGAGAAGTTGTTTGGAGGATTGTATTGTGATTCTGTATTACGTTAATTCGAATTGGATACTTACGGTAATATTATTAATCAATGCTGAGAATGTTAATTTTTTGCTCGATTAACAATATCAATCACATTTTTAACATTCATTTTAAGGATATTTACACAAAAATACTTAATAAAAAATATCGAGGCACAGCTCCGAATAAATTTCCCAGTTACATAATTACTAAAGATTTTCCCTGACTCATAAATAAACATTCCTTTGCCGAGATAATGAAATTCTCTCCAATATCTCTTACCAATTACTCCGATGGGACGAAACAACACATAAGTAATTTACACAAACCAACAGATTACTTGAAACAGGTCACGTCTGATTAGTCACCGATCTCCCTATAGGTTTGTGTGTGAAATCGATATTACCCCAGACGCTTCTAAAGTATCTGACTTTAGCATACACCTCTAAAATTTGCAAAGATAAAATGTATCCAGGAGGTAATCCTCGACTTTTTGTAACCACTTTCAGTAGATTCCTTGCATTACTTGTGCAGAAAATGTAAGAAATTCAAAAGTCTTCGTACTGTACGAATCGAAAATTGTCGGATGAAAAGAGAAAAAAGAAAGATTTTACTTTATCCTGTTTGGGTATAGAGTTGACGGTTATGTAAGGCGCTAGTGTAGTGACACAGCACAAATAATATTTTGTTACAAACGTTTTATTTTACAATAACTATATCAGCCGAATTGTAAAGGCAAGGGTCCTCAAACAAAGACCGAACCACTCTCAACGTTTTATTTTCCCGCTCTACATTTAATGATACTTCAAAATATTCACACCGAAGAATTGTTACCTTTAAAAATACCAAGAAAGGCGAAAAAGGAATGACGAAGTCCTTTGTCTTTGTTGAATTTTATTTATTTTTCGACCTCAGGGTCGATAGCCAGATTAATTTGTAAATATAATCTCGGAAGATTAAGCTTTCAAAATGTCACCGCACTAATGCCACGTATTTTTTTCTCTAACAAAATATTTTGTGTCGCCTAGTCCGGTGGGATTTATCTCATTTCTGATTCACCCTTTTTGCGGGTGGAGCTGTTGACATCTTTTTGTCCTTCAAATAAGTTTAACCTCTGAATATCTAATCGTGGAAGTATGGAGTAAAATATTCATGCGAGCGAAAAGATTTTGACACAGATATTATTAGGTGCATTGTTAAAGATTTTGACACAGTGACTTGGATAGAAAAATGGCATTGACACCTAATAACAATAAAACTGTTCATAATTTTTTGCAGTGCCTATATTATGTTCTATTTGAAAACTTATCACAATACCAGAAGTATAATCATGACCAGCATCTATTAAAATTATCAGACCAGTCATTAGTCTTCCAATAAGAAGATAATTATACTATTTCATTACTGATATAAAGGCAATTAAAGATAGAGTAAGTCCCAGCTCTCGAGGTCAAGAGAAATGTTCTCCACAAAAACAAAAAGTCTCTTCAATAAAAATGAAGTAACTAGTACTATGGCTGCTAATGAGCTCACAAATCGTTTCTTTTATCAAAGCATATCCTGGCAAGAAGCCAAAAATGTCGAAGAAGGAGTTTCGTATTGATCAGATATAAGGATAGATTCTCTAAGATTGTATTTATTTGCTTTAAGCCAGGCTATTGACCTCTTAGATCAAGTTAAAATTAGTACTAAGAAAATACAATACCCATTATTTTAACCTATCAATCATAATTTGTTAGGGGTGAAACGCCATCCGTGATTTGATCCCACGCTTATTATGTTTTTCGCAGATTTCTTCAAAAGATCCAGTATGAAAAGATTTCGTACAATATAATCACCTCTATCTCTATGTTGTAGACTGACTATAATTTTTATTGATTTTTCGAGGTCAATGTACCCTTAGTAGGTACCACAATAACACTGAAAAAGTCAAGAGACATAATAAGCGTGGGACGAGATCTAGTGTCACATTTTGATATTTATGTTTTGTTCTACACAGTGAGCACAAGGCTGTTACTAGGTAAAAATACGGATTTCTAGAATACGATCCGTTTTTGTAGCTATTATTGTGCTCAGTTGGTTTCATCGTAAGGCCAATAATTTCTACGAAACATTGTCAAATTTCTTCGTACACTTAAACTGTAGACCTTAATACCTAGTAATTGAGTTTCTTGTTGTTTAGAAATTAATGTGTACTTTAACACAAATCGTTACCACAACATGTCGTTAACTCATAAAATCCATATATCCATACTACCAATGTTTTATGGCCAACGTTACTGGGAACCACTTATTTTATTAACTAGGAAACTGTCTTCCGATTTGCATAAAGAAGTTTCCACGAAGTGTATTGGAAAACTTTATGCTATAATTAACATTGAGTGTTTAATGCATTTTGGATGCAAATGCGACAGCCAAATTCTATCTTTAGTTATTTTTTGTGATTCAGAGATTTTAGGATTTGTGTTTTTTTTTTTTTATTATTATTGACAGTAAAACGTATTTGAAATTCATTGTTGAATATTAATTTTATTTTCAAAAATAAATATTATTAACATTTTTCTTAATATCTTACGTCATATTTTCACATACAAAAATATCTAAAACGTATAAAGACAATGTGCTTCTAATCTATCAAAATTTGAAGTATTATCTTTGTTCACAGCTGCAGGAAATCCCCTGAGTACAGTGTAACTTCGAGTGATACCAACAGTAATTACGTTAGCACCGTTCAAAATAGCGTTAGTGCTAGAAAGTTTAATAAATGGCCAACTTCATATAGGTCGCAAATGTATTTAACATTATAGAGACCGCCATTATACGAATATTTCAAATTAATATTTAATCTGCTATCCAATTTTGGTCTTTATTGCTTTAGTATTTTGGTTTGTGCCGATGAAAATCAGGTCACTTCTCTATAAAGCTATCTATTTCTAATTATTCTCTAAAATATTGATTATACTGAAACCGACTGGAGGGAACTTTTTCGAACAGTTTGAAAATAAATTACGTTGGTATTGAAACCTCGTCTATAATTAGGTTAATTTAACACTTATTACTAGTTATTACGATCCATTTATAGGTTTTGGTATTAGAAGTGTATGATTAAGGATAATTGTGTTTAAAGTTTCCTCGTTTGACTTGAAAAATTGAAAGTCAAGGTAGACATTATTTTTAAAGATTAAGTGAATCATACGAATGACAGCTCTATTATTTTTGTACATTGTAAAATTGTTTCTATTTGGCAGTAAATATTGTAAATGGTATAATTTAGATTACAATCTGATAAATTATACTTATTATACTGGACATATTAACATTTTGTCTAAGTCGACAATGAGCATTTAGCATAGAACATAACAAAACAAAAGCAAAAAATCCAAAATGTATCATTTTCTTGTTTCACTTAAATCAAATATTTCAATGTATCACCAATACCTTTGTACTAATATTGTCCTAATCTTATAAATCCACAAATTAGACAGGCTTTACCACTGCAGTATCTACGTAATAACAATATTCAAACCACTGGTGCAATCAGCACGCTTGGCAGGCATAATAATTACAGCATAATCTTATTAAACACATGGCTGCTACCGTCAATTGACAAGGAAATCCTCCTTGATATTATAATCCCTTCATCAGCGGTTCCAATGCAATGTGCTGGAAGATAATACATGCCTATATAATGTAGATACACATACATATTTACTTTGCAAAATTAGCTGTCATTTTGTTCGTTTGGTATTTTGGTAATTTAAGTTCTGTGTGGGTTGCTTTCAATCGGCCGATCTGGAAAATGGACATAATGTCATATGTGGCTAATAAGGATGATTTAAGTTCAGTATCTTTAGTAAGAGTTTGCTTTATGTTGAACGATAACGAAACGAGAGCGCGTTCGGCGCTGTGATTGGCCGATGCGAATGAACCAACCAATCAGAGCGCCGAACGCGGTCTCGTTAGATTTCGTTCAACGTAATGCAAACTCATACTAAGGGTACTGGGTAGATTGTGTTATCTTAGAATAATAAGTTACATTATTAGGATGTTCCTATATCATGGAGAATTGGTATGTTTAAAATGGACGATAATATAGTTATTTTAAACTTAAGAAGTAGCTGACCCTGTAAAATAACAACGTTATAAACTGTCAGTCAAAAGGGTTCATATTACGATCATCTCTCATAACGATGGAAACATAACGACTATAAAACGTCATATACTATGTTTCACATCTGTTTCGGAACTGGTCTTATGGGAATGTTTTTGTTGTTTCATAACATGACATGTGGGATGTTCGGATAAGCGTGAAAAGGGATTTATATGGTTGACAGTGCATTTCGCCTTTTCAAAAATATGTTTTTTGCGGTTTCATCTATTTTGTTTACTGTGATACGGGTGACATTTTTATTTTTAGTTTTTAATTTAGAAATATTGCAATGTGTATAACATAGTACGAGTGTTAGTAGACCATCAATCATGTACATTTAATTTTAAAAATTAAAAAATAAATAATGAATTATTCTAACCAAAAAAAAAACTCTAAACTAAAATTGAATAAGGTCGAAATTCAAACAGGGTGTTGGCGAGGTGTCAAGACACCCGTCTTCGTTTCGTCAATACTTTATAGCGTGACCCAAATCTACGCCAAACGATGAATTATTCGACTCACAATCGTCGCTTGCCGTATTAAGACGTCAATTTTAATTTCCCTGTGCAACGTTTGAGCCTGGGAAAAAATCGATGGGACCTTTTTCATCTTACTTACTTTGGCCATTCATGTTCGGAATTAGCATCTATAGATTTTGGGTGTCAACCACTTTTAAGGCATACGTTAGAAGTAATGAAGTTGATTTCCTTTTGAAGTAGATTTTTCTTTTCTTTTAGTCAGGCAATAATAACGTTTAAGTGAAATAGGAATTTTGGGTATAACCTAGATTGATTGGAGTTACGCTCAGTGGGTAATGAGGATTTTAGTATTTTTTTATTGGGGGCAAAGTCTCTTAGGCATTTAGTCGATAGAGTAGCGGACAGAAAGAAAACAAAAGAGGCTTTTGTGAAACTACTTTTGTACTTATTTTAACGTTACATCATATTGAGTTTTTGTCCTGTGCCATGTAAAATTCAGGTTGCAATTATTTTTTGCTGTACTAAGCAAGCAGTAAATTGAGGAAAGCGCAATATTTATAAATAGTCCTCTTGAGTCCACTGCAGGGTATTCTGGGTTCAATTATTATTTATCATTGTTTTACCATTCATAAAGTCTGATATCAGATTTATTACCCTTAAAATGATGAAGAATTCAGATGGCAGCTGCTCTATTTCAGATAAAAGAAGACTAAAGAAAAAATGCCAAGATCTAGTAAAAGGTTGACGCATGATAATAGACTTTACCCTTATAAAAAAAATAATGAAATATTTATAGCAACCAGCTCCTTTACCGGTTCAGGTTAAAATTTTGTTTAAAATCTTCAGTATTATTTAACAGCTAAATTTAAAATAATGACCTTCAATTCACAATATACATTAACTCGAAACACAAACGCCATTCGCTTTAAAACGTTCATTTATCTTTATGTAATACACTTTAAAGTAAGAGAGATGCTCGTAATGTTAACTGTGCCTTAAAATTGGAAGAGGCATCATAGTATTTAAGTATTCAGAAATAAATTGTACGAAGAAATACTAACAAAATACACAATACACAATTTTACCCTCCATACGTGTTTATACAAAACAAATACAAGCATGTTTTGGGACCTTATCAAACTCTTCAGCAACCCTTGACGCCTTTTAGCAAACAAATGAAGCTATACAAACATTTGGCCACAATACTTGGTCAAACATAGACAAATATGTTATGACAGTACTACTGTTACTCTCATTTAAAGCAGAGCCTTTTTTCCCCAACTCAAAGGTTTCCATTCAATCAACAGAACAAAGACAATTCTGCCGTGACCAGTTCTATTTTTTCTCGTTCCACATACAGACAGACGGATTCATTTATTATCCCTCCATTGTTTTTTTATAACGTTTAGTTCTCTGCTATTTTAAATTGGTAATTAAAGTTGGGTAGATTGGGCCGTTGAGTCCTTTGGGTGTTGTTGCGTCAAAACTTTTTCGGACAAGATGATTGCTTTAGCATCTTTTTAGAATAAAACTTTTATACTTTCTTGGAGATCTATAAAGGGAGTGAGAGGTTTTATATTCGGTTGTAAACGTCTTATTGCTAAGTATTGGTCTCTTTGTAGGCCAGGAATAACAGTTATCGGGGGAATGTTTAAGACCGGATTGTTTTAACTGATTGAATGCAATCAATGCTGTTGAAAGTTTTGGGGTTGAACTCAAATGGTGATTGATGTTTAGAGTAAACCTTTGGAAGATGAAATAGCTTAATCAATGGGATAGATTTTCAGGGTTATGTCATATTGTAGTTTTATAAATGAACAAATATATGTTTTTTACCAACATATTGGCGTCTAAATATTCAGTAGACCATAAATGACTCTTTGGTTATTCTTTGAAATGTTTGACCAGTCATCGTGATACTGAGGAAAGAAAACTTACGTCGTTTTGTTTGTCGAACTTTTTGCACAACTCATTCTGTTGATCAGTGAAAATGTAGGTACATACAAAAAGTTAATTGCTTCAGAGAAAGTCAGACAAAATTCGGGAATAAAGTATTTAAAAAAAGATACGTAATTTTTGATAGTATTTTATATTAAATAATACGTATAGTTAAAATTAGTACCATAAAAAATTAATAACTACTATTCTGAGAATTTGAAATAAAATTATTGGTTGCGTATCTATATGGTATTAAAGTGTAACGTTTTCATATTTTCAAACAAATAAACTGGTACTCAATTTTAACACCAAACAAAAACTCACTCCTTTCTAATTTTGTGAAACTTAACGAAACAGTAGCACCGACAGTAATTTTGAACTGTACAAAGCAAAATTAGTTCACGTCACTTGCATTGCAAGCAGGACTTAGCAGTTCCTAAAGTGTCCACTGTCGACTACGAGTAGTGGAGCGTAAATCAGCTGCATACTTTACCGAGCTGTGTAAGTAAGTGTCCCAGTTAGAAATACAAATTGAAGAAGCCTTAGACATGTTGTACGAGTTTTGTGTAGACTTTATCGATTTGTACGTCTTAGTTTGTAGTTCAAGCAAATTTTGAACTAAGCTAGACTATTTCAGAGCGTGTAAATATTTATTAGTCAGAAAACTAATGTTTCACCCAAAGATATTTCATTTCATCGTCGTCACCATAAGGACCAAAATACCATTGGTAAAGACCATTGGTGAACGCAAACCTAGTTATAAAAATATAATTAGACAAACTTCAATATGCAATTAATTAAAAAAATGACTAAATCAAAAGCAAGAAACGAAACAATCAAAATAAATAATGAGGAAGCACAACGTCAACAAAAGTTCACACCTCCAGAAGACGGATGTGAATGAGTAATCCGATTGCAATGTCTGCCTGCCGTGATAGGCTGATTCAGAATGGAATATTCTCTTTGTCAGTTACTGTTCTCAACTCAACCAATCGACAGGGCTGTCAAAACTAGAAACACAACTCAAGCTAACTTACACAAACATCTATCGGAATAAAGGTCTCATGTGTCAGGGTTCACACACCTTCAAACTAAGCTCTTGCTAATGCGTTAATGGCCGTAGACACTTACAATTTTATTTATGAGTAAACTTTAACGCGTACGTTTGTGTTTATCGAAGTTTAAGTTTTTAATGAGCTCTGCCCTGTTTTACTGTGAAATGGTTCGCTCGTACTAAGAATGCAATTCTGCACGAAATGTTTTGTGGAAGTTTAAAAAGTTTTTGACGTGAAACGAAGTGAGTACGGGTGTTTTGTTAGTTTCTAAGAATGGAATGGTGGCAATAATTTCCTATTTGTAATTTTCATTTGCACTTAACCGTTTGCTAGTTCTAATTGTACTTTGCACTTATGAAATTGCAATAAGTGTTTAAATTACTTTTAACTGCTGCTTTCGCGTGCATACATGAGAAGCTATTAACCTCACATAATTTATATTTTAGATTAAAATGTTTAGTAATCAACATATTTTCACAAATTAATATTAAATGTTAGATTTATGAAATAAATAAAGATAAAATACAATACACCATCTAAAGTCCTTTACTTGAAAATAACTCCAAAATACTTCTTGCCAAGAAACATAGCCTTAGAGTATGTTTACACACGAAACTTTAAAGAAACATAAGGAATAAAGGAAACCTGGTCCCATTGACATTCAGTAGTCTAAAAACTGACCTGGCAACCTGCCCGAATATTGTCCAAGCACAGACAGGAAGGTTGTAGGTATCTTTAGCCTAGTTTAAGTAACTTAATCAAATTTGCATAGGCACAACTTGGGCCTAATCGTGCTATGACTTTATCTGACCGTTAAGTAAATAGGTTGATGGTTTTATGAAGCAAACGACTTCGGGTTATTAGTTTAGCAAAATAATGTTTGTATAATGTAATGGTACGTAGACACGACTATGGATTGGGAAGTGAATGTTTGAGTAAAATTTCTTTATGGCGGTTAATAAAGGATAAAAATACACGTGCAAATCTTTGAATGAAAAATATTATGTACTAGCTTCTGCTAGCGGTTTTGTGTTCCCGTGGGATAAACAGTATCCTATCACCTAAGTCAGCTCGTTCGTTCAGTAATTTCAGCGTGATTGACAATAACATCCAAACATGCAAACAAACAAACTTTCACATTTATAATATTAGTGTGATTCTCAAATCAGCTTTTCGTCGTGAAAACTATAAAGAAAGTATGAAAAGCAACTAGAAAAGTTTCTGTTGGTTTCTTTGTATTTCATAACAATCTTTTCATACTGCCAAACACATAAGACTTCCTTCACAGAACTGGTTATAAATTCATTAATTCTTACTTCGAACCAACTTGCATTGACCATTGTTAGTGAAGCCATTGTACGTCATGTACTGATAGAGTAAATAGTACATGAACTGTTCATAGAAACAGGATCTTTGTTAGACTGTACAGTTGAGAACAATTCGTGTGTTTGAAAACATTTTCTTTCCTTGCTTTTCACGGTATTTTGTGCTTTGTTGTCAATTTCATATTAGCATTGATATTACGGTTGAATATCAACTGAATATAATCGAAATAATTATGGATTTTGTACTTCATTACACTTTCGGTATCAAGAAATTTGGTTTGGCAAGGCTTGAATACATAAATAAGAACTCACATGTTAATAGTACAGTAAAACAAACAACTAACTACATCAAAGAAAGAAAAATATAGTTATTCTACTTCAATAAAGTGCAATTAATTCCAAGAACATTGTGAGAATAAATAATGCACAAAATTGGCTGACCAGACGATACGATTGATCGTCATTAGACTTGCGTGTTCCGACATAATCGCAGTTAAATTCAACGATTGATAACTCACGTCCTTTGTTGCATGGTTCTATGGAAAATTGGTGTTCACTTAAGCCCTAATCAAGAAATCTTTGTGATGTTTCCACATGCAATGTGACTAAGACCTTTGAAGCTATTGTATGGAATTGACGAGGCCTTATTTACATTTCTTGGCATTCCAATCAACTGAAGCAATTATAAAGCTTGATTGTTTGCCGTGTTCGAACAAAACGGTTGAAATTTGATGAGAAGGTACGTGAATGAGGTATATGAATGATTCAATTGCAATTGATGTCTTTTGTAATACTTCCTTTCAATAAATTCTCTGTAGAGTACCTATTAAATAGCTCTAAAGTGCTACCTGGTTTCAAAGCCTTTTAAGACGCAATCAATACCTCTAGGTTGCCTTTACCAATTCTCATTTTGTTGTGTTGAGAACCCATACATTTTCTTTTATAACGCGGAGCAAAGTGATTCTAAAAATAGTGGCAGTAACATCAAACCGTAACTGCAAGTGCCTTTTCAAAGAAGTTTTATAACTTGAACAAAGCCATAAACAAGAATTTAGTAACAATAAAATATATTGGAAATTCTCTTCAGTTTAGAAATTGCTTTGAAGCCTTTAATGTATGGTTGCCTAGCCTATTTTGAAAAGAAAGAATGGGTAACACGACTTGATATTATATTTTTTATCTTATAATTCAATTCAATTCATACTAATTACGTATCTTTTATTTTTTTTATTTTTTGCGTTGCGTTGACAAACATATAATTTTACATAACCCATGACACCCAGACCTGAAACAACAATATGTGGATCACACAAAGTGTTGCTCTGTGCGAGGATGGAACCCGCTTCGCATTGTACAAGAGCCACAGCGCCAATCGTGCAGTCATCACTATAAAATATTTTCTGTTACAAACCTAACAATCGATCATTTAATTGACAATACACGAATCAAAATAGGTCATTAAGCTCGTTTGCCGGCACAATGGAAGTTGGCCGCTACAAAAGACAAAGTTGGATGGCGTCGGCTTTCGGGGCAAAGTAATGGAAAATCATATACTACATGCAGCTTGTTACCCGAGGCACGTTTCCCAAGGATGAAAGGCGACTTTCTTCACCATTTACCCGCATCAGATGAACTGGACGTACTACGTACTTGTTTACAACTTTATGGTCGTTCTCAGTGTGATGGGCACTTTGAGATGTCCGAAAATAGTGCTTAAGGCTTTTTACTTAGATCTCATAGCTATGATTCTCTAGTTCGTGTTGATTCTTCGTACCTCTGATGTGCTAAAACTTGTTGTATATGGACATGGACAAAGTATTATAATTTTTCTGTAGAGTTTCCTACGTTAACCACAATAAGTTTTCTTATAATAAAAACATGTAATTAACTGATAGTACAGCATACCTTTTTTAAAAAAAATATTCTGGCTTTGTTAATATTGCCTGTTAAAACTCAATGAAAATCAAAATGACAATAAGGTAATATTCTTATCACATACTTTCACATGTAAATTTTAAGATCGAGTAAAAATAGGTCAACACCTTTCGCGGTCTCAAACACGTAGGTGTAAAAACATCGTAAAAGAATGTTCATTAAATTTTATTTTACGAACGTGTAAATTATTCCATTTCAAAACCAGGGCATGTCGACAAAAGTTAAATTTTATAAGCTTTTACCTATATTTAGATATTTTAAAGAAGTTATTTATAACTGAGAATCACTTAAACAATTTGAAATTCTATTTTAAAGAACGTGTTACTTAAAGTAAGCCAAATAATTGGATTATCTCCTTATAGTTTTAAAACTCTTGCAAAATAATAGCCTGGAGCTTGCAAAGACATTAAATTAAATTACGGTCATTTCAGAGCGGCTTGCCTTGCATTTTTTCCTATCTAGCAGATTTGCTGGCTATTATAAAACGGCACACTGTTTTATTCACTTACTTTTGCAAATCCGAATTGTTTAAACGAATAAGAAAAAGCCTTGACTTTAATATTGTTGTTTTATAAACGCAAATAATATAACTTATAGGACCCAGTACAGATCAGTATTAAATAATGCAATTAACTAAGAGACATAAAACAATGAATAGATACTTTTACCTAGTAAAAAATTAGCAAATCTTTTGATCAAAATTTATTGATTTGTTAATATTTTACCTCAAGTTAGGTATGTATTTATTGCCATTATAGTTTCATTATGTATACAATTAATTAATCGGTTCTTCGAAGATCGACGCCCATCTAATTATTGCAGTAATAAATGCATTTTTTCCAATACCTACCCATTCATTCATAGTTCGATCCACCCCTTCGATAGACATTATATAATTAGAGGTATCTTTTTATGCTACACTACCTTTTGTTCGAATCGCCGATTACATCGATTTCATATGATTATTCAATCGACTATGAAAATTGTTGTGCTTACAACCGACGGTATACCTTACCTATAGATAGGTGCATGGGTTATTTTGGTATAGGAAGGGTGTACCAAATTAAGGTTCGTGTGTGTATACGCTTTACATGTATACGTTGTGATAATTCTATTGAACAAACAATTATGTAAAGCGTATCAAAATTTAATTAGGCATAAAATGATTCAGTGAATAAAGACTATAAGAATTTTGCACTGTTTACTATAGAAAGAACTTAAGAGGCCGTCATACCGTCATGTTTTGATACAGTTTAGTTTATTGCTAAAGATTTCAAATTTTAATTGAATACCATTCCAAAATGTCCTGTGCATATCTCGAGGACATTCAAGACTCACCTTTGTACAACCACTATATACATAAATCTAAAATGTACTTCAAAGGAAAATGCCCCTTACTCGAGAACAGTTCAAATCCAATACGGAAGATGAATTCAGGTTGACGCTCTAATTCCGCAAGATCTTAACCACTTTTGCTCGGTGCAGTAGATAAAATCAAATCCTTTGTCTTCTGTCATTGTACAGAAAGAGAAATAGCGACTCAGATAGGGAGTAAAATAGCACTTTTATAACTTGAAATGGAAGTGGAAGCGATTTTCAACTATCTCCATTTCGACTTAGAGTTGTTTTTTACCTAAGATAATATTATTTTTTGTAACGAACTTTGTCGGTGTTTGGAGTTTCTTTCAAAGTTTTTTGGGTTATGATTTCGATTGGCGATGTATCGTTGAAATGTACATAGAATGAATAACAAATAGCCCACAATACCGAATAATTACAATGTTTATTAAATAGCATAGTTACCGTTACTTACGTAGGAGGTTGTAAGAACATAAAATGTTTTGTTTTACGATAGAGTTATAATGAAATACCTAAAAGGTTTTTAGTTATGTTAATGTTCTGAAATTAAATACACCATGTATACTTGTAGTCTTTGGCTATTGAGCAAAGAAACGCGATCGTGTTTCAAGAAAACTAGGCCTGTCATAACTTGGACTTTTATACTCAGTTAGTTTAAAAAATATAAGGCTGGCATTTCTTCAAATATGTTTGCCATGAATGTGCATTTTTGCTTCACACGCCAAGACTACGTTTGCTAGTAAGATAAGAATATGGAGCCAAGAAATACTTACTATTTACAACACTGAATGTTGAACGTAACCATATTTTTTATCGTGAAAAAAAATAGAGCTTATGATGCTCATTGCTTCGTATAAGAATAGTAAAAAGAATTTCGTACAAAATTAACCATTCATATGTTAAAATTGTTCTCAAAGATCCACAACTCTAGTTAGATTATATGAAGCGTAATGAGGTTTCACTATCACGTTCTTTGGCTTAGCAATGCATCGTTGATCGAAACCGCGGCATGAAACTTCAACACAGTTGGAAACTTTGCTAAAGTAAGACCTCTGCTTTATTAAACTGTTTTGATACTATCTATATGTTTATCTACCGAACAACTTTCCTCTCTGATGCGATATGTCATTCTTGTGGGAGTTATTCTGATGGCAGTAGATAGAATGGGATCGAATGTCTTACCAACTTTTGTCTTTTATTTCCTTACTCACTATTTCTTTGTAAACATGGCCTATGGACGTTACAACGTATTTATTGTTATTGCTTTCTGTACCAACTAAGAGAAAATTTAATTTATTACACGATAGTTCATTTTCTTTATTACTGACCGCGTGACGTAATATTGGCGTTACAGTTCAATGTACTGTGAATTTGTTCTACGTCGCCTTTTTCTTGTAGTAAATTGTACAAGACGAACATTTATCTGTTATGCTACAATACACTACAGCAATTTTCTATTGAAGATCTATTTGATACTATTGTTGATTCTATCAAATAAATTCTATTTACAAAATAAACTACCCCTTTGTTGAATTCTAGATAGCAAAATTGTAACTCATTGAAGTATTTGTTACGAATGAGCAGGTTATCTTAAATAAGAGTAAAATATTTTGTAATTCATGGTGTTACGAACAAGATAAAAGCAGTATCTCCTTTGTTCTAATATAGCAGGAATATAAGCACGAATAATGAAGTCTCGAATAACTTACACGTGAAAGGGAGTAAAGAACAAAGCGGGTGTTCGTTTACTTTAAGAAAATAGCTTCGAAAGAATATCTGAGTGCTTATAACTAGTAGTTTTACTTAATTTGTAAAGTATGAAAGGTGTACGTCAAAAGCAATGAGGATCTAATTCAATCCCTATAATATGCATACACATTAAAATCAATTCACACCAATATCTAAATGTACTTATTTAAGTGAACTAAAAATACTACGTGACAAAAACGAAATGAAAATTTAATATAAACGTAACAATACAAACGGTCGGCAAGGAACAATTTTAGTTCCAAAAATCTCAAAGCTTTTAACGTCTAAACTAAATTGTGTCTACCTGGGCAAGGGTTAAAACGCCACCTAGAGACCTTTGCTCCATTTTATCGATCAGTAACCCTTTGGAGAACAGCAGCTGAACCCGACAGTTTAATAAACTTTTAGAACACCTACAAATTGCTCAATGCTCACCTCCGTATTCAATAGACGATTAAATTAACCTGGACTTATGCTTAAATAACTTGATCAAACTGCGCTCTCCAAACTGGACTGTTACTAACTCAATAGTTTCCAAGTTATTCCATTGATATCGAAGGATCGAGCAGTGAAGGCAACATTATCATTTATAGGCCGTACAAGAGTTCGACGACAGCTCAGACTTAACCTCGATCCAACGAACCTTTTTCAATGTCACTTCTTAAAACAAAACCTTAATCCATGCAAATACCTTTTTTAAATCTGACAAGAGAATTAATTCCATTATGCCACGTCAGCAGAATCTTATCTCTGTAAATGTTGGTAAAAAATTGAAAGGAATGACAAATCTGTTTGGAGATAAGATGAATTTTTACATAACACGGAGAAAATAGAACAGTGTTTTACTAAGTGAACAAGTGAGTGAGGATCAGTGGGTGAATTCCCACTTAGCATTCTCGGCGAGCTCTACTTCAGCAACCTACTTTGTCTAGTCAAAACTTTTCAGTGTGGAGAGCCACCGAGGCGGTTTTATTAAACGGCCCGTTATCAACTTGATCTTAAGTGAAAAAGTGAAAATCTGTTTGCAGTCCCGCTTTTGGTGTAAACTGGACTACGCTTCAGAGTTTAAATTAAACGAGGGATTAGTCCGATTTCGAATTAACATTCAGTATTTCAAAGTGAAAATACTAGTCCTGACTTCTCAGTTTTAATGGACCGGCAATGTTAAGTGCATTAATTTTGTCGTTCAATTTTGTTCTTTCATTTTCAGCATCCGGAAACCGTGAGTGGTAAAATATTGGTCAGTACAGAAATTACAATTCGAAATTAAATGATCATTGAAAGGAATAATATTGTGTAAACTATGTTTACTCAAAACAATTTGGTCTTTTTTCTGGCATTAAATTCTAAGAACTTTAATATTTTAGACATTCAATTTTCGTTTTCTATCGCAATATTGCATTATTGAAAAAGACATTGGAATGTGTACAAAAATATTATACTACACTCTTGACTGCACCATTTCTTTAAATAAATATTTACAAAAATGTAATAAAATAAATTACCTTAATTATTGGATATTGAAGAATTGAACGTACAAATATTTAAGTTGCAAGACTTCATAAAGCTGTTGATTGAACAACAATGAAAATTGAAAATACAGTCATCAGGCCATGCCATTATTTACCTCGCAGTCAATATACATATTAAATTGTTGAACAACAGCAATATAATGGAAGATAATTTTCCACCGGTACATTTTCACTCACGCCAACCCAAATGAGCTTGTCGCAATGAATTTACCACTCCATGGAATTAATTTTGTCTGGAAGAGAAGCCAGTGATTGATGGCATTTAATACCTTTAGTAATATTTCAAAAATCTTGTGACTATGCTCACGAATAAATGGGAATTGGTTTCGGATTCGCAATGGAACTGTCCTAGCGAAATATTTGATGAATAAATTAAATGGTTCCCAGAAAATTATGTTGGAAATATTTTAATTTCAACAAATATTTCGCATTCGAAACGGAACGGTATTTCGTTTTGTACAAATTTATTTTACTTTATTGCAAAATGTATTTTATTTATTTCGTTGAAAATTTATTACATAACTTTATATTATTAGTTTTCATGAAACTAATTGCAATTATCCTTTGTAAGTATTATTTTTTAGTATTCAAGCCAAAATACAATCAATGATACCGAAACTAACACTTCATTATGTATCTGCTTAGTAATATAATATCTTACCTATACAACTAATATTTGCAACCACAAGTAAAAAAAAACCAAATTAGCTAGAAACCTCGAGTTCTAACCTCACTTTTTGCATGTTAACTACTACAATAATTGTTTACAATCCTACATTAATATGAAATAATTTAACTCTCTTCGTCGCACAAACCGCATTTAGCAGTCCTCAATTCAATGTTATAATTTGATACTAATTAGGGTGACCGTAGCCTGTCCCATTTTAGTTCGGCAGCAAAAACGGGGAAGAAGGCTTTTGTAAAGATTTATGCGTAGTGTAAAATGTTTGTGCAATTAGGGAACTATACAATGAGGTCATTTATTTCACGAGATGGATGTTTTGTATCGTTTAAAGTGTAATTAATTTTGAGTTCTCTTGCCAATCCTTCGTCGTAAATCTGTTTGTTTGTTTTGAATTGGTTCTATTGGTTGATTGGGAGATTATTTGGTTAGAATAGTTTGAAGAAACTTTTGTGTAATTATTGTTTGCCATAAACTGTCTGTATCTGTTCCCATGGTATAGAAAGCAAGAAACAAATATTATTTATGTCAATACAAATCAAATTATGAATTACACAAACTCAAAACACACAAATACATACAAATGATACCTAATCTAAGGATCATAGAAGATCAGACAGGTTATAAATCTCATGTAGTAAATAATATCAGTTTTTCTCGTAATGTTCAATACTTTAGTTTCAATATAGGTAAGGGATTTGTCAGGCTTCTGTTCGAACCAATCGTCGCGTCAGCTGTCGAGTCGTAACAAGAATAATATATGGCAATAGTGTCAATTTAGTTTTACTGAACTTGAACTGAAATTTACTATCTTATTATATTAACAGATGGTGAATTTTGACTAGCATTTGGTGAAAAAATATCGTGCATGATGGACAAGCGTAAATGTCATACTATAATTATGTAGTCGGGTCAGGATGAATCGGTTTGCTCATCTGAATAAGTAACATAAGATGGTAAAAACTAGGGAACAATTTCTATTGCCTTTAAATTATGAGTAATACATTCAATATACTACATGTGTAATTTGTCATGAAAGTTCTAGAAAATGATAAATAGTTGTAATTTTGTGGGAGGTGTACCTTTATTTTTTACTCGACAAGTGACATATCTCTCCCAGAATATTTAAGCATACCTAAGCCTCATTTAGTCTCGAAACATAGTAAGAATATTCAGTTAAAATTTCATATAAAACATTCGAAATAATTAAAACTTCTTTGATGACACAATGAGAATGTTATAACTGTGACCGGCAATACCCCCGAAGTCAAGTCCTTACATAATAAGTTGAGAGTCTTTGACCCAATTTCTTGACAAGTTAACTTTGAATATTTAGCAGTATTGTATCTGTATACTGATATTGTTTTTGTTTATTAAAATAATATTGGAAGATTTGATCTTTAATGCTATAAAATATTTTATCTCGATGCTTTTCACAGTACATTTTAATGCTAGGTTTAAATAAAATTTAATAATGAAAAGTTATCATTGGAAATGAAATCAACCCAGCAATTATTACATACAAGAGAAGAGATTCTCTTCTCTACCTTTTCTAAACACGATTTTCCGTAGCAGATTTGACTTGATCAGTCCAGCACATAGGTGATCTAATTCGTCATCTGGTTCCTTTTTCTTAATTATTACATTATAATTCTTAGCTCTTTTTAAATTAATAATCATCGGCTAAAGGTTCACATACTTTAAAATTCCTACATCACCTATTTTAATATCAAATACTAACTCGCCTCAAAGAACCACGTAAGCTTAGCCTACCTCTTTTAAACCTGTCATATTTTGGTCCCACGTTTTGTGTAGCCCAAATTCCACAAGCTTCAGGTTAACCAAATTTTTGCGGTGTCATTTTGCCTTTAAAATCTGAGAAAGGAAAAGGGGATGTGTGCAAAATTTAATTTACAAAACTTAGTGCTTGTTTTTAAATTTTGGTGTTCAGGTATGAAAAATGCTATTAAAATTGCGAAATCAAATCTTGCTATTCTTTATCAAAGTAATTTTGTAAGATTATTAAGACTTAAAATATGCATATTCTACTACTACAGCCAGCATTAGATATCACATTTCACATCATTTTTAACTCATGACTTACCTTACCTACTTTTAATGACGTTATATGACTGACAATATAGTGATTAAAAATAATTACTTTAATATTAAAGACAATGAAATTAAGCGTGAAAAGTAAATCATACGTACCATACAACGCTAACAAATAAATCCCAACTACAAACAAATTCATTCCAAAGCTTTTCCTTATCAAACAACTGTCATAACATGAAAACTTACTATTCATAGTCTTTGCCATTAATAAGTCAACAGTGTGACGTCACTATCATGTCACATGTCGTGACGTTGAATAGGCGACAATCCTAAAGGAAGTATTGATTTGTTCGTAGTTATTTCATGCACAGATACATATTTCAAAAGGCGCTTACTTATTAAATATGCATGTGACTGCCAATGAGTAGTGTTTTAGACAGATTAATGTAGGTCAGAATGTGTTACTGTTCGTTGTTTTTTATGTATGTTTTGTGTTTTAATTTTAAATTGATTATATTAACTGGAGTCCATTTTGTGTTGATCGATAGGCCGAAATAATTGTAATATTTCTGTATAAGAATTCGTATTCTAGTGTATTGTTTTTAATGGAACAAGCGTGCCATAACCTACCAAAACTGCTACAACTTCTGTAAATCAGGATCTACAGTAGATTTAACCATAAAAAATACCGGATCACTGAAGTCCGACAGGTCCCAGAGAGATGACATATTCTAGTGTATCTAAAACTTTACGATACTAGGCCTTTCAGCACTAAAATTTCTTCAAAGAAATATTTAACACATTTCTGATAACAAAGCAAAATTGGAACCAATCATTCCATTCCCCTTGTTACTCCTAACGTCCAAAAGTAACTTTGAACATTGGATATTCAATTCTCATACAATGACATTACCATCATTGTTCCCCTTTCTTACCGTGTAATTTTAGTCTTATATGCCTATGAATGAGTAAGTAACAGGATTCTCTGCGATTTCCCTTGAGAGTCGTATGATGCGACTAAGGAATTGCATTCATCGAGAGTTAGAAATCAGTTGGGGATTGAACGCGAGATAATAATAGTAGGTCAGTGAGACTATGGAAGGATAAGAAAGGTTTTAGTTTCATTTTTGTATGTTATAAGACAAAGCTTAACTATATAATGATATTAGCTATTCGCCCACGGCTTAGTTCGCGTGTTCAAAGAAAAAAGGACTCTATATCTAACCTTTTAAATAACTCCAAATACACAAATCACAACATAAAATATTTCTGTAGGCACGTAAAGGAAAGACATATACAAACACATATTTGCATTATATTAATCTAAGACCATTAAAATATTAGGTGAAGCTTTCCAAAACTTTTTTTTATTCGAAATTTAAACGATAGTCACTTTATCACACTAATATTTTAAATGTGTTTGTTTGAATGTTTGTCCGTCAATCACGCTAAAACTGCTCAATTCGGTATACAGACAAGGCTGACTTTTTATCCTACGAAAACGCGAGTGGAGCCGCTAGCAGAAATTATTTTTACAAGTGAACGATAAAGTACTAAAAACCTCTTTTAAAATTGAACCTACATTAATTTCTTAGAACAACATTTTGGACCATTGAAAAAGTACAATTATAAAACGTTCTAAGAAACTTTGAAGAACTGAGAAAAACCAAAATTTCTTTTAAAAGCATTTCTTTATTTACTCAAAATTTAAATGAGTGTTTTGAGCGAGTACTTAATCTTAATTATTTTTTCAAATACACTACATACAACATAATAGTCCTTTTTTAGATGACTATCCTTTATGTGTCTGTATAAGGGTAATCAAGAGGTTTATAAATCCTATATAATAATATAATATTTACGTCCATTTCCACTGTTAAAATTCACAATCTCCATTGTATTCAGGTCTCATCGTTAGAGTGGTCCGCACCCATGACAAAAATGACATGGGCGTTTTCTAGTCACGCACAACATAAAACATAAAAACAAAATTAAACCATATCTCTAGCTAAATAAAAGCTATTTTTGTACAGGCATGTTTCTAAGCCAATGACCTCGCTGCAGTAATTACGAACGAAGATAACAGGCCAAAATAAATTGTGATTTAAGGCAGTTGTAATTTCATTAATAGGTATCTATGTCGAACACCCTTTACATAAAAGTTTCATAAATTAAAAAAAATTTGTTCTAAATAACGGGTAAAGTTTTCGTATAAACGTAAATAATTATGTTTACTAAACTAATAAAATTGTTTAATGTTCTCAGTTTTTAAAAAAATACGTCTGGAAAATAGACTATATATTTGGTTTTGGATGTAAAAAAGTACTGTCCGAACTTTAGATCCAAAACACGAAATCGTCGCGTGACTGAAATTATCTAGCTATCCTAGAAAAGAAAATCAATGATGCTTAAAAATGTAGTACCGACATTAAAGCCAAGTTACAGTATATGTAGCATGCTCTGTTACACGTGTTTTATTTTTAAAAAACCTTGGTTGGTACTAGAATTTTAAACATTACGTCTATCATTCTGTAGGGGTGAGCAAAGGTAGTAATTGTAGCTACACGTGGAATGGTAGGGTTATTTATTTATGATGTAAGTCATGTTGCAATCGGAATTGCGGACTACCTAGCGGGTTTACCGGGGATCCGGCTCGAAGGGTAGAAATAGTAACGGGGTGGTTTTTAGTCAGTAAGAGCCTGACACTCCCTCTTGTCTCGCCCAAGGCGGGAGAAGTCATTGGATAATGTCATGTTGCAATCAAAAGAGATGTTATTTCAAACTATACCGATATTGACAATATCAATTTTGAAAAATCTGATAACGTTATGAACATAAATGTATTGAACACTAACATTTATAACAAATAGAACAATGCTAAGCTTACAATTCTAAAAAGTAAATCACGCATAAATGCATAACACAAAAACCAACATGAAATAAAAGTGTCCACAAACATAAACTTCCTACACCCAAAATCTACTAAAACGTATTTCATATTATAATGATAAGGATCGGGCACAGTAGACATGAATATATGAACATTTGTATCTACAAACGTATGTATACGTTTTCCGAATTCCATTACCGAGGTTCCAGCCAGTAAGGTCAACAGAATTTAATTAAAAACTGTAAAGTTCATTTTATAGAGAAGGTTATTTTTTAATCATTGAAATGCAGACACAAAGTAATACGTCTACTGCAGAGATGAGAAAGGATAGCGTTTGAAATAAAACAGTAAATTGGATTTTAATCTAATTCTCATAGATTGTTAGGCGTAACTTTATTAAAAAGTTGTTATGTCTCGGATGGGATTGGTGCCTAGCATAGGTCCATTTTCGTATTTTTCTGAAGTCTGTACCTATTTATAGTCTTTAAAACGATCTGATCAGTGATTCAAACTTCAATTTAAAGATGGGCATAATATGCAACGTTTTTAATGAAATCATTTTATTAAGTACCTACAAAATAATACTTAAATAAAATTTCTGCTTAAAATTTCTGTAAAAGTACGGCAAGGTGACCAAATTTCCAAAAAAATAAACCAAACAAATTTGTTAATTGGCGACGATTTGATTCCTGCCCCGAAAACCCAAATCCGCCAGGTAGAAAATGCCATAAACGAAATTAGGTCAAAACGGCTCTTATGCAGGCCATAATTAACATATTCATTGTCAAATGTTCAGTATAAAATTAAGCTTGTAATATTTAGATGAATATGGATTTATGAACATTGCTGAAGTTGCTTAATCTCAATTATTATGCCGGATTTCATTATTCTATTCATAAGGCAAATCTTAATTGTAACTGGAATACCTACTTCATTACTTAAGAGAGAGTGTAAACGTTAGCAGTCTTCAAGGTCATACACGCCATTTTGTAATTTCGACATTATACTACTAACAGACCTGTTTTCGAAAAATATATAGATTCGAATCTCTCTCTTTCTCTTACTATAAATACACCTCTATTTATCTTCAAAGAAAATAACAAACGATATTTTTTACGCTTAATATAAGAGATTGAATTAAGTCCATAACTTATGGCTCTAGGTTTCATACTTCTCGTTTCCATACCGTTTCTGTATTAGGTAACAGATAGGAAAATATAGCTAGTATATTTTTCGTAGCAAGGAAAACGAACACTAGCCAAAAAAAGATACAGGCTTGGCGAGTTACCAAAAATAGAAACCGCTCGATGACATGCAGTAGTAACGTATTGGATTTAGGATCCGAACTGACGTTCGATTTAAATGTTAGCGTGCTTCGACCGCACCAAAAACGTGTTTGTTGAAAAACGGTGTGATCGGAAGTTTTCAAAACTGTGACAGGACATTGATAGCTTCCGAATTGAAGCCATATAAGAGCTGAATTCACCTTTACTTTTCGATGATACATAATCCCTCCCTGACACTCGCTATGAAAAAAAAATGCAGTTCTCACACTTTCATAGATTTATGATAGCAATTTATTGTGAACCAACTAGGAAGTTAAAGTTTGTGAAATATTATTATAAGTATGCATATAAATTCACCTACTTTATGGCCAATAGGTAGTTGTGATAAATGCTTTGACCAAAGTATGGGCCATAAAATGATATACTTGCAACAGTAAAGCAAATCGCAAATCATTTAACTTGTGTTTGAGTAAGAGAATTCACCAACAGTATAAGTAGCAAGTTTGGCTAGTCTGCAAACTTTGTATTGCTTGCAATTATAGTGTTCCAGCTTAGTGTTCTAAATTGAATAGTTTGTGAATAACATAATAATGATTATTGTTATTTTGATAGTCGTATCTAACTATGTATGTATTTCTTCGCAAGTCAGGATTTGTGTTTGATATAAAGTTATTTTTGTTATTAATCAAACGAAATCGTGAAACCAGTGATCTAACAAAATTTCTATTTCAGTTAACAAGACAAAAGCAAAATTTTGATATCATTAGGTACATTTAGCAATGCTCGTATTTTCTTTGCAGAGAAAAGCTAAATTTGAGTAAACACAAACATGAGTTTGGAGAGTCAATTTATATATAAATGCTAAGTTTACGTTCCAAACTTGATACTTGCATAGTTCGTGCGCTGGTAAACTTAACAATCGAAGTACAAACTGGGCATAATTAAGTCAACAATCAATTATGAAAGTTCTGTATATTAAATACGCTGAGATGAGAATGAACTCATTGCTGACAATTTATTTTCCATGACGAATGAAAAGCGTTCAACATAAAATTAAACAGCTTTGTTGTGGCCAAGGTAACCTAAAAATTTGTGAAATATATTTCAGTTTTTGATAGATTTTGGGTAAATATTGTCTTGTTTTTCTTCTTTACCTTATCTTTTGGCTTCAGCTCTAGGCATCAAAACCAAGGCTAAGTCTGACAAAAGTTTCATTAACCCCAAAATAATCTCTAAAAAGTCACGTCAATAGGGGCGAAAACTTACCAACTGTAGGACTAAGAAGAACTAAAACCGGCATAAAACGCACCTGGTACAAAACGGACCAACGACTTATTGGAAGTTGGGTACTTTCGGACACAAGTAGCCAAGTAACATTAAGAATGACATTCTCATTTGAAATATATCGGTCATCGTATAAAATTCAATAGACCCATTTCCTGGTTCAAAGACACGTTTTACACAGGAATTTGTTGAAGGATTTTCAAAAGGTTTTCAGCGAGTAGTAGAAAATAATGTACCAGTTTATAGGTAATTTACAACGCGTGTTACCGAACCTTGGCGCGGCACAGCGACGTTACCGTTCATTCGCACGGTTGTAGCTCAACCAAGTGGTAATTCAGATACGGTTCCCCTATTTTGGGCAAAGTCTTTTCCTTCTTGTAGCAAAATAAAAAATATACTGATGTAATATTGTATAGGTAAAACTAACTCGTAAGCCATCTGAGTAAAATAAAAAGTAGCATAGCACTTTAATAATAAGACTTGAAAAGCAAAAAGGAAAGATAATGCCTTGGAAGACAGAAAGCCTTACATTGTTATGGCCACAGTCAGCCCTCGTTAAACCAGACAAACAGTGTTGGCAGAAAAACTTAGTGCTCAACGCTTTTAATGCAGTTTGATTAAATGCTAACATTCCAAAGCTTTTGTGAAAAATTGGACCGAGAAAGATTTTTGTTTGTTTTGGAGAATCTCCTTTCTGTGTGCTGTTTTATTACGAGTTTGCTTTGAAATACGAGACATGCCAAGGGGATTGCATTATGTTAACGTTAAGATTAAAAGTCCAAGCTGCCTCTAAAATTGCCTTTTAAATAATTATCACAATTTATAACAAAAATTTGCCCTTCATGAGTTATTTTTACAACTTACAGCTGCATAACACGGTATTAGTTTCATAAGCAACGAAAAGTAACTTTTTAAGTGCTTTTCAAAACGAGTGTTTGGTCTAAAGGGTTTGGTTTATTCGATCTAACAACGTTACCAACGAAGATTTCTATTTATAAGGTACTATCAGTTTTGGAATTTATTCGTAACTGTTGATTCGCGTTACCTATTTAAAATAGGTCTACGGATTCGTGAGTTAAGAACCAAACTACGCGTTAAAATTTTGTAATACTCAAAAGCAACAGTAATAATTTAAAACCTAAATTGTTTTTTCGAATGATTTATGTAATCCGAGTAAGTTGATAGTGTCAATGAAAATAATTAATGCTTACAGCTTGGTTAAGTATATTTTAATTTATTTACTTTTAAATTAATTAATCGTCGAATTACTTAAGTAAAAATTCTATATGAGCAATTTAGCTTTGTTTTAGTAGTGACAGGATATTCAAATAAAGGTAAAAACTTTTTACCTAAATGAATGAGTCCTAGCAAACTACATAAAAATGAAATATTATTTATTATAAATTGGTACAAGAAAAAAAAAACTTTCGCAATAATTTATTCCGAGCCAAGAAAGTTTGATTGCTTTTCGAAATTTTAAGCTGGCGTTGGTGGCAAACTTGAAATTAAACATAGGAAGGTACCAATCAGATAAGATATATGTAGAAGAACTTTCCACGAACATATAAATCAAAAATGAAGTAGACACTGTATCGATGCAAAGGCGTAATAACAGTATTATGTTTAGAAAAGTTGTAAAATTAATATTAAAAAATCAAATATATAAATAACATGTAACTAATATCAATAACAACACGGTTCATGGTCACACAATTGATTGGCAAATAAAACAAAATTGATTTGATGAAATAAAATATAACTATTAAAATATTACCCTTGATTAACTAAGACACTATTCACCGTTAACTTTTACTCGTGTAGTGTAAAAAAACAATTCGTCTTTAATTCGTTTTCTGTATTTTATTTTTGTTTTACACATAAACGAATAATAAATAATTAAATACAGAAAATGCTTAATTCAAATCTTTAGTGATAGACTTTATGAAGTAGTTAAATTTTTTAAGAATTCTCTCTGTAGTGCATCATAACTGGAGCAGAAAATTGAATTTTAACTTTTTTATTATTTCGTCTTATGGGACAGTTTTATAAAACTGGCAATTGTCCAGAATATTTCAGTTAATTAATTGCTGTTTTATTACTACTGAACATAATTTTTGTGGTCCTCAGATTCGCAATGCTATGAGTGACAATAAATACCATTTCAATCAAATTTTTAATATAAATTAGAAAAAAAATGCTTAAAACAAATCTCTATAGAATGTTTTTCTTATTCAGAAACGGAGACTTTATTGCCAGCTACTTCTTTCCAGGACTTCCAATCTATTACCAACGATTGTCCTCACCATTTATCTTCCATGGACTATCATTGCTAACAAGAAAGGTAGTATGTAATCTACCGGCTCACTAGCTTTCCATTTTTTGCTGTGTTGCACAGATCCCTGGCGTCGTTGATGTGATTTATAACTTTGTTTACTGCCAAATATTCAGTTTTCATACAGCAAGGACCTGATTCATCCGTAGAATGTTGGAAATGGTGTGAAAAATTTGGGAAATCGATGATAAATGCATCCATCTTCTTGTGAATCAAATATTGAGGAAAATTTCTTTGTAATGTGACTATATAGAGAAAAAATCTTTGTAATCAAATAAATATTATAAAACAAGTCATCTTTGAATTCGTTGTGTTGGAAACGAATTGCTAAAAACCTTTACTTTCCTATCTTACCTAACCTTATCATTTGTCTGACCTACTTTCGTCTTATCATTTCCAGATCTATTTTCTCATTCCCTTCACCCTTATCTACCGGCCTAAAACCCCAATTATCAATCCTTTATTTGATATCAGACCACGACTCCCAGGTGGAGTAAAAATAAAATTTATGTCATGATATCCTCTTTCTGTATTTCGGGGGTAAAAACGGTACAACTGTAAATGGTCCATTCCGACATATTTTGTGACTGTATCCTAGTTTACGAGTTATCTGGGTGTTACTCGGCTGGACGCTATCGGACATTATTTGTAGTGATTTATGATATTTGCTCCTGTGGCCCGTATTGATACACCTAAATATACAACGGACCTTTGTTGATAAATAATAGGGTTGGGATCGAGGTGTTTTACTGCCTCGTATTTGGAGATTCAAAATGCTTTTTGGTGTCAATTTGGTAATAAGAGGTATGTGGATTACTGACAGTTGTAACATTGACTTGAGTGGGTAGATACGATGTTCATTTTGATTTATATCTACTGAGCAGTTTAGTTTGGCGGTATGTGTGTATATTTCTGAAATAGTGTTGCTTCTTACCTTTTCCCACCTTGAGTGAGGCGAGAGGGAGTGTCTGACTCTTACTGACTAAAACCGGTACGTTCCTACTACTGGTACCGGTAAAACATCTAGGTTGTCCGTAGCTCAGGATTCTTAACTATAATTGTGACACAAACTATGGAAAAAATAAGCGGAACTAATAAATCAGGCATTTAGAAAATTAAAACTTAAATTTATGCCTTTTTCTATATTATATTCTTCTTATAATTATTGACTAAGAAAATCTTAACAATTTTTAACACTATTTAGTAAAATGGCTATTAAATACATTTTCTTTAACATATTCATAGATAAACAGATGGCATCGTATCATTAAATAACAAAACAATAAATTTACGTAATTATTAGATACAAGATCGAATAAAAATCTCATTACCATTCATTAGTTTAGTTCCAATCGTAGGCGTGACGTTGACGGATGAATGGTCCTTAAAGACGTAGACGGGCTAAAAAAATATATTTTTATTCATTGATTACATTGAGCCAATGTAACAATCTTTCTTCTAGTTTTTTCCTGTCTATTTAAGAAGGATATTTTTCTTGAAGCATTAATGAGATTTAAACAATCGAGATTACTTTTTTGTTATCTACTTTCATGATTTAATTTTAAGATACGCAAAGCTGGTTGTTTTTTACTGTATCGATAATCACTCACTGGCAAAACTAAATATCTATATATATTTTACCCAAATAAATTATTTGAATTAGACTTATTTACATAGAACATTCTTGGAAAAAAATGTCTAGTTTTAGATCAGATTCAAAACACAAAAGACTTTTCCACTGGTCTCTCTTAAATCGGTCGCGGTAAGCACAACATAATCCAAAAAGCGGGCGATCCCTAATGCCCTCCTTAATTCATTATTTACTCAGTCATCGATAGGTTCCCTTTAGGTGAACCGAGGATTAGCTGAAGGTCGTACCAATCCGCGAGGATGCGGGCACCGGAAGGTTGGTCATTGTGGTCATGGGGTAGGCTTAAGTCCAGCTTCGAGTGTTTATTTAATTATGTTTTGTAGGGTTAAGTTTTGGTCGTCGTGGTTAGCAATAAAATATGTAGCTATACTAGCTTTTACCTGCGGCTGTCTTCGTGGTGAAATGGCTAAAACGTATTTACGTTTAAATGGATAAAACGTCTTTACGTTTTAACTACTCAAATAATTCTTTAAAGGTAGTAATCATTCTTGCTTTTGTATTTAAGTTTAATATGGGTTAGGGTTCATTAGGAATTAAGTAAGAGAAAGAAGTTAAAATAAATCAATAAAATACTTTAGCACTTCAAACAATTTAACATACTGTAAACAGAACAATAAAACTGTCGACTGACAAATTTGTTGTTTTCCGTTCATTTATTTTGTCAACACTGATCTATCATTCTAGCAAATGACAATGCCAGATCCTGCCCCACTTAATTTCATCAATGTACAAGAAATGTAAATTAATCAAAATTATGCAATGAAAATAAGACCCTTGGATACTTAATTATTATTCTGATAAAGTTGCGGATAAAAATTAGGAAATAAAAAGAATTTTAAAAACCCAAGGCCTATTTCCTGTATTTATCACGACCATCTGCGTTTCTTAGTACGCTTGCACAAGGAACAAAACGAGTCATACGATAAAAAAAGATTTATTCATGTAATGTGTACGGATTTTAATATGAATTTGGTATAGATACATACTGTTAGTTTTTTTTTATAATATATATTATAATGAATGCATATTCTAATTATTATTTCGTGTTTGAACGTTAGTGTTTACTTGTAACGAAACGTCATTGGCGTGCGTGTGTCAGTTATGTCCAAAAAGTCATTATTTGACATTCGCTCTGTCTGTTCTGTTTACATTGTTGTTTCGTTATGACTAAGAATTAAAAGTAGGATTACTAAAGGTGATATTGGTGATGACATTCCTGCCTTTCATAGCTAAACACCCTATAATAGCATTAATAATATAAAGCACTTAATTTAAATATTTCTACCATTATAACTGCAATTAATCTAAACTGGTACCTAACCTAAATGTAATATTTTGTTCTTAGATTTATAAAGAAACCGCAAGGTCTAAAGGCTTTTAATCGTGGTTTTAGTTATCACTAATAGAGCAGCAATATAATGTTACATTTGGCATGCCTGTACAATATATTTTTTGGTGGGGCAAAGCTCTATAGAGATTCTGGCATTGTCATTTACTGCAATATATTTATTTAGGTAAGAAACTTGCATAAAAATTTTACTATTTTAAAATTAAAGTACCTAATGCGAAAGGGCTTACATTTTTAATTCCTAGTTAAACTCTTTAGTTCCTACTTGGCACAGTTTTATAAGAAGTGTTTTAATGCAATTCTTTGTATTCACTGTGTTTAAAATGTGCTGATTAAATTAAAATTAAGAACTGTTTTCGATCGAAATAAATAATGTCTTCATTTTAAGATCTCATTTTATAAAAAAAGAACTAATAATATTATGTACTTTTGTAATATGCGGTGTATCGATTGCATTTAAATATGCCATTTATTTTTAAACAACCACAAACACGAGGGTGATGTGAACACGGACGTACATTTTTAATGTCTTTGCTTCGATCCCTAAATACTCTCTTCCAGTTTAATTTATAATGTCCTTACTTGTGGATAAAAAGTCATTTTTTGTATTAGGAAAATGCATACATACATAGCCCCACGCCAGTCTTCCATGGGGGTCGGCTGAGACAATGGAAAGCCAAATCTCACATACCTCTTTCGCTTTATTAATAGAAAATGCGTTACCCGTCATAATAAGCTATGTTCATTTCTTTGTTTTTGCTCCACCTTTTTTATTTCAAATGCAACTTAAAAGTATATTTAGATATATTAAAATTTATAAAAAAATTGTTAAACTAAAAATCTTGCCTTTACTTTTCAACTTACAAAGAACGCAACAAAAATAAATCCATTTATAAAAATGGCATTGTGTAGATCCAGACAGTTCCTTCACTCACTCACTGAATCATAATATGAATAGATTCTCCAGAAACCATCTTTCTTCAGATACTTCAAAAGTCCACAACCTTTTGCGTACTAGACTTACTATAGTACGAAATTTACCCATCCATCATACACTTGGGACTCAGAGTGCTACTATGATCAATGTTGACTAAAATCAGACAAGGATGGATGGCATCAACCATAATTAAGGTTTCGTAAACAACCTCTTTTCCTTATAACTTTTTGTATCAAAAACTGGTATATATAACTACATTATATACGTAAAATATTTATATACAACCTAGTAACATCGACGACCTTGAAACTTCGCGTACTCAATTACCCAACGCCAATTATAAATGAACGGGGTATTGGTCATATTTCTTTCAGAAAATAATTGGTCTGTTCAAGAATTGAAGTAATAGATGGATTCATAATTTATTTAAACGCGGAAAGTTTTGTGGGCTTAAAAAATGGGTTGAAAATGTTGTTTCCATTTCAATACTAATATTTTGATGTGAATTAATTTTGATACTGCTATTATTTCACAATACATTTTGTATATTACTTGGTTATAAGAAGTAAAACAACTAATAAAAACTACAGAAAAATCAGATTACAAAAAAAAAACAAAGCGAAGTGAGCGTTCAACTTCATTTGAAACGAAAATACTCGTACCACACGCGTGTGTGTAAGCAATTATGCGATCGAGTTCCATTTTGAGAGAATGTCGAACACAGAACGTTAGTCGCGCAAGCTCTTATGGTTATAGGCTCCATCCAATTCATATTCCACGTTGCACCGAAATTTCGATGAGGAAATTTTCCGATACAAATTGTCCGTATTAATCCTTTGAAACTGCATTCCATTTGTCCTGATCATTCATATGAAATCGAAAGGTATTTATGAGAATATATTCTGATAAACAATCGTACTTTAGGAATAGAGAAATAAAACAAGACAATATTATGGTCGGTTTATATGAAAAACTTTGTTCATGTTATCTAAAATTTTATAATAGAAGATTGATATCAGACTACTTATATAGAATGTTGAACTGTGCACTGAAGATTTGAAAATCTCAAAAACAAATAAAACTTTTCACGACCACTTGTTCTACAGTCGCGTTTACGACCCAAACCGAAGCAGTCAAAGTTAAGGAACATGACATTTCTTTGATTTAAAATAAAACAGAGAAACCTACCTAGTTTTCCGATCATACTCAGTGTTAATTTTAGATTAGGTTTGGTCTAATTAGGTACTCAAATACCATTAAATTCAAGCCCGAGTTTCGTCAGTATACATATTAATGCCGATCCCTGAATCGCTAATACACTGCCAATGTAAGTCCACCCACAATTGTGTCTAAATATGTTTGTATCCGAGCATGTCTCATATACCCGACTCCCGTATAATCTAACCACATACCCTACCTACACTAATAATTTCAGAGCCCACCCACATATGTACTTACATACCTGGGCATTCATAGCTGAAATAGAACTGAATTACGGATAGGAATGCATTTGGCGAGGTTCACGTGTTATGCCACCTGCAATAATGAACTAATAGGCAACCACGTGACATTTGCAGTCCAATTTTCAGTATTATTAAATCAGCCTATTTTCATGAGTATCGATCACATCGAACTCGAAGCGAGCTTCATAAAAAAGTAATACGTAATTACCCGTTTCCTTTGGCATTTGTGTTATAAACGTATTTATTTATTGTAATGGTAGGTACCATCAATTAGGCGTTCGCTGCCATGTATTGTAATCGAGCCTCGTGTTCTTTTGTTGGTTTGGTGGCTTTTGCTGTTGTTGTTCGTTGATTGTTTCTTTGTACCTATTATTATTGTGTAATATTACTTGAACTACCGAAACTTTGACGTTTCTACAAATATTTTTGGTCATTCATTAGATTTTTTCACAAATACGTTGTAGTTGGTAGTTAATAATGAACATTAATAACTTCATTTTTCATGGGCAAATCCTTATACTACTTTGGAAAACATCGTTCATTTTCAGAGAGAAAGTCAAAATAGCTGAATGCTTATGTCTCTAATTAAAACGGCACCCTTAAGGGGAATGAGAAAATTGGAACACAGCGACTTCGCTTGCCAGCCGAATTAGCTACGGTAGTCGGAAGTAGTAATTTCTGGCCAAGTTACTCCACAATTCTCTTCTAGAACTTGTATTTACACACTTATAATGAACATTGAATAAGGTAGTTTGTAACTTGTAAAGTAAAGTGCAGTTGTATAAACAATAGTAATAAAAATATTTTAAATAATTTGTAGGACATATAAATCTTCTAAGCCTAATTTTAGTCAGTTATATTTTAATTCTCATGAAATAAGGATGGGGGAATACACTCAAAAATTGTTATAATTCTTATTATTTTTCATAATAAAATTCTCAATCTTATTATTATTATTGATTGACCCAGAGCTGTGAACTACCTAACGGGTTTACCGGGGTCCGGCTCAAAAAACAGAAATAGAAACAGGGTGGTTTTTAATCAGTAAAAATCTGACACTCTCTGGCCTTGCCCAAGCCGGGAGAAGTGGATGATTTTCCCCCCACAAAAATCCCAAAAATGGGTAAAGTAAGAGACTGCCTAAATACAACAAAACTAGATACGATTATCAACCTTTAACTCAATCTCAATTTGAACAAGACAAACTCATTCTTAGGTAAGACCGTTTCTCATTGATACCCATTTAAATGATAATTGAAAACGTAAATCATTTGACCATTTATACACAGAACACGTATTAACATAGATAGCCTACCCACTACTTGTGATCCTAATCTAAGGTGTGATGTATTACAGTAGAAATAGGATAGAGCGATGTTACGTATCGCGCATTTTAATTTGAACTTTTACTTCTTACCTACGTTTAAGACACATTTTTATTTTATATTTGATTTATTGAAGAAAATTTCTTGTTGATGTAATATGTTATGTTTTATCGTACATCATTTATTTTCGATTCCCTGGATAAATACTTCTTCAAGACAGCTCTGTTTAGTTTCATTTCTAGACTAGTATTGTAGTATTGGTTCTAATATGAAAAAAAAAAAATTATATTGTTCATAAAAACGTAAAAAAAAAGTATTATTTCTGTATTTGAAACACTGGGACTTATACCGCATATCTGTGATTTAATGGTTACTCAAATCAAAGCTTAGCAATTGTATTCAGTACAAAATCTTCACTAAAAAATAGTTTAGGTAATCATTAAATATCTCTGAATGTGGCAGGTAAACCAAAATGGATTCCTATTATTTCTTTTCAGTCCATTCTAACATCTTTAAATTTTAAATACAATGTAGCAGTTGAAGGTTGTATAAAAACGTAAACATGTACTCCGTACATAAAAATGTAATGTGCTACGTTGTTGCGGACATAGCTTTAGAAATATGAAACCAATTTTAATGAAACAAAGCGTTTAATATGAACGAACAATGCAGCGTCTAAATTAGTGGCATAGTTATTAACTTTACCATATTGTGTAAAGTGACATATTATTATTTTACATGCAAAATAAGCTTGTAATATTTTAGAATAATGTGGAGCTGTTCTGTTTTAAAACCTAGATAAGCTAAATTATGTAAGTGTAACATTAATAGGTACTAGGAGATAGTACAAACACTAAGATAATGTTTTTAATATAAAAAAGTCGTTAGTATAATCTTGATATCACAGAGTTAATGAAAGTAAGTAACGTCACGCCTTTTATCCCCGAAGGGGTAGGCAGAGGAGCACTTGCACATTACGGCACTTAATGCCACTGTACAATGTAGACCCACTTTTCACCATTTGTGTTATAAAGTCCCATGTAATAGGGGGTAAGCCTATTGCCTTGGTACAATTCCAGACTTCGTGCTACTGACATTTTTTTTGAAAAACCGAAAAAAGAGAGAGACTTTTTGTCCGGCAATCGCACTTGTGACCACTCGAACAATGAGGCAATCACAGATAAAAAAACATTTCAAAACCTCGAAACGAACGTTGAGATTCAACGTTCTAATAATAGATTTGAGGTTTGAGGAGAGAATGGAATTAAATATGCAATTTCCATAAATAAATCTTCTCTTGATTGATAAATGATTGATGCGCAGCGACCCATGTCGAGTGTGCGGTGCGTAAACATTTCCGTATATATATTTCTCTTTTTTATGTATGTTATGTTTATTTTTTCCCGAGGTTTTCCATGGTTTATTATAATAAATCTCGGGACCAATTTCAAGGTCAAACTAAGAACTTTTATTATATTAAAAATTAAACTTCCATTTTGAAAGATAATTTGATAAAAAAAATTGAGAAGAATTTAAAATGTATGTGCTTTGAGTATAGTAATATTGAAACTACTCAGTGCCTTTATTTAGTTATATTTGTTGATATATAAAAGGCACATAAGTCCAGCAGTACTTAAATATTGAGAGCCAGATATAACAAAAGGTTTCCACTAAGTACCTATTTTCCAAGAAAAGCCAATGTAACTTAATTCTCTACAAACCCTAGGATATTAATATCGTTTGTAACTGTAAATGCCTTGAAACAGTCAACAACAGCGTAGTAACATATTCACGCAACCTCCATTGGATTGAACCTGATAAATCTAACTTTAGAATGCTTTACATGTATTTATTTTTATCGCCAACCATGAAGTAGGGCTTTGAAAAACATAAACATGGACTCCTTCAATCATTGTAATGGGATATTAAAACTGTGTTGCGTATTATGTACTTATATTTGTTATTGACACCTTAATATATAAAATTGTTTTATAATTACGGTAATTAGTACATTTTAGCTGTAGTTTTTACACTGTTAGTTTGAAAATTTAGTGTCTGATGGGATGATACAATCTTATAAAAATCAATAGCTCCTTGACTAAATAGCTATGTATAGACAATTTAGCCATTAAAATATTTCTAACATTATAATATACGTATATAATATACATACTTATATGTATAACGTAGAATGTAGCTAATAAAAGTTATCTAAAATGTAACGAGTAGAACAACATTTCCTATTATTTACTCATTGTTTAGTATAACCCTAGGCACTTAGTTTTTAGCTGTCGTACATTATCTAGCACAAAGTAGCAATTTAGTCCAATATATCTTCTTTATCAACCAAAATGGCATATTTATTTGGAGTATACTTGATTTAAACAGCTTTAAATGCTTTTAAAATCAGACTTATCACTGCTGCTGGGCGTTGAGCCAACTACCTGTCGTCAGAAATCTTTATTGCAGTTTAAACACTACATGAACAAGACTTATCCTCGACTGTACTTCAAGGATTTTTTATTAGCAGACAAGGCCAATGTTTTGTTAAATGGTTTCCGTCGTTTATGAGACATTTATAGCGACAAGTGAAGTTTCTTCATGAATTAATCGTGACACATCGTAATCGTACTGCATTTCTAGTCCAGTCATTTGGTAGTTTTACCTGGAAAGTTTTCCGGGAGTGTTGAAAATTGGTGAATTTATAGATTTGGGTATGCTCTTTTCGAATTTCAACTTTGCCACCTCGTACAACCGCCGCTCGCGCCGCCATATTGAAAAAATGGCGCCTAAAAATGGTTTTTTATTAATATCTCCGTTTCGACGCATTTTACGAAAAAATATTTATCTACAAAATTAAACTAGAGAAAATTTCCTACAATTTATGTATTGATAACTTTTTCGTAAAATCAATAGTTTGTGGCGTACGAGCGCCGCAAAGTATTATTCATCTGCACCACCACGTGTACAAACAATGTGTGTTGTGAGCAACGACTGTCGCAACCGAGGGCTGGGCTCGCTGTCATTGCAAGTCCCCTGTTTGAGGAGTGGCTAGAGAGGCGCCATGGCGTCTTCACCTACCGCCTGACGCAGGTGCTTACCGGACACAGGAGTTTCGGTAGGATCCTGTTCTTGATTGGGCGGGAGGAAACGCCCGGGTGTCCTCACTGCGAAGACCGCCCGGAGGACACGGCGGAACATATAACATAACACATATAACATCAGAAACAGGAACCTACCGAAACTTACGTACAAACAATGTTTGTACAACACACATTGTTTGTAAACGGTTTTTTATAATATCTCCGTTCCGACGCATTTTACGAAAAAAAAAAAATTTCCTACAATTTATGTATAATAGTTTTTGGCGTACGAGCGCCGCAAAGTATTATTCATCTGCGCCACCACGTGTACAAACAATGTGTGTTGGTTCGTTAGGTTCCTGTTTCTGATGTTATATGTGTTATGTTATATGTTCCACCGTGTCCTCCGGGCGGTCTTCGCAGTGAGGACACCCGGGCGTTTCCTCCCGCCCAATCAAGAACAGGATCCTACCGAAACTCCTGTGTCCGGTAAGCACCTGCGTCAGGCGGTAGGTGAGGACGCCATGGCGCCTCTCTAGCCACTCCTCAAACAGGGGACTTACCTCTGCAATGACAGCGAGCCCAGCCCTCGGTTGCGACAGTCGTTGCTGCACAACACACATTGTTTGTACACGTGGTGGTGCATGAATAATACTTTGCGGCGCTCGTACGCCACAAACTATTGATTTTACGAAAAAGTTATCAATACATAAATTGTAGGAAATTTTCTCTAGTTTAATTTTGTAGATAAATATTTTTTCGTAAAATGCGTCGAAACGGAGATATTAATAAAAAACCGTTTTTAGGCGCTATTTTTGCAATATGGCGGCGCTAGCGGCGGTTTTACGAGGTGGCAAAGTTGAAATTCGAAAAGAGCATACCCAAATCTATAAATTCACCAATTTTCAAAACTCCCGGAAAACATTCCAGGAGAAAGTAACCCCCTTTTTATTTACCAAATGACTGGACTATTCTTTCGATTAATAAAAAAGTAACCAACACATTTATATTATATATTTTTATGTTTGTTTGTTTGGATGTTTTTCCACGCTGAAGTTTTTGAACGGGTTTTGCTGAAATTTGATATACAGATAGGATATGACTTACCTTGGGTGATAGGATTTTTATACCATGGAAATGTGGGCAAAATATTTTTAAGAGTCACTAAACTAAACTACATGAAATGAATTGTGACTTAATATACAATGGAATAAGTCTATAATCACAATCAAACAATTTAAGCAAAAGAGAAAGTGACAATGGCCACCATTTTAATCCTTACCTCGTGAATATTACCCATACCCCTACACTTCTAGTCTTTGCTAAAATCGAACATACAATAAATCATCCCGAATCGCCCCCATGCTGTTACACAAACGCATTTGTCTATTTTCCTTTCCAGCTAGAATTTATGCACTAAAACCATTACAGCATTAATTACATCCCGAAATTATGACAGTAATTAATCACAGTCTGTTTTCCATGCAATTACAAGTTCAATTTGCTGTACAAATACTGCCTGTGACCGTTTCGACAGTGAAAAGCATTGACAATAATCATTTTGAACCCTCGGTCTAACGGTGAGAGTTGAAATTGTCTTTTTTATAACTGTCATAATTTTCCACAACATTTGCTCATAGCTTGAGGTACGGCTGATACCTTTCCAGATAAAAGTATAAAGAAATAAATTAAATGGATTCTTGTTTTGAGTACAAGAATGGATGAGGAGTGTATTGGGTTGTTCTGATATTAATATGATCTTAATACTTAAATGTAGCAAGTGAACCATCACAAGAAGTATCAAGATATAAAATTGTCCTGAGTGAAAACTCAGGACAGCAAAAGAAAGAAAACACTTTTTTCTTTCGACGTATTGAATGGAGAGTAAATTAGTATTGAAAATGTTATTCATTAAAATAATATGTAAGTAAATAAAAATGTTCATACTACAATATTTTTTTTATATATCCACAGTAAAACGAGTAGTTTCTTGTTCACTCAAAAATTTAAACCAAAACTGGACTGGACTGTCTTTATCGTCAACGTTTGATTAAAGCCAATTTACTATCACAAAATCCCGTAAATGCACAAACACAGAAACAGCGAAACTGTCGTAAATTCACGCTTATCACTTAAGGATCGAAACTCATCAGTGTTTACCAACACCTATCGTAGATGTCAGCATTTCCTATCTCACCCATTTGTATTCCAATCTTACTCCAATCCCCAATATGTCGTCACTTGACTAGGGTGAGTAACTTTACCTTACTTGGACGCAAGTGAAATACATTTCTGGGTATATCTTTCAGAAGCAATTTATTTCAGCTTTCAGTATAGATGTCGTAAGTTAGCTAATTAGTGTTTATTGTTAAGGTTCGATGGCAATAAATAAATATTATGTTAGTCATCGTCATGATATTTTTTTTAAAAAAAAGATGGTAACATATTATTGTGATGTTCAATTTAATTTTTTTCCACAAAGCAAAATTATTATAGTTCTCAGTTTCATAAATTCTGGTGTCAAAATAAAATAAAATTTAATTCGAACACATTTTTAACCACTAAATCATTATAATAACATTATTCACATTTAACGCGTGGACAATGCAAAATTATTGTCTCCACAATGCGGGCGCCAGCGTTAATGTAAAATATTTTATGTGCACAAAAAAAATAAAGTTTCTGACTCGAAACTTTTGACGGGAAACGAAAAAGTTTTGTTATGTGTTATGAATGTTGAATGAGCTAGCGAGTGAATGAATGTGCTTACTCTAAAAATAAAGACAAAAATTTTCGCGGTCAGTTTATGCTCGTACGTCCCTAATTTTGTTTTGTTTGTTTGCGAAAATTCATTTAGAGTTGGCCGCTAGTTTGAGTAAAATCGTTTTACCAAACGAGTATAGTTAAGAACAAAATTGTTCTGTTTATTGGTGTATCTACGTAGGTTCGACTTTGTGGCACAATATAAATCGGTATTGCCTTGTAAATGACACCAAAATCAAATAATAATGTACAGTACTTTGTTTAACGCGGTGGTAATAAAAAGCGAGATAACATTTTTACCTAGTTTCTCATCTTCATTTACCTCAATATTTCAACAAGGGAAGAGTAAACGGGTAGTTTCAGTGAGGACAGTTTATACGAATGGTACTATTACGTTCGGATCACCCAACTTTAACCGAATTGGCGACGTGATACCGCAAATCTATTCGGTATTAGCGTTGGCCCAACGAACGTATTTCCAAGAATTACTTATAAGTATTCATTTTCCGACAAGTACTGGTACTGGGAAGTGAATATTCTTACGTAAGCAATTAACTGCTGTGTGTAAATAAGTCATTAAGCATATAATTGCTTGCCCTATATTTTCCAGGACGCTAATTGCTCGATACACGTAATGTACATGCGTAATCGAAGACCACTAAATAATTTAAACGTATTAATAGGAAAATGGTCTTGATGGGATACGAGTACAAGGGGATTAATATTATTATTCTTAGCCTTACTATAACTTCAGATAACCTCCTTTAAGATTTTCAAATCTTTAAATACATAACAATAGCTGTATGAAATTGGCAAACAAAAAAGTGGTTCTCATATTAAAAAAGTTATAATTAAAAAAAATTACAGTGTCAGGTACTGACGTGAATATTCTCGCAAAGTAAACAAAAAAGAACGTTTAAAATTAAAACTCTTAGGTTAGAGCTCAAAGCTAATTCACTATAAATTTCGCTTTCAGGGTTTTCACTTAAGCACAGTAACCGGCCGATGTTGCATGTTGTATAAAGCTACAGTTCACGGGACAGCGTTTTAATTAAAATATTCATACCAGACGTTGTTAGACGTATTTTGAATACAGCATACAAGTTCATAAAGTTTAATTAAGCAATGGTTTACACGCAATGATCCAGGTTTATCGTGTTACAACAAGATTAATTTAAGGCCACTGCACATCGACGTCACGCTTGGTCGATTTGGTCGTCTAGACGCATGAACGATTGGCTAATTTGAGGATACTGTCACCATCCCTTTAATGCAGAAATGCTCTTAAATAACTTAATAGAAGCTTTACAAATGGTACAAGTTGTGTATCAACTGTAACATAAACTATACTGTACTCTAAAGATCAAATGTTGATGACAAATAAACATAAGATAAACAAAATAACAGCTTTATGAGATACACTTCTATAGATAACAAAACCCCAACTAGATTAAGTTAATGGAGAACAGCAAAACATTATTATAGCCTCGCAGCGAGTAACACGATGCATACGCGTAGATATAAATCTAATTAGCTCGCGGCAGAAACGTTTTGGTCAAAAGGGCTATTTAGCAAATTGTAGCACGTCACAGTTCCGTCCTTGCTTCGCCCACCGTTGCCTTGGGCACACTCAAGTATCCAGAAAATTTTAATTACGCACAAACATGTCTTACCAACTAAGAGTTGAGTTGGGCACGTAATTTTATTTGCTTAATATCTCGAAAATGTTTTTGTGCTCCACTTAATTGGAGCTCTAGAAGTTTAGTAAGTATTTCTCATTAGCCACGAAATAATTGCGCAGCTGAAATATGTTACGCATTAGTCCTTGGTCTGCCAAATGCATCTTCTGTAAGTTAGAATGCGAATGTTTTTTGTGGAGCATCTTGTTCATTGACGGTTTTTCGCTATTTCCATAAAGCGCCATTTTATTAATCTAGGGTCAAGGATACGATGGTATTTCCTCGAGGGTAGCCGTACATTTCGGAGGATAACGGACATTGTTATGTTAAGAAGGGTAAACGGTTATGACTTTAAGGATTTTATACTACAGTCTCGTGCGAAAATTTTCACAGCATAATATTTTTATCTGAATTTGAATGAACTTCACATTTATTAATATAAGATGAGACACCGAGGATTGAAATAACTTCGTTAAATATAGAGCTGAATCAAAACAGTAATATCGTGGAACTGATTTTAGTGACAGACTCGGAACGCATCAGTACGATTTCAATGTAACATGTGACAGTATTCATTTCGGATTGAAATCTCAATTTTCGTATTTGTAACAATTCGCTGACAGTGTATTTCGGTGTATTTCAGCTGCGGAAGCCGGTGTCGACGCTCTCGATCCCGGGCGCGATGAAGGCGTACTCGGGTGGCGGGAGGGACGCGGGAGGCGAGGAAGCAGGCGTCGCTCTAGTCGGCGTGCACAGCGAGTACCCGCGCTTCGGCGAAGAACGAGCGCTTGGCGGCGGCACGTACAAGGGCGGGGGGACAGCTAAGCACAAACCCAATATAGGATATAGGTTAGTGTCCAATGTTCTGCCTGTAATTGGAGTGGATGTGCGTGATGTTTTTATATTGAGTTAAATTGTACCTGAGATCAAATGTTCAGTCGGTACGGAGGCATTTAAGGGATTTTATTGTGTTATCCTTTTGAAGATTATTTTGAATTCCTTTATGTATCATGTACGTTTGGAATTTTAGAAGTATGAAATTATCATAAAGGCTTTATTTGAGATATAATTATGTAAACAAATTTACAAGCACAACTAAGTGCTCATTAAAAGGTCGCTGACTTTAGATGGCGAGTTCAAAATAAATGTTTAACATCATTAAAGAATACAACTTAAAAGTTTATCTTACAAATAAAATATTCAACAAGATGTCCCAACTAATAAATCTTAAACTCGAAATAATTTAAAGAAAGGTTTTTAAATCGAGAAGTTTTGAAGCCAGTGAGACTTTTTCGAAAGTCGATCAATGAAATGATAATGAAGACGACAAAGTTAGCACTTCAGCATAATTGGAGAGCGTCTTTGTGAGATCACACAATGCTGAGACTTTCATTCTATCATGTGAATCCATGTTTACTTTGGGAGCTAACAAAAAGATGTTTCACTTATTACGAGTTCTAAGAAGGACCCTTAAATATTTAATTTTTATATTACAATAATCATACTTATCTACCATAGCATTCTATAAAAAGCAAGATAACAAAATACATTATAACCAAACCACCTAATGATGAAATTATGTTATCAGAAAGTAATCAGAAATTAATTGCTATTTTCATATACTGGAAACTATACCTGCTGCTGTTAACTGAAAAGGAGTACAATAATACCCCAATAATACAAAGCCCGATTCGAGAATCCAACTCAATTTTATATCTAACTTATCCTTAATCGACAAGGCAGATAAACACTTCAAGTCAAATTAATTTAAAATACAAATTAACACCGTTTAGTTTTTCCAATACACTGTAAAACATAAAGCAACGGTCATAATTTAAAAATCCAATTTTGCTTTGTCGCGAGCTGTTCACAACCGCACGTTTCGCATTCTCTTTTTGTTTCTTTTTTTATCGAATTCGAAAAAGGAAGACATTCACAGCTCATTTGTTTTGAATGTGCCAGTATGTTACATGATAGCTTCGGTAACCGAGGAAAGATTTTAATGGTTCTTTATTTGAATTTGTTTACTTTTATTGCGATACGTTTTTTTCTTTTGTTTCTGTTTCTAAATAACAGCATTGAGTTTTAAATCTTATGCTGATGGCCGATGCTTGATAATCTATTATTGTCAAAAGTATAGTTTTTATCAAGTAGCTTCATTTTGAAGTAAATACTAACATTGTTTATCAAAACCATATTGAATTTTTGTAGATGCTTATAATCGCTAAAGCAATCAACTCTATTATAAACTTGAAACTACACGAGATAAAACAGTTAGTATGGGGCAACGTTTACAAACAAAAAAGGCACAAATATTTTTTAACTCTAAGAGAGTTGTAGTACATATTATTTTTTGCTCCTATGTTTTAGAGTTTGATTTTACTATGCAAATAGTTCACCGTCATGCACTATCTGATCCACCACGATTTCAAACCACAAATCCTGGCTAAAATTTATTTGTCCACAATTTTGATCCGATTCCAATACAAATTTCCATTGAACAGAGAACGTATATTCACTGGGATTTAATGCATTATTATGAATATCAGATAGCAGGTAATGGTTTAGACAGTCACCAATTTAAATTTGATCCAAACATTTTCTACAGGCTCTGTGGTTCTAACAAGCCTGTATTGTATTATTTAAGAATATCATCTATGAAGATCATCATCTATAGAAGGCATTATAATACTTATTCTATTTTCGTGCGTACTATACACATTACCTTTCTATCGGATTATGAGCCTTAAGGTACAGAGAGTGCACCTGTACTGGCACATAATTTACCTATGGACCAAAGTATTTAATGCAGCATCTCTTTATTTGGCTTTAGGCAAATTCCCGTGAGCAAAATCGAAATAGACGTATCATTATTTCATAATAACACTACAAGTACCTACAGGTCACATCACATTATCAGCCTATAAGTGGCCACTGCTGGCCAAAGGCCTCTTCTCATGTGAAGAAGGTGTGAGCATTAATCACCACGCTTGCGCAATGCAAGAACAAGAATAAGTACATCAGTATAAATTCTTCAGTACACATAACCTGTCAAAAAAACTTTTACGATACATATAAAGGGAATCCTTGTGCCATTCGTAAAATGTGACCAATAAAACCGTGGTTAATACAACATATCATTATTATAGCGTAGTTCATTGTTTTTCCGATACCGGTTCGTACTATTTTCATTAAGTCTCTTGGGCTATATAAAACCAATAAGCAGTGTAATAAAACTGGGGTCAATTGTTGGCCGAAAACCGACGAGTTTATTCTCTTGAGAGTTTAGTAGGTGAGCGAATGCACTGTTCTATGAATAACGTGTATATCCCTTTACCGGTCAATATGGATATATGGAGTGCTACCTGAGGTGGACTATGGTAACGTGGTGTAAAAATGCTGGCTGATTGTTGTCATTTTGAAAGTAAAAAGAAGAAGAAAGAAAATAATTTTTTGCGGCAAATTACATACACTACACAAATAATAAAGATTACTGAAAGAAAGCTGAGAAAGACGAACCCTTATTTTTTTTTTCTATTTTCTAACCAATTTGAAAAATAGAATATAAATTTTAATATTTATTTTGCTTGTATTGTGTAAAGGGCTTTGATTTGAATAAAAGTAAAACTTTTCAATCGCCATAAATCTGTATTTTACTATCAAAATTTTAATTACCTGTCTCATTTTTGGTTAAGCTAAAATTAATGGTTTCCGAACCAAGTAAGTAATCAAGAAACACAGGAAAGTCAATACAACAAATAGTGTTATATTAAAAAAAGTGTTTTACATAAAAAAATACGACATTTCTACTATAAAATATAGAAGAAACACTTCTAAAATGCTTCCTAGCACATTATATGAGTAGTTTATGGATTTGGAGCGTGCTCCTATCAGCTTTGTATCAGCCCGCCCACGTTTTTAGGACCTCTGGAAAATACAAGGGAATATAATATTTAAAGTGCTTTTCACACGACCGATTTCACCTTGAGATTGTAAATGATCTTAACGAATTTCTCCGTCTTCGAGCCAAAATGTGTTGTACCATGTTTTTTGAACCATAAAAAGTCATAGCAAAATGTTTTACGGAATTCTGGAGACATGGTCCAGTTTGTACATACATATTTGTTCGAGGGAATTTTTCTATGAATGTGACATTAAAATTACAATAGCAGCACCGAATTATGTTTTAACATTGGACGAACGATCTATTGGTTGTAAGGATTTTGTATTTTGAAAAAATGTCTATTAAATACCACCACAATCATAATAGAAAACGACCCTTTTCTAATATTTATATAGAGAAGCTTCAACCTTTCAAACAGCAAAACAGTAACAATAGAGTAAAATCCCAAAAAAATCAATCTAATTGGTTAGTTGAAAATTTGTCTGTTTGTCTGTTTGTCTGTTTGTCTGTTTGTCTGTTCGTCTGTGCGCGCTAATCTCAGAAACGGCTGATCCGAGTTAGATGCGGTTTTCACGAATATATTGTGGGATGCTTAAATTTACATTTAGTGTTTGTTTCATGTCAATCGGTTCATAAATAAAAAAGTTATGTCAAATTAAAGAATCACGTCGAACATTCTATGCTTATACCATTAATCTCCGCAACTATTTGACGGATTTGGTTGAAATTCGGTAATCAATAAATCACACGAAAACACGCTTAATAAAGCGAATACAAGCTAGAAGCGTTTTAATAATGCCTATCAGCCTTGAATGAACGGAAATAACTTGCATCAGGGTCGCATCGATTTTGTTTGTCTTCGGAATTATTTAAGTGCAGTATAGAAGTTATCACTATTAATTTTCCCATATTTTATTAAACGGGACAGTTGACGTCAACCCATGTTACTTCTAAGAAACATTCAAGGCTTGATAGTGCTGTTATTACTATGTCAAATTTAATGTATAATAAGAAATAAGTACGACGTCTAAACAAAAAATATAAGGATTTCTTTACGACATTTCCCATTATGAAGTAATCAAAACGCCAAACGGTAACGTGAGAAGCATTTCCATTGTTGGAATCACGTATTCCAATATCGTACCGCGTTTGAAGGTCACTGGGTTCACAAATACTAAATACTACTTTAATTCAAGTTGATATGGTACAATTTTGCTTGGTGTAAAAATGTGTATACATGACTTTAAACAAGGATTAGTAAAGCAGTAATGAAAAACTATACATTTGTTCTACGTCGAATTTTGTTCCAAAATGAATCCTTTTAAATACCAATTTACTGATAAATTACTCACTAAGATTGCGAACTACCAATCAATGACGACGGGCCCTCATCAATAAAGAGTAATCCCGCGATACTGGACGTCGGCACGAAAACTTTGATCTGAGCCGATCGAGACCTAGTTTAGGCTCCCTCGTAAATTTCGAAGTCCCTCTGAAATTTGACATGAAATGCCGTAGAGAAATAAAGTGCCTTATTAATAAATGGAACTTACTAATAAATTCTCCGTCCATTTTTCCAGGTTAGGTAGAAGAAAGGCGTTATTCGAAAAAAGGAAACGAATAAGTGACTACGCTTTAGTAATGGGAATGTTTGGTATTATAATTATGGTTATAGAAAATGAACTTTCAAGTGCTGGTGTATATACTAAGGTAAAGTATCATGTTTATCTAGATTGTACATACGTGCTTTTAGAGTTCAAATTACAATAACCTGTTTTTTTTTCACATTTCAGGCGTCAATATATTCGCAGGCGTTGAAGACGCTTATATCAATGTCGACTGTGATTTTACTTGGCCTAATCGTCGCGTACCACGCTTTAGAAGTCCAGGTACAGACAACTTTTCTTCTTAAAGATTGTTAGTCGGGAAACTTTCTTAATTAATTTCCGTCTCTTTAATGCAGCGCATCAATAAAGCAATTACCCTGGCGCTCCTTGTAAACGAGACTTTGATTTTTATTAAGAAAGTTTCGAAGTTTGAACATATGCGTCCATAAAATTTTGTTTAACCAGATTTTTTTAATATTGCCTAACTTTTGCAACCACATCATTAAGTATAGCAGAATGTTGTAGTATATTCCATGGGCATTAATTTTGTATTCTGTTCTCATTTATATTATTTTTCAAATACTTTTTATCGGACTCTATTCACTATTTCTCTATCTATGGCTATATTATTTACTACATATTTCTTTCTATCAAACATTTGCAATTCAACTTGTCTGTGTGACTAAAACTCTGATTCATCACGTTCCAGTTATTTATGATAGACAACTGCGCTGACGACTGGCGGATAGCAATGACGTGGCAGCGGATAGCTCAAATTGGCCTCGAGCTTGCTATCTGTGCCGTTCATCCTATTCCCGGTCAATATACCTTTACCTGGACCACAAAACTTGCAAACAAAGGCGGAGTTATAGGCGTTGAAGTAGTAAGTACCAGTAATAAACTTCATATTAATAGTTTTAAGTATGTAGTTATCATTGTCATACAAAGCATTTTGGGCCTCTTTATGTCGTCTGGCAACAGATACTTGATAAAAGTTTGTTACTAGAAGAACCATGTCAAGATTGACGTTGCTTACTTATAAACGATGTTATAGTTTTTGAAATTCTTGATGTCAATTTTCTAAATGTCGTCTGTAGTTTAATGAAGTTTTCTTTGTATTTTATTTTGTGATTTCACTTCTTTACAAGACAAGTACCTACAGACTTCAGTACTGTCTATTTAGTAGTTAACATTTTAGCGTCCGATAATATTAATTTTCTATTGTTTACTTTCATTTTGTACTTTATTTGCTAACTGACGTTCATTTTTTTTCAATTCTCTCCTTAGGGCACGATGTATAAGCAAATTCAGGTCTGTATTCATTGAGTTGAAGTGTTTCCGAGTTTTAAGTGATGTTAGAGTCCTCGTCTTGAGCATGTGTCCAATTTATGTACGAAAAAAGCTCTTGTTTTGTGTATGTGAATTTGATAATGTGATATAGACATAATGTATGTCACTGATTTTTTTTTTCGTGTAGCGTTAATACCTGTTCGGTCTTGTTTTAATTGTATGCATGTAGGAAACGTTAGATGATAAGTTTAGTCGATAATTTTGGGTGATTTTGTATTTAACCAAGAACTACACGATACTTGTAGTTATTATACAATTTTAAAGAGTGTAAATGTAACATTAGCTTCTAAACATATCTTAAAATGACAAATTAAATGATTTTTGAGTAAAGATTTCATACAGAATAACTGAAATAATAATAATGTGTTCTATTTCAATGGCAGAAGGATTTAATTAAAAAATCACTGTAGCACAAAGCACATTTAGTTTTTGCTTCACTAAATGTATAACTGACATCACTTGAAAATATAATATTGTCGTAAATTTTCGTTCTAATGTCGCGTGCCTTAAGGTTGCCTTTTCGAGATAATATTCGTACACCTTCTACAAAATGTATTAAGACTAAGTGATTGCTTTTCACATTCCAGGTTCCTTATGATGTCACGCTGTCTCTGCCGATGTTCTTTCGACTCTATTTAATATGCAGGGTCATGTTACTTCACAGTAAATTATTCACAGATGCTTCGTCCAGAAGTATAGGAGCTTTAAACAGAATTAATTTTAACACTAGGTAATGTATTATTTTAATTAATATTTTAGATGTAATTACCATTGTTCCCGAAACATTTTTTTCTGTTTATTAATCGATGATATTTATTTTTATACTTTATCTTGAGTAACTTCCCTTCAAAATGTAATATCATACGCGTTGTGCATGACTTCCCTATAAAGAGAACGCGTGTTGTTGACTCCATAATTCATAATTGAATTTGAATTTAGATTGTTTGCTCCTCTCTTGCCAACAGTGTAATTATATTAATTTATCAAAGTAATAGAAAATTTATTGACATTTTCCTTGTTTAGTATTAATAATTGCTTATTAACTGTTCACAGATTTGTCTTGAAGACACTTATGACAATTTGCCCCGGCACCGTGTTACTAGTTTTTATGGTATCTCTTTGGATAATCGCGAGCTGGACTCTTCGGCAGTGTGAAAGGTTGGTATCGTTGTTATGTGTTGTTGGTGATATATCTTAATTTGCGTAATAATTGTGTTCAAAATCTTGGGTGGGGTATTCCAAACCTGTATCAGTATTTGGGAAGTTGATTTGCTCATTCGATTTGTTCAGATATTTTACTTTCTCATTAAAAGTCGTTCCTAATTATCTGTCAGTATCTTCGCTTCCATCGTTTAGTTCGATGTCCACATTCTATGTTTGACACTCAAATTATTAAGTTTTGAAGATCACCGGTGTTTTGCCTATGTGGGCATGCTATTGCTTTTGTACTGTGGCGTTGTAAATATGTTTGTTTTTGCTTTTTAAACCCACTGTGATTTTTTTTTATTTATCAATGTCTACGTTTAAAATTTACGGAGATAATGTAGTGAAGCTAGGTTCATAATCATCACAAATGATACAAGAGTTTGACTTTGACTATTTTCTTGAAATGTAGCTTTTGTAAGATGTATTGAGAACACAAGAGCTGTAATTATTAGTTTATGTGTTAGATGTAGCGGATAAAACCGTTGTAAAGAAAGAGGATGCTTGTTGTGATAGTAGAACTAAATATTGAAACAAATGTGTTGGCACTGTAACTGCACAATAAAAATATTGATATAGGTACCGTGGAACTATATCAAATCTAAGATAAAGGAGCAAAAGTAATCACAGCACGGCTTACCACAATAAATGATGTTGCAAGTATTCACAAAGATACATTTAACGAATAATAAAAGTTAAGTCACGCACAAAATGGCTCTAGGTAACAACACACTAAATGTTAGATGAAGCTTCTGACTTACCATCAACATGCACAGAACCATTGCACCCTTCATGATCATGCATCAAACAAGTTACCTCTTCTTCCCGTTCGAAGCAAGTTGCTTGTAACTCTGTCACTTTTACGTGTTTTACCTTCTCTCTTCTCGCCAATCTATCTACTAAATGTTTATCTGTGTTATCATAACCTTCACCTAAGGTTTAAAATTATATCACGCATGGCTACAAGTATAATTTGGTATTCAACCCAGATATATGTTTAGAATGCACGTTGTATTTAAGAATCTTTATATTCGATATTAGAACGTACAATGTCTGTGTAGTAAGAAAGTTTTGTTTTTCCATAGGCATGACAAAATTTTCTTTTGTGTTTAGGAGTACTGTATCACATGAATGTTTATCAAATTTTAAAATTGATTCCTTAAATTTAAACTGACATGTCTTTTCCAACGATTTTGCCACAAAACTTTGCTTAAAAGTCCCTGTTGAAAATCTAAATTTTTTATACCCACCTTAAAGTTGAACTTATGTTGACTTTAGTAGAAACAACCGGTTATCTGTGGTTCTTGTCGGGCATTTTGGCTCTCAGGTTCCACGATGAAGACCATGCCAATTTGCTAAACTCAATGTGGCTGACAGCTATAACGTTCCTCTGTGTTGGCTACGGTGATATAGTCCCCAACACTTACTGCGGCCGTGGCATTACCCTCACCTGCGGTATGGTGGTATGTATAAAATCATAGTAGGATACTTTGGGTTGGTTTGAAAATTTATACATCTTTCATACGTTTTGTGTGGCTAGGAGTGAATCGTACTAGGCATCGCAAGATTTGCGACTCTTTTAAAACTGGTTAAATAAAAAAGCTTGCTTTGTCTAGGTGATACTATAATAGGTCGGTAAAGGTGAGCCATTTTATGTGTTGTTAATAACGTCACGATGTTTGAAGCAATTTCACAGTTCAATTTTTAATCAAAGTCAAACTCTTCAATTCCACACGGATTCCCTCTCTTTCTTCTTTCGTTTCATTCCTTTTTTACATCTAATCCACTACGCCTGTAGGTATCGCCTTGCGTATGACGAGTCACAGGATAGGGTTTGTGAATGAACACTTCTTTATCGGTCGTTTCGAGTTTAGGGTAGACAGGTCCATTAGTAAATAGTTGAAATTTATTAACCATTCAGGTTTCACGATGAAGAACACGCTAACCTACTGAATGCGATGTGGCTTATTGCGATTACCTTTCTCTCCGTCGGTTTTGGTGACATAGTGCCAAACACATATTGCGGCAGAGGTATTGCTGTTAGCACCGGCATTATGGTAAGTTCCTTACAAACAAACTTTATGACTGTATGTGTTGACTGACACAATTTAACCAATTTCCTTCCAAAGAAAAGTCTCATAATAATTATATATGAATGTCGATGTGTGCAAAATCACGCCAACAGCAATGTTGGAATGCTTTCGCTCTTATACCAACGCTTTCAATTCGTTTGATGTGGAAGTCAGTCAACACTAATGTTTCAATGTACCAAACAATTCACACACCACACTAAATGCTTCACTCTCGAGAACTTACGCTGAATCACAACTATTTGTCGGTGTATTCGATGTTATAAATATTTATAAAGTATATTGATGTTCACAGATATCTGTAACACGAAATGTATATGTTAAAATTGTGAATGCAGTATTATATCTATGTTTACACACCTGTATTATGTCACCACTTCTGTAACTCACAATCAATACACAATATATTTTGAATATAGGGTTACTATCGTAATATTTTATTCGTAGTTCTTGCAGGCAACAGCATATTTTGGAATACCTATATAAATAATATAAGTACGGTTTAAATATTTTTTGAATAAACTTACGTCCATTTCCCTGTTAAAGCCAGCTATTAGAAATTATATAATTTGTAGTATGGAATGCTTCATTTCTCCTAACTATTTCTAGCTCTCTCTTCACTTAAATATTTCACTGGATTGCACAATACGTTTGTTTTTAAAATGGCTCACTTTTCCTAAAATTATTTTAATACAGAAGTGTACAATAAATCTTATTGCACCTAAAATAGTGTTTGTGTAAATGTTGATAAAGTTAAATGAGATATTAGATGTTCTTAATGTTAAAATGGAAGTAAACGTTGAACTGAATCAGTTTTGTGCACTTATTAGATGGATATGCACTAACAATAACTGTCGTGTTTGATGAGAAACTGTCTATCGTTCTAACAACATGAAACTTTCAATAAAAGAAGGAAACCAGTGCTTTCATTACATTTTCGTGTAAACCATTTCGTAGGTAAGACATTTCCTTCTTTTATTCTATTTGCATAGTGTTCTGCATTTTAGCACAAAAGGTTTTAATAATTATAAGTGAATTAAATAATATCAACCCAGATTTAAATAGTAATTTTTAAATTATCCATGCTATCAAAGGGGATAATTCATACAATACTGGGCGATATGATTCTCAGATCGCTCTAAAAAGTCATTTATTAGTATTGTATCTGTTGTCCTTACTAAATTTTATTTTATAATAATAATATTAACTAATCAAAAAGATAGCACATAGCTGAAAAATTTATAGTTTTATTTTTGATTTTTAGCCTTCAAACTTGCGTTATTGGAATGACAAATTCTTGAATGCTTCTACACGTTCGCTTGCATTTTACATTAAGGTATTCACTTAACAGGGAGCTGGATGCACAGCGTTATTAGTCGCGGTTGTTTCAAGAAAATTAGAATTAACTAGAGCCGAGAAGCACGTTCATAACTTCATGATGGACACACAGCTTACTAAAAGAGTAAGTATTGCTGTGATATAAGTTCATCACAATTATTGTTAATCTAATTAACAGGGGGCGGGATGTACAGCATTATTAGTGACCGTTGCTTCGAGAAAATTAGAGTTAACTAGAGCGGAGAAACATGTCCATAACTTCATGATGGAAACCCAGCTAACAAAAAAGGTAAGGTGACTGTTACTCGACTAACAGTCGAAGGACACGATGAAGGTAAGACTTATAAGCTAGGTTATGCTAATGATGATTAAGATAATTTAAATGATAATAATAAAAATCTGCTTAAAATTAATGCTTGACACAATGAGTAACACACACTAGATGAAGTTAATGGAATTGCCAGAATACACAATAGTGATGACACTTTGCTAGAAACTAAATAAAAGAAACATGATAAAATTAATAATAATGTTCAAAACAGTTTTAAGGTAAATAGCTTCGTTCACAATAAGCTTAAGAAACATTGGACACCATGTGATGTCATGTGTTAAAGGTGGATAAAAGACATACTAATTATCTGATTGAATTCATGGATACTTACAGCTGAAAAATGCCGCTGCCAACGTGCTTCGGGAGACGTGGTTAATATACAAACACACGAGGCTTGTCAAACGAGTCCATCCTGGAAGAGTGAGAACGCATCAAAGAAAATTTTTATTAGCTATTTATGCGTGAGTATGTGTGTTTCTATTTTATTGGTATAACATCATCTAAGGTAATTTACTGAAAGTCATGGTATTGGAAAATAGGTCTTAACCATTTGATATAGACGATATAATCAGTCTACATTTATATAAAATGTATTTTGTACTCTGTACTGCTAAATTTTGATTAAAATTACAATCCAATTCATAGGTTACGAAAAGTAAAGATGGATCAGAGAAAGCTGATGGACAACGCCAATACTATAACAGATATGGCAAAGGTACGTTGATTTCTAAAAAATATATTTACCGCTATTGCTACACTCATACACTCATTTAGAGGTAGTACCCTAGTAAGCACTTTAGGAATGCAAGAAATAGATTTAGAGGTAGAAGATCTATATGAAACTCTTTTGTGATACGTAGTGCCCTTACGGAAACAATCTAAATATCCTTTAGTCGCTAGACTTTTAAACTAACTTTACTTGATTTTAATCCCAACTCGCATTAAAATTTAAATCATGGCATGCTAAAAATCTGTTCAAAACCCATTTGGCCATTTTGCTTAGCGCATGCATCGATTAGACCAAAATTATTTTGCTCAAATTTTTATATCAAACAAACCCTCGCCAAGAATGTGCATGTTTTAGATTTAGAAATCACAATCTTTTCTAAAATATATTTTGATAACATGCACAATATATCTATTGACATTCGATCAACACATCATCACACACACGAGACAGACAATCATACAGTAACACAAATCTAATACACTAACACAAACTAGTTATTAGCAACTGCAGTAAATAATGAACTGCAAAGCGATTGATATTAGGACCCCTTTCTCTTACAGACCCAGAATACAGTCTACGAGATTGTTTCGGACATGAGTACGAGACAAGACACCATTGAAGAGAGGCTGACTAGTTTAGAAGAAAAACTTACTTCATTACAGGTAATGGTCATAAAACAAATATTTGGACTTTTCTCTTTTCTGGCTTAAACATGAAAAATTTTTTAACATCCATTCTTAAAAAAAAGGTAATTTACTTAACGTCATATATGCTGACTTTATCTCTCATAAACATTTTCCGTATGTTTCAGGAACAAGTAAATAATTTACCAGATGTAATGGCTCGGTGTCTACAGCAGTGTTGGGAACGGGCGGAGCAGAGAAGAAATTTCCTGCATCCCGACACTGCTGCTGTGCCTACTCCGCCCTCATCTACTATTACGCCTTACACCAGGTATAAATGCTATTATTTATATGGTAATGCAAAATATCTTCAATTATTAAGTATACATACAGTTAACCAACATGATTGACTTATGTTTCAAATATCACCTTGGAATGAACACTATCCTTTATTCTGAAACTTTCTTTTAATGTTTCCAGGACGCTGGCGACAGCGTCACATCCCTGGCCACCAAGCCCGGTGCTGCAGCCGGCGGGGCGAACGCATTCAGCTCCAGAGAGCACAACAACGCATACGCCTTCACCAGCGCAGCCGCAGCCTTCTAGCCCCGCTCCACATGCGTCTCGGCCTCCTCTACCCAGCTGAGTACCGCCTTCCAACTCCGAACTCCTGTGCTGAACTCGACGAAACTCGGCGCCCGTCCTCTGACCCCCCCTTCATGACTACGCCCGAAAGAGGTTGTCGGGGAAGTTGTTTTACAATGGAAGACAGAGATTTGAAGATACTAGTTCAATGAACGCTTTGCACGAAAACTATTAAGTTCTTTCCCGATATCAATCAAACATTACGCAGAATTTGCTATTGATTTACAATATTAATCTCACTAATAGCACGCGATTTGAATAAGAATCTACTGACTTTTCATATTGCCATTTTATCTCATGTTTCCTCCATAAAACTGCAAATCAAAACGAACATTTACTATGTGAAGATTTGTATTTTTATACCGTCATGAAACAAATCCGTTTATTGAAACTATTTTCGACATCTTTATCTTACGTTGGGTGACGAACGGAAAAAGTGAAACGATTTTCTCGGCATACCGAAGGACCACGCCGCGGTGCGAGACAAGGTCAGCCGTAGTTTTCTTCGCTGTTCCCCAAAGTTTCGGATGTGCCAGACTGTTTTCTAGTGATATTGTTTAGATAGTGAAAAGAAATGAGGCGGTACGGACTTGCTGTTGTGATTATACAAATGCTTTATCGATAGACGCTTTAGCTAATTACGTTAGACGATATTTTGAATACATTATCGGAATTAGTATAGATAGTTATTACCAACACGTCTGTTCACGTTTTATCTGATGTTCGAGGAACCAATAACACTGTTTTATAAGCTGAGTGTGTTTTTACTAAGGTTTTTGTGAACGCCACCGATATTATGACATTGAGAAGTCTTTGGAAACGAATTTAAGAGTAGTCACTTTCATAGATTTCTTAATGTACAGACACATAGCAGTAAAAATTAATATAGTGACTAATGAAATAGTTATATAACACATAGATTTGCATTTATATTTTGCAGTCAATAAATAAACTGACTGTATAGGCATTACTGTAAAGTACACATCGTAGTCACTATACATTGGTTTCGGTTCATTGTATAAGTATTTAACGTATGGAAAGTAACACGATTTGGAATAATTATATCACAATGCCAGACTTAGCTATGAAATAAAAACTATACGTTACTCCATCTACTTTAGAATTGTAAATGTCACCTTCGATAGTATTCGAACAAAAATTGAAATATATTTTATACATAAATAATAATATAGAACAATAATCTGATCACATTATTTGCAATATATTTTAAATACATAAAACTCTCTAAAACAAAGTTTTATTGAGGTAATCCGTAAGTGAACTATGTTTTACAGAGAAATCGGAAAAAAATTAAGTAATAAATTTTGAGATCAGATTATGGCTACGTATGACGTGGCTTGACGTAAGCTAAGTGTGTTTCCATTTGTGTTGTTCGAAAACTATCGAAATGTGACACTTGCACATATTCTGAAACCTGTATACACACTTTTAGATATATAATTAGGTAAATTGAATTGTTACTACCTGCCTATTGACATGTAGATTGTAAACAATTTTTTCTAAGAGTTAGATTAAGTAAAGCTTTGTATAAGACATAAGATTGATGGCTGTCTAAATAGTGCCTAAAACACTACGAAATTTCGATAATTCAGTTTTATTATCTTAATAACTTATGAATGTAAATAGGTATTCTAAAATTTGAGAGCGTAATATTTAGTAAATATCTGAATTTTGTAGCTGTACGTGTTGTATGATGGGATCAATTTGTTTGTACATTTTAGTTTTAAAATTTTTCCTTCTTCATGTTTGGTTTGTTACACTTACTTGAAAGACTAATGGAAAATCGGATATCGCATTAACATAAGTATCAAAACCGATGAGGATTTTGCTCAAATAAGTCTGCACTGATTTTTCAAGTCCCGATTGTAAAATAGCAGTTATATTGGCACGCATGTACGAGTAACACTTAAATAGAATAGACCAATTTCTGTAATTAATATAGAAATAGATTGAATCCAAATAGATTTAAAAATATTTACATTACTATGAGTATATTCAACGATTGCAAATAAAAAATAAAGGCCCAATTGAAGGTACAACTTGTCAAAAAACATCTTGGTAATGCAGGAATCCATACTTAAAAAAAAGGAAATTAAAGTTTTATTTTAATACACAACAGAAATAAAATATCAACCGAATAATTGTAAAAATGGTTTGAGAGAATTTTACATAAGAAATATTCATTAAGTTTGATTCTTAGTTGTGTTTTTATATTTTCTTTGCTATTTCGGCTTTCAGACAAGCAATAAGGTTGATATTTGGATAACATGAAATTTCCAAAACAAATAATTAAATTAAATACACTGTTTGGTTGCCTATGCGTCGAGAGAATTTCATACCGAACCATATTTTTATTCTTTTTTTTAACTTAAAATCTGTAAGTAGCTAGGGTAATAAATAATCCTATAAAAATAATTGTTCGTAATAATTATACAAAAAAACACCAACTAGTATACTTAGATATACGACAGATTAGTGTAGAAATTATTAAAAAAAAATATTTCCTGCATTATTATATTTATTATTAAAATAATAATCTTACCCATCTTATTAAAACTTTTCCTAAAATTTTTCATAAACAGTGTTTTAAAAAAATACTTTCTATATTCCCTAGTGTTAACTACCTCGACCTTTTTACACGTCATACATAATTACCTACTGTTTTCTAGTTACTGCCACTTAATATATATAATCTTGCTTTTAATTATACATTTATTTTCTCTTACCTTCCAACTATATCATTATTAAATAATTAAATATAATCGTTCCTAAAATCATTTATTTCTCTTGTCCTATTATTTTCTCGTTTTCTTTTCCTAGCAAAGTTCTAAATTCAAAACGCACAATAATTAATAAAAGTGGCATTTTAGTGAAACTAGGTATTTACATTATCGGTCTTTACTTAACAGTAGCCTAACGAATTGTCCCCATTATGAAGAATTTTAAAAATCTAGTCACTAAGTATAATTGCTTTATAGTCTGTTTTGTCTAGGACAGTTGTTCACAAAAGTGTTTGCACTAAATAAATTATTATATTTTATCAATTCTCGTCTATTCCTACCGACTTATCCTAGTGTATAATTTGTACCTTTCCAAAATATTTAAAAATATAATTATACCTAACGAACACTTTTGCGAGTGAGTCCCAATTTTAGCTAAATTTCAAAATAAAAATAAAAAAACTATTTATTTATAAATAAGAATTGACCAAAATGTTGTTTAAGAAACGTAGAATTTGTAAATAATAAGCGAAAAATCAGTAAGACATTATGTATAAATTAATAATGTAAATACCAGTTGTATTTGCGAATTTTAATGTAAATAAAGTAAAAAATAATAAAAATACGGTTCCAGTAAAATTATTTTTAAATAATACGTTCAATTGTATAATGAAATTTTAAGTTGTATGCCAACGGAATGTTCTATGCGGTGCGTAAACAAAAGATATGAAACTTTTGTGATCATTGTTGATGAAATGAAAGTGTAACTTCGATTATATGAGCTGTAGTATTTTTTAAATTGATTTTTATTTACACCCTATGCCTGAAGTTGAAAATAAACTCGATAAAATAATCTGGTGTACGAAATTATTTCCAACGCAACATGTCAATAGAGAACTAAGTCCCTTGTATAGATAAATCCTATGAATAACATAAACAAAATAAAACCAAAAATACTCAGACATGTTGCTAGCCAGATATTTTAAATATCTTTCTTACAGCGCCATCTATCAGACGTCTGAGCAACTATTATACATAACTCTTTCTTAAAAAATATCTTGAATGGAAGCGAGATGTCGCTGAACTATGTTTACGAATATCATAATTAGTGGAAGAACTACTCATTTCAAAGTGTGGATGTTGATTAAAATAAAATGAGTGCTGTATCTTACTTCGAAATTAGAAAATTTTAATTAGATTTTAATAATTTCAAATAATTCAATACAAAATAGGTAAGGGTCGATAAAATTTCATGTCACCTACGAAGTGATATCTAAATCATTTGGAGCACGTACCTACTGGAATGTTTGGATTTTACAGATAACTTGAATTAAATTACAAAACATCTCAATTTTAAAGAAAAGTCATCTTATTCTTAATAGACAACAGTTTTATTTAGGTACTATCACCAAAACTCTTTCAATCCCTTTTTCTGATGCAAGTTCGCTACATTTTAAAAACAAAAATTCTTTTAGAGATAAAGTTTTAAAAATTCTATTATTAACAGCAAAGAAAATACGAAACTGGACAAGAATTTTCACACAAGCATTTTCGCGACTTAGCTAGTTTCCCCTCAATGCAATTTGCAGTATTCTATTATCTGTCCACGAAACGTGGGCGTGGACGAAGCGCACGTTCCCAACTGAGTTCATTTCCACGTTTGGGACATAAATAACTTCAGTAAGGACCTAAGTACGTGCACTTAACTAATGTAGCACCCACTATGAAGGATGAGGAGTATTACTCATGTTGAGACTTAGAGAACAAATTCGATTTTGATGTTTCTGATAAAGTTCTACTTTCATTTTTCAAAGGGTAACCTCGTATATTTCTTTAGTTCGTGACGTAATATTTGAAGTTTATTTTTCCTTCTCTGTTATTTATTTGTTTTCGTTATGACATCTTTAATATGGGGAGTTTTTTTCAATAGCGAATATGTCATCCTTATAAATCTAGCCTATCTTCAACCTAAAGCCTTTAATAATTAGATAAGCATCTTCTTAAAATCATCAAGTAATGGACAAGACAGAACACTATTATAAAAACGAACATCAACAATTTTGTCCCCAAAAGATGACCGTCTTTTTGGCAAAGACCGACTAGATTCATATGATATGTGATAGGCATCTTCTATGAGTCCATACATGCTACAGTTAAGCGAATCAACTTTACTCAACTTACAAGCTTTTTAATAAGTTAATACCCATAACTACTGTAAGTGCCTGCTCGAAAGTATCACAAGTTAATTAATTGTTAAAAAGTTCCTACACCGAAGATTTCTTTAAAAGAATAATATTTCCAGAGTCTTAAGTAAAGATATTACAAATGTAGGTTAGGTTCAAGTTGTCTACTTAACTTAATAGGTACTTAAGTACTTACTCCAATGAGTACGTAATTAATTTTAAATGTAAATCGTCTAACTGACATTTAATTTTTAATAGTTTTAGTTTAAGTTAAGACTTTTACCGCCATACGCAGAGTCATTTAATGGTTACTTAACCCAGTCTTTAGCAATTGTTTTCGATATTAAGGAATAGTTTGTCTTTACTGGATATCAATTTTAAAAGAAATTATTATTATTAATTTACTAAAACAAGTTTCAACCTACTTTATTATTAATATCTCGATATAAAAAAATCTAAGAGTTTGAATTGTTATTAAAAGATCATACAAAGGCATATAAAACAAATATGCCTAAGAAGCTATACCGCTATATATAGGTAGAATATATATATATATTGGAAAGTAGATAAATCAAAATTTTAGACGACCTCGCTTAAGTCCTAAGTACTACACAGTCATGTCTTACCTAACACAAGTTAAATTTTAATTCATCTTAACTTGACACTTCGAGGCCATTCGGACATTTTTCATTTTTGATAATAATATTTTACATTGACATCTTATTTCCTTCAAGGCCAACAATTTGAACACGATAATGACACTAGTTAAAACCTCTCAAGTGCTTTACAAAATGGCATTTTTAGTAGCCAATATTACAAGTTCCTTAATATCTACTGAAAGGACGTCTCACACCGTTTCAGTGCCTACAATCTGTATCAAATTGCCAATTACTTTCTGAAGTTTTCACAAAATTTTCTTTCGATTATTTATTAATATTTTTTTCTTCATATTCGAAGATATCTTTTAATGAGGTTGTAGACAGACTCTTTAGAATTAGTTGTTCGTAGAAATAGATTCCAATTTTAAATAGTTGGTTTTACTGGAGGTGAACATAATTTTAGATGATGCTTGTCCAGGCAATATTTTTAGATAAGGTAAAGTAAATCACATACCGGTTGCTTCAAACTGGCTGATCTGGAAGTGATTGCAGGAGGCACATGGTATTGTTCGAGAGTGGATGGAGATATTTTTTTTTAATTCTATACAAGCTTTTGCTTGTGGGATCGAACCGTACAATTAATTTTGTATTTAGTGTGTATTGTGTGTACCTTTTCCGGGCATTTTTATTCAGTTTTTGGCATCTGTCAAACCCAATTTTTTTTTTAGGGTAGATACCTAGTAATACTGTTTTTTTTTTATATCATTTCAATGTACAGAATTAACACTTCTTTAGTTTTATTATAGTACTAGCTTTTGCCCGCGACTTCGTTCGCGTGGAATAGTGACTTCCGGCAAATTTTTGGTTTTAACCACATAGTTCCCGATCTCGCGGGATCTCTTCAAAAATGAGATGTGGAAGATATTCCAGGGAACTCTTCAAAAATCAACATAATGAGCTTTGCGTTTGAATTTAATAGATGTATACTCACTTAGGGCATTGAAAAAATAGTTTAAAAACGGACTTAAACTAACTTAAAACTAAAGAAAGCTACGAATTACGAATTTATAACAATTAAAAAAGAAACTATATTACAACCTATCCTCTATGCTATAATAACCAAGCTTAAACTAAATAATTTAAAAGAAACGACTTAAATCTAATCTAATTAATTTATAAATTAGACTTACAATTTTATTAAAAAAACTAACTACAGTAACTACTAATAATCGATATCAAACTAAACCTACGTTAAATAGTTTAACCAAAAAACCAGGAAAACCCAACAAATAAACTTATTAATTGACAAATACAACGAAACCAATTTAGAATATACGAAACAGCAGGACCACTACAGACAAATAATCATACGACTGATAATACACTTTTTCTACGATAGTACCGAAGCGCTCGGCCGATACCCAACCAAATGAATGTAACGAAACCATAGCGCGATCTATTTCGATCCCAACGCCATCTATCGAGGATAAAGACAACTTGGATTATTTATTTATACTCCGTTCGGGCATTTTCTTTGTACTAAAAGTTTAATTATATTGATATTATTTTTTTCATACCTTTTTACTATTTATTTACTTTTTTCGATGAATTAAAACAATAACATGAACCGAAGTCGTGTAACGATCGACATAGAATTATCTATACTCCGTTAGAGCATTTTCTTTGTACTAAATGTTTTATTATATTGATATTATTTTTTTCATACCTTTTTACTATTTATTTACTTTTTTCGATAAATTAAAACAATAACATGAACCGAAGTCGTGTAACGATCGACATAGAAATATTTATAAATAATTTATTTCTTATTTTTATTTTTTGATTTTTGAAATAAAAATATATCTATGTCCTTTCTAAGGTTCTAAACTATATCTGTACCAAATTTCAACCAAATCCGTCAAATAGTTGCGGAGATTAATGGTATAAGCATAGAATGTTCGACGTGATTCTATAATTTGACATAACTTTTTTATTTATGAACCGATTGACATGAAACAAACACTAAATGTAAATTTAAGCATCCCACAATATATTCGTGAAAACCGCATCCAACTCGGATCAGCCGTTTCTGAGATTAGCGCGCACAGACGAACAGACAAACAGACAAACAGACAAAAAAAAAGTTAATTACATTTTTGGGTTCGACATCGACATAACAATAACCCCTGCTATTTTTTTTATTTTTATTTTCAATGTACAGACAGCACTTTTCTACGATTTTATTATATGTATAGATTTCGCTTTGTAATTCCACTAAACCGAGCAATTTTGTGAAACAGCTAATTTAGCAAACCACTAGCTAAATGTGCATTGTCTACATTTACCTTTTTTTGTAACGAAAGGTTAAAGACCAGACTATTGCATGTTGTCGCCAATTTGGTACCTAAATTATTAATATGTCAATAAAACTTTATATTTGAGATTTCTATGTAAGTTGTTTTTAATCACTTGTACGATAAATGATCGTGTGAAGAGATAAGTACGAATTTACAGTAGGGACTTATCTCTTCAAAAATCGATGCTTCTATTTAGAAGCATCGATTTTTACAAAGCAGCATATTGTTTGATAAACAATTTTCATTTATACATGTTTTATTTAAAATAAATACACTGAACACAATTATAATACAAGTACTATTACTGAAAATCTTTCGAAAAATCTTCAATTATTTTTGAAACAGTCGCTCGTTGCTCGACAGTCAAACTTGTGATCACTTGAACAAAAAGGTAAATTGAACAAAAATAGACGTGTTTATTTATATTTCGTAATTAATAAACTACGCGCTCTCAATGTAAATCCAGCTCAATATTTATTGAAACAATATTGGTTTACACAAGACCTACCTTGGTCTTAAAATATAAAATGTCGATATTTTAGATAATAATTAAGTTTGTTTAGATGAGAATTTACGAAGTTCTTTACTATAAATAAATGAAGCGTATTTTATACTTGATCAACCAATTCCCTAAAGTAATTAAGACAAGTGGTGTAATTGTGTTAAGACTGGTAGCTATTAATAAATCTACAAAGGTCGTCAAAAAACAAGTTTGAGATAAAATTAAAAATTAGGGCGGTGAATCTTGTCTAAACTTGATTATGAATTAATCGTGTTCTTGATTCAACTTTTTTTTTCTCATTCCGTTTAAAAGGGCAAAAAGAATATTGCTTCTTCTTGTAAATCAGAATCGTTGTTAAACAAGCGTTTTTGTTATATTAGTTTAGTAGATAGAGGTAAGGAACAAAAAGAGCACTGCAACGTGTAGTTTTATAAAAAAAGAAAATAATAAGAAAAGACTGCCTCGTCGGTCGAGTGATCGCAATTACGACTGGCGGACAGGGTGTCTCGGGTTCGATTCCCGGGTCGGGCAAAATATTACTGGGCTTTTTTCGGTATTTCAAAAATTTCTCAGTGGTAGCAAGGAGTCTGGAACTGTGCCCGGTATATGGCAATAGGCTCACCCCCTATTACATGGGACTTATAACACAAATGGTGAAAAGTGGGCGTACATTGTACAGCGGCATAAGTACCGTAATGTGCACCTCAGCAAAAAAGAAAATACTTCTCGAATTTACTTTAAAAGCACTGCCCTCTGGGGGTAAAACTATGATAATACAATCATCATAAGACAGTAACATGAAAATTATTCCAAACATAATTACGCACCGAACTCCACTGCTCATACACTTCATAATGAGTCCCGTTGCGGCCCGTGTTTTTTTTAGTAGTTTACTTGAGTTAAGCTGTATATTTTTTCCATCAAATTAGTACCAATGTCTAGCAGTAGTTGTTACATAAAACATTTGTATTTGGGTTAGTATTATAGGACAGACAGGCGTCTGTCTAGTTAGAGGAGATCTACGTAGAAGGACAAGCTAGGGATAAAAGTACCGATGCATAATACATAATAATAGAGAATGAATTGTAACTCAGTAATAAAGGCTTATTTTATTTTATTTACATGTCTGCCAAGGGTTTAATAAACCCGAAGCTGAAGACAGCCTAGCGGGTTACCGGTTAAAACAGGAGAAGTAACGGTATGGTTTTAAGTCAGTAAAAGTCTGACACTCCATCTCGACTCACCCTAGGCGGAAAAAGGCATTGGATTATTTTTCCTACTAAAAACATATCTATTAAAGCTCCTAAAAACTGATTTTAGTACATTATTAGTATATTCTTCGGGGATAATATGTATTTTATTATGTGCTGCTTGTTTTAACATAATTAAAACATACAAAATGTAAGATAAAAGATACAGAAAACAATTTGACGCCCACACGTTCATTATATTATGTTGTTTTTAGATTTAGTTGAGTATCGTGTGGGTTTGACACAAAAACTTCTTCAATGGAGCGACAATTGTCTGCAAACTTTTTGCAAAAAGATACATTTCGAAATAGTGCTTTAAACTTTTTGATAAAGGTCGAATTCTCTTGAGAATAGTGTAATTTTCTAAATCGAACTTTAAGTAAAAACAATAGTCGTATTTCGTATATATAAGAATTAAAGGTCAGCTTAAAAAAATATTCTTCAATGCAGTTGTTAATATGCTCAATCCAAAATTGAAGTAATAATTGGAACTTTTACTTTAAGAATCTAATTGGACGCTCAAAATAATGATGTGTATTAATCATTTTAGCACCATCCTTAGATCGTTCTGCCTTTGATATACAATCTCAAAAATCATAAAGATACGTTTTCATCAATTGTGTTCACCATTATTATTTATTGTAAATTGTACAACAGAATTTTAAGATCAATGAACTCAAATTATTAACCGGTGAAGATTTGGCAAAGATTCTGTATGTTTCAGTGGTTTTACTCGAAGCAGTCCAGTTTATTTTAATAAGATCCGGAGCTGCGGATTACCTAGCGGGTTTACCGGGCTTCGGCTCCGGCGATTATTAGTCAATAAGAATCTGACACTCTCTCTCTCGTCTTGCCAATGGCGAGAGAAGTCATTGAATGATTTTCTTCCTTCAAAAAAAGTTTATTTTAATACCCAGCCTACCTAATTAAGCTGAGGATAAAAGTATTAAGATTTATACTCCATTTAATTGCAACTTTACCATGTAATTTCTTTATTTTTTAGTTCCAAGGTACATAATTCAAAGCGAATGCTTAAAGCCCTGTTTTTTCTTTTACAAAGGCAATTAAAATACACCTAGTTATGCAATGGTATTACGAATTACCATAAATTGCATATCCAGAGGAAACTTGCAGTGTTTCACTGTGGTTTGTCTCGATCTGGCATTAATAGTCGTTCCAGTTTGAATGCTAATGTGTTTGATAAAGGAAAGAAGTACTGTCGCATCCATATTTCATGATAGCTCCGGTCGGATGTGGTGCTCAACGATATCACTTATTCATTGACATGATCAGAAATTGTTTGTCAAAACAAGCTTTTGTTTGCTGGATTTGATAAAGGATTATATTCCTCGTTTTATTTTGGCACGTGTATTAAAATGGAAAAATAATTTATTTTTGGGAGTCATTTTACAGCGTGTGAAAAGAGACAGAAATCACACATAGACGATTGACCAAACGGAAAACGTCATAAATCCTTCATCGCATATGTGAAGTTAACATGCGAATAAACATAGATAGAAAATCCCAACGAATAATTGTTAGAAAGCCTGCAAGATAATGTCCCATGGTCGGAGGATCCTCCTCCTCTTAGGGAACATTACTCTTTGTTCCCTAAGCCTGTTTAATGTGGAGATAATGGCAAATTCCCTAATGTTGAGGAGGCTCATAGATAAGCAGTGGACTGTCACGGGTTGTAGATGAATCAAAGTCGATCTTTAAACAGTTCTGGGCCGCTTTAATATTGTGTAAAAAAATTAGGCATTGGGCATTGGCAAATATTGGGCAACTAAGTCTAAAACAATGGGGTATTTTTAGACGTAGTCAATAAGTAGAAGTAATAGGCAAGTAAAACTTACTTTTCATTACAATTAGATACCAATTCAAACAGTTTGCTATTATTATAAAGGACGGTGGATCCATTGTTACACCTCCAATATTGATTACATTCTTCTATTGAAAATCTGGAATTTTCAATACAAGCTCTCTTACCAAACTTTTCTATTATGTTGTTTTCTAAAACAATATAACGTTTTCTCATTTACTTTTACTTTGACTCTGGTTTACCCGTGCCTTCGTTTTTAACAAGGTTAGATGAAAAAGTAATTTTGAGTCTCTTTAGCCATTTGTGAAGAATTCTGTTAGCAAACAAATGTTTGGGTTGCGTTATCGCAGATCAAATTTAGTTTTCTGTATTTTTAAATACAAAGAATAAAATAGAGAGACGACTACATACCGTACTTATTTTAATTCGGATAATAAATAGTAATACCTGGCTTTTTTAATGGTGAATTTTTACAGATCTTTACACTTTACTACTTTCAACCTACACTATCTTACAACCTTTTTTTGGTTTTACTAAATTAATTGAGGCAATAAAAGTAAATGACCTATGAAACGTAAGACCCTGAAAATCTAGGTTTTGTTTTTTTTTTCTTCTTTTATTCTAACGATATTTTTACTTTGTATAATTATTTAATTCCATTATAGATCTGAATACACAAGTTATTTACTGCTAGGGAGTGGAACTCCTTGCCAGAGTCTGTGTTTCCTGATGGGTATAACCTGGGTGTCTTCAAGGCCCGAGTGAATAGGTTGCTTATGGGCAGACGTGCTCCACCGTAGGCCGCATCATCACTTACCATCAGGTGAGATAGCGGCCAAACGTCGACCTATTAAATGTAAAAAAAAAACTGTTTCAAATTCAGAACTAAAAGAAACCACAAAAATAAAGATTCTCATCCAATTTTACTTGTGTCCAATCAAATCGATCTTCTATATATAGAGTTTTATACGTATGTAAGTTGGCCCTTCACATTCGAGTTCACATGCAAACAATCAGATATGAAACAAACATCCGTGAACTGAAGTCGTGTGAATGGAAATTCCACTTCTACAATGCGCAATTTAATGTTTGTCAATACGAAAATCCTTGAACGATTTTCCTAGAATACTCCTAATACTTTCCATTGACTTATTGGGAATGGTTTCAATTAAAATGAAGAGTTAGACTTGGTAAATAAATCGGACATATTGTTCAGTGGATATTCAACACAGTCGTGGAAACTTTTGCTGTCTTAGTGACTTTAACAACTTCTCCTTTTGACGTAATTAAAAATTTTCCATCGAAAAGAAAAATAATTGTGTTGATAGAAATCTACCCCAATTTTTATCTTATCTTATCAAGTACTTATCAACAGTCAAATGTAATACAATGACGTTTCAAAAGTACCATTTATGGTTTAATTGAAATAAATGCTTTTGACTTTGACTTTGAATAGAAAACAACAAAATACGTTATGACGAATTGAATACATATTGTTAAAGGTGAAACAAAGAGAGTTAGCGAAGAAAGTTCTTAGCATACGTTCTATTACATTATTTGAACACGTGTTTCGTACAAAAAACAGCAAGTAATAAGAATTAATTACAGTAGTTACTACCTACCTACCTTTATTACGGTCATTGACCCCACCTAGCACAATACACTTAAGTGTAGGAATAATTGCTCGTTGTTACTAATAATGTTAGGCTTTAGTATTTACATTTAGGTTTAATAGATGACCTCTACAAGAGAATGTGTAAAAGTCATTCAGGTGTTTTGCTAATGTTTGATTATTATATCTGCATACATTACCTTAGTAAAATTAACGTTTGCACATGACATCAAATGTGATATTAGATTGTGGAGAACGAAGAGAACGAGAAGGAATCATGATTTCATTATCGAAATCAAACATAGTGTGATTTGAATTTTATCTTAAAAATATCATTTATCTTCGTTTACAAGCACAGCATAAGTAATTTCACATGCATATAAGCCCATTTTTCGAGGGGAAAAATTGTCCTTTGACAGACTCTTAGTGACTAAAAACGACCTCGTTCTTAGTTTTAATTCTCGAGTCAGAGCCCTGGTAAGCCCGCTAGGTAGTCCGCAGCTCCGAAGCATATAACCTCTAGACTTGGAACAACTTACAAAATATATAGTTCTAAGCGGAGACTGAACCTGCGTCACGATTTGCACGTGTTCTTCTCTAGGCCTTTAAAGAGTCGTATTTTATCATCAGTGAGTAACTCTAACATTATCGTTAACACGCTATTTTAAGGTATCGCAAGAAAAAGTGTCATTTATTTTTTGTTTCTTTTTTCGTATAAAGTTTATAGCCACTAGTCACAGTACCCATCTAAAATTTAATGATTATGACCAAAAAAAAAACTAATTCAATTCAAACGAGTCATTATTGTTCCAAAGTTTTAATTACACATAATGGACAGGTACATACAATAGACATCAATTGCTTATGTAATAAATATTGGGTATGTAATCTTTTTTCATACATTCTCACATACATTCAGAGGACTATATCGTTAATCTTGTCGTGAATGTAATTATAGAGTAGGTCTCGAGATCGATCTGGATTTTAAACACTCATGTTGAGTTTGTGACGTCAATTTGTTTCGCAGTTGTAATTCCTCTGGTGTCAAAAGACATCAATTGCTTATGTAATAAATATTGGTTATATAATCTATTTTCATACATTCTCACACACATTCGGAGGACTACCTCATTAATCTTGTCTTGAGTCCAGTTGTTAAGTAGGTCTCGAGTTCGATCTGGATTTTAAACACTCATGTTGAGTTTGTGACGTCAATTTGTTTCGCAGTTGCAATTTCTTTAATGTAGCATGTGTCCACGAGCAGCACATTCCATCAGGTGATCTGTGTATTCGTTTTTTTTTAATATACGATGGGTCGATGTTTGGTCGCTATCTCACCTGGTGGTTAGTGATGGAGCACGTCTGGCCATGAGCAACCTATTCACTCGGGCCTTGAAGACACCCAGGTTATATCCATCATGAAGCACAGACTCCGGCAAAAAATTCCACTCCTTAGTAGTTTGCACAAGAAAGCTTCAAGCGAAGCGCTTCGTGCGAGTGGGACATCTACCATGAAGTGGTAGCGCTTCGCTGATTGTTTTGTTTGTTGCTTATCCCATACAAAATTTATTCCTCGATATTCGATATCAGCATAAAAAATGTCATTTTATATGGAAAAACAGTAGATTAATCACGTGCTCATCGTCCTTGATTCACATCCACATCTGATTACAGATCAGATAAGAAGTGTAATGCTATGTTAATTGATGATCAAATATTTATGATCACATTTTTATACTCCCGGTATGCAGACATATAATATTGTAATCTCTATTCCGGGTCGAGATCAAACGACCCAAAAATCTGACGGATTGCGTCGTTGCTATTCGAAAAATGGGTTGCAAATAATAATAATATTCTTACAAAATATGTACAGATATCATTCTCTGTCTTTTTTGTATGTATCATAGATTACTATAGAAAATATAATATATATCTATATATTTATAGACAACATGAGTCCCATATAATAAGACCTATTGTATATGGTAATAGGTCATTGCCCTAGAGTCCTGTAGGTACTATTCATCTTCATCATCATCATATCAGCCATAAGACGTCTACTGCGGAACATAGGCCTTCCCTGATAATTACTAGATAGGCCGGTACTATTACCTACTATGAAATAATAGAAAACATCGAAAAATGCAATTGTTATTAAATATTTAAAAGTAAACCGAAATTTCTGGCACACGTGAATTTATTCAGATGAAGGTTTGCAGGAAATTTAATATGACAGTTTACGTTGTGGTGGCTAATACATAATATTATAATGTCTACGTCACTTGACACGTAAGTACAAGAAATTATGAAAGGTCTTAACGAAGGTTGTTATATTGAACACTTTTTATTATTATATCCATATAAGTTTTTAAACTGACATAAATTCACTAACACTATGATTAGAACTTAAGACGGGATAGTTTATTAGTGATCATGGCGCTTGCAACAGTGCCGAAACATCAGAAACTCCTATATCTACATAAATAAACATAGTAAATATTCCGTCTTAAGTTCTAATGATAGTATTATATTCATTTTGGTACATACTATGTTACGATATATTATTAGAATAAATATACCAAATTACATGACATTTTCACGCTTGTTAAACGAGAGAATAGAAAACAATTAGTTTTCGCGTAATTTGTCAAATGTTAGAGTCAATTATATACATTGACCTTTTATTTATTTATCCGATTACTGTTTTTTTTTTTATAAGTTTAACCATAGAACTGCCGCACTTAGAGATATGTACTGATTACTTAAACTATTCCTTATTTTGTATCGAAAACAATTGCTGAGGATTGGGTTAAGTGACCATTAAATTACTCTAAATACCGCTGTAAGCCATTTTTTCTTAATATATTTACAAAACAATTTGTTCTCCTACTCATTAAGCGTAAGTATTACCTCAACAAAAACATAAGTGTTTTGTTTATACAGAAAAAATAGTAATATTGGAATTCACATACATTACGATGCACTGTTTTTTATTCTCCAATCACAGCTCTATAGACACGGTGATTCAGTGTAGTTTTGTTATTCTAAGGTTACACAAGTGTGGTCAGGAACCGTATTAAATTAATTTATTACCGTAATAAATAAACAATTAATAATGTGTTGTAATTGTGTTATAATTGACTAGTACGTGTGTTTGTTTATTTTAACAAAAAAAAATCCAGTTCTGTCAAATTATAGTGATGTATGAGTGATATTTATTGAGAGAAAAACAAGACACTGTGATTTTTACATGGTTTGTGGAATAAAATAAATAAGGTAAAGTTTCTTTTCATTATTATTTTATTTATTTTGATCATTTGGCGAAATCATTCGTTCGCTTTTCAGTTTATCTACATAAAGTATTTACTTTTAAATAAAATGTCAATATCATTGAAACGGGACATCGGCAGATGTTTAATATTTTTTATGAGTTCCTTATATTTCAGTACTATTGGGTGGATGTTTATATGAGACAAATATTGGTCTACCGTCTTTCTTATTCGGTTTTTGCCAAAAAAATAAATATAAATAAAATGTCGTTTACTTATTTGTCCCATCAGGTCATTAACCGGTAATTTCCTTTATACTATAAACCCCTAATTGCTCTAGTTGTTTGGTTTCAATTTAGTAATGGACTATAAACAAGCACTAGACATGATTCTACACCTAATTTTCCACGCTATTAGGCAGTCTAGTCACATTAATATCAACTTGTATTCCTTGAAGTAGTTAGGGTAGTAAAAATATTTGGCAATACGGAAAATGAATAAAGTCGAAAGTTTGTATTCATGTCCATTCGTCACTGAGACTAATTTGGTTTTTAATAACATTACATTACAAGAGTTTGTCTAGTAAGTAAATTGTGTTAATAGGATTGGCAAATATTTACAAAGATTTAAGTGACATTGATTTTTTAAAGCCAATATTAAGAATATGCATACAGTTTATAGACCTTTGCTATCTATAATATAGCAGTTTATAATGTATGATAATTTCCTAGTCATTATTATTCTTTGATTTGCATAATTTTAAGCCTATTACACTACTTCATTCAACACTAAGCATAATTCGAAAACTTGTACAACCTAATAAATAACAAGTAAAACCAGATTTTTGAATGAATTTCGGCAAAACAGACTTAAGTGCTATAGCTATTGAATTAATTTTGCCTCGCATAAAACCGTATAAAATTCGGGGATACGTGATCGTGACCGTTCTTTGCAAATCAGTTCTTTGTACCTCAAAGACTGTATTAGAACATACGTCATGTTAATTGAAACACACGCTTATTGTAGTTATTTTAAGTCATCATTTGCATTGACCTCTTTCAGAAGGTCTCAGACTGCCTAATCTGGCTATTTTGGGTATCAATCGTAACGAGCAAACAGATATGCTTTCATTCAGTCTACATGCTTTATAGGTCTTATTGAAACGATCAAAGGCAGCAAGCAAGGCATGTCTTAACTGAGGAATTCAAAGGAATACGACTAATAGGTATCTGTATATACCTATATGGAGTACTCGCTTTCATGTTTTGATAAACAAAATGTCCTTGACTTATTTGTTACAGTCTTTATGATACTTGTATGAGAGCTTATTTTTGGGTATAGGATACGATGGTATGATAAGTTTAGCTTTACTCTATATGATAAAACAAGCAAGATAATTTCAATTGATTTCAAAAGAGATAATTGTTGATGTAATAACAATTAATACACTGTTTTCTCTTTTTAATTAATTATACTCGTACCTGTGTGGAAAATGCATCTTCCTTGACTTGAGTAATGCAAAAAGAATAAGGATTTATATTGGAGTGTAGAACACTTCAGCATTTTTAGGTGTATTACTGACACTAGTTACTTCCACGCGATTTCACCTACTTTGCTTCACTTCTTCTGATCGTAGAGTAATATTATATAACCTACAATCTTCCTCAACAAATGGACTATCTAACACAAAAATAAATATTCAAAGCGCTACAGTGATTTAAGCGTAAAAAAGAGATAGAGACGTGAGTTACTTTCGTATTTACCTAATATTTCACCCACCGCTCGTCTCCTATTAGTCGTAACGTGTTGTTAAATAACCTTATATATTCCTCAATAAATGTACTATCCAACACAAAAATAAAGATTTAAATGGGACCGGTAAACAAAATTAAACATCAGCTTTATAATATAATTAGTATAGATAATACAGGTGACATTTTTCCGTACAAATTTACTAGGTATAATGACATTATCTTCACAAAAGAAATATTTTAAGCAGACATAAGTAAGTCAAGCACATTAACGAAAAGACAAAAATACTTCCAAGGCAACGTGAGCCTAGTAATGAAGTACTTTAGGTTCATATTAATAACACATTGTTTAGAAATCACCAGCACATTGCCCTTTTGACTTCCTAAACGTTTTCAATTGTTCGTTCTTTCAACGAGTGTCATAAATTAATTATATTTAGTGTGAGTTTATTTTTAAAGTGTAGTAGGTATATTTTTAAGTCACGTGGTGATGACGGTACCTTTTTTGTTAATACCTCGACTCTTTCGCCTCCAAATCCCACGGCGATAATCCGGCAAGGAGGTTCGCCGCCTCCCCGGAGATCGTGCGATATCCACGGATTATACGGATGGCCATGACAATGCAGTTTGCGCTTACAAGTATAACGAAGGCATTAATGGGTCCGTTCTGCTCGGGGTAAAAACTCCCACATCCGAAACAATAATTTTTGGATTACATAAAGAGTTGCTTTGTACGAGAATCGAACTAGCTACACGTTGCGCGACAGCTAGTTACCCAGTCATAGCGTCAACTGTGCAGTCGGATGGGAAGAAACTAACTATCTAAAAATTCTGCTAACCCATTTTGAGAATAGTAAGCGTGATATTATGATATTTACATGTTATATTATGTTAATAAGTACAGTCGTTTCCTTTATTTCTTAATTTTGTTCAATGCTGAAGAGAGGTTCGGTAACAGGTGTTTTTAAGACAAAAGTCATTGAAGTGTTACCTTGTACTTATATTTCTGTGCCTCTTATTGTTTCATAGCATCGTTGTTATTTTTAAAGTAAAGTATGTATTGTAATATATACCGTTGTATGAAAATGTATTCAAATTGAAATTTACGTTGTACTCATAGCTACTGCCGTTTTTGTTATATTTACATCGCATTCTTACATTATTTAAAATATTTCGTTTTATTTAAATTTTATGAATACATGTTTAGTTAATCTGATTGATTTCAAAAATGGCAATCAGTATATCTAACTAGACTAGTCCACTACTCAGGAGATATTATAGTACACAAGTGTGTGCGCAAACACAGGTGCACTCTCTCTTTCCTCACTCTCTAAAGTCTAAACCCGATGTGAAGGCATACCGACATGGTCGTAGGGACCTCCCTACGACCGTGTCGGTCACACAGACGCAGGCTTTACGTGCTTTCCGACGCACGAGCGTGAAACACCGCCAAATTTCCTGACTCCGGGCTAATAAATGGTCATTTTACTTAGAAATTGCCGCTATCACTTTGTGGACGGCGCGAGAATCAACCCACGACACGTTGTACAGCAGCTGGTTACCGAACCACTGCGCTAACCATGCATTCAGCATATTTACTATATATAATAGAATTGATATATAACTTTTTTTGTTCATAAATAGATTATAGCGAATATAATTTTGGACAGGGTCATTTGAATGTTAAACGATTTTATGTTTTTTTGTAAATAGGAACGAACCTGTTTTGTTAATTGAAAACTCGAAGGTTACTAAAAACTGCAATTATGAAGTGCAGTTTATTTGATAGAATTTTATTGTTATTGTCTAATAATTATTATATTTTATTATTAAAATACCCATTCAATAATAGTGAGACACGACTAAAATGAGGTCGCAAGAAATTTATTAAAATGTTATATAAATGTAAAATAGATATTTTTTTATATAATGAAAATACAAAAAATGAGGTAACATAGGTATTAGAAAAAACCAACAAATACAAATATCTATTTATTAATATTTATAGCATATTAGAAAAATATATAGTCACTTATATTTTTTCTAGAACTCTACCTATTTAATATCTAACACAGTATATGAGTAAAAAATTATATTACAATATTAATATGGAAAAATTCCACAAGTTTCTCGCTCAGGTTTATTATGTTCTTAAAAGGAATGTTACCTACATTTTGTAATCATCTCCTATCGTAGCTCTGGGAACGACTAGCTATGTAGGAGTGTAATATGATTTATACTGACTTAGTACTTATTTTTTTATCTAGGTACCTATTCATATTACGAGTATCGAATATTGTGAGGGCACTGGAATATGTTCAATTTCATTATACTAGCTGTGTATGTTATTCCGATAATTAAGCAAGCGTGATTATATATGTATATTTTTTCAGTATATCATTGATCTGTTAAGGGTAATAATTATATCTTTACTACTGTTGGAGTCTAAGAAGAAGATTTAGATCAATATAAAAGGCATGTCGAGTGCATAATCAGCCTTCTTTTTGTTCGAGATTCGTCTGACCGTTAATACGTTTGTCTTGGCAATTGATAATTGAGGTTTCATTAATTTTGTCACAATTATCTAGTCGTTCTATTTAATGAGGAGCCGTTGTAAGTATTTTTCTTTTTTTATTTCACAAACACAATTTTGTGTCTATCTCGGCTCTTTAAAACCCATCTTTAATAATTTAATACGCATAGGTGTACAACTGTACAGTGTGCAAACGTAAAAAATAACAATAGAATTAAATTAGAGACTATAGTTACATATTTAGCAATAACGACCAATAAGAAAATATTACACCACATTAAAAAAACCTTTGAACAACAATGGAATAATTGTACAGGAAACAGTCAACTTGATTGAGAGTAGTAATCAACACTCACTTATAAAATACCAAAGCAATAACTATCGCAAATTATCGAATTAAATATAGTAGACAGATTCGTATCAATATCTGTGGAGGTCAACATCTTTTGGCAACGAATTTACGACTTTAAGGACGTAATAGTTAGGTTTTATATTAAATTTTAATATTGTTTGCCAATTTATAGTTGTTTGTTGTTTCAGCCATTTCATTCTCAATGCAAACAAAACTGTTATTAGGTATTATGATTTTCGGAATTTGAAAATTAGTTGACCATCATATCATCAAAACAAAACTTGGGTCATAACTGTTGAACTGTTTATTACCAAGTTCGCCTTGAAAATTTCTATAGAGTTCCATAGTCAGGGGAAGAAGAAAGTAACCATCAAGCTCTTTTTATCGTATAAGCCGATAAACGAGCAAGCAGATCACCTGATGGTTGGCAATCACCGCCGCCATTGGACTCCCGACATACCAGAGGCGTTAAAAGTAACGGTTGTTGGGCTCTTTTTGGTTTAATACAATCCTACTGTTTTGTCTCACACTTATGTGCGAATGCGATCTTCAGACGAGTCAATTATTTCGGCACGAGACCGTACTTGTATTAACAACTTCATCCAAATAAATACGATTAAGCATGTGTTATCTTTATCTTAATGAAATTATCAATTCCAATCTAAAGGTCAGGTTTTATTAACATGAAAGGAATGTAACTTTAGTACGAAGTAATATAATATACCCGTTTTCTGGCAAACATTGAGCCAAACCTTTGAAATAACTTTAAATTTATACAGATATCAAATTTGATTTTCTATAAATTTAGAATACCAGATATCTGAATACTATTCTGGAATATTGGCCTCAGTTTTAGGAATTCAATGTTAGCAGAGGTATTTTAGTGCCTACAGACGCCAAATCTGGATATTTTATTATTGTCTCTGAAGCGTTTTGTTCTATCAAGTTTGTAATAATGATTATCTTGATAGTTCAATGATCAATAAATCAATCAACTAACGTAATTAATCTTAGTTTAAGAACAAAATAAAAACAATGAGTAATGATAGGCAAGTCATTCATCGCACTAACAGACAAAACAGAAAAACGTCACCGTTGTATGGTAGAAGTTCCAGCCGCCCGAACAAAGCGTTTCGCTTCAAGTGTATTTTTGTATGAACAGCAAAGGAGCAAAAACACATAAAAGCGAAAAGCAAAAACACAGACTCTGATCCTGTTATGTGTTTCCTGAAAGGTGTTTTCAACCTGGGTATTTTCAAACCTCTAGTGAATAGGAGCTCCATCATATGCCGCATCATCGCAAGCGCCTACCAGTAAAAAACAGAAAAGTAAAGTACTTAGTGGGTACTTCATTACTAAAGACAAAACACTGTTGCAGGAAAATATGCAACATATATCATTGCTATGTTATATTACGTAAGTGCAACACTCAACAATAGCGTAACGATTCATTTTATGTCGAGCAGACAAACACTACCGAAATAGGTCAAAAGGGTAACTAATAAAAAATGAAAGAATTATGCACCACTGCCAACCCCTTCAAGGAAAATAAACACATACATAATGTAGAACTGGTGATAAAAATAAACATTTCCATATGACATAATATCATTCGAACATGCACACGTTTCAAGCTCATGTTCATTTAAAAAATGATACAGTGTAATGTACCGTTCCTGTAAATGTTTGATCTTGTGCTCAACGAAGTGATAATATAGCGATCGTTTGTAACTTGTAAATATATGCATCTTTATTATAACACTAGCTTATGCCAGCAGCTTCACCCGCGACCTACTCTTGTGTTCTCTTCTGTTATTTCAGACTATAATGTATCTCTGTCCATTCTCACATTATTTTCGCATTTACATACATACGCCTAGTACTTGCATTAAAATATTGTGATTTTATGCCGTCTTACTTCTTTAATGGCAACATTTAATTTGGTCCAATGAATGCTTTTGCTTTACCTTTACCTTTAGTAATGATTGAGCCTTAATCTCCATCAGATTAAATGTTGTTGAGTTTTAAGTTTTGCGATTTGTCAAGTATAAGTGAGTATAAAGACTTTTCGACACCAGCAATTTATACTGCGCTAACTCAAAAAGCGTACTTTACAGTAGAGGCGTTTAAAGGGAAAAACGTGATAACTTTTACATTAATTAAGATACTTTTTTGAAATTTGGTATGCTTAATATTTAATTTATTTATTGTAATATCTCATATTTATATTTCCTTAATTATTTCTATTTTTTGATTTAGCGCAAGTTAGCCGTATATAAACGTAATTCATAAAAAAATGTTACATCTTATACACGTCTAACTAACGTTAGCGTAGTGTAGTATGGGAGGTCGTAGTGCATGATCAATCATCTGATGCATATTTCAATATTTTATAAAGAACATGTACTTACTTACAAAAAGAATATAGTCAATGTACCATTAATAAACTAATTAATACGTTAACACATAAGTATTTATGTAAAAGTCGCTAAGTCGTTCATTTTACAAACAAACAATTATACACACGAACGCACTAAACTACGCTAACTATGAGTTAGTGCAGTGTTGCACGGACTTTGACCAAAGTGATCCGCGCGCACACTCCGCTAATAATAGTTGGCGTAATATAAATCGAGTGATTTCAAAAAGTACCTTTACTTAGCGTTTTATAAGATTTGTAACTTTCTTATTTTTGCATATTTCTTCTCAATTTTTTTATGACGTATGTAAACACACATTTTAAGCAACTTGGCATAAAAAAAGTTTTTTCCAAATTTCGAGTTAGCGTAGTATAAATTGCTGGTGTCGTTTTGTTCAGAGTTCAGAAGTATAATAATAAGAGAAGATTCCTCTCGATGATGCAAGGTAGATTTTAAAACAGTAACTTGTGAAAATTGATCGTTTCTGAAAAATGAGGATGAACAGGAACAAAAATGCGTAGACACGTCAAAAGGGACTGACCCTTTGAATTATGTTCACGCACGGGTGTGTACGAACATTTTTTGCAATGGACCTAAGTACTGTAAGGGTAAAAATTTCAATCATTATATAGACATTTACGTTAGTACGTCAACAAGAAATATATTTTTCTATTTTAATTGGTCTATCCCATTATTTATTTTTTATACAAATCATAAAACAAACGTTCTTGCAGTGGGACGAGTATGGATAAATAAATAACACGACCACGTGAATATAACGAGTCTAAAAACATACTTAAATAGTCTATGATATAAAATGTAAGCACTAGGTGTAAATATCCCCGAAGCTGCGGACTGCCTAGCGAGTAACCGAGGCTCTGGCTCGAAAAGCAGAAGTAGGAACTGGGGTGATTTTTAATCAGTAAGAGTCTAACACTCCCTCTTGGTTTGCCCAAGGTGGGAGAAGTCATTGGATGAATTTCCCCCCCATGGTGTAAATGTCATAGATACGAAATATAAAATGTTAGAAGGAAGAGCATTTTTTCTGTAAAAATGATAATAAAATTTACATTTTATGAGTCAGGTGCTACCTGTGTTACAGTAAAATATTCCGCCTATTCTGTCCGATACAATAATCTGATTCTACAAGAGAATTAAATATCAATTTTATACGCAACACCGCAAGTATTTCTAGGCAAAAAAATGCAGCAGTTTTGTACCATATTTTTATAGCGACTTTGTGTTAATATTCGGTTTTCGGTTATTATAAAAAAATACGGCAAGTGATTACAAACATGCAATCAACGAATTAAGTAAAAACTCTAAGATAAACTTTATATTTGAAATTCCCGGAACGTATGAATTACCAACAATTACTAAATTAACAAAATTAAATCATTTAAAATATCACACTTTAGTGTCTATTTGATGTCCAACAAAACTTATAAACTTTCATTTTTCAAAACAAAAACTAGACTTCTACTTTGAAACTTATTCAAACAATCCCATTCTGTTAGAAAGTTAGTTCGTATCAATTCGCAAGTCCCTTGGGCGAGTCTAAGTAATTCTTTTGTTACCAAAGTTACGTGTTACTAATACATAGTAGTAAGTGATATGAATGGTATCGAATTACTTTGTCTCATGGTTGCTATCAATCACAGACATTGTGGTTTGAATGATTGGCGTTGGAGCAAACTGATGTTGAATTGTTTTGTTTGTCATTAGATCTGGTATTGTCATAAAGGTTGTAAGGCGATTGTTTCCTGGAGCTGCGGACTACTTAGCGGGTTTACTCGAAAAACAGGAGTAGGAACGGGGTGGTTTTAGTGAGTAAGAGTCTGACGCTCCCTCTCGCCTCGCCCAGGGCGAGGGAAGTCATTGGATAATCCCCCCCCCTCCCATTAAAAGGCGCTTGTTTCAAATTCTCATTGTAATCAAATGAAACCTTATTGCGAAACATTGATCACGGTTCTATTTATGAAATTAATGATTCCAAAATTGAAAGGATTAAATTAAATTTGTGTTGTCTGAGAAATCACCTTCAAAGTTCCGACGTTTATTATTATTCTAGACCAATACACGTCAATTATGTTTATTTCATTGTTGTAAGCTTTTCTTGTTCCTTATCTTATAGTCCTAGAGCTATCACACGAAAACTAAAATGAAGTATAAACATAGTATCCTATTAACCGGATTCAAGGCCTATCTCAAAACCAGTTCAGTGGTTTATCAAAAGCATCAGCATATAAAACTAACACCTGTGTATAACAACATTAATTTAGTTTCAAAATACTAAGAAAACCATCACAAAAAGTGTGAAGTTAATTACTAAAAAATATACCTATACCTTATTCTATGAATCAGAAAACGGTGAGAAAAAATATGTAACATTAGATTCAAACTAAATAAATATATCCAATTTATTGTCTGGTATCGTGAATCAAGTAGGTGTGGGTTAATGACCCTTGTGATTGAGACATATCAATCAAAACATTAATATCAATTCATTTGACATTATGTTAATGATGTCGTTCGTTTTCATTAAAGATTGAACTTTAAATATCGCGTAGGTTTTTCGAATGAACGATTGTTTTCTAATTCTGCTGCTTATTTATATCTTAAGTGAGATCAACATTGATTAGATGATTAATTTATCTAAATCGGCAATTTTTTGAGCAGATACTATGTCAATGATATTATTATTCTATCAAAAATAGTTTATTTTTTTTGTTAATATACTTGTTTAACTAATTGTAGGCTTATGGCAGTCTACTTTCGGAAAGGCTTAAGTCCAGTAGTTAAAACAAATTTATAATAATCGGTCCATAAATACTCATAGAGACAATTTTTTCAAAAAAGCGCCTGAACTATTTTAATTTCATAACAGTTTTTTCATATGAAGGTGTAAAGAATTTAAGTTTTTTTAGATAGTTATATCACGTTGTTATGTCATTTTGTATGGATTGTGATCCTTCTCTTTGAATTTAAATATTTGGAAATAGGTTGAGTGGGTGTAAAGTAATATACTCATATGACTGTCATTCAGGATGTTATAAAAATATAACAAATAAATTCGGTACAAAATACATTCTAGACTTGATTACCTCACCCACATTTCAATGTAGGTAGGTATTTCAAATCAAAATTGTCTGTCAAAATTACAATTCTTCAATTTAGAACTCAAATTAGGATTTATTATATGACCTATTTTGTATTTTATTGTTATAATAGTAACGTGGGTGATTCAATTTATTGTAACTCAAATCCTAAATGGTTTCTTTAGTTATTTTAGTTGGTACCTACAAATAAAGTTATGATTTAAAGTGACATAAAAAACTCACTGTATGGAACTCACGTGGCTTAGGCCCGTGGTTTCATAAAATTTTCGACATTCTTATAAAGGCGAGATAAACAAAAGTTTGACCGAAATATTTTTTTATATCACGTTATATCCATGGGCAGGTACATACATTGGAGCAGTCACACATTACAAAAATAAACTCCAAGCATTAAACATAAAAATATAATCACATCATAATTCGTCGTCAGCCATCATTTTGAATCATTGTCACCAAGTAACAGATTGCCATATCGCAGGATTAAAAAAATGCTGAAATATTTTAAATGTTTCTATAAAAAAATCAAAACTATATTGAATGTACTGACAGTTCTGATGATTGAAACAAAACTTTTAATTTTTTTAAATGGGCGTCATTTCGCCACACTACTCTAATATACCTAAGCTTTTAGTTACCTAATCCTTCACGTGGTCAATGGTTATCGATACTAGCAGAGGATTGTTCTTCAAAGATTTCTATCAATTTCTAAACATGTATTGTTTTGCTGTATACTCGTACCACAGTTTAGTTAAAAACAATTCAATTCTCAATACAACCTAATAACACAATACCACCACAATTCCCATCACGTGTCAACATCACAAACACTTTGATCTATTTTTACTTTTTCCTCTAAGTTTCTTACTCAACACGTTGTAATCCAACATTGTTACTAATACACATTAACATTGAATGCGTGGATACAATTATATTGTCACAATGATTATAATTGTTCTATTTATTTCAAGATTCTTTGATCAATGGACTCGTAAAGTGTATAGCTGTCGAATCAATTGCTTTCCCTGGATTTGTAATTATATAGTGTATTGTACTTATATTTTCTATGGAATTATTTGTTTTTGTTTACACATTGGTTACGTATTGTGTGTGTATTGATTATCACACTCATAGAGTATTCTACAGACCTAAAAAATGCACCATTTATCGTTTTTTTTTTGTATATAAGTATTTGCAGCGCAATGTTTTACTAACCCAAAATAACACAATGACACGCATGTTCACAGGTGTTGTCCAAAAAAATACATACAATATCCTTTTACAAATATACATAATTATGTTATTAAATAAAAACTTAGGAATATATTTTTAAAATAATGCCAATGTTTATTGAAACTAAATACACTGTCCTACGTGTTATTTAACTCCTATTAAGAGCTCAATGACCGTTACGTATATTAAAGTAAAATATTTGGGTAAAAAGTAATTTATACTCCCTAAAAAGAAAACGTTTCAAAGATGACCAACATAAAGTGTCTATACAGTGCAAAAATAACCAATCAATCAAATGTTTATCTTTAATATCTAATAACATCTTATTAGTAAAAAGAATATACAAGACGATAAATATTTTTTAGGTTTACATCCATATTATCTTAAGTAATTTAAGTTAAGTGGAACAAAAATGCTGATTCATCATTTTATTCATAGAGTTATAGCACATTCTGATTTTATCTCAGTTCTGTTATGAACTATTTTCCGTAAACAATATCTGATGTCGTTCCAAACAAAGTTTATCGTACAAGGTCATTATAACTTGTGATTAGTAGGAGCATCTGAAAGTTTTTATGATATACTACTTCTCTAATAAATGTACTAAACTATGTTTACTACTGACATAGTATTACTTTTTCTTGGTACCCTTTTCAGTTTTCTCCCAATCTAATCCTTCCAATCTTTGCATGATCGAATTGAAGATCTTGCATTCACTATTTTAAAGCTTCAACCTTTTTTTGTTTTGTTAATGGATTTAAGCCTATATCAATCACGTAGCTCTTGAGTATAAAACTTAGAGAGTGCAAGATAATTAGGTACTTTACTAAAACTACTCTGTGGTCACCGTTAGTGGTTATAATGGGATCACCGGGTACACCAAGTTCTTTAAATAACTTTAGAACTCCCACTGTGCAACATCTATTAAGGCACAATTAAAACCATTGTCCACTACATAAATAGTTCACTAAAAAGGTTATCATTAATTGCATCTTCGAACTTATAGTCCAGTCATTTGGTAGTTTTACCTGGAAAGTTTTCCGGGAGTTTTGAAAATTGGTGAATTTATATATTTGGGTATGCTCTTTTCGAATTTCAACTTTGCCACCTCGTACAACGTTAATATCTCCGTTCCGACGCATTTTACGAAAAAATATTTATTTACGAAATTAAACTAGAAAAAAATTCCTACAATTTATGTATTGATAACTTTTTAAAATCAGTAGTTTTTGGCGTACGAGCGCCGCAAAGTATTATTCATCTGCACCACCACGTGTACAAACAATGTGTGTTGTGCAGCAACGACTTTCGCAACCGAGGGCTGGGCTCGCTGTCATTGCAGAAGTAAGTCCCCTGTTTGAGGAGTGGCTAGAGAGGCGCCATGGCGTCCTCACCTACCGCCTGACGCAGGTGCTTACCGGACACAGGAGTTTCGGTAGGATCCTGTTTTTGATTGGGAGGGAGGAAACGCCCGGGTGTCATCACTGCGAAGACCGCTCGGAGGACAAGGTGGAACATATAACATAACACATATAACATCAGAAACAGGAACCTACCGAAACTCCCCTGTTTGTACAACACACATTGTTTGTAAACGGTTTTTTATTAATATCTCCTTTCCGACGCATTTTACGAAAAAAATATTTATTTACAAAATTAAACTAGAAAAAATTTCCTACAATTTATGTATTGATAACTTTTTCATAAAATCAATAGTTTTTGGCGTACGAGCGCCGCAAAGTATTATTCATCTGCACCACCACGTGTACAAACAATGTGTTTTTTTTAAATGTATCAATTCTTAAAACCTAATTATGATATCTCGTTCAAACCCATTTTCTTTGAAAGTTTCCATTAAAATCTACAGCATATATTTTTTTTAGTTTTCTTATTCACTTATTTTAAAAGTTAGAGGGCAGGACACATTCGATAGACCTCATTTTTCCACTTTGGAAGTGTCTATCTTTCAAACAATTGATTTTGACGAAAAATGGTTTTAGGAACCATGACGTATTTTTAATGGCCTATCCATAGACAACCATCACGGATAGGTTAGACGAAAAAAAATTTTTTGAAGAGGTGCAGTGACCGCGCGCTCTCCCCCCTTTATCTCGGAAACGGTGCACCGTATAAAAAAAAGCTTTATACAAAAGTTGTAGAGAATTTTGTATTCTACAATATTGATATTAAATGCAAATACCGAAAACCCATAGGAAATGAGGTATTTCCAAAAAGCACAAAAAATCGTTTTTTGGGACCTTTGGACCTTAAAATTTAATAGTTGCTTACACCCTACCATATGTAGGTTTTGAGACAAGTTTCAGGCAGTCAATATACAAGTATATACAAAATTACAGCTGGGTATCTCAAATTCCGAGGTAAAATCCTAATTTGACTGGACTAATAATACTTTGCGGCACTCGTACGCCAAAAACTATTGATTTTATGAAAAAGTTATCAATACATAAATTGTAGGAAATTTTTTCTAGTTTAATTTTGTAGATAAATATTTTTTCGTAAAATGCGTCGGAACGGAGATATTAATAAAAAACAGTTTTTGGGCGCCATTTTTTCAATATGGCGGCGCGAGCGGCGGTTGTACGAGGTGGCAAAGTTGAAATTCGAAAAGAGCATACCCAAATATATAAATTCACCAATTTTCAAAACTCCCGGAAAACATTCCAGGTAACCCCTTTTTATCTACCAAATTACTGGACTATTATTGATACCTAATCTTTGAAACAATATATCAGTCCCATTGAATGTTAATTTTATAGTATACAATAAACCCTTCGTGTGCCGGATCGTGAATACACACGAGACATGGTATCTTATATCTTGTATATTTTTTATCGTTGTCTTCTATATGAGCATACAAGAGGTTAAAATACACCGAATAACAAGTAATACCTAATCTTTTTTTAAAAGTGTAGGAGAAGATTACAAAAACAATGGTTCATCTCGCGCCAAATTTGTTGGTTTATTATAGAGCCATTTTGTTTTCTTATTTGGTACAATCAAGGCTATAAAGTACCTACATGTAATAGATCTTTGTTTGGCGAGACCCGGTGTTGCAAATCAAGCATACAGTGACATCATTTTAATTATGAACGTTCCACGGTTTGATCCATAAATAAAAATAAAATCGACCAATTCTACAATAATGTACAAATCTATATTTACTAATTTACATCTTTGATCAATAAACATGTTTCAATCAATCTATTTTTTGCATCATAATTTTTCTAAATTGGTAAAGTTAGGTGTAGTGTAGGTACCAAATAAAATGACATCACGTTTATTAACTAAAAAATCACGATTTTCTCACGTACATTAATGGAAAAAAGCTCGACTAGTTTCAAGTCTCAGAGGGACTCTTCATCATGAATGGCGTCCGCAGACGCGGCAACGTCGCGGTGCCTACCCGCGCCATTTTTGGTTAATTTAGTGTGTCTCTCGATAGTTATTATAAAAATATCACGTTTATTATTCCTCGAAAGAATAAATACACTTTTCTTTATTGACTGTACAGTGCACAACTACAATTACCCGTTATTTATATCGTCATTTCTATGCTATTTTTATTGTATAAAACCACAAACAGATTTATATTTTCAACAGATCATAACTAGTTTTGTTAACAATTTTAATTTTAAACAATGATTCTAGTAACTATGCAGTTTAATAACAGACTACTAAAATGTAAACAAAATTTACTAATCTCAAGGTCAAGTATAATAGAGTTCTTTACCCGTGACCTCAAAACATGCAAGCAGTGTGAAGCAGCATTCAATAAAGACCGTTGTCTATACATGTAATTTATCGCTAACGCTACCAGAGATTTAGGGGCGGAATAAATTGAAGGTTTAGTGCGCCTACACGAAATACGTTGTAGTATAAATAATGTTCGGTAACTTATAGGAGACAGGGCGTGATGAGTTTATAAATATAGTGAAGAAAGTAAATTCGAAGAAAATTGTCGAGTGGTATAATAAGGAAAACATACGAAAATGTTAACTAAACCATGATATTTATGATTTATTTACGTGTATTAATGGAAAAGTAAGCTAGTAGAGCTAGCTTGGAGTCACAGAGAAACTCTGACTGGATACGTCACCGCGTCTGCGCACGCTGCACATGATGTAGAGTCCCTCTATGAGTTGAAACTAGTAGAGCTGTTTTTTATTAATATACGTACCTATGTAAACCGTGATTTGTTTAGTTCATTTAGTATGTCTTATGATAGCCATTATAAACATTGAAAAATTATTATTATACGAAAATGTAACTTTGTATGACCCAAAAATTGTTATTTCGGTTTGCGGTTTCTGGGTGTCATGTGTATGTGAAATTTTATGTATGTAAACGCACCCAAGTGTTGGTTAATGAGAGAGTTACTAAAAGAAAGAAAAATCAAACCATCCAATATCATCTTCAACTTATTCAAAATTTATTACAAAAGATTCTAAATAGAAACTTTTGAATTGAAGTCTCACTAGCAACTAGTCAAACCGTCCGTAAGTTAAAACTCATTACAGTTTAAAGGTAACCTCAAACCTAGACTACTATAATACAGGTATGTTGTCGAGCACCATTTTGTGTTCAACCTCTGTCAGGTAAGGCTGGCTTTTCTTAATATTCAGTCTTAGCAATTCAAGATAATTTTAACATCAGCTAAGGCAAGACTGGGCCATTTCTCGTGTCCTAAGGAGCGATCTCATTAACTTTAATCTTCAACTTAAGAGACAATGCGACGATTTCTCGATTACAATCGTTCTAGTTTCAACTTAGGTTTCAGGTCCTTTTTGGAAAATGTAGGCTATAAAGGTTTTACTAATTAGTGACCATTATTTTCATCTTTATATACCTGACAAGAGCAAATGTTTCTTGTGTTTGTTGCCGAGTGGAATTATGTTTTCTACAAACACTGAAGTTTGAACCTAATTGTGTCTACGTGTAATGTTATGACACATAGTTAAAAAGGTTTTCTAGTAGAAAACGCTGTTCATAGGTATATAAATATTTAATCCAGAATATGGATTAGGCTTTTATTGATTCTAGTTTATTCTAGATCTAGTTGTGTCGGATCTTAATGAGATTTTTATTTTTGAATTACTACACTAAGTATTTGAAAAACAAATAAAATTATATTACAAAAATACACGGCGCCTTGAGAGAAACCTCTAAATTATCAAGATATTGCAAACTCATCAATTACCTATAGCAAAGACAGTTTCCGCGAATTCCAAGTTTAACGGAGAGAATAAAGGTGTTTACTAAAGTTGAAATCGCCTTGAAACTCTTGTTGCCTTACTAGAGTTACCGATATATTAATATTAGTGACTTGCAATTTGTATCAATCCATAAAAAATATATGATAGGTATTTGCCTGGTCCCTAAAGATTTTTGGTCAAAGAAAAGGCATTATAAATTAATCATTATTATGACCTAGTTTAAGGTCCATTTTTCAAAAATAAATCGTGCAATATTCAATTTTGTGGGCTACGACCACTATTTGTTCCATATATTATCGATAAACGATTTATATTCCGTCTACCTTTTTTTTTTCAATATCAAGCATATGACGCCTCATTACGTCACGTGACTTACTTTTCCTACACAGGTTCTTTCCCTCGATTTTTCTTTAAAATTACATATATTTATCATTGGTTTTTCGCCTTTATATCCAAATAATAAAGTTGAAAATGTAATAAAAACTTTTGACAGAAAGAAGTAGTTGGATTTCTTGCACCAGTAACCTACCATTATCCTGTTTACGAAAAACAACCTTACAACTGTGTTGATAAAGTTTAATTTAAAGAATATTGTGAAAATCACAGGTGGCGATTTCATTAAATGATAATTTTCGCAAGATAAACTTTCCTTGAATTACATTTTTGTTCTATCGTGAGTTATAAAGTGAAAAATGGCTTGGTTTTCATCATTATGCAAATCAGGAACTAAGACTGATGTTGTATCCACTGTAGTCTAAAATTATATTTAAATCGTACACAAAATTGGCTATAATTATTGAGTATAGAACAATAAGATAACAAAACAAAAATTGCAGCATAGCCGCGTCCGCGGGTTAATCCAAAGTTCAACAAGTTTTTTTAATGGAATTAGTAAATGGTTGATATTATCACTGGCATCCGGGTTCATACCCTGAGGATGCATTAAATGCAGTTATTAAAATAATAACCATTAAACGTATCCGTGAACTGTATAACTAAAATAAATATTTATTTTATTTTATAAATAAACAAAAGGTTACTCATTCCGATGGAATTAAATAAATTTATAAGTATAAAAAAAGCACGAAAGATTCGTAGCAATTGGTGTTCCATTGTTTCTGCCTAACCCCATGGAAGTTCCCACAGGCGTGAAGTCATGTACGTATGTATAAAAATAATATAAACATTGTTAAAAACGGACTACCTTTAAATTTTATCGATCACGCCTTATGTGCCTAAAATCACACGCAATAACAGATTTAGTTCCATATCTATTCATGATTTAACACATTATGTAATAAAAATTTAAAAAAAATGTATCAGTTTTGTTAGATTACCGGCGAGTAAGCAGTTGTCCATTGTGACTACATTGCCAGTTTTAGCGCCTGTTTCACTACCTTCATATAAGTTACATTCTTAATTCAAAGTTAAAATACATACCGACTTTTTCAGGGTAAAATCATCCAAAGACTTATCGCTCCTACAATAAAAATTAATTGGGAGGGAGTGTCAGACTCTTACTGATTAAAAACCATCCCGACTACTCCTGCTTTTCTAGTCGGAGACCCGGTAAACCCGTTAGATAGTCCGCAACTCATACATAGCGGCTATCCAAACATTGTAAAAAACATTAGAAACTTATTCACAACTTATGTACTATTTAAGATGTACCAATGAGATAAATAACATTACGAAAGTGACCTCATATTTTAATCTCATTTCAAGTTAGCATGCAACGTATCGTGCTCAACAAAACATATAAAGTACGTATGTAAGGATTACTGTATAAAAGTTATAGTAATTAGTATGACTCATTGTCAACACAATGAGGTAGGTACACTTATGCGTGTGAAACGCTTAAGAAATGCAAACAAAAAGTATATGAATGATAAATAATTAAACCGCTGTAATTAGACATGTTCTAATGAAATTAACACGCAAATAATTGTAGTGATGACTAATTAATGAACGATTTGTTATGATTTAAAGACATTCAGTTCTATTGTTATCATGATAAGGTTGTAAATGAAATATTTTGGTAATGTTTAATCATTCCATTATACAAAAAAGGTACAGTTTGTAGTAAATATTTACATTATCTTTAATGGTGCTCCATTACATTCAGGACTAAATACTATTCACAATTTTGAACTCTGGGCTACGGCTAACAATCCTGAAATGGAAAAGTTTTAATGTAATAATCTACCCGACCTGTAGCCTTAGTATGAGGTACGTTTAAAGTAATCGAAACACGTTCCTCGCACAGATTGGTCGGCTTGAAAAACTAACCAATCAGAGCAAGCTAGGCAAGGTAAAAAATCGTAACCAGTTAAAAGGTCGGCTATTACTATTTCTTCACATAGATATAAAAATTGCAATGAATTTAAAGCGCCACAAAAAGTATTTGTTCTCCCGTTGAAATCTGTTTACACTTGTGCAAAGGTTTAATATATTTCATTCGTATTTCACTCGTAATTCTGTCTTCAGTAAATATTGAAAAAACGCTGCTATTGCCATATTACTTAGCGCTTAAAATAGAATTCGCACAAAAAGGTTCCTGGTAAAGCAACGCTTAACTGAACACGTGGAGTCGGAACGTGGTCTTTTGAGTGTATGTGAGTATACTATGGCCGTGTTTTATTAGGGTCTCAGCAACATATGGGATCGGAAAGGGATCGTCACCGTAACTGGGCTAGGATTCCTCGAGCCGTTCAGAATGGTTTGTATTAAACTCCCTACTGCAACGCACACTAATCGGAATAATAACGTAATCGCCTCGCCTCGGAAAAGGCTCCGAACTAATTCCCGCGCTTACGGCTCATCGTCCCCACTTACAACTTTACCATACTATAGGTATTCAGTATAAACTTTTATCTCCGTCATTAAAAGCGCTTACGTCTCTCCGTACCGACTAACTATCGTGTTAGTCTAGTTAGGTGTCGCCTAGCCGTAGCCGAGTTGACGTACAGGTGAGTGAAATTTGCTGATACGCTTAGTTGTTACGTGCTTAATTTGGTAGGTTGACAGCGAGGTTAGGTAAAGGCGTTACGCTTAACTTTATCCCTTTCCGATCCCAGCATATGTGTGCTGAGACCTTTATCCGGCTCATTTTTCATTTTGACATCCTTATGTAATGGTTTTCCTATAAAAATAACTGTTTTATTTGGTTCAACTATATCTCAATGGAAATTGTATGTAGTTACGATTAAAATCGCCTCATGTTCGGAATTTATTATGAATCCAACCAGGATTCCTTTATTATTATTATCCAATAACTTATCCAAATTGACATTACACACCAATTTGTTTATTTCAAAATAGTTAAAAACATAGACCACTCTTTATTGGTAGAGACGCAGAGTTCTTAAATTACAAATAAAGTATAGATAATATCAGTAAAAAACTAAAATGCATTTAGATAACCTTTTTGAATAAACGTGGCATACAAACTAAGATAAATTGCTATGGTTGATATTGTGGCTGACAATATTGATACCAAATAAAGATAAATATTCCACAGAAGAAGGCGCCTAAACAAAAACTTACTACGTATTCCTATCCAAAATGTTGATCTGTCATAGAATAATGTAAAAGAATTGAGGAAAAGGTAATGCGTGTCAAACATAACATAAAATGAAAGTTCTACAATATATGTATCTGTAACCTTAGTACGAGTTTCCTTTACGTTTAAAATAAACGAAACGAGAGCGCGTTCAGCGCTCTGATTAGTTGGTTTATTCGAGACAGCCAATCGGAGCGCCGAACGTGCTCTCGTTTTATTACTTTAAACGTAAAGCCGTGCGGAAAGCAAACTCATACTTAGGGTACTAATTTTAAATTGTCAATTTTTTTTGTTCAACATTTAAACTCAAATATAACAAAAACACTTATTGTTTTAATAGCACAGACCAAAACTAGCCCACAAAAAAAAACATCCATCAATTTTATTTATCGTCACATACATTTTTGCTCATTCGGTAAAATAAAAACAATAATATTAGAAAACTAGTTCGTACTGTCCATACATCATTTTTTATTGACAAACATTACTTTTGTTCATGAAATATTAAAAAAAAAAAAAAACAATAACACTTACTACAACAATAAATTCAACAGACCATTGGGAGACGTAAAAATTCAATAAAAAAATGCAAGGACAGTAAAAGTATTGTTTTACAGTAGAGGCGTTTAAAGGGAAAAACGTGATAACTTTTACATTAATTAAGATACTTTTTTGAAATTTGGTATGCTTAATATTTAATTTATTCATTGTAATATCTCATATTTATATTTTCTTAATTATTTCTATTTTTTGATTTAGCGCAAGTTAGCCGTATATAAACGTAATTCATCAAAAAAAATTTACATCTTATACACGTCTAACTTATGTTAGCGTAGTGTAGTACGGGACGTCGTAGTGCATGATCAATCATCTGATGCATATTTCAATATTTTATAAAGAACATGTACTTACTTACAAAAAGAATAGTCAACTTACCATTAATAAATTAATTAATACGTTAACACATAAGTATTTACTATGTAAAAGTCGCTAAGTCGTTCATTTTACAGACGAACAAGTATACACACGAACGCACTAAACTACGCTAACTATTAGTTAGTGCAGTGTTGCACGAACTTTGACCAAAATGATCCCCGCGCACACTCCGCTAATAATAGTTGGCGTAATATAAATCGAGTGATTTCAAAAAGTACCTTTACTTAGCGTTTTATAAGATTTGTAACTTTCTAATTTTTGCATATTTCTTCTCAATTTTTTTATGACGTATGTAAACACACATTTAAAGCAACTTGGCATAAAAAAAGTTTTTTCCAAATTTCGAGTTAGCGTAGTATAAATTGCTGGTGTCGTTTTGTTCATGAAATATTAAAAAAAAAAAACAATAACACTTACTACAACAATAAATTCAACAGACCATTGGGAGACGTAAAAATTCAATAAAAAAAAATGCAAGGACAGTAAAAGTATTGTTTTATGAAGACCAGCAAGATCGTGATGGTTGTATTTTACGATGTATTTTTATTGGATACATCTTCACTCTGTAAATAGGAACTGATGGGAAAACAGTAGTTTATTAGAAGTGCCGAGGAAGAAAGGTAACTGCCCTCAAATAAGGGCGGGACGTGACATCCGAAACGAATTGGCAAAGTAATGAACGGATAAGTTACTATTCAAGGTCATGTGTGGTATAAAAATACGCACAGTGACAGTAAGTCAACCTATTCTCTCACGTGTCAATTTAATGATTAGACTTTATATCAAAGCCATAAAGCTGAAAATATAATAAAAAAATTGGACGGAAGGACAAAAATTCTGTCTTTTAAGAAATTAATACATCTTTATATATATAATTCTTCTGTAAGTGTGTATGTCACTGAACTTCTCTTAAACGACTGGACCGATTTTGATGAATTTTTTTGTGTGTGTTCAAGGGGATCTGAGAATGGTTTAGATTCACAATTTTGTGACAATGTTTTTTTTTTATTAATTTTTAATTTATAAGTAGTTGTTGTTTTTGGAATGTTTTACATTGGATCCGACAAATTTTCAAATTAAAGTCGTGTAAACGGGACAACGTCTGTCGGGTCCGCTAGTTTCCTATAAAATGTTAACTAAAACTTTTTGGTCTTGCATTTCAGCTAAAAATGTACTATTTTCCAGTATGAAGTTTTAATGAATATAGATGGGTTTGTTTTCCAAACAAACTTGATTTTGTCCTATGTTAGGGGTTTTACTTATTTCTTGAAATATCCAAATTCCTACGCTACGTGTCTGAACCTGCCTTGAAGAGTCTGGCATTACAGTCTCATCTTATACGGGATTTCTTATAAGATATGAGATAGTCATCATTTTTAATAATAATAAATAAAACCGTAATACTCCAATTATTTCACCTCTTCTAGTCTTCTTATTCAGACCTTTATTCTTTTATGCCTCAAGAGTGCTTCAATTACATTTGAAATTACCTGTGAATAATAGACTATTATTATATTATCCTAGGACCAAATCCAGGATTTTCCCTTCTATAACAAAACCCTTTATTTTTCTTTTGTGCTGGCTTACTTCATGAAAATAATTCTACGAGATTCTTTGACTGTGAGGGGCCAAATTTTATAGATTACCAGTATTGTATTATCGCCGTAAAATAAAGTGCTGATCACACCCAAGTTTTAACGATTTACGTTTCCCTTGGGTATTGTGAACGAATGGGGATGTTCTCGTACAAGGATGATAAGACTTCAGATTATTGTGTTTATTTACTGTTTTTATGTGAGTATATTTGCAATGTCTAAGTTATTCTTTTTTCTTCGGGTTTAAAGAAAATATATTTTTCATGAAATATAGCTTAACAAAATAGATAGATGAAGATGATGGATCGCAATAAAGTCATTGCTTAGATGGTCCTACCCTTGTCTAGACGATTTGTTTTATTTATTCTATGTTAAATAATAATGTAATAAAATATTTAACAAACCCTGATAGATAATTTGTCAACAATACATTGTTAGCAAATTATCTACAAACAATACTATTAAGGATAATAATTATTGTATATATATGGATTTATGTATATTTTGCGTCACAATCGATCACACTAATATTCGGTACACCTACTGTTGCACATCTCTGCAGCACTCAATGGTTGGCTGTTAGAGAAAGCAACCCGGTCCACCATCGTATGTTATATACCTAAAGGAATAATAGGCAAAGCCACAAACGTAGATGAGGGCTATTGTTTATTATTATTTAAAGCAAAAATGGCCAAAAATAAAAAGAGTACCTAATCGCGCACCCACCAAATGTTTATGGAGCTTACGTAAAGTGTTTCCGGGAATTTCATTTTCTATTTTTAGATAGGATAACAGTAATGTAAATTTATATACTTGTTTGTCCTATAAAAGCATTGACAAGATTTACGATATGGGTAATGTTCAAGGTTTGGAACTAGTTTCCAACTCTTTGTAGATTGTAGTGAAATGCTTAGGTTTTGAAAAACTTAAGACAAAATGGTACAATAAAAGTTTACAAAATTTACTTAAACTAGGCTGCTTCGTTGGCCAAGTTTATGTTAAAATGTAAAAAATAAACGTTAAAATGCAACTTCAGATTTTTTTTATATCTTGCCAAGAATATGTACTTTTCTGTCTTTCTTATTCTTTCTTTGTACGACTATTGCTTGGATTACTTGGCAGCTTACTGCACAAAATATAATATTAAACCGAGTAAACAGTGACCATTCGTAGCCTTGCCAAAATGAAGTAAGAAATATTCACTTGGAATAATACTTTTATTACAAACAGAGATTTAAACCGCTCATTAATCGAGTAATCTCAAGTCAACCAACAATACAACGAAATTCTTTGACATCATTTTTGGGTCTACATTATGCAAAATAGTTGTTTTTCTCGTAAAGAATACAAAACACAAAAGGCGAACTGCAAGTGTTACATTGCCTCAATTGCCTGTAAGAACACGTTACGTGATGTAAAACACATACAACAAAACGTGTCGACTTTAAAAAGCAAAATTGCTGTTCTTTGATGAGAAGTCAATTGAGGTAAATGGACTCACCCCTTACGAGAATTTCTAACATTAACATTAGCTGAGCACTTAACTGTAAAAGCTAGCGGTTTGCCCTAATCCGTAACTGTCTGAGACTAATTCGATTGAGCTTGTAGATAATTTATTTATTCCAGTTGACGAGTTAATTATCCTTCATCTTTGTGACAGACGAGATAGAATGAACTCTAATGTTTAGAGCTGTTAGATTGATTTTGGTTTGACATGGATGACTGCATTTGATTTGTGGTTGTCTTGTAGTAGCTTTGTGTATCAAAACACTCGTTGGCTTGTTGTTTATTCTTAACATGAGTAATTGAATTTAGTTGATTGAATAGCTGAAAGTGTGACTAGAGGGCACAGAAAATCCTAGATAACACTATGCCTTTTTTATTATATTATATTAATAGGGTTTTTAAATTTTATTAAAAAAATTTGTTTTGGTTTACCTAAAAAGTATTATTGTGTAAATTTAAGTTTTAAATGAATATAGAACAACATTGGCCTTCCACAATCAACTATGAGTGAGTGATGCAGCGTTATCGGTGATTAGCGTCATTGTAAGGGATTTCTAACAAACCCATCCATAACCCCATAACGACCGACGTAGATATTTATCTTACATTTGTATCCTGTTATTTACTTTAAATCTATAATGTGCCATAATGTGCACCTCTGCTTACCCCTTTAGGAAAAAAATGCTTGACAACGATACGAAATTATACAAAAGTGGGTACTTTTCCTATCCAAACTTAATGAAAAGATAAAATTTGCCAGACATTCCTAGTATAACTTCGAATAACTATCGAATAACTTCATTGTCAAAACCTACGCTCAGTGCAAAACAGCCAACGTTATTAGTAATTCGCAGAAATGAATCGTTATTTCCCAAGGTACAGAAATTTGAACCTTGTCTATACTGGCTGTAGCTGGTGGTTTTGCTCGCGTGGAAACAAGTATGAAAGAATGTCACATTTATAACGTAATAATAGGAGTACGTCTACACGCTAGTCCAGTACTATAAAATATGATCTACAGACTACCTAGCCGGTTTCCAGGGCTCCGTCGCGAAATGCAACAGTAGGAACGGGGTGGTCTGGTTCTATTCAGGCGGTAAGCTAGTCTAACACTCCCTTCCACCGTGCCCAAGACAGAAGAAGTTACTAAACGATTTTCCCCCGCACCATTTAAAAATGTACTGTGATAGTCTGGTTTAAGTCGGATTCATACATTTAGTCAGTTTTTTATCGCCTTGCCCAAGACGTAAGAAGATATTGCGAACAAGCTTTATGAAAGCGATCAATTTATAAGTGCAAATTTTCCTTCCACTGTTCTACTCAAACTTCTATAAAAAAAAAATCCAATATCTACAGACATCGGCCTATAACAATTTCTTTATTATGATTAGATAGACTGTCTGAATCTACATTATATTACAAACTTTGGATTTCTCCGAGGTGATTCCTAATTCTAAGGTCAAGGGACCTTCTCCAAAATCTGAACTATTTGGAAACAACGATAAGGATCCATCCTGATAGAAATACATTACAATATTCGATAAAAGCCCCTCGAATCAACTCAATTGGAAATTATCAAGTTTTGATAATTGTCTATCAATTTTGCTTTAGCGAGTTGAAAACAATTTTCTTGGACCATCTTAATGAACTTCGGAAGTACTTTCAAGAGCGTCTATTCATTAAACATTGTTAAAATATTTATCTACCTGGTTTATAATTGATAAATAATTATTATGATTTCCTCTTTAACTTCGTTGTTGGGATTATTTTTAACCGTCGTTATCAGAGGAGTACAGCGTTTGAAAATAATTTAAATAACTCTTCATGGAGTGGTAACTTAACCCAGTCCTCAGCAGTTGTATTCAGAACAAAATCTTTATTAAGAAATAGTTTAAGTAGTTATAAAATGTCTTCGAGTGCGGCAATTAGTGTCTAATTTTATCACGAATTCGTTTAGAATACAAGTGCATCTGAACGCAGAGCCTTATTTGTACATTGAACCAGAATTCTAAAAACATTTGCACCCAACCCTACACAACCGCTAACTTCACAATATCTACCCACTATTACACAATATTATTCTTAATGAAATCCCGGAACGATGAGGGTTACTGGGGTTAAAGTTCTAAGTGAATATGTTTACGGGTCAAATTGACAAATCGCTTTAGCTAACACACATTGTTTACTTAATTGCGGAATCATTGTTTTAGTTTTGAAAATGTCACTTTACTGAGATTTGGGATCAAGGTCACGTACCATTTTGTTTCCGTAGAAAATTAACTGTTATTTACTTGGGTTTTAAGTAATATTATGTATATGGGCCACGTTTTTGGGTTGGTTACAATATATGTGTTAGAATACATATATTATGTCAGAACAAATTGATGAAATGAAGATCTGAAGTTGGTCTTGGAGTCACCATTTTGATTTTCTTTCATCGTCATCATCAGATCAACTTTAAGCCTTTTATCCCCGAAGGGATAGGCATAGATGACATGTAAAACCACTTTTAACCATTTGTGTTATAAATTCCGTGTAATAGGGGGTCAGCCTATTGCCATACACTGGGCACTATTCCAGATTCCGTGCTACTACTGAGAAATTTTCGAAAATCCGAAAAATTCTATCGTCATACACATTAAAATTATTTTCCGCACATAGTATAGTACTTAAAATGTAATCATACGCTACACTTTTTAACAATTACCTAACACAGAAACCTGAAAACTGTTCTCTAAATTACTCAAATAAACATCTAGAAAATAAATTATTTTAAAACGAAAACATCTCTACTCTACGTGTTTACTAGAACGTTCTTCTTTAATTAACTTTAGGAGCAAAGACGAGTAACAAACTCGTCTTCCTTCAGACGGTTTGTTACATAATTAAGACAAATGAATCTTTCTTATCCTTACATACGTATGTATATTTGTTCTAAACTGTTTTGAATAATACAAACAGAACAAGGGAAAAGCTTTGAGTCTGACAAATACGAATACCAAACATAATTGTAGGTATAAGTAACCCTTTTGTAGTATTTAATAATCTGTTATTTGCTAATTGTTTAAGAAGTAAAAAGCAGTAATAAAAATTATGCTATAAAATATCCAACCGTAAGGTAGACAGATGACCGAATAAAGGTCGTAGAAAACCACTGAATACAGGTCGTTTCCAATCGTGGCATCTGGAAGTTATTGGCTTGTACTCCCTCTGAAACGATAATGATTAAAATAGTCAAATATTATTAAAGTCTAAATTGCCACAATATATGGAGCAGTTAGCAAAAAAATAAGATTGACTCGGTATAGAGCCGATATATTTTTAAACGGTTTTATATTATAGATTGACCTGTTTTGTTAGGTTCAAAAGTACTTAGAATTTAAACCCCTTCCTAACGTCTGATCAATATGATACAATCATTCGGTACACACTCTTGATTTTGATGACCTTACAATATAAACCCATTAAAATCGATTAACATAAAATATATGTTAATCGATTTTAATGGGTTGTAATGAAAGTTATATTTTTTGGAACGATTGGTTTATTCAATAACTTAAGTAATTTGACTTTTGTACCAAAGAAATATTTATAGTTTTCTAAGTTCTGGTGCTCGAATACGTCACATCTTGGGTATTCTTATCACCATAACATGAATAAACAACTAGACTCTGTATGTTCACTATTATGGTAATATCAAACAAATAGGAATTCCACTTTTATTAAAACATTTTTGTTGCCTAGTAACTCATTCATAATTATCACATTGAATTTTACCCGAGTCGAGATCAAATTGTGCCTAAAGGCGTCCTAAACAGAAATTGAGTTTGTTCCATTGATATTTATTTGAAAGCAATGAATGTGATATGAATTAAATAATATGACCTTAAAAATAAAAAAGACATTGTGTTAATTTGTTAAATTAGTATGAAGGTCGAGTAGTGATCGAGATTCCACTTCGTTTGTCATATATCCTCCTCAAAGAAGTATGATTATACCTTATAATATTGTCTAATATGTAGATATGTAGATGTATGCCAATATAAAGTGTGTAATGCTATTTTAATAAACAGTACCTATATACTCAGCCGCGTATTATTCAAACGCCAACCATTTCATTTCATGCGTTATACAGGAAACTATGTACGTACAACAAATACTGCATACACGAATAAAAGTACATTTTCTGCACTCCT